>NC_082690.1:42377005-43729834 GCF_949987515.2 Delphinus delphis | reverse complement strand
GGGGATATACCTTGGGATTATGGGGTGAATTGGTAGAAGGAGGGAAAGTTTCTCCATAACCCAAATGCCATGCCATCTGACTATGTACCTATTTAAAACTACCTGTAGGGCAGCCCAGCCTAGTTAAGCTCCCAAAAATTTAGGTAGTGAGGTCTGGGAAAACAGATCATATCATGACTTTATTACATAATTTTGTCTTTTTAAAGAACCTACTTGGTAGAATAGCATTCCCATGGACAGAAGTTTGTTTTCTTTCCTTGGTGAGCAGCAGTAGAAGAGGGAGAGGCTAACTGGAGAAATGTGGATCCCATCACCACTTGTAAGGAGAATGGAAATCTTGAGCCTTCTTATTTTTAAGAAATGTTTGCAGAGCTGATCATATCAGCAAAATTCTTTAATTTCCTGGCACTATGCAAATATAATATCCCTTATTCAATTAGAGTCTTGTACAGAAAGCACAGAGCCAAGTTAAAAATAGGAGAAAATAGAAATTAGGAGAGTCTTAACATTCCCACTGCAATGTAAATAATGCTAATAATGTTACTAATTACAACACCAGGTTATTTTGTAGATTTTCTCTATACCTCTATGTTTGATGACTATTGTTAATGGATAGAATAAATATGACTATATTATAATTCATATATATGTCATAAATAAGAGTTCAACCTCTGTATTAATATATTGCTGTTTTATATATATTATATGAAACATTGTTATTGAAGTAATTATTAATCATTTCTTCAATCAAAAATTTTAAGGCCTTACTATAATTCATGGCATATTCATGTGGCATTGAGTTAAAGTCATTATTTAAATGCTTTTAGTTAAACACAAAAACCTGTATGCAAAAGTTAATATCAGCTCTATTTATAATTGTGCACACCTGAAAACAAGCCAAATATCAATCAACTGCTGCACGGATAAACAAACTATGGTGTAACCATGAAATGGAAAACTACTCAGTAATAAAAATGAATAAGCTACTGAAACATGAAACAGTATGGACGAATGTTAAAAAGTTTTTGCTAAATGAAACATACCAGACATAATAGGCTACATATTGCATGATCCCATTTATTTGACATTCTGGAAAATGTAAAACTACGGGTACAAAAATCTATCAATACGTACTAGGTACTAGGAGTTAGAGGTGGAGATTGACTACAAAGGGGAACAGAGAAAATTGGGGGCTCTCTTACAGAACTACATAAATTTGTCAAAATTCATAGAACTATACATCTAAAAATGACTAAATGTTATTATATATAAAATATATCTAAGTAAAACTGGATTTACAAAAAGTGGTATTTTAGAAGTTAAGGCACATATCTGTTTTACTTGCTTTAAATTTGCAACAAACAGATTGAAGTTTCATGAATGCACTTGGCAATGATAATGACGTTGGTGATGCTGATGCTGATATTAATGATGATTAACATCCTTAAAAGCACATTGGGAATAAACAGGGGGAGGGGAGTCTTAAAGACAAGTAGACCAAAGTTTATTTTTTCCTACCTGAATACATTGTCTTATAACTTCAGGGGCTTTGATTTAGCTAAAATTCAGCAGTGATATAGGCTTGAGTATAATACATCTTTCCTTTGTATAGTTTCACAGAATTTACATTGGGACACTGGAGGAGGATAGATATGAATGGTTCCTTTCTCATTGACTGCTCTGATACATTGACACTTCTACCATGCCCACTTTCATTTTTGCTTCTAGCGATATCTACTTTCAACTGGTCCAAAATAAGTAGTGGAAAATCAAAATGTCATAATCAGGTATAAAGAAAAATAGATGAAGAAATTGATCAGTGTATAGTCATGGGATTGAAAAAAAGCATCTCAGATTTTTTTTTTTAACATTCAATTTTTTATATGCTTGGGCAGTTAGATGTTCTTCTGGGAATTTTACAGGAGCATTCCTCACTCAAATAGTTTGTCATCCTCCTGACTCAAATTGTGATGAGCTGGCATTTTTAAAAAATTAGTGGTAATATTTACAACATAAATATTATTTATAAACATCTAATCCTTTTTAAAATGTGGTTTCAGAGCTAGATGTTTGTAAATGTTATTGTATTTACAGCATTTCTTTTTCCATTATTTTATTTATTAGGCTCATTAGATTATATTTACATACACTTTGGACTTCTACCATTTAAATGCTGTAATACTATCTCTGTTTATGTGATGGCAAAGTAATTACATTTAAATAATTATCTGTGGTACCCTGACCATAAAGTACACTTAATATTATTGTTTATCAAACTGAAATTATAAAAATGTAAAGTTCAGAGAAAGAGGATGAAGTCTCACAACATAAAACAAGAGAGCAGATGGTTTTTGAAGGAAGTTACACCATCAGGAGAAAGCATTTAGATTTGAGAAGGGAGTAGGTCAGCTAAATCTATGGGCTAAGAAAGATGGTTCTTTCCTACTTTTAGAATGAAAATTGTCTAAGATATCTTAAAACCATATCTTAAAAATGCAAAAAAATAAACAAGGATTTACTGTACAGCACAGGAAACTATATTCAATATCTCGTAACTAACTATAATGGAAAAGAATTGAAAAAGAATATAGATATATACATATGTATATGAATAACCAAATTACTTTGCTGTACACCTGAAACTAACACAGTATGGTAAGTCAACTATACTTCAGTTTTAAAAATGCAAAAAACAAGGCCTAGAGGAGTCAAGAAGTATGTCAAAGATCTCAGAATGTACAGGTTTTTCACTAAAGAAGGGTGCCTTTTACATCTATTCATGAATAATATGCTTTCAAATGTTGTTCTCAATGAATTGACTAGAAACAATACAAAAGAAACTAAAACCTCAAGAAGATATATCTGTATCCAAATGCACAAACACTTACCTGCCCACTTTTACAAACATGAACAGAACACCTGCTATGTGCAAGATGCCCCATTCATCTGGGCTGTATTCTTAATTAGGTTAAAATCAATACCTTTTATAGCACAATACCATTTAAAATAAAATTTCTGGTGTTCACCAGAGATCCATTGAATAAGAAGGTCCCAGAGACTGACTCGGTATATTTGAACATTTTACCAATCTCTCTACCAGTTCACCAAAATATAAAAATAAACACATAGACACTCACACACTTGACAATAGTTAACAAGCTGATGGTTGACCATCACTGACTTACACAGATTTGTAGGTAAATACTAGTTTTGAAAAATTTTAGATAATATGTGGTAAAAATGATTAAAAAAAAAGTGCTCTTAGCAAGTGCTTCAGGACATTTACCACGTACTTTTCATTAACTGACCAGTAATATGATTTATGGGTCACCTTCCTTTGGCCTTTCATTCCTTTTATTTAGCCACAATAGGCTCAGTCTTTTAAACCTTGCTTTTTTGACCTACACATCTGCTTATTTGATAGTAAGCTCAGACCACCTACTTTTCATAAAAGCCATCAAAAACCTTAGCAAATTGACTTAAGACAGATAAAAATCAGTGATCTGGGGATAAAAAACAGTATTCTTTTATATAAAATACCAAAGTTGTAAGCCTTTAGCCTTTTTCCCTTCTGTTATTTAAAAGGACATGCTGATATATACCAGCTGAAAACTTTTAAAAACTCTTCCTTTTAGTCTTATGGTCTGAGAATGATCTGCAAATTCCATACCACGTTTATGTTGGCCTTGTAAATGCCAAAATATTTCTTAGAGATACAATCATTTGGCACTGAAGTTCTGCAGATAATTCCTTGGAAGAAACTTAAGATATTTATCTGAACACATTTAAAATTACCTTTTTAGGAATTTGTTCCACTCGGGGGACAGAGTTCTACTTTGAGGGTTTTTTTTTTTCTTTTTTAATGATGTGAGAATTTGGAAAAAGGAAAATAAATAGAAATTGATAGAATCTAAACTCTCATTCTAGAACGTATATCTGTACAGATAACCAAGTACTAGAGAATGATACTATGTGGTCTGTTATCCCAAACAAAAAGCACTAAATCATTTAACTCATATGAGCCTTATATCAGGCAGATAGTCCATATAATTCTGATATTATAACAAATATAACAAATAACATAAAATTTCAGTGGCTTAAAAATAACAGGCATTAATTTTTCATACACACTAGGTGTCCAATGAAGGTCTGCAAGCAAGCTCTGCCTTCGTAGTCACTCAAGGATCCAGAGTGATGGGGCTCCCAGACTGATGGCTGGAGCACAAAGTGCTCCAGTTTAAGGCTCTTAAAACTCCTTGAAACATAAGACACACATCTCTTCTGCTCACATTTAATTGGCCAAAGTACACTGCATGGTTATATCTAACTTTAAAGGGAGTGAAGAAGGGCCATCCTGCCATATGATTGAAGAAGGTGACGAGGAAATATGTATTGAGCCATAAGACCATCACAGGCCCAGGACTATACCTTTCAAGAATTTGGAGAATAGCATCACATGATTACAGGATCTGATCATGGAACAGAGACCTGTTAAGTGACACAACTGCCTAGGGAAGTGCTGAATCACTGCAGAGAAGCACATGCAACTACCTAATTCATCTGTGAAAGGGAGGCTAGGCAGAGAGATGACCCTACAGGCAAAGCCGATAGATTAAATATGAAGGGGCTGTTGGAGAAAGCTTCAAGACCGAGAATGAAAGGTGGGATTTGGAGCATTTTCTCTGCAAATTTATGGTCAAATACAGAGAACTCTTAGGGTGTTTTGGAGGATGAATAAATATATAAGGCCTCAGTACATTGAAACAAAGCAGACAGTGACTAAATATGAATTCTCTATCCTTCTATCTTTTCTATGTAAGAATTCTTACTGATAAAAATACATATGGCCAAATAAGAGCAAGTCACAATTAGAAATGAGCCTCAAAAAAAGTGGGTGTGAGAAGATTTTTATTTTCTTCCTTTTGTAATGGAGCAAGACCCTATGAGGCCTCCCCAACAGGCCTTCCCCCATATCCTCTGCTTTAGCTCCTCTCTGCAGTACCTAGATAACAGTATTTGATACACATTTCCTGAGTTGTTTTATAGATGTGAAAACCTGGCACCAAATGGAAGATGTTAACTACTTGATGACCATGAGCACATAGCCCCAGGCCTCCTGGAGCCTAAGGACTGATAATGTTAACCTCCGTGACACCACCCTGTCCCCTCACCATCAGCCAATCAGAGAAATGTGCAAGAGCTGATCACGTACCCTGTGACACCCCTCCCTCACCTGGCTTTTAAAAGTGCTATGTGGAAACCCTTCTGGGAGCTTGGGGATTTTTAGGGCATAAGCCACCCATCTCCTTGCATGGCCCTGCAATACACCTTTCTCTGCTCCAAACCCCAACATTTCAATTCGGTTCATTTGGCCTCATCAGGCACACGAACTTGTGCTAACTTGCGTTAACACCTAGTCAGCAGGAAAATGTATTTGATGCCCTATGATATCAAAGTTGATACTTAGGCAAATTGAATTAATTTAAATATCACAAGTTCCACATTTTAGAGATGTTGGGGTAGGGGAAGCATTCTACTTTCTCTTCTGTATTAAAAAAATGAATTATTAAACTACAGACATTTTCTGACTCCCCTCCAGGTTAAGGAAGCTGATTGACGGAACTCAAGGATTCTAGAGTACCAGAGGTTAAGCATGAAGGTCAGGAGGCTGTTTCAGACTGGAGGTTAACAGTCTGACTCAGGCTCTACTTACCAGGGCTCAGAGAAAATGAGAGATGCCCTAATGGGTTTACTGGCTCCTACTGAGATCAAAGGCAGTGGGTAACTTGGACAGATTTTCTTCTCTGTCTTTCCCAGTCCTCTTGCTCTTCAGATAATTCATCTGAACTCATAATCAAGGATTCTTGGGGCCTGAGTGAACTTTGTCGTAGCTCTGAAGGGGAGAAAAAATCCTCTACTTAAAGGGAAAATAGTTACTCTCAAAACGACTTTCAATATTCACATTCTATTAGCAATCTTGCCCAGGTTCTATATATTCTATAATCTAGTTATGTATCTACTTGACGTGCATAAAAGACATCTATGCTGTATCATGCTCTTTCCTCTGAGAAACGTTTATAAAACTGCAAAAATGCCTTCACCCATCATGTCTAAGAGAATGCTAGAAGTTGCTGGTAGAAGTAAATTATTGTATTATCTAGTCATTCTCTTGGTGAAAAAAAAATTCAGCCCCCTTTTTAAAAATCTCAACTTCCTCTAGTACAGCACTGGCTTCATTTGAATGAGATTGGGATTCTGCCACTGCTACTTATTGCTATATTCCAAAGTCTTCCCTTTGCTCAGGGTTTTCTTCTCTGAATTGAAGTCAGCACTTCAAGACCTACAGAAAGTAAATGCATCTGCTCTCCAAGGTTTTCTCACTTTGCAGGCATAAGTTATATGGGTTATTTAATTCCCATTTCTATGCCTACAAAAATACACTACCATCTTCTACTTGCTCCACAGTGGGAATATATCTGATTTATCTTTTGCTTTTTACAGTGAACAAGAAGGCTTCAAGCCAAGACTTTCATTCTGGAAACTGCTTATCTTTTATTGGAGGAAAATTCTTTTTGTTAATGCTATTCTAAAACCCCCACTCCTTGAATACTGGCTTAACTGCTGACCAGGTTGAGTAATAATATAAAGTGGTTACCATAGTGGCTAGTGGCTTAATGAAAAAGAATCAGTGGGTTGCATTTCAGATCAACAAATGAGGTCAGAAAATAAAATAACCTTTCCTTTCTGTAGGCTTCAGTCATTTTAGTTTGGGTCCTGTCTAAAACCTTTGCATCAGTCTAAAAGTTTATACTGTCAAGCATGGAAGAATCTATCCATAGCTTTCTCCTATAAGACTCACTTATAGACTCATAGAATCCCAGTGAAGCAAGAGGGCTCAAAAATTTATTATGTCTACTATTTTTGCTTCCAACAAAATATGTATTGAAACCTAGGTGGTTAACTTTTTTCCCTAAGATATTATGGTGTGGTTTGTTTCAGATGGCTTGCTCTTTTTGCTTGGTGCTAATGAATCAAGTGTTACAAGTTTAAACCTCATGTGAGTCAGTTAAGTTTGCTTGCCCCTAGAATTCCAGAGAGTGTGCATTAAATAAGAATGTAAATAAACCACCACTAGTGGGCAAATAACCAAAAGTACATGCTTTTCTCATGGAAGGTTAATAACTTTATCTATATGCACAAATGGAATCATTAAAACATGTTGAAATGGTTCATAAATAGATGGTCTCAACCCTTCTGACAGCCTGTACCTAGTTCAACACTCTTAAGGAAAGGCATTTTATTTTCTATAATCTTAGAGCTGGAACTCATTTTAAGAGGTCTTTGGATCTGGCTCACTGCTTTCCAACAGGTGAATTTGAATTCTATTTCTTGTTTAGCTCATGCTCCTTTTGAAGATGGAGAACAACTAGTAGGCATTTTCTTAGTAATTCCCTTTAATATTTCCAAAGACAATAATATGCAATTTTTAGAATTCCAACCACACATTGTTTAGTGTGCAATTTTTAGAATTCCAACCACATATTGTTTATCTTTTGTTTATCTTTATTTTTTGCCCTGATTTTATAGAAATTCATTAAAATAGACATTAAATTTTTCTCCCTGAACTTGGTCTATAATGACCCCATGGAGGGGCATGAAGTCAACTCTGGAGAAAGTGACTCTTCAAAACATGCTCGTTATTGAAGTAATATTCTTACAAAGAATGATGCTCCAGGGCATTCAATCACTTATATCTCATTATATGCTTTTTTGAGGATTAAGAATAGTGTCCTTAATAATCTCAACATTTCTTAATGGACCTAGAATCATTTGATAATACAATTGTCATGTATCTGCTGCAAAGACTTCTCCACCAAGAATCATCATTGCCCCAGTATAATGGGAATAATTTGCCAAATTGGAAACAGTAGAATGTGGTGGCACACATCCCTTTGAAAACTGAGATGGTACATGGCACAGCTGTACTCAATTTAAAGGCTCTCATAGCTTAAAACAATGTGCCTTAGCATTTTATTTCTTGAGTTTTAGCTGAGCATTATTTACAGAATAATGAACTCAAACTGAAAAAAAAAAAAGTCCTAATCTGCAACATGGATAATTTTGAGAAGTGGCATTACAACAATATTAAAAAGAAACCTAAACAGCCTGAAAATAAAACATCAGTAGGAAACATTTTAAATGAGATTACATAAAAAGTAAAGAATGGTCCATCTGAGTGCTAGAAAACACTGAGCAAATCTTACTTAAAAGCAAGAAGTAACCATTGTTATAAGCCAAAACCATGTGAAAATGAACTTTCGGCAGGGAAATAGGAGAGAGATAAAAACAATGGAAGAAACATCGTTCACACAAGAGCAAAGCCCAAAATCTTGTGGTTCTTTCTTTTACTTCCAGAGTTAGAGAGCATCCACTTCAGAGCTGTTCCAGTAAGGGTGACAAATTCTCCTGCAGCTACTTTGAAAGATAGATTTGCTTAATTCGCCTTGGTTCACGGGCAGAAATGGATTATGTATACCTCACAAGATAATGTGGGCTTCATTGAAATATATTTGTTTTCAGCCAGCTAGTGGAGCAACATGTGTCTATCTATTCCTCAGTTTGCATAATGGATGCAAATTCAGCCAGAGTCATACATTTTATTACTTTTGTTGAGAGTTTGGTAATGAATTTTCAGATGTTTTAAGAAACAAACATTCTAAGACTGTTCCCATTACTGACATCAATGATTCCTTAACACTTCTTCTAATGATATCTATTTAAAATTAGGTGTTCTGAGAAGTTAGAAAATACTAACTAAATAAAATTGAATCTGTGGAATCATCTTCTTTGCAGATAAATCATGGACCAAGATGTTCACTAAGGGGCTTCCTTGGTGACACAGTGGTTGAGAGTCCACCTGCAGATGCACGGGACATGGGTCTGTGCCCTGGTCCAGGAAGATCCCACATGCCGCGGAGCAGCTAGGCCCGTGAGCCATGGCTGCTGAGCCTGTGCTCCGCAACGGGAGAGGCCACAACAGTGAGAGGGCCGCATACAGCAAAAAAAAAAAAAAAAAAAAAAAAAGAAAAGATGTCCACTAGGTTAGGTAAATGGGCATATCTTTTCTTGATGTTATTTATTATATTTTTAATCAAATCTATTTTCTCTCGAATATTGTTTAATATAAATTATTTATAGGATTAAAAAATCTTTTATTTCATTTTTATTACTGAAATTAAACAGCTCTCTTTTTGTATACTCCAGTTTTTTTTTCTCCCCAATTCTATTATGAGATTTTGAATTTCTGGTTTAGTATTTGATTTTGTTTGCCTGTTTGTTTTTACCTCTAAGTTTTCTTTAAGCATTTAATTCAGAGTTTTCAGTGGGTTGTACAATTTTCTTCTGTTTCAGGATTTTTGCATGGTAACAGGGAGAATTTTAATTAACTGAAATGTTTCCTTTCTCATTTTCTGTTTTGTTTTCTTATGGTAAATTTCCATGTATTTCATTTTATCTTTTGTATTAGTTTTTCAAAATTTTATTTTTCTTTTTAAAATTTATTTTATTGGCGTATAGTTGATTTACAATGTTGTGTTCATTTCTGCTGTACAACATAGTGATTCAGTTATGCATATATACACATTCTTTTTCTTATTCTTTCCCATATGGTTTATCACAGTATACTGAATATAGTTACATGTTATACAGTAGGACCTCATTGTTTATCCTTGGCTTTGAGCTCTACATTTTAGATAGCACTAGACTTCACAAATACATGTAAATAACATTACTAAAAAACACATGGGTGTCTCAGGAATTCAGGATCTTGTGCTCAGTTCTGGCACAACATATCTCATAAGCCAAAATATCTATTCTCATACTCAACAGCATCTAGACTTCAGGAAAACATTTTTACCAAACCCTTACTCTGTATCTTTTTTTTTTTTGTGGTACACGGGCCTCACACTGTTGTGGCCTCTCTTGTTGCGGAGCACAGGCTCCGGACACGCAGGCTCAGCAGCCATGGCTCACAGGCCCAATCTCTCCATGGCATGTGGGATCTTCCCGAACCAGGGCACAAACCCATGTCCCCTGAATCGGCAGGCGGATTCTCAACCACTGCGCCACCAGGGAAGCCCACCCTTACTCTATATCTTTGAAAGGAAAGGCAAATATGTCCAAATAGTTTGAAAGCATATGATAACATTACTGCTGATATGAAGAAAGTCTGCTGAGTGAAGGGAGGATTTGAGCAATGGAAGTTTTTAGATAAAAGGAATAAAAAAATAAGAAACTTGATAAAGATTTTCAGAGAGCAATAATGAAGTAGATTCTTACATATTTATGTGATAGTTGTGTGAAATTGTATTGAGGGCAAGAAAATGATTCTTGAGCTAGACATATCTTTTGAATTACATATGTTTCATTACACATTAAAATCAGGCTTCTGTCTTCCTGTCTAGTTTCTTCTTCAGCAATTCTTGTCAACAGAACACCAGACCTATATTGAAACTATTAATTTCAATCATATTTACCATTTGATGAGATGTAATATATAAAAATCATAGCATTAGTTTAAAAATTACAATATTAAATCATATATTTCAAGGTATAGAATAGAATATATTTTATTTAATAAGTTGTTAGCTTGATTTATAACTTTTTAATATTTGAACACAGGTTGTGTTGCCTCCATTTATATTATTGCACCAGGACCTATAAATATCAGTCATGGGTCTACCCCTAATAACAGTTTCAGTAGGCTGTTACTTAACATTAATTCATTTCATGCCTAACTGATATCATTTAAGATACACAGCACATCGTCTACTTTTTGTGTGCAATGCATCAAGCCCACTTAAGACCAATAGTTCTTCTGAAAGTCTGAAAGCCAACACATAACAACAGTAGTATGATGCCATGCCCAAGACCAAAGGAACGGGCTGCTTGTCATGACTTTGTTACAGATAGAGAGCAGTGTTTAGAGCAGCATTTATCATTGTGCCAAATATATGAGTTGAATTTAACTCATTTTCTCATCAGGTAGGACACTGTTAGAAAATAGCTCAGATATTATAGGGGGGTGACCAAGAAAGAGGTTAATTAGCTTGCTCCTAACCCAAGACTCATTATTTCTCACATGAACTATAAAGTCATCTTCATAAATTTCCTCCCTGTCTTTAGTCTTGTTCTCCACAAATCTAACCTTAATGTGATAGAGTCCTTAGACAGAGTAAGTTAGGGGGAACACATTAGAAACTGTGTCAGAGAAGCTGTCTCTGAGGAAGTGACATCATTTTGCTGAGCTTGGCATGATCAGAAGATTCCTAGCAGAGGGAACAGGAATAACATGTGCTAGCAGTTAGGAAAGGGCTTGACCATATTCAGAGACCATGAAAATGACCATGTTGAACAAGATGGAAGAGTGGAACAGAGTATTTTCAAATGATAGAGACCACATCACTAGTGTCTCTTTCTAAGTCATGCTACACGATGCATGATCTACACCATTCTGATTTCCTATGCAAAACCTTTCAAATCCTCCCTATCACATAAATAATAAAATCCAACCCCCTTTAGCATTGTTTAGCAAGTCCTCCATAATCAGGCTTCTGTCTTCCTATCTAGTTTCTTCTTCAGTAATTCCCTGTCTTTTCTGTAACATTCCTCAAACATAGATCAGGTTGTGATTCTTTGGATACAACATGCTTTTCTTATACATACCTATATTCCATGGCTTCTGTATTCTCTTCTTCAATGGAAAATATTACTCTGCTTATATCTTTGAAAGCTAAATTACACATATATAAATAAATGCATACATGGACTTAATGAATGCCATTTCATTTGATTCTCAAAAACAATTCAATAATTGAGGAAATAGAAACCTATAGGCAAAAGTAATTTGCCTAGAGGTGGATCCCACAACTAATGTGTAGTTGAGCTAAGACTCAAATTCAAGGTCTTTAAGGAAAAATCCACTCCTCTTTCTACTACATGAAATAGTTTCCCTCCTATTTCTCATGATAAATGAATAAAATCCTTGCTAAGCATATTATGCTCTATAAATTAATCAGATTGACTAACTGAAGAAACAGGGATCACATTTCTTAATTCTGGAAAAAACTCCAAACTTGCAGCTTCAATTTTCTGCAGGTTCAAAAGCATTAATTTGCTCAGACCACTGTTATTTTTGAGATCCAGTTGAGTTGTAATGCTTAATTTGCAATGCTAATTTAACTTTTTCAAAATCTGATAGTTACAGATTCTAAAATATGTCAAAAATTACAAGAAATTCATACTGTGAGCTAATAATCCTAAAGCAAAGTTCCCATTAGAACATAGAGATTGCATTTAGGAATTTTTCTCAAAGGGTATAAAACTTCTGGTTTTATATCACTTTCAACAGACTAAGTAACAACTAGGCAGATAATTAGAGCTTACTCTTTGCATTTAAATTGAATCCCCAAAGTTTAGGTGTTGTATTGTTTTATAAGCCAAAATTTATAATGATGTCTTACTCTTAAAAGGAGTTTCAAAGTTTAGAAAGTACTTTCTTTTGTATTATTTTATCTTCATGACAATCCTGTGTACTTGGTGTGGGGGGGATATTATTATCATCCACCATTTTACGTGTGCTAAAACAAACTCAGAAAAGCTACATATCACTTAGTGCCACTCAGCAGATGGCCATACTGGGTCCCATTTTGGAACCTGAAATCTATTTAAGTTTGTAGCCTGTTGTGTATAGAGAGGGAATATTTTCAATGACACACCCTGATAGTACAGAATTTGAGAGTAGTTGCATTATTCAATGAAAAGAGAAAAGAAACATTTATTGCTCTGTAATTCCAGTTTTCAAACTTCTTTCAACCTTGAGATAGTCATAAGACTATAATAAGACAAGATAACAAAGGCTTCTCTAGAATATAGAAGTTGAATATATCTAATGTGAAAATAACTCAAAAAACATAGTATAACTTATTGTGGAAATACAAAAATAGAGTGAAACTTTATCTCAATCAAAAATCTTTTTTTTTTTTTGAGAAATAATAGTCAATGATGAAGACCTCTACTTAATTCTCTAGCTTGCCAATTTTGGTATCTTCTCACAGACTACAGGTATTTCCTTAAAACAAAAGAAAATGTTTGTTTCTTACTCTGTTCAAGAAATATGTTCAATACTATAGGTATAAAAACATGCATAGGATACCATCTGACTCCCCATAAGAACTTGAAAACTATCACAGGACCCGTGTATACACAAATGATGCAATATCTTTTCTATAAGTGGCAATGTACCTAGAAAAAAGCAAAATTTCTCTAGATTTTAGGTTTTTAATGAGAACAGATCATACACAGTTGAAGTGGAATTCTGAGATCCTTGGAAAAGCAGACATCTCCCTGTACAACTGAAGACAGATTGTCCTCAGGAAGAAGAGATGACCCTTAAACATGAACTTTTATCCTCAACTGGATGATTCCATGAAGCTGGTCTAAGGAGAAAGAAAACAACAAATATTTCAAGTAGATGGAGCCTACTTCGGTCAACTGAGTGGGGTGGGGGTGGTGAATTAAGGAGTAGATCCTCTGGAGGAAAACAAATGAACAACTGTAAATACAGCCTAAGAAACCCCAGTCAAGGGAATAAAAAGACAATAAAGTGTACTTGGCACTTCAATGTCAATAACTCAGGTAGAAAAAGGAGGTGAAGAGAGCTCACAAAAGTCTTCAGAGCTTGAGGCTGTGATGTATGAAGACAAAGACTATGTACTTCACTGCTATTGCCAGGGGGAGAGGGCAGGGAGTGTTGCAGGTGGAGATGTTGGTGACCACTTTAAAAGAAAATCTTCTAAAAGTATTTTATGTGCCAGAACTGGTTGGAAGCTAAAGGAAAGAAGAGTTGTTTTCTTTTGTTTGTTTGTTTGTTTTACATCTTTATTGGAGTACAATAGCAACTTTACAATGGTGTGTTAGTTTCTGCTTTATAACAAAGTGAATCAGTTATACATACACATATGTTCCCATATCTCTTCCCTCTTGCATCTCCTTCCCTCCCACCCTCCCTATCCCACCCCTCCAGGTGGTCACAAAGCACTGAGCCTATCTCCCTGTGCTATGCAGCTGCTTCCCACTAGCTAACTACCTTACATTTTGTAGTGTATATATGTCCATGCCTCTCTCTCGCTTTGTCACAGCTTACCCTTCCCCCTCCCCATATCCTCAAGTCCTTTCTCTAGTAGGTCTGTGTCTTTATTCCTGTCTTACCCCTAGGTTCTTCATGACCTTTTTTTTTTTTCTTAGATTCCATATATATGTGTTAGCATACGGTATTTGTCTTTCTCTTTCTGACTTACTTCACTCTGTATGACAGACTCTAGGTCTATCCACCTCATTACAAATAGCTCAATTTCGTTTCTTTTTATGGCTGAGTAATATTCCATTGTATATATGTGCCACTTCTTCTTTATCCATTCATCTGATGATGGACACTTAGGTTGTAAAGAAGAGTTTTTATTGTGCTTGTCATCGAGTGAGATCATATAAGAGCTCAGGGATCCTCAAATCCCGGTACCGGTCCATGGCCTGTCAGGAACCAGGCCGCACAGCAGGAGATGAGTAGCAGGTGAGTGAGTGAAACTTCGTCTGCCACTCCCTATCGCTCCCCAACATTAGCATTACTGCCTGAACGATGCCCGTCCCCCACATCCCATCAGAGAAAAATTGTCTTCTACAAAACTGGCCCTTGGTGCCAAAAAGGTTGGGGACCACTGCAAGGGCTAACAGAAGGTAAAAGCAAATAAGAGATCTGTGCAAAACTGTGTTCCCTCTCTCACCTATTGATCAGGTGAGTAAAGTGAGTGAGGCAATTGACTATGCATTTCAATTTGTGTGTGTGATTCAGCTAGTGAATTGGGATAAGAAAGTCTTATTGTCTTCAGGCCCCTGACATCCTCAAGTGTCCCTGAACTATAGGATCTTGTGATCAGTGACGTACAGTGGGATCTAGATTCTCTACTAAGTAGAAGAAGAGGCTCAGATCTAGACTGAAATGACAGATCTTCCAATAGCTCTACTTTCCTAGAAAGTGCTTAAAGGAAAGACATGCCAGGCTTTCATTGACCATCAATGTTTGCCTTATTAGCAGACAAGGCCTCTCTGGAAAAATATCACTCATCTTATGCTCCATCTTTTATGGAGCATTTACTATGTAAAAGTCAATATGCTTAACACTATATATATCTTCCCATTTAAACTCTAGTTATGATATCAACTCTATAAGGTATTATATGATCGCTATTTTGAGGTCCAAACATTTAAGAGCAAGTTGATATAGCTAATTAGTAGTCACAGCAAAATTCAAGGTCTGTTCTTTCTGGTCCCAAAGTTTATACTCTTATCTACTACTCTAGGCTGACTTCTTGAAGTCCACATAAATACACTGCATGTTTCCCTTGTGCTGAATCACAGGCAAATCATTTAACATTTGTATATTTCTTATACACGTCCCCTACTAACTTTCAGTAACCTAGATCCCAGAGAGTGAAAGGGAGGAAGGTAGATAAGCAGAGACCAGAGCACCAAGCTGATAGAAAAAGAGAGAAGGTGGCAGGGGACAGTGGGGAGATGGATTCACAGATAAAGTTGCTATGATGTCAGTGCTATAGTGGTGGTCAGCTGGGAAGAGTGTCTAACCCAGTACTCTCAAGGAAAGACTGGGCTTCTTTCCACCATTATTTCAGATTTGTTCTGTCTTTATTTGGTTTCTTCTCTGAATTATATCTTGAGCCCCCAGAGACATTTTGCTATGATGGAAAAGAAAAAAAAAAAGAGAGAGAGGGCTTCCCTGGTGGTGCAGTGGTTGAGAGTCCGCCTGCCAATGCAGGGGACACCGGTTCGTGCCCCGGTCCGGGAAGATCCTACATGCTGTGGAGCGGCTAGTCCCGTGAGCCATGGCCGCTGAGCCTGCATGTCCAGAGCCTGTACTCCGCAACGGGAGAGGCCACAACAGTGAGAGTCCCACGTATTGCAAAAAAAAAAAAAAAAAAAAAAAAAAAAAGAGAGAGAGAGAGAAAGAAGAGGTGGAGGGAAAGAGGAAGAGAAGGAAGAAAACAGGGCTAATATACCTTCTAAGTTAATTAATATCATGACAAATATACAGCTTAATGGTTTTGATACAATCTCTAGGAATACCATACCATTTATTATACATTTATAATCCATCCAATCTTCACTGTTAGATTTAAACCAAGGAAGCAGCAAATTCTGATAGAAATCATCCCAACTGACTCTCCCTATAGTCCAATAAGAAAAAGAAGTTAAAGCAAATACAAGTATTTATTTTTCTGCTTTGCCTCGCTTGCCTAAGCTTTTACAGAAAGATTTTAAATGTTCCACTTCATGGATATGATTGAAATAACAGGAAGCCTACAAAGGTATATTGAACTGAGACTAATGCCTTTTCCAATGTCTTGGAAAGATATAGAACAAAAGTACAACTTGCAAGTTCCCTTTGTGGTAGATAATTTTGCCTGCTGAGTTTATCTGAAACAAAAAATCTATATCGTTCTTTGGAATGTTCCATTCACTGAATTTTGGCAACCGCTTAGAAAACCAGATTTTATAGCCACATAGTACAAAGAAAAGTAAAATTTGATAATTACTTAGCAAATTTGACCAAGATGGGTATGTTTATGCAAAGCTAAACTCTGTGCTGGAAAGGAAAGGTCTCAAACCACAGAAAGCAGCAGAGTGAAGTCATTACAGTGAATAGAGAACTGACTTTATAGTCACAGATTCTAGATCAATTCCCCTTTATGACTGGTTATGTAACATAGAGTGAGTTACTCAATTGTCCTAAGTTTCAGCCTTCTCAAATGTACAGTGGAAATAAAACTAACATGAACAGATACCATGAATATTAAAATTACATGTGCATGTCTAAAATATCTGGTATTCAATCAACGGTAGCTTGTTTTAACATTGCTATTATTATAATGTCAGGCATTCATATGTAGATTTGTCAATTAATCAAATGCACCCTTCAAAAATTGAATTGAAAATTATGTGAAGATATTGCATTATGTAGAATGTCATAGGATTTTTCTATTTTTATGTAGTTAAGCTAAATATATAATAATGACAGACTTGTTAAACTCTGGGGAGTCAATTTAAAATGAGTTTCAGATATATATCTATTCAAATTTATGAAGGTCTATATAAGAATCTGTTCATAGTGGTTATTACATGAGAGAAAAATAAAGATAGTGTCAAGTTGGGCACTTTCACTTTTCTTCTTAGAACTTTAGCGTCATTTGAAGTTTTCACGTTGAACACTGCATAAACGTACGTGTGTGTGTGTGTGTGTGTGTGTGTGTGTGTGTGTGTGTAGTGTATATAACTTAACAAACATTAGCACTGTTAATTCCTCTGTGAGTGGTACTACAAATGTTTACATATATTTTTTACCTGTGTTTTCTGTAAAGTCTGATATTTAGGAGTAGAAATTGTGGAATTAGACACATCTGGATTTGAACTCTTTTGCTCCCGTCTTAGCTCCATGATCTTGGGCTCATTGTAAACTTTTCTGATTCTCAGTTTCTCATCTCCAAAATGGTTAGTAATAATTTCCATCTAATGTAAAGGTGGTGCAAATCAAATGAGGTGATATTAAGAGACACCAAGCACTATTTGTTGCTGGTGCATAATTAATGTTGAATAAAGAGTGGACATTATTATTTCCATAACAGTCATGCATTAGTTTTATAAGATGAACAAACAATATAAACACTTTATTTTGAAAAATAAGTTATTACACAATATTTAAGAAAGCCAATTAGAAATTGTCACCATTCTATTCATTTATATGTACTCAGAACGATACTCTACCAATTGGCTCACCCACCTTGTAGGAAAGAATTCTTTTTCTGAATCTTGACAGCACCTTATCTGAGATGCTCTCATTTGATCTTGGGTTTTAGTTATTTTTGTACATTTATTTTACTTTCCCCCTGCACTGCTTCCCATCCAGTTCCTGGAAATCTACCAGAGGATATGGTGAAGGACAAGTTATTGATTTCTTTTGATCCAATAAGATACTGAGCTTTGGAGAACTATATTTATGCACTCAGGATTGTCTAGCCATTATGTGTCAAAATCTGGACTAAATTGTAGGTTTCTGAAGTTAAATTAAATGGGTATCAACTACTTCAGAATGTCTCTATAAAACAAGTTCTCCTTCTTTTTCTGATGTCTCATAATGGACTTTATAACTCCCTTTTGGCTCTTACCTTGCATTTCAGATACCTTGGTAGAAGTCTTATAGAATTTCATTAATTTTATTTAGAGTGGTTATTTAACCAATTTTCTGGGTCCTCTATAAAGTATTTATATTCAGGTTATAAATAGAGTAAGGGTAGCCAGCAGAGTAAACAACAGAGGTAATAAAAGGGATAGCATTGCTTTACCCAATTGGCAATTGGTCATTTATTCATTATAAGAACCACTTTTATAAGTGGTTTTATAAGTCATTATAAGAACCATTATAAGATTATTAGAAAATTTGAGGATAAGAGTCCTTAGAGATAATTTAATCCAAGTTTTTACTTTTGAGTCAACAGAAATTCAAAATGGTAAATGACATGAAAAATTCACATAATAATGACATGAAAAAGTCACATAATAATTTAAAAAGTTTCATCAAGAATGAATCCATTGAGCTAGAATATAGGTCTATAGGTTTTGGTGGGTTTTTTTTTTTTTTTTTAAATTATAAGCGTAGGTCATAGAAGATACAGTTAACAATAGGGAACTAATCATGAAAATATAGGCCTGGTCAATATTTTAAACTATTATCCCTGCATGCCTGTTTCAGATTGAAAATATAAAAGCTAAATAATTGAAAAACATTTAAAAGACATTATGAAGACTTAGGATTAAATGCCTGTCCTTATAAAAGGATAACATAGCAGAGTGAAAAAACTACTGATCTGACTCTGCACTTACAAACTCTGAATTCAGCCAGTCAATTAAAATTTCCTTAGCCTCAGTTGCCTTTTCTTTAATATGCAGCTGATAATGAAAATGATGTTGAGAATTATGTGAGATAGTTTACCATTATAAAATAGTAAACAGATGGAGTCATATCAATTCATACCCATATGTATCAAGGAGATAATAGGAAATATTAAAACATGGATGCCATTTCATACCAGGCACCCAGGAAGTCTCACTGAATAGGTGACTTTAGAATTGAGATCTGAAGGAAACACAGGAAAAAAATTTGAGGCTGAAAGTTACACAGCTAGACTTATAAGAGGCTTTGTTTGGCTGTAATACCTTCTAGACTAAACTACCTAGATATTGTAAAGAATCAGATACATTCCATGTATTTTCTTAAACATCCAAATTGCAATTCTTTATTTAAATTTTAGTTTAAAAGTTATTTCTTTCTGGATAGGCAATGAAAAATTGTAAGCTGTTGCTATATCAAAATACCTATACTATCTGAATTGTGTAGGACCATAATTTAATTATGAACATATTAAATATTAAGATCCTTCCATGATCAAAAAAAAAAACAAAGTTAAACTTAATAGGTGTCATTGAAATGAAGAAAGAATATTCACCCTTTCTTCAAAAATTCTAGTACCTTAGTATTATTCTTTTTAGAAAATAATTTATTGATAATGATTCTAAGTAGAAGACAGTCTTCATGCCTCACCCACATATCCCCCTGAGATTTATTTTTCTTTCTTCAAAAGTTCCAATGATCCTCTATTGCCTCTAAAATAGAGTTGAACTTATTTTCAATGGCATAAACACCTAACCAAAATAAACCAAACATTATCACCAACTATGTAAGTTTGCCCAAACTACTTTCCAATGAATCACACATATTATCTAAGGAAAAATCTTGTAAATACACATCTTTGACCTTTTGCAAATGTAATTTACCTTTCTTCCCATTGCAACCATAAGCTTTTATTTTTCACATGTAATTGAATCATATATTTGTGAAACTTCAGTTTTACTCACTCTTTCATGAAGTTAGGTAAATATTTCCTAGAGAAGTCTCTCCGTGTCTGAACTTACACTTTATGTTTAGCTATATGTAACTATATAAACATGTTTAAGTTAAATTATAAATTCAATCCTATAGTAACACTCATCACATTTTATTTCCTCAGTGGGCGCATGTGGATAGTTGCTACGATATTGGACCTCCAGGTCAAGGTGTTGGTAGTTAGGAGAGTGAAATCTTGGCTTTTGGAGAAGGTCAATGGAATAGAAGATTTGAATTTTAGAAAATAATGGAGTCAAGTGGGAATAATAGCCTCTTTCTCATAATTGAGTGGCTGTCCTTTAAAAGAAAGATCTAACTTGGTCTCCATATCCCCAAAGTTCAAAGTAAGGGAATAAATGAAAACTATTAAGAAAATGGATTTGAGTTTCATGTGAAAAACAATTTGCTCTCAAACCATAAAAGGTGGAAGATTTCTTCAGGAGCATAAAATGGATGGATATGTAGTAGAAATGTTTACAGGAGATTTCAGCCCATGAAGAATGGTTGGGTTATGTGACTCTAAGGGCTCATCCTGCTATTAATTTTGTTAATATAACAAATTGTCAGTGAAAGGCAGAGTGTTTGCTTAAATTCCCCAGAGAAAGAAATTATCTGTGAACACTTCAGTACATACTCCTAAGCCCCAGCTCAGTACTATTGAACTAGAATTTATGGGAGAAATATCTGATAATCTCTGTATTTAATTCACACTCAAGAATTCTAATATCCAGGAGACTGGGAAACTTTGAGATAAATGATACCAAAATGATAAGTATCCAGTTCTATCAATGAAGCAGACCAAATGGGACAGCACTATTTGGAAAAGGCTTTGTGTAATAGAAATACCTACAGATGCATTTGGAAAAATAAGCAAAAGTTGAAAAGATGGAAAAGAGGGGAAATGCATTTCAGGAGTCTTGAGCTTAGGAATGACTATGGCAAATTCAGGGACCAGTGAAAGACAACATTGCCTTTTTTTTTTTTAACATCTTTATTGGAGTATAATAGCTTTACAATGGTGTGTTAGTTTCTGCTATATAACAAAGTGAATCAGCTACACATATACATACATCCCCATATCTCCTCCCTCCTGTGTCTCCCTCCCACCCTCCCTATAACACCCCTCGCATTGCCATCTTTGATTGCCATTTTTGACACCTTGATTTTAACCCAGTATCACCTGTTTCAGACTTTTAACCTCTAGAGCTATAATAGAATAAATTTGTGTAGATTTAAGCCACCACATTGGTGACAATTTGTTATAGCAATAGTAGGAAACTAATGCAGTAGTAGTAGTAAGAGGCAAGTAAATAAACCAATAAGAAAAGAGAGGTGTAAAAAAGCCACATAGTGCAATAAATTAAAATACATAGAATTCTT
The DNA here is from genome assembly GCF_949987515.2 of Delphinus delphis. NCBI lineage: Eukaryota > Metazoa > Chordata > Mammalia > Artiodactyla > Delphinidae > Delphinus > Delphinus delphis. The sequence continues at coordinate 43,708,389 of NC_082690.1, read as the reverse complement.
AGTAAGCAGTTATAAATTTTGAGTCATAGTAGTTTAGGTTTCAGAGAATAGGTGATGTTTTATCTGGGTCCTGAAGAATGTCTCTGAGTTTATAGATTAAACAGTAGAAAAGTCATCTTAGGTAAAAGAAAGAGTATCTGAAAATTGGCAATGGTGTAAGAGAAAACCATAGCATTAGAAAAGAAGAAAATTTAATGTAAAATTCACAGTAAGATAAGGAAGGGTACGGTGAGTAAAGAGAAGGAATATCACATTCCTCAACTGCAGGGGGAGCACTTACCTGTAGCCTATGTGAATGTCTGTACACTGTACAACCTACAGAGACCACAAGGTGTGTGTGGCCCACTAGTGGGGCACTGAGGATGCTGTGGTAAACAGGATAATGAAGATTTGTGCCAGGCTGAGAAAGGCATGGAATGCTATTATAAATAAAGTGGACCTATCCCATACTCAATAGGGTTCTTACTACAAGTTAATTTTTGGAAAAGAAGTGTTGTTAACAGATCTAAATTTAGAAAGATAACACAGATAGTAGTACGAGGTATATACTGGAAAGTTCTGAGTAAAAGTCCAAGCTATAATTTTATATGATAATACACATACAAACCAACCTAATTAAATAATTTCAGTGCACAGGGGGAGTACCATTGTGAGTTTTCAAGCCCCAATCCATACTTTTTGAGCTTAGTTACTGGGTGGTATAAACCTCTTCAGGTCCTAGTTACCTGAAACTTTAAGGTGGTAAATGTGACCATTTTCATATCTAAAAACACTTCTTTGGGTGTGATTTTCGTTGTTTCAGATATCTGTTTTGATTCATATGGGAATAGAGCATCATCAAAATGAAACCAACAACTGTTTTGCTATGATGTTTATTGATATTTTGTACTCAGAGTATAGGTCATATCAAACTGTCAAATACTTCACTGATTCTTTATTCTTTCCTTTAATTTACAGTTTTCATTTTTGACCTGCATTGGAATAGCTGCTTGTTACCTGCTGGGAGGTGGCATGATTCATGGATTAAGTACCACCTGATGTCTCAGGGCTTCAAAGATTTGCCTTGGCCCAGTTCACTTAATTCTTCATATTTTTCTCTTGATGTTAAAAATAAAAACAGAAGTACTAACCTTTGTACCCTTACAGAAATATTCAACACTCTGACAAATATGTAGTGAAAGAAAGAGGATTGTTCCAGCTTAATTGGATTTAATGTCATTTTACGTTATGTAACGATGAGAAGTTTAAAGAAGGAAAGTATTCATTTTTAACTGAAAAGGCTAAAGAACAAAAAGGAAAAACATAGAGGACAATGTAGATTATAATTTGATACTGACATCCATGCAGTGGCAGTTTCCTATAATATAAAAAAAGAAATAAAGATGATGCCAAAATATATATCAAAATCCCCATGTTCTGCAAAAGCCTGAAAATACTTTTCCATTCTATTTAATATTCATCTGACACTTACTAGAATATAGTGTATAATCATAACATAACTCTTCAAAAATAAGTATATTGGTTGAGCTTCAAGATGGCGGAAGAGTAAGATGTGGAGATCACCTTCCTCCCCACAAATACATCAGAAATACATCTACATTGTGAAAATGACTATACTACCCAAAGCAATCTACAGATTCAATGCAATCCCTATCAAACAACCACTGGCATTTTTCACAGAACTAGAGCAAAATATTTCACAATTTGTATGGAAACACAAAAGACCCTGAATAGTCAAAGCAATCTTGAGAAAGAAAAACGGAGCTGGAGGAATCAGGTTCCCTCACCTCAGACTATACTACAAAGCCACAGTAATCAAGACAGTATGGTACTGGCACAGTAACAGAAATATAGATCAATGGAACAGGATAGGAAGCCCAGAGATAAACCCACGCACATATGGTCATCCGATTTGTGATAAAGGAGGCAAGAATATACAATGGAGAAAAGACAGCCTCTTCAATAAGTGGTGCCAGGAAATCTGGACAGCTACATTTAAAAGAATGAAATTAGAACACTCCCTAACCCCATACACAAACATAAGCCCTAAATGGATTAAAGACCTAAATGTAAAACCAGACACTAGCAAACTCTTAGAGGAAGCCAGAGGCAGAACTCTCTGTGACATAAATCACAACAAGATCCTTTTTGACCCACCTCCTAGAGAAATGGAAATGAAAACAAATGGGAGTTAATGAAACTTAAAGGCTTTTGAACAGCAAAGGAAAACATAAGATGAAAAGAGAACCCTCAAAACGGAAGAAAATATTTGCATATGAAGCAACTGGCAAAGGGTTAATCTACAAAATTTACAAGCAGCTCATGCAGCTCAATATCAAAAATAAATAAATAAAACAACCCAATCCATAAATGGGCTGAAGACCTAATAGACATTTCTCCAAAGAAGATATACAGGTTGCCAACCAACACATGAAAGAATCTTTAACATCATTAATCATTAGGGAAAGACAAATCAAAACTACAATGCGATCTCATCTCACACCAGTCAGAATGGCCATCATCAAAAAATCTACAAACAATAAATCCTGGAGAGGGAGTGGAGAAAAGGGAACCCTCATACACTGTTGGTGGGAATGTAAATTGATACTGCCACTATGGAGAACAGTTTGGAGGTTCCTTAAAAAAACAAAAAAGGACTACCATACGACCCAGCAATCCCACTAGTGGGCATATACCCTGAGAAACCATAATTCAAAAAGAGTAATGTACCACAATGTACATTGCAGCTCTATTTACACTAGCCAGGACTTGGAAGCAACCTAAGGGCCCATCAACAGATGAATGGATAAAGAAGATGTGACACATATATACAATGGAATATTACTCAGCCATAAAGAGAAACAAAATTGAGTTATTTGTAGTGAGGTGGATGGACCTAGAGTCTTTCATACAGAATGAATTAAGTCAGAAAGAGAAAAGCAAATATTGTATGCTAACACATATATGTGAAATCTAAAAAAAAAACAAAATGCTCATGAAGAACCTAGGTGCAAGACAGGAATAAATACACAGACCTACTACAGAGTGGACTTGAGGACACGGGGAGGGGGAAGTGTAAGCTGGGACAAAGTGAGAGATTGATATTGTCTGTATACATATGGACATATATACACTACCAAATGTAAATAGATAGCTAGTGGGAAGCAGTCACATAGCACAGGGAGATCAGCTCGGTGCTTTGTGACCAGCTAGAGGGGTGGGATAAGGAGGGTGGGATGGCAGGAGATGCAGAGGGAAGAGATATGGGGATAAATATATATGTATAACTGATTCACTTTGTTATAAAGCAGAAACTAAGACACCACAGTAAAGAAATTATATTCCAATAAAAATCTTATAAAAATACATTGACATATTAAAACTAATAAGATAAATCATGGAAAATAGGCTAAGTGAAAAAAAATAAAAAAGGATCACTGATCTAGCATTTTCCAATACATTTTTCGTAGAGTGTTCATGGAAGTTGCATGAAAAATGAAGCTCATAGTGAAATAATATTGAGAAGTGCCGAGTAAAATAAAGTTAAACATGCTTCTTTGTTCTAAATCTTCACAGGACCACTAATAGTTTAATTAATGTGCATCCAATAAAGGAGCATGTTTTGTGGCAGTGACTGAACTCATGTGAAAACAGACCTTTGTTTTTTCCCTACCCAGCATTTACAGAACCATTGCCCCATGGAATAATATGCACTGAAAAGTGCTACCCTAGAGAAGAGCAAGCAGTATTTCAAAAAAAAATTTATAAAGAAAGATGACGTCAGTTATTAGGGGGTTATTGCTTATGTCTCCAAGGATTCAAAAAAAAGTAAATGAAAGCCAATTAAGCAAGAGACATTTAAGTCAGATGAATAGGAACATTTCTCATAGAAGAGCTGGACTGGTAAAATGTGAGTGCTGGACATAGAGAGGATTTCTTGCATTAAGTGCAAAAAAGATGAAATATGATGTGCAACTTATCTTTATTTTTGTTTATGCAATGATAATAGCAACTATCAACATTTGAAAAGCTGCAGAATCTGATAGATTATAAATATAATAAAAATCCCATTGGAATAGGGAGACATTCACAATATGAAAGAAATTATCAAGGATAAGAACACTCTGTTTTCAAGAGGCTGGTAGGGAAGTATAATATAACATTATCAAAGAATGGAAGAAGGTACCAGTTTCTGTAAAAGTAATTAAGAGACTGACATTTTGTTGAACGTAATGAAATTTGAGCAGGAATACTGATAAAATCAAAGAGCAAATGTGAGATGCCAAAATTGGTGGAATCAAAATTATGGGAAATGTAAGAGATGGTCAAACTAGATTGAAGGTGTTTTCAGTAGTTTTCTTTCCTTGGGTGAGTTTAAAGAAATCAAAATGGACAGATTATGATGTCTTTCATTGAGAAGATAAAGAAGGTAGAGTCTTATTTTTTACAGAACTAATTTAGGAGCTGGTAAACATAGTGCTCCAATCTGAAGATAAAGACGTAAATCGAATTTTTCAGCAGCCATCAGAGGTCAAGAATTCAGCTGCCCATGGTAACATAATACTTTAGTTTTAGAAGATTTGGGAGCAAATCTTTGTTATTTAGGAGAATGTTTAAATAAAGAGACATTAGAATAAGGTTAAAGTAATTATATTTTTAAAAGAAAGTTAAACTATTAAACAAGTCTGCTTATGTTTGTAAGCATGTGTTACAAATTTTTTTACAAGAATGGGGTTGCAAGTTCTAATGAGAAAAGAAGGGAGAACATATCTGATGTGAAAATAATTGATTATTTGAAAAATCTCAAAGAAATCACGACTTTCATCAAAGGAAAAAAGTGGGCATTCTGATATATCACCAAAAAAATCAGAGACAAAAGGCTCATTGCTTTTTTTAAAGACCATTTAAAAATTTTAAAACATTATTTAGTATGCTGAGGAAGGTGTTGAAATAGCTGAGGGAATTATATAACTATATACTTTTCTTTAATGGATAGCAAAATAAGTAGAGTATCTTTTTTTATATGTTTGTGGTAAGGAATCTATTTATAAGCAAGCATTTACTTACTAAAGACCCAAGTCAAGGGTCAACTACTACATGAAAGTTTTTGTCTCAATTCTCCTTTGCCCACATTCCTCATCCTAAAGCAGAATGAACCATTTTCCTCTAGGATTTCTATACTTTTGGCATTGAAAACATATGACTTTCAATTCATGCTTTTAGAAAATATGCATTTTGTGTGAGGGCTGCCATGGTCATGCACAATGCTATGCAGAGACAATGCAAAGCTAAGAAAATTACAGATGTCTATATTCAAAAAGCTCATATTATTACCTCAACCACTTTCTTGCCCTGAGAACATTAATTTTCCTTGATTGAAAAATGGAGAAAATAATATAATGTCATAGAATTATTAGAAAAATTACATAAATTAATATAAATGACACTTAGCCAAGCCCATAGGAGGAGTTCAGCAATGTTTCTTTGCTTTCAGTCTGGAAGCATGCATTCCATGTACCAAAGTCCTTGTTATATTATGGTGTATCTATATCCAAATATTTGTTCTTTTCATTTTTCATTTTGTTTGTACAGACTAACTCAAGATTAGCCTAGAGCTGAAACCTATGATTGAAAGAATAAGGAAGGTAAATAGGAAGTAAGGTAGGCAATGAGGGAGAGAAAGTTAAGTATGACCATTGTAGAGGAAAACAAAAGTACCTCAGCAAGGTAAAATGTTTCCCAGAGAAACTGGAACAAACACCAGTAAATAAAATGTAAAACCAGCAAAACAGTAGGAACAAATATACAACTGCTTAACCATTTTTGTTCTTCCAGGGTTACTATGATGATGATTTCTGTTTCTGCTCTTTCTTTTTTTCATTTAAAAGTCCATGTAGGGTTTCCCTGGTGGTGCAGTGGTTGAGAGTCCGCCTGCCGATGCAGGGGACACGGGTTCGTGCCCTGGGCCGGGAAGATCCCACATGCCGCGGAGAGGCTGGGCCCGTGAGCCATGGCCACTGAGCCTGCGCGTCCAGAGCCTGTGCTCTGCAACGGGAGAGGCCACGACAGTGAAAGCCCTGCGTACCGAAAAAAAAAAAAAACAACAAATAAATAAAAGGCCATGTAAATAATTTTACTCTTAGATCTTACTTATTTTTCTTCCATTTATGTTTATCATCTGGCTCCAAATGTTTTTGCTCTTGCTCATTAAGAGACCAGGTGATCCTGTGTAAAACATGATCATTTTCATTTTGTCACTGAGAATTTTTGTAACAAGTTTGAAAAAGAAAACACAAAAATGACTCAAGGGTAAAAATAAAGGAGGTTAAAAAGAATTGTCAAATAGAAAAATTAGGAGTTATGTTTGAAAAAATATAGTTAGAAAGATCAAGCAACTTATCTTCTTTTTTTATTAATAAACTTACACTTTTATGAGTGACACCAACAGGGAAGAACCTGTATTATGCTAGGCATTTGACTAGGAGCTTTGCAAATACATTGTTCATTTCTGTTACTTTTTATGACAAATATTTGAGGTACACTTTATATTCCCCATTTTTATAAGAAAGAAACTAAACCATAAGGAAGTCATGTAACTAAAGTTTAAAGTTCACTGATTATTAATATAAAATTCATCTACATTATTCTTAATTCTCATTCTTGATGAGTTGTCTTTACTTATTTTGTTGTCCTTTGAATCTCTTCTGAGATTCCTGACTAGCAATTAAGAAAAACCAACTCTGGTATATAATAAGAATTAATATTTAGATCAGATCATGCTGCTCTTCAACTCCAAAAAAGTTCTGTATATTTAGACAAAAATCTAAACTCATTTACATTTAAGAAGATGTTTGCCATGATTATCTCCAGCTTACTATTTAGTTTCATCTCTGATCACTTTACAATTTTTTCTTTGCATTTGAGAGATGCTAAAATGTTATTGAAATCCCAAAGCATACCTTTTTACATGAGGCTCCCTCTGCATGGAATGCCTTTTCCAAATGTGTCTACTTATTCATCTTTCAGGTACATCCTGATTTTAATAATCCTACATCCTTTATGATACCTTTCTTAACATTACCAGGCAGCCCAAAGCATGATTTTTTTCTGCACTCATGCTGTTCTGTCAACTCCTTCATTAAAACAACTGTATTATCAATTGACAGTGATCTTAATTCATAAAAATAGCTAGATTTAGTTGAGTCCTGACAAGGCACTTTTCTTACATTGCATCAGTTAATCTTCACAGCAATCCTGCATGGAAAGCATTACTTTCACAACATCATCCAGTTAGTAAGTAGTAAACTGGAAATAAAAGCCCAGGAAAAAAAAGGCTTATTTTCTTCCTATGATATTCAAAATCTTTGGTGTTTGTTTCTCACTATAAGAAAGACATTTTAATGCATGAAAATATCATTATTCTTAATATCCTCATGATTCAACAAGTATATAGCATAAATACACACATACATGCATTCATATATAAATATATTATTTTAAAGGTCGACAAATGCTAGCTTGTGGATGAAGTAGGATTTTAAAGTGGGAATGTTTTAATCATTGTTTAAGAGAGAAAAAACAGTTAAACAAAAAGTAAGGATGGGGACTTCTGGTTTCAGCTTCAACATGTAAAGTGCTTAGAAGTTTTTACTCTCATCTTTACAACAAGAAAAAACTAAAACTGATAACTTATTGTAAACTTAGCAGAGAATTGAATTTTCAGGGCAACTTTCTACCTCAAAATCAGGAGAATGGGATGTGTGCAGAGGATCACAACCAAGACCTGTTTACCTGGAGCAGAAGTCTCCAGAGCCATAAATAAGTATAAATACTTCAATGGTAATTTTGACAAATTCCTGAGGCTGAATGTAGACTAGTATGAGAGTTAGAAGCTTTTGGGGACTTCAGTGTTAGGAGGACTTCCGATAATAGTGGGCATTAGCACCAGAATCCCCAACAGGTTTAAATGTTAAAGAAGCAGAAAAAGTACCCTCATGATGCTAAAAAGTAGAGTGGAAAAGTAATTATTACGAAATATGCCCTGAACTTTTTCCATAGTGAAGACCAACTCTAAAGGGAAAAGACTCTGATATTCTCTTATCCCACTGGAGAAAGAGCATTCTTCCCACTCTAGTCTTCTCTAGACTTTTATCTCAAAGGGAGGAGAAAAATAGTCATTAAGGATCAGGTCTTCAAGGAAATAAATTGGGAATTCTGTGATTAAGAAGGGAGCTAGGAGAATAGGGTGAGGGTCAGGAAGGAAACTATACCACTGGGGAAACACTTGTGAAGATCACAGCCCTAAGATGCACCCACTAAAAGATAGAGATTTAATCATAGGATTGTAGAAAGCTCCCTCTCACCCATATCTTACTGCCACACTAACTAGGTTCCTGTATAATGACTAGGAAAAACAACTGAAAGAGTTATTTTATGAATGTCGACATATTGATTCCGAAGTTTACATGGAAAGGCAAGAGACACAGAATAACCCACACAATATTGATGGAGAAGAACAAATTTGGAGGACTGATAATACCTGACTTCAAGACTTAGTATAAATCTACATAATCAAGGTAGTGTTTTATTGGCAAAAGAACAAATAGATCAATGAATCTAATAAAGAGCCCAGAAATAGACATCCATAAATATAGTCAAATGATCTCTGACAAAGGAGTACAAGCAATACAATAGAACAAACATAGTCTCTTCAACAAGTGGTGCTAAAACAACTGGACCTCCACATGCAAAATAAATAAGTAAATAAATAAATAAATAAATTTTAGATACAAACCTTGCATCCTTTACAAAAATTTACTTAAAATGGATCATAGGACTAAATGTAAAATGCAAATCATAAAATTCCTAGAAGATAATATAGGAGAAAACCAAGATGACCTTGGGTAAGGTGATGCCTTTTTGATACAACACAAAAGATATTATCCATGAAAGAAATAGTTGATAAGCTGGACTTCATTAAAATTAAAACACTTCTGATTTGCAAAGATAATATCAAGAGAATTAGACAACAAGCCACAGATTGGAAAAAAAATATTTGCAAAATACACATCTAATGAAGGACTGTTATATAAAATATACAAAGAATACTTAAAACTCACAATCTACTCTTTTCCAATAAGTGCACTGTAATCTACTGTTAAAATTTTCTGCACAATCATATGAATTATGTTCATTAAACTGAAAACTTTCAGTTTAACATTAATTGTAATGTCATACAGTGTAATTTTTTAGATGGCTATGTTTAACAACCAGCAAGCACAATTCTTGGAAAACTATAATTGGTTCTTGTCAGTCAATATGAGCCTAGATAAGTTGGAAACGAGTGACAAACTTCTTCAGGAGCCAACTCACACAGGTAGACACCACCACTTAATGATTCCCAATGAATAATCAAAGATCATTTGAGATAGGCATGCACTAGTACTTTCAAATACTATTTCATAGAAAGTGATATGCAATGCTTGTTAAATAATACTTGGCTGCAAAGAATAGAAACAGATTCATTATTTATTAAATAAAAATTCATCTAGTGAAAGGCTAGAAGCTTATCTCAGAGACAGCGGCAGCAACAATTAAATGTAAGCCAGATGGGAAAGTGAGAGTTATCAGCTAGTTATTTTATTTCACTTTTGATCATTCCATGGAATGATCTTTCCTCTGTTTTTTCATTTTTTCCTATTTATCCTCAGATTAGTTTTGCCCATTCATTACTAGGTGCGTGGTAGAAAATGGGAGCTAACCTTAAATCCATATAACTTAAAATGTGAGTGTCTATTATAGGCTGGGTAGCTAAATTTTCCTTTAAAGACAATGCCTTTGGCATAAAGATTATGCCAAAATGAAGTGAGCTAAACATACATTAAGATTAGGTTGAAGTTTTAAAAGTTGCTAAAATCTGGCTATAGAATAATGTGCCTCTGTTATTAGTATCTATTGAGAGTTTCAAAATTACATTGTGTTTTTTTTATCATAACCTGGCCTATTGTTGCCTCAAGAACTATGATGTGATTTTTCCCAAAATCAACAGTAATTTGCAAGAGATAGAGAATGATGAGGTTGTGTCCCATTTTCTGTGTCTGAGTCTGTATCAGTTAGCTATTGGTGTGTAATGAGCTACCCCAAAACACAGTGGCTTAAAAGAACAACCAATTATTTGTCTCTCAATATAATAGATCTGAACTTATAGACTGGGAGCACTTGGGTGGTTCTTCTGGTATCAGCTGGATTTCCTCCTGCTCTGGATTGGGCAGGGACATTTTGTTATTTTAAACAAGATAAGCAGGCACTCTCACATTTTGGGGGCCTCAGTTGGGACAAAGAGCTTGACTTGGTCCATGTTATTGGTCATCCTCAGCTAGATAGCATAGACTTTTTCATAGTTTAGGTAGGGTTTCAAGAAATGTGTGCAAAGCATTTTGAAATCTGGACTCAGAACTTGCATAATTATCACTTCTGCCACATTCTATGGCCAAACCAAGTCTCAAGGACAGCTGGATAATGGCGTGGAGCAATATATTCCAGTTCTTAGTGGAAGAAGCTTTAAAGTCACATTGCAAAAGATTCAGTACAAAAAGTTCAGAGACTTTTAGCCATTCTTATAATCTATCACAGAGTCCTTAATAGATGTAAACTTTTCCAGAGTTCCTTCCTGACCAACGTTTTAACTGAAATACTGATGCTAAATTAGTATTCTGATAACTAGAAAAGACATCCAAAAATGATTTTATTAATTGGCCTCTGATAAATACTTTAGACTCTGGTGCATTTTTAATGGTTGGCTGTCACTATGTCATATGTAAATGAATACAAACATCTCTGCCACCCAAACCATACATTTGGTGGGTCATAACTGAATTCAAAACAAGTTATTAAATACAGTGGTTTGAAAGAATATTTATCATATTTTTCTGTCTGTAAAAACTGCATCTTTGGTGGAATATTTGGATATCTGCAAAAGACAAATTTTCGTAAAAGTTCTGTAGCTTTCTTAGTAAATACATTCATGTCTTTAATTTCAATTTATATAATTATATAAAGATTTTTCTGTATTATATTTCCTTGATTATATAAAAGATATATTTATTATAATTTATTAATAGATTCTATCAGCTATTTAGGTTATTGTTTTTTATTTTCTGTGTTAACAGTTTTTTTTTGTTTTTGTTTTTGTTTTTATTTTGTTTCTATATTTCCAGCTTTTAATACCTATATTTCACTCTCTTGTCTAATTGGTTGATATTTCCAGATCTTTTTTAAGGAGTGATATTTAACAGTGGAGATCCATATACTTTCTTCATTGTAGTAGAAATATTTCTGGTATTTCATCATAAATAAGTTCTTCATTCAACAAATATTTAATGAACACCTACTGCATACTAGGTACTGTCATTTTAGAAATATCTAAATTATATTTATCATGACAAAGAAAGACCTCTTAATTTTTTAAGTTTAAAAACTTAAGACTGAATACATGTAAATTTTAAAATTTTAGCTAATACATTTTTCACATATTTTGAAATCTTATTTCTCCCTTTTGCCCATTAATATGATGATAAAATTAAGGTTTTAATGGGAACGTGTGCACACACACACAACACACACACAACCATAAGGGTAACATTATACACAATAATCTATATCTTGTTATTACAATTTACCAGTATGTCTTGGTGATCCTTCCATATCATTACAAATGAAACAGATATGTTGCTTTTATTTACTGATTGTTTTTCAACATATGTATGTATCAAAATGTACTTAACCACTCTTACACTGATACATATCTAAGGAGTTTCTATCTTTAGCTATTATGGAACAAAACAGGGAGAAATATGAAATCTCATTATTACCATATAGTTCAGGTGATACCCTCACATGGAAACTAAATTGTAACTGTAAGCACAATCATACTCTTTGAGAAAAGTATAAAAAAAGGAGAAAAATAATTCAATACACTAAAATATAGCAACTACAGTTCTTAATTCTGGAGCTGATAATGGAGCCAAAAAAATTGATAATTACAGATCTTAGTGTATGTTCTTCTTACCCTGGGCCATTACCTCAGGGATTTTTCTTAAATGAAGTTAACCATATCTTCATCCCTAAAGATTCAAAGTATTCAGTGATGCTGTATTTTGGGAGTTGCCATAGTTTCCTAGTGACTATTTTAACTGAAAGTAAAAGGGGGAATAAAGAAGAAATCCAATGAACCACATAGCTCCTAGATATAAGCATTTACTCCTCTGGTGAAGGTACTACACGATTTCTTTCTTGTCTTTTTATTAACATCTTTATTGGAGTATAATTGCTTTACATTGTTGTTAGTAACTGCTGTACAACAAAGTGAAACAGCTATATGTATACATATATCCCCATATCCCCTCCCACTTGCGTCTTCCTCCCACCATCCCTATACCACCACTCTAGGTGGTCACAAAGCACCAAGCTCATCTCCCTGTGCTATGTGGCTGCTTCCCATGAGCTATCTATTTCACATTTGGTAGTGTATATATGTCAAAGCCACTCTCTCACTTCATTCCAGTTTACCTTTCCCACTCACCATGTCCTCAAGCTCATTCTCTACATCTGCACCTTTATTCCTGTCCTGCCCTTAGGTGGCTCAGAACCTTTTTTTTTTTCTAGATTCTATATATATGTGTTAGCATATGGTATTTGTTTTTCTCTTTCTGACTAACCTCACTCTGTATGATAGACTCTAGATCCATCCACCTCACTACAAAAAATTTAATTTTGTTTCTTTTTATGGCTGAGTAATATTCTATTGTATACATGTACCACATCTTCTTTATCCATTCATCTGTTGATGGACACTTAAGTTACTTCCATGTCCTGGCTATTGTAAATAGTGATGAAATGAACATTGTGGTACATGACTCATTTTGATTTATGGTTTTCTCAGGATATATGCCCAGTAGTAGGATTGCTAGGTCCTATGGTAGTTCTATTTTTAGTTTTTTATGGAACCTCCATACTGTTCTCCATAGTGGCTGTATCAATTTACATTCCCTCCAACAGTGCAAGAGGGTTCCCTTTTCTCCACACCCTCTCCAGCATTTATTATTTGTAGAGTTTGTGATGATGGTCATTCTGACCAGTGTGAGATGATACCTAATTGTAGTTTTGATTTGTATTTCTCTAATGATTAGTGATGTTGAGCATCCTTTCATGTGTTTGTTGGCAATTTGTATATCGTCTTTGGAAAAATGTCTATTTAGGTCTTCTGCCCATTTTTGGATTGGGGTGTTTGTTTTCTTGATATTGAGCTGCATGAACTGCTTGTAAAGTTTAGAGATTAATCTGTTGTCACTTGCTTCGTTTGCAAATATTTTCTCCCGAGGCTTGTCTTTTTGTCTTCTTCATGGTTTCCACTGCTGTGCAAAAGCTTTTAAGTTTCATTAGATCCTATTTGTTTATTTCCATTTCTCTAGGAGGTGGGTCAAAAAGGATCTTGCTGTGATTTATGTCATAGAGTGTTCTGCCTATGTTTTTCTCTAAGAGTTTGAAAGTGTTTGGCCTTATATTTTGGTCTCTAATCGATTTTGAGTTTATTTTTGTTTATCATGTTAGGGAGTGTTCTAATTTCATTCTTTTATATGTAGCTGTCCAGTTTTCCCAGCACCACTTATTGAAGAGGCTGTCTTTTCTCCATTGTATATTCTTGCCTCCTTTATCAAAGATAAGGTGACCATATTTGCTTGGGTTTATCTCTGGGCTTCTATCCTGTTCCATGGATCTCTATTTCTGTTTTTGTGCCAGTATTGTACTGTCTTGATCACTATAGCTTTGTAGTATAGTCTGAAGTCAGGGAGCCTGATTCCTCCAGCTCTGTGTTATTTTTTCTCAAAATTGCTTTGACTCTTCAGGGTCTTTTGTGTTTCCATACAAATTGTGAAATTTTTTGTTCTAGTTCTATGAAAAATGCCAGTGGTAGTTTGATAAGGATTGCATTTAATCTATAGATTGCTTTGGTAGTCATACTCACAATATTGATTCTTCCAAGCCAAGTACATGGTATATCTCTCCATCTGTTTGTATCAACTTTAATTTCTTTCATCAGTGTCATTGTTTTCTGAATACAGGCTTTTGTCTCCTTGGGTAGGTTTATTCCTAAGTATTTTAATCTTTTTATAGCAAGGGTAAATGGGAGTGTTTCCTTAATTTCTCTTTCAGATATTTCATCATTAGTGTATAGGAATGCAAGAGATTTCTGTGCATTAATTTTGTATGGTGCTACTTTACCAAATTCATTGATTAGCTCTGGTAGTTTTCTGGTAGCATCTTTAGGATTCTCTGTGTAGAGTATCATGTCATCTGCAAACAGTGACAGCTTTACTTCTTTTCCGATTTGCTTTCCTTTTATTTCTTTTTCTTCCCTGATTGCTACTGGTAAAACTTCCAAAACAATGTTTAATAGTAGTGGTAAGAATGGGCAGTCTTGACTTGTTCTTGGTCTTAGTAGAGATGGTTCCAGTTTTTCACCATGGAGGATGATGTTGGCTATGGGTTTGTCATATATGGCTTTTATTATGTTGAGGTAAGTTCCTACTATGCCTACTTTCTGGAGGGTTTTTATCATAAATTGGTGTTGAATTTTCTTGAAAGCTTTTTCTGCATCTATTGAGGTGATCATATTGTTTTATTCTTCAGTTTGTTAATATGGTGTATCATGTTGATTGATTTGCATATATTGAAGAATCCTTGCCTTCCTGGTATAAACCCCACTTGATCATGGTGTATGATTCTTTTAATGTGCTGTTGGATTCTGATTACCAGTATTTTGTTGAGGAATTTGGCATCTATGTTAATCAGTGATATTGACTTGCAGTTTTCTTTCTTTTTGACATCTTTGTCTGGTTGTGGTATCAGGGGGATGGTGGACTTGTAGAATTAGTTTGGGAGTGTTCCTCTCTCTGCTGTATTTTGGAAGAGCTTGAGAAGAATAGGTGTTAGCTCTTCTCTAAATGTTTGATAGAATTTACCTGTGAAGTCATCTGGTCTTGGGCTTTTGTTTGTTGGAAGATTTTTAATCACAGTTTCAATTTCACTGCTTGTGATCACTCTGTTTATATTTTCCATTTCTTCCTGGTTGAGTCTCCAAAGGTTATGCTTTTGTAAGAATTTGTCCATTTCTTCCAGGTTGTCCATTTTATTGGCATAGAGTTGCTTGTAGTAATCTGTCATGATCCTTTGTATTTCTACAGTGTGAGTTGTTGCTTCTCCTTTTTCAATTCTAATTCTATTGATTTGAGTGTTCTCACTTTTTTTTCTTGATGAGTCTGAACAATGGTTTATCAATATTGTTTACCTTCTCAAAGAACCAGCTTTTAGCTTTATTGATCTTTCCTATTGTTTCCTTCATTGTTTTTTCATTTATTTCTGATCTGAACTTTATGATTTCTTTCCTTCTGCTAACTTTGGGGTTTTTTGTTCTTCTTTCTCTAATTACTTTAGATGTAAGTTTAGGTTGTTTATTTGAGTTGTTTCTTGTTTCTTAAGGTAGGATTGTATTACTATATATTTCCCCCTTAGAACTGCTTTTGCTGCATCCCATATGTTTTGTGTTGTCATGTTTTCAAAGTCATTTATTTCTAGGTATGTTTTTATTTCTTTAGTGATCTCTTGGTTATTAAGTAGTGTATTGTTTAGCCTCCATGTGTTTGTATTTTTAACAGATTTTTTCCTGTAATTAATATCCAGTCTCATAGTGTTGTGGTGAGAAAAGATACTTGATATGATTTCAATTTCTTTAAATTTATCAAGGCTTGATTTCTGATCCAGGGTATGATCTACCCTGGAGACTCTACTATGAGCACTTGAGAAGAAAATGTATTCTTTTGTTTTTGGATGGAATTTCCTGTAAATATCAATTAAGTTCCTCTTGTTTAACCTATCATTTAAGCTTGTGTTTCCTTATTTGTTTTCCTTTGGATGATCTGTCCATTGGTGAAAATGAGGTTGTTAAAGTCCAATACTATGTTTGTGTTACTGTCAATTCCCCCTTTTATGGCTTTTTGCATTTGCCTCATGCACTGAGGTGCTCCTATGTTGGGTGCATAAGTATTTTCAATTGTTATATCTTCTTCTTAGATTGATCCCTTGCTCTTTATGTAGTGTTCTTTTTTGTCTCTTGTAATAGTCTTTGTTTTAAAGTCTATTTTGTCTGATACAAGAATTGCTACTCCAGCTTTCTTTTGATTTCAATTTGCATGGAATATCTTTTTCCTTCCCCTCACTTTTAGTCTGTATGTCTCTGTAGGTCTGAAGTGGGTCTCTTGTAGACAGAATATATACGGGTCTTATTTTTGTATCCATTCAGCCTGTCTCTGTCTTTTGGGTGGAGGATTTAATCCATTTACATTTAATGTAATGATCGATATGTATGTTCATATTACCATATTCTTAATTGTTTGGGGTTTGTTATTGTAGGTCTTTTCTTCTCTTGTGTTTCCTGCCTAGGGAAGTTCCTTTAGCATTTGTTGTAAAGCTGTTTTTTTGGTGCTGAATTCTCTTAGCTTTTGCTTGTCTATAAAGATGTTAATTTCTCTGTCAAATCTGAATGAGGTCCTTGTTGGGTAGAGTAATCTTGGTTGTAGTTTATTCTCTTTCATCACTTTAAATATGTCCAGCAACTCCCTTCTGGCTTGCAGAATTTCTGCTGATAGTTCAGCTGTTATCCTTATTCAGCTCTTATCCTTATGTGGATTCCCTTGTATGTTTTTTGTTGTTTTTCCCTTGCTGCCTTTAATATATTTTCTTTGTATTCAGTTTTTGATAGTTTGATCAATATGTGTCTTGGCATATTTCTCCTTGGATTCATCCTGTATAGGACTCTCTGCACTTCCTGGACTTGATTAACTATTTCCTTTCTCATATTAAGGAAATTTTCAACTATAATCTCTTCAAATATTTTCTCAGTCCCTTTATTTTTCTCTTCTTCTCTAGGACCCCTATAATTCAAATGTTGGTGCATTTAATTTTGTCCCAGAGATCTCTTAGACTATCCTCAATTCTTTTCATTCTTTTCTCTTTATTCTGCTCTGCAGTAGTTATTTCCACTCTTTTATCTTCCAGGTAACTTATCCGTTTTTCTGCCTCAGTTATTCTGCTGTTGACTCCTTCTAGTGTGTTTTTAATTTCCTTTATTGTGTTGTTCATCATTGTTTGTTGGCTCTTTAGTTCTTCTAGCTCCTTGTTAAAGGTTTCTTGTATTTTCTCCATTCTATTTCCACGATTTTGCATCATCTTTACTATCATTACTCTGAATTCTTTTTCAGGTAAACTGCCTATTTCCCCTGCATTTGTTTGGTCTGCTGGGTTTTTCCTTGCTCCTTCATCTGCTGTGTGTTTCTCTGTCTTCTCATTTTCCTTCACCTACTGTGTTTGGGGTCTCCTTTTCCCAGGCTGCATGTTCTTAGTTCCTGTTGTTTTTGTTGTCTGCCCTCAGTGGCTAAGATTGGTTCAGTGTGTTATGTAGGCTTCCTGGTGGAGGGGACTAGTGCCTGTGTTCTGGTCGATGAAGTTGGATCTTGTCTTTCTGGTGGTTTAGTCCGTGTCCGGTGTTGTGTTTGGGGTGTCTGTGACCTTATTGTGATTTTATGCAGCCTCTCTACTGATGGGTGTGGTTGTGTTCCTGTCTTGCTAGTTGTTTGGCAAAGGGTGTCCAGCATTGCAGCTTGCTGGTCATTGAGTAGAGGTGGGACTTCATGTTGAGATGGAGACCTCTGGGAGATTTTCACCATTTAATATTATGTGGAGCTGGGAATTCTCCTGTGGACCAATGTCCCAAACTCGGCTTTCCCATCTCAGAGGCACAGGCCTGACATCTGGCTGCAGCATCGAGACCCTCTCATCCATATGGCTCAGAATAAATGGCAGAAAAAAGAAAGAAAGAAAGAAAGAAAGAAAGAAAGAAAGAAAGAAAGAAAGAAAGAAAAAGAAAGAAGAAAAATAAAATAGAAAAGTTATAAAAATAAAAAATAATTATTAAAAATTTAAAAATATGCTTACATAATAAAAAAAAGAAAGAAAGAAGAGAGAAATCAAACCAAAAAAAAACCCAAAAAACAAAAAAACCCAAATCCACCAATGATAAGAAACGCTAAAAACTATACTAAGGAAAAAAACGAAAATAACTGGCAGAGAGAATGCCTAGGACATATGGTAAAAGCAAAGCTATATAGACATAATCACTCACAGAAGCATACACATACACACTCACAAAAAGAGAAGAAGGAAAAATATATATGTGTTGTTGCTACCGAAGTCCACTGTCTCATTTGGGGATGATTCATTTTCTATTTAGGTATTCCACAGATGCAGGGTACATCAAATTGATTGTGGAGATTTAATTCGCTGTTTCTGAGGCTGCTGGGGGAGATTTCCCTTTCTCTTCTTTGTTTGCACAGCTCCTGGAGTTCAGCTTTGGTTTTGGCCCCGCCTCTGCATGTAGGTCGCCTGAGGGCATCTGTTTCTTGCTCAGACAGAACAGGGTTAAAGCAGAAGCTGATTAGGGGGACTCTGGCTCACTCAGGCTGGTGGGAAGGAGAGGTTTGGTATGGGCGGTGAGCCTGTGGCGTCAGATGCTGGTGTGATATTGCAACAGCCTGAGGCGTGCCGTGTGTTCTCCCGGGAAAGTGGTTCCTCGATCACAGGACCCTGGCAGTGGCTGGCTGCACAGGCTCCTAGGAGAGGAGGTGTGGATAGTGATCTGTGCTTGCACCCAGGCTTCTTGGTGGCTGCAGCAGCACCCTTAACATCTCACGTCCGTCTCTGGAGTCCAAGCAGATAGCCATGGCTCGCGCTCATCCTTTGAGATCATTTAAACAGTGCTCTTAATCCCTTCTCCTTGCACATCATGGAACAAAGAGACAAGGAATAGTCTCTTGCCTCTTCAGCAGTTCCAGACCTGTTCCCGGACACACTCCCCACTAGCTGTGGTGCACTAGCCCCCTTCAGGCTGTGCTCACATAGCCAAACCCAGTCCTCTCCCTGCGGTCTGAACTCTGGAGCCAGAGCCTCAGCTCTTAGCCTCTACCCGTCCCAGCGGGTGAGTAGACAAGCCTATTGGGTTGGTGAGTGCTGGTCGGCACCAATCCTCCATGCGGGAATCTCTCTGCTTTGCCCTCTGCATCCCTGTTGCTGTGCTTTTCTCTGTGGCTCCAAAGCTTCCCCCCTCTGACACCTGCAGTCTCCACCTGAGAAGGGATTTCTTAGTGTGTGGAAACCTTTCCTCCTTCACAGTTCCCTCCCACTGGTGCAGGTCCCATCCCTATTCTTTTGTCTCTATTTTTTCCTTTTTTTTTGCCCTACCCAGGTATTTGTGGAGTTTCTTCCCTTCTGGGAGATCTGAGGTCTTCTGCCAGCATTCAGTATGTGTTCTGTAGGAGTTGTTCCACATGTAGATGTATTTCTGATGTATTTGTGGGGAGGAAGGTGATCTCCACCTCTTACTCTTCCACCATCTTGAAGCTTCTCTCCTTAATTGGCCAATTTTTAACCAAGAGTTTTTGTTTGCATGCTTATTCATTAGTTGATTGATTTCAAGGGGTTTTATTTATTTGAATTTATACTTTTACTGAATCATTGGTCCATAGATTTATACTTTTTGGAAATTTAAGTTGTTTTATAACAAGATTATTATATTTTATAAAAGTTTCAAGAAGAATTAATAAACTCTTATCACCATATATAGCTCAGTTGATACTCTCCACTGTAACCTAATGTATAAGTTTAGCTACCACCATAGTTTAGAAAAGTTATCAAAAAAAATCTTCAAACATATATTTTATAAGTTTGTGTATTATATCTATGGTCCCATGTAAATATAAAAATTCTAGGGAGAAAAATATATAAATTGCATAAGTTTCTATGTGGTATATACACACATCTTTTATATACTGGTATATGTATATGTCTTCTGTTGTCCTGTAGAGTCTTCTACAATAATTGTGGTTTTATTTCCCTTTTTATTTGCTGTAATCTTTGTTTTATGTATGTACATATTATGTTATGTGGTACATAAAATTTCACTAAAACATCTTATTTTTTTATGTTGGTCTCCATTATCTAATGTTCTTTATATTTCTATACATCTTTTTTGCCTTAAATTAAAGCTCAAATTTGAATGAATATTATACAGGAAGATTTTTAGAGACGTTTTTTATGCAGTTTGTGTTGCATGACACCATTTTTGAGTGTCACACTTGCTCCCTACCCCACAGATATCTCCTCAAGAGAGAATTAAGACCATATTGCTTTTTGATGTACTTTAGTGTATCCTGTTTCTTTGGAATATGTAACAACAATGATATAGGTTATAAGATAAGGACACACAGGATTCAGCTTGTTCCCTTCAAATTCATCTCTCCCAAGAGAGTGTGAATTTTAAGAGAGGAAGAACCTCATCTGCTTTGTGCATAAGGCAGATCTTGTCTCTAGCTCTGTGCCTGACACATAATAGATACTTAATAACTATTAAATGAATAAAGTGAGGCCAGAATTGTTTTTGAAAGCTAGATAACTCAGCTTTTAATCCTTCAGTGGGTCATTGTGATGATCAGGATGGTATTTAACTCCTTAGTTTAGCATCTAGAGTGTCCATACTTCCTACTCATTTTAGGATGAAGCCCAAATCATTTTTATTATATGGAATTTAAGTCCTTTGCATAGTCTGACCCTTACATGCTACTTCATGTCATATGTTTCTACTTTCCTCCTCAATCCCTAGGCATTAATTACCTATCAACCTCCGGTTCCTTAAATATTTCATTCTTCCTCCAAACATAGAACTTTTGCAAATACTTTGTCTTCTGCAATCAAACACCCTGCCTCCATTCCCTCTACTCTCTTAATTTCTCTTAATCTTTTCTATGTCAGTTGAAATTTAACTTCCTCAGAGACTTGTTTCCTGATAATCCATGTTAGGTTTTGTTTCCCTGTTATACTATTAGTCCATTGACACACTGATTGTAGTTTGCAAATGTGTGTTTGAATTGATATTCAAATAATGTCTAGAACATAAACCTCCTTTAGGGAGAGTCTGTGTCCAAATATTTACTCATATTTTATCCCAGGAGCACAGCACAATAACTCATTTATGGTTAATACATATTTGTTAAATAAAGAGGTGAATAAGTGGGTGCTTGCTTAATTATCTTCTTTCTTCTGTAGTTTTTCCCACATATATCATTTCTTTATACATAACAAATTGGGTTCACCAAGCAGGTCATTTTATTTCACACCTGTGCTTAGAATGCTTTTTACTATTCTAATATAATGGTCTCTGCCATCTCAAGCCCACACACCTTTCATTTCAGTTATATTTTTGTGAGTATTATATAATTTAGACATCAGACCATTGTTTCTTTACTAAAAAGGCAGAATTTACTTAAGGCAGAATTTGCATCATTTCCAAAATGTGAATCTTCAAGGACTAGCTCTTAGGATTTTCCTTACTATTTCACAAAACTCTAGATTCTCTGTTGAAGATAGATTTCATAATTATTTATCTTGTGAGTTTGAAGGTTTTGTCAGTCAATCAATGTAATGACTCCATTTTTGCCCCTTGGGTCAATTATCTCCACATTGATCACAGTGATTCATATAAACATGTTATTTTTCTCTTTCTGATTATTTTCCATTATACAAAACAAATTCCAAACCTCTTGGTACAGCATTTTGGTGCTACATTGTATAGCTTTTGAAAAATATTCAAGTCTTATTGCCTGCTAATTTATCACTTACAACATTTATCAAATGCATTTATATGGCAAATATTGGAGAAACTGCTATGTCTCAGAAAGTGTTCTAACAGTCTAGATAGAGCAGTGAATAAAATAGACAAAAAACTCTATGCTTAGGCAACTTACATACTAGTTGGGAGTGAGGGGCAAAAAAGGAGGGAAATATATAACATGCTAGAAGATAGCAAGTAATTTGGAAAAAAGTAAAATAAAACAAGGGAGAGAGAGAAGAAGAAGTACCAGGAAGGGTGGTGCAAGTTTGCTGTGGTCAAGAAAGAGCTCTCTGAAACAATGGAACAATGACCTGAATGAAGTAAGAGCTCCAGTTCTTCAGCTGACTAACTTATAATGATCCTTTAAGAATCAGCTCTTTTATCTTTGGCTAGAGTAAGACACAAATGAATGACACACACCTCATTCCTTTCATGACAACTTTGGGTTTGGTTTCCCATCTATGTGTTTCTATAGCATTCTGTGTTTATAACTCTCATATCACACACTTGGTAAAATAAAAATATTTCTGTATATGTCTGACAGCCTTCATTTACTAAAATGTTAATCTCTCAAGGAAAGAAACCATTAAAAATTTAACTTTATATACTGTGCCTAACAAATATGCTCAGTAAATATTTGTTGAATTGATTTGAAAATCAACTGGATTGAGATTTTTATAAACTAATCCATAATTATATTTTTATAGTGAAATCAGTCTTCTCTTGGCCTTAGTATCTCATTTGAAAAATGAGAGATATTGTAAGTCTTATGGACGTTTAGAAGGAAAAAGTGGTAAAATTCTGCCATTAAATAAAATGATACTATTGTCTAGGATTACCCCCAAATTGCCTTTATGAAAAGTAAAACCTCTCCGAGGAAATCACTAGATACTTTCTTCATATTATTTTTTCTTTTATATTGAGTACAAAATTGGTTCTATTTCCAGTTTGGTGAGCCCAGCAGCAGTACAAAATGAGTCAGCTAGCTTGAATTTTACTCACCAAACCTAAAGATGTTGATGGTTTATTTATTTATTAAAAATTCATACCTTTGGAGTCCTGCTTTCGGTAGAGCTGACTAGTTTCTATCAGAACTGTCCCTTTACCAGATAACAACCGTAAAATCTGGCAGGGAATAGGCAACCACCTAAATTCTGTGAAGTGTGAACAAAAGCGAGCTGATCAATAAGGGAGTTGACACATAGAAAAAGGGAATAGGAAGGCTGAAGTTTCAGTTCCTATGTCTTTTAGCCTGAGGGTAACCTGCAATCAAAGCTACTCTGGCCATGAAACTTCAATCCCAAAAGTTCAGGGCAACCAATGTTGCAGAAAAGAGAGAAGAGAATCCCAGAAATGAAGTACCCAGAAAGGATAACACCAAATTCTTTGTATAAACTCTTTGAGTCTCTGCCCCCTGTGCTAGTCCTATGAGCAGTCTTCAGCTAAAGACAAAATTACCCAAGCAGATAAAAGCAAATAAGTCCGCTCCTGGATATGTCATAATCAAGCTGGTGAAAACAAAGCTAAAAGGAAAATCTTGAAATAAGCCATATAAGGATGAGATAGTTCCACATAGGGGGAATAATTTTTGAATGAATGCTGACTTTATCAAAAATATATAGTTCAGAAAGCATTGGAATACATCATTAAAGTCTTGGAAGGGATTTATTATCAAACCATAGTTTCAGCCAAACAAATATATCCATTGACACTGAAAATGGAATAGATTAATTTTTATATAAAATGCAATGGAGAATTCATTTCCATTGGATCAGCACTATAGGAAATTCTGAAGGAAGTTCTTCAGGCTGGAAATGAGGAGGATCAAAAATGGTGAATGTTTAGTAAGCATTGTTTCTTTCTTATTTATTTAAACTACATAGGATTGTTTGAAACAAAAAGGATTGTGTTTTCTTTTCTTGTTTATAATGTATGTTAGTATAATAGAATCTAGTATTGTAAAAAGAATGAGAACAGTAGATGAAAGTCTATATTAATTAAAGGTTAACACATATTTAATTAATACAATATTAACTACAAAGAGACTGAAAAGTTAGGGATAAAAGACATCACCTCAGATCTGACAGACATTGAGAGAATAAAACAATGATACTGTGGATAATTTTATGCCAATAAATTTGACAATTAAGATAAAACACATAGGTGATATAAACATTTATCGTAGCATAAGATGTCCCTCACAACAAAAATTTGACATCCATCCATAGAAAAAAGTATTTTTGAGGAAGCTGTGGTACATCATACACCAAGGGGCCTGGGAGGAATCTGGGCCACCCATGCATTGGGAAGCTGGAAGCCAGACTTTGGTCCTAGATGTTGACCCTGCAGTGGCTCATGAACCAGCTCCAGCTTCTCTTGGCCACAGCACAGGAGCCCCTGGAAAACAGTGACACAGTCAATTGTCCACAGATGAAAGCCTTTGTAGAAGTCCAGGTTTCTAGAGGAAAAGTTCCAGCAGACCATTTGAGGAAAAAAAGAATGAGTTTGGATGCTTTGGAGATAGTGAGAGGAACCATTTAACTTTACATGCATCACACCTCCTCCAAGAGGACACAGCTTAAGGTCAAGAGAGATCTTCCTCATCCTGTGAATTCTTCCTCAGGACAAAGAGAAAATGTGTGAGTGGGTTGGCTTCCCCATTTATACAGGATGCTGCCAAAGGGGCTCATTTTTCTCACCCCAATCCAGAATATCGAATAATGAGCTACATGACACAAGGGCAGGTGTATGCCTAGAAGATCTGAGAAGGCCTCAGATTCCTTACCAGTGCTGTAGGAAGTATTTCTCTCCTGAGGTCAGTCAGTAAAGACTGGAGGAGGTGGCTGATATTTCAAATATAATCAGCAATGCAACACTTCAAAACCATGAAATAATTCAAGGAAATTTGACACCAAAAGATCAAAATTTACCAATAACTAACCTCATAGAGTTAGAGATGTGCATTTTACCAGATAAACAATTCAAAAAAGCTATTTGAAGAAAACTCAATGAGCTACAACACACACACACACAGACACACACACACAAACACACACACACACAGAAAGATAATTCAATGAGAACAGAAAAACTATACATGGTCAATATAAGTTTAACAGAAGTATAGAAATCATTTAAAAACTCAAATGGATATTCTGGAGCTGAAGATACAATGAATGAAATGAAAACTGCCATAGGGATCATCAATAGCCGACTTGATCAAGCAGAAGACAGAATCAGTGAGACTGAAGGCAGGAACTTGCAATTACTCTCCTTGAAGTGGACAAAGAAAAAAGAGTGAGGAAAGCTTACATGATCCATAAGATAACATTAAAAGAACCAATTTGTAAATTATTGGAGTTTCAGAAGGAGAAGAGGAGAAAAAAAGGGAGAAGGGAGCAGAGAACTTATTTAAAGAAATAATGGCTGAGAAGTTCCCAAATTTGGGGAGAGCTTTAGATATCAAATTTCATGAAGCTCACAGATCACCAAAGAAAGTCAATTTAAAGATACCCTTTTCAAGATATATCATTATAAAACTGTAAACGTTGTGGAGGTGATATAAGACAACTAACTACCATGCATTTTTGGCAAAACATAACATGGAGCAACCACTTTGGCTAAGGGATGTTTTGTTGTTGCTTGCTTTGTTTTTTTCTTTAATAAACTTGAACATACATCTACCAGATGATTCAGGAAACCTATATCTTCGTCCAGGAGTATTGAAAAATATGTTTACAAAAATATTTGTACAAGAATTTTCATAAAAAAGCTTCACTCATAACAGCCCAAAACTAGAACCAGCCCAAGTATGTACTAATAGGAAAATGACTTACACTATAGTATATTTGTATACTGGAAATCTAATCAGCAATGAAAAGGTACAAACCACTGATACATGTGGAAATAAGAATAAATCTCAAGTATTCAGCTGTCTTTAAGTTACCTTACCAAAATATGCATACTCTACTATTCCATTTTTATGAAATTTTAACAAAGAAAAGCTAAATTTTGGTGGGGAAAAATCAGAAATCTGATTATCTCCAGCTCTGCAGAGGAGAGGGGAATGGAGCTCTAATTTACTTTGAATTATTTGTCTATTTCCATGGTATAAATACTACCACCATGCCCAATTTCACTTTTAACCTTCATACTCCATGTGTTGTAATTGAATCAGGTAATTTGCTTAGGCTGTCCCTAACCTTGAGATTTTTGGTTGTTTCATTTTCCTTGCCTGTTCACAAACCATCTCTGCTAGTCAATGTTTATTGATCATCTACCATGTACTACTTTCAATGTCAGTCAACTGGAATGTCTCCTTCTGAGAAAAGTCACAAAAGGTAATGTTTCATTAATGTTTTTTATCAAGTTGAATAAAGTAACCAGGTTCTTCTATGTCCTACTTTGCACCTTCATGTACCACTATTCTTAGGCAACTTTGCATTAGTTATAGGACAAGCCTTTTCTTTCCAAAACATCCACAATCCCCTGAAAGTTGGTTTTATGATTCTGAGATAAAAACAACCTATTTTTTTTTCTTATTTAAGTTAACCACAGAAGGCACTCAAAACATGTTAGTTGATTTGAATTAGTTTGAATTAAAAAAATACATATGGAACATATGTTGTGTGTGGGGTTAGATACAAGGTCTGCAAGGAAGTTTGAACTATCTCGGCACTGAAGCTTATAATGAAGTACAGGGGAAAGGGAATTCTAAAAATAATTTAAAATATTAGGTAGCATATGCTTTGCTCCAAATGAAGGGTATAAACAATAAGTACTAAAGACTTATGATGGCCAGGATTTGAAACATCTGTGATTGATTTTTTTTTAACAACTTTGACTTAACTCAACTGGACTGAAAAAAAATGTTTTTTTCTAATTCAGAACAGCTGTCTATAGTTAAGTCACATAGTAGGAATGCCCTGGACTCAGTGATGAAGCCATATTAAAATAACACTTGCAGACCGCGGAAGGAGCGAGAAAGGCAAGCCGAACCTGCACGCCTCTTACTCCCCTGCACGCCTCTTCTGCCCAGGGCCCAGAAGGGAGATGTGGCTGGGGCTTCACCAGCCTCACTAGGTCTGCCATTTTCAATTTTCAGAGTCTGTTGACTGTAATCTTGCGGCTTCTATGTACCTGTGCTTATATCCGATCCTTGGCACTCAGCCTCCTGGACAGAAATAAAACTGGGCCGTTGGGTATATTTTGGAAGTGTGTCAGAATTGGTGAACGGAACAGTCCTTATGTTGTGGTATGCTGTGTTGTGGTGGCCTTCAGCATCCTCTTCATACAGTAGCTTGGAAAAATGCCAGAATTCAGTTGCCATCAGATTTAAATATGAAAAAAATAAAGGACTTATCTGCAGAAAATAATGGAAAGAATGGTTAACACTTTTATCTCTGAACATTGAATGAGATAAATTTTCAGCTGTTTTTCTCTATTTTAGTTATTGGACCAATTTCTATATAAATAATTAGGATATAACCATTTAATACTCAGAGTTTAAATATGTCTGTAACAATCAACCTCAGTACTGTCGCTACAATATTACATTCTGCATATGTCATTCTGTTGTGTCAGATACCAGTATTTAGTGAGGTATCTTTAAGGCACATAGGCGAAAACAAAATTGGTAAATTAAGTTCCTTTCATTGTGATTTGGAAACGATAAATCTTTATAGAATGAGACTTTTTTTGGACTAACATTTTTATTGAAAAAGAAAAAAATGTTCAATTCGCGTTGGTAAGGATTGCATTCATATTTAATAATGCTTGCTTTTCCTCTGGCCACATCATTTTGAGCATTAACCAGAGTACCCCTACTCCTAGCAAACTGTAGTTTATTACAGGTGTTTAAACTATTTAAAATAAGCCTATGCAGTTCTTAAGGAGGAAGATAAATGAGAAGTGACTTAAGAGTGCTATTGAGAAAATGTTCCTATTTAACATAAGAGAATTCAGAATAAAAATAAACAAATAAAAATAAAATAACACTTGCAAGAATTGTTTTTCATCATTTTTCACAATAAGAAACAGTTTATGGAGAAGTGTGTGGAAGAAGAGAGATATGAGGGAGGAAAAAGAAAACACAAGAAGAGAGTGATGAAGAGGAAACATTGACATGAAATCTAACATCCTTTAGAAGCTTGATAGGATTATAATTCTGTGATAGAATAGTAATCTAGTGCTTTGGAATACTGTCTCAATTGAAAGACAATAAGAAAAATTTCCTGTTGCTGAAAATATATGAAAAACCAAAAATAAAGCAAAGTGAAAAACACTCATCCTAGATTACACCCCAGAAATGTAGGGAAATATTTTGCTACAAGTTTCTATGGGTAATTTTTACAATCATTTAAATATTTCAAAATTTGCAAATCAGAAAACCAGGAGATTTTAGAATTATGAGGCTTTTTCTAGTGAATGATTATAGTAACACTAGATATACAATTTATTCGTGGAAAAAAAGGATTCAAACTCAATTTTTTAAATTTTGAAGTTATAAGAGGGAAGAGATTCCCATATTTTTCACAAGTACTATTTCACGTGAGAACAGTCAGATCAAAGTTATAAAGCCAGAGATCCAATCTTTCTGGCCCTCAAATTAAAAAAAATCAGGTTTATATATTGATCACTTTTAGTTTTCATATATATATATATATATATATATATATATATCCTATAAGACACAGCAGGATGTTGATGGCAGTGTTGGCCTTGGCAGCATGTAGATCTTGTTCAAAATAATCCTCTATCACCTCTTATCTTCTTTTCACCTTCATTTCCTTATCTATAAATTCTTTTACTATGAGTTAAATATACCATGTCAAATGTCATGTGTATTTAATAACGGCAATTATGAATAACAAGGTGTCAATGCCTTTTCATTTTAGCATGAAGTCACAACCCAAACTCCTCTTCCAAGCTTTCATTTAACTTCCATATTAACTAAATTTTAAGTTAATTTATATTGAGAATATATGATCTGAAGACCAATAAAATATACCTCTAAATAATGGACACAAAATAGAATAATTCCTTTATATATCTTCTTATGATGACTATAGTATTGCTTTGTAATGATTTGGTTATCTAAAAATTAACTCTTATCCTAGTTAACTAAAGAATACATACATTATATATATATATATATATATATATGAAAACATATAGATATATGCACATATATCTGACAACATGCAATATTATCCCAGCTTTGCCAAAATACCAGAGGAATATTGTTCTTTAAGAAATAAAAAGCTTTATATTTGTCTTTTTTCAGTTCTCCCTGATTAAAAAATTACCTCCTCACCAATCTACAACACTAACTGCATTAAGACTTGCAAATTAAAATTTTATTTATTTTGTCCTCACCATATCTGAATAGCTTTAACAGTCAAATTTATTTTAAGCTATGAATTGCATTCTTTTAATATCATACATTTTTACCATTAGCAGGTATATATGGATATCTCTAAAACACAGAAGTATGTTAGCTAATTGAAGGACAGTCTAGCATATTATTTTAGTATTATCAAGCACTATCAAAAAATTTTTATTAAGCTTTGGCATTGGTTACTTTTATACAGGTTATTGAAACACTGAGCTATTGGAAAAATGGACTGCAATTATTCTCCCCACTTTTAGTGCCCTCTACCTTGAAGAAATTATTTCACAAATATCCAAAAACACTCTGATATTTAGTTAGAAAAGCAAATGTGTATATGGAAGAGAAAGAGGCAGTAAGTTATAAACACACTAAAAATTGCATTTCCCAACAATTAGAAACTAAAGCCTATAAATAAATAACGAAATAAAGAAACAGAAAGTTTAACCACATCAACTGACTTTTACTCAATATCTCAAGTACTGAAAATAAATCTTTATCTGATAAATTTTCCAGTGAGCTATTGCATAACATCTTAGAGAATTAACTTCTCAGAAAAAAGTGAACTATCCATTTGGAAACCAAATTTAGATTGGTCTAGGTATTTTTGCTTTTGGTTTTAATACTTAGAAAAGTACAAGATTAATATAATTGTGATCAAACTATTTTTATTCCAAAGAACTTCACAAAAGCTGTGAAATCTTAAGTTTAACCTTCAGGTTGACTGATTATGTAAAGTCAGGATCCCTCATGAAGAAAATCATGGAGAGCTCCTGACCTTTCCTGTATATCTGACAACTCAGGAACCCTTGATTCTCCAAAATACACTAGAAAAGAATGAATATAAAGGTTTCACACTCCTAAAGGTAAGATTGCTAATTAAGTTCTCAATTTGAGATAAGGAGATTACTTCCTACTGGGATGATAAGGTCATTTCCTACTGAGTGAAATCTCCTATAGAATAAACAGATGAATATAACTGATTCCAAGGTATTTTGGTAACATGATATTTCTATAAAAAAGGTTTTATCAACCCTATTTAATTGCTATTTCAACTCTTTTTTTGTTCAAGAATCTTAAAAATCACCATCTAAATTACAAAAAAAATCAAAATGCTTAGTTTTCTCAGGATGTTGGATTTGTCATGATAAAGCACACACGTGTTTTGCATTAGAACCCTGTCACTGCGTTACAGCTGGGGCAGATTTTATGTAGACAAAGTTAAGGATTGCTGGTTCACCTTCAGCTGTATTAAGTTTCCTCTTTTTCTCTAGACAAGGTTTCTCTTCCAAGATAGGATTTAGAGAAGGTAGGATTATGGTTTTCTAGGCTGTGGGATTAGCAGCTAACACAAGAAGAAACAGATGATTTT
Source organism: Delphinus delphis (assembly GCF_949987515.2). NCBI lineage: Eukaryota > Metazoa > Chordata > Mammalia > Artiodactyla > Delphinidae > Delphinus > Delphinus delphis. The sequence continues at coordinate 43,677,852 of NC_082690.1, read as the reverse complement.
GCACAAAGTACAGAATGCAGTATTCCTGGGGATGAATATACTTGTGGAGAATTACATGAATATTTGGTGCTGACTTGTTGAGCTCTTAGAAAGCTGAATTTACGGTCTTAGCACAAGAGTCTTGTACTAAGAGTCTTGTGTCTATACTCTGTCTTAATGCATTTCAAATAAGAAAATAAATATTGGGGTCAGGAAGCATTTTAGGAGCTGGTTAGGATGTAACATGTATACGATGTACAATGTGGTCAAAAGCACATTGAGTACAAAAAGGTGAAGAAAGGAAGAGCAAACACTTTTCCCCTGGTGACTCATCTATAATCAATGATCAGGTATATGCCAATTTCTTGACAAAATTATAAAGCAAAAATTAACCCTATATGTTTCACATTTTCATTAGGTCCAGGATAAATAAGCTTGGTATAGCATTTACTCTAAAAGTTCTTTGCTGCATGAATTAGGGGATGTGATTTTCATTCCAAACCTTTGATCTATCATGTGTACTCTAGGAATAATGACTACCTGATAGGGCTGTTGTAAGAGTTAAATTAATAACTATAAATACAAAAGTTAGCCTTTGCCAGTCTATAATAGGCTGCAAATAAATTCTGCCCCTGCCTCCATTATCTTGATTATGTCTGTGAACACAAATGCATATAGAATGATTCTCCTTATGTATATAAATGGTAGAATTTGGGGGAGGGTGGAATTGGCTAATAGGTGTTTTTAAATATTACATAAACTTTATAAATTTAGAAAATGTTAAAAAGAGAAAAATACCTAAAATTAAGATGAATTCCTTCTTAGCTGCTGTGAAAATACACAGAAAATACAATAATTCTGAAGAAGGCTAGGTGCCCACTCTCCTCAACTCTTGCAGGCTACATAAGATTGGAAAGGAAAATCATATCATATGTTTCTTAATAAAAAGAGCACAGGGACTTCTGGTTCCACCCCAACATGTAAAGAGTTTGGATGTTTTCACTCCCATTTTTACAAGAAAAAGCTGGAGACAATGAAAGTCAACAGATTTTGCTGGAGTCATCAGATAACTTAAGTAATACTCTAAAGCACCACTCAAAACTCTGGAGACACAGGCTAATAGAGTCACACTGAGCTCTGCTTATTTGGAAGAGAAGCTGTGGAACCCAGGAACTGGTAGTAACACTTAAAAGGTAATTTGGATGGGTTGCTGGGGGCTCATTGTAGACTAGGTTAAGCATGAGAAACTCCTGGGGGTTGCAATCTTGGGGGGGGACACATTTTCATGGGCTTTATCTCAAAAACACCCACCAGGTTCTCACGTTCAAAAGTCTAGAAAGATCCACTCCTGATTTTAGCAAGGGGAGGAAAAAAGTAACCATTCTGAAATATGCCCTGAGTGTTGGTTATTACAAAGGCCTACTCTCAGTGGAAGATTTTATGACAGCCTTTTCCCACCTTGGGAAAGTATATTTCTTCAACTTTTTTTTTTTTGCATCTCTATACAGAGTGTTATTAGAAGGGCTCTTGCCATGTAGCTTCCTCTTCTGGGCAACAGAAATCAAAGCCCCATCTGTTTCCTGATCAATGTTGTCAGTTTCAATGTCAATATTAGTAGTAGGGATACTGGTCACACTTCCTATGTCATGGCTGTCGCCTTCTGAGTGCATGTCTTGTTCTTTATTCGTTTTCAGCCTGTTGAGGTTCAGTTTGTGTGTGTTTTGTTTTCATTTTTTTCCCCAGCCACCATATTCTTGGAACTGTGCCATGTTATAAAACATGGGGACTATGGGTCTTCGGCTAAGAATAGTGGGCAATGGGGATTGAGGGTCGAGGAAGCTGGGATACTCACTGAGCACCACAGGATACGGAAAATATCCTCTTATCTCAGTCAATAGAATCCTCTATTGATTCTCCTCTATCTTTCCTGCTGCAACTAAGGGGAAGATGGTGAGCTAAAAAAAAAACAAACAAAACATCTGTGGATTTCACAGCTCAGGATATGGGTTCATTAAATGACTAAGATTTAATCATTAAATTACAGAATGCTTTTCCTCCGCTACAACTTACCAACACACCAATAGGACTCCAGTATATCAGTATATTACAACTGAAATATCTGAAAGACAGACTCTATCTGAGGAGGATTTCTTAGAGAAGCCCAAAGGCAACAAGAGAGAACAAAACAGAACACTAGAGGAATTGTAAGCCTCTGGAGACTAGCCATGGCAAACATTAAACACAAACCAACTCCTTACTGGATTAAAAGATATTTATAATAAAGGTCTTTTTACCTCAGTTCCTATTATCTAATATAGCATATCCACCTTTCAACAAGAAGTCAGTTACAGAAAGCTAGGTGGAAATCCCAAAATATTAGAGATTAAATAATACACTTGTAAGTAACACATTGGCCAATATAAAAGTTTCAAGAAAAAATATAAATAATTTGAAACTAAATGAAAATGAATATATAATTTTCAATGTTTGTGAGATATAGTGAAATAAGAGCTTAGAGGGCCATTTTCTATTATTTAATGCATGTAATAGAAAAGGGGAAAGATCTAAAAGTCAATAATATAAGTTTTAATATTAGAAAACTAGAAGAGCAAATTAAATCCAAAATAAGCAGAGGAAAAGCAATAATAAAAATTCAGGAAAAAATCAGTGGAATTGAAAAGTAGGAATTCTATGGGCCAAAACAAAACAGAAAACTGGTTCTTTGGAAAAAATAATAAATTGATAAAACTTTAGTCAATCTAACCAAGAAAAAAGAGAGATATTACAAATTACTAATATCATACATGAAAAAAGGGGGTAATCAAGGCCTCAAAACCATGACCAAAAATCTCTGTGTAATCTTTTAGGCCCAAGCATAGGCACTTATGCAAAGGCTTAGCTGGCAGGTCTCATGGTGGAAAGATGTCCTTACCACACAGACATGGTGTACTGCCAGTGCATTGCAGTCTCAGAAGGGAATTGCAGTCTCAGAAGGGAATTGTAGTCAAGGACTCAGACTGCCCTGGCTGTCGTATTCTAATGTGTATTTGTGTCCCAGCTCAAGTGCTTCAATTCCAAGGTCACATTTTCAAACGCCTTCAGGTGAAGACTTTCTCAGGTGTGTCTACTGAAATGCACTCCCCCACCCGGCTACCATTATGGGGAACTAGACTTGAAGACATTCTTCCTTCTTCACTCTGACTCAGTATTCAGTACTTTTTTTCATTCTGAGCCTCCCCCCTGCCCCTCTCTCCCAGTTCCCTTGGCCCATAAAACTACAGGAGACTTTTTTAGGTGCTCCATTGACATCGAGGCAATTCCCACATGTGCATTGATCCATCTGATCCTTAACTAGCACCATTCCAAGGGAAAAATTGGAAGGGGGAATGGGGAAGAGTTGGTGCTTTCTTGGGTTTGACCTCTTTAAAAAAAAAGAAAAATTATTGAAGTAGAGTTGGTTTACAATTTTGAGTTAGTTTCAGGTGTCCAGCAAAGTGAATCAGTTATACATACACATATATCCACTCTTTATAAGATTACTTTCTCCTATAGGCCATTACAGAGTATTGAGTAGAGTTCCCTGTTGTATACAGTTGGTCCTTATTAGTTATCTATTTTATATATAGTAGTGTATATATGTCAATCACAATCTTCCAATTTATCCCTCCCCCCTTTACCCCTGGTAACCATAAAATTGTTTTCTATATCTGTAACTCTATTTCTGTTTTGTAGATAAGTTCATATGTACCCCTTTTTAAGATTCATAAGAGATATCATAAATAACCTCTTGTATGATAAGATTTGTATGTATCTTGTATGTATTTGTATGTATCTTGTATGATAAGATTTAAGATTCATTTAAGAGATATCATACAATAACCTCTTGCCTAAACTATCACAGTCAGTCACTAAAGGCTTGACTTTTACTTTCTTTTTTGGCTTGTTGTCTTAACTGAGCACTCTGACCCTTGACAGATCAGTTCTTCCAAGCCCAGCTCAGTTCCTGACAGTCATAGCTAGTGAAAACATGAACATTAAAAGGGTAAAAAGGCATGCTATGAACCACTCTATGCCCACAAATTTGATAACTTAGGTGAAATGGACCAATTCCTAGAAGGACAAAATCTACTAAAACTCACCAAGGAGAAATAATCTGAATAGGTCTAATTTTTTTAAATATATTGACTAATTAGTAAACTTCCATAAAAGAAAATACTTGTGGTTTCACTGGTGAATTCCACCACACATTTAAGTAAGATATGGTACCAATTCTCCTTAATCTTTTCCAGAAAATATAGGCACAGGAGACATTTCCTACTTCATTCTCTGAGGCAAGGTTTACCCTAATATTAAAGCCAGATAAACACATTGTATATGGAAAATCTACAGACTAAAATCATTAAAAACATTACAAGAAAAGAAAGCTATAAACCAATAAATCTTATGAATGTAGACTCAAAAATCCTCTGCAAAATATTAGCAAATAGAAGTCAGCAGTGTACACTTGAGATGATGTGATGAGGATAGCACTTTACCCCTGTGGTCTTCCTCCTCAAAAGTCACAACAGCAGTATGATGAGAAAAACATCAGCTAAATCCTGACTTAGTGACCTGCTACCAACTGTATGGCCATTATTCCTCAAAACCATCAGAGTTACCAAAATCAAAGCAAATCTGAGTAACTGTCACATCCAAAAGAAACCTAAAGTTTCAAGGCTTCTTATGGTCTACCTTCTTAAGTCCCAAAATTTCACTTCCACCACATTTTACTGGTCAAGCCATTCATTAAGACCAGTCCAGATTCAAAAGGAAAGCCATTAAAAACTTTTGCTCTGTGAAAGACCCTTTTAAACATTTGAAGTGACAAGTTACTTACTGGGGGAAAATATTTACAAAGTACATAACTGACAAAAGACTAGTATCTAGATACATAAAGAACTCTCACAACTCATTAGTTAAAAAAAGTTCAATTAGAAAACAATCAAAAGGCATAAATCTTTTCGTGGTTACCAGAGGTGGGGTGGGGGAGGGGGAATTGAATGAAGGCATTCAAAGTGTGCTACAAACTTCCGGGTATAAGATGAATAAGAACTAAAGATATAATGTGCAACATAAAAATATAATTAACACTGCTGGATGTTTTACATGAAAGGTGTTGAGTAAATCCTGAGTTCTCATTACAAGGAAAAATATTTCTTTTCTATTTATTTAATTTTGTATCTATATGAGAATGGATGTTCACTAAACTTATTGTGATAATCATGTCATGATGTATGTAAGTGAAAACATTATGCTGTATACCAAACTTATACAGTGCTGTCAATTATATCTCAGTAAAATTGCAAGAAAACAAAAAGAAAACATAAAACAAAGAAGTTACACAGATGGCAAGTAAGCATATAAAAAAACATTCAACATTATTAGCCATTAGGGAAACATAAATTAAAACCATAATGAGATATCACTACAACACCTTTTAGAATGACTAGATCAAAAAATGGTGTCACAGGCTTCCCTGGTGGCACAGTGGTTGAGAGTCCGCCTGCCGATGCAGGGGACGCGGGTTTGTGCCCTGGTCCGGGAGGATCCCACATGCCACGGAGCGGCTGGGCCTGTGGGCCATGGCCGCTGAGCCTGCGTATCCAGAGCCTGTGCTCTGCAGCGGGAGAGGCCACAACAGTGAAAGGCCCGCAAAAAAAAAAGAAAAGAAAAGAAAAGAAAAAAAACGAAATGGTGTCACCACCCACATGCTGGCAAGGATGCAGAGGAGTCAGATCATTCATACATTGCTGGTGGGAATGTAAAATGGAACAGTCACTCTGGAAACATTTTGGCAGTTTCTTTAAAAACTAAACATCCGAGTACCAAATGATCCGAAATTGCACCCCTTGGCATTTATCACAGAGAAGTGAAAAGTTAGGTTCACACAAAAATCTGCACATGAATATTTGCAGAGCTTCATTCATAATAGTCAAAACCTGGAAACCACATAGACATCCTGCAACAGGTGAATGGTTAAATAAATTGTGGTGCATATGTACGATGGAATAATACTTAGTAATAAAAAGAAAAAGAAACAAATTATTAAGACCTGTAATAACTTGGATGAATCTCTAGAGAATTACACTGAGTAAATAAAAGCCAATGCAAAAAACTTACATCCCATTTCTATGAAATTTTTGAAATGACAAGTAGGCATGGCTGTAAAATGGAAACATGAGAGATCCCTATAGGGATGCCAATATTCTGTATTTTTACTGTGTCAGTGTCAGTGCCCTAGATGTGCTATTATAGTATAGTTTTGCAGGTTATTGCCACTGAGTGAAAGTGGGTAAAAAGTGTATGGGCTCTCTCTGTATTTGTTCTATTTTCCCTAGCTTTGCTGAGATATAATTAACAAATAAAAACTGTACATTCTAAAGTGTACAATGCAATGATTTGATATACCTATATATTGTGAAATGACTACCACAAAGTTAAATAACACATCTGTCACCTCATATAGCTACTGTGTGTGTGTGTTTGTATGTATGTGTGTTTGTGGTAAGAACACTTAAAATCTACTCTCAGTAAATTTCAAGTACACAATACAGTATTATTTATAGTTATTATGTTGCACATTAGATCCCCAGAACTTATACATCTTATAGCTGCCTATAAATTTACAATGATCTGGATTCAACAAGGTTTCTAAACTAAAGGTTATTAACAACCAATAGAACTTATTACTTATTTCCTGAATCCCATAGCCTTATTGTTCCTTCTCCTCACTTTCAGTGATAGGCCACTCAAGACCCTTCTTTCTCTACAAGCATGTAGATGGCACTGATGGTTTATTGGTGGTTGTAGGTGCCTCTCTGCCTTCCAGAGCAGGTTGAAGAAGAATGTTCTGAAACACATTTTTCCGATATCTGATGGGTAAAATGAATGCTGAAATACCTGACACAATTTACATTCCACCCTGTACTTCTCCAGAGACAGCTGACCGGACACCTAGAATGGCTTCCTGATCCAAGGGCAGCTATTCTTTTTCATGGCCAACAGTCCAGGATGAGAATTTTGCATGGAAAAAAATAATCTGGTAAATCTAATTCTGATTCTAAACACTCTGCATTGGGAAACATACAGCGAATGATGTATTTAACAATGGGTACTGAAAATATAAGGTCATGATTCAGAGAAATATCCCTTGTGTAGCACATTTCAAATACTTATTAGTGCTTCAATAACAGAATACAACTCATTTAACACGATACTTTAGTCTCTGCCAATACTCCTCCCTTATCTCCCTCCACTCTTTTCTATGTCACTGGTCATCTTTAATTTCTTTGAATATGCCCAATTAGTTCCTGTTTCTGGAACTTTGCAAATTCTGCCACTTTAATGGTTTCCTTGGTGGACCAAGACCTCTTGAGTATCACTTCATACTACTCTGGGAGACGTCTCTCATTCCAGCCCTAGATTTGAAGAATAGATGCACGAAGATTTAACACCCTTCAAGATGATAGTGATGCAACTCAACTTGCATCATTTACTTTCTGCCCTGGGCTTTTCCAATATGATGGTGAGGGAAACAGGTAGGTGGGAACCTGCTTGGCATAAACACAAGTACAACTAGGAGGTGATGGTAGTTAAAAATGTCTGAGTAAACCCTTGACAAATGGGGAAAGGAAGCTGATGAATCAATGGGTCTTCCTATGATATCTGAGATGGAATATTATAAAAGGTATCTTATACACTTCTTAGAAGTTTCTAGCAAAATTGAACCTAAATGCTCATGGCAGAGACCAATTTCTCATTCTTTTATGATTTTCCCTGGTCCTTCGAAACTCTTGATCCTTGTAATAATCTCCCACAATCTCCAGTTTTGAGAAGAATCCAAGTTAATGCAATTAAGTAACTCTTACTGTTGCTTTCAATCTCAGCTTAAAGGTAAATTTCATCAGAGAAACCAATCTGACCTCTCCTTCAAAATTCAAACTAAATTTTTCCATAGGAGTCTTTCACAGTATACCCTTTACTTTAGAGCTGAGGTATTTATCAAAAATTTTAATGACACTTTATTTTTAAAAATATCTGTTGGATTATGATATCCATGAGGGCAAAAATCATGCCCATTTGTCTATTGTATCCCCAACCTTACATCACCTTATGTGCATATAGGATTCAATACATATACACAATGAACAAATAAGCTATATCCAACAGAAAGTATGACAGAATGGAAATTATAGAGAAGCTATTTATACCTGAAAAATTCAAAAATAATCTACAATGTTCTCAAAATAAAATGTTTAATTGAATAAAAATACATTTTATAAAAGGTTTAAAAGCACAGGACATATTTTATAAAGCAATACAAAACAATTATGTTCAAGAATTTTATTTTAGAAATATTGAAAGTGGCAAGGAAGTATAAAATATCTGAAACAAGAAACCTAAATTGGGAAAGATGATTCATATCCATATTCCTTTGTGTGTGAACATGAATGAATAGTTACAGCTAAATGAGAAATCCAAAGTAGGAGGACATTTACTGTGTTAACTTTATTAACACAAGATAGAGCCATGTCTTAAGATGCCTAAACACAAATATGAAATAACGAGAAATAAAGAAATACTAAGGAATGTCTTGAAATTAATAAGGGAATAAAGAAATCAATAAAGGAGAAAATATACAGTGATGCATGTCAATTATTTCTCGGACAGTTGGAAAAAAGAGTATGAAAGATTTAAAAACAAATTAAATGAGAAAATAGGTACTGGTAAATTGCAGTATTGTATTAGAAATAAAAAAGTGGTGAGGTATTTATTTATAGTGTAGATTAAAACAAAAAAGATAAGAAAAATTGGAGCATGTTCCCAAGTATATTAATGTTCAGTGTTCCCAAAGGATTGTGTTTATATGCAACCTAAGAGCAAATATCACAGAAATTTTTAAAAATCCAATATGGATGAAAAATGATTTGTAAAAACTAGTCAAGTATATGAGCATCTCAGATATGAAGTATAAAATATTGGTAATGTGGAATTGCAAGAAAGAGACAAAGGGCACAGTGGTGAGAGCAGAGTACAAGGGAAAGCCAAAGTGAGAAATGAATGAAAAATATCACAGGAGGTCAAAATATTATCGAAAATGTGTTTCAAGCATAAAAAGGACCAGAGGTCACTCTGAAGAAACTTACAGAGTAAAAATGGTAAGAATAAATTATTGACCAATAAACTAGATATTGCTAAAATATTAAATTAATTCCTTGCTTCCTTGTCTCAGTTTTCACAAAGAAAATAAAGGACAAATACTAAGAACAGACATTAATTTCCCTTGGGAGAGAAAAGAAATATTACAGGAAATTGTGATCATGCCAGAACAGGTAATCAAAAATAATGGTTGAAACCACACACATAAATAATATAAAACAATTCAATAGTCAATAGCCAGGTATGTCTCACTCTTTTTATTGGGGAAATCCTGAAGAAAAAGTAACAAAAAAAGCAAGAGGAAAAATGAAGGATAGAGTTCCTCTGCAGTCAGCCTTTTTCTAAAACCTAGTATTTAAGGGATACAACCGACCTATTTTTTTTTAATAGGAAAGATAAGAGATCAGTATAAGAAGCTACTTTCTCTTCTGAAACCCTCAATTCTACTCACATATCAAATCAGTCACAAGCAGTTATATAACTATGTATTATGCTACTTACAAATACATACACCTGAATTTGGCATTATGCAATCGGGGAAGGTTGCAGGGGTTGTCGGGGTTCGGGGGGTAGACATGGCCAAGTATTTAATTCTAAACAAGTAAATCTATGTTTATTACATGATAAATAAAATAAATAGGATCTTTCTTTCAAAAGTATAAAATAGCAAAATAAGAAAAGATTAAAATTGTTTATTTACTGCCTTTAAATGCAGTGTACAAAACAGGGAAATATGCATGACTTCACTTAAGGCAGAGGTCTTATACCCAGAAGTAATTTTGAAGCCAAGAGAAGACAGATGTGATGGTAGAGTATGAGGATGAAATGTAACCTGGATGCTGGGATTTGTAATGAGAGATGAAAATTTCTCTCCCTATCAAAACACAGAAATAAGTAATATTTGTGTTCAATTATATAAGAACTTGATCTCTGTACCCCACGGATACCTGGGTTCAAGATGAATTCAAGATAATTTTATATATTAATTCATTCATTAACTCACTCACTACTTAACTCAACGAATAAATATATGACCCACTGTGTATAACTAACTTGCCAATCTAGTGGGCACAAGGACAAATAAGTAACAATCTCTATCTTTAAAAAGCTTATTCTTTTGGAGAGATTCATACTTGAAAGAAATATGGAATAATTGGTTATAGAAGGTATGATAGAATCCTTTATGGGATGTGTGAGATACAAATGGGACATTTCCAATTTTCTTTAGAGCAAGGAGAGCATTGGGAAAGAGGTCATAAGGTGGTATCAACTAATTTAAATTTATAAGAAGAAAAAGAGCTCTGTAGTTGGGGATAGAGCTGGTGGTGATTTGTAAAGAATATTCCAAGCATTGTGAGAATTATGGATAAAGCATATGGAGGTATGAATCAGCATGGTGCCTTCCAAAAACTGAAAGTATGTCAAGTTAAGTAGAAAAAGCAGAGATGAGGTGACAAGGAGACTCAGAAGTGAATGACAGGGATAATCCTAGAGGGAGTCTTTTTTTCTCCACACTTTCACTTATCTATTGCTTTGTAATTTGATGCTAAAAATAAAAATAATGAATATTTTGTAATCATTCGTCCTTCATGAAAAATATACCATGCTATGTTTATCCCAGATAGCTCTCTGTGATAAAAGCAAGAATTTCTGATATGATTTCTGTTTTACTAAAACCGATTATTGTTTACTAATATATCAATAATCCAGTCTGTAATTTTTCAATAAGTAGTCATATTAGTTAATGTAACCACCTTAAAGATACACTGTTTTTGAGATGAATAGAAAGGTACTAATTATTTTCTTTCTTAAACATCTTTTTCAGAGAAAAGACTAAATAATGCATTCAGGGTCAATACTGAAGAAGAATTTTAGAAATAAAGGAGCTAACACTTAGGACATCTAGGATACAGGAAGTGTTTAGCAAAGTACATCGTACTTATCAACATTATATTCGGTATCTGAATAGTGATGATTATGCAAAAATAGTTAGGCAACCCAAAAAGATATCCAGAACACCTGGAAATTAATACATTGGAATGAAACTAAAACATCAAAGAAAAAAAGAAAGAACAAATAAAAGAAAGAGAGAGAGAAAGAGGAAAAGAAAAAGAGGTTTTTTAGTTGCTAATGTTCATACTTTCAGTATTAAAGGCCCTAAATATTCAAGAAACTTTTGAATGAAATGTTCAAGAAGCTGTTGAATGAAATGACAAGTTGATGTAAGCCTTTAAAAAAATCAGCAAATTGATAAATGTAGCTACACTGAAAAGAACAGGGAGCAGATATAAATAATGAATATCAGGAAAGAGACAGTGTATTACATCACTAAAGATTCTATTGACCTTAAAGTGTAATACAGAAATGTTATGAACAATTTTATGCCCATAAATTCATCAACTGGGATGAAATGGACAAATTCCTTAAAAGACACAGAATTCCAAAGCTCATTTAAGAAGACATTTATAACTTGGACAGTTATACATCTACTAAAGTAAAGGACTCCTTAGTGAACTTTCTCCAACAAAGAAACTGAGTAGGTCAGGTGGGGATCTTCTGCCAAATTCTACCGAATACTTAAGGACCAGACACCACTAACTACATGTAAAACTTCTTAGGAGACACATAGGAGAGAACACTCTCTAACTTATCTTACAAGGCTACCATTATCCTGATACAGAAGATATCACAGAACAAACCTGTTACAAGAAAAAGAGATACAGACCAATATCATTCACTGATATGGACACAAAAATCCCCATTAAAGTATTTGCAAATCCAATCCAGTAATAAATTAAAAGAATAATACACTACATCCAAGAGGGGATAAGGGTAGTTATCCAAGCAATGCAAGGCTGGTTAAACATTTTATTTCTTTATTAACATCTTTATTGGAGTATAATTGCTTTACAAAGGTGTGTTAGTTTCTGCTGTATAACAAAGTGAATCAGCTATACATATACATATATCCCCATATCTCTTCCCTCTTGCATCTCCCTCCCTCTCCCCCTCCCTAGCCCCCACCCCGCTAGGTGGTCACAAAGCACAGAGCTGATCTCCCTGTGTTGTGCAGCTGCTTCCCACTAGCTATCGATTTTACATTTGGTAGTGTATATATATATATCCAACCAGTCAGTGTAACTCACCATATCAACAGACTAAAGAAGAAAAAGCACATGACCATCTAAAATACACAGAAAAAGGATTTGACAAAATATAACATCCATTCATGATGAAAACTCAGAGCAAACTAAGAATAGAGGTGAACTTCCTAATCCTAATAAAGAATGTCTACCCCAAAATTACATTGTTAGTATTATATTTGATGGTTTAAAAATTGCTAGTTTTCCTTTTAAAATTGGGAATAAGGAAAGGTTGGGTACACTAACAGTTCTGTTCAACATCATATTAGATGTCCTAGCCAGTGCAAAAAGAAAATAAAAATGAATAGATGTTATATAGACTGGAGTGGAAGTAACTATATGACTTCATTGTCTACATAGGTTTTCCCAAAGAGTCTATAAAAATGAAAGTTAATAGAACTAAAAAGTGAATTTAGCGAGAATGCAAGATACAATATCAACATACAAAAATCAGTCATATTTTATATGCACTCAATGTGCAATTGGAGATCATTTTTCAAAGTAACATTCGAAATAGCACCAAAACCATGGGATGTACATACATCCTCAAAAATATATGCAAGTTTGCATGCAGTAAAGTATAAAATATTATTGAGAGAAAAACTTAAGAGAAGGTATACAAATGCAGATTCAATACTCTAGTGATCAAGGTCTATACATTCAGCAAAATTCCAACCCAAATTCCAGCAGGGTTTTTGGTAGAAATGGAAAAGCTACTTTTAAAAGCTATGTGGATATTCAAAGTAATAAGAATGCTAAAGCATTTTGGAATAAGAACAAAGTTGCAAGATTTATATTACCTGATTTGAACACTTATTATAAAGCTATAACAATCAAGAAACTTGTGTCGGTGAAAGAATAAGCCCATAGATCAATAAAACAGAATAGAGAGCCCAGAAATCGACTCCCCCACAAAATATCATCAAATAATTTTCAGTAAAATTGTCAAGGTAATTAATGAAATATGGTAGTCTTTTAAAAAAAATGGAAAAAAATGAAAAACCATATGCAAAAAATATATATTAATGCTTACCTTGTGCCCTATACAAAAATTAACTAAAAATGAATTGAAATTATATACAAATATCCAGAAAAGATATAGAAGGAAATATGTCCTTTGGTAAGGCAAATATTTTTTAATAGGACACGATAAAGTACAAATCATAAAAGAAAAATTATAGTGTACTTCATCAAAATTAAAAAAGTTTCCTTGTGCAAATACACTATTAAGAAAATTAAAACACAACTATATACTAGGAGAAGATATTTGCAAAACACATATCTAATAAAGAAATCATTTAGAACATGTAAAGCCTTTCAAAACTCAATAATAAGGAAACAAACTACTAAAAAAAAAATATGCAAAGATCTGAGGAGATATTTTTCTAGAGATTTATGGATGACAAACATATAAAATGATACTCCACAGCATCAGTCATTAGGGAAATGCAAATGAAAATCACAATGAGTATTGCACAAATATAATGTGGGATATAACTAAACACCTGTCAATGTCAAGAGCTGGTGAGAATATAGAGCAATTGAATCTCTCATGTATTGCTAGCAATAATGCAAAATGATACAGCTACTTTGGAAAATATGTAGGCAATTTCTTATAAAGTTACCATATGATCCAGAAATACCACTTCTAGATGTTTATTCAAGATAAGTGAAAACATAGGTCCACACAAAATCCCGTTCACAAACATTTATAGCAGATTATATTATAGAATTTAAATTCATAATCTCCAAAAACCCAAAAAAATTAACAATTGGTGAGTAGATAGAATATGGTGCATCTATACAATGAAATTTACTCAGCGATACAGCAACATGGATGAATCACAAATATGTTAAAGGAAATAAATCATATTATAATGGCTACATTCTTGATTGTTCCATTTATATGGTATTCAGAAAAAGGCAAAATTAAGGGACAAAAACCAGATCAGTGGTTGCCAAGGTTGCTGCTGGGGAGAAAAGAATGATTATGATTATAAAGAGACATGAGGGAGATTTCAGAGTGATAGAAATGTTCTTTGCCTTAATTTTAGTAGTGTTCATTTGACTGTGTGTTAGAGTATGTAGAACTGTACATCTAAAAAGAAGGGAGAAATGTATGGTTATAAAATTATAACTCAACCAGATTTTGTTAAAAAGATAAATGCTCAGTAAATATTCTAGAATAGAGATTACTGGCAATACTGGGGCCTGAGAGCAGACTAGTTAGCCTGTTTTAAAATACCAGCCAAGCTATTTGTTTTATAGTAGTTAATTATGATGCTGGAAAGTTCAAACTGTTATTTTTGAAACTACTTTCTAAATGGAGCTTATAATTCAGTAAAACTATAAAATCAAGTCAAAAGTTACAAGACCAAAATCTGATGGAATGTACCAGTTCCCAGCTTCAGGAAAATGATGGTCACAACAATTCCTTTCATTTTTACTAGAACACTTTGTTATAGTCTTGGGAACTTTCACCTCCCATAGCAAACACTTCAGGCTCCAGCCTGTCAGCAGTTATGTGTAAGTGGCTCACTGCTTTTCACCAGTGTATTGAACAAAGTGTGGTTGTGAAAAGTTGTTTAAGATTATAAAATTTTGAATTGAAGAATCTATAAAGTCAAAATGATAAAAAAAAATCATCTCTGGATCTCAATATTGCCTTCCAATAGAAACACTCCCCATAGCAATGTTACAGTGATTAATCAAAGATAGTCATGCAATAGCAAATGCCACAGGACAAGAAGCAACTTGTTTATGGATATCTTGAATGTCATATAATGACATATTAGCCTTAGTTTAATTGATTAGATTTCAAATACAAAACACCATGGGAAAGATAAATAATTAGTTTAAATTCACACATGTGAGTTACTTGTCATATATTTTTTCCTGAGAATATGCTTTTTTTTTTTTTTTTTTGCGGTACGCGGGCCTCTCACTGTTGTGGCATCTCCCGTTGCGGAGCACAGGCTCAGCGGTCATGGCTCACGGGCCCAGCCACTCCGCAGCATGTGAGATCTTCCCGGACCGGGGCACAAACCCGTGTCCCCTGAATCGGCAGGCGGACTCTCAACCACTGCACCACCAGGGAAGCCCGAGAATATGCTTTAAGATAGAATGACTATAAAGCAGAAGTCTATTGGGAATTGCTAAGGAATCTGGTCATGATGAAGGTATAAGTCTCAGCTACCAGGATCTTAAACTTTTCTAATGATACCCTACTCATTTTAATACTGTGCCTAGAATAACCTCTTAAAAAATAACATACAATTATGAATTGATACCTTAGTAAATGACAGGAAACATGTACACATTAAAAATTATCAGACTTAACTGGACTTCTTGACTTTACTCTCCCCCTCCATTAGATCTTACTCATTCCCTCTCCAGTTAGCACTATAAAATCCAGATTGAATTATGATTCTTCATGCATAATCCCCTACAGATCTATAGCAAACTCTGTAACAGAATGCAAAATTCTTCATAAATAGATATCAATGTAATTTCCCAGATGTGTTTCATACTTTTAGCCGCTTCCACTTTGCTTTCCATCCCTCAATCACCCAGATTGGTCCATATCTCGTTGCCATGTTTCATTGCATGCCTGGGCATTATTTGCTTGTTTATGCGTCCATAAGACAGCACGCACAGAGTATTCTTCTGGAATGCATATCTCCCTTTTTTCGGAAGTGAAACTGATGCCTACATAAGCCACCGTTCAAAAGTTGCCGTCTGGGGCTTCCCTGGTGGCGCAGTGTTTGAGAGTCCGCCTGCCGATGCAGGGGACACGGGTTCGTGCCCCGGTCCAGAAAGATCCCACGTGCCGTGGAGCGGCTGCGCCCGTGAGCCATGGTCACTGAGCCTGCGTGTCTGGCGCCTGTGCTCTGCAATGGTAGAGGCCCCCGCGGTGAGAGGTCCGCGTACTGAAAAAGTTGGCTTCGGGGTGAAAACTTTTATACACCATTTGGGCTGTAAATTTTTCTGCTTTTACTACCTTAATTCTTTGTTCATAATTCTGTTGTAATTCCTGTGACATTTTCATGCATTTAGTGATTTATGTTTCCTCCTCCTCCTTCACCAATAACACATATTTGCTCAGCTAAGGGGAGAATCTATGCCACATGAATCTTTTAAATTTACTATCCAACATTGTGCAAGGAACATGGTAGATGCTAAATACATTATTATTCCATAAATTAAACTGAACAAACCATGTGCTGTGAGCACTTAGAGTAAATCTATTTTCTTTTTTTTTAACATCTTTATTGGAGTATAATTGCTTTACAATGGTGTGTTAGTTTCTGCTGTATAACAAAGTGAATCAGCTATATGTATATATATATCCCCATATCCCCTCCCTCTTGCACCTCCCTCCCACCTTCCCTATCCCACCCCTATAGGTAGACACAAATCATCGAGTTGATCTCCCTGTGCTATGTGGCTTCTCCCACTAGCTATTTTACATTTGGTAGTGTATATATGTCAGTGACACGCTCTCACGTCATCCCAGATTACTCTTCCCCCTCTCCGTGTCCTCAAGTCCATTCTCTACATCTGCATCTTTATTCCTGTCTTGCCCCAAGTTTCTTCAGAACCCTTTTTTTTTTTTTTTAGATTCCACATATATGTATTAGCATACGGAATTTATTTTTCTCTTTCTGACTTACTTCACTCTGTATGACAAACTCTAGGCCCATCCACCTCACTACAAATAACAATTTCATTTCTTTTTATGGCTGAGTAATATTCCATTGTATATATGTGCCACATTTTCTTTATCCATTCATCTGTTGATGGACACTTAGGTTGCATCCATGTCCTGGCTATTGTAAATAATGTTGCAATGAACATTGTGGTACATGTCTCTTTTTGATTTATGGTTTTCTCAGGGTATATGCCCAGTAGTGGGATTGCTAGGTCATATGGTAGTTCTAATTTTAGTTTTTTAAGGAACCTCCATACTGTTCTGCATAGTGGCTGTATCAAATTAGATTCCTTTCAACAGTGCAAGAGGGTTCCTTTTCTCCACACCCTCTCCAGCATTTATTGTTTGTAGATTTTTTAATGATGACCATTCTCACGGACATGAGGTGATACCTCATTGGAGTTTTGATTTGCATTTTTCTAATGATTAATGATGTTGAGCATCCTTTCCTGTGTTTAGTGGCAATCTGTATATCTTCTTTGGAGAAATGTCTATTTAGGTCTTCTGTCCAGTTTTGGATTGGGCTGTTTGGTTTTTTAACCTTGAGTTGCATGAACTGCTTGCATATTTTGGAGATTAACCTTTGTCAGTTGCTTCATTTGCAAATATATTCTGCCATTGCGAAGGTTGTTTTTTCATCTTGTTTATGGTTTCCTTTGCTGTGCAAAAGGTTTTAAGTTTCATTAGGTACCATTTGTTTATTTTTTATTATTATTTTTTTTACACCTAATTGGAGTATAATTGCTTTACAATGGTGTGTTAGTTTCTGCTTTATAACTAAGTGAATCAGTTATACATATACATATGTTCCTATATCTCTTCCCTCTTGTGTCTCCCTCCCTTGCACCCTCCCTATCTCACCCCTCCAGGAGGTCACAAAGCACCGAGCTGGTCTCCCTGTGTTATGTGGCTGCTTCCCACTACCTATCTACCTTACGTTTGGTAGTGTGAAGGGTAAACTGTGACAAAGCGAGAGAGAGGCATGGCCATTTGTTTAGTTTTGTTTTTATTTCCATTTCCCTAGGAGGTGCGTCAAAGACATTCTTGCTGTGATTTATGTCATAGAGTGTTCTCCCTATGTTTTCCTCTAAGAGTTTGATAGTTTCTGGCCTTACATTTAGGTCTTTAATCCATTTTGAGTTTCCTTTTGTTTATGGTTTTAGGAAGTGTTCTAATTTCATTATTTTACATGTAGTTGTCAAGTTTTCCCAGCACCATGTATTGAAGAGGCGGTCTTTTCTCCATTGTGTATTCTTGCCTCCTTTATCAAAGATAAGGTGACCATATGTGCATGGGTTTATCTCTGGGCTTTCTATCCTGTTCCATTGACCTACACTTCTATTTTTGTTCCAGTACCACACTGTCTTGATTACTGTAACTTCAGAGCATAGTCTGCAGTCAGGGAGCCTGATTCCTCCAGCTCCATTTTTATTTCTCAAGATTTCTTTGGCTATTCAGAGTCTTTTTGTTTCCATACAAATTATGAAATTTTTTGTTCTAGTTCTGTGAAAAATGCCAATGGTAATTTGGTAGGGATTGCACTGAATCTGTAGATTGCTGTGGGTCGTATAACCATTTTCACAATTTTGTTGCTTCCAATCCAAGAACATGGTATATCTCTCCATCTGTTTGTCTCATCTTTAATTTCTTTCATCAGTGTCTTATAGTTTTCTGCATGCAGGTCTTTTGTTTCCTGAGGTAGGTTTATTCCTAGATATTTTACTGTTTTTGTTGCAGTCATAAATGTGAGTGTTTCCTTAATTTCTCTTTCAGATTTTTCATCATTAATGCATAGGAATGCAAGAGATTTCTGTGCATTAATTTTGTATCCTGAACTTTACCAACTTCATTGATTAACTCTAGTATTTTTCTGGTAGTATCTTTAGGATTCTCTATGTATAGTATCATATCATCTGAAAACAGTGACAGCTTTATTTCTTCTTTTTCTGATTTGGATTCCTTTTATCTCTTTTTCTTCTCTGATTGTTGTGGCTAAAACTTCCAAAGCTATATTGAATAATAGTGGTGAGAGTGGGCATCCTTGTCTTGCTTCTGATTTTAGTGGAAATGGTTCCATTTTTTCACCATTGAGAATGATGTTGTCTGTGTGTTTGTCATATATGGCTTTTATTATGTTGAGGTAAGTTCCCTCTATGCCTAATTTCTGGAGAGTTTTTATTATAAATAGGTGTTGAACTTTGTGGAATGTTTTTCCTGTATCTATTGAGGTGATCATATGGTTTTTGTCATTCGGTTTGTTAAGATGGTGTATCACATTGATTGACTTGCATATACTGAAGAATCCTTGCATTCTTGGGATAAACCCCACTTGATCATGTTGTATGATCCCTTTAATGTGCTGTTGGATTCTGTTTGCTAGTATTTTGTTCAGGATTTTTGCATCTATGTTCATCGGCGATATTGGCCTGTAGTTTTTTCTTTTTTGTGTGACATCTTTTCTGATTTTGGTATCAGGGTGATGGTGGCCTCGTAGTATGAGTTTGGGGGTGTTCCTCCCCCTGCTATATTTTGGAAGAGTTTGAGAAGGATAGGTGTTAGCTCTTCTCTAATTGTTTGATAGATTTTCCCTGTGAATTCATCTGGTCCTGGGCTTTTGTTTGTTGGAATGTTTTTAATTACAGTTTCAATTTCAGTGCTTGTGATTGGTCTATATTTTCTATTTCGTCTTTGTTTAGTCTCGGAAGGTTGTGCTTTCCTAACAATTTTTCCACTTCTTCTAGGTTATCTATTTTGTTCGCATATACGTTCTTGTAGTAATCTCTCATGATTGTTTGTATTTCTGCAGTGTCAGTTGTCACTTTTCCTTTTTGATTCCTAATTCTGTTGATTTGAGTCTTCTCCCTTTTTTTCTTGGGGAGTCTGGTTAGTGTTTATCAATCTTGTTTATCTTCTCAAAGATGCTGCTTTTAGTTTTACTGATCTCTGCTGTTGTTTCCTTCATTTGTTTTTCATTTATTTCTGATCTGATCTTTATGATTTCTTTCCTTCCGCTAAGTTTGGGGCTTTTTGTTCTTCTTTCTCTAATTGCTTTAGGTGTAAGGTTAGGTTGTTTATTTGAGATGTTTCTTGTTTCTTGAGGTAGGATTGTTTTGCTATAAATTTCCCTCTTAGAACTGCTTTTGTTGCATCCCATACGTTTTGGGTCATCGTGTTTTCATCGTCATTTGTTTCTAGGTATTTTTCAATTTTCTCTTTGATTTCTTCAGTGATCTCTTATTTATTTAGTGGTGTATTTTTTAGCCTCTATGTGTTTATATTTTTTAGTTTTTTCCTGTAATTGATATCTCACAGCATTGTAGTCAGAAGAGATACTTGATAGGATTTCAAGTTTCTTAAATTTACCAATGCTTGATTTATGACCCAAGATATGATCTACCCTGGAAAATGTTCTCTGAGCATTGAGAAGAAAGTGTGTTCTCTTGTTTTTGGATAGAATGTACTATGAATATCAATTAAGTCCAGCTTGCTTAATGTGTCAGTTAAACCTTGTGTGCTTTTATTTATTTTCATTTTGGATGATCTGTCCATTGGTGAAAGTGGGTTATTAAAGTCCCCTACTATGACTGTGTTCCTTTTGATTCCCCCTTTTATGGTTGTTAGCATTAGCCTTATGCATTGAGTTGCTCCTATGTTTGGTGTATAAATATTTACAATTATTATATCTTCTTCTTGGATTGATCCCTTGATCAGTATGCAGTATCTTTCTTTGTGTCTTGTAATAGTCTTTATTTTAAAGTCTCTTTTGTCTAATATTAGAATTGCTACTCCAGCTCTTTTGATTTCCATTTGCATGGAATATCATTTTCCATCCCTTATTTTGAGTCTGTATGTGTCTCTAGGTCTGAAGTGATTCTGTTATTGACAGCATAAAAGCAGGGCTCATTTTTTATCCATTCAGCCAGTCTATGTCTTTTGATTGGAACATTTAATCCATTTACATTTAAGTTAATTATCAATATGTATGTTTCTATTACCATTTTCGTAATTATTTTGAGTTTGTTTTGTAAGTATTTTCCTACTAGCATTTGCTGTAAATCTGGTTTGGTGGTGCTAAATTATCTTAAATTTTGCTTGTCTGTAAAGGTTTTAATTTCTCCTTTGAATCTGAATGAGATCTTTGCTGGGGAGAGTAATGTTGGTTGTAGGTTTTTCCCCCTTTCATCACTTTAGATATGTCCTGCCATTCCCTTCTGGCTTTCAAAGTTTCTGCTAAAAGATCAGCTGTTAACCTGATGGGGATTTCCTTGTATGTTATTTGTTGTTTTTCCCTTGCTGCTTTTAATATGTTTTCTATTAATTTAGTTTTTGATAGTTTGATTAATATGTGTCTTGGTATGTTTCTCCTTGGATTTATCCTCTATGGGACTCTTTGCGCTTCCTGGACTTGACTGAATATTTCCATTCCAATGTTAGGTAAACTTTCAACTATAATCTTTTCAAATATTTTAACAGACCCTTTACTTTTCTCTTCTTCTTCTGGGACCCCTATAATTTGAATGTTGGTGCATTTAATTTTGTCCCAGAGGTCTCTGAGACTGTCCTCAATTGTTTCCATTCTTTTCTCTTTATTTTGCTCTCTGGTAGCTGTTTCCACTACTTTATCTTCCAGGTCACTTATCAGTTCTTCTGCCTCAGTTATTCTGCTATTGGTTCCTTCTAGAGAATTTTAAATTTCATCTATTGTTTTTTTCATCATTGTTTGTTTGCTCTTTAGTTCTTCTAGTTCCTTGTTAAAAGTTTCTCATATTTTCTCCATTCTATTTCCAGGATTTTGGATCATCTTTACTATCATTACTCTGTATTGTTTTTCAGGTAGACTGCCTATTTCCTCTTCATTTGTTTTGCCTGGTGGGGTTTTAGCTTGCTCCTTCATCTGCTGTCTGTTTCATCTGTTTCTCTGTCTTCTCATTTTGCTTCACTTACTTTGTTTGCGGTCTCCTTTTTGAAGGCTGCAGGGTTGTAGTTCCCATTGTTTTTGTTGTCTGTGTCCAGTAGGTGACGTTGTTCCAGTGGGTTGTGTAGGCTTTCTGGTGGAGGGTAATGGTGCTTGTGTTCTGGTGGGTGGGGCTGGATATTGTCTTTCTGGTGGGCAGGGCTGCATCCGGTGGTGTGTTTATGGGTGTCTGTGAACTTATTATGATTTTAGGTAGCCTCTCTGCTAATGGGTGGGGTTGTGCCCCTGTCTTGCTAGTTGTTTGTTATGGGGTGTCCAGCACTGGAGCTTTCTGACCATTGGGTGGAGCTGGGTCTTAGCATTGAGATGGAGATCTCTCTGAGATGCCTCACCAATTAATATTACGTGGGGCCGGGAGGTTTGTGTTGGTCCAATGTCCTGAACTTGGCTCTACCACCTCAGAGGCTCAGGCCTGACACCTAGCCAGAGCACCAAGACCCTGTCAGCCACATGGCTCAGATGAAAAGGGAGAAAAAAGAAAGAAAAATAAATAAATAAAAAATACAAGAAATGAAATAAAATAATTAAAATTATTTTTTAATTATTAAAATAAAAAAGTAATTTAAAAAGGAAAGCAACCAAACCAATAAGCATATCAACCAATGATAACAAGTACTAAAACCTATACTAAGATAAACATAAAAATCAGAAACAAGTTAGCTGCAAACAGCTAACCCCAAGTCTACAGTTGTTCCCAAAATCCACCACCTCAATTTTGGGATGATTCATTGTCTATTCAGGTATTCCACAGATGCAGGGTACCCCAAGTTGATTGTGGGGATTTAATCTGCTGCTCCTGAGGCTGCATGGAGAAATTTCCCTCTCCTTTGTTTGCACAGCTTCTCGGGTTCAACTTCAGTTTTGGCTCCACCTCTGTGTGTAGGTAGCCCTCAGGCATCTTTTCCTACCCAGACATGACAGGGTTAAAACAGCCACTGATTAGGGGGCTCTGGCCCACTCATGCCACCACGAGGGAGGGGTATGGTAGTTACAATTGGAATACAGGATGAGCCTGTGGCGGCAGTCTGGCATGACATTGCAACAGCTTGAGGCGTGTCGTGTGTTCTCCCAGGGAAGTTGTCCCTGGATCACATGAGCCTGACAGTGGAGTGCTGCACAGGCTCCCTGGGTGATGGTGGTGGTGTGGGGTGTATAGTGACCTGTGCTTGCACACAGGTTTCTTGGTGGTTGCAACAGCAGCGTTGGTGTTGCATGCCCATCTCTGGTGTCCGAGCTGATAGCCACAGCTTGCTCCCATCTCTGGAGCTCACTTAGGTGGTGCTCTGCCTTCTGTGGACAGACAGGGAAAGATTCCGCTCTCCTCACACATCCTGAAACAATGGTCTCTTGCCTCTTAGGCAGTTCCAGACATTTTCCTGGAATCCCTCTCAACTAGCTGTGGCACACTAGCACCCTTCAGGCTGTGTTCATCCAGCCAACACCAGTCCTCTCCCTGGGATCTGAACTCTGAAGCCCAAGCCTCAGCTCCCAGCCCCCACACACCCAGGTGAGTGAGCAGACAAGTTTTTTAGGCTGGTGAGTGCTGGCCAGTACCAATCCTCTGTGTGGGAATCTCTCTGCTTTGCTCTCTGCATCCCTGTTGCTGCGCTCTCCTCTGTGGCTCTGAAGCTTCTCCCCACCCGCCCCTGTCTCCACCAGTGAAGGGGCTTCCTAGTGTGTGGAAACTTTCCTCCTTCACAGCTCCCTCCCAGAGGTGCAGGGCCAACCCTATTCTTTTGTCTCTGTTTTTTCTTTTGCCATACCCAGGTACATGGGGAGTATTTTGCCTTTTGGGAAGTCTGAGGTCTTCTGACAGCATTCAGTAGGTGTTCTGTAGGAGTTGTTCCACATGTAGATGTGTTTCTGATGTATTTGTAGGGAGGAAGGTGATCTCCAGGTCTTACTCCTCCACCATCTTGAATGTCTACCAGAATCTATTTTGAAATGGCAAGTAAGACTATATTTGGGGTCATCAGTCACTACTATGTACTATTAACTGGAAGCTCCTCTGTACAAAAGATGTGACAGTTATAACTTATCTAGCATTAACTGTTCATTAGATAACAGTGTTAGATCAGCTGTTCAGTTTGTATGTAACACTAAAACCAAGAAGAATACCTTTATCATCAATTTTTAGTTCTAGACTTCATGCTTCCTGAGAGCAGGCACCAAAACCTATTCATATTTGTATTCTCATCACTTAGTCGTTCTTGCTGATAATAGACACAATTAAATGTTTTCATATTTTAAGTTAAACTAAATGTAAATTGAACACTTATTTTTAAGTAATAGTTTCTAAAGCTGAGTCAGCATAGACTTGAGTGAATTCAAAGCCTGTATTCTTACATACTTTTCTAGTCCTAAGAATATTCATATAATTGTTGATTTAATTTTTCTTAAAAATTGAAGACAAAGAAAAGTGATAATATACTATAATATGTATGGCTCATTCATATGCATTATGTATTAATTGACCAAAAAAAAGAAAATATTCTACTGGCAATTATAGCTTGTAATCTTGCAAGCTTGCAATCATTACAAGGAAAATTATGACAATGCATAAACCCAGATAAAGTGAAGACAGCACAAATGATAGATAATTTGATATAAACTTTCTGAAATTATCCAACCAATAAAACTAACAAACTTTAGCAAGATAAACATTTAAATTATACTAGAAGTTGTCAGAATATAATTTTTAAGAGTAAAATCACCATTCTCATGCAAATGTAAATATGTACTTGTCAAAAACGTTAGTTGATTTCGTTAATTAATGAGGGAACAAGTAACATGTTACAACTGGAACATAGGAGAATACGAAGGACAGGAACATATATAGGAATTCAGGAATACTAAAAATAATTTACTTACTAGATTCAAAATTGGTTGTTATCCACAGGGCAATAATTAAATACTTGGGACAGTATTTGATTATTGTCCATGGAACAGTTTGTATTTCTATGAATGAACATCATTTGCTGTATTATCTGTTTTCTGTAACTTTCAATGTAATGTAGCACAAAGTCAATGATAAGTGGAGATAATCTGAAAGAATATGATAGACAGAACACAGAGGAATCCTTTTTGTCATTTAAAAATCATTCACATATTTCCTTAACAAAAAGACCTATAAAGCCATTGAAATTAATCCTACATTTTTTATCACACACATTTGTTTTATTATTAAATAATGTATGTAAATTCCTGAAAGACCACATAATACATGGCCAAATACACATTGATGTAGATTTCAGGGACACTCAACTTAAGAAGGTTTCAGAACATTCAGTTTAAGACAAATTTTTGAGAGCTATTAGAAAAAGTTCCAAATTCTATGCCCTTATTGTGTTCTAAAAAAATGGAATATTTTACATTCGATGTGAAAACATTATATATAGAATTCTTGATGATTTGAAATCAATTTTTAAGAATTTTAAACTGGAAAACATATCTTTACTGTTACTCAGGAAAAAATGAATTATTACTTTCATGAGATCCTACAATCTAATATTTGAGAAGTTCTTGTAAGTGCATTTAACTTTTTTGCAATATATGTTGACAGGTGGCCTCCCTGTATGTGCTTAGAAATGTTTTCCTTGCTGTGTTTAAAAATAGAATTCGAGGGGCTTCCCTGGTGCCACAGTGGTTGAGAATCTGCCTGCCACTGCAGGGGACATGGGATCGAGCCCTTGTCCGGGAAGATCCCACATGCCGCAGAGCAACTGGGCCCGTGAGCCACAACTACTGAACCTGCATGTCTGGAGCCTGTGCTCTGCAACAAGAGAGGCCGCAACAGTGAGAGGCCCACGTACCACGATGAAGAGTGGCCTCCGCTTGCCACAACTAGAGAAAGCCCTCACATAGAAACGAAGACCCAACACAGCCAAAAATAAATAAATAAATAAATAAATAAATAAATAAATAAATAAATAAATAAATAAATAAATAAAAAGAAAAATAGAATTCGAAAAGAAGTGGTTCAAGATAATGAATTTTTTATGAATAAAGTTTCATATCTTAAATATGAACAGTTAACATATTTCCATCAATCTCAAGAGGAAAAAAATCATGCCTGCCACAAAAGGAAAATATAAGATTTGCCAAGAAGAATTAAAGAGTACTGATGTAATAGTTTGGGAAAAAGGGCCACTGAGTTGGAGAGCATGATTAAAAGAACTGTGGTGCTTGTATGAAAACCAGCCCAGCAGCCCAGCAGCTGCACATCTTGGACAATGTGTTGCTGATTATTAGTGATAGAGAGCCAGGTATAATCATTGGTGCATATTGTTACGAATGCATGTATCAAAATTCCAACAGCTTTTTTTAAATTTGACACAAAGTACGCTATGGCTTTCTGAAACCACCCTTGATACTCATTAGAATTCAAAAAATCATGTAGCGATAAATTAAGCCTACATTTATACACATTATCTCCTGTTAAAAGACACAGCCATATAATGCCCAGGGAGGACTTTTGAGTTTTAACCAGCTTTGAAAAGATTTTCCAACATTTAGGAATTGGCTATTATTATACATTATATATAATAGAGTATCTTATTAAGTTGGAATAAAAACTGATAAAATGTATGGGTAGAGTTAGAAAAAAAGTGATACACCAGGATGGAGATGGAAGGCTAAGGAATCTCTTGAGATCAGTTAAGGAGGAGGATTTAACTCTAGTACCTGAGGTTCACACATATAACAACATATTGGATAGTAACCCTTACAAAAGTCAGATTGTATGGATGTCTGACAATGCTTAGAGTAATGAAAGAAAGAAACAGGGAAAAAGCTTATTTTGTGTGTGTGTCTGGAGGAACAACAGAGTGGATGGCCTCAGAATCCAGACAAACACACCATTTGTTATAGTACATACAGGTACTCTGTATACACTGTAGGAAAGAGAAAAAGCACATGATATAAATTGAGAACCACCTCACTACACTTTGTATCAGGATCATACTGAACAATTCTGCCATAGGACTCCTCATACCCATGTGTACACAGAGAGAAAAAAGAATACTGTCACAAATTATGACTGGCCAAAGTTGAAGCTGTGGGAAAGTCTAACTATACTTGAGCAAGCATCAGGTCTGGGAAACATTTTTCCCAAAATTGGAGATGGCCGTGTAGAAGTTGCAGCACACTTGCCAGTAAGGAGGGAGTAGTAAAAAGAACAAAGTTCTATCTTGGAAGTATCTTGAGGCAGCAGTACTGACTAGAGCTCGAGCAGAAGTAATGTAACTCATCTTAGAGGAAAGAGCTTTAACTCTTTTGTGTTCCAAGCAACCAAAACTGTGACTTAATGGCTATTCAGCCTCAATCTCCTCTTGGAAATAAAACAGTAGGTATATCTTTATTATCAAAAGTAAAACAGAAGAGATTTCTATTGATGTGGAAACCAAATTTCATAAGGCTGTAGGAGAATAATGACCAGAAACAAATTGAAAACTAGTTTAAAACACCCCTTGTAGATTCCAGAAGTACATGGAGGAAGTTTAATCTTCAAGAAACAAGATTTCTTAAATGAGTGGCAAGAGCATGAAACTACTAAGATTTATAAAGTTTAATATATATTTTAAAAATTCCCTCCATACAAAATATCTTGTTTGATTATACGGGAATTATTTTCTTATTTTTGCCATGAAATTGAGGAAAGACTCGATAAAATGTATATTGCCTTTTCTCAATGCTTAAAAAACGATGTTATTTTCCAGGGAGAGAGTGAGGACATTGAAACCGCAGGAACCACTGTGTGGCTGACAGAGTCTTGGTGCTCTGGTCAGGTGTCAGGCCTGTGCCTCTCAGGTGGGACAGCTGAGTTCAGGACATTGGACCACCAGAGACCTCCCGACTCCATGTAATATTAAATGGTGAAAGCTCTCCCAGAGACCTCCAGCTCTATGCTAAGACCCAGCTTGACTCAATGACCAGCAAGCTACAGTGCTGGACACCCTATGCCAAACAACTAGCAAGACAGGAACACAAACCCCCCAGCATCAGAGAGGCTGCCTAAAATCATAATAAGGTCACAGATACCCCAAAACACAACAACAGACAGAGTCCTGCCCACAAGAAAGACAAGATCCAGCCTCATCCACCAGAACACTGCACCAGTACCCTCAACCAGGAAGCCTACACAATCCACTGAACCAACCTTACCCACTGTGGGCAGACACCAAAAACAACGGGAGTACAAACATGCACCTGCAAAGAGGAGACCCCAAACACAGTAAGTGAAGCAAAATAAGAACACAGAGAAACACACAGCAGATGAAGGGGCAAAGTAAAAACCCATCAGACCAAACAAATGAAGAGGAAATAGGCAGTCTACCTGAAAAAGAATTTAGAGTAATGATAGTAAAGATGATGCAAAGTCTTGGAAATAGAATGGAGAAAATAAAAGAAATGCTTAACAAGGACCTAGAAGAACTAAAGAACAAGCAAACAATTATGACCAACAAAATAAATGAAATTAAAAATTCTCTAGAAGAAATCAATAGCAGAATAACTGAGGCAGAAGAACAGATAAGTGACCTGGAAGATAAAAGGGTGGAAACTACTGCAGAGCAGAATAAAGAAAAAGAATGAAAAGAACTGAGGACAGTCTCAGAGACCTCAGGGACAATATTAAATGAACCAACATTCGAATTATAGGGGTCCCAGAAGAAGAAGAGAAAAAGAAAGGCACTGAGACAATATTTGAAAAGATTAGAGTTGAAAACTTCCCTAATATGGGAAAGGAAAAAGCCAATCAAGTCCAGGAAGCCCAAAGAGTTCCATATAGGATAAATCCAAGGAAAAACATGCCAAGACACATATTAATCAAACTATCAAAAATTAAATACAATGAAAAAATATTAAAATCAGTAAGGGAAAAGCAACAAATAAATACAAGGGAATCCCCATAAGGTTAACAGCTGATTTTTCAGCAGAAACTCTGCAACCCAGAAGGGAATGGTAGGACATATTTAAAGTGAGGAAAGGGAAAAACCTACAAACAAGATTACTCTACCCAGCAGGTTTTCATTCAGATTCAAGAGAGAAATTAAAATCTTTACAGACAAGCAGAGGCTAAGAGGATTCAGCACCACAAAACTGAAACGACCTTTACAACAAATGCTAAAGGAATTTCTCTAAGCAGGAAACACAAGAGAAGGAAAACACCTACAATAACGAAACCAAAACAATTAAGAAAATTGTAATAGGAACATACATATCAATAATTACCTTACATGTAAATGGATTAAATGCTCCAACCCAAAGACATAGACTGGCTGAATGGATATTAAAACAAGACCCTTATATATGCTGCCTACAAGAGACCCACTTCAGAACTAGGGACACATACAGACTGAAAGTCAGGGGATGGAAAATAATATTCCATGCAAATGGAAATCAAAACAAAGCTGGAGTAGCAATTCTTATATCAAACAAAATAGACTTTAAAACAAAGACTATTACAAGAGAAAAAGAACGACACTACATCATGATCAAGGGATAAATCCAAGAAGAAGATAAAACAATGGTAAATAGTTATGCACCAAACATAGGAACACCTCAATACATAAGGCAAATGTTAACAGCCATAAAAGGGGAAATCAACAGTAATATGATTATATTAGCAGACCTTAACACCCCACTTTCACCAATGGAAAAAACATCCAAATTGAAAATAAAGAAACACAAACTTTAAGTGATACATTAAACAAGATGGACTTAATTGATATTTATAGGACATTCCATTCAAAAACAACACCATGCACTTTCTTCTCAAGTGCTCATGGAATATTCTCCAGCATAGATCATATCTTGGGTCACAAATCAAGCCTTGGTAAATTTAAGAAAATTGAACTTGTATCAGGTATCTTTTCTGAACACAACACTATGAGACTAGAAATCAATTACAGGAGAACAATTCTGTAAAAAATACAAACACAAGGAGGCTAAAAAACACACTACTAAAGAACCAAGAGGTTACTGAAGAAATCAAAGGGGAAATCAAAAAATACCTAGAAACAAATGATGATGAAAACACAATGACCCAAAACCCATGGGATGTAGCAAAAGCAGTTCTAAGAGGGAAGTTTACAGCAATACAATCCTAGCTCAAGAGACAAAAAACATCTCAAATACCACCTAACCTTACACCTCAAACAATTAGAGAAATAAGGACAAATAAAACCCCAAAGTTAGCAGAAGGAAATAAATCATAAAGATCAGATCAGAAATAAATGAAAAATAAATGAAGGAAACAATAGCAAAGATCAATAAAACTAAAAGCTATGTCTTTGAGAAGATAAACAAATTGATAAACCATTAGGCAGACACATCAAGAGAAAAAGGGAGAAGATTCAAATAAATAGAATTAGAAATGAAAAAGGGGGAGTAACAACTGACACTGCAGAAATACAAAGGATCACGAGAGATTACTACAAGCAATTACATGCCAATAAATTGGGCAACCTAGAAGAAATGGACAAATTCTTAGAAAAGTAAAACCTTCTGAGACTGAACTAGGAAGATAGAAAGTATAAACAGACCAATCACAAGCACTGAAATTAAGACTGTCATTTAAAATCTTCCAACAAACAAAAGCCCAGGACCACTTGGCTTCACAGGAAAATTCTAACAAACATTTAGAGAAGAGCTAACACCTATCATTCTCAAATTCCTCCAAAATATAGCAGAGGGAGGAATGCTCCCAAACTCATTCTATGCAGCCACAATCACCCTGATACCAAAACCAAAGATGTCACAAGAAAGCAAGCTAAAGGCCAATATCACTGATGAACATAGATGCCAAAATCCTCAACAAAATACTAGCAAACAGAATCCAACAGCACATTAAAAGGATCATATGCCATGATCAAGTGGGGTTTATCCCAGAAATGCAAGGATTCTTCAATATATGCAAATCAATCAACGTGATACACCATATTAACAAAATGAAGGAGAAAAGCCATATGATCATCTCAATGGATGCAGAAAAATCTTTCAACAAAATGCAACACCTATTTATGATGAAAACCCTCCAGAAAATAGGTATAGAGGGAAGTTTCCTTAACATAATAAAGGCCATATATGAAAACCCCACAGTGAACATCATTCTCAATGTGAAAAACTGAAACCATTTCCTCTAAGATAAGGAGCAAGACAAGGTTGTTCACTCTCACCATTATTATTCAACATAGATTTGGAAGTTTTAGCCACAACAATTAGAGAAGAAAAAGAATTAAAAGGAATCAAAGTTGGAAAAGGAGAAGTAAAGCTGTCACTGTTTGCAGTTGACATGATACTATACATAGAGAATCCTAAAGATGCTATCAGAAAACTACTGGAGCCAATCAATTAATTTGCTAAAGTAGTAGGACACAAAATTAATGCACAGAAATCTGTTGCATTTCTGTACAATAATGATGAAAAATCTGGAAGAGAAATTAAGGAAAGACTCTCATATACCATTGCAGCAAAAAGAATAAAATAACTAGGAATAAACCTACCTAAGAGACAAAAGTCTTGTATGCAGAAAACTATAAGACATTGATGAAAGAAATTAAAGATGAAACAAACAGATGGAGAGATATACCATGTTCTTGGAGTGGAAGAATCCACATTGTGAAAATGACTCTACTACTCAATGCAATCTACATATTCAATGCGATACGTATCAATCTACCAATGGCATTTTTCAGAGAACGAGAACAAAATATTTCACAATTTGTATGGAAACACAACAGTCCCCGAATAGCCAAAGCAACATGGTGAAAGGAAAACGGAGGTGGAAGAATCAGCCTCCCTGACCTCAGACTATACTACAAAGCTACAGTAATCAAGACAGTATGGTACTGGCACAAACACAGAAATATATATCAAAGGAATAGGATAGAAAGCTCAGAGATAAACCCACACACATATGATCACCTTATGTTTGTTAAAGGAGGCAAGAATATACAACGGAGAAAAGACAGCCTTTTCAATAAGTGGTGCTGGGAATACTGGACAGCTACATGTAAAACAAAGAAATTAGAACACTCTCTAACACCGTACACAAAAATAAACTCAAAATCGTTTAAAGACCTAAATATAAGGCCAGATACTATCAAACTCTTAGAGGAAAACATAGGCAGCACCCTCTATGACATAAATCACAGCAAGGTCCTTTTTGCCCCACCTCCTAGAAAAACGGAAAGAAAAACAAAAATATACAAATGGGACCTAATGAAACTTAAAAGCTGTTGTGCAGGAAAGGAAAACATAAACAAGACCAAAAGACCACACGCAGAATGTGAGAAAATATTTGTAAATGAAGCAACCTACAAAGGATTAATCTCCAAAATATACAAGCAGTTCATGCAGCTCCATATCAAAAAAACAAACAACCCAATCCAAAAATGGGCAGAAGACCTAAATAGACTTTTCTTGAAAGAAGTTATGCAGATTGCCAACAAACACATGAAAGGATGCTCAACATCACTAATTATTAGAGAAATGGAAATCAAAACTACAATGAGGTATCACCTCACACCAGTCAGGATGGCCATCATCAAATAATCTACAAGCAATAAATGCTGGATAGGGTGTGGAGAAAAGGGAACCCTCTTGCACTGTTGGTGGGAGTGTAATTTGATACAGCCACTAAGGAAAACAGTACGGAGGTTCCTTAAAATCTAAAAATAGAGCTACCATATGACCCAGCAATCCCACTACTGGACATATACCCTTAGCAAACCATAATTCAAACAAGGC
The DNA here is from genome assembly GCF_949987515.2 of Delphinus delphis. Lineage (NCBI taxonomy): Eukaryota > Metazoa > Chordata > Mammalia > Artiodactyla > Delphinidae > Delphinus > Delphinus delphis. The sequence goes on along the minus strand of NC_082690.1, from coordinate 43,645,097 downwards.
ATGCACCACAATGTTCATTGCAGCTCTATTTACAATAGCCAGGTTATGGAAGCAACCTAAGTGTCCATCGACAGATGAATGGATAAAGAAGATGTGGCACATATATACAATGGAATATTACTCAGCCATAAAAAGAAGTGAAATTAAGTTACTTGTAGTGAGGTGCATGGACCTAGATTCTGTCATACAGAGTGAAGTAAATCAGAAAGAGAAAAACAAATATCATATTTTCACACATATATATGGAATCTTAAAAAAAAATAGTTCTGAAGAACCAAGGGGCAGGACAGGAATAAAGACACAGACATAGAGAATTGACTTGAAGACACGGGGAGTGGGAAGGGTAAGCTGTGATGAAGTGAGAGAGTGGCATGGACATATATACACTACCAAATGTAAAATCAGTAGCTAGTGGGAAGCAGCCATGTAGCACAGGGAGATCAGCTCGGTGCTTTGTGACCACCTAGAGGGGTTGCAGAGGGAAGGTGGGAGGGAGATGCAAGAGCAAGGAAATATGGGGATATATGTATTTGTATAGCTGGTTCACTTTGTTATAAAGCAGAAACTAACACACCATTGTAATGCAATTATACTCCAATAAAGATGTTAAAAAAAAAAAAAAGGAAAGATACAAGCACCCCATTTTTCATTGCAGCACTCTTTACAATAACAAAGATGTGGAAACAACCTAAATGTCCATCGACAGAGGAATGGATAAAGAAGATGTGATACATATATACAATGGAATATTACTCAGCCACACAAGAATGAAATAATGCCTTTTACAGCAATATGGATACAACTAGAGATTATCATACTAAGTGAAGTCAGAAAGAGAAAGACAAATAACAAATGTTGTCACTTACATGTGAAATCTAAAATATAACACAAATGAACTTATCTACAAAACAATAACAGACTCACAGACATAGAGATCAGACTCGTGGTTGCCAAGGAGGAGGGGGCTGGGGGAGAGATCGATTAGGAGTTTGGGATTAGCAGATGAAAACTATTATATATAGAATGGATAAACAACAAGGTCCTACTGTAAAGCACAGGGAAATATATTCAATATCCTGTGATAAACCATAATGGAAAATAATATGAAAAAGAATGTATATATATATATAAAACTGAATCATATATATATGTATAACTGTACTGCTGTACAGTAGAAATTAACACAAGTTTGTAAATCAACTAGACTTCAACAAAATAAATTTTAAAAAATGTTTAATATAGATTTGTCTTGACTTATAGTCCTGTGAAGACTGAGAGATTCAGAGTATGTCTTAGTCACCTACTTATGAATATTTCAAAGAAAAACTATAGCTAAAATTCCAATCCAGCAATTATTTTTTACCAAAATCTAAACCCCTCAAGACTAAGCTGTCCATTCCTTGAATGGACAAATAAATGACTTACATTAGAAAATGCAAGTGCATTCAGATGCTCAATCAATAATAAATACAAAGTGCCCACTGAATGCAATGCTACAGTAAAAGAGGATATTTAAATATTAGAAGACTTATTTAGCATAACATATGGGGAGGGAAGTCACAGTATTTTATCAAAGGATGGGGCATTAATTGATAGTGGTTTGCCATCTTGCTGTAAGAAAATAGCAACCTGGAAAATATTTGGAAAAAAAAAAAACTTTTACAGGCACTGGGCAGCAATCATCACAGAACTTTTATTCCTTAGAGAAGAGAAAAAAATGGAATGAACACTACAAATGCTTTGTTTTAGGCCATGATTCACTTTCTTGAGTGTGTTACAAGGAGGAGAAACACAAGAAGAGTACAGGGATCTTCCTGATTGGCATGGGGAAGTTGACAATGCTGTAATTTAGAGGACAAAATATTGGAATGGAAAGAATACAGAGAAAGATCATGGGCAATCTGCATAAAGGATGAGTCAGTCACATACTAAATTGTGCAGGTTTTGGGTAAAACACCAAGACAGTGTAAAAAGAACTACTATTGAAATATTGCTGAGCAATTCAAAGAGCTCACAAAAGTTTGAAAATTGTTCAGCTCTAACCAGTTGAAATGGAGAAACGTTGCACATCCAAAAAATCCAGTAGCCGTTTTATAGTGGTATGAACTTAGTATCATGGAAATAAAAATAAAATTTCCCATGCTTAATCCTGACTACAGCAAAATAAAGTCAAGGTGTGTCAAAGTACATGACTTTCTCAAAGGAAGGGTGCTCTGAGTCTTCTTTCAGTTCTTATTATTCAATTTTGTACCTTAAGAAGATACAAAAGAAATTAGAGCTGGAAAAAGGTACAGTATTACATGTTCATTCCATGGAGTTTATCATTCAAGGAGGGCAGGCCTTTCTACTAGGAAACCTTTCTACTGGGAAAAAGAGGCATATTCTTTTATTATTCTTACATCCTGAGTGTATCTATTTCAAATTTACTTTTGTCTTGGGAGTGTCACTTTTAGAAATTCACATTAAGACATCAAATATGCCAGTAATGACCTTGTTCATTATGGGTCAATTGGTGTTTGAATCCATTGTAAATATCGTTTTGACACTAAGTAGATGATTCTCTCTTTTAGTTTTGTTTACAAAGCCTGGAAACCTAGCAGTGCATGTATTTTCAAAGAGGGTTTGTAACAGAGAGCTCATCTAATGTCATTAATTTGATTAATACAGAATTGTTCAAGAGAAGTTTATTTTTCCCCACTCTACATCCCAGAGCAATAATCAGTTAAGAACCCCCCAAAGGGTATTTACAAATTTCAATAATTTAAAGACTTTTAAAAACTCAGGTCTATATACAGCAATGGGGGAATTTTATAAGAATTCCTAAGCCTCACTATGCAAAGGGAATGCTACATAGAATCCTATATGGAAAAAAATATGTACATATATATTGCAATTTGGTAATTAGTGAGGACTTAATGCTGCCTGAGGTATTATAAGAAGGAAATACCTGTAAGAATAATAAAAGAACATGCCTCTTCTTTCCAGTTGACAAAACTCACACCAGGGATTTCAGCTACAATTTGCCATCTTGATGAACTGCCCTTGTGCAGGGCATGGCCTGCATAACTGTTCGTGATGGCCCTGTTCAAATACCTACAATGCTGCCTGGAATATACTAGGTACTTAAAATGATTATTGAGTTATTAAATTTGCCTTCTAAGGATCCAACAGTTTAAGTATGGCAAAAAGAAGGACCATCTCTGTTCTACTATGTTCAAGGGAATTGCATTAGAACTACCATCCAGAGATCAGGGGGCTGCAGCTGCTTTCGCCGTGTGCTTCATGGTTGCCTTTTAAACCCATAAAGTTAGGAATGAAAACATGGAACATTAAGTCTAGGTGCCTCAATTGTCTCTAGACTACTTCATAAACCTTCTTGCTGGCAGAGAGAGCTACTGGAAACCGCCTTCCACCGTGCCTCCCTATTGCCTTCCAAATTTCATGTCAGTGCCTCCAATTGGTGGATCTGATTCACATCCAGAAACAAAGCCCCAAAACAGTCTGGGAAACAGTGTTTTGTTTTTTAATCTTTCCAATCAGAAAGGAGGTGGAATGCTGATGGTAAGGGCCAATCTACAGTAGTCTACCACGTTTAGTATCCTGTATCAGGTTAGTTGAGGAGCACTGTATAAAACAAACAAGGCTGCAAAAGAGGTTCTGATATATATCTAATCAATGTTGCTAAATTAGTAGTTTTGACTTGGCTTGTGTCTCCTTCTATATTCATTCCCATATTCTTTTTATTAAACACAATTTGAATATAGGCTGTAATCAGCTGACTGCTTCTTGATCAGGACTGTCATTACTAACCACATTCTTCATTTGTCTATAGTATTATTTTGTCTAGCCCCAAGTTTACTTTTATATTTATTAATAGATTTTTGCAGTATGCTTTTGTAACCTTCAATCTATTCTGCATGAGACTGTCTATTCTTTGGACAGAGACAGCACTGTGATCCTAACCGCCTATGAAGTCTTCCTTTTCATGAGCTTCTACAGTAAGATTACATGTTCTGCTTTTGGTGACTGGGCATGGAGAAAAACAAGAATGGGCTTCCTAGAAAGGTTTGCTTTGAAAAACTCCCTAAGGATATCCAAAGTGGAGGCTTCCCTTATTTAATTTTGATCCAACTTACCACAAAATTCTTACTTTGCAGGTTTAATCTCCTAGAAACATAAAACACATACATTTAAAAATAATATTTCCTGTTAAAATATAACCCATATTTTCTCATAGAATCCTTTAAAAAGGGAGTATTCTGATGAAACAGGGTATTGCTAGATGAAACAGACCAAATATCCATAATGATGGAATTCTGAGAGAACCTGCTAAGAAGTACATTGCTAGATGGAAGAATGAAAAGCACTGGATTCAGAGGTGAGTTGGGTCTAGAACTTACCTGGAGGATGGCTTTCCTTTTGTTCCCATCATAGGTTAATAAATTCAAGGGCTCTCTGTTCAGGCAAATAATTATACATCTCTCTGGGTGAGGCTCCGTAATAATTATATCCATTCATTCCATCAGAGCACTACTTCTGCATTGCTTAGGACAACCATTCAAGTAGCAATATAAAGATTAAAAATGAAACGAAAAGACTCAGAATTTGAGAAATATATTTAGTGGGTAGTACTGTCCAACATTCTAAATATTTCTGAATAGCCACAATACAAGAAACTATACTGTTAACCTCCTTCCCCTTATAAAACCTATTCTTTTCAATTTAGTTTTCTAAAAGACAATTGCTATTTCATATTTAGTTCTAAGAGTTTATGCTGATAGGGAAGAATAAAGAGACAGGAATTTTATTCCATGAACTGATTTCAAAGGCAGCCTAAATTTTTCCTGCATAATTTTAAAGTTGGGACTATTCCTCAGCTAGCCAATGCGTGTGGGGTATGTGACTTGCAATTTTTATCCTTTTCTCTCTCTTTTTATTTCCTTCCAGTACATCATCAAAGTTGTTTGTTGCCATTTTCCAACATCTAGACAACATGGTTCTGTGGAAATAGCTTTCAGAAAAAACAGAATTTTTTTTCAGTCAAACTACCTATGTTAAATTATACTTCTCACCCATTTCCACAGCTACAATGCTGAATCAGGTGGGGAGGTAGTTTCTGTATTATGAAAAATGTTCCTCTCACTTCATCACTGCCACTCAGAAAAATCCTGTGGATACAAGATAGCTTCATAAAGAGAACTATACTCTTAGTCTGAAAAGTTCTCCAACAATTCAGTGAAGTTAAAAAATATTGTTCTCTAGAATATAAGCTACACTGATAAGCTGAAAAGTGTTCAGTAAGCTAGATTATCAGGATTTTTTCTAGAAATAGTTATTTAAAAAGAAAATTAGGGCTACTTGTGTTTTGTTTACAATTGCAATGGAAGTGAGAAATTGCCATGTAGAACCTGCTCTTGGGTTTGCCTTATATGTTTAGATCCTCAAATTCTAAAGTAGTCCCAGGGAAATTACTTGTTTTAGATAAAGTATTCAAATTTCCAATTGTCTCAATTATGCCATTTATTGCAAAAGGAAAAGAAAAGAAAAAGAAGAAAAAAAATCTGCTAGAGAGTTGAATCCAGAATAATGCATTGTGCAAACTTTTATTCTCTTTTAATCTAGAACCTTCTTTAGTATTTCCTTGTCTTTCATGACTTCAACATGTTTTTGCAAAAAAATATTTTTGTACCATTTTATATTTTCAAAAGTTACAAAGATAGGATAGAGATTTCTCATATACGCTGTACTCAATTTTCTTTGTTCAGATCTTACATAAGTATGACACATTTGTCACAGCTAGTAAACCAATATTAATACATTATGATTACCTAGAAGTCCATACTTTATTAAGATAACCTTAATTTTTATTTAATGTCCCTTTTCCATCCCAGGACACCTTACAAGATAAAATGTTACATTTAGTTATAATGTCTCCTTAAACTTCTCTAAATTATGACAGTTTTTCAGACTTACCATGTTTGTGATGACCTTGATAGTTTTGAAGATAATGGTCAGGTACTTTGCAGAGTCCTTCATTTTGAGTTTATCTTATTTTTTCTGATTACATTGGGGTTGTTTTATTTTATTTTATTTTTTGAGAAAGAACATGAGGTAAAGTACCATTACCACATAATATCAAGGTACATATTACCAACATGAACTATCAGTGCTAATGTTAACCTTGATCATGTGGCTGAGATAGTGTTTGCCAGATCTCTCCACTCTAAAAGTGTAAAACTGTAAAGTTATTTCCAATACACACACACACACACACACACACACACACACACACACACAATTTCCATGTGACACTTTTTGGAAAGAAGTCACTATGCACTGCCCAAACTTAAGGAGTAGAAAGTTATATTCTACCTCCTTGAGGAAACAGTATTTACATACATTATTTGGAGTTCTGCTATGGGGAGATTTGTCTATTCCTCCCCATTATTCATTTATATATTTATTTATTCAATAATTTATATTTATCAGTATGACCTTATGAATATTTATTTTTACTTTAGGTTATTATACAATGCTACATTATTCTTTCTGTTGCCCAAATGTTTCTACCTTTGGCTACTGGGAGCTTTTGCTTGGCACTTGTGTTCCTCTGATATACCTTTATCATTATTAATTTGGGTTTTTTTTTAGCACTTCCTTGCTTTCTGGCAGTAAAAGAAGCTCCAGACTTATCTTGAACATTTCCTGGTCCAGCACTAGAATCAACCATTTCTCCAAGGAGCCCTGTTTTTGTTGCTGTTGTTGTTTTTTATTTGTGTGTTTTTATTGAAAGTGGTGAACCTTGATACTTTTGAAGAGTTAGGCTACTTGTTTGGTAGAATAACCCTTAATTTGGTGATTATGCATTTTTGGCCAGAGTACCAACCACAGAAGTGATGTTGTGTTCTTCTCAAGCCATTATATCAGAAGGCACATGATGTGGTCTGTTCTATTAGTGTTAATGTTAACTCTGATCACTTGGTTAAGTTAGCTTGTGCCAGATTTCTCCATTAAGAGTCATTACTGGGGGAGACAGTTTGAGATCATGTAAATATTCTATCTCTCATCAAACGTTTATTCCTTAATTTTAATATTTATTAATAATCCTTGCCTGAATGTATTATTACTATGTAAGCTGACTAATTGTGATTTTATAAATCCATTATTACTTTACATTTATTAGTTGGCTAGTTGACATTTGAGTATTTAAAAAAAATATCCCCATTTATTAATCTATTTGCAAATATCGCATAGACTCATGACCTTTTGTTCTATTCAATGGGTTATAATCATTGGCATCATTATATATGTGTGTTAAAACTGTCTTAGCTAATGAAAGTCCCTTCAATCTAGCATCTCTGTCCTTTTGACATTTCCTCCACATTCTTTGAGCATGATATCTTCCTATGGCACAGCAAGAATTTCCAGCTTCATCTTGTATTTTTCTACTTCACCCCTGGAATCATCCTTTCTTCAAGGAGTCCTGGTTACTTTTAGTGGAGAATGGTGTAGAGAAAACAAGATCTGGGCAGCAGGTGTGTTCATTGTTGCTATGATGCCTTGTTTCTAGGCTCTTTCAAAAGATGTAGAATATACAATCTATCTATATAGAATTGCCTTTTTTTGTATAGTCAGATGCCAATTAGCCAATAATAAACATAGAACAAATGATAGGATTAGGAAATCACCATTTTGTCAACCACATAGTAATAATTGATTCAAGCAAGGAACAACAGTGGAAGTTAAAATTAGGGGATAAAATTTTGATGGCAAAAAGGATACATACATGTATATACACACATATGTACTATGTAAGATACTGTATGCTCTGAATATGTGTATTTATATTTTAAATACGCACCTATCTATACTGAAAATCATGAAATCATATTAATTGTTGCAGCTTCATTTCAGTATCACAAGATTTATTGTAGCTTTTGTCTCCACATTTGTTCCTCTTTTCTCCAACTAAAAACATGATTCCTTTATCCACAGTATATTTATTTAATTACTCAGTCCTAGAATATACAGAGAGTATTTCAGAAAATTTAACCCATTGAGAAATTGAAAATATTAGGAACAACAAACTTGTTAACAAAGTTCCCCACGGCTACCATGCATGTAACAGGAAGTTTTGTAGCTAAATACTGTGTTTGAATGTTACATAGTTCTTTTTTTTTAAATTTCCTTCAGTGTAGTTACATTATTCATGTGAAATATAGTTAGGATCATTCATTTCTGTTTATATTCCAAGTTTAAATTTTTCCTTGTTAATTTTAATGTTTGTTTTGTGTCCAGATCTTTTTGAAAATGATGCTTATACTTATCATGTAATTTGAATTTTAAATGCTATTTTTAATCTAGCTTATAATTGTTATCATAGAGTCAAAAACTTTAAAATTGACTACAATTAGCTGATTGTGCCAAATCTCAGGAAAAAAAAAGAAGAAATGAGTAATAGTTATAGCAAACACCTCAATATCAAGTTCAAGTTGAATTAGAAATGAGATGTGTCCTACCTATTTACTTGCTACAATGACTAAGATTTTTCTTGTTTCATGGAGAAATGTTTAAACAAGGAATTGGAATTTCAGCTCTTAATTTAGATTTCCTCTAAGTTACATATTTTAAAAATTGTTAGAATATAAAAATGCTAATTTTATATCTGAAAAATGCAGAGTAATACATTGCTTTGCATAATTTCTAGTTTTAAGGGTAAGGTTTTGTAGAGATTCAATAGAAAAAATTATTACTGCCTTCTTAAAATTTAAAATTATCTTCCACTCAAGAAAATAAATACTTTATTGACCAAAATAATTAAAGCTTATGTTCATTAATATATTTTTTTCCCAAATCCAGAATCCTGGATTCAGAATTACATACATTATTTTCCCCCTCAGTCTTTAATTTTAAAAGAAAAATAATCTGTCCTATCTTTCCACTGAGAAAATAATATGAAGCCTTGACATAAATTGAAGCTTGTAGGATTGAAGTTAGATATAGTAGAAAATTTAATCAACTCCTAGAGAAAACTTCAATATCATCCAGTCAATTGTTTTCATTTTAGAGATAAGGAAAACAAGGCTTGGAGAGTTTACATGGCTTAAAATACAAGATATATAAGAATAAATCTATTGCTTAGACACCATTATACCAACTTCCTATGTAGTGCTTGGGCCACTGTTCTGTGTATTTATTGACATATTGTTAAACACTTAAAGGAAGCACTGGAAGAGTTTAAGGAGTCCATTTATCTTGAAGTCACCACAATGAAACAATACACACACAGAAACGTTTTTAACAGGATTCACTTTAGAGACAGAAGAATGAGATAGGATACCTCAAGAAGGCAAAGATATATTTTATATTACCTTTTTATTTGTCCTTAGGATTGAACATAATGTAAAGTATAAACTAGAGTCTTACTACCTTTTTATGAGGGGATGATTACAACAAAGTATTAAAATAGGTTATATTTACTCATATATAACTAATGGACCAACACTTGTTTTACAAAATGTGAGCAGAGATTGGGGAATGAATTGGCTTTCCTTTTCCTTTGAAATTCTTATAAATTTTATTTGCTTTTATTCATGGTAACAGAACAAAAAGAACTATGGCCAATCAATACCACTGACTTTATGTACTTTTGGAAACCTACTATGTTCCTGAGCATTACGGACATGTTTCTCCTCTGAGAAGTTGTGGGAGGTACATGTCACTCATCACCCAATTGCTTTCACCTCTACCATGATAATGAGCACCACACCCATCAGGAAATGTGGCAATTCTTGTAGCCTTGGCATGATGAAGGCTTGTATTTGTTTAGACAAGTAAACATTGGGTTTACTTGTCTAAACCTAAGACTGAAGAGAGCAAGGGCTTGCTGCTTTCAACTCTGTATCTCAACACTCAGCTGTACAGGCAGACCAACAGTCAGAGTGCCCAAGAACATTTATGAAGTGAATAAATACAGAAAGGCTTTAGACAAAACCAGTAGCACAGCTTCAGTTTTATTTAACAAGTTTGAAATTAATGCCTCTTTTGTTCTATACTCTTAGTGGTTCTTGAAAGCATTTTTACTTGTATCATAGTCTTTTTAAAAATTTTCTTTTACTGAAGCATAATTGATTTAAAATATTATGTTGAGGAGAGAACTTCAAGATGGTGGAAGGGTAAGATGCGGAGATCACCTTCCTCCCAACAAATACATTAGAAATGCATCTACATGTGAAACAACTCCTACAGAACACCTATTGAACACTGACAGAAGACCTCAGACTTCCCAAAAGGCAAGAAACTCCTCATATACCTGGGTAGAGCAAAAGAAAAAGAAAAAACAGACACAAAAGAATAGGGATGGGACCTGAACCTTGGGGAGGGAGCTGTGAAGGAGGAAAAGTTTCCACACAGTAGGAAGCCCCTTCACTGGCGGCGATGGGGGGTTGTGCAGGGAAGCTTTGGAGCCGTGGAGGAGAGAGTAGCAATAAGGTTGCAGAGAACAAAGTGGAGAGATTCCCGTACAGAGGATTGGGTGCCAACCAGCATGTACCAGTCCAAAAGGCTTGTCTGCTCAGCCACCAGGGTGGGCAGGGTCTGGTGGCTGAGGGTCCGGCTTTGGAGTTCAGACTGAGGGAGAGGACTGGGGTTGGCTGCATGAACACAGCCTGAAGGGGGCTAGTGCGCTATTAGTCCGGGAAAAAGTGTGGACCTGCCTAAGAGGCAAGAGACCATTGTTTCGGGGTGTGCGAGGAGATGGGATACAGAGCACACCGCCTAAAGAAGCTCCAGAGCTGTGTGCGAGCCACGGCTATCAGCACGGACAACAGACACAGGCATGAAATGCTAAGGCTACTGCTGCAGCCACCAAGAAGCCTGTGTGCAAGCACAGGTCACTATCCACACCTCCCCTCCCAGGAGACTGTGAAGCCCGCCACTGCCAGTGTCCCATGATCCAAGGACAACTTCCCCGGGAAAACACACGGCATACCTCAGGTTGTTGCAACGTCACGTTGGCCTCTGCCACTGCAGGCTCACTCCACATTCCGTACCCCTGCCTCCCCTGCCTGAGTGAGCCAGAGCCCTCTAATCAGCTGCTACTTTAACCCCATCCTGTCTGAGTGAAGAAAAGACATCCTCCGGTGACCTACAGGCAGAGTCAGCACCAAATCCAAAGCTGAACCCCAGGATTGGTACGAACAAAAAAGAGAAAGGGAAATCTCTCCCAGCAGGCTCAGAGGCAGAGGATTAAAACTCCACAATCAACTTGATGTACCTGCATCTGTAAAATACCTGAACAGACAATGAATCACCCCAAAATTGAGGTGGTGGACTTTGAGACCAATGATATATATATTTATTTCCTTTTTCTCCTTTTGTGAGTGTGTATGTGTATGCTTCTTTGTGTGACTTTGTCTGTATAGTTTTGCTTTTACCATTTGTCCTAGGGTTCTGTCTGTCTGGCTTTTTTCGCTTTTTTTTTTTTTTTGTATACTTTTTAGTGCTTGTTTTAATAGGTGGATTCGTTTATTGGTTTGGTTGCTCTCTTCTTTCTTTCTTTTCTTTTTTTATTACTTTTAAAATTTATTTTTAATAATTATTTTTCATTTTAATAACTTTATTTTTTTCTTTCATTCTTTCTTTCATTTTCTCTCCCTTTTATTCTGAGCCATGTGGCTGACAGGGTCTTGGGTGCTCCTGCCAGGTATCAGGCCTGTGTCTCTGAGGTGGGAGAGCTGAGTTTAGGGCATTGGTCCACCAGAGACTTCACAGCTCCATGTAATATCAAATGGCAAAAGCTCTCCCAGAGATCTCCCTCTCAATGCTAAGACCCAGCTCCACTCAATGACCAGCAAGCTACAGTATTGGACACCCTATACCAAACAACTAGCAAGACAGGAACACAACCCCAACCATTAGCAGAGAGGCTGCCTAAAATAATAAGGTCACAGACATCCCAAAACACACCACCAGATACACACCACCATACACGCCAACAAAGGAGCACCTCAATACATAAGGCAAACAATAACAGCCATGAAAGGGGAAATTAACAGTAACACAATCATAGTAGGGGACTTTAGCACGCCACTTTCAACAATGGAAAGATCATCCAAAATGAAAATAAATAAGGAAACACAAGCTATAAATGATACATTACATAAGATGAACTTAATTGATATTTAAATGACATTCCATCCAAAAACAACAGAATACACATTCTTCACAAGTGCGCGTGGAACATTCTCCAGGATAGATCATATCTTGGGTCACAAATCAAGCCTTGATAAATTGAAGAAAATTAAAATCATATCAAGTATATTTTCTGACCACAACACCACGAGACTAGATATCAATTACTGGAAAAAATCTGTAAAAAATAGAAACACATGGAGGATAAACTATACACTATTGAAAAACCAAGAAATCACTGAAGAAATCAAAGAGGAAGTAAAAAAACACCTAGAAACAAATGACAATGAAAACACGACGACCCAAGACGTATGGGATGTAGCAAAAGCAGTTCTAAGAGGGAAGTTTATAGCAATACAATCCTACCTTAAGAAACAAGAAACATCTCAAATAAACAACCTAACCTTACACCTAAAGCAAGAGAAAGAAGAAGGAAAAAAAAACCAAAGTTAGCAGAAGGAAAGAAATCATAATGTTCAGATCAGAAATAAATGAAAAAGAAATGAAGGAAATGATAGTCAAGATCATTAAAACTAAAAGCTGGTTATTTGAGAAGATAAACAAAATTGATAAACCATTAGCCAGACTCATCAAGAAAAAAACGGAGAAGACTCAAATCAATAAAATTAGAAATGAAAAGGGAGAAATAACCACTGACACTTCAGAAATACAAAGGATCAGGAGAGATTACTACAAGCAACAATACTCCAATAAAATGGACAACCTGGAAGAAATGGACAAATTCTTAGAAATGCAGAACCTGCCAGGACTGAACCAGGAAGAAATAGAAAATATAAACAGACCAATCACAAGCACAGAAATTGAAACAGTGATAAAAAAATTTTCCAACAAACCAAAGCCCAGGACCAGATGGCTTCACAGGCGAATTCTATCAAACATTTAGAGAAGAGCTAATACTTATCCTTCTCAAACTCTTCCAAAACTTAGCAGAGGGGGGAACACTCCCAAACTCATTTTACAAGACCACCATCACACTGATACCAAAAGCAGACAAAGATGTCACAAAGAAAGAAAACTGCAGGCCCATATCACTTACGAACATAGATGCAAAAATACTCAACAAAATACTAGCACAGAATCCAATGGCACATTAAAAGGATCATACACCATGATCAAGTGGGGTTTACATCAGGAATGCAAAGATTCTTCAATATAAGCAAATCAAACAATGTTATACACCACTTTAACAAATTGAAGGAGAAAAAACATATGATAATCTCAATAGATGCAGTGAAAGCTTTTGACAAAATTCAACACCCATTTATGATAAAAGCCCTCCATAAAGTAGGCATAGAGGGAACTTTCCTCAACATAATAAAGGCCATATATGACAAACCCACTGCCAACATCATCTTCAATTGTGAAAAACTGAAATCATTTCTTATAATATCAGGAAAAAGACAAGGTTGCCCACTCTCACCACTCTTATTCAACATAGTTTTGGAAGTTTTAGCCACAGCAATCAGAGACCAAAAAGAAATAAAAGGAATCCAAATCAGAAAAGAAGTAAAGCTGTCACTGTTTGCAGATGACATGATACTATACACAGAGAATCCTGAAGATGCTATCAGAAAACTACGAGTACTAATCAATTAAATTTGGTAAAGTAGCAGGATACAAAATTAATGCACAGAAATCCTTTGCATTCCTATACACTAAGGATGAAAAATCTGCAAGTTAAATTAATAAAACACTCACATTTACCACTGCAACAAAAAGAATAAAATATCTAGGAATAAACCTACCTAAGGAGAAAAAACGCCTGTATGCAGAAAATTATGACACTGATGAAAGCAATTAAAGATGAAACAAATAGATGGAGAGATATACCATGCTCTTGAATTGGAAGATCAACATTGTGAAAATAAATATACTTCCCAAAGCGATCTACAGATTCAATGCAATCCCAATCAAACTACCACTGGCATTTTTCACAGAACTAGAACAAAAAATTTCACAATTTGTATGGAAACACAAAAGACCCCAAATAGCCAAAGCAATCTTAAGAAAGAAAAACGGAGCTGGAGGAATCAGGCTCCCTGACCTCAGAGTATACTACAAAACTATAGTAATCAAGAGAGTATGGTACTGCCACAAAAACAGAAATATAGATCAGTGGAACAGGATAGAAAGCCCAGAGATAAACCCACACACATACAGTCACCTTAGTTTTGATAAATGATGGAAGAATATACAATGGAGAAAGACAGCCTCTTCAATAAGTGCTGCTGGGAAAACTGGACAGCTACATGTAAAAGAACAAAACTAGAACACTCCCTAACACCATACACAAAAATAAACTCAAAATGGATTAATGACCTAAATGTAAGACCAGAAACTATCAAACTCTTAGAGGAAAACATAGGCAGAACACTCTATGACATAAATCACAGCAAGATCGTTTTTGACCACCTCCTAGAGAAATGGAAAGAAAATCCAAAATAAATAAATGGGACCTAATGAAACTTAAAAGCTTTTGCACAGCAAAGGAAACCATAAACACGAGGAAATGAGAACCCTTAGAATGTGAGAAAATATTTGCAAATGAAACAACTGACAAAGGATTAATCTCTGAAATTTACAAGCAGTTCATGCAGCTCAATTTCAAAAAAGCAAACACACAATCCAAAAATGAGCAGAAGACCTAAATAGACATTTCTTCAAAGAAGATATCAGATTGCCGACAAACACATGAAAGAATGCTCAACTTCACTAAGCATTAGTGAAATGTAAATGAAAACTACAATGAGTTATCGCCTCACACTAGTCAGAATGGCCATCATCAAAAAATCTACAAACAATGAATGGTGGAGAGGGTGTGGAGAAAACGGAACCCTCTTGCACTGTTTGTGGGGATGTAAATTGATACAGCCACTATGGAGAACAGTATGGAGGTTCCTTAAAAAGCTAAAAATAGAAGTACCATATGACCCAGCAATCCCACTACTGAACATACACCCTGAGAAAACCATAATTCAAAATAATCATGTACCATAATATTCATTGAGGCTCTATGTACAATAGCCAGGACATGGAAATAACCTAAGTGTCCATCGCCAGATGAATGGATAAAGAAGATGTGGTACATATATACAATGGAATACACACATTAAAAGAAATGAAACTGAGTTATTTGTACTGAGGTGGATGGACCTAGAATCTGTCATATGGAGTGAAGTAAGTCCGAAAGAGAAAAATAAATTTTCTGTATGCTAACACATATATATGGAATCTAAAAAAAAGAAAAATGGTTATGAAGAACCTAGGGACAAGACAGGAATAAAGATGCAGACATAAAGAATGGGCCTGAGGACACGGGGAAGAGGAAAGTTAAGCTGGGACGAAGTGAGAGAGTTGCATGGACTTATATATACTACCAAATGTTAAATAGATAGCTAGTGAGAGGCAGCCACATAGCACAGGGAGATCAGCTCAGTGCTTTGTGACCACCTAGAGGGATGGGATAGGGAGGGTGGGAGGGAAATGCAAGAGAGAGGAGATATGGGTATATATGTATATTTATAGCTGATTCACGTTGTTATAAAGCAGAAACTAACACACCATTGTAAAACAATTTTACTTCAATAAAGATGTTAAAAATAAAAAATAAAATAATAAAACCATCATCACCAAAAAAACAAATAAAAAAATAAAATATATATATATATATGTATGTGTGTATTCTTTTTCTTGTTCTTTTCCTTTATGGTTTTTCACAGGATATTAAATATAGTTCCCTGTGCTATACAGTAGGGCCTTCTTTATCCATTCTATATATAATAGTTTGCATCTGCTTATCCCAAACTCCCAATCTATCCCTCCCCCAACCCCCAACCTCTTGGCAAACACAAGTGTGTTTTCTATGTCTGTTTTTTAGATAAGTTCATCTGTGTCATATTTTAGATTTCACCTATAAGTGATATCATATGTTATTTGTCTTTCTCTTTCTGACTTACTTCACTTAGTATAATAATATCTAGGTCCACCCATGTTGCTGCAAATGGCATTTTTTAATTCTTTTTTATAGTTGTTAGTATTGCATTGTATGTATGACACATCTTTTTTATCCATTCATCTGTCGATGAACGTTTGGTTTTTTCCCATGTCTTGGCTATTGTGCATAGTGCTGCTATGAACATCGGGGTGAATGTATCTTTTTGAGTTATAGTTTTGTTTGGATACACGTACACGCCCAGAAATGGGATTGCTGGATCATATGACAACTCTTTTAGTTTTTTGAGAAGGTTCCATACTGCTTTCCATAGTGGCTGTGCCTCTCAGAATCTTAATATGATCATTTTCCTTATCTCATCCCTACTCACTTCAGAATTCGGATTCTCTAGCTTTCATTTAAAAACTAACTTGATCCTTAACAGATAATTCATTATTGCCTAATCTTCCCATGCCTCCATTTCATCATTTGTAAAATAATGTTGCTGTAAAGATAAATTAAAATATATACATAGGTAACTTTTTCAGCCTAGCATCCACAATATTGTCAGAGCTTATTAAATTGTGTCTTCTTCTATCTCCCTACCCGTCCTGTGGACATTTATATAGAGAGCACAGTGCTTTAATATTCAGTCCTAAATGTTCAGTTGTGAGGAAGGGAAGGCTCCTGAGATCTTCTAGATAGAATGTATTGACAAATGTGTAAAATATCAAACCAAGGAGGAAATAAGGTCAATACTACATTCATCTTTATAAAAGAAGGAGAAAATGATAACTTTGGAAGTTACAGACTTACCAACTTAGCTTTGCTATGAGAAACTATAGCAAACTGCACAATTTGTAGGAAATGTAACAGGACCTCTGAGAGAATACTAAGATGTTGTTAGTTTAAATGAAGATTCAAAAGTAAGATGCGGGCTTCCCTGGTGGCACAGTGGTTGAGAGTCTGCCTGCCGATGCAGGGGACACGGGATCGTGCTCTGGTCCGGGAAGATCCCACATGCTGCGGAGCGGCTGGGCCCATGAGCCATGGCCGCTGAGCCTGCATGTCCAGAGCCTGTGCTCCACAGTGGGAGAGGCCACAACAGTGATAGGCCCGTGTACCGCAAAAAAAAAAAAAAAAAAAAAAAGATCCATGAAGAAATTCCAGTTATTACTTTAATGATCCTGGGAATTTATGTTTGTTGGTCCATTGTAACAGCTTAATAAATATTATAAAGAAAGGAGAGAGGGAATGAAAATCATAGGTGGAAGGATGTCAACAAGGGAGAGAAAAAAGACCAGCAGGCAGGAAGGAAGAATGAAGAATTATGACATGGCTTAGCAAGCTTTTAACTATAAGGAATAATGGTTATTTAAGTCACAGTCAAAGCCAGGGGAATGCAACAAGGGAAGAAGCAGCAATTTATTGAATATTTCTTATCAGCCACTACTCCAAGCATGAACTCACTCAGTGTTACTCATTTAGGTTTCGTGCCACATCAATAGAACATCACTGCTGCAACCAAAGACATTTGAGGAGAAATTTAAATCTTTATGGCAGTTTCTGAAGAAAAAAAATATAATATTTTTACCATTACACTGCAGAACTCAGAAATACATACCCCTTCTCTTGTCTTCAATGTAGTTTGCAAACAAAACAGCTAATCAAAAACACTCCCCCTAAATCCCAGATCCCTTCAACTTGCTCACAAACTCAGTCCACATAGACATTTTCTTTTCCTTCTAGATCAGTCTTTATTATACAAGCCAACTTGGCTTCCTTGGGGGATTATTTCATTAAAGCCTGGATTCCCCCCATATGTCAGCTCAACAAAAGGAATCCCTTCAAAATATATAAAAAATCCATTTATCTAATTTATGTGTTAACTTGTTTCTTTTGTATCTCCTGGATATGATGGATATCCCGATAGAGTATTCATCTTTTCCCTGCTTTATCTCCAAAGTCTAGCACATTGTCTACTGTGATTCAAAAGATATTTGTCAAATGAAAAACTCAGTTATCCTCTCTACCTTATTTTTTTGGTTTCTACAGCAGCAAAGAAGGAAATGAGGATTCTAGGACATACCTAGAAATGAAAATTCTTTTTCTTGGAAGAGGTTCTATGACAGAAAGAAGTAAAGGCAAGTCCCCAAGAAAACTGTAAACATCTATTTTATCAAAGAAATATATAAGTAGGCATTGATTAAATTAGTGTTTTCTAATTAGTGATTAGCACTGTCTATATCTCAGCACCCTTGGGAGGTTATGATAGTTTATGAGAGGCAAGATATGCACATGTCACATTTAAAGCACTCTCTCCTATCACCATTGTTCTCTATATCATATGCAAACTGATATTTGTTATTTAAAGCTAATGACTGATAATAATAATGAAACATATGCAAGCTCAATTCATTTATTCATCATTTAACAATTATGTATTGGGAAGTTACAATATACAAGCCACTGTTCAAATACTTATTTCAAAGCAGCGATGAAAATAGAAATAGCCCCTATCCTCATGAAGATCACATTCCATTGGGTGAGATATTTCACACAAAAAAGTAAAAAAAGAAAAACAAAACACACATGAGATCATTACTTCTTACACCATTTTATGTAGAAAATAAACTGGTTAACAAGAAACAGAGTACTTTGGCATAGTTACTTTAGCAACACTAATGTGTGATACCACTCTTAAAAGAATTACATTGGTTGATATCTGAAAATGAGGATGGATTAGCCTGATGAGCTGCTATGGGAGGAAATTTCTAAGTAAAATAAGGACAAATACAAACTCCTGGACATAGAAAAATGCTTAGTTTCCTAAGGGAAGGAAAAGAAGCTGATATAATCTGAGAGAAATGATCCAGTTTTAAAATGTGATAAGTACAGAGAAGTAAGGAGAAAGCTGGATCACAATGGGCCTTTGTAAGTCATGGAGAAAATATTAGTTTTTATTCAAAGAGCAATGTAATGCAATTGTAAAATTTTGTGTCTAAATGAAACAGAAGTAGCATAGTATGATTAGTACTTTTGAAGATCATCCGGGCTGCTGGAGAATAGATTCTAGTAAGGACAGAGGGGAAACAGGGAACACAGTTAGGAGATAACTGATTGTAAGAGGCCAGACAGGAGATGACAATTACCTGTGCTAAGGTGGGACATTGGAGAGAAGGCACTAGTGATGGCTTACAACTCTCAGGGCTCACCTATGGTCAACTTGACCCAATAAGTTCGGTTGCTACACAATGAGATGGGGGAGAGTATATCAAGAGGAAAAACCACCATGTCCACTATAGCATAAATAAAAATATTTTCACACGAAGGAAAGGAAAATGTGTAAGTTACTCCAAAACACAAAACAATGATTATTAGTGGAAGGTAGAGGGATTTTGAATCAATATTAGTAAATAGGAATTTATAATGAATTCTGAACATTCAACCACATAATGGCCTGCTTTATAAAGTAAGAACACTTATCAGTATCTTATCAGATATTAGTGTTCAATGAAGCACAATTATAGAGAGTAACAATAATTCCGAGGTACAGTAAACAAATGGGTTTGATTTCCTTTCCAAATCTAAGATGCTGTAAAGACAATGTGGAATATTAATAGTTTTCCACCACGAATGCAGTCATTCTGCATGTCTGTGAAACCAGGTAGTAAAGACACTTTAGACATTTAATTAATAGTTGTCTAGATATTTATTTTACATACCAGACAATATAGTCTTTGTTAATTTATTGAATATGGTGTATGATTTTCACTTATTTTTTTCTCATCAGTTAAGTCTATCAGTTAAGTCTACATGTACTTGCTATTGGTGAAATTTCTGCTATTGAGTCTTAAGGAGTTAGTTGTTGCCACAAATTCTGTACAGGAAGTACATTTGTAAGTTTCTTTCAGATTACATCTCACCTGAATAAACAAAATCTCTTTGCCAATAGTCAAGATTGATGATCTAGGTTAGAAGACACTGAATCCATACCTTTCCTCCCACTCTACTCTGTTTAATGACCTTAGACTACATAATTCCTGTCCTGTCTTTCAAGTTCATGTCAATGATTACAGAGAGTGTAGAGGAAGTATCAGAAATCCAGCACTACAAAATCACCTCATGATTCTTGTCTCCCAACTAGTGAGCCATCAGAGTCATTTTAAAATAAAAGAACATTTCGTTGTTTTATCATGAGGCCATGTACTTCCCATACATCCGTGACATTCTGCCAATGTTCTAGAGTAATTAAACCAGAGATTTGAAGCTAAGCCTCATCACAAATTATAATTAACATGTACTCAGTGCATTAAAGTTTCTATTCATTTTTTTCAGGTGTTCAGCATCAAACCTGTAAAGCAATAAGGATTTATTTTGCAATTTTTGAGGACACAAAAAATAATGAATTTTCCATGGGCCAAAGAAGAGTTCCATTTCCCCCAAAAGAAACTCTAGTGCTCCCAAAAGGTGATTGCTGCCTGAATCTAATACAAACTATAAATGCAATATTAGGTATGGAATATGAATATTTATCAATGAGAAAAAATCAAAACAATTTTTAAAATTAAAAGATTGACAAATACCACAGTGACAACAAAATATAGAATAGTACCATAATATTTTCAGTAATCACTGTTTGACACACTTCTCTAATACTTTTTTTCTGATTTTTTTTCTGCTTATTATTTGATCACTTGTCCATATGGCAAAGATTTCAAAGTTGCTCAGGAGTCAATTGAAGCATCATTCACTCTTTCCTTCAGCATTTTGGCCACAGTGACTTACTGATATTTAGATGTTTATTTGCCAAGGCAGAAAGGAAATACTTTGTCTCTTAACATCTCAGAAGTCTAGTAGGAGGTAGGCATCATGAAGTTGGCAAAAAGGGGAATAAGAATGAACATGTTACATGGTTTAAATTTACAAAAATTAAAAAATAAAAACTATACACACAAACACACAGTGGACAAAATCACATACATTATGACAACTTAACCTCACAGGCTGGAAGGAATTACTATTTTCTTCATTTGATAAATCAGGAAACTGCAGCTTAGAAATGTCAATTTGCAAAAATCCACAAGATTACTACGTGGTGAATTTTGTCTATGTTTCCTGACTAAAATTCTCATGCTCATCCACTATACCATTCTGTTGCTTCTTGATGTGGAATAATTAAAAGGAAGGGGAGGGACATCTATTTGGAAAGGAATGGAATGAAGCACCCCATTTCTCATATTCAAATATTTATCTTTCTTTAGATCTCACAGCTTATACTTTCGTGCAGCAATGAGGGTAAGACATTCCCTTCATGACATTACTGGGCCATGCATGTCCTCTTCTGTAGGCAAGAACTGATAATTCCTGTACTATTTTGGCTACTGTTAGTCCTTTTTCTCATATTCCATCATGTGGATTTTTCCTGCAGTGACTTTTATCTTTGACAGAAAGAACAAGCATATATTCTGCATCCTCAAAAGACCCAGAGTCACATTCCTGGGGAACTTGGAGTTTCCCAAAAGGATCACTTTGATAGAAATGTAGCCCGTTTAAAATTCCTCTTTCATGTTTACTAATTGGTCACAGCCAGGGCTGTGCTAAATAACAACCACATTGCTTGAATACAAAAAAAAAATCCATTTTCTCTTGGTGAGATAGAAGTCCCTATGAACATGAGATGAATGTATAATAAACCCACAGAGGAGGAAAATAATTTTTCAAAGAAGTAAACTCTAAAACTGTTTGTGTACTTTTAGATAATTATAAATATATAATTTCTCAAATCATTGTATTTACCTAATCCTGTTTTCTTAAAATACTTTTAGCGTTTGTGAAGAAAAACTTTGAAGTCTCCTTTACAAAATGCCTACATTTTCTATTTTATTATGTTTTAACCTTTCTCATTTTCTGATATACTCTTGCATTCATAATCAGTATTTTCTACAGCAATATCATTTAAAGCAGAAATTCTCTCTAGGGAATTATCTTCACTGACTACAGAAGAGTCTCATCTATTATGTAAATTATTTTTCTATCATTATTGAATAGCCCTAAAAAGTCTGAATGTTTTAGAACTAATGAAATTCTAAGAATTATGTCTGACTTTAACAAGTAAAGGGAAAATGGTTTAAGGAAAAGCATAGCTGTTATTTAAATCAATATAGTGTACCATGAGTACAAATTCAAAAACTTAAAACTTGGCCAAAAAAATGATTAAAAATATCATGTGAGCAGATGGAAGAAAAGGTTATTTGCCATTAAATATTTTATTCTATTGGCAATAAATAGTCATGGAACTTTGTTGAGTAAAGGGGTTACCCTGTCAAAACTCTTATGCAGGAATGCAGTTGGAAGGACATTGTAGCAAGATAAGAATTGGGAGGGAATTTGGGAAACCAGCATGAAGCTTACATGTGATATGATGAAGACAAAAAACTTAACCAGATGAAATGAAACATGCATGTGCTCTCAGTTTCCTCAGGTTCTTAAATCAATAAATTTATGTCTTACACTAACATTTGGGTAATATTATACCATTGTTTCTTCAATTATTTTTTAAACCCCATTCTATCTCTTCTCCTATTCTGAGGTACAAATTACACATATATGAGACCTTTGATTTGATATTGTCACATAGGTTTTGAGTCTAGGTTTCTTTATTTTTGATCTGTCTTGAAGCACATTGATTCATTCCTCTGCCATAGTTCTTATGTTGTTAGTCCCATCCATTAGACATTTTATTATAGATACTATTTAGTTGCAGAATTTTAATTTTGTTATTTTTAATAATTACTATTTATCTATTGCAGTTTCTTATTTTCTCATACATTGAAAGCACATTTTGCTTTATAACATTGATGATGGTTATTTCGGTTGCTTAAAAATACTTGCAGCTAATTCCAACATCCGGGTCACCTCAGGTCACAGTTTCCTTATTCTTCATATTGAGTAATTTGGATTGAGTATTTTGGCTGCTTAAAAATACTTGCAGCTAATTCCGACATCTGGGTCACCTCAGGTCACAGTTTCCTTATTCTTCATATTGAGTAATTCGGATTGAGTATTTTGGCTGCTTAAAAATATTTGCAGCTAATTCCAATATCTGGGTCACCTCAGGTCACATTTTCCTTATTCTTCATATTGAGTAACTGTATTCTTCATATTGAGTAATTTGGATTGTACATTGTGAATGTCACATAATGAAAATTCTAGATTCCTTTATATTCTACCAGAGTCTGATTTATTTTGTCATTTGTTTGGCATAAAATAAAGTTGTTTGAACTCAAATTATAAGCTCTTACTTGGATAGCTGCTCAAATCTCTGTTCATTTCTTTTACTCTCATCTGGGCTGCAGTTTGTCTATCTCATGCATACATAATTTATGGCAATCCTAAAATGTGGAAAGCCTATGTAAACCTTAGGATAAGAGATAGAGTGACTCTCCCTTCTTTCTCACTTTCTAGCCATTGGGGGTATTCCAAGCTCTGAAGACTTCAGTTTTTCCAACAGGAATTTAAGAGTCCCATACAGTTCTGACTATAGTTTGCAAAAAAAAAAAAATTCAAGAAACATTGTTTGCCTCATTTCTCTTCTAAGTCAACTCCTCTTTGAATAAGCTTGCTTTTATTCACACTTCATACCTTCAGAAAAAAAAAAAAAATATATATATATATATTATGTATATGTATTTACATTTCTTTATCAAAAGAGTGGAATTTTTATAATTTTATTTGGTATTCTTGATGTTCTATAGTGATTTTATTAGCTATGTGGAGACGTTAGGATTTAGGTGACTACCATTACCTCAGGCTCTTGGAATTCTGAAGACAGATGCTTGTTTTCCCACCAATAACACTAGATTGCAGCCAAACATGTCTGTGTGTTTGCTGCTTGGCTACCAAAATCATGCTGACATTTTGTACTCTCTATGTTGCATAAGCAATCAGAAATAATCCTGATTCCCTTAATTCAGAAGAAAAATGTAATATAAATAACATGGTTTTTATTAACACACCTGGTTTGGAAAACTGACTCTAGTGCTGACTGGCTATACTTTCCCAGTCACATGAACTTTCTAAGCTTTATTGCTCACAATTATGAAGTAGGAGCAGTCATACTTTTCTCGTAAAATTATATAATGCCTGTACAATAGTATTGGATATATGAACTACCTTCTCCTTAATTATATATATACAATGAAACTGAATTTCAAGGTCACCCATTGGCTGAAACCTAATTCCTAATTCCATATGATCCTTTTCAGAGTTTCGAGCTCTTTTTTAAAATATTTAGATTTTTTTCAATTCTGGAAAAAAACAACACTTTTAATTTTAACAGTATTTGACATAATATTATGATTTGTAAGTTAAAAAATTCTGTGATTCTCAATGACAACATTAGTAAAGGTCAAATCATGTCTCAGTGTTATGGGAATAGTAACTAAATTTAATGCATATAAAGTGTCTGGTATATTACTGGTATATAACAATGTTAGCTTACTTTCTCGAATTTTGTATAAGTCCTTATAAACATTTGCAAAGTATTTTTCTTTGCCCTGTACTTCATTGGATATTTATTTTAACTGTGTTGTCATTAATATCATGTGATTCTCCAATGAGGGTTGTATGTACTACACTATATTCTATTTGTCTGTAAGTCCCAAATATTTCCCAATTTTGTGAGTGACTGGGTTCTGCAGCAAATAGGTGAGCAACACCCTGGGAATTTTTCTTGTACAGATATTCTCTTCTCTCTGCCAGATAAAGTGTGTAACAGTGTTATTACAACATACTTAAATTTGACCTGACCCTGCTTAAAACCAGCATATACAAATATGTCCTCCCTCTGGCAGAGTAATATCTTTTAAAAGCAGAGACAAGAATGGCTGAGGCATATCTCTTTCTGTGTTCCATAAACAGGAGACAGGTATAGCTTTCGAAAGATTTAAATGTATCCCCAGGGGCAATCTTCTTCAAGGTAAAAGTTGTGTTTTCTTAACTTCCTTAAAAGTTTTCTCATTTGCCCTGCCATCTAAAGAACAATTTACATTGAGGCCAGGTTGATGCTGTGAGACAAGTCACAGAGTGATCTGAGATTTTCATTTCAGGCTGCTCCTCTGATTTAAACTCCAAGCATTACAGCCAGAGCTTCAGGTATAATCTACTGTTTTTTCATTTGAGAGTGTGTAGTGAGGTGGATGGACCTAGAGTCTGTCATACAGAGTGAAGTAAGTCAGAAAGAGAAAAACAAATACCATATGCTAACACATATATATGGAATCTAAGGAAAAAAAAAAAAGGTCATGAAGATCCTAGGGGTAAGACAGGAATAAAGACACAGACCTAGTAGTGAATGGACTTGAGGATATGAGGAGGGGGAAGGGTAAACTGTGACAAAGTGAGAGAATGGCATGGACATATATACACTACCAAACGTAAAATAGATAGCTAATGGGAAGCAGCCGCATAGCACAGGGAGATCAGCTCGGTGCTTTGTGACCACCTAGAGGTGTGTGATAGGGAGGGTGGGAGGGAGGGAGATGCAAGAGGGAAGAGATATGGGAACACATGTATATGTATAACTGATTCACTTTGTTATAAAGCAGAAACTAACACACCATTGTAAAGCAATTATACTCCAATAAATATGTTAAAAAATAAAATTAAATTTAAAAAATAAAAAAATACAAAGAACTTATATTTCTTTTCCTTATTTTAAAAGAAGAAAATTTCAAATGTAGATATTAGCTTTCCTCTGTAAGTAGAAAACCTTCATATTTAAACTGCCAATTTGAAAATAACAGTCTTCTGTATTTTATTGAATTCAAATATTCAGTGTAAGAATATTTAATCCCCAAACATAGCTGGACCACTTTTAAGCACTGTTATAACATAACTTTGAATATGCCAAAGATAAAATCAATCAAGCTGAATAATGATGGTAGTGGTGATGATGCTTGTAGAGATGACAGATGATGACTTAATCCGGTGCCTATTGAGAGCATATGGAGAGATACTGAGAAATTCAGGCTTTTCCTTAAGAAACAAATTTAAAATATACATACAAATGGCTGTGAGATATATAAAACACAATAATTTAATTATGTAATTATACACAATTATACATTATGTATAATTATACATAATTATACATATATAATTATACATAATACAGAAAAGTCTGAAGTTGAAACAGAAATTTTCAGAAGGTAGACAGCATGCAAAGAAATGGAGAAAGCAGGATTGTATAACTAGATATCTTTTTGTTCAAAAGCAACCTTAACCATGTGTTGCTCTTTGCAAATTTAAGTAAGGAGATAATTTCTCTGAGGATAATGTGACTCAAGAAAAAGAGGAGGAAAAAGAAAAGGAGGAGGAGAGGGAGGAGAAGGTGAAGGAGAAGAAGAAGAAGGGGGAGGGGAGGGAGAGAGGGAGCAGGAGAAGGGGAAGGAGAGGGGAAGAAGAAGGAGAAAAAAAACAATCCTTAACTTGAATGGTTGTTTTGAAATGTGATCTTTTAATGAAGCTTCATGGCATAATATCTAGTACATAGAGATTAAACAATATTTGCCACTGTGTGTGGGTTAAGGAAATTGTACAAAGAAGATGGCATATGAACTAAACTTTGTATGGTGAGTAGGATTTTGTTAGGAGGATTGAAATGGAAGAAGTCTTGTTCAGGCTTCAGAGGCGATATTAGGCCTCTAACCAATTGGTGACCTTGCCTGGACTACGTGCCTACTTGTGAGCTGCCGTCAGCAAGTCTGGTGGCACTTAAGAAGATGAAGGGAGTGGATCGTGGAATTTCTTGAGCCTTGGGGACCTGGCCAGTTCCCGGAGGTCTAAAATTTCTTACAATACACAAATTGCGATAAACAGCATTGTTGAAGAAACCCAGAGCTGCATATTTGCGTGCAAATTGATGATATCAGTTAGCAACCTGCTATTTTAAGTGGGATTCCCCTAAAGTGCAATTTGAAGTCTCACCTGCGGAGTGGACGCACTGCCTGGGACCTTTCCCAATTGGGACTCCAGATTGCTGTTTTCAGGATTTCCCAGCGCTGTCTGAGTCTGGATGTAGGTGTTGGTCCAATTTGGTGATGTGCATCCTTTTACTTTTCTTTCCCTTTTCATTTCTATTTCTTTCTTTTTAATGATTTTCTATTAAAGTTAAGTTTAAATTGTCTATTTGTGTGACGAGTGGTGTCTTTTTGTTAACTAATCCTTCAAACCTAAAATGAAAGTAAAACTTTCTGCAAAACAGATTTATACATATAAAAATAGAAAAAGGGGAGGGAGGGAGACGCAAGAGGGAAGAGATATGGGAACATATGTATATGTATAACTGATTCACTTTGTTATAAAGCAGAAACTAACACACCATTGTAAAGTAATTATACCCCAATAAAGATGTTAAAAAAAAAAAAAAAAAAAAAAAAAAAGAAAAAGATGCTACAAGCAGACAGAAACAAGATAGTCAATGTTATAAAAAGGGTAAAGAAGTGAGCAATTTTATTGTACCATTTCATGAAAAGATTGGTGATGTGTTAAATCTGTAAAGGCATATTGAGGTATAAGTGTTTATAACTTGACAATGAGGCTAAGAGTTATAAAACATGTTTTATATTAAAAAATGGTGATACAAAAATCTTCAACAAAATATTAGCAAATGAAATTCAACAATACCTTAAAAAAATCATATACCATGATCAAGTGAGACTTAATTCAGGGGTTCAGGGATGGTTCAATATCCACATATCAATCAACATGATCCGTCATATTAACAAAATATATAATAAATTACATGATAATTTCAGATGCAGAAACAGCATTTGACAAAACCCAATATCCATTTATGAAAAATGCGTTCAAGCCAGTATCATACTGTCTTGATTACTGTAGCTCTCTAGCATAGTCTGATGTCTTGGAGCATGGTTCCTTCAGCTTCGTTTTTCTTTCTGAAGATTGCTTTGCTTTTCAGGGTCTTTTGTATTTCCATACAATTGTGGATTTTTTTGTTCTAGTTTTGTGAAAAATGCCACTGGTAGTTTGATAGGGATTGCATTGAATCTGTAGATTGCTTTGGGTATTATAGTCACTTTCACAATGTTGATTCTTCCAACCCAAGAACATGGTATATCTCTCCGTCTGTTTGTATCGTCTTTAATTTCTTTTATCAGTGTCTTATAGTTTTCTGCATACAGGTCTTTTCTCTTCTTAGGTAAGTTTATTCCTAAGTATTTTGTTCTTTTTGTTGCAATGATAAATTTGAATGTTTCCTTAATTTCTCTTTAAGATTTTTCATCATTTGTTTATAGGAGTGCAAAAGATTTCTGTTTATTAATTTTGTATCCTGCTACTTTACCAACTTCATCCCTTGTTGCTTTTAATATTTTTTCTTTGTATTTAATTTTTGATAGGTTGTTTACTATGTGTCTTGGCATGTTTCTGCTTGGATTTATTCTGTATGGGATTCTCTGCACTTCCTGGAATTGACTGACTATTTCCTTTCCCAACTTAGTGAATTTTTCAACTATAATCTCTTCAAATATTTTTTTCATTCTTCTTCTTTTCCTCTTCTTCTTCTGA
The DNA here is from genome assembly GCF_949987515.2 of Delphinus delphis. Classification (NCBI taxonomy): domain Eukaryota; kingdom Metazoa; phylum Chordata; class Mammalia; order Artiodactyla; family Delphinidae; genus Delphinus; species Delphinus delphis. The sequence goes on along the minus strand of NC_082690.1, from coordinate 43,616,362 downwards.
GACCCCTGTATTTCAAATGTTGGTGTGTTTACTGTCATCCCAGAGGTCTCTGAGACTGTCCACAATTCTTTTCATTTTTTTTTTATTCTCCTTTGTGATAGTTTTTTCCACTATTTTATCTTCCAGGTCACTTATCCGTTCTGCCTCAGTTATTCTGCTATTGATTCCTTTTAGAGAATTTTTAATTTCATTTATTGTGTTTTTCATCAATGTTTGTTTGCTCTTTAGTTCTTCTAGGTCCTTTTTAAATGTTTCTTGTACTTTCTCAAGTCTATTTCCAAGATTTTGGATCATCTTTACTATCATTACTCTGAATTCTTTTTCAGGTAGACTTCCTACTTCCTCTTCATTTGTTTGTTCTGATAGGTTTTTACCTTGCTCCTTCATCTGCTACGTAGTTCTCTGTCTTCTCATTTGCTTAACTTACTGTGCTTTGGGTCTCCTTTTTGCAGGCTGCAGATTCGTATTTCCTGTTGTTTTTGGTGTTTGCCCCCAGTGGCTAAGGTTAGTTCAGTGGGTTGTGTAGGTTTCCTGGTGAAAGGGATTGGTGCCTGTGTTCTGGTGGATGAGGCTGGATTTTGTCTTTCTGGTGGGCAGGATCATGTCCGGTGGTGTGTTTTGAGGTGTCTGTGAACTTATTATTATTTTAGGCAGCCTGTCTGCTAATGCATAGGTTTGTGTTCCTCTCTTGTTAGTTGTTTGGCATGGCATGTCCTACACTGTATGTTGCTGGTTGTTGAGTGGAGCTGGGTCTTAAGCTTTGAAACAGAGATCTCTGGGAGAGCTCTTGCTGATTGATATTACATAGGGCTGGGAGGTCTCTTATAGTCCAGTGTCCTGAACTCTGCTTTCCCACCTCAGAGGCTCAGCCCTGACACCTGGCCCAAGAATCAAGACCCTGTCAGACACACGGTTTGCTGTGTAGGAACTTAAACATGGCTCACCAAGGTTACAGATCCTGAACTGCAACTCAGCTGATCCTGAATAAATCCATCTTGTTGGAGAAATATCTGTCTACCTTAGGTAAATACAAGTTGGTGGCTGTAATCCAGGGAAGATGGGAAGGAATTGGTCCTTGATAAGAGGGGCACTATTTTCTCACCCAGGGCTTTTACCAGTGATAACCACAGCCTATGCTTCCCCTGGTGCATTCAAGGGTCTTCCCTTTCAAGCTACTTGGTCTTGCTCAGCTGCATGCTTAGGTGTCCTAGTCAACCCATACCTTCTTTATCTCTCCCCAAACTCCCAAGTTGTAATAATTTGAAGCAAACATTAGGTTCTATCACTCAGTTAGGGAGTGAACAGGGAAAGAATACATGAAGGAAAGGACAAGTGTTAATTCAGGGGATTCCAAGAGAGAAAAATTTTAAATCGCAAATTGTTAAATGTAGGAATAAATTTAAACTTAAAAGTAAGTCTTTGAGGAGTGGTGCAACCTTTCTAGGGGTCAACTAAGTCACTTCAAGTCTTAAAATACACGAACACATTAATTCAGCCATTTTACTTTTAGAGATTTTTCCTGAGAAAATAATGGAACAAATGTATGTGCAATTATATTTAGTACACATGTGTTACCAAATAAACTGCAAGATTATTTTAATTGAAGAGGTTTAAAATAGATTCAGTACCAAAATAAAATGTGTAAAGGGAAAAAAAAATTTTTCCTTCTTTCTTCTAAGCTAAACTTCCTTTCACATTCATTAAAATACCCATCAAGGTCTCCACCAAGTATATCTCCGGTTGGACTTCTTCAAAATGGGTGAGAGTTCCACATAAATGGTCTACTTATTCTTTTAGTCCCTCAAAGTTTAATGCATTTGAACATCAGTGTTTATTCAGGGCCGGGTGCAAAGCTCCCTTGGTAGCCCAAAGTTTTAATTAGAATCAGTCACTGTATTTGAAAGCATCATGACTTTCTTTTTTGAGCCTTTTTGAGATCTAAGTGTCCCTGGCCCTGCTTTCAAGCTCAGTGCCTAAAGACCTCACTATCAATTAAAGGATTCTCACTCCAAACCCACTAGAGCCCTATACTGTGTTCCTGAAACACACATCTAAGTAGATTCCTAAGACTTACAAATTTAGTGTTCTAAAATAGCCACTCTTTCTAGCAGAATCCTTTTCCCTCTGTCTCCACAGTAATTTGGAAAAAACTCCTCCTGATACTCAGAGTTATCAGAAACCTTAAAAAAACCCCAACATTTTGGTGCAATATAGAATGTCCTGTAATTTTGATTCAAGCCTTTATGCTTTTAAGGTCTTTGTCATCATGCTCTGTGTTTCTTATTTTCCCTCCCTATCCTCTGTTCATAAGTACAATTTTTCTAAAGTAAAATATCATATATTGTTTGGTGTCAGTACCCAGCAATGAAGACTACTGTTGGAGAGTAAATAAAGAAGCAGTTATAATGTTTATTCCTAAAACAAGAACAAAACAAGTACAAAATGTCAAATTCATGGTTGCAGATTACATACATTTACATATTTTTAAATGCCCCATAAAATATGTATTAAGATAAAGCTAACTAATATTTTTTTGTTCTCATTTTTATTGTTATATCGTAGTCCAATTGGGGGTTCTTTTATGCCTCTGTCACATGGGACTTTCAGATATAATAACAAACTCAACAGATTGTTAATTGAAGACTCAATTCAATAACTACAAGGAGCAATAACATGTGCAGAAAAATTTTTAAAAGCAGTTTCTCTTCTTAGGAATTGTGAGATGACTGAGCTCATTTGCTTCCATCTTTAGCATGACTTACCTTGACAAATTACACTGGGAAAAACAGACACTATGTGATCAATGGGATCGAAGTGAGTGACATTCAATCACATCTTGCATTATTATATGCACATTTTAACAAGATGAATGATGGCCTTGCAGCACAAGCAAGACACAAGAAATCATTTTTCCCCACAAATCGTAAATTTCTTGAAAACAGGGGGCATATCAAGGAGCTGAAGTACCAACTCTTTGCTCTACTTTGCTTACATAAAAGAGCCATTTCACCTAGCCTGTGATACAAAGTGTTGCCTTTAACCTTACCAACATTAAGTCCCACTGACAGAAGAAGGCAAACTAATGGAGAAGAAACCCGTTTTCTCATAAACATTTCACTAACCTGAACCAACGTAAGTATATCATTGATATTTTTAATATTTATATAATTATTGGGTAGTTTTGAGTCCAAAAACCTGTGGAACAGTTTCTCATTGTAGATAGATCTATATCTATGTCTATATCTATATTTATATCTATGTCTATATTCATACCTCTATATATAGATATTGAGAGAGAGAGGAGAGAGAGAGAAAGAGGGAGATTTCACCATGTTTTACTTGGAAATAAAGAAATTTATGTCACGTTTTTAATGTTATATTTCTTTCATCATTAGTTAATACTTGACCTAAAAGACTTACTCAGAATTTAAACAATTAAATAAGAATTTCAACTTCTAAACATTGCTTCAGTTTTCTTTCCTCAGAGCAGACACACATCAAGTCAAAATGCCCTTGTTTCTTTTCTTCATTCCTCACAGTCACACAATGTATCAATCATATAATGTTGTTTTCAGTTTGCTAAATTTTATAATGAAAGGAATTCATTTTTCCTGTGTAATGAGTATTAAAATGGAGTAACTGGGATTAAATATTTTATGACTTTCATCAGCTTGTGGTGACAAAATTTCTCATTCCAGATTTTAGTTACTTAAAACTCTTAGCATTATTTTTAACATTTTGATTGGAATATAATTGCTTTACAATGGTGTGTTAGTTTCTGCTTTATAACAAAGTGAATCAGTTATACATATACATATGTTACCATATCTTTTCCATATCACGTCTTCCTCCCACCCACCCTCCCTATCCGACCCCTCTAGGTGGTCACAAAGCACTGAGCTGATCTCCCTGTGCTATGTGGCTGCTTCCCACTAGCTATCTATTTTATGTTTGGTAGTGTATATATATCCATGCCACTCTCTCACTTTGTCACAGCTTACACTTCCCCCTCCCCATATCCTCAAGTCCATTCTCTAGTAGGTCTGTGTCTTTATATCCGTGTTACCCTTAGGCTCTTCATGATCTTCTTTTTTTTCCCCTTAGATTCCATATATATGTGTTAGCATACAGTATTTGTTTTTCTCTTTCTGACTTACTTCACTCTGTATGACAGACTCTAGTCCATCCACCTCATTACAAATAACTCAATTTCATTCCTTTTTATGGCTGAGTAATATTCCATTGTATATATGTGCTACATCTTCTTTATCCATTCATCCAATGATGAACACTTAGGTTGCTTCCATCTCCTAGCTATTGTAAATAGAGCTGCAATGAACATTTTGGTACATGACTCTTTTTGAATTATGGTTTTCTCAGGGTATACACCCAGGACTGGGATTGCTGGGCTTTTTTTCTTGATGAGTCTGACTAATGGTTTATCAATTTTGTTTGTCTTCTCAAAGAAACAACTTTTAATTTTATTGATCTTTGCTATCATTTCGTTCATTTCTTTTTCATTTATTTTTGATCTGATCTTTATGATTTCTTTCCTTCTGCTAACTTTGGGGGGTTTTTTTGTTCTTCTTTCTCTAATTGCTTTAGGTGCAAGTTTAGGTCACAAATCAAGGCTTGGTAAATTTAAGAAAATTGAAATTGTATCAGGTATCTTTTCCAACCACAATGCTATGAGACTACACATCAATTACAGGAAAAGATCTGTAAAAAATACAAACACATGGAGACTAAACAATACACTACTTAATAATGAAGTGATCATTGAAGAAATCAAAGGGAAAATCAAAAAATACCTAGAAACAAATGATAATGGAGACACGATGACCCAAACCTATGGGATGCAGGAAAAGCATTTCTAAGAGGGAAGTTTATAGCAATACAATCCTACCTTAAGAAACAGGAAACATTTCAAATAAACTGTTAGTGTTAAAGCCATATATTTTATCTGTGAGGAATCATTCTCTTTCCCAATTGCTCTGTTGGGATTTTGAAATCAAGTCTAACAAATAAACAAAGAAAAGCATGAAATAAATTTCCATTAATTAGGGAGAAATCTGTATGAAAAGACTGGAATTTATAAATGGGCAAGATGTGTGATCAAATTTATAGGCAATGAAGATTACCTGCATATTGTGAGGAAACTTATCAAGAGCTTAGAGTTCATGTCATTTTTGTTTATATTTTTATATTTTCAAGTCCATTTCTCCAATGTTTATTTTGAAAGGCAAGGTCCTCTCACATGAATTAAACTTCAGGACTTTTGCATTTTATAATTTCATATTTTTTTTTATATTTTATCTACAGAAAGATTACACTGGACACTATCATCACCTGGTGATCTGATGCTGTTTATGTTTCTTACACAGATTAATTTAGTAACAGTCACCATTTGCTTCTGAAAGCAGGAGTTTCTAGTTTAGCCTGTCATTGAACTAATCCATTAAGATTTGATAATGAATATGCTTTTGGAAGGATACTAGTACTATTAAGAAGAGCCAAAAAGAAACTACTTTATGTAAAATATCTGGATTAAAAAATAGTTAAATATAATTAGCATAATTTTAAACAAATTAGTGTCAAAAAACAACCCAGGATTAGGAAAAAATTACTTTGACTAAGAAAACCTTAATTTGAGCCTAGCCCTAAAGAGATGCATCTAAATGGATATAGTTTCTAAATTTTTGAACTTTCTATCAATGCATATATAAATGAAAACAGAAAACTTGAGTCGAGTCCCCAAACTTTATATTATCAACTCTAAAGCCAGCATAAAATATAACAGAAGAAAGCTTTCTCTGCATCTATTGAGATGATCATATGGTTTTTCTCATTCAATTTGTTAATATGGTGTATCATGTTGATTGATTTGAGTATATTGAAGAATCCTTGCATTCCTGGAATAAACCCCATTTGACCATGGTGTATAATCCTTTTAACGTGCTGTTGGATTCTGTTTGCTAGTATTTTGTTGAGAATTTTTGCATCTATGTTCATCAGTGATATTGGCCTGTACTTTTCTTTCTTTGTGAGGTCTTTGTCTGGTTTTAGTATCAGGTTGATGGTGGCCTCGTAGAATGAGTTTGGGAGTGTTCCTCCCTCTGCTATATTTTGGAAGAGTTTGAAAAAGATAGGTGTTAACTCTTCTCTAAATGTTTGATAGAATTTGCCTGTGAAGCCATCTGGTCCTGGGCTTTTGTTTGTTGGAAGATTTTTAATCACTGTTAAAATTTCAGTGCTTTTGAAAAAATTCAACACCCATTTATGATAAAAACCCTACAGAAGACAGGCATAGAGGGAGCATTCCTCAACATAATAAAGGCCATATATGACAAACCCACAGCCAACATCATCCTCAATGGTGAAAAACTGAAACCATTTCCACTATGATCAGGAACAAGACAAGGGTGCCCACTCTCACCACTATTATTCAACATAGTTTTGGAAGTTTTTGCCACAGCAATCAGAGGAGAAAAGGAAACAAAAGGAATCCACATCAGAAAAGAAGAAAAAAAGCTGTCACTGTTTGCAGAGGACATGATACTATACATAGAGAATCCTAAAGATGCTACCAGAAAACTACTAGAGCTAATCAATGAATTTGGTAAAGTAGTAGGATACAAAATTAATGCTCAGAAATCTCTGGCATAACTATACACTAATGATGAAAAATCTGAAAGTGAAATTAAGTAAACACTCCAATTTACCATTACAACAAAAAGAATAAAATATCTAGGAATAAACCTACCTAAGGAGACAAAAGATCTCTATGCAGAAACTTATAAGACACTGAAGACAAAAATTAAAGATGACTCAAATAAATGGAGAGACATACCATGCTCTTGGATTCAAAGAAGCAACATTGTGAAAATGACTCTACTACCCAAAGCAATCTACAGATTCATTGCAATCTCTATCAAACTACAACTGGCATTTTCTAGCAGAAGAAGAACAAAAATTTCACAATTTGTGTGGAAGCACAAAAGACCCCGAATAGCAAAAGCAATTTTCAGAACGAAAAATGGAGCTGGAGAAATCAGGTTCCCTGACTTTAGACTATACTACAAAGCTACAGTAATCAAGACAGTATGGTACTGGCACCAAAACAGAAATATAGATCAATGGAACAGGATAGAAAGCCCAGAGATAAAACCATATATGTATGGTTTCCTTACTTTTTTTTTTTTTTTTTTTTTTTTGCGGTACGTGAGCCTGTCACTGCTGTGGACTCTCCTGTTGTGGAGCACAGGCTCCAGATGTGCAGGCTCAGCTGCCATGGCTCATGAGCACAGCCGCTCCATGGCATGTGGGATACTCTCGGGCCAGGGCACGAACCCGTGTCCCCTGCATTGGCAGGAGGACTCTCAAACACTACACTACCAGGGAAGCCCCGGTCACCTTATCTTTGATGAAGGAGGCAAGAATATACAGTGGAGAAAATACAGCCTCTTCAATAAGGTGTGCTGGGAAAACTGGACAGGTACCTGTGAAAGTTTGAAATTAGAACACTCCCTAACACCATACACAAAAATAAACTCAAAATAGATTAAACACCTAAATGTAAGGCCAGACACTATCAAACTCTTAGAGGAAAACATAGGCAGAACACTCTATGACATAAATTACAGCAAGATCCTTTTTGACCCACCTCCTAAAGAAATGGAAATAAAAACAAAAATAAACAAATGGGACCTAATGAAACTTAAAAGCTTTTGCACAGCAAAGGAAACAATAAACAAGACCAAAAGACAACCCTCAGAATGGGAGAAAATATTTGTCAATGAAGCAACTGACAAAGGGTTAATCTCCAAAATTTATAAGCAGCTCATGCAGCTCAATAACAAAAAAACAAACAACCCAATCCAAAAATGGCAGACGACCTAAATAGACATTTGTCCAAAGAAGATAAACAGATTGCCAAGAAACACATGAAAGAATGCTCAACATCATTAATCATTAGAGAAATGCAAATCAAAACTACAATGAGATATCATCTCACACCGGTCAGAATGGCCATCATCAAAAAATCTAGAAACAATAAGTGCTGGAGAGGGTGTGGAGAAAAGGGAACACTCTTGCAATGTTGGTGGGAATGTAAATTGATACAGCCACTATGGAGAACAGTATGGAGGTTCCTTAAAAAACTAAAAATAGAATTACCATATGACCCAGCAATCCCACTACTGGGCATATACCCTGAGAAAACCATAACTGAAAAAGAGTAATGTACCAAAATATTCATTGCAGCTCTGTTTACAATAGCCGGGACATGGAAGCAACCTAAGTGTCCATCGACAGACGAATGGGTAAAGATGTGGCACATATATACAATATAATGTTACTCAGCCATAAAAAAGGAACAAAATTGAGTTATTTGTAGTGAGGTGGAAGGATCTAGAGCCTGTCATATAGAGTGAAGTATGTCAGAAAGAGAAAAACATTACCATATGCTAACACATATTTATGGAATCTAAGAAAGAAAAAAAAAAAGGTCATGAAGAACCTAGGGTTAAGACGGGAATGAAGGCACAGACCTACTAGAGAATGGACTTGAGGATATGGGGAGGGGGAAGTGTAAGCTGTGACAAAGTGAGAGAGTGGCATGGACATATATACACTACCAAACATAAAATAGATAGCCAGTGGGAAGCAGCCGCATAGCACAGGGAGATCAGCTTGGTGCTTTGTGACCACCTAGAGGGTGGGATAGGGAAGGTGGGAAGGAGGGAGATGCGAGAGGGAAGAGATATTGGAACATATGTATATGTATAACTGATTCACTTTGTTATAAAGTAGAAACTAACACACCATTGTAAAGCATTTATACTCCAATAAAGATGTTAAAATAATATATATATATATAGCAGAAGAAATATAGTATTTAGTTAAAAATTTTGGCTCTAGAGGTGACTCCTTAAGGTTTATATCCTGGTTATACTACTTACTAAATACATATGAAGTGGAGAACATAATCTAAATTCATTTTGGCCAGGTTTCCTCAATTTTTAAAATGGATTATTTCAATCAGGCTCTTAGTTGCACATAGCACAACTCACCGTAGCTAACTAAAGGAGAAAGGTATTTATTAAAGCAGGGTTTAGAAACCTTTTTCTCCTTGACTTTAAGAGTAAATATTTTAGACTTGTGGGACAGATGGTCTCTATTGAATACACTCAAGACTGACGTTTAACAAAAATAGCCATAGACAATATATAAATAAATAGGTGTGCCTATGTTCCAATAAATCTTTATTTACAAAACCAGGCATTATCAACCTCTGTCTTCAGAAGACAGTGTATAACTCACCGAGTCTTGAATATTTCAGAAGTATAGATGTAGAACCAGAGGCCTGACGCCAGTTTTAGTGGCAAAAACCACTGAATCACACTTTTCACAGGCAAGGCCACTGCTCACAGAAACCACAGCTTGCAGCATCAGACATGGAGCACAGACAGAACAATATTATTAGAACCCCATCACTATTATGTGATCTAGTTATTGTGCTCTACCTCTTTGCCAGAAAAAATAGATTCAACTGAACACTTCCTTGTTTATATTATTGTCTTCTGTGATTGCATCTAATGGAGGAAAGTGGGTCATATGATGTAAAGGAGGTTGGGAAAGCAAATTTTTGTCTTCTACCTTGGGAAATCGTAACTCACAATGGAGAAATTATGAAAATTCAGGAATGGTGCTTCAAATATACTATGTCCAAAAAATGGTAAAGATCTGTTATATAGATAAGTATTGAAAGAATATATATCACATAGTATTGTTGTGATAATTAAACATAATATAGAAATATTTCAAAACAATATCTGGCATTCTTTGATTTCAAACTGAAGAATTCCTATAGTATTTCTTGTAAGACAGGTCTAGTGGTAATTTACTCCCTAAGCTTCTGTTTGTCCGGGAAAGTTTTTATCTCTGCTTCATTTTTGAAGGACAGTTTTTCCAAGCATAGTGTTCTTCATTAGGCATTTTTTGGTTTTTTGTTTGTTTGTTTTTCCAGCAATTTGGATGTATCACCCCACTTTTTTCTTGGCTGCAAGGTTTCTGCTGAAAAATCCACTAATATTCGTATGGGGGTTCCTGTGTATGTGACAATTTATTTTTCCCTTGCTACTTTCAAAATTCTATCTTTGTCTTTGACTTTTAGGGAAGAGAAATGAGAGTTGCCATCAGCTTAAGTAGACTGTTATAAATATAAGATATTTTATGAAATTCCCAAGGTAACCACGTACACACAAAATACCTATAGATGGTACACAAAAGAAACAAGGGAACCAATACAAAAAGCTCAACAAAACACAAAGGAAGACGTTAAGAGAGGAAGAGACAGGCAAAAGAACTACATGACTAACAGAGAACAATTAACAAAATGACAATAACAAACCATTCCCTACCAATAGTTACTTTACTTTAAATGTGAATGGTTTGAACTCTCCAATCAAAAGACATAGAGTGGCTGAGTGAATTAAAAAAATAAATATAATGATATACTTTCTGTAAAACATCACTTTAGGTTTAAGCATACACATAGGCTGAAAGTAAAGGGCTGTTAAATATGCCATGTAAATAACCAAGAGAAAGGAGGGGTGATTATACTTATATCAGGAAAAATAAACTTTAAATCAAAAACTTTCACAAGAGATAAAGAAGGACATTATATAATGAAAAAATGGTCAACCCACATGGAAGATATAATAATTATAAATATATATGCAGCCAACATTAGACACCTAAATATATAAAGCAAACATTATAAAAACTGAAGGGAGAACAATAATGGTAGGGTACTTCAATAACCAACATTCAATAGTGGGAAGAACATCTGGACAGAAATTCAATAAGTTAACAGAGAACTTGAACAGCATTATATACAAATGGACATAAAGAACATATACAGAACATTTCTCCCAACAGCAGCATATACATTTTTCTCAATTGCACGTAGATCTTTCCCAAGACTAGATCATATGTTATGTCACAAAACAAGTTGTAACAAAATAAAGAAGATGAAATCATACCAAGTAACTTTTACAACCACAATGGAATGAAACTAGAAATTGATAGAAGAAGGAAAACTGGAAAACTCACAAACATGTGGAAATTAAACAATACACACTTGAACAACTGTTGAGTTAAAGAAGAAATGAAAAAGGAAATTAGAAAATACATTGAGACAAATGAAAATGAGAACACAACATACCAAAACTTACGGAGTGTAATAAAAGCAGTACTAAGAGAGTAGTTCATAGCAATAAATCCCTACATTATAAAAGCAAAGCCCAAATAAGCAGCCTATGTTTACATCTCCAAGAGTTAAAAAGAGGAGAACAAACTAAGCATAAAAATAAAACAACAAAGATTAAAATAGAAATATATGTAATAGAAAATATAACTGAGTCGGTTTTTTGAAAATATTAACAAAATTGACAAATCATCAGTTAAACTAAGAAAAAAATAGAGAAGACTCAAATAAAATTATATACTAATGAAGAGACATTACACTGATGCCACAGAAATAAAAAGGATTACAAGAGGCTACGATGAACAATTGTATACCAGCACACTGCATAATCTAGAAGAAATGGATAAATTCATAGAAGCATACAACCTAACAAGACTAAATTATGGAGAAATAGAAAGACTGAACAGACCTATAACTTCTATGGAGATTGAATCCTTAATAAAAAATTTCCCAACACAGAAACCTCAGGACGAGATGGCTTCACTTGTGAATTCTATCAAATATTTAAAGAAGAATTAATACCAATCCTTCCCAAACACTTGCAAAGAATTGAAAAGAAAGAAACAGTTCCAAACTATTTTTATGAGGCCAGCATTATGCTGATACTAAAGCAAAGACATCACAAGAAGAGAAAGAGACAAGCCAATAGCCAGATGAATATATATACACATATGCAAAAATCCTCAACAATCTAGCAAACTGAATCCAACAGAATATAAAAAGGATCATACATCATGACTAAATGGGATTTACGCCTGCAATGCAAGGCTGGTCTAACATATGAAAATTAACAAATATGATACAACACATTAACAGAATAAAGGATAAAAAACATATAAGCATCTCAATAGATGAAGAAAAAGCATTTTAAATAATTCAACATCCTTTCATGATAAAACTGTCAACAAACTAAGAAGTGAAAGAATGTACCTGAACACAATAAAGGTCATATATGAAAAGACCACAGCAAATATTATACTTAATTGTGAAAAAATTAAAACTTTCCTTCTAAAATCAGGAACAAGGAGGCCCACTCTTGTTGATTCTATTCAACAGATTATTGAAAGTCCTAGCCAGAAAAATCAGGTAAGAAAAAGAAATAAAAGTTATCCACATCAAAAAGAAAAAAGTAAATTTGTTCTTGCTTTTAGACAGTAGGATTTAATGCATAGGGAACAGTAAAGACACCATTAGAAAAAAAAAAAGGAAAAAAAAAACGCTGTTAGAACTAATAGATGAGCTCAGTAAAGGTGCAGAATACAAAATTAAATACAAATTTAGTTTTGTTTATATACATCTTGAACTATTTGAAAAGGAAACTGGGAAAACAAATTCTATTTACAATAGCACCAAAAATAATAAAATACTCTGAAATAAATTTAGCTAAGGAAGTGGAAGACTGGTATGCTGAAAATTATAAAACATTGATGAAGACTGGACACTACAAAACTCTTAGAGGAAAACATAGGAAGAACATGCTTTGACATAAATCACTGCAAGATCTTTTTTGACCCACATCCTAGAGTAATGGAAATAAAAACAAAAATAAACAAATGAGACCTAATTAAACTTAAAAGCTTTTGCACAGCAAAGGATACCATAAACAAGATGAAAAGACAACCTTCAGAATGGGAGAAAATATTTGCAAATGAAACAATCGACAAGGGATTAATCTCCAAAGCATATAAACAGCTCATGTAGTTCAATATCAAAAGAACCAAACAAAAAATGAGTGGAAAACTTAAATAGACATTTCTCCAAAGAAGACATACAGATGGCCAAGAGTCACATGTAAAGATGCTCAACATCACTAATTATTAGAGAAATGCAGTCAAAACTACAATGAGGTATCACCTCACAATGGTTAGAATAGGCATCATCAGAAAATCTACAAATAATAAATGCTGGAGAGGGTGTGGAAAAAAGCGAACCCTCTTACCCTGTTGGTGGGAATGTAAATTGATACAGCCATTATGGAGGACAGTATGGAGGTTCCTTAAAAAATTAAAAATAGAATTACCATATGACCCAGAAATCCCACTACTGGGCATATACCCTGAGAAAACCGTAATTCAAAAGGACATATGCTTCCCAATGTTCATTGCAACACTATTTACAATAGCCAGGTCATGGAAGCAACCTATGTGTCCATCGACAGATGAATGGGTAAAGACAATGTGGTATATATATACATTGGAATATTATTCAGCCATACAAAGAACAAAATTTGGTCATTTGTAGAGAGAAGGATGTACCTAGAGACTGTCATACAGAGTGAAGTAAGCCAGGAAGAGAAAAACAAATATCGTATATTAACACATTTATGTGGAATCTAGAAAAATGGTACAGATGAACAGGTTTGCAAGGCAGAAATAGAGACACAGATGTAGAGAACAAACATATGGATACCAAGGGGGGAAGGGGGAGGGTGGGATGAATTGGGAGGTTGGGATTGACATAGATACACTAATATGTATAAAATAGAAAACTAATGAGAACCTGCTGTACAGCATAGGAAACTCCACTTCACTGTACAGTAGAAACTAACACAACATTGAAAACAACTATACCTCTCCCCAAAAATAAAGATAAACAAATTGATGAAAGAAATTAAAGATACAAACAAATGGAAAGACAGACTGTGTTCATGGATAGAAAATTTAACATTGTCAAATTGTCCATACTACCCAGTGTGATCTACGGATTCGATGCAATCCCTAACCAAATCCTTATAGCATTTTTTACAGAAATAGAAAAAATAACATGCAATTTATATGGAGCCACAAAAGACCAGGAAGAGACAAATCCATCCTGAGAAAGAACAAAGCTTGAAACTTCACACTTCCTGATTTCAAAATGTATTACAAAGTTTCAGTAATCAAAGCTTTTCTTTTTTAAAAAAAATTAATTCTTAAACTCTAATCATCACTTTAATTTCTCTATACTCTCCCCTAAATAAAATGAAAACTCTACAAAGCTAGAGAGTTTTGCTTAGTTCATTTTCTCTTGCATACCCTAGAAATGTGTCTGGCAATAGTAGAGTCTCAAAAAGTATTTTTGTAGGTATCAAAAATATTCATCATAAGCACAGGCCACGATGTTAAAATGTGGTAGCAATTAATTTTGCATCTACCAGTAGAAATTTAGCAAAATCATGATATTGTTACTTCCTTAACCTTACTTTCAAGTCCACTTAAATTAATAAGCAATCTATTGAAGTAAGCAAGAGATGGCCTCCTTTGTATAAAAATCTTTTCACATTACACACAGGTAAAATTAAGTTCCTTAGAATGTCAGTCCAAGATTGTTTTCCAAAATGCCATTTAGTTCCATCTACTTGCACATTTGTCATAAAACACTTGAGAGCAATATTCAAAAATATATTAAAGACTCCCCCTGATTACCCTTCTTGTATTTCTCACATATGAACCCACAGACAGGAAGAAAATATTTTCCTTTCAATCACGGAAAACAGTATAATATTCTCTGAATGTGTTCATTTGTTTCGACCTCCTTTGAAGAGAACATATCACTTTCAACATCATAGAAAAGATTCTTTAGGGAAGGACAGGCTGGAGGAGGGGGCAGGAAGGATGCAACTGAGTTTGTCTGCAGAGAGGAAAAAGAAAACAGAAAAAGTAATGAGAGAAAAAGGGTACTTGCTGATCACAACTTTCAACAGCTTCATTTTAAAACATTTAGGGGAAGACTGATGATCAGATTTCCAAACACTTAAGGGGACCCAACAGGACTACCTCGTGAGTAGAAACATCATGTTATTTTTATTTATTTATTTATTTATTGCTCTTTATTTTTGTGAAAACCATTTTCTCCCAACTGTAATTTTCAGTGTGAAAGTCTTGGAAATTTCTGTCACAACACTTCTTTTGATAGAAATGACACAACCAGGGTATAACCCAGTAATTTCTATCACATATTATCCTCTGTGATTCCAAATGATTTGATTTTCCCTAAGCAGTGAATTTAAACGTTTTTAAAATTTAAATGCTGTTTGAAAGAAATAAAGTAACTTCAAATCTATTTTCACTTTTCCTAAAACAAGTTCAGATGAATTTCTGTACCCCAAAATGACAGACAGGCAATGTGAATTTCTCACTATATGTTCAGAAGTAATTGCAACAAAGACTATATGGAGCCCAAAGTGACAATTAAGATATGCAAAAGAAAGTCATACCTTGATTTTCATTTCCTGGTAAATTAAAGGGCCTGCCCATGCATGCACACAGCATTGTATTATCACTGCAAGTACTCACAATCTTATCTCATTTAGTTTGTCTACTGCTTTGTTTACATTCTTATTCCTGTGGGCATCACAATCATGAGCTCTGATTTCTCTGAAACTCTGAAGATAGATCTTAAAATTCTATTCTTCAATTTCCTCCTCTTCAAAACCCATGAACACTTTATCTAGAAAAGCTTTTATATACGCATTCATCTTCAATTCCATCTTTCAAAATTGTTAAAAATCTTTGCTGACTAATTCTCTTCCTACTACAATATATTTACCTCTCTTCCAGAAGCATTACTTTATAAACACTGTTTAAAATGAAAATACATGTTTTTATGCAAGTACTTTTATTTTGAAATTGGAGGAATCAAAAGGACACTGAACACAAAACTAGAAAACCTGGGTTTGAACGTAAGGTAGATAGCTAGTGGGAAGCAGCTGCATAGCACAGGGAGATCAGCTGGGTGCTTTGTGACTGCCTGGAGGGGTGGGATAGGGAGGGTGGAAGGGAGGGTGATGCAAGCGGGAAGAGATATGGGAACATATGTATATATATAACTGATTCATTTTGCTGTGAAGCAGAAACTAATACACCATTGTAAAGCAATTATACTTCAATAAAGATGTTAAAAAAAATGAAAACCTGGGTTTGAAGCCCAATTTTCCATTTACTGAGAGATTGGACTTAATTTTCAAAACTCTCTGAATTTCATCCTACCCATATGAAACCTGGAAATGATAATAACTGTCCTCCCTGTGTGATTAGAATTCAATCAGCACCAAATGAGAAGTATGCAATAGTGGTAGTACGTTACAGTACTACCCAGTGTGATCTACGGATCTACTCTGGACAACAGAGTGGGAAAGAATCCCCTCTTCTTATGTCATTATATGAAATGAAGCTATTGAAATGATGGATTATTTTCATGTGTATTTGTAAATTTTAAAATTAAAATTATGTACACACACACACACACACACACATCTCTCTATCCATCATCTATCTGTAATTTTTTAAGAGAGAATAATTGTCAAGTATTTTCCCAGACGTACTTAATCAACACATCTTCATTTGCCAAGTCTTATTTCCAAAATTTTGGGAATGATTAGTCAAGACCTGATGGCATGGAAGCTTAAGCAGTCACTCCAGTGGATGTTTTAGAAATCTACTGTGCCTCAAAGTAAGACCTTGAAACCCTGGGCTGAGGGGCATCTGGGATATGACCTATAGAATTCTCTCAAGCCATACATGTCCAATTTCTCCTGTGTAAGTTAAATCTAATCAGAAATCTGGCATCCGTATTTCCAACCTGCAAAAAATGTTTTCAAAATGAGATCTATGACATAATGCTTTACTGGTTATGACAAGAAACACATTTACTGCTCTAACTGAAATGGCAAGTGAGAATATACAATGATTAAAAATATATAGACCAGCCTTATGGAAAAGATAACTATGCTTAATAATTTGGGCAGAAAAAACCCTAATATTGAGAAGATTAGGGTATATGTGTTTTTGTTTTTTGGCTGTGCCACGTGGCCTGTGGAATCTTAATTCCCCAACCAGGGATCAAACCCTGGCCCTTGGCAGTGAAAGCGCCGAGTCCTAACCACTGGACTGTCAGGAAATTCCTAATATATACGTGCGTTTTGATGTTTGTACTTTGTCTCTGCAGAGTACTGAGACACTGACTCTGATCAGTTTACTAATATAAAATGCATTTTCTCCAGCCCCTGTGATAGTGTTATTTCTGCAGCTTTTGGTCTTTTCTAAAGTCTGTACTGACTCTACATGACTTTATCCAAATGTTTTCGTCACTATGAGAACATTGGGTTTTATGCATAGAGATATAACAAGGTTTTCCATGGGAGGAGGAAGTGAGGAAATAGAGCTGTATATTGAGTTAAACTGTAAAATCCAATGCTGAATAGCTCACAGCAGATGTGCTTTCAAGGGACAGAATATTTCCCCAGGCATAAAACGATTCACTAACACATCTAACACAAATTTAAAGAAAAAGATGCATAACAAAAAGATTATTGGAAACAGAATAAAAGGGGAGGCATGGTCCATGCCTGCATACAATTAGTGTCTAGGAGAGAAGCCACCTTAGTTAAAGGTCTTTAACTCTAATGATCCCACCACCCCATCCATCTCCATTGTGAGATTGCACGGGTTCATATTTAATACAGGCTAGGCATTGTCCTAAGTATTTCACATACTGCATCATACATAAGATAAGTTACTATTATCACTCTCATTTTACTAATGAGCATATTAAGATTTAGAGAAGTTAAATAGTTTGTCTAGTGCTTCACAGTTAGTAATTGCTCAAGCTGAGATGTGATGGCTGATTTAGAGAGCCTTTGCAGTATACTATATTATTTAAATTTTGTCCAGTGCCACTTAATTTTCATTCAGTCTTCTCGTTCTCCTTCCATGTTCATAAAATGATTTTGTGGATAATTCTTGACTTTTTAACATCTTTATTCTAGACATAAGTATTCCAGGTTTTGTTTGGGTTTTGTATCTAGTATAAATTAATAGAGTGGCATCCTCATTTTATATATCAATCACATAGGCATGGTTACTAGGTGTCTTCTAGGGACAGATGGGTTTGTTCTCAGTATGGTTCTAAAAACCAGACAACCAGATGAAACTAGGTTTTTAGGCCTGCATATTTACCAAATATGAACTAGTCATTTAATTTGGTCAAGTGGTTTTCCAAGAGAGGAAAACTAAGTATAAAATTAAACTTAGAAATGAGTTAATTGCTCAGATTTGAGTCAGAAAGAAAGGATAAAGAGAAATATAGAGGGTTAACTCAACACAACATGGAAGAAAAACTTATCTGGAGACTGAAGACTAACCAGTATAGGTCTTTCTTGTGACATACTCATTTTGAATTTTTGTTTTGTTCATGCTATCTATCTCTGTAATATAAAGGAGAACATTTTGGTTGGTTCTCATTGAAATCCTATTAATTGACTTTACCCCTAAAATATAACAGCATGCTAGTAAGAGATAGGAAACTAGTAACTATTAAAGCCTTAAAGGTAACCCTGCAGACTCACAGCAGAACCAAATTGATTAGGAAGCACAATTTTCATTCCTGTTACTATGTCTTGAGATGTTTGGTGTGAGAGACAAGAAAAAACCTCTGAGGTAAGAGATGGAAGAGTCTTTCTACGTCTCTCAGCCAAGAAATAGATCCATTTTTCTGCTTTAGGCCATGAATGCATATATATCAACTCTCACTAGAACAGCAAGCCAGTTTAGGCTCTCACCAGCATATTCACAAGAATTCTCAAGCATTTTCCTTTCAGTTCTTGAATCTTATATTTTAGTAGATTAGCAATTAGAAACAAAAGGAAAAGTACTATGAACAACAAAAATAAACTCTACGAGTAATATAAACTTAGAAAACAGCATCTTAGCACTTTTAGGATTGAACACTGGATAGTTACAGGGAGAAGATGAGCTAGAGATGGTTAGAATTGGTTTGATACCAGGAAAGAAAAGAGAAAGGGGACATTTATGCTCCACTGGATGGAAATAAGATCACTGGGTAATACTCTCACAATTAACAGAAAAATATTCTCTTCTTACTTTATCATGATAGACTACATTATTCATTATGGTAATCAGGTTATTATGAGGGATTTGGGGAATAATGGACTAGGAAGGGAACTCTTTTATGTTACTGTGAAGTGTGTTTGTGTTTGAGGGGGGGAAGGGAGGAATCTATATGTTAAACAAGAGTTGACTTGTGTGACCTGCTTGGGATATCACATCACCTACACAAATGGCATACAGTCAATAGAGCACCACAGCATTAAACACTGTATAACAATGAACCATGGCATCAAAAGATATTTTAAGTTCCAATTCTGCTACTAATATGACATATGGCTTTGCATAAGTAACTACATCGTATTTTTTCCATGTGGAAAATATTACATTTCATGACAATGCGTAGGTGTAGAAGAAGCAAATGCCTCTTTCAGAAGCCATTATGGTAGGTACTGCAGGGAACTCCAAAGAAAAAACACCCACAAAACGAGGGAACAAAAACGATCTTAATTCTACAACTTTACAAGTATGAAAACTGCTGGTAGAAGATGTTTTTAGAGGGATATATGTGTGTGTTCATGTGTATATGTAGATGTATATATACATGCAGGGGGCCCTAAAGTGGTGCATTTAGAATGGATAATGTGAAAGATAAAGGACAAAAATTTTAGAAATCACTTGAGAAGATTTTATCTGTGTATTTATTCATTTTAGAAGAGGTTCAGTAATGTATTTTTGTTTCTATTGTTATTATTATATAGTAGTAGCATTAGTATTTTCAAGAAAGTAGAGTGAGCAAGCAGTTTAGAATGTAGCTGTATTCATTTTGTTCTGTTTCTTACATATAACAGATAACTAAAGCTTCTTTTTTTTTTCTTTTTTGCGGTACGCGGGCCTCTCACTGTTGTGGCCTCTCCTGTTGCGGAGCACAGGCTCCGGACACGCAGGCTCAGTGGCCATGGCTCATGGGCCCAGCTGCTCCGCCGCATGTGGGATCCTCCCAGACCGGGGCACGAATCCGTGTCCCCTGCATTGGCAGGCGGACTCTCAACCACTATGCCACCGGGGAAGCCCATAAAGCTTCAGTTTTAATAGTGTGTTCACACCTGTCTTTTCCACATGCATAGGTTAGGCCCTACTGTAAGTGCAGTACCAAACTGCAAGGCATATATCAGAAATTTTCAAAATGTAATAGGTACTGTAATATAGTTTTCACTTGCAAATAGGCTCTTTTGGAAAGTAATCAAGGCATGAACAACCCTGTTACCTTAAGGTGTAATTCACATGAGTTAAAAGAAGGGTGAATAGAGCCCACTGCTTTATTACATTCCACTAGATACCTTTAAACATGATGAAAGGCTTTTACACACCATGAGTTCAAGTCTCAGTTTTCTGTTGAAAGAATAATTTATTTTTGATTATGCACTTACTAAAACAAATGCATTTGAAACACAGAGGAGATATGGATCAGCTCTCTGTAGTATCAGTGGAATGAATATTTACCAGACATTCTGATCATTAAAAAAAATCCATATCTCTTTGTTCTGAGTATGATAAGGGAAAGTTGATGACAATTTTTCCAGCTGAAATCAGCAAGTAGCGGCTTAGATGAGAAACTAGCAAGTTACTTTCCAAATTTAATAATAAGCCAACAACGCAGAGCCCTATAACCCAGAGAGTTGTTTATCTTTAGACACATTTTACACTTAACCTGGTATATGATTTCTGTCAAACTCTAAGCCTAATGGTCAGGCACATCACATATCTGAAAATGCATGTGGAAAACAGTTTTTAAAATGATTACCATGTCTTTTAATAGGATTAAAGCTGCAGAGAAGCAAGCCAAGTAAATGGAAGCTTCCAGCCTGGGCAAGTTGGTCTTACTCAATGAAATCAGTAGAGAAATTTATAATGCTACTGAGATTAATTTGGAGAAGTGTCCTGCCTCTCCCCCTTTACTTCCAGTATCTACATTATAAGATCTTCTTTATTAAGGAGACAACTTCTTCTTTTTTTTTTTTTTTTTTGTGGTTTGAGGGCCTCTCACTGTCGTGGCCTCTCCCGTTGCGGAGCACAGGCTCCGGATGCACAGGCTCAGAGGCCATGGCTCATGGGCCCAGCCGCTCCGCAGCATGTGGGATCTTCCCGGACCGGGGCACGAACCCGTGTCCCCTGCATTGGCATGCGGACTCTCAACCACTGTGCCACCGGGGAAGCCCAAGAAGACAACTTCTTACAGAAGAGACTTACAAAGGTGAATCTTGCCATACAGTCCTACTTTATCTTACTGTTTGATTTTAGTCTTGTTTCTCAATGCTCTACATCTCAGAATTTTCATATTAAGAACTCTGTCTCAGGTTGGTTGTGAGAATTAGCTGGTAGAATGTAGATGAATCACCTGGGACAATATGGCACCGAATACGTGCTCATTCAATGTTGGCTTCTGCCGTCCACTTGCACCTCTAGACTTTGAAATTTCCAGAAGGCACCACGATCTTTCTACTGTGGTCTTCCTAGGGGGAGAAGCATATAGTTCCTTGCCTTATATATTCAGCACCATTTATGAATTTATTATTTTTCTGTTTGATCCATGCAAGCAGGTGTCGATAAAACATCTTCTGAGAAAGCATATGGAATATATATAAATATAACACTTGGATCCAGTTCTGAGGTTTTGTTCTTGCAGGGTTTCAGAAGGTCAGGTAAGTGAAAAACATACTCTCTTGAGTCAAACAGAGTCTTTGAGAAGAAGAAAATCTGGAAGAACATTCGAGGAGAAAACTTGAGCTACAGCATCTGAACCCAAATAGAGAAAAACAGGGGGAAATAAAACTCTCCTACTTAAAGATGTTTGAAATCTATTCCTTGTGTTTAAAGAATTCACAGTTGGAAACAGACTAGAATAGTGATTTCCAGGGCTTGGGGGTGAGGGAAATAGAAAGATGTTGGTCAAAAGTACAAACTTCCCTACCTTAAGATAAATAAGTTCTGAAGATCTAATATACAGCATGGTGACTATAGTTAGCAGTACTGTATTATATACTTGAAAGTAGTCTAAGAGAATACAGCTAAAATATTCTCATCACACCCATACAAAGAATGGTAATTATGTGATGGGATGGAGGTGTTAGCTAACTTTATAATATATATTCAATAAGTACATATATCAAATCATCACCTTGCACGCTTTGAACTTACACAATGTTGTATGTCAACTATATCTCCACAAAGCCATTAAAAATAATTCAGAATTCATAGTTGGATTAGTCCTTATGAAATTATCCAAATTAAAAATACTTAATTTGTCAATGAGATGTCCAGACATTTTGTGAGATGCAAAACTTACTAAAACTCTTTATATCTGCCTGCAATATTGCTTTACCAAATACTGTGGATGCTTGTAAATTACTGGATGGTTGGGTAAAATACCTGGACACGATATGTGAGGATTGGGAAAAGAAGAGACAATCTTGATACCTAACATATGGAATTAATGAGTCCAACTGGAATTCCTCATAATGCCACCATGTCCATCTTAATTTTTATAGTCCCTTTATAAGTAGATTTTATTATTACCTCTTTTAAGGCATGAGGATCTTGAGGCTCTGATAATTTAAGTATTTCTTTCCAGTTTTAATGAGAAATAATTGACATACTGTATAACTTTAAGACTTAAGTTTGAAGTATATAGCATGATGGTTTGAGTTACATATATTGTTAAATAATTACCATAATAGGTTTAGTCAACATCCATCATCTCATGTAGCTACAATAAAGAGAAAAGAAAAAAAATTCTCCTTGTGATGAGAACTCTTAGTATCTACTCTCTTAATTTTCCTATGCATCATACAGCAGTGTTATCTATAGTCATCATGCTGTACATTACATTACATCCCTAGTACTTATTTATCTTATACTGGAAGCTTGTGCCTTTTGGCCACCTTCCTCTGAATTTCACTATTTTTAATCAAGTTATATACATAAGTGAAAGAAGCTTGGAATCAAAATAATTGTCCATTATTTAGTGTTCTTTGAACTTAATCCATAAGCAAAAAGTTAAATATTTTTAAAAGCTAACTTTATCTCTCAATGTCTTCTGTGATAACTCCATTATCAACTGCATGTTCACAAGGAATCTTATAATTCCTCATGCATGAGAGGAAGAGACTAAAGCTATCCTCTGAGGTCTAACCATAGCTTGATTATGGAAGACCTGGGCTGTACTTTTATACCATGCATAGAAGAAAAGGTGAGAAAAGATAAATATATCCTGCTGTTGAAAGCTAGACTCAGGAGACTTTGCATTCCTTTTACCAACTGTTATAGACAAACACACATTTTCTTATACTTTATGCCTATACATGATTCTTTTTTCAGTTTTTATTGTCTTCCATTTTCTGTTAAAGGAACTTCTATTCATTCTTATTTAGTAGTGACTAAAATGACATCATCTGGATGGAGTCTTCCCTGTTTCTACCAGACTGTTATTAGGAAAAAATGTCCTGCTTTGTTACACTAATATTTTACAATATTTTTATTATAGTACTTTGCATGTTGTAATCTAGTTGCTAGTGTGTTTTATATCAGCTTTTCTACTTTAGTCAGTCAACTTGAGAAATAATTCTGCAACACATAATACAATTTATAATTTTATTAATATGGCAAAACGATCATAATATATTATGTAAAACATACATAATTTAGATAGGGAACAGTCTAAAAATTACCACAAAAATATTTATAATTGTAACCACTGAGTAACTGAGTAGTAGTATTTGGGGTGGTATTTTTCTTTTTGCCTATCTGTTTTCCTAATTTTTCAACACTGGTTATATTACTTGCATCTTGAAAGTGAGAGAAATTAGTCTTTACCAATTATATAAAAGATGAACAACCATATAATTTATGATGACCAGCTGTTCTCCATCTCTATGGAAGACAGAATTGAAAGAAAGCAAATAAGAAAGTAAGAAAGAAAGAAAGGAAGGAAACTCAGAAGGAATTTAAATAATATATAAGGAAGACTTTTCTGATTGTGAAAACTGTTAAGTACTATACCAGATTAATAACGGAATGAAAACATATTTATTAAGGTCTTATAAAACTGGCCTGGAGTAATTTTCATATTGGCATGTGTGCAGACAGGGCGATGTTTAGGTTGACTTTTTTTTTTTTTTTTTGCGGTACGTGGGCCTCTCACTGTTGTGGCCTCTCCCGTTGCGGAGCACAGGCTCCGGATGTACAGGCTCAGCCGCCATGGTTCACGGGCTTAGCTGCTCCGCGGCATGTGGGATCTTCCCGGACCGGGGCACAAACCAGTGTCCCCTGCATCGGCAGGTGGACTCTCAACCATTGCGCCACCAGGGAAGCCCTAGGTTGACTTTTAAAAGTCCTTTGCAGTGCTTCGCTTTTATAGTATGATGGATTTTGTAGGAATAACACTTATTTCTCATATGACACTAAGTGACTCATTCAAGACTTTACAGAAGACAAAAAGCCCTATCTCCAGTCCTCTACTGACATGTAGTTTTTATTTTCTAAATCTCCAAGGTAGAAAACAGATTTCTTAAATGTAGGCACTGGGATTTTAGCAATCCCTTAAAGCTCTTATGTTTTGAATTCCCAACTCAGATCAAATTCATTTTATGCTCTTCTAAATGCATATCATCTCTGAGAAGCAATTTTTCCTCTTTAAAATCTAACCTTTCCTCTTCCTGTGTTCTACTTTGATTTCCCCTACTGGCAAGCTCAGTTTTAGCGATGATCTTTTAGCCCCTGGTTTCTCATTAACTTAGATGATGGCAGTGAATGTGCTGTCACTTATGACAGAGAAAATTGAGAAGATGAGTAATTAGATGGTCTGAAAAATTTCCTATCTCAAATTTACTTCACACTATCCATATTGTTTGTTATTCTTCCTTTGATTAAGTATTATCCAGGATTGAATTGTTCATACTATTCTCCCCAATTTAATTAATGTTGCCTTGATTGATTAATGTACAATTTCATTTTTTCTATCATATAATTTCCCATCTAAGAAAACATATGTCAAAAGCCTTAAGAGGCCTTAATCTTCTATGGCCCAATCATACTATTTTTTTGTTAACTGCTTTTGTTTTTTCAGAATCACTTGAATGTAAAATATATGGAAGGAAACAATTTTTAAAATAGGGTAAACATAACATTTGTTTAGAAAAAAAATGTTTTGAATCTCTTCTCTAAATCGAACCAAATTTAGAGTAGGTACATTGCTATCTTTATCCCCTTGCTATTTTGTATCATTAAAAAAAAAAAAAGAAAAACAAAACAAAACATGCTTTGCCTTTTTTTCAAGGTGAGATAGATAGAAAAAGACACAGAAGGATTATTTTCTTGAAAGTTAATCCAGAAATCACAGTTTTAATGGAATTTATTCATTCATTCATCACAGTCTTTACGATTTTAAGAACTAATGTATCTGGAGTTAGATACATCATCATACTTTTATCATATCTAATTATTTTCCAAATTCACAGGCTTATGCAGCAAATCACTTGACCAAACTAGCAGTCATCAGAACACTGGCATTTCTTGAATAAAAAGTATAGAAAACATGCCAGGCACTGTGCTAGGAAATAAAGATACAGCAGTGAAAAATACAATCAAGGAGGTATGAATGAGGTATACGAAAGAAGGAATAAGAAGCCATAATAGAATGTGATAAAACTGGGATACAATAAGACTCTATGGAGCATCTAAGATAGAGGGAAAATGTATATTTGGGGAATGTGCTTAAAGGAAATAAAAGTATACTGAGACCTGGAAAATGAGTAACAGCCAATAATGCAAAAAAAAAAAAAGGCAAAGGGGTGGGGCCAGGTGAGTGAAACTCTACAGACAGAGCAAAAGTGTGTGAAGGAAGACTGCAGATGGTTGTGTGAGAGTGTGTGATGTTGATCACTGGACCAACATCATTGGCATCACCTGGGAATAATGTATTAGATATGCAAATTCTCCAGCCCCATCCCAGATCAAATGAATCAGAAATCCTAGAATGGAGCCTGGCAATCTGTGTTTTAACAAGCCCTCCCTGTGACTGTTACGCCAGCTGAAGTGTGAGAACCACTATGTACAAGGAACTCAAATTAAATTAGCAAGATTGTACAGAATGCTCAAAAGTAGCTAAAGATTAGCCTTGCAAAATGAGAGATAAGAACCTGAAAGTATAAAAGAGATAACTAATAACAACCTGATATATATTTAAAAAATTAAAAAAAAAAGAACCTGAAAAATCATGACCTTATCTCATGAAGACAATGATGACCACAGAAAATTTGTAAGGAGGAGAGTGACAGCCATCCATTCACATCACTTCATTTGAGGAGCGTTCCCTGACCTACCTTATCTAAAGCAGCCCATTGGCCACTGTTTGTTCACACCACAAGTTAACTTGTGTCATAGCACTCATACCTTCCTTATACTTTCTCATTTGTCTATTTTTGTTTGTTTAGGTCTGTCTTCTTTCACTGAAACGTAAGGGTCTTGGTGGCAAAGCCATTGCCTGTCTTCTTCTATATTGAATTTCCAAAGCTTACAACATTGCTTAGTATATAATAAAAACTCATTGAATGTTTGTTGAATGAATAAATCAATGTATAAGTTACTAGGGATGTACTCTAGATGGGATCAATAGCAGAGTAACTGAGGCAGAGGAACGGAGAAGTGACCTGGAAGATAAAATAGTGGAAATAACTACTGCGGAGCAGAATAAAGATAAAAGAATGAAAAGAACTGAGGACAGGCTCAGACACCTCTGGGACAACATTAAACACACAAACATTTGACTTATAGGGGTTCCAGAAGAAGAAGACAAAAATAAAAGGTCTGTTAAAATATTTGAAGTGATTATAGTTGAAAACTTCCCTAATATGGGAAAGGAAATAGTTAATCAAGTCCAGGAAGCACAGAGAGTCCCATACAGGATAAATCCAAGGAGAAACATGCCAAGACACATATTAATCAAACTGTCAAAAATTAAATAAAAAGAAAATATATTAAAAGCAGCAAGGGAAAAACAACAAATAACACACAAGGGAATCCCCATAAAGTTAACAGCTGATCTTTCAGCAGAAACTCTGCAAGCCAGAAGGGACTGGCAGGACATATTTAAACTGATGAAGGAGAAAGACCTACAACTAAGATTACTCTACCCAGCAAGGATCTCATTCAGATTTGATGGAGAAATTAAAACGCTTACAGACAAGCCAAAGCTGAGAGAGTCCAACACCACAAAACCAGCTTTACAAAAAATACTAAAGGAACTTCTCTAGGCAAGAAACACAAGAGAAGGAAAAGACCTACAATAAAAAACCCAAAACAATTAAGAAAATGGGAATAGGAATATACATAATGATAATTACCTTAAATGTAAAAGGATTAAATGCTCCCACCAAAAGAAACAGACTGGCTGAATGGATACAAAAACAAGACGCATATATACGCTGTCTACAAGAGACCCACTTCAGACCTAGAGAAGCATACAGACTGAAAGTAAGGGGATGGAAAAAGATATTCCATTCAAATGGAAATCAAAAGAAAGCTAGAGTAGCAATTCGCTTATCACACAAAATAGACTTTAAAATAAAGACTATTACAGAGACAAAGAAGGACACTATATAATGATCAAGGGATCGATCCAAGAAGAAGATATAACAATTGTAAATATTTATGCACCCAATATAGGAGGACCTCTATACATAAGGCAAACACTAAGAGCCATAAAAGGGGAAATCAACAGTAACACATTCATAGTAGGGGACTTTAACACCCTACTTTCACCAATGGACAGATCATCCAAAATGAAAATAAATAAGGAGACACAAGCTTTAAATGATACATTAAATAAGATGGACTTAATTGATATTTATAGGACATTCCATGCAAAAACAAGAGAATACACATTTTTCTCAAGTGCTCATGGAACATTCTCCAGGATAGATCATATCTTGGGTCACAAATCAAGCCTTGGTAAATCTAAGAAAATTGAAATCATATCAAGTATCTTTTCCGACCACAATGCTATGAGACTAGATATCAATTACAGGAAAAGATCTGTAAAAAATAAAAACTCATGGAGGCTAAACAATACACTACTTAATAACGAAGTGATCACTGAAGAAATCAAAGAGGAAATCAAAAAATACCTAGAAACAAATGACAATGGAGACATGATGACCCAAAACCTATTGGATGCAGCAAAAGCAGTTCTAAGAGGTAAGTTTATAGCAATACAATCCTACCTTAAGATAAAGGAAATATCTCGAATAAACAACCTAACCTTGCACCTAAAGCAATTAAAGAAAGAAGAACAAAAAACCCCAAAAGTTAGCAGAAGGAAAGAAATCATAACGATCAGATCAGAAATAAATGAAAAAGAAATGAAGGAAACAATAGCAAAGATCAGTAAAACTAAAAGCTGGTTCTTTGAGAAGGTAAACAAAATTGATAAACCATTAGCCAGACTCATCAAGAAAAAAAGGGAGAAGACACAAATCAATAGAATTAGAAATGAAAAAGGAGAAGTAACAGCTGACACTGCAGAAATACAAAAAATCATGAGAGATTGCTACAAGCAACTCTATGCCAATAAAATGGACAACGTGGAAGAAATGCACAAATTCTTAGAAACACACAACCTGCCAAGACTGCATCAAGAAGAAATAGAAAATATGAACAGGCCAATCACAAGCACTGAAATTGAAACTGTGATTTAAAATCTTCCAACAAACAAAAGCCCAGGACCAGATGGCTTTACAGGTGAATTCTATCAAACATTTAGAGAAGAGCTAACACCTATCCTTCTCAAACTCTTCCAAAATATAGCAGAGGGAGGAACACTACAAAACTAATTCTACGAGTCCACCTTCACCCTGATTCCAAAACCAGACAAGGATGTCACAAAGAAAGAAAACTACAGGCCAATATCACTGATGAACATAGATGGAAAAATCCTCAACTAAATACTAGCCAACAGAATCCAGCAGCACATTAAGAGGATCATATGCCATGATCAAGTGAGGTTTATTCCAGGAATCCAAGGATTCTTCAATATACACAAATCAATCAACGTAATACACCATATTAACAAATTGAAGGAGAAAAAACATATGATCATCTTAATAGATGTAGAGAAAGCTTTTGACAAAATTCAACACACATTTATGATAAAAACCCTGAAGAGGGCTTCCCTCGTGGCGCAGTGGTTGAGAGTCCACCTGCCAATACAGGAGACACGGGTTAGGGCCCTGGTCTGGGAAGATCCCACATGCCACAGAGCAGCTGGGCCCTTGAGTCATGGTCGCTGAGCCTGCACGTCCGGAGCCTGTGCTCCGCAACGGGAGAGGCCACACAGTGAGAGGCCCACGTACCGCATACACACACACACACACATAAAGCGCTGCAGAAAGTAGGCATAGAGGGAACTTTCCTCAACATAATAAAGCCCATATATGACAAACCCACAGACAACATCATTCTCAATGGTGAAAAACTGAAAGCATTTCCACTAAGATCAGGAGCAAGACAAGGTTGCCCACTCTCACCACTCTTATTCAACATAGTTTTGGAAGTTTTAGGCAAGCAATTAGAGAAGAAAAGGAAATAAAAGGAATCCAAACCAGAAAAGAAGAAGTAAAGCTGTCAGTTTTTGCAGATGACATGGTACTATACATAGAGAATCCTAAAGATGCTACCAGAAAACTACTAGAGCTAATCAATGAATTTGGTAAAGTAGCAGGATACAAAAGTAATGCACAGAAATCTCTGGCATTCCTATCCACTAATGATGAAAAATATGAAAGTGAAATCAATAAAACACTCCCATTTACCACTACCACAAAAAGAATAATATATCTAGGAATAAACCTACCTAAGGAGACAAAAGACCTGTATGCAGAAAATTATAAGACACTGAAGAAAGAAATTAAAGATGATACAAATAAATGGAGAGATATACCATGTTCTTGGATTGGAAGAATGAACATTGTGAAAATGACTCTACTACCCAAAGCAATCTATAGATTCAATGCAATCCCTATCAAATATCACTGGCATTTTTCACAGAACTAGAACAAAAAATTTCACAATTTGTATGGAAACACAAAAGACCCCGAATAGCCAAAGCAATCTTGAGAAAGAAAAACAGAGCTGGCAGAATCAGGCTCCCTGACTTCAGACTATACTACAAAGATACACTAATCAAGACAGTATGGTACTGGCACTAAAACAGAAATATAGATCAATGGAACAGGATAGAGAGCCCAGAGATAAAGCCACACACATATGGTCACCCTATCTTTCATAAAGGAGGCAGGAATGTACAGTGGAGAAAGGACAGCCTCTTCAATAAGTGGTGCTGGGAAAACTGGACAGGTACATGTAAAAGGATGACATTAGAACACTCCCTAACACCATACACAAAAGGAAGCCTAAAATGGAGTAAAGACCTAAATGTAAGGCCAGACACTATCAAACTCTTAGAGGAAAACATAGGCACAACACTCTATGACATAAATCACAGCAAGATCCTTTTTGATCCACCTCCTAGAGTAATGGAAATAAAAACAAAAATAAACAAATGGGACCTAATGAAACTTCAAAGCTTTTGCACAGCAAAGGAAACCATAAACAAGACCAAGAAACAACCCTCAGAATGGGAGAAAATATTTGCAAATGAAGCAACTGACAAAGGATTAATCTCCAAAATTTATAAGCAGCTCATGCAGCTCAATAACAAAAAAAGCAAACAACCCAATCCAAAATGGGCAGAAGACCTAAATAGACATTTGTCCAAAGAAGATATACAGATTGCCAACAAACACATGAAAGAATGCTCAACATCATTAATCATTAATGCAAATCAAAACTACAATGAGATATCGTCTCACACCGGTCAGAATGGCCATCATCAAAAGATCTAGAAACAATAAATACTGGAGAGGGTGTGGAGAAAAGGGAGCACTCTTGCACTGTTGGTGGGAATGTGAATTGGTACAGCCACTATGGAGAACAGTATGGAGGTTCCTTAAAAAACTACAAATAGAGCTACCATATGACCCAGCAATCCCACTACTGGGCATATACCCTGAGAAAACCGTAATTCAAAAAGAGTCATGTACCAAAATGTTCATTGCAGCTCTATTTACAATAGCCAGGAGATGGAAACAACCTAAGTTTCCATCATCGGATGAATGGATAAAGAAGATGTGGCACATATATACAATGGAATATTACTGAGCCATAAATGAAACAAAATTGAGTTATTTGTAGCGAGGTGGATGGACCTAGAGTCTGTCATACAGAGTGAAGTAAGTCAGAAAGAGAAAGACAAATACCATAAGCTAACACATATATATGGAATATAAGAAAAAAAATGTCATTAAGTACCTAGGGGTAAGATGGGAGTAGAGACACAGACCTACTAGAGAGTGGACTTGAGGATATGGGGAGGGGGAATGGTAAGCTGTGACAAAGTGAGGGAGTGGCATGGACATATATACACTATGAAATGTAAAATAGATAGCTAGTGGGAAGCAGCCGCATAGCACAGGGAGATCAGCTTGGTGCTTTGTGACCACCTGGTTGGGTGGGATAGGGAGGCTGGGAGGAGGGAGACTCAAGAGGGAGGAGATATGGGAACATATGTATATGTATAACTGATTCACCTTGTTATAAAGCAGAAACTAACACACCATTGTAAAGCAATTATACTCCAATAAAAGATGAAAAAAAAAAGTTACTAGGGATGAAGTTGTGAGAAAGAAAGACCCAGGTCCTGATCTCATGGAGCTTACTTTCTGGTTTACAGTATTATTTTTGTATTTAGATAGCATTTAGATTGCTGTAGGGTGACTGGGGGAAAAGCTGGAGACAGGGAAACTAATTTGGATGCTGTTTCCGCCATCAGTGTCAGAGGTAACAGTGAGAGAAATGCCATTGGAGATGGAAAGAAATAAAACTTAAAATACAGTTAGCAGATAGAATCAGGAGTCTTCTGTGATTGATAAAATATAAGAGAAAGGAGTCAAGGTATGGAGGATTGGATTCTGGCTTAAGCCACTGAAAGACAGAAACTGTTTTGTGGAGAGATAGAACAGAGGGGAAGAGGCAAGCAGGTTACAAATATTATAGGGGGCATACTTATATTAAATATTTATTGGTGGGTGTATTTCCATTTGGTAATAAAATACAGCACAAAATTAAGAGCTTGTTGGTGAAGTTGCATGTAATAATCAACACAAATTCCTTAATAGACAAATAAACTGTACACTGAAAAAATTAAATTCATGTTACTCAGTGACTTCATTCACTAACAAAAAGACTTTGGGTTCCCAAGAATCTTGTAATTGTGTATCTTTTACATCGGAAACTATGGGATAACTAGGAAATTTTTGTCACTATATTTAAGAATAATTGCCTCCATGTACATGAGAGGTATGTGAAGAAGAATTGGGAGATTTTTCCAAGTACCCTATTGTCTAAGTTTAGATATTACTAAACTATATTCCTCAGCTTGAATATCCTCCCTCAAAACCCGTAACAAATGGATTTTTGTTACAGTGAGAGCCTTAAAAAGCAGAAAGTCAAGGCAGAGGAAACAGACTGATACTATTATGATTGTGGTTATACAGTCCCTTATATTCACATAATAGTTTATAATTTTGAAAACATTTTCACATTAGTCTGACTTTTTTTAAGGCTTCCAGTACCTCTGGAGGTCATTAGGATTTATCTCAATCTGAACGGATGAGGGATATGAGATTCTTTGAGATTTTATGGTCTTCCTGGATTCACATCTTTAGAAAGTGAAAGAGACAATGCTTACCCAATGTTTCTGCCAACAAGGTCAGAATTCATTTCAAGGCAAAGTTAAAGCAAAAAAGGTAACATAAATGTAACAATATGTGTATATACAAAGATGTGCTTTCCCAGTAAAACTAGATGGTTTTCTGAAATCATACACTGAAAGAGTTGTGCTGCAAGGTAGCTGTGATTAAAAGGTTTCACAGAAGTGCTTCTAAGAAGGACACTGCTGAGATAGTACTCAGAGTGGAAGAATTTTTCTTTGCCAGCTACTGAGTGATAGTGGGACACCATTATCCTACCAGAGTAGCCAGAAGAAGCTGCTAACTTGAACATCTGAAGCAAAGTTAATGCCAGTAGAAAATGCCATTTCTGAAAGCTGACAGGGACAGACCAGTTGCTGGAAATGATTACTAAAGGAGTCATTACAAGCTGGAGAGGCTGAGGAAAACTATTGGAAAACCCCACCTATGGCAGTAGGCACCAATGAGAACAGATAGAGTTGCAGGCAAAGGCAGACTAATTTTCTTCCATCCCTGCCTTATTCACCATGCCAGTAAAGTGTCAGTTTTAAACAGAAAAGAATCATCTCTCTGTTTCTCAGAGTGAGAGTGGAGTTCATCAGTCTATTGTTAAGTCTATCATGAAGAAGTGTGTGTAAATTACCCACAGTGTTATGAGGGATGTTCAAGGACCTTTATTTTCAGCAGAGGGACCCTGGAAATTCAGAACCCATGGCATCAGGAAATATAGACAGAGCCTTATAGCACGTAGGTCCTCAGAATATATTTTGCAAGCCCAAAGATCTTAAATTCTGTTTCCTTAAGTAATAAATGAAGGGATAGGTTAGACCGGGTTTATTTTCAAATATTTTGAAAAGTATTAAAGATTCTCTAAGTGACCTAGGAGTCAATTTCCAGGCATGTGTTGAGGCCAGTGCACACAGGTCCAAGCCTGACCCTTCCTCTTAGATCAGCTCTTCTGTATCCATATGGAGATTCTGCATATGAATTTGAAGTATATTCCCTGTGGCTATAAAATTTGAAAATATCTAGACTAGGTCACCTCTAACTCTTCTTCTAACTTGAAAATCTGCATTCACTAGCACAAACATTATTCTGCTCTCTTGCTCTGTTTCCAAAATGTTCCAATTTCAGAATGCAGGTACATTCTTCTGTATTTTATCCCTTCCTCTCTTCACAACTCCCCCACTCTTTCCTTCTCTCCCTTTCTTTCTTCCCAGCCCCCAGACTTTTCCAGAGCCTGTAAATTCTATCATGATTTCTTGATTTTGCATTTGCTTGGCATTTGTCTGCCGTTCCAAAATCGACCTCAGGTTTGCAGGGAAGGCTCCAGCTGGAAAAATAAGCTTCCTGCTCTTGTCCATCCTGTTTCTAATCTGCTGCTGTTGTAAGAAAGTCCCTTCAGGGATTTCTTTACTTCCTATTGCTTTGCCTTTTTTGCTATAAACCTCACAAATATTAATCTCTCCTGGTCCCCCTTTTCCCTTAATGCTTAACTTATTTTTTTTTAGTCTAAAATGCCTGCCAGTACTTTTCACACTTCATCATGTCTCCAGGAATACTGGCCCTAGGTCAAAGCCAGAGGCTGCAACTTGACAAACTATGTTGCAAGGTGTTTTTTTCCTCCACACTGTCTGCAGCTGTCATCTTCTCTCAAGTCTCCAAACTGCAAACTAGCCAGAGTCTGCATGGGATCATGGGATTTTGTAATTCTGATTTATTAGACAAAGAAAAAGAAAGTTTTAGCTTTTTTTCCCTCCATATCTAGGAAAATAATTAACCTATAAATCTATATTCTTTACTGGTTTCCTTTGATGGGATTCTGATTCACAGAATCAGAAGTCACAATAGAGAAGAGGAATTGAAAAATCTCTTTCCTGGAGGAAAATGATTTACAAATAATACTTTGGCTATAAGAATTGTATATTGTCCTTTAAAAGAAAACTTACCTGCTCTACCAATATTGTTTGATATTTAAATTTCCCTTTGGGTGAGTGTGGTAACTGTAGTGGCCCAGGACAGAGAGAAGTATGGCCTCTCTTTATTTCAAGAAAAAGCAATCTAAATTCCCTTTAGCTTATTTTCAGTTAAAAAGACATCAAGGGCTTCCCTGGTGGTGCAGTTGTTTAGAGTTCGCCTGCCGATGCAGGGGACACGGGTTCGTGCCCCTGTCCAGGAAGATCCCACATGCCGCGGAGTGGCTGGGCCCGTTAGCCATGGCCGCTGAGCCTGCGCGTCCGGAGCCTGTGCTCCGCAACGGGAGAAGCCACAACAGTGAGAGGCCTGCGTACTGCAAAAAAAGAAAAAAAACAAAAAAAAGGTGGCCATGGGTTGTCAAATACTTAAGACTTTTGAAACATATTATCAAATTGCCCTTTGGAAAGTTTGTACCAATTTACAGTCCTGTCAGCATTATATGAAAGTGCCTATTTTTATGGTATTGCATTTAATAAATTAAAAACAATTGAGCAAACTAGAAAATAGACTAAAATTCAGTCAAAATGTATCAAGTTCTCTTCTGTCAAATTGACATATATTTGCAGCTTCAAAGAAACGCAGCTCATATTTTCTCTTGTGTTTATGAAATTAGACTGTGACCTTTGAATAATGAACACATATGCAAGTAAAA
Source organism: Delphinus delphis (assembly GCF_949987515.2). Taxonomy (NCBI): domain Eukaryota; kingdom Metazoa; phylum Chordata; class Mammalia; order Artiodactyla; family Delphinidae; genus Delphinus; species Delphinus delphis. The sequence goes on along the minus strand of NC_082690.1, from coordinate 43,580,779 downwards.
TTCTACTTATTTCTTTGAATTTGGTTGCCTATAGAATATAGTTTTGTGGTGGATTCCATGCTTTCAGTTTTCTATTGCAGCAGGAGGTATTATCCTTAGCTTGGGGAAATCAATTTCTATTCTCTAGGGAATAATACTTTCTAATACTGTACATTTGTGGTCATTCATGTTTTGTTAGATTATTCTGATTCTGTTTCTTAAAGATCCACAGTAGGAAAGCTTGCCAAGTTTAGCATTGTACTGGCTTTCAGCCTGAAGTATAATGAAAACTCAACTACTTCTGATTTAACAATTTTAAGATAATGTCTGTCTTTATGTCCATTTGCTGAGAAAGCTTAGACTTTAACAATTAGAGAACCAAAGATTTTCTTCTTCCATAGATGTTGTGTCTAGAATAACTTACATTCAACAAAACATGGAGTTGGAAATAATTCTCTGGGTCATCTACTCCAGTTTCTGGACCAATAAAGGCATTTTTTTTTAAAGTGAAACAACTCATTTTACTCTTAAGTAGCACAGTTAGACACTTCTTCCTCACGTACCTAAATTTGCTTCCTTTTTACAATCCACCCATTAGATCATTTTATTTTCTCTTTCACATCACAGGATTCAAGATATTTGAAAATGCCTATTATAACCTCTTCAGTCTTTCTTTTAAGACATATTATCTTCATTTCTTTGTATTCCTTCTCACATGACATGTTTCCTCAGTTCTTTTACTAGATAACCTTCCTGTGCAAACATCGTATTAGCTCATTGAGGCCTCATTAATAGAGGTATAGTTATGAGATAATAGGAGATATGGATGCATTGTGTTTATGTTGAGTGGACACTGTTTGGAGTGTTGTTGTCAAGCCTGAACACAACATTTCAAGCTAGAATGTATCTAGCAGAGCATTACCTACAATAATCTTGAGTAAATATCTTTGTATTATCTTAATTGCCAATTAATCAATATGGCCCTTTGTAGCCAAGATGTGTTGCTATAAAATGCATACAGAAATAGTGAACACAATATTTAGAATATATGTCAATATAATTGAGAAATATTTGTCTCATGTAAAAAATGTTACTCTACAAAAGAAGGTAGGTGATTTAACCCAGTCGGTTGAATTTCAACAGTCAATTCCTTTATTAAGTCTTAGCAGCGTACTAGCACTGAGGTGGAGAGGTAAATACTTAAGACATTAGGAGCCCTAAACTGTGAATTTAAAAAAGTTTAAAATGTACTGTTCTTGTAAAAAAAAGAGGTAGCTTCATAAGGGCAGTCTCTTCTTCTCCCCTCTATCCCTGTAAACTTGATGCCAGACAACACTGCCTAAAACCACTCCCTGGCTATTGTATTTCCCCTCTAAAAGGTGATGATGGTCAATGAGTCACCGTTTACTACTGGATAAAATCTGAAATACTTCATTGTGATCAAGTTAAGGTCATGAACGTGAAAAGGGAGTTTATCTTGGATAGTCCTGGTTAGTTCAATGTAATCATAAAGGTCTTAAATGTAGAGGATAAAGACAGAAGAGGAAAATCAGTCAGAGGGAGGTGTGGCTACTGAAAGAAATCACAGAGCAATACAACATAGCTGACTTTGCAGGTGGAGAAGGGGCCATGAGCCGCGGAATGTAAATGGCCTTTGGAAACTGGAAAAGGCAAGGAAATGAATTCTCCTCTAGAGCTCCAACAAGGAATACAGCAGTACAGGTACCTTGATTTTATTCCAGTGACACCCTTATCAGTCTTGCAAGCTAGAGAACTGAAAGTAATAAATTCCTGTTGCATTGAACCACCAAGTTTCTGGTCATTTTTAAGGTAGCCATATAAAACTAATACACAGAAGAAAACTGATTAATTTTTTTAGTCATTAGATGAACTAGAAAGTTTTCCTAATAACTAATCATTTTATCATACATATTTTATTAAAATGCCTTGTACATATTTATGTATATGTATGAATATATTTATATCCCTCTATTTATCTGTACCTATATATCTATATATGTTACTGAACCAAACTTGGATCTGCTCACCTGCAGTCAGTAGAACCAAAGTTGGGTCTGCTTGCCTGCAGGCAGTAAAGCCAATCTACTGACATGGGTTGTGGTGAAGGAAAGCACAGTGCTTATTGTAGATGCCAAACAGTGTGGGCAGCTAATGCTCAAAAATCTTGAACTCCCAGATGGGTTTCAGGGAAGTGTATTTAAAGACAAGGTGTTGGAGAGCATTGCAGGCTGCATGAGCAGCTCCTGTACAGTTCTCTGACTGGTTGATGATGAAGTAACAGGGTGGTGTCACAGGGGTTGATATCATCAACGCTCAGGCTCAAGCAGGTGTGGGGCTACCTGCTCATGGTCATCATGGAGTTAACTTCTTCCATGTGGTTGGGGGGCGGGTGGTTAGCCTTTAAAACAACTCAAGAATGTGCATCAGATACTGTTATCTATATCCTTCAGGGCGGAACTCAAGATTCTGTGACTGCTATACAGCTGATTTACTGTTTAAATTGTTACCAGTTCTCCTGGCCCAACTGTTATTTTTGTCACTACATGTTCACATCCTTTCAATAATTAACTCTTAAGCCAGGTTTTTGTGCCTCAGGGGAGGCCTGGGAGACTACAGCTTTTTTACAAACAAGAGGCAGGCAGAGTATATTGGGGGTGGGGCTCTGTCCCAGGAAGCCCCCATAGGATCCAGCTTGTATATAAATTTACATACATTATAAATTTTTGTATAATCATGGCCTCCAGATACATCACTCACATGTCCCACACACATATGAGGGCAAAAAAAATATGTTGCCAAGCTGGCTTGGAGCTCCTGCAGGCGATATTAGGTGGAATTGGTCTCTAGGTTATGTAGAAGTTCAACAAAGAAATTGGGAGAGAATACTCTAAGCAAAGGGAGAAGAACAAACTAAGCCACAAAGGTATAAACCAGCAATTTCAGAGGTGGAGGGACTACCAAAATATATAATGTAAGGCATCAAGTATCAAGAGACAAAGCTTGGAGGAAAATAGAGTTTAAATTTTAAAGGGTATATATATATATATCATACTAGAAAGACTGAACTTAAGCATCATTCTGCAGGCCACTTACTTTATTACTCAGACTTGTAAATACTTAATGACTTAATTGTAATTCAGAGACATGTAAAAATCCATACCACAGATTACAAGGTTTGGATGATCCGACTTTTGTCTTTTCCTAAACTCCACTGCCACCACTCTAACCCTTATTCATTGTGTCCTAGCCCCAGTGGTAGTTTTTTTTAAGTTCCTCGACCATGCCAAGCTCTTTTCCACCAGGAGTCTTTGCATATACTGTTCCCTCTGCTTGGAAGATTCTGCACCACCACAACAAAGCCCCACCCCAGGCACACATACATTTCCCATGATTAGCTCTCTCTCATGCTTTAGTGTAAGTTTATATGTCACTTCCTCTGAAAGGTATTCCTTGAAATCAGAATTAAATTTCTTTGTCCTTCTGTTATTTTCAGCTTAAGCATACTGTTTGTTTCCTTCATGCACACCATTTATCAACACTGGTAATACTGGTAATATTCCTTTCCATCACTTTTCCATAACAAAAATTCAGTGAGGATAGGGGAATTTCATCTTTCTCTTTTTACTGTTGTAATCTCAACACCCTTAACAGTGCCTGTTATATATTAATTAGCTAATAATATATTTTGAATTAACTAATTAATCAGTCAATGATGGACAGTTTGAACAGATTTTTTTAAAGATAAACATTTAAGATAAGAAGATTTTGCATTTTTCTGGACTAAAGGTGAAGAAGAATTCAACTAAGCTCTTGACTATAGGAAAACAAAGGAAGGGCAGATTTTAGAAATAACTAAGAATAACAAGACTGATAGATATAGTGAGGCGGTGGCATGTAGAAAGAGTGCTATATTGAATGAGAGGATTCTACAGCATGAAGTAAAATCCTATGTGTGGTAAAGTGGTGATATGTTGAAAAGAAGGTAATATGTCTAATTGTGTATGTACATATTAAGTATTAAAATGTATATAGTTATCTAAGGAGAGTCAAACAAATATTTAGATTTATAAATCTGAAACTCAGAGAGAAGGCATAGCTAAATAGTATTTGGAATTTTTCACCTATAGATGATCGTTAAAATCATAAAAGTGATTAAGATTTTCCAGTAAGGAAATGTGAACCAAAAGATCAGAGAGTAAGGAGAAGTACCCCTGTGCATTTAGGAAGATATGGAAGGAGAAGAACTTAAAAAAGAAATATGAGAAAATATGATTAGCAAAATATTGCTCTTAAGGTCAAGGGAGACAAGTATTTAACTGTTAACTGTTAAATATTTAGCAGTTAACTGTTAAATAAAAGCCATATGGCTGAAAAGTTATCTATAGAATACCCGCTTTACTGATATGATAAAATAGAAAAACAAAAACAACCACGTATTTTGTCTCAACCTTTCCTGGGTTTAGAATCAATCCTGATTTCTGGTGACAATTTTCTTTTTTTTTTTGGTGGAGACAGATTGGAGGCTAGGGGACAGACACACAGACATAGTGGAAGGGTAGAGAGGGGCCTTATAATACTTGTTTAATCCCATAACCCTTACATGATCTTCAAGTTGTAGGTAATCTAATCATGATAGGAATATTTTATTATATAAAACAATAGCATAGTAATCCTGATGACTGTATATAGAGGTGTAATTCTTGCACCTTTCCAATCTTGTAACTTTATGTAAATCTTATGGTCGTTAAAGAGTAGCCTTTGCCATTTGCTTTGCTTCCTTGTCACCTCTGACTTGGACCAGCTATTTAAGCCCTGGCATTTTCTATTTGGTGCTGTGTTTATTTGAGGGCTTGGAGTCAGTAGTTTCTCTCTAGCTTTGGCCTTATTGAAGGAAACCTTTCAGATCCACCAATGAAATTAACATCTCTAACCAAAGATTTTTAGATCAAGTGAAAACAAAACAAATAAAATAAAACAAACTTTGCCACTATAACTGAAAATAGAGGAAAAAAATGCTTTCTCTACTCTTTCTTCTTAATATCCAAATCTTATCATATAGCTTTTGAGACAGGACACATGAGAAAATCTGAAGTACTTAATATACTTTTAGTGTGAATGCTTTAATTAGACAAGAGTGTTAAGGGGCAAGTAGGGAACATTTTCTTTAGAATTCAAATGCCAGGGCCCAATTTCATGTTTCATGGTAACCCCAGGAATGCTCTGATTGACATTAATTACTGGTACGGGGCAGCAGGTGAGTGGTAGCAGATGGGTTAAAGCTTTGACTGAGCTGCAGAGTCCAATCTATTACCCAGTGATAACAGATAAACCCTTTCAAAGAACAAATTGACCCTTGCCCTGATGCTATCTCATGGCCTGATTCATTCTTCGCAAATTCATGTTGCTGGAGTCATTATGAGCGACATATCACAGTCCAGGTCAAGAAGCTTTTGTCAAATAATTCTCTTGGAAATTACTTAGGAGTTCTAATATTCCCAATTCACATGTAAGGAGTTCATTTAGTATTATATCAGATCTTTCAGCTCCCTTTCCTTAGCCGACGATTATCATTATGTTTAACTTTAATGGATATTTTAAATAATGATGATATCGTGTTCTTTTAAAAAGTCTTCCAGAGAGATCCTTTCTCCTCCACTTCTGTCTCACTCTAACACATTATAGATTCTTACCTGGATTTCTCTTCTCTCTGCTGTCATGGCTTGAGCACAGGTCTGGATTATTACCTGGAATACATTACACTGACATTGTTCCAGCACAAACATGGATTATTACCACTGCTTCCTTCAGATCTCCTTTCCAGACTATCCTACCTGTCATTTCTGTCTACCCACCTTAAGGTACAGATTCCATGGTAGCACTCCCTTAATAAGAATTCCCAGTGTCACATAGTCCTTAGCATTGTGATTCATACATAGTAGATATTCAAGTACTTTTAGGTTCATTTTCTAATGATTAATTAATGATTTAAATGCATGGAAATATTTAAATATATTGCAATATTAAATTAGTCCAAGTCTTTTTCAGCTGATTTCAGGATATTACAGATTCAGTTTAATCATTTCAAGAAATATTAAATATTATCTAATTTCCTGACACAGTGTAAACTTTTTTACCACCTCACTGCCAAATGATTGACCAGTTTCAGGGAAAACACATACAACAGAAAGAGTCTAAACTTCCACCCACATACTCTTTTCCTAAAACTAGGCAATGTACATTTTTTATGTTTTCTGTTGCTCAGCACCATATTAAATGTTTTCCTCAGAATTTGAAAATCTAGCCAAATGCCTATTACAAAGAGCCAAATAGCTAAGGTCCATCAAACGAAAATTAGCTTTTGCAAACCTCATAGTATAAAAGAATTAAAATCATGCATTGCTTCCTGCTTTGTAGAAAACTAAAGAGGAGTTTCTCATCCACAGGAAAAATTAATATTGTGATAGACATATAAATATGAAAAAGTAGATGTGAGTTTGATAAATAATTTTATTTCTGCTCTATAAAACTATCAAATAAATATATACTTATATTAATATTTGAAAAGTATCAAGATATTCACTACTTCTCTACATTCCTTGAATATCTTTGAGTTCTTGCTATAACCCAGTATTACCCTAATTTATGCTCTGTGAGCTATAAATGGGGAAGAGAAAAAACCGAGTAGTTCCTAGATGCCTGGCTGTGTGCTTTACATGATTCTATATTTTAATTCTTATGAAACTCTATTGATATGGGCTACTTTTATTATCACCTTCTTGTTACCTATAAGGAAACAGCCTTTAGCTTGGTAGATTGCTATTGGCTATACAGCTAATAAGTGAGGAAGCTAGAAGTAGACCTGTGTAACTGTAATTGGGGGTCTAGGGTCTGTGCTTTATTAATTAATTACTCAGCTATACTACTTATTTATCCTAAGGAATCAGGCCTGATTGGCTAAATTAATCTAACAGTGAAGGATGTCACAGGTGCTGCTTTGAGTAATAATATTAATTTGGTTTGGACATTTTGACTTCAAGATTTCAATGTGCATCAAGCTAGGTTTGCCAATTCAATAAAAAATACAGAAGTCCAGTTTAATTTGAATTTCAGATAAATATTGACTATTTTAGGATAACTATGTCCAATGCAATATTTGGTACATATTCATACTTAAAAAATATTAACAGGGTGCCCTATATTTTACTTGGAAATTCTACATCAAAATGAATATGTCTCATAAGTAGGTGGACATGAGCTCCAATGGCTTAGGAAGAATTAGGATTAGAAATATAAAGTTGGGAGTCATCAAGGTTTAAATTTTACTTGTGTATAGAGCGTCTGCTGCTGCCAGGCCCTGTGTTAGATGCTGTAGAAAGGTAAGAGTTGAAATACATGAATATATAAAATCCATATATCAAAACATACAATCAAAGCAAGAAAGCAGTTAGAGAAAAACTGATATTTGAAAAACATTTTTATGGAATGAGACATGGCCACAGAGTCAGATGAAGAAGGAAAGATATAAGGCTCAAAGGATAACTGAGTTGATGTTATGTAAAATCCAGGGAGCATATCAGTAAAAGCCAAATGCCTCACAATATCAATGAGGATGCAGCCCAAGAGAAGGTCATTACATTTGGAGTTTATCTATCATGGTAGACTGCTGCCTGAAGACAGTAAATCATTGTACAACTGTGACCAAATTATTCCAAGAACATTAAGCACATTTTTTTTTATGTCCTGTATCTAACTGTAGGTGAACACCTATAGAAAGTCAAGGACACAGACCAAGAGATTTAGAAACAATAATCTTACCAGAAAATATTTAAAATAAGATATTTTCTTTGTTTTTTAATGCAAAAAGACAAACATTACGAAAAACTAGTAAAAGTTAAAGAATGCATCTTGACTATGAATTAAAGAAACCTAACATTTATCTGTACTGGTGTTCTATTGCTACATTGCAAATTTTCACAAATAAAGAAGTTTAAAACCATTCCCTTTTATCATCTCAGAGTTTCTATAGGTCACAAGTCCTATATGGCTAACTGAGTTCTCTGCCCAGGGTCTCACACTGAAGGAGTCTCACACCTGGGCTCTTTTGCAGAAGATCTGGGGAAAAAATCCAATTCTGAGCCCACTCAGATTGTGGCTTAATTCAATTCCTTGTGTTTATAGACTGTAGTCCTCATTTCCTGGCTATCGGCCAGAAGCTGTTCTCATACTCTAAAGAACACTAACTAGTCCTTGCCAAGGATATTTTCAGAAAATTGTAGCTGATAATGTTGAATTGTCAGTTGATTCCCCTTCATGCTTCAACTCCCTTTGATTTTTCTCTTCTGCTACCAGCTAAAGAAAACTCTAAGGTCAAGTGACTTGGGACTTTATTTACATCTGCAAAGTCCTTCACAACAGTACCTAGATCAACATTTATTGACTAACCAGGACATGGGATCTGGGGGACTGTAGCGTTCTTCAGAGTTTGCTTATCACATTACCCATCAAGTTTAAATTATCCAGAATTAAAAGATGCCCTGCAACTGAAAGTGAAAGGCTGTTAAGCACTGTGTTAGGCACCTGAAAATTGTTATTTTCTGTAATTCTTACAATATCTCTAAGGGATAATTATCACTATTTTCAGATAAAGAAAATCTGGCTCAAAATGATTACATAATTTATCCACATCATACAGCTTTTCAGGTCACTCTGTCCGCCCAAATCTTTGACAGTTCCATAAGACTACACATTCACAAAAATTCCAGTAGTTTTGAAATCACTTTCAAATTTCTAATTCTGAACCATGAGTAATAATGATATGAGAGGTAAACTATAGTCAAGCTCAATTTCAACATTCTTTTCTTCTTTGCACAGGGGTAACACCACATAATATTAATAATACTGGGTACCTATTGTGGTAATTTTGACTTTAACATCTCTATCTACAAGTAGAATATTAATTCCATGAAGGCAGGGTATTTGTCTAATAAAACAGCCAGGTTAGACTCAATTGGAAGCTTCAAGGTGGGTTTTGGTAATATTTGTTGGGAAAAGGGAGAGGGTTTACCCTCTTTAGAAAAGTCATGGTGTTGTCATGAGAAACTTAAAAAAAAAAAACCAGAAAGTGTATATTAATGGATCATGTATATTAAGTAAGTTATTCCAATATTCTTGTGTCCTGGGAATTTTACCTTATGTGCAGTAGTGGCTGATATGGCTCAGCAAGTAATGTCTGGTCACAACATATCCAAGACATTCTTCAACCACAAAGAATGGAACAAGATTATGTAAAGTGTCCACTTATACATAGTCTATAATTTAAATTACAGAAGGCAGGGAATGGTTGAAAAAGTAATCATTATTGTTTGGAGTTATAAATTTTATAGGATTGATTTTCACATAAGTTCAGATATTTATAAATAAGTTTTATTCTCAAGAGATGGCTTTACCATTTTAATAAAATCCACAAAAACTATAATCTGTAATATAGATGAGCTAGTTATTAATTAAACTATTACAAAGTCAATATTTGCCTCAAGAATAGAGTAAAAAAGAAAGGCATATTAAGAATGCCAACCTCCATTCTATGTTGACAAATGTAAAATAATTTGTAATTATTTGTAACAATAAAGTAATCATTGTTATCATTAATATAATAGCTAATGATTACTGGTTGCATATGATGTACCAGACTCAAGACTGAAAATTGTGTGTGTGTATCCTGTAAACCTCATGTCTACTGTAAGAGATCAGTGTGGTTAGCATTCCCATTTTACAGTTGAGAGAAATGAAGCTAAGAACATTTAAATAACTTGCTCAAGTTACATAGCTAGTAAATAGTGGGATTAATTTCAAACCCACATTTGATTTCTGTTAAGAAATGCTTAGTATTCCATCCTTTGCATAGCAGATGGTGCCCTTTCACAATTATTGTTTTTAGCAATATTTACAGCTCAGACAAGAGAGTTTGAAGAAACATACATATAATGTACTCAAATTAATTAGAGATGAGTATATTTCTGCATTTCTCTATTTTGTTTACTGCTCATATAAGACATTATGCACTGATTTTAAGGTATTGAAAGTAAGTCTGCTGCACAATATTAGTCTACTAGTAGCATAAATAAGGAAAGTTGTTCAGTGAATTAATATAAATAAATCAGAGATACATAAACAGTAAACAATATTCTTCATAGACTATTATATGTAACATTAATATAGAATGCTTATTGTTTACAAAGATGAATATATTTATTCACCATTTAACTTGCCTCAGTAAACATTTATTAAACACTTTCATGTGTTAGCCTATGTCAAGATATTCTAACATCAGTGGAACTAAATATCTCGTAGGAGGTCAGAAATGTCCATAAATTTCTTTGAATACTGGGCAAAAGTAAAATAGATCACTGAAGAAGGAGCAATGATTTCCAGTTGAGTTTATTGGGGAAGGCATAACAAAGATGATGGTATATCAGCTGGATCTTGAAGGATTTCAACAGTTGGTAAAGAACATTCCAGGCAGAGGGAAAAGTCCACGCAAAGACACGGAAGTAAGTTAATTTCAAGACGTCCAAAGAATAATAAATAGTTTACCTTCCTTTTTTTTTGTATGAAAGTCTGAGACAGATGATAAAGCTAAAAGAATCAGATGGGACAAAACTGAAGATAGCCTCAAATATTAGAATTTGACCTTTCTGTATGTTCATCTATATAATGGGAATAAAATAAACCTTTCTCCAGTAGGAAAATTAGGTGATCAGATGAATGTTTCACAAAGTTAAATTCAGACATTATGTGGAAAACAGATTGAAGAAAAATTGAATATAAGAAGATTAGGCAGGAGGGATTGAAAGTATCTTGTATCATTCATGTGATCCACACAGCTATTAGTTTTCCACTTACAGATGAGGAGATAGAGGCTCAGACCCAAAATTGGGTGAGATCAAACCCATTAGAACCCATATTTCCTGACTTCTAGTTCTGTTTTCTAATTACACTGATTTTACTTTCTCCTCAAATATTCATTTTGAGCAATTTCAAACAGTTGTTTGGTATCTGGACAACTTAACAGTTGTGTTAGAATTATGGATATGAGGTGGTTATGGTATTACTCTAAGGATCCAAAGATGCTCAGATTCTGTCCTGTCACATAAAATTTCTCCACATGAGTTACCTCAAGTAGGGAGTTATTGGCAAGGACGTATGGTCAAATGAGAATAAAATTGTTGCTTTATTTTTATTTGTTATTGTTTATTATTGCTGTTATTTTATTATTTCCTTTTCTTCTTCATCCCCAAAATATAGTGGTTTCCAGATTTGTTCAGGTAGCAGAGTACCTAGAGGAATAATGTACCACTAATAGAATATTATGATACATATTAAACTTAAACCTATCTTAACTATCAAATAAGAGAGTACATTGTTGGGCTTAATCTAATACATACATAAGCCTGATTCTAGTGTAGATAAACAGTAACATGTGCCAAATTTTTTTTAAAAATGTATTATTGGGAACACAGTGTCACTGAACTTTTTAAAAAATTAATATTTGGTAAATATGGGATATGACCATTAATTATTGGATTGGTGTAACAAAACTACTTAGTTCTCTCCTGAAAACCAGTGTCCCACCAGAACATACTGTGAGAGACTTTGTTGTAATATCCTATAGGAGAAAGGAAGAAGTGTGTTACCTAGAATTACCATCTGAATTTTTTCACAGGTCATGACTTTATCATTTTAATTTCTGAGTTTATGTCATAAACAGTCATCACCTAAAGATCATTCATGTGTCACCGTGTTAGTTTAGAAAATAGAAGCATATAACACTTGACTAGATAGTGGCAAAGAGAAATTGACCTGTGAAATCTCATCCTAGAGCTATTGCACTCAATCAAAAATAGCTTAGGCTAAGTGATTCTTAAATGCACTGAAACTTGTTGGACATTTCCCTTTACACTGCAAAATCTCTCATCCCACTTGAGTTGCATTCAAGCAGAGTCAAAGGAAAAATTGATGTTTTCAACTCAAAATCATTGAAATCAGTTGAGAAATGCATCTACTGGTCTATCTTACCCTGCCTTTGCATTGTCATTAACCAGTCTTATGTACCTCACAATCATAGGAATGATTTTTTGACTATTTCACACTGGGATGTTTTCTGAAATTTCAGGCTCCACTTCAACATTTCTTATGATGAACATTTACCAATATCCCCAAACCAGGAAACATTGCTTTACTAGGACTGAGCCAAAGAGTTTCTAGATCTAGAAATTACCTGATAAGGATACTTAGAATTGGAAATTTAAACACAATAGTTTCCCTATTTTCATTATAAAAATGTTATATCTAAACTAAGAGTTCTTATATTTTCCTTAAGAAATAGTGACCTCTTTGTTTCACTTACAAAATACCTGCCTACTTCAGAAGCATAATAGGAATATAGCCTAAAATAGAGAATTTGGAGATGCGACTGCTTCATTTACAGGTGAGAAAACTACAACTCACAAAGTCAAAAAATATATCCATGGTTATAGAATTACTTTGTGTTAGAAGAGGATAAAATCAAATTCATTTTTTCTAAGTTGACTTTAATTTTCAGGCAGAGCTAAAAAATGTCAGTGATTCTCAAAGTGTGGTCTCTGGGCCAGTGGCATCAGTATCACCTGGGAACTTGTTGGAAATGTAAATATTAGGCCCACATCAGAAACTCTTTCTTTGAAGCTCTCCAAGTGATCCCAGTAAAGACTAATGTTTCAGGACTACTGAAATAAAGTACATGTATTGATAGATTCTGTGAAAATGTTGAACAAAATATATAATACTAGCCAAAAGAAAAATATTGATTTAATAGTTTATATTGAGTATAAAAAAATACTATTTTATTATTATAAATAATATCTTTTATGAGAGGAAAAACATAGCATGGTTAGGTAGCTTACCCAAGATCATCTAAAAATAATTTAAGGGACTGAATCATATGTTACTTGATTATCTACACTTAATAAATATGTTTCCATCCTTCTCTCCACAGACAATGATAATAGGAATGAAATAGTGAGTGGATTCTTACTTAGAATGTAAAATCAACAGGAGTAAGTGACTGATGGGTTGAGATGAGTGAGGGAGAGGATGCAAGTAACCAGGAAGAATGAATAGTGTGGGGATGAAGATGAAAGAGCTTTTAGTTTTATGGGCTTTGCTATTTAGAGATGGATTTAAGTTTAAGATTCTCTTTACAGATATTGGGGGAAAGTTCCAGTAGGCCATCAAAAATGTTAGTCTACCTTCCATTGTCCTAATTAAAGCTCTCTTTGCCTCTCATCTGGATTGGTTTAACAGTCTGCAAGCAGATGTTCCTGCCTCTAATTTTTATGCCATCTGATACTGCCTGTGCATGTTTTCAGATTAAGTTTTCTGAAGCACAAACCTGACAACATCATCTTTCCCTGCTTAAAATCCTTCCATCGTATCCTAACACTTACTTACCCTCAACTGGAAAATTGTTCAGGCCCACTTCCAAAACCCTCTACGGTTCTAACCTTTCTATCTCCTAGTTATATCTATTGTAACATTATCATGTAGTTATCAACTCTAAGAAAATAATTATAACCTGAATATATTTTTCTGTTATACAAAATCCGCAGAAATGACAAACACTGGAAGCAGTAATGGCTCTTGAAAAGCAGAAGCCCTAAGGCAGTATTGACTAAGAGAGAAAGTGACGATGAATCCTTGTCTGGGATAGCTGTTCACACCAAGTCTGTCTGCTTTTTAGGTGTCAGTTTACCGATCTTCAGTGATGCTGTATAAGCCCAGCTGGCTGCTGACCCTTCTCAACCCACTTCTGCCCCTTCTCATCCCACTCCTGCATGGAAGCAGTCTGCCTCAGTCTGCCTCAGTTTTTGGTGGGCTCACAACACTTGGTTCAGTTGGAAAACTGACATGAAAAGTTTGCCCATGTCCTCAACCATTTGTTTTAGAAGGTAGAGACCAAGCAGTGCTTATATGAGGAATCATGCCCAGGAAATGATTTCTAGAAAATAATATTTTGATCAAATACATATAAACAAATGATATGCAGAGAAAATTGGCACATATCTGGATCACATAAGGCTGTAGCAGTTGCAGAGGAAGTTAAATGAAAGAAAAATAGTCAATTGTTCATGTTAGTGTTGAATGAAAGTAACAGTAGTAGAATTAAAGCTTCTCTATTCATATTATGTGCAGGTTGGCTGAGCAGTAGCTGGCTAATCGTCCTGACCAATGAATCAACTAATTGAGGATATTCATTCATTCATTTTTAACAAAAACTTATAGAGTATCTCCCATATGTCAGAGAAAGTGCTAGGCACCAAGATAGAGGTCATTAAGACCTAGCTCTCTCTCTCAAGACTCTGAAATTCTAGGAAGAAAAACAAAATAAGTAGATTACAATTCAATGTGATATGTGTGAAAGTAGAGAACTGTATAGAATACTGTGAGAACACAGAGCAGAAGAGATGTTAACTGCATGGGAAGTCAGAAAAGGGTTCACAGAGAAAGCAGCATTTTATTTCAGCCCTATATAACTTGGCATAGTGAAAGATAATGGGAGGGAGAGTTTAAGAGGAGAAGGGCAGGAATAGAATAAAGATGTGCCAGTTCTAGAGAATACCATGAACAAAGCACTAGGGTGAGAACATGCATCATTTTCCTAGGGACAGAAATTGTTTTCAGATTCAAATAGAGCTTGCTGCCTCTCAGTTGAAATTGAAATTCTGGGTGACATTTGTTTTGTCTTTTTTAGTTTTTTAATATTATGAAATATCTGCATGGTATGAAAAACTTTCCAAATCAGGCTCCAATCCATCTGCCCTATATCTCTCCTTATATATTTTGCAAATGCTGGGATACAAAAACATGCCATGTTTCCCAAGCAGAAAGGACCATCTCCCCACTTTCTGAGCTCAAGGGGGCTCTTTCACACCCAGATGCCATTGCTCTAGTATTGTTCTGGCTTTCCTTCCTTACTCCACTGGTAAATTCTTGTCACTCAAGTAATATGTCTCTTGGGGTCAATCCATTCCTGCCACTAGGAAAAGTAGCTTCCTCCTTTGAGCATATATTTATTGTAAAATGAAAAGTAGCTTCCTCCTTTGAGCATATATTATTGTAAAATGAATTTATTTATTTATTGTAAAATGAATTTATTGTTGCTTTCATATTTGTGAACTTCTTTGGATTTGTGAGTTTCTGAATTGACATGAAAACTAGAGAAGACTCATGAAGAATCCTTTGTTGCACCAAAACAAAAGGCACATTTTGAACTGGCTGACTCATGTGTAGGTTCAAATACTATGGAATTTTTTTAAATACCAGAGATATTAAAATACAACACACATAGATTCATATAATATGTAAAGCCTCAAACCAAATCAAGTATATATATTTAATGATAAAGGACACATTTAATTTTTATTTAATTTTTTGAATAGGTAGTAAGTTTATAAGATTCAGAAATTATATTAAGTAATACATAAGGAAGAACCTTACTCCCTCTCCTGTTTTTTTTCCCACTCAATTTCCCCCTTGCTCCCTATGGGTAAACATTTTTTTTTTTATATATGTATTCTTCCAATGTTCCTTATTCCAATTCAGACAAATACTAGTATTTACATATATATTTTGTATTTCCCCCTTTCTTTCTTTTTTTCTTTTTTTTTTTTTTACAGTATGCGGGCCTCTCACTGCTGTGGCCTCTCCCATTGCGGAGCACAGGCTCCGGACGCGCAGGCTCAGAGGCCATGGCTCACGGGCCCAGCCGCTCTGCGGCATGTGGAATCCTCCCGGACAGGGGCACGAACCCATGTACCCCGAATCGGCAGGCGGACCCTCAACAACTGCGCCACCAGGGAAGCCCTCCCCCTTTCTTTTTTTTTTTTTTTTTTTTTTTTTTGCAGTACGCGGGCCTCTCACTGTTGTGGCCTCTCCCGTTGCAGAGCACAGGCTCCGGACGCACAGGCTCAGTGGCCATGGCTCACGGGCCCAGCCGCTCTGCGGTCATGTGGGATCCTCCCGGACCGGGGCACGAACCCGCGTCCGCTGAATTGGTAGGCGAACTCCCAACCACTGTGCCACCAGGGAAGCCCACCCCTCCCCCTTTCTTAAACCAAGAATAGTGTAAGGTATAAAGTGCTTAGAAATTCCTTTTTTTAAATTAGTAATATATACTGGGTTTTTTTCTATATTGGTTATCTTATATGGCAAAAGGTAAAATTTTCCTTCTCTTTTGAGTTTTTTCAGAGTTTCTGTCATAAAAAAAATATTGATTTTTTTCAATTTTTTTTCCTGAATCAATTGAGTTTTCATGGTATTTTCCTTCATTGTATTACTGTGCCATTTTACATTCATTTTCTTATGGTGATCCACCCTTGAATTCCTAGAATAAATCTCAAGTGGACATGGTAAAAAATCTTTCTAATATTCTACTAGATTAAATTTGCTAATTTCTGTTTATTTTTGTATCTATAGTCATATGAGCTATTGGAATATGATTTTATTTTCTTGTGATGTCATTATCTGGCTTTGATATCAGAGTAATGCTAGCTTCATAGAATGAGATAGGAAATGTTTCCTCCTCCTAAATTATTTTTGTAAAGTCTGAGAAGAGTTGATATTAATTCTTCTTTGAATGTTAAGTGGAATCCACTAGTTAAGTAATCCTTTCCAGGCCTTTTCTTTGTTGGGAGATTCTTGACTATTCATTGAATCTTTATTTGTTGTAGGTCATTTGAAATTTTCTATTTCTTCTTGAGTTCATTTATGTGATTTGTGTGTTTTGAAGAATCTGTCTTCTAGGTTTTAACTAATTTGTTGGCATATAATTGTTCATAGTAGTACCTTATAATCCTTTTATAATTATTTTATATTTATATTATATTTAATCCTTTATATCCCTCATAGTAGTCCCTTATAATCCCTTATAATTATTTTATATTTATATTTAATCCTTTTATATTTATATTACTACTGTAAGGTCAGTAGTAATATATCCAGTTTAATTTTTAATTTTATTTATTTTCACCTTATCTTTCTTTCCTTGTCAATGTTGTTGATCTTTTCAATGAAGCAGCTTTTGGTTCCATTGATTTTCTCTATTTTTTTTTTTATTCTCTACATTGTTTATATCTGCTCTAATCTTTATCATTTTCTTCCTCTACTTGGTCTTGGTTTATTTTGCTCTTATTTTTCTAGTTCCTTATGATGTAAGTTTAGATTATTGATTTGAGATGTTATTTTTTAGTGTAAGTATTTACAGCTATATATTTCCCTTTAAGTACTGCTATTACTACATCCATAAATTTTGATATATTGTGTTTTCATTTTTATTTTTCTCTGAGTAGTTTCTGACTTTTCTTGTGATTTCTTCTTTGATGCATTGATTGTTCAAGAGTGCATTATTATAAAGCAGAAACTAACACACCATTGTAAAGCAATTATACTCCAATAAAGATGTTAAAAAAAAAAGAGTGCATTGTTTAATAGCCACATATTTTGAATCTTCCAAGTTTCCATCTGTTACTGATATCTAATTTCATTCTGTTGTGGTTGGAAAAGATACTTTATATGATACTAATTTAAAAAAAAATCTGTTGAGACTTATTTCGTGGTCTAAAGATGATCTAACCTGGAGAATGTCCCATGTGAACTTGAGAATAATATATATTCTGTTGTTGTGGGGTGGGATGTTCTTCATGTTTGTTAGGTTTGGTCCATTTATTGTGTTGGTCAAGTCATCCATTCTCTCATTTATCTTCTGTCTGGTTGATCTATCTATTATTGAATGTGGAGTATTGAAATCTCCAACAATTATTGTAGAACTGTTTATCCCTTCAATTCTGTCAATTTTTGCTTCATATATTTTGAGTGTCTGCTATTAGGTATGTAAGTGTATATAATTTTAATATTTTATTATTTTATTGAATCTTTCATGATACATGATTCCTTCCTATGATGGTTAGTTCTATATGTCAACTTGGAGGTTGTTTTAGATGAGATTAACATTTAAATCAATGAATTTTTACTAGAACAGATTGTCCTCCATAATATGGGTGGACCTCATCCAATCAGTAGAAGGACTGAATCAAACCAAAAGGTCATCTACCCCAAGCAAGAGGACTGCCTTAGAACTTTATCTGCACCACCAATTCTCCTATGGCTCCAGCCTGTCAGCCCACACTGCAGATTGTGGACTTCCATAGTCATGTGAACCAGTTCTGCATAATAAATATTTATATAATCTCTGCTCCCATAGAGCTCCACTCACTTTCTGTTATTGGTGTCACAGATAACAACTTTAATATTGTGCACCCAATAACATAGATTTTTTTTTAATGCATTTGTCTTTTAAATAATATAGAAAATTATAGTGTTATAAATTAAAATTACAATAATACTAGCTTCTATAATTGCCCATGTATTTACCTTTACCTGAGATATTTATTTCTTCATATTGCTTTGACTGACTCTCTAGTTTGCTTTAAT
Source organism: Delphinus delphis (assembly GCF_949987515.2). Taxonomy (NCBI): domain Eukaryota; kingdom Metazoa; phylum Chordata; class Mammalia; order Artiodactyla; family Delphinidae; genus Delphinus; species Delphinus delphis. The sequence goes on along the minus strand of NC_082690.1, from coordinate 43,562,254 downwards.
TTCAATCTGAAGGACTCCACACTACAGGTCTAATGGTGGAGAGCCCCCTCACCTCTCATTTATCCTAGAATGTCTTAATTTCTCCTGCATTTTTAAAGGACACTTATCAAATATAGAATTCTTCTTTGACAGTTGTTTTCTTTCAGCACTTTGAATATATCAACCCACTGTCTTTTGTCTTCTCCAAGATTTCTGATGAGAAATAGGCTTGTAATCTTATTGAAGATCCCTCATATGTGATGTTGGTTTTCTCTTGCTAATTTCAAAATTCTCTCTCTGTCTTTAGCTGTCTATAGTTTGAGAATGGTACATCTTGGTGCAGTCTTTTTGAGTTTATCATCTTTGGAGTTTTTGAGATTATGGAATTCACAGATTTATGACTTTCATCAACTTTGGAAAGGTTTTAGACAGTATTTCTTCAAATATTCTTTCTGCCACTGTCTCTAGAATGCATTTGTTGGTCTGATTGATGGTTTCCCAGAGGAACCTTAAGCTTTGTTCACTTTTCTTCTTATTCTTCAAAATCAAAAATATTGTCTTACCTTGAGGTTCACAGATTCTTCATTCTGCTTTTTAAAATCTTCTTTTGAACCTCTGTAGTATATTTTTCATTTCAATTATTGTACTTTCAACTCAAGAATTTCTTTTCATTAAAAAATTCTATGTCATTCTAATATTTTCATTTTATTCACACATTATTTCCTTATCTCTTTCCATGTCTTCCTTTAGGTCTTGAGTACCTTTAAAATAATTGTTTTGATTTTTTTTTTTTTTTTTTTTTTGCGGTACACGGGCCTCTCACTGTTGTGGTCTCTCCCGTTGTGGAGCACAGGCTCCGGACGCGCAGGCTCAGCAGCCATGGCTCACAGACCCAGCCGCTCCGCGGCATGTGGGATCCTCCCTTACCGGGGCACGAACCCATGTCTCCTGCATCGGCAGGCGGGCTCTCAACCACTGCGCCACCAGGGAAGCCCAAGATAATTGTTTTAAATTCTTTGTATAGTAAGTCTGATAACTCTGCTTCCTCAAGCATATTTTATGTAGATTTATTTTATTCTTTTGAGTGAGGCATATTTTCTTGTTTCTTTAAATGCCTTTTTGTTGTTGAAAACTGGACATTTGAATCTTATAAAATGGTAACTCTGGAAATCAGATTCTTGCCTTTCCCTTAGGTTTGTTATTTGTTTTTGTTGTTATGTGTCTCTATGTCAGGAATCAGTCTCAGATTAAGATTTCAAGTCTTTTCTGAGTCTATGTCTTTCCCTGGATATGTATAGTGTCTTTCCCAATTCCACTGTATACATAATTGTTTTTGAATGTCCAAAAAATTAAGTGTTGTTCCTTTAAATCTTGTGGAAGCTACTTCAGCCAGTGGGGTTTGAAACCATGGTAGGCAGGCTGCTTGCTAGCATCTTAGCAATCAGAAGCATCCATAATCAGAACACAGAACCCTGGTATCTAGAGGACAAAGTCCTTATTGCTCAACCTGGCTCCAGGAAACCATGCCAAAAATGTGGTTGCCATCACTGCAGCTGCCTGTCACAGGGCCGAGGGATGGAGAATGAGTAGTCACCTTCACATTAAGGGATGAAATGCAACGAAATGAACAGCAATTTACCAGTTAAACTTTCCTCTGAAAGTTGCTATTGTTAAAATAAGCCACAGAATTTCAAAATAGTCACTTCAGACAATTGCTGCTGGCACAATTGTTGTCTAGATGGAGAAAAATATTCTTGGTGCTTCCTACTCCACCTTTTCCCTGAACTTCATTTTCTATATGTCTCTTTAACATGTTTTATGATATTTTTTTCATTTTAATTAAATATCCCTGTGGAGGATCTGAGGCCAGCCTACTTTTTATTCTTATATTAATTGTGTGCATGTGTGTGTGTGTGTGTGTGTGCTTGTACCCGATAGATTCATTAATTTTTAAAGTTAACTTTATCGGGAGATTCTAAGGTTGTTATTTATGGGGTAATTCTTCCTGTAAAATAGTATTCCCTTTCAGTTATTTGTCTTCTTTTCTTATGATTTTTAAAATAATTATATTTTCATAGTTTGTTCTTTCTTTTGTTGTCTTTTTGGTGTACTCCAATCTTGTATATATTTGATCTCCAATGCCTATTTTTTTCTATCATTTCTCTCAATCTTGTTTTAATCTTTCTTTTTTTTTTTTTTTTTTTTTTTTTTGCGGTACGTGGGCCTCTCACTGTTGTGGCCTCTCCCATTATGGAGCACAGGCTCTGGACACACAGGCTCAGCAGCCATGGTTCACGGGCCTAGCTGCTCCGTGGCATGTGGGATCTTCCCAGACCGGGGCGCGAACCCGTGTCCCCTGCATCGGCAGGCAGACTCTCAACCACTGCACCACCAGGGAAGCCCTAATATTGCTTTTTAGAATTCTATTTTCCTTTATCTCATATGCAATTTCTATCTTCCTTATAAAGCTTTTGGCAGTGTCTATTTTTCCTTGACTTACTTATATTTAACTTTTATTTTTAAAAGGGTTTTTTTTTCCTTTTATATCCTATGTTAAGTCTTATCAGCTCCTGGTTTACTTTTCTTACCATCAAGTCATCACCTCCAGGATGTCTGACCATCTCTACATTTGTTATTATATCTTGTTTTGCATTCTTCTTTTATAGCTGCAATTGGTTTACATTTATTAACACTGAGTTATATTTTTCTCTTCTTTATAGTAACTTTTTTGGTGACTATAAAGCAAAGGAAAAATATAAATATATATTTATATGTATGGGAGGGTGATATTACTCCACATATTTTTTCTCTTCTCAGGATTTCACCTTTGATGCTATAGTCACAAACTAATTATTTAAAATATGGTTCTTCTAGGTAGCTAGGACTCCTTTTCCTCTCAGAAAGTTACCTAGCTTAGGAAGACCTAAATTAGCCCAGAGGTCTTCCTCTGATGACCCCCCCAGAGTATACATTTCCTATTTCCCAAGATGCCTATGGCTTTCTGAAGGGGTGTTTCTGTCTCTGTTCGGGTACATTTCAACTTTTCACAGCTTTTTTTTTTTTTCTTAACTTCTCTCCTCACACCTTCACAACTGCAGCCAGTTTATCCATGGTCCTGCTTAACAGCAGTTTCTTCTTTCTTGTGGCACCCTATGTCTCTTTTATTCTTCCTTCCCCATCTGGCAACAAGAATCACTGACTTCTCTGTGCTGCAGAGCAATTACTCTGTGTTCCAAATTAGCTTCTCTATTCATCTAGGTGTTCAAAACCCTCAAATTTCTGCCACTCATAGAACCCTCTCACATTACAAGGTGTTTGGTGACCATCTAGTATTATTTCAGTATACTTTCTTGAATTCCCAGTACCCCTAGTTCCAAGCAGTTAACAAGGTGTTGAATTGGACATGACATTACTCTCCACAAGAGGAGAGCTTTTAGTAGATATTAACAATTTAATATTTTCTCCATGTCATTGTATTTTTTATCAAAAATCAATAAAACAAAGGCATACTTAGAATGGAAAAATTAATAGATTTGATAACAAAGATATTTTTAACCTTATAGTTTGTCAACAGACTTAAGGAAATGGATCTAAACAGATATTTAAGCATGGACCATTTTTTTAAGCACAGAACTTTTAACAAAATATTATTTATAGTAGTATAAAAACTGAAAACAACCTGAAAATTATGGAAGACTATTTTACGACATAAGAAAGAGCTTATGATATATTGTAATGGAAAACAAAACCATGTGTACAACACTCTCACAATTTTATTAAATGTATACATACCTCCAGTAATACATTAAAAAAAAAAACAGTGAAAATGGTTTGAGATTTCACATGATTTTTATTTTTTCTCTATATTTTGTAAAATTTTTATAACACAGAGTATTGCATTTAAACTGTGAAAAATAATATTAAATAGAGAAACCCTGAAATTACTTAGAAACTAAATTTTAAAAGTACTTTCAGGGACTTTCCTGGTGGTGCAGTGGTTGAATCCGCCTGCTGATGCAGGGGACACGGGTTCGTGCCCCGGTCCGGAAGGATCCCACATGCCATGGAGCGGCTGGGTCCGTGAGCCATGGCCGCTGAGCCTGTGCGTCTGGAGCCTGTGCTCTGCAATGGGAGAGTCCACAACAGTAAGAGGCCCGCATACCGCAAAAAAAAAAAAAAAAAAAAAAAAAAAAAAAAAATGGTTTCATCATATGCAGTACTAAACATGATTGATATCTTGGGCAGAGTAAGAAAACAAAAGCTATTTAGAGTCACTTTTTAATTTATTATTTCATTCAAAAGCATAATGGGCTAGAGGGAAAGTACTGATTTTTATATTCTGTGTATGGTTTGTGCATAGTGAACATAAGCATTTCTAGAATGAAGAAATAATTGTAGGGTGTGGAAATGGTTATATAAAACATGCCTCTCTTTTCTACCTGAGGTCGAAATATGGTTTCCTTCCTGTTCTTGATACATGTATATTTCCTTTCATTTATGTAGTATCTAAGGATGCAAGCTCATTGGAAGTTATTGCTCAAAGTCATATGTACCCTTAGGTGTTGTAAAGAGAGTCAGAGCAGGCACCAGATTGCAGATGCAAAGTAAAGCTATATAAAAGAACAAAACGTGCGATGGTGTGTGTGTAAAAGACTGAAGGGAAAATTCCATCTGGAGAATGGCAACCTGAAGATGATATAGAAAGGGCAAGCCCATGGGTTCAGCTGACTATAAAATGTAAGACTTTAAAAGGAAAAGTTACATAAGAGCTTAACCAATTTAACTTCAGAATCAAATAAAATGAGGGTGAAGTGTTACATTTTCTAAAATGCTTATGAATATAATTTTTCTCTTTATTTATGTGAGAATATTTCAAATTCCAAACAGCAGTTTCAGCATCTCTACAGGACACCATTGTACTTAGGAGCAGTGCCGAAGATGCCTGCTGGAAAAACAAATTATAATCAGTGCAAGGGCTTCCCTGGTGGCCCAGTGGTTGAGAGTCCGCCTGCCGATGCATGGAACATTGGTTCGTGCCCCGGTCCGGGAAGATCCCACATAGCGCGGAGCGGCTGGGCCCGTGAGCCATGGCTGCTGAGCCTGTGCGTCCGGAGCCTGTGCTCCGCAACGGGAGAGGCCACAACAGTGAGAGGCCCGCGCACCATAAAAAAAAAAAAAAAAAAAAAAAAAAAAAATCAGTGCAAGCTCAGCAGAGTAGGAAGTAATAGACAAAACAGTATTTTCCTCAAAAACATCTTTGGATGATTTTTGAAGGAATCAAGATTTCAGTAGAAATTTTTCATCATAGACAAGTTAGCAAGCTTTTAATGGCAGTTGCAATATTCGGCAATGATCCTAAACATGCTGTGAAGATAAACTCCTCATCCCATAAAAAGTACAAGCCTCCTCGTGCTATAATTTATGATGAGATTACACTACAGGTCATCTTCTATGTACAGAGTTCAGTAGCTTGAATATGAGTGCTATTGTGCTCATGAAAAAATGTAATGGCTATTATAAAGGAATATGGTTTAAACAATGCTCTGAATGTTCCTTGTAGTGTGTTCAGGTCAATTTCCTGCTGGTTTCCAGTTTCAGAACAATTTCCTGGAGGCTTCAAATTTTTAGCACTTTCCAGATACCATTTCTTTGGGCAAGGAGAGAAATGGAGGAGAAAAATGGTACTTATTACTAGAGCAATCATGAATGCTCAGCTACAATTGAAAAGCTTAGCATGAAACAAGACTCTATGACTGCATCAAAGTATGGTAAGATTTATGTGTTGTAAAGGCTCTTGGCTAAGTACTGGATGCAGTATCATGACATATTTTACTGTCTTGTAAATTACATGATTTACAACATAAGCTTTCCGTCAGCACAATTTTTATTTATTGACTAGAGTGTCAGAAATGTCACAGGAGGCAAAAGTCATCCACAAAGAATAATGATTACATTTTTCTAAAATAATACAAACGTTAGCTCTTGGTTGAACAGTTATGCTATGATGCTTCTTATAGCAGTTTCTGTCTTCACTTTTTAAATAGATAAATAAGGTCAATTTAATTCTTTCTTCTTTCTGCTGCGGCAGCTAGGATAATTGCTTTTTTCACTCATTCTGCTTCCTAGGTGTTCACAAGAGGTTTCTATCTACTTTCAATGCACAACAGATTAGGTTACTTTACACCCTTAATATATTGTAACAGTTACCAGCCAGAGAGAAGCTGGTGTGCTGGCCTCTTACCTTCATAACTCTAAGAAAAGGCAACATTTCATAAAGTAAGGGACATTGCGTTAGTGAACAGGCAACCAGGGTTTTCTAGCCACTATCGCCAGTGATATTCTGCTTTTATTAAAACAACAGCAAACAAACAAAAAACAGTATGGAGAAATAGACCAGGAATAGAAATGTTAAAGCTCTGTTACAGTTACTAGAACACAGCAGGCAGGGCTCTGATAGGTCTGATGCCCAGCATCCTGAAAACTGTGCTCATTGCCCCACTTTTGGATCTGGATGATTTGTATTAATCATCAGTCTTTTATGCTTCAGAAAATAAAAATTCCGAAAACAAAGAAGATCACCTGCTTCATTAAAACACACCACAACTTCAAATGTTCTCCATTTTTTTCAAAAGGTCTAATGAATTGCAATGTACCACAGTATTTAAAACAAGTAGCACATTTAGGGCTTGAGGATAATATACATCAAAATATTGTCACTGACAGGAATCCTTGGGGAAATGGGTTTATCTTTTTGTGAGGAGATTCTGACTCTTCTTGAAACTCACCTAATTGCTGTTGCTTCCACCTTAGTAGCCTGTAATAGCAATCTGTGTAGTGTTTGGTAAAATAAATAAGTAAATCCGTTCATCAACTTGTGCCAGGGAAAACACATGGAAACCCAAGCATTCAATTTTCAAGGAGTTTGTGACCTGCACATCCCAGTCCATGATCCAATCTACTTTATTTCATACACTTAGAGCAAAACTTTTTTAAAAGTTATCTTTCTTCATTCTTTCCAATTCTTTCCTCTTATTCTATCTTAAATCCACTTAAATAAATCTTTAGTTCCCAATCTTCCAACAAAACTCCTCTTATCAAGCTCCATATTTTTCAGTCTAATGGCTAGTTCTCTGTGCTCATCTTATTTAGATTGACCCATAAGCAACATGATATTTGGCCATCTTGGACCCACAACAATAGTGATTTTGCATACTTTAATCTCTCTTAACCTAACAGGAACATTTTATTTGGTTGTACTTCCCACATTCTTGAAATGTTTTCTTTACTTGGCTTCCAAACCACCACATCCTCCTGGTTTTTCTCCTACCTCACTGCCCTCCAGCTGAGTCTTCTCACCAGCTCCTCCCAGTCTCTCCAAACTGTAATCATTGTGCCCCAAGACTCAGACCTTAAATGGAATCTATTCTCTATTTGCATATGTTCCCTTGGTGATCTCATCTGGTCTTGTGAGTTTTAAATATCACCTCTTTGCTGATGATTCCCATCCCAGCTCTCTACCCATAGTTGATATTTGTACAACTATCCAAGTTGAATCTACTTGGATTTTAACTGGTATGCCAAACTAACATGCCCAAAACTATTTTTTCAGTTGAAGTATAGTTGATTTACAATGTTGTGTTGGTTTCAGTTGTACAGCAAAGTGATCCAGTTATACATACATATATACCTATTTTTTTCAGATTCTTTGTCCTTACAGAGTATTACAAAATATTGTGTATAGTTCCCTGTGCTATACAGTAGGTCCTTGTTTTTCTGTTTTATATATAGTAGTGTGTATCTGTTAATCCCAAATTCCAAATTTATCCCTCCCCCCTTTCCCCTTTGGTAACCATAAGTTTGTTTTCTATGTCTGTGAGTCTATTTCTGTTTTGTATATGAGTTCATTTGTATCATTTTCTTTTAGATTCCACATATAAGTGATATCATATGATATTTGTCTTTGTCTGGCCTACTTAACTTAGTATGATAATCTCTAGGTCCATCCATATTGCTGAAAATGGCATTATTTCATCTTTTTTATGGCTGAGTAATAGTCCATTATATATATGTACCACTTCTTCTTTATTCATTCATCTGTTCGTGGACATTTACGCTGCTTCCATGTCTTAGCTATTGTAAACAGTGCTGCAATGAACATTGGGGTACATGTATATTTTCCATTTATGGCTCTTTCTGGATGTATGCCCAGGAGTGGAATTGCTGGATCATAAAGTAGCTCTATTTTTAGTTTTTGAAGGAGCCTCCATACCTCTCTCCATAGTGGCTGCACCAATTTACATTCCCATGAACGGTATAGGAGGGTTACCTTTTCTCCACACCCTCTCAAGCATTTATTATTTGTAGATTTTTGATGATGGCCATTCTGACCAACGTGAGGTGATACCTCATTGTAGTTTTGATTGCATTTCTCTGATGATTAGCAATGTTGAGCATCTTTTCATGTGCCTTCTCCCATCTGTAAGTTTTATTTGGAGAAATGTCTATTTAGATCTTCTGCCCATCTAAAACTTTTTTTTTTTTTGATTGGACCCCTACCCATGCTGCTAAAGCTACTTCTACCTGTTTTCCACCTTATCATCTTTCTAGTGTTCACAAATCAGCTTTCTGGTTTCTCAAGTCAAATTCTTCAAATCATCCTCCACCTCCATTACTCCGCACTTTCTCTCACACTTTAGATTCAATTCATCAAAAAATACCATTAACTATATTTTCAGAATATACCCAGAATATAATTACTTTTTATCACCTTTTCTGCTTCTATGTGATCCTAGTCACTATTATCTCTCTCCTGTATTATTTAATCATCTAGATTGGCCTCCATTTTCCCACCAGTTCTGCTTTTAGTTTTCTTCAACACCGCAGTCAGGGTGATTCTGTATCAGTATAAATCAAATCATCTCGGTTTAGAGCACTTCAGGGGCTTCTGTCCCATTCATTTATATTGTAAAGTCTTTATATTATAAAGCCTTATATTGCTGAAGGCCTACCTGATAAGTCCCTTTAGACTTCTGATCTCAGCTCCTAATCCACAAAGCAACAGCCACACAATAGTTATGAATATTTGATTACCTAGGGTCACATCCCCCAATTAAGCAACTGATTCCTAAATTAGCTATATAGCAGAGTCATGCAGAAAGCGTTTACAATATGCAGACTTTAATTCAACATATAATGTCCAAATTAACCTCATGACCTTGACACTTATGGTCTTTCCCAGAAGCCACACAGCTTGCTCCCTTACCTCCTTGATCAAGTATCACTTTCACACTGAGGTCCCCTTTGCTACCTTTTTTAAAATTCATCCTCCTACACACATACATTCCCCATTACCATTTCATGATTTGTATTTCTCCATAGTCCTTATCACAATACAATATATCAAATATTCTGCTTTTATTTTTGTTTCTATCCCAGTATAATAGATGGTGTCAGGGCCTTACTCATACTTCCTCAGCACTCCCCATTCCTTCCATGCCTACATCACCCTACTGCAAGCACCTGCAGCTCCCTTCCTGAAGATTTCCTTTCAACGCCACATGGCCAGCAGTAGTGGGAGTTGGTAAAGTTGGAGAATAAATACTCCAGCACCTGAGGGTGGGATAACACTAATTAATATTATATACTATCTTCCAGAGTTCCCCTGTGGAATCTAACCTCAGCTGCCCTCAGGGATAACCTATACCCACACTGGGCTTCCTTATATCCCCTGCCTCACTCACCCATTCTCCTACAGGTACCTTCTGAAATGATCTCCAAATAAACTATTTTATTCAAAGGGTCTGCTTCTGGGGAGATACACTTTAGGATATATCCCAAGAGCCCATCTTCCTTTAAGGGAGAAGGATTTGGGGTCTGTTTTACTTTACTGATTTATCTCCAATGACTAGAGCAGAGCCTGGATCACAGTAGAAACTTCATAAGTATTTGTTGGATCAATGACTCCCTATTATAAAACATCACTTGACTCTACTTTGAGCACAGTCAGGGCATGTTATTGCAATAAACCAATTTACAAATAATCTGCTCATACCAAAAAGCATTTCCTACAAGTCTCAACTGCCAGTGATTCTGTTATGTTAAGTTTTGAAAAAATGTGGAGATTTTGTAGAATTGGTAGATTGGGGCAAAAAGAAAAATTTATATTAAAAAAGAGAAATTTATATTTTAAAGAAATTTATATTACAATAATGATTTTCAATCTTGATTGCACAGTAGAATCACCTTGTTGCAATTTACAAATTTCTGATTTCTGGACTTCAGTCTTCCTGAATCTAGATTCTGTTGATCTGAAGTAGAGTGCATAAATATATTTTTAATGTTCTCTTAATGATCCTGATGCATAACTAAGTTTGGGAACCACTTGTTTACCTAGAAGATGCAATTCTAAGTAATCAAATATGAACAATGTGATACTTCAGAAGAGAAATATAAATGCCTTAAATATTTTCAATTGTATTTAAACAAGCATCAAAAACATTACTTTAAAAAATACTAACACTTAAAACATCTATGGAAGTAATGTTTTCATTATATGAAATATTTATTATCTTTCTATAAAGTTGCAATTACTTTTCCTTTGGTCTAGAAAGGAGAATGTGGAACTAATAAATACATGTATGAAGGAAAACTGTTAACTTTCATATAAGTTCAGGCATTGAACACCCATACAAATACAGTAAAAAGAATACCACTCTAATTTTTTGAAGAGTCTAAGGGCTGTATTTTTCTTCAAACTTATGTACCATAGAGACCAGCGTTTCTAGCATCTCTCTGCTAAATATAAATGAAAGGAAAAAATCAAGTACACATCTTATATATTACATATGAATCACCTGGTTGGCACATGTTTCATCACTAGTAATTACTACCTTAAGGATTAATATACTTGCCTCTTGCTGGTCTGGATAAGAAAAAAATGTTAAAGATACAACTTTATATTCTCTTGATATTTCCAGTGTAATTGTCCACACTCAAAACAAAGGGAAGTGGATTAGAGAACCATCTGTCATTACAAGTAAATTAATTGCTCTTACAGAAGCAATAAAGTCTTTACTCCTTTGAGTCATTTCCTTGTCACATTGAAAAAAAAATCAAGTAAAAGCCATGCCCAGTCAGTCCAGTAGTGAGCCTTGGGGAAGACTGTATTTTGAATCCTAATTATACAAAAAAAAAAATCAATAAACTGATCCAGGGAGTTTCTCTAACAAGGCAAACAGGTCATTTCCTAGTATCAAATGGCACTTGTTTCCTAGGAGAAGAAGAAGAAATATTTCAGGTCTTCCTAAGAGTCTTTTTCTTATCCAACAGAGTCTGAGTTTGTACAAAAAGAAACAAGATTACATGAGTTAAAGAAGGAAATTTTTGTTTCTCCATCTCTCTCTCTCTCTCTCTCTCTCCCCTTAGCAGGAAAACCAGTGGGGCTTATTACAGGGAGAACTAAAGAGTTGTAGGAAACTGAGACTCCATCCTTATGCACACAGACTTTCTCACTCCCAGTCCCAGAACAGAAGCAGCAGATTTAAAAGTACCAGCCTGTCAAGAACACGCCAGACACTGCCAGACTGCAGCACGGCCCAGCTCCAGACCTGACACCCACCAAGGCGGTGGCCACCAGCAAGCCCCTGGAGAAGCCATTGATTGAACTGGGCTCTGGCTCCAACCACTCCCCTTGCCACCAGTGCCCCCGAGGGAGGATGCAGCTTGCACATGGATCCAGTTCTGACCCTTCCCAGTCTACTCCTCACCCCTGCCAAGGTGGTGACTGCCACTGAACTCTGGGAGAGTCTGCAGTTCACACGCAGCCCCTTCCCTAGCCCCTCTTGCTCTCTATCCCAGTCCCCACCAAGGCACCAGATGCTGCTGTGCCTGGGAAAAGGCCCGAGCTCACAGTGGGCTATATTATAGTCACTTTGGCTGCATTCCTGACACTGTCACGGCAGCAGCCCCCAGTACATCCTGAGAGAAGCCGTGGCCTATGCTGGACTCGGCACTAACTCCACCCCCAGCTCAAGCCAATCCCTGCCAAGGTAATGACCCTGCACATACTGGACAATGCTCACTTCAGATCCAGCTCTCTCACCGAAGCCACTGGACACACACAGACTGCAGGAGGACGCTCCTCCAGAAGAATATATCTTCAAGACTGGGGTAAGTAACTGTTTCACCTAATTTCAAAGAGAAAAACAGAAAAAGTCAAACAAAATGAGAAGACAGGAATATGTTCCAAATGAGAGAGCAAGATAAAACCACAGAAAAAAACCAAATGAAACAGTGGTAAGTAATTTACCTGTTAAGAGTTCAAAACAACAGTCATAAGAAGTCTCACGGAACTTGGGGAAAACATAGAGGAACAGAGTGAGAACTTCAACAAATAATTAGAAAATATAAAAAAGAAACAATCAAAGCTGAACAATACAATAACTGGAATCAGAAATACACTAGAAAGAATCAGTATTTAGTGATTCAGAAGAATGCATAAATGACCTGAAAGACAGAATAGTGAATAGCACTGAACCAGAACAGCAAAAGAAAAAAATTACAAAATACAAATAGTTTAAGAGGTCTCTGAGACAACATCAAGCATACTACACATTTTAATTATAGGGGTCCCAGAAGGAGAAGAGAGAGAGAAATTGGCAGAAAACTTATTTGATGAAATAATGGCTGAAAACTTCCTTAACATGAAGAAGGAAAATGATATCCAGGTCCAGAAAGCACAGAGTCCTAAAACGAAGAACTCAGAAAGATCCACAACAATTCTTACTATAATTAAAATGGCAAAGTTAAACAGGAAGAGACAATTTTAAGGCAGCAAGAGAAAAACAAAGAGTCCCATACAAGGGAATCCCCATATGGCTATCAGCTGATTTTTCAGCAGAAACTCTTCAGGCCAGAAGGGAGAGGCATGATATATTCAAATTGATGAAAAGGAAAAACCTACAACAAAGAATACTCTGCCCAGCAAGGTTATCCCTCAAAATTTAAGGAGAGAGAAAGATTTCCCCAGGCAAACAAAAACTGAAAGAATTCATTATCACTAAACTGGTCTTATAAGAAATTTTATAGGGTCTTCTTTAAGTGAAAAATAAAAGGTCATAACAAGAAATAAGAAAATATATGAAGGAAAACAATCTCACTGGTAAAGGCAAATATATAGTTAAGGCAGTGGATCAACTAATTTAATAAGCTAGTATGATATCAAAGGAAAAAAGTCATAATATCAATGGTAACTACATTAACAGTTAAAGGATACACCTAAAGATGTAAAATGTGACATCATAAACATAAAACATGAGGAGGGAGTAAAAAATGTAGACCTTCATGAACATGCATGAACTTAAATAATTATCAGTTTTAAACAACATATATATATATCCATAATACCCTTCAGGTTCATCCATGTTGTCACAGATGGCAAGATTTCATTCTTTTTTATGGCTGAGTAATATTCCATGTTCAATTACTTCTACAGGGTCTGTATCTAAAATTAGAAATACCATATCTTAAAAGCATGCTGCATTAGTTTGTTAGGCAAGGCTGCCACAACAAAATACTACAGACTAGGTGATTAAACAACAAAAAAATTACTATTTTCTCACAGTTCTGGAGGCTGGATATCTGAGATCAAGGTGTCAGGAGATTTGACATCTTTCAAGGCCTCTCTTTGTGGCTGACAGATGGCTGCCTCTTGCTGTGTCCTCACATGGCCCTTCCTCTGTGTGCTTACCTCCCTGGGGTCAAGTTGTGTGTCCAAGTTTCCTCTTCATATAAAGACTCCAGTTAGATTTTTTAAGGCCCACCCATATGATCTGATTTAACTTTAATCACCTCTTTAAACATCCTCTCTCAAAATACAGTCACATTTTAAGGTACTAAGGGTTAGGATTTCAATACATGAATTTTCAGGAAACACAATTCAGCCCCTAACATATGCTTTTTAAAAAAATTTACAACATAATTCCAAACTGCATAGTCAACAAATTAGAGCCAATTAATACTCTCACTTGCAGTTTACAGTTCCCATTTCCTCACATTTTTACCTGTATTGTCAGTCATTCAATTTTCTGATTCTTTCTCATGTGGATCCTTAGCTAGAAACAACAAAGGAATGGCCTTTGTCTCCATTTATTTTATTTTCTTTTGTTTTACACATTTTTGCTATCATGTTTCTTGAATCCAGTTATCGTCTATGAGAGGATATTATGTCTTTGTTTCAGGCCTTACCACTCTTTCTTAAAAAGTGTATATATTAGCAATTGTTCAAAGTCCATTTTAAGTTTAATGTATATCACCTATACTACCGAGGAATTTTTGTTTGCTTTACAATATCTTGCAAGATTCTGGCTTCTATTTATTTACTGCCAGGAAAGGACTGTCATGCCAGTTATACTACATTTCTGGTCTGTTCTTTTAATTTATATTCACTCAGGTACCTGTATATTCTGCTTGTGTTTCAAATTTTGTCATCCTTTCATTTCTGTGGGATGCATAATATTCAGATTGCTTCCCAGCTAAATATATACCCATTGTGAAGGCACATGTCTACTATTAGACTTTTCGTGTAAGACTATAAAGTATTCTATCTGATTGTAGTTTTAAATTATTTTATTATTTGCATCATGATGGTCACAAATATTGCATACCTCCATGTGATCTGAAAAGAATATCTTTGGTTTTCTCTTCTCAAAGCTAAACTTTTTCTAGGCTCTGCAGGAAAAGAGTTTTAGACCTCTCAATATCTTTACTTTTCTCCCTAGGATCTCATATTTATACAATTATCAATGTATTTTTGAAGACAGTTTCCTGGGTTTCATGCCTACCGACCATATTTATGTCAACATCTTATCATCTCTTATTTAAACACTTGTAAAATTTTCCTATCAGAATTCCCAACAAGTTGCTCATCTCTAATTTCCTCCATCATCTTCAGTGCTGACAAAATTATCTTTAAAAGAAAGGTGTGGCCACTTTATGTTCCTGCATTAAAATTTCTTTGACTCCACACTTGAATGAATTTCAATATAAGATATTCCCACCTGACACCAAATTTTCTCTCCATATCCAACTTCAAACATCCCTCTCTCCTTATCTCAAGCACATGGGAAACGTTTCCCATGGCTTCCATAACACAACATGACTTTTGAAATGATACACTTACTAAAAAAAAACCCACTTACAGAAATTATTCATCTGAGAAACCAATATCCATTCTTCAAGACCCAAATCAAATATCACCTTACTATGTAAACTCAAGGAAAATTAAATCCTGCCTTCTCTGTGCTTTCACAGCATTTTATTCCTCTGTAATATTTATTACATCATATCTAAATTGTATGTTTATTTATCTTGTGTCTGTAATTTATCATATGTTTTTCCAAGGCAATGACCATGATGTATTATCAGTGCTGTTCACAGTAAGTATTCAGTGAGTGTTGAATTAATGGATAATGTAGTCAAACTACTATAAAATATAACCACATTTTTTTCTATTATATAATGGAGTCTTGGAGGGTACTTGTCTTTTCATTTATATCATATTGTAGCTTTCCTCTAATTCTGAATTGATAAGGCTGCCTCTTAATTATCTATAGATCTCTATGAGTATATTCTCTTTGCCAGTAATTATACAAAAACATAAAAAAATATTAGAAAAACACTTTCCATTCCTTTATGCTTGGTTTAGTGAAAAGGGCATTAATGCTGGAAGAGTTTTAGGAAACAGCTTCTTGAGTCTGACAGATTATTTTTCCTAAAGAACCAACTATTTCTGTAGATAGTCACATTATGGTATTTAAGGGAAACACATGGCGTATAAAGTTCAAAAAACATCTATGTTTATCAGATAGCATCCAAAAATTAAAATACATTTTTAAAACCTACTTATATCTTAAGAAAAAGAAATATAGTCTGTAATTCAATTGTGAAGAATTGGATCGAACATGAAATAAAATTTTAATAAGTAAATTTGGGAAAGTATGTCAATTCACAAAGGTATAGCAGCTCACTGAGTCTATGAATGATGCAAAATGGAGATTTAGCATTAGCTATAAAGCAAATACTTTAGTGATACCATGAATGTGTAGCTTTAGTTTTCATCCTGCTAAGAAATGACCATATGAATTAAGAAATTTATTGCTCTTATTCAGGAATGTATAACTCTTACTTCTGGGCACTTTTTTCTTTCTGCTGGCAAAGTGCTACTTATTAGCCACAAAGTTACAATGTTGCAAACCTGGAATTTGATTAGTTCTATTTGACAGATAATTCACTGGGAGGAAACTATAGTACAAGGCTAACCATTTGTGAAAGCACAAAGTTATGGAAATTGCATACATCTTATCAGTAGAAGCTAAGTGAACTCATGAAAAGAAGCATAAACATTTATGACTCATTTTAAGGCAGTAGTTTCCAGACATTTTTGATCCATGAACTGCTTAAAGATATTTTTTTTTCTGGATTAATCAAAAGATAGGTACGAGACTCTGACAAATTCAGATAAAAATAATCACCTCTATTATTTATTAAGCTGATGATCCCGGAGAATATGACTTTATGTCTGTTGGCTGAGTTGACTTGATAACACTTTATCCATGAATGAGATAGACTTACCTATAGGGGCAGCATAAACCAGAGGCTTCCCCCTTGGAGGAACTATACCTTCAAAATCACAGCACAAAAGAATTGTGTCCATTTTTTTTTCCTTTTAATGTTCCTGGGATCTGTAGGTGTGTTTCTTGAGGGTGAGTGATTTTCCAAACATAGAAAAAGACGCATGCCCAGTTTCTCCCTCCAAGCTCCAAAAGAAAGTGCTCCTCCTCTCCTGGGTAAAGAATCAGAGAGATCAGCAGTGGTGTGTTAGGGAAGCTCTTTCCACATGGTAGCCAGAAAAGTGGAAGACAGGTGTTCTACAGTAATCCTTACTTTTTCGGTTCCTATATAAAGATATTGAAAACAATAGTCTGCTATTGATAACACTTTATGATCACTGGGGGAGGGGACCTGGTATCTGGTTCCTGAATTGCCCTCTCAATCTTCCCCAGACTCTGCAGACCTATCCTTTATTACATATTGTCATGTACCCCGTGCTGGCCTCTCCTGCTCACATTTGAGTCCTTGTCACAATCCCTGTTTACCTTGAGTCAACTGGATTTTCCCATGACTACAGATCCTAAATCTACTCCAGTACTTCTCAAACTCTGTGTGATGAAGGGTGAAGATTTTTTTAAAATTTCAATTTATAGCTGATGTTTAATTTTGTGAAATACAATGAAAATGAATTACTAGAATAATAACCAGATGTTGGATGCCATGTCAATTTCAAATTAATAGTTTCTAAATACTTACCTTAATTTCTCTCTTTTAGTAGTTATGTCCCAGTGCTGATTCTCAAACTTTGAATCAGCCTTGAATACCTGGAATAAATCCCCCTTGGTAGTAATACATAATTATTTTTATACATTTTTGGACTCAATTTGCTAATAATTTTTGAGGATTTTTGCATCTATGTTCATTAGAGATATTCGTATGTTGTTTTCCTTTCTTCTAACGTTTTTATCTGGTTGTGGTATTAGGGTAATGCTCATCTCATAGAATTAATTAGAGGATATTCCTTCGACTTTTATTTTCTGAAAGAAGTTGTAGAGAATTGGTATAACTGCTTCCTTAAATGTCTGGTAGAATTTATTAGTGAACCCATCTGTCCTGGTGCTTTCTTTTTTGAAAGCTAGCAATTGTAGATTCAAATTCTTTACTAGATATAAACCTATTAAGATTGTCTACTTCTTGTGTGAGTTTTGCCAGATTATGTCTTTCAATGAATTGTTCCATTTCATCCAGGTATCAAATTTGTAGCCATAGAGGTGTTCATAGTATTCTTTAATTACTCTTCTAATGTCTCTGGGATCTGTAATGATGTTCCTTCTTTCATTTCTGATATTAGTTATTTGTGTCATTTTAAAATTTTTTAGTTAGCCTGGTTAGAGGCTTATAGATTTTATTGATTTTTTCAAAGAACCAGCTTTTGAGGTCATTGACTTTCTTTATTGATTTTATGTTTTGATTTCATTGATTTTTACCCTAATCCATATTATTTCTCTTCTTTTGCTTACTTTTTGGATTTAATTTACTCTTATTTTCCTAGTTTCCTAAGATGGAAACTTAGATTTTTGATTTTAGATCTTTCTTCTTTCTGGTATATGTATTAAATGTATTCAATAAATTTTCCTCTAAGCACTGCTTTTTATGAATCCCACAAATTTTGACAAATTGTTTTCAGTTTCATTGAATTCACATACTTCTAAATTTCTATTGAGATTTCTCTTATGAACCATGTGTTACTTAGAAGTGTGTTGTTTAATCACCATGTATTTTGGGATTTTCCACCAGGTATTTTGGGTTTTAGTTTAATTCCATTGTAATCTGAGAGCAGATATTATATGATTTCTATTCTTTTAACTTTATTTAGGTGTGTTTCATGGCCCAGAATGTGATCATATTGGGGAATGTTTCATATAAGATGGCTAAAAATGTGTATTCTGCAGCTATTAGATGAAGCAATCTATACATGTTCATTTTATCCAGTGGATTGATAGTACTGTTAAGCTTAACTATGTCTTTACTGATTTTCTGCCTGCTAGACTCATCCATTTCTGATAAAGGGGTATTGAAGTCTCCAGTTACAATGATGGATTCATCTATTTCCTCTTGCAGTTCTATCAGTTTTTACCTCAGGTATTTTGATATTCTGCTGTTAGGCAAATACATATTAAGGATTGTTAGGTAAATACTCATTAAGATTTGTTATGTCTTCTTGGAGACTTGATCCCTTTATCATTATGCAATGACCAAATAAGTTGTGATTCTGTGTATTTGCCTGTGGGTCTCTACAATTTTGTGGGCAGTGGTTTTCCTTGTGACTGTAAGACGTTCACTTACAGATAAGAAGAGTTGTTGATTTATTTTAGTTTGTTCAGCTTTTTACTTGTTGTTAGGACGGAGTGGTGACTTCCAAACTTTTACATGCCATAACCAGAAACAAAAAGACATTTTTTAATTAAAAAAAATAATAGAGAAAGTTGGTTACACAGAGGTTGAAGAGAAACAATAAATGAAACATTGAGGTAACAAATAATGATTGCAGGAAGCAGCTACTAACCCTAAACCTGAAGATACAAAGAGAAGAGTTTAGGTGGGGTTATCAGAACCTAGGAATTTAGAGGATAGATTCTGTACATCTGGATTCAAATCTCTATAGCTGGTACCCCTGACAAAACTCAATAAATCTGACTCTGAAATTGCCCAAAGAAGCAATGATGGGTCTCAAGTGCCAGGGAAAGAGCTATTGCCAGGGTGATATTAAAAGAAATGGTTAGGGCTTCCCTGGTGTGCAGTGGTTGAGAGTCCGCCTGCCGATGCAGGGGACACGGGTTCGTGCCCCGGTCTGGGAAGATCTCACGTGGCACAGAGCTGCTGGACCCATGAGCCACGGCCGCTGAGCCTGCGCGTCTGGAGCCTGTGTTCCGCAACGTGAGAGGCCACAGCAGTGAGAGACCCGCGTACCGCAAAAAAAGAAAAAAAAGAAATGGTTAAAAAAAAAAAGAGTGTGTCCCTTCTCTCTTCCACCTGCCTACCAGTATCTCCATGGTGCCCCCCATCCCTTTGATATGAACTAACATGAAGCACCTGGTAAAGCATAAATCTTGTTTACAAATCTAAGGCCCAGAATTGCAGAGCAAAAGGTACAAGAATGGACCTGAAGCTGAGAGAACATTGAAACATAGGATCCAGCTCTATTTTGTCCAGAGGTCTATCAGTGGTCCAGTGCAATTTATTTAAAAGTCTATCCCTCTTTACACTTTTTTTGAGATTCACATTTATCATACACTAAAGTTTCACTGAGTATTTGATTCTGTTTCTGGACTTTATACTGTTCCAGGAGGTGTTTTGATTTCTTTTCTTTTTTGTCTGTTTGTTTGGTTTTTTAAGTATCAGCACCACACTGCCTTAATTATTGAGGATTTATAGAGACTGTTTTTTTTTTAGTACAGGTGCTCTCAAGGATTCTGTACTCATTAGTATGCTCTCATTTTATACTTTCCCTTGATGATTAAATACACACTGATTATTTCAGCTACTACTTGTGAACTGGTAACTGGCAAAAATATATCACTAAAATAGGTAACCTTCCAAAGTTTCATATATAAACTTCCTAGTAAACATCTCACCCTGAATGTCTCACAAAGTCCCTCAGTCTTTAGAAGGTCCAAGTTAAACCTAAATAAATCATTATCCTCTTTATCTCAACAAGTTTGAACTTTATACATATTCATCCTCTTGATTCATTATCTTGGTGAAAGATAAAACTGTATCTAGTGAATTAAACTAGAAACTAGAAATCATCTACTCTCCTCCTCCTCTATTATCCCAAGTTCTGATCTAATCATGTTCCACAGCCTGTAGATCTATCTCTTAAATATCAAGTCCCGTCATTTCCCTCCATGCTTACCATGTTCTCCCAAGAGCACTGTAATAACTTTCCATGGGCCTTCATACCTCTAGTGCTGCCTATCGAACATCTTTATTCCATAAAGCTCCCAGACTGATCATTCTAACTTCAAAATCTAATCATGTTTCCTTTACTTCAAATCTATCAGTAACCTACCACTACGTTTAGGTTAAGATCGTATCTTCTTGGTGTAATTTATAGTCTCATTTTCTGGCCTGTGCACATATTTCCAGTCTAATTACTCACTATTTACCCCCCATGTCTGTAATTTTCCTAAGCTGATTTTCTTCTTCCTTGTGTTTTTTTCCTCTGCTTATGGCATTACTTTTTTTTTTTTTTTGCGGTACGCGGACCTCTCACTGTTGTGGCCTCTCCCATTGCGGAACACAGGCTCTGGACGCACAGGCTCAGTGGCCGTGGCTTACAGGCCCAGCCGTTCCGCGGCATATGGGATCCTCCTGGACCGGGGCACAAACTTGCGTCCCCTGCATTGGCAGCATCGGCAGGCGGACTCTCAACCACTGCGCCACCAGCGAAGCCCCCGACATTCCTTTTGTAATCAGGATCACACAGGTTAATACAAACTTGTCTTCAAGACCAGGTAGAGTTCACACTATCAGCAAATTTTTTATTTTTATTTTTTGGTAATAAAATATATGTACCATATACTATTTTAACCGTTTCTAAGTGTACAGTTCAGTGACATTAAGTACATCTACATGATCCATGTCCAGTACATTTTTATCTTCCCAAACTGAAACTCTGTACCCAGTAAACAATAACTCCCCATTCTCTGGACCCAGCTCCTGGAAAGCACCATTCTACTTTCTGTCTCTATGAATTTTACCACCTTAGCTACCTCATAGAAGTAGGAACATATATTGTTTGTCCTTTTCTGACTGACTTATTTTACTTAGTGTAATGTCCTTAAGGTTCATCCATGTTGCAGCATGTCAGAATTGTCTTTATAAGGCTAAGTAATATTCCACTGTAAGTGTATATCACACTCTGTTTACTCATTCATCTGTTGATGGGCATGTGATTTATTTCCAACTGTTGTTTATTGCAAATAATGCTGCTATAAACATAGGTGTACAAATACCTGTTTGAGTCCCTGCTTTAACTTTTTGGATACTTAACCAGAGTAGAATTTCTAGATCATATTGTAAATATCATATGGAATTTTCAGTTTTTTGAGGAACCCCTATACTGTTTTCCATAGCTGCGCCATAATACATTCCAACCAGCAATGCACAAAAGTCCCAATTTATCCACAGCCTTGTTAACACTTTGTTATTTTCTGTTTGTTTTTTTTTAATACTAGCCATCCTAATGGGTGTGAAGTGGTATTTCATTGTGGTTTTTGACTTGCATTTCCCTAAGGATATTGTGCATCTTTTCATGTGCTTACTGACCATTTGTATATCTTCCTCAGAGAAATGTTTATTCAAGTGCTTTGCTCAACTTAAATCTGCTTGGTTTCTTTTGTAGAATTGTAGGAGTTATTTATATATTATGGATATTAACCCCTTAATCAGATATGATTTGCAAATATTTCCATTCATTCTGTGGGGTGCTTTTCACTCTGTTGATAATATCTTCTGATGCACAAAAGTTTTAAATTTTGATGTAGTCCAATTTATCTATATCTTTTCTTTTGTTTCTGTGCTTTTGGTGTCATATCCAAGAAATTCATGCAGGGGAAGACCTTCACTAATTAGCAGGGCATGTTCTGAGACTTGACAAAAGCCCAGGGTAAATGCTAAAATTTTCTCAGGTCTTTCCTGATCATGTGTTCTTCCTGGGCCTTAATATGTGCTTTTCACCAGTTTCCTGGTATACAAAGCTGCATTTAAGTGTCTTAATTTCCCTAGAATTCTCACCCCTGCTTCTTCTTGGGCCTTTAGCTGTTCTATTATATTTCCCAATCAATAGTCTCTTGCCCCAGGCATCTGCGTGTCTTTAGCCCTCTTGAGAGATTTTCATAAGCTATGCCAGCTTCTGGAGTCTTTTCCCAGCCAGACATCTGATCAGTGCCACAATTGACCCTGAGCTACATGACACAGAGACTAATCAGGAAGTCCCCAAACAGGTTAGAACACTGCAAATTAGGCTCATTTTTCTCTCTCACCGTTTCAAAAGGTAACCTGGTTGGGCTGCTACTTCCTTCAAACCACCCTGTGCTCTGCAGGAGGGAGTGGATCAAGGGTGAGCAAAAATGCCACAGAATATTCCACCACTGTGAGTTTGACTCTTTCTTGATTGAGTGCTCAGTTGGCTACTGCAGATTCCTGACTGATTTCCAGAGCTCTACAAAGTCACCTTAACCAGTCTCTAGTTGTTTATTGGATATTTCCATGCGGGAGAAAGAGCCTGGAGCTTCCTAGTCTGCCATCTTGCTCCAGGTTCTCCCATCAGTGTTTTTAATATCTGCATCTACAATGTCCAGGACTATAGAGAACAAAGAATAGTCAGATAAAGAAAAGGAAAGATGGGGATGTGTAGTACCAGGACTAGAGCAACTGGTCCATTGGTTATTTTCTTCTCAGTAGATTGTCATATTGCCCTTTTCAAAATGAAGTCTTGTTTAACATCATTTATCATGATTTTTCCAAAAATACAACTCATATGGTGACAAGTGATTGCTATTGACAACATCTTCCATAAACTGTCCAAAGCCTGGAGTGCTAGGGATGAGATTTCTTCTATTTAGAGTATTTTAACAGATATAGTCTTGGTCATCTAACAGAATATTCAAGTTTCATGGCCCAATAGAGAGGTGTGTAGGTATTTTCAGCCCACTGTCCCCCTTGCTCCAAATAATACTAATACTGGCAGCTGCCTATTTCACTTATGGATTAATGTGTTTATGGAAAGGGGAGATAGCTAGATTCATTTAAATTATAAATGCAGACAAAATTACAGGTAAAGATGCTTCTTTTCTCCTTGCCCTCCCAGAATCAGAGAACATGATGCCATGTGTATAATCAGTGACATCTTTTACTGTTCATAACAGAAAGCTGTGGAAATAATGGCAGATGTCCCTTAACTTGCTGTGACTGACTTGGGAAAATCAATCTGAAAATAGGAAGATACAACTCTGCACTGAAAGGATGTTGTTCAAGGACCAGTACTTCTTGCAAGGGTTACAATCTTCATATTCCTCCACAAGGCTCACAGTTCAGGAATGATTTTTTTCTTGGGCTGAGTGGATCCAAGGGGAACAATTAGAAAACTAATTGGATCAATGTAAATAGTCAACACCATATAATTCAACCACAGAAAAAAAGAAATATAGAATTCCTAAGCCAATTGCTCCTCAAATGCATTATTTCCTTCTTCATTGTCTATATTATAAGTTGATAATGAGTAATAATTTATCATATATGTGTATATATGCACACATATATGTGTATCATGTAGTATGATATTATATTTTATACAGGTATGTGTGTATATATATATTATAATATATATTTTATATGCATATGTATATGATATACAAAATGAATATGAGTATAACAAAATATTAACAATCAATTCAGTAGGCATACACCAATTAGAATGGACACTGACCATTGCATTCAAGAAGGATTATGGAGGATCCCTGCAGACTGTTATTCCTTTAAATGATGGATTTTTCTTGGAAAGGTTGAGGAGGGAGTAGGGAGACACATAAGTGATTTGGGTCAGTAGGATGGAAACATTTCAGTATTTCAGAAACAAGCACTGCCAAACTGAATCTTTGCTGAATGTTTAGAGCTATATTACAAATTGTTCCTGTTGACACTATCATATATAAGGTTAAAAACATTCCGTATATAGATAGAGTGTTATACCGTATAGTTTATAACAACTTGCTCACTTGGCAAATAGACCTTATGAGCCCCATGTTAAAGATAGAGAAACTGAGACTCAGAAAGGTGAAAGTATTTGCTTGAGGTAACAAGTTTTTAACACTTTATATTTTAATATGTGACTGCAGTTATAGGCAGCAGCCTTCCTGTATGTATGTAAGTCTGTAAATCATTCCTTGGCTAAGTCAGTCAAACCTCAGAAATGACCTAATCTAGCAAAATTATCACTGGACTTGAAATCAGGAAAATCTGGACTCTAGCCTTCACCTGTGTCACATATTATCTGCTTTACTGAGATTATATCTTTTCACTTCTTTGAAACTCAACTTCAGCATTTACCAGGGTTATTGTATTCAATTTTGTCACACTGGGTTCCTTACTGTTTGTGAAGGAATTCCAAGACAGTCAGAATGCAAAGTTTTCTCTCTTAAAGAAGTCAACGTAGAAGGATAACACATTTTCCCAACCCCTGGAAGTTAAAGTACAGGACCAAGGGGATGTACCCACCAAGACTGTAAAACTTGAGAGCTTGACCCAAAGGTATAGGGTTCTATATGAAGGAGGGGATATGGGGATATATGTATACATATAGCTGATTCACTTTGTTGTACGAGCAGAAACTAACACAACATTGTAAAGCATTTATACTCCAATAAAGATGTGGAAAAAAAGAAAAATTATTTGTAATGACATCAATGGCACTATTATCTTTTTTTTAATTTTTATTGGAGTATATTTGCCTTACAATATTGTGTTAGTTTCTACTGTATAG
Organism: Delphinus delphis; assembly: GCF_949987515.2. Lineage (NCBI taxonomy): Eukaryota > Metazoa > Chordata > Mammalia > Artiodactyla > Delphinidae > Delphinus > Delphinus delphis. Next base: position 43,537,122 of record NC_082690.1, on the reverse strand, counting down.
CAAAGTGAATCAGCTATATGTATACATATGTCTCCTCTTTTTGGATTTCCTTCCAATTTAGGTCACCACAGAGCATTGAGTAGAGTTCCCTGTACTATACAGGAGGTTCTCATTAGTTATCTATTTTATACATAGTATCAATAGTGTATATATGTCAATGTCAACCTCCCAATTCATCCCACCATTTCTCCCTTGGTATCCACACATTTGTTCTCTACATCTGTGTCTCTATTTCTGCTTTGTAAATAAGATCATTTATACCAATTTTTTTCAGATTCCACATATATGTGTTACTATACGATATTTGTTTTTCTCTTTCTGACTTACTTCACTCTGTATGACAGTCTATAGGTACATCCATGTCTCTACAAATGACCCAATTTGTTCCTTTTTATGGCTGAGTAATATCTCATTGTATATATGTACTATAATTCAAAAAGACACATGCACCACCAACTTTTTTAACTCAAAATTACCTTTATTTTAAGATAGCAGAACACATTTACCTATTTGCAATTTTTGTCTATTACCTGTATATGCAAAAACTTTCATCAAGGCTTCAAGATTGGAATTGTTCTATGCCTTTGTATCACAGACCTACAGAGATTTGAAGCGAGTTTGGGAATAAACTCAGGTCTCTGAATTCCCTATTCCATGCTCCATCTGCTTAGCTATTACTAAGGTAATGACAATAAATCCTCAATTTAAAGTGAGTTTGTTCACTGAATTTAAAGTGAGTTCATTGCAGCACTATTTACAATAGCCAGGACATGGAAACAACCTAAATGTCCATCAACAGAGGAATGGATAGAGAAGATGTGGTACATATATACAATGGAATGGCACAATTAATAATTCAGTGACATTGTGGTCTGTGCTCAGATTCAACAGGGTCTAGCGCCATTGCACCAAATGCCTAGGGTTGACAGCTGTAGTCAGTGTGACGATAGCATCCTGGTGTGATTGTTCATGTGGCAAGACTGGGCCCACCTAGTTTCTGCCTGAACCAATTCTCCATCCTTCTAATTAATTCCATGTGCTACTTGATACCATTTCACACAACTGTTTTCTGTTAAGTTAAAGAGAGATCTCTGTATTATGAGCTACCAGAATGATGACTAATAAAATTTGTGTCAGTACTAGGAGTCATTAGAGGTGCCAAATTTCAGGAAAATAGTTAAATCTGGAATTGGTTATCTTGTCCAGTTAGGATGAAAGCAGTGAAAATTCAACTAGCTCTTAATGAATAAGCACTTAGTATGCAAGGAAGTTAATAAAATGATCAGTTGTGGACAGCAGAATGAAGTATCCAATGAAGTTAAAGCTTTAGAGAATAGTCCTTAAAGGGCATAAGGAAAATAAAGACTGTGGTCGTGGTGAATGGGTCTACTTCGAGTGGTATTTAGACAGCTTAGAAGGAATAACAAACTTATATCTTTAAATGCACAGCACATGAAAAACGGAAGCTTATGGACTTTTGATCATTGTACTGACACATCACTTATATCTTACAGTGCCATGATTAAGACAGCTAAATAACAAATTCAAAGTTTGACCTTGCATGTGGAGAACTTAAGTTTCAGCTAAACTCACAGGGTATTTATGAGGGACAAATGAAACATCTTCCTTAAGAAGATGAAAAGAATGAAAAAATTAGAGAAATTTAGAAGCTTTTAAATATTTCCAAAGCCTTTAGTATGCCATCACCTGAACCTTTGATGCCAGCTGAAGCAGTCTTCCTTTTGTCTGATAAAGGTTGTATTGGCTATTTTAAAGATTCTGTGATCCTCTTTCTGAGAGATTTACTATGTAAAGGGAGACAAATTTTTTTAAGCTCATCTCTTTCTCTCTTCATTGACCATAGACATGTACCTAGAGTGGAATTCTAGTAAGTCTTAGAAATCAATTATAAAATAAAATGTGGGAAAGAAGATTTACTGGACACCATAAAATTAAGACTTTCTTATACCTTTTAAAATCTGGAGATTCTATATGGGACCTGACTGTCATTATTTTAGAATAACAAGGAAATAATATAAATGTAGATTGTGCTGAAATTAATGATATGTATGCATCTAAAATTTTTCAGGTGTTGGTATCAGATTTTGAGAGACTGGGTGACTTTCAATTATTTATTCCTCGTTTGGTTTCCTGAAGCCTGCTCAAAGTTAGTCCATGCTAAATAAATGTCAATCCAGAAGTCTCTTCATAAAATTTATAGTAAGGAACTAATTCAACATATATTTACTAAGTACCTTCTGTGGGCAGCACTCTTCTAGGTTCTGGCAAAACTGCAGTGAACAAAACAATTGTCTCTGCCCTCATGGAGCTTAGAAATCTGTGGGTAGGGACAAACAATAAGTAGACTCAAAATAAAAACTTTGAGTAATATTAAGTTCCACAGAGAAAAGTGAAAACTGGTAAGGGGATTAGGGAGTTCAGGTGGAAGGATTAACTTTATCCCATTCTACCTTTGAAAGAGTAATGTGGAAATCCCTAAAGTTCCCCCTCCCTACTGAAATAATTTTAAAAAAATGAAATTTGATATTACTATATTGTTGAAATTACAAAAGCAATGCCATATCTTTGAGGGGATCACAGAAATTATTGTCACCAAAAGTATCTGAAAGATTCAGGAATATGGAGATTTGTAATACTTGATTATGATCAGAGCAAGAGCTCAGTGAGGCATGGAGGATGGTAGGTAGTGATTTAAACTTAATCAAATGGTATTTACAATTATGGATGCTATTCCAGAAAAAAAAAAAAAAGATGACACAATCTCTGACACATGTTACACCACTCTTTTGGGAAGGCATTTTTTTCTCTACAATAACAAAGAATATTTCAATAGTTTCAGTTGACAAAACACACAGTCCTTTTTTGATTCTTTGCCACAATTTTATTGACAGAAATATTAACTACTTCACCATTCAGAGAGCATCACTGTCTAGAATGACATTGATTTATCACACATTCTAGAAAGTAGAATGCTAAATGTTTGAGTAAAACTGGTATACCTGGAGGGTAAGAATGAGCTATATATGTACTACATATAAAGAGTGGTCAGAGTGTGTTTTCTGGGTGTACGATGGCATGTTGTACAATGAAGTAGAAACTGTTAGTGGTCCAATCAGATCCCCTTTACCATCCAGGTGCCCTCATCCTTAGCTGCCACATGGGTTGGCTGCTAATAGTTTGCAGGTGTACCCTGCTCTTGAGAATTTGCCCTCACTATTTAGAAGTCTCCTTAACATAGACTATGATTGAGACAGTTGAGAATTGCCCCTGAGGTTATGCCAACCCTGGGGGTGGCCCCCAGCCAATGACTGATTGATATGGAGGTACAAAAGACCAGTTCCATTGCCTCAATGTGACACAACTCTCCATTGTCATTTATGCTCCAGTCTGAAGCTAAACCTGAAGTGAAGCCACTCCTTTGTTGATTCTGCTTTCCACAGTCCCTCAATAAATCACTAGTACAAGAATCCCTATCTCAGGCTCACTTACTGGGAACCAGACCTAAGATAGTCATGTGGAGATATAGTCTACAAAGCAAATAACAATTTCCAATCTTCAGCTGAAATTCATGTTGGAAGTACCCTATTTACTAATCTGTGACTGTGAGAAATATGCTTTAGAAAAACTTTCTTCAAAATAGCTTAAAAGAAAAATGTTTTTAGTTATTTTTTAAAGTCTATGTAATATCAATGAATGATTAAAAACACTTTTATATATATTGTTACTTTATTTGAACCTTATAATATCCCTGAAAGACTAAGACAACAAATATTATTAACACAATTTATGGATGACAAAATTAAGAAATTAATGTTTTAAAAGTCTAGGTGTCTTGCCTAAGACTACATGTAAGAATTATGGGTAAATTATAGGTTTTCATTTCCCAAGCAAAGTATTCATTCTATATCTGGCTGTCTTCCAGGTTATCATTTACTGTATAAAATCTAATTAAGCAGAACATGTTGGTAAATACACATTCACACATACATGTACTACAGATCTGTAGTACAGCTCTACTACACTAGATCTGCTTATTCACAAATACAGCCAACTAGGTGGATGTCTTGACTATGTAACTGATAATGCAACAACTATGTATACATTTACAAGACCACCAACACCATTCATTTTCTGAACGAATAACTGAAAACATTTTCATGTCTCTGAAGTTATCAGCCATCCTTAAAATGTATGCCTACCTTGAAAAGTTTATCTTGCCAAAGCTTCATACTGGCTCTTCTGGGCTAACCACTGTTCCCATTGTCCTCTTTACCTAAAATGTCACTAACTCTGTCTGGGTGGGACTGTGGTAATGGGAAGTGATCAAAAGTTCAGCTCACTAGCTGCAGAGAGTCTCTTGAAGTAGGAATAAAGAGCTAGGGGACCAGAACTCTGGAGAAAAGATTATGAAAATATCATCTGACCTCAGGGCAAACCCTTCCTCCTCTTAAAAGAAAGAAGTAGCCTAGGAGACACAAGTGAAAAGGCAATTCTTACAGGGCTAGAAGCACCCCCTCTGTTCTCAGTCAAACTAGCCTGGCCAAACAGGACATAGCTGCCCCACCAACAATCTCCCTGTGCATAACACAAGGATATAGTCAAGACAGCTGCCAAGACCATGTGGATTGGTGATTTCTCAACAAAATCTTTGGAGACCTAGGAGTTTCTTTCCATTTTTCCACCCTGTATTTCATTCCCATAAAACCAACCTGAAACTGAGAGAAAGAGAAAATAAAACTCACCTATACCTGGAATTTCTGTTGAATCCCAGTTTGTCAATGTATTTGCATTCTAAAGTTCTAACACAGGAAGGCTCGTTGTTTTAAGATGGAGTCAAAGAAAAATGTCTCAAGTTAGCTTGTACCTCAATTTACTAGATTAGTTTAAAATTAGAAATAGCTTTTGTGGCAGCTGAAAATTTTGTCCAAAATATTTTCATGTCTCAACTCTAAAATAATTATACTTTGTTAAGGACATAATGACGAGGATACATTTTCAATTCTGTACGACTAAATTTTCTTTGTGTATTTAGTGTGTGATTCTTTGTTTAAAATAGCTTTTTGTTAGGTTTGTCTAATCTAATTTATTTTAGAATATAACATGTTTATATTATTACAGACTGAGTTTTTACGTGCTTTTTGTTTACAAGCTTTATATTTAAAATTCACTAGTCTTTCAGGTTCACCAATTTCAGTAAACTGTGAATACTATTTTAAATGAAATAATGAGTTATGTGGGAATTTCAGAAATATAGCAAATAAATGCTAAAATATCGATATCATTCTGTGCTACAGTATTACAATCTCTTCTTTTGTTTTTTTAAAAGTCTGAGATGGTGTGGTGGGGAGTTAAGAATGACTTTAGGAATAGATCTAGGTTTGTATCTCAGTGCTTACAAGAAACATAACACTAGAAAAATCAACTGACCTCTTTAAGCTTCAGTTTTTCCATCTGTAAATGAGTATGATAGAACCCATCTTCATTCATCTGTAAGGTTAAAGCAAGGCACAGTATTTAAAAACTTTGTCAGAGTGCATAAACAATGTCCAATAAAAGGTAGCTATTTTAATTAAATTGAATAGCATTTGAGGACTCAGAAATTGAACCTAAGAAGGAAAGAAATAACAATTACTGAAAACATACTAATAGAGACACTTCACATGTTACTTAACTTAATCACCACAGCAAATCCATGAAACAGATAGAATTACTAACACTTTTATAAATGAGAAAACCAAGGTCAAACAGATTAAATGATTCATCCATTGAGTGTGTTTGATTTAAAAACACATTCTTTTTCCACAATTATACCATGCTGAGCTGCACCTATACACCATCAAGCTTTGTGCAGAGCACTTAAAAAATTGAAATGTTTAATTTTTAAGTCATGTGTCCAATTATCCATTGCGGAGAACATCTGGATTGTATTGGCTGCCCAGTATTCATTCCCCTTGCTAATAACAATCTTTATTTCCCTTTGAGAAAGTCCTCTGTCTCATTAGTGATAGGAGAAATATAATTCCAGAATCAACTCCTTGATATGGAAGAAAAGGAGACAAATCCTCCTCTCCTAGACCTTCTAACCAGTGGACAGGCACACGGTCTAAACTCTGACAATTCTGGGACTTCGAATCTTTAGCTGAGGTGCGTGTTCAGGTTAAAAGTTGCTTAATCATCTCAGAAGCAATGGCTATGAAACGGCTATTGTTCTCCCTGCTTTCTAATTTTTGTCCCTCCAGAGTTCTTCCACATCCCCAGCCTCCTGTTGATTCTGTATTCATCCTCTCACAACCTACAGGTTCTCTTAGCCCGTCTCTTTATCTTACTTGTGGTCAAGATTTGTAACTAATGTACCTATACTTCTAACACTTTTGTGTTTCTATTTCTACTTCATACGTAGAGTATCAGTACAGTACCATGTTTAAGAACATAAAATTTGGAGCCAACCTCCATGGGTTTAAATATCACCTCTGCTGATTACTAATTTCTTCATTTGTATACACCTCAGAAGCCTGTTGGGAGAATTAAAGCAGTTATTATTTGTAAGGCTCTTAGATCAGCGTCTGGAACATAGTACACTTTATGTCTGTGTTTGATATTATAATTCACTTGTGTTTCTCTTGAGGGGAAAAAAAAAACCTTTAACAGTAAAATTTTGAATCCTAAGAAGCACTTTTATTATTCTTCTCTCTTCCATTTGTCTATTCTAAAAATTCAGACACTTTGCAGTAGGAGAAAAGACAAGTGAAGGATAAGCCCCTATCTTGCTGAGTGATTTATGGAAGGGCAGTGTACCAGTCTCACAAATGTGGCATTACTTCTTGGAAGTGACCCATCTGACCCAGACCCACCTGCCACTTACATAGTTGGAATAACATGAATCTGTACCTCTCCCCACCCCATTAGAGCAACGTGCACTTTGTAAGATCTATTAATATTTGGTAACAGTTGTAGGAGCCCTTGCTATCATGAATAAACAGGTCTGAGTTCTGTAATTCCTGCTTTGTTGAGCTTCCAACAATCATCTCCATCACAGGCAGGTTGTACTATGTAGAAACATTCAGTGGATTTCACAGCTGTGAACAAATTAAGTGTGTACCCTGCTCACTGCCCTGTCAGGAAAAAGAACAGTCTGACTTTACCATGACCTTGTGGGATTTTAAGGTTCCCAGAGAGTTAGTCAGTACTGTATTTGTGACTTCAGCCTTGGGCCTGATACACTTTGTCCCGTGGGATGAGCATTGTGTTTGGGTCAGCAGGTAGCTGTAACATTAACTCCAAGACCTGCAGAGCATGAATCCTATTTTTTTTCCTTGTTCATTCCTTTATATCTCAGCTTCTACCCACCACCTGCTCATTGTAAACAGTGATTTCCTTTTTATTCATTCTTCTACTTACCCATGTGTACAGCTTTAATTGGTTTTCCTTTGGATCAGACTTCCCCTTCTCCACTATGTTGCTGGTTTATTGTTTATTGCCACAAATATATAACATATAATATCAGGAAGGTAGCATGTTCTATTCTTGCTTTTCCAATCATCAAGGTATTTTTTGTAAGGCTCTTCTTTAAAACTTCTGAAACCTATCTCTAGTGTTCTAAGCTAGATACTAAATGCCTGTGAATAGACAGACAGGAAAGGGAGATAGAACTGAGAGAGATACATTTCTTGATTCAACCCAGTTAAGCTGAGTCATCAGTGATAGCACCCAATAAAGTGTATGGCACACAAAAGCATTTAAATAAATATTTGTTGAAAGAAACAGTGACTAAAGCTTGTTCCTTCCTCTCAGAAAAACATTGGAGTGTGGACTATCTAAAGAAGTTGCTAAACCATTCTTATATTTGTTCTCCTGAATTACATACTTAAAATATTATGTTATCATTGCCAACAAAAATAGACAGAAGATGAGATGCTAATTGCATGAAAATAACTATTGAGTTTGAACAAAGCAAATGGTAGATGTTTACAATATTTGTGAACAACAATCTCTGCCTTCATGCTAGAATAACATTTAAAAGGAGAGGGAAATTGCAAGGTGAAGTATCATTTGGCTGCAAGGAAGTCATTTATCATTTTAGTTAAGAACTTAGACTGTCAAACTCGATAAATGAAATAGTCCATTGATACAACTCCAAATGCTGAGGCATAGCTTCAGTATATAAAGCCTAATTAGATGTACTCAAATAAATTATTTCTATGTAAGTTGTTTGCATTTTATAGAATGCGCAATGGAATTTTCGAAGCCTCTCAAGATTGTTTCAGATTACTCATGGGCTTCTCGCTGCAACCTAAATTTCCAAAAGAAAATCATTACGCATTGAGGACTTCAAAAAAGTGAGCTTTGCCCTGTGGAAGATGGTGTTAGGTATTCCATGAATCTTGCAGGGATATTGCATCTAAGAGCTTTTCCAGAGATAACAAAGAAGGTATACCTTGGGATGCAACATTTATTCCTTTTCAAGCAATGACCTTTACAGTGCATTTTAAGTATGACCATTGCCTTTTAAAACTGCTCAGTGTTGCATACAGATCCTTTTCTCTGCACTGTATTCTGAACAAGGACATGGCAGGAATATTCAGTGTTAACTCATAAACATGAACCATAAGGTTTAAATCCTAATGGAATAAATTAGTGGTGATTATGGATATTCTTCTTATTTTAGAAAAGGCTTATTTTTGTATGAATTTGGTGGGTCTCCCCAGTGAAAATCGAAGTGTCATATACAAGACTGGTTTATCTTTCAATAACCGTGTTTATATTTTAAATAGTTCCCTTTTTATATATGGGTTTCCACTCACAAACCCCAGAGAAACTGCTCTGAAATCCAAGTAGATGACCCAAAGGGGAAAAAGAAACTGGGAAAAGAGAATAATAGAAAAATCTATTCAGTTTATTCTCATTCACTGTATAACATGAGTTGAACTTCATATCTTTAAGGCAATTCAATTAAGGCATGGGTACACTCAGGATAAAAAGTTCTATTTGTGAATCTAATGAGGTTTAGTGATTGTCCACCCTTGTAAACAGAAATCCCAATAAAAGCTAACATAAACTTTATTATTACTCAGGTACAGATCTTTTTATACCTAACGAAAGTAAGGTCAAATTTCAAACCTCAGACATGATCACATGCGAAATTCTGAGCCAAATTATTTATTTAGTGACATATGGTCCAACTTGAAATTCAAATACTGATGAGGATTTTAGGGCCAAGAGATCATTTAGATGATGCAAATTTTATGTAAGGCATTTGATTTCACACCTAGATCAATCACCTTTCATAAATATCTTATTGATCAGATATATTATGGACTTTTTATTAGTATTGCTTAAATATAGTATGGGATTTATAAAATGCAATTATAATATTAAATCATGTGATTAATTTAGCTTCTGTATATTGTGAGAAGCAATATAATTTGGTAATCTGGAAAAGATTGCAAGAAAAATCAATGAAGTCTACCCAAATCTAGCTCGAAGATTGGTATGCAAAAGTAAATATGACATTTCACTACTATACAGACCACTCAGTGTAAAAGGAAGATGGTGAAATGGAAAAAGTAAAAATATCTAAATTCAAATCGAGTTGCTACTTATTAGCTTCATTCTAGTTGACTAGTCATTTACTCTGAGCCCTAGGTCCATATTTTATTTTATTTATTTATTTTAAATTGTTTAACATCTTTATTGGAGCATAATTGCTTTACAATGGTGTGTTAGTTTCTGCTTTATAACAAAGTGAATCAGTTATATACATATGTCGCATTATCTCTTGCATCTCCCTCCCTCCCACCCTCCCTATCCCACCCCTCTAGGTGGTCACAAAGCACTGAGCTGATCTCCCTGTGCTATGTGGCTGCTTCCCACTAGCTAGCTATTTAACGTTTAGTAGTGTATATATGTCCATGCCACTCTCTCACTTTGTCCCAACTTACCCTTTGCCCTCTCCATATCCCCAAGTCCATTCTCTAGTAGGTCTGCATCTTTATTCCCGTTTTACCCCTAGGTCTATCATGAACAGTTTTTTTTTTTTTTTCAGATTCCATATATATGTGTTAGCATATGGTATTTGTTTTTCTCTTTCTGACATACTCCACTCTGTATGACAGACTCTAGGCCCATCCACCTCACTACAAATACCTCAGTTTCACTCCCTTTTATGGCTGAGTAATATTCCATTGTACGTATGTGCCACATCTTCTTTATCCCTTCATCTGTTGATGGACACATAGGTTGCTTCCATGTCCTAGCTGTTGTAAATAGAGCTGCAATGAACATTGTGGTACATGACTCTTTTTGAATAATGGTTTTCTCAGGGTATATGCCCAGTAGCACGATTCCTGGAACATATGGTAGTTCTATTTTTAGTTTTTAAAGGAACGTCCATACTGTTCTCCATAGTAACTGTATCAATTTACATTCCCACCAACAGTGCAAGAAGGTTCCCTTTTCTCCACACCCTCTCCAGCATTTATTGTTTGTAGATTTTTTGATGATGGCCATTCTGACTGGTGAGAGATGATATCTTATTGTAGTTTGATTTGCATTTCTCCAATGATTAATGATGTTGAGCATTCCTTCATGTGTCTGCTGGCAATCTGTATATCTTCATTGGAGAAATGTCTATTTAAGTCTTCTGTCCATTTTTGGATTGGGTTGTTTGTTTTTTTTTTTAATATTGAGCTGCATGAGCTGCTTGTAAATTTTGGAGATTAATCCTTTGTCACTTGCTTCATTTGCAAATATTTTCTCCCATTCTGAGGGTTGTCTTTACATCTTGTTTATGGTTTCCTTTGCTGTGCAAAAGCTTTTAAGTTGCATTAGGTCCCATTTGTTTATGTTTGCTTTGCTTTCCATTTCTCTAGGAGATGGGTCAAAAAGGATCTTGCTGTGATTTATGCCATAGAGTGTTCTGCCTATGTTTTCCTCTAAGAGTTTGATGGTGTCTGGCCTTACATTTAGGTCTTTAATCCATTCTGAGTTTATTTTTGTGTATGGTGTTAGGGACTGTTCTAATTTCATTCTTTTACATGTAGCTGTCCAGTTTTCCCAGCACCACTTGTTGAAGAGGCTGTCTTTCTCCGCTGTATATTCTTGCCTCCTTTATCAAAGATAAGGGGACCACATGTGCATGGGTTTATCTCTGGACTTTCTATCCTGTTCCATTGATCTATATTTCTGTTTCTGTACCAGTAGCATACTGTCTTGATTACTGTAGCTTTGCAGTATAGTCAGAAGTCAGGGAGCCTGATTCCTCCAGCTCTGTTTTTTTTTTTTTTTTTTTTTTTTTTCCTCAAGATTGCTTTGGCTATTCGGGGTCTTTTGTGCTTCCATACAAATTGTGAGATTTTTTGTTTGAGTTCTGTGAAAAATGCCAGTGGTAGTTTGATAGGTATTGCATTGAATCTGTAGATTGCTTTGGGTAGTAGGGTCATTTTCACAATGTTCATTTTTCCAATCCAAGAACATGGTATATCTCTCCATCTGTTTGTATCATTTTTAATTTCTTTCATCAATGTCTTATAATTTTCTGCATACAGCTCTTTTGTCTCCTTAGGTAGGTTTATTCTTAGATATTTTATTCTTTTTGTTGCAGTGGTAAATGGAAGTGTTTTCTTAATTTCAATTTCAGATTTTTCATCATTAGTGTATAGGAATGCTAGAGACTTCTGTGCATTAATTTTGTATCCTGCTACTTTACCAAATTCATTGATTAGATCTAGTAGTTTTCTGGTAGCATCTTTAGGATTCTCTGTGCATAGTATTATGTCATCTGCAAACACTGACAGCTTTACTTCTTTGTTGCTTATTTGGATTCCTTTTATTTATTTTTCTCCTCTGATTGCTGTGGCTAAAACTTCGAATACTATGTTGAATAATAGTGGTGAGAGTGGGCAACCTTGTCTTGTTCCTGATCTTAGTAGAAATGGTTTCAGTTTTTCATCATTGAGGACGATGTTGGCTGTGAGATTGTCATATATGATCTTGATTATGTTGAGGAAAGTTCCCTCTATGCCTACTTTCTGGAGGGTTTTTATCATAAATGGGTGTTGAATTTTGTTGAAAGCTTTCCCTGCATCTATTGAGTTGATCATATGTTTTTTCTCCTTCAATTTGTTAATACAGTGTATCAGGTTGATTGATTTGCGTATATTGAAGAATCCTTGCATTCCTGGGATAAACACCATTTGATCATGCTCTATGATCTTTTTAATGTGCTGTTGGATTCTGTTTGCTAGTATTTTGTTGAGGATTTTTGCATCTATGTTCATCAGTGATATTGGCCTCTAGTTTTCTTTCTTTGTGACATCTTTCTCTGGTTTTGGTATCAGAGTGATGGTGGTCTCGTAGAATGAGTTTAGGAGTGTTCCTCCTTCTGCTATATTTTGGAAGAGTTTGAGAAGGTAGGTGTTTGCTCTTATGTAAATGTTTGCTAGAATGTTCCTGTGAAGCCATCTGGTCCTGCGCTTTTTTTGTTGGAAGATTTTTCATCACTGTTTCAATTTCAGTGCTTGTGATTAGTCTGTTCATGTTTTCTAGTTCTTCCTGGTTCAGTCTCGGAAGGTTGTGCATTTCTAAGAACTTGTCCATTTCTTCCAGATTGTCCATTTTATTGGCATATTGTTGCTTGTAGTAATCTCCCCTGATCCTTTGTATTTCTGCCTTGTCAGTTGTTACTTCTCCTTTTTCATTTCTAATTCTACTGATTTGAGTCTTCTACCTTCTTTTCTTGGTGAGTCTCGCTAATGGCTTATCAATTTTGTTTATCTTCTCAAATAACCAGCTTTTAATTTGATTGATCTTTGCTATCATTTCCTGCATTTCTTTTTCATTTATTTCTGATCTGATCTTTATGATTTCTTTCCTTCTGCTAACTTTGTTTTTTTTTTTTTTGTTCCTCTTTCTCTAATTTCTTTAGGTGTAAGCTTAGATTTTTTATTTGAGATGTTTCTTGTTTCTTAAGGTAGGATTGTATTGCTATAAACTTCCATCTTAGAACTGCTGTTGCTGTATCCCATAAGTTTTGGGTTGTCGTGTTTTCATTGTCATATGTCTCCAGGTATTTTTCGATTTCCTCTTTGATTTCTTCAGTGATCTCTTGGTTATTAAGTAGTGTGTTGTTTAGCCTCCATGTTTGTATTTCTTATAGGTGTTTTCCTGTAATTAGCATCTAGTCTCATAACGTTGTGGTTGGAAAAGATACTTGATACGATTTCAATTGTCTTAAATTTACCAAGACTTAATTTGTGACCCAAGATATGAACTATCCTGGAGAATGTTCCATGAGCACTTGAGAAAAATGCGTATTCTGTTGTGTTTGGATGGAATGTCCATTAAATATCAATTAAGTCCGTCTTGTGTAATGTATCATTTAAAACTTGTGTTTCCTTATTCATTTTCATTTTGGATGATCTATCTATTGTTGAAAGTGGCATGTTAAAGTCCCCTACTATGATTGTGTTACTGTCAATTTCCCCTTTTATAACTGTTAGCATTTGCCTTATGTATTGAGGTGCTCCTATATTGGGTGCATAAATATTTACAATTGTTATATCTTCCTCTTGGATTGATCCCTTGATCATTATGTAGTGTCCTTCTTTTTCTCTTGTAATAGTCTTTGTTTTAAAGTCCATTTTGTCTGATATGAGAATTGTTACTACAGCTTTCTTTTGATTTCCATTTGCATGGAATATCTTTTTCCATCCCCTGACTTTCATTCTCTATGTATCCCTACGTCTGAAATGAGTCCTTTGTAGACAGCATATATATGTATCTTGTTTTTGTATCCATTCAGCCAATCTATGTCCTTTGGTTGGAGCATTTAATCCATTTACATTTAAGGTAATTATCAAGATGTATGTTTCTATTACCATTTTCTTAATTGTTTTGGGTTTGTTCTTGTAGGTCTTTTGCTTCTCTTGTGTTGCCTACCTAGAGAAGTTCCTTTTGCATTTGTTGTAAAGCTGGTTTGGTGGTGCTGAACTCTCTCAGCTTTTGCTTGTCTGTAAAGGTTTTCATTTCTCCATCAAATCTGAATGAGATCCTTTCTGGGCAGAGTAATCTTGGTTGTAGGATTTTCTCCTTCATCACTTTGAAAATGTCCTGCAACTCCCTTCTGGCTTGCAGAGTTTCTGCTGAAAGATCAGCTGTTAACCTTATGGGGATTCCCTTATGTGTTATTTGTTGTTTTTCCCTTGCTGCTTTTAATATTTGTTCTTTGTATTTAATTTTTGACAGTTTGATTAATTTGTGTCTTTGCGTGTTTCCCCTTGGATTTATCCTGTATGGGACTCTCTGTGCTTCCTGGGTTTGATTAACTATTTCCTTTCCCATATTAGGGATGTTTTCAACTATAATCTCTTCAAATATTTTCTCACTCCCTTTCTTTTTTTCTTCATCCTCTGGGACCCCTATAATTCGAATGTTGGTGTGTTTAATATTGTCCCAGAGGTCTCTGAGACTGTCCTCAATTCTTTGCATTCTTTTTTCTTTATTCTGCTCTGCAGTAGTTGCTTCCACTCTTTTATCTTCCAGGTCACTTACCCTTTCTTCTGCCTCAGTTATTCTGCTACTGATCCCATCTAGAGAATTTTTAATTTCATATATTGTGTTGTTCATCACTGTTTGTTTACTCTTTAGTTCTAGGTTGTTGTTAAACATTTCTTGTATTTCTCTATTCTATTTCCAAGATTTTGGATCATCTTTACTACCATTATTCTGAATTCTTTTTCAGGTAGACTGCCTATTTCCTCCTCATTTGTTCGGTCTGGTAGGTTTTTGCCTTGCTCCTTCATCTGCTGTGTGTTTCTCTGTCTTATCCTTTTGCTTTATTTACAGTGTTCTTCACTCAGACAGGGCGGGGTTAAAGGAACAGCTGATTTGGGGGCTCTGGCTCACTCAGGCCGGGGAGAGGGAGGGGTACGGATGCCGGGTGAGCCTGCGGCGGCAGAGGCCGGTGTGACGTTGCACCAGCCTGAGGTGTGCCGTGTGGTCTCCCGGGGAAGTTGTCCTTGGATCACGGGACCCTGACAGTGGCGGGCTGCACAGACTCCCAGGAGCGGAGGTGTGGAGAGTGACCTGTGCTTGCACACAGGCTTCTATGTGGCAGCAGCAGCAGCCTTAGCGTCTCATGCCCGTCTCTGGGGTCTGTGCTGATAGCCCTGGCTCATGCCCATCTCTGGCGCTCGTTTAGGCGGTGCTCTGAGTCCCCTCTCCTCACGCACCCCTAAACAATGGTCTCTTGCCCCTTTGGCAGCTCCAGACTTTTTCCCGGATTCCCTCCCGGCTAGCCGTGGCACACTAGCCCCTTCAGGCTGTGTTCACAAGCCAACCCCAGTCCTCTCCCTGGGATCTGACCTCTGAAACCCGAGCCTCAGCTCCCAGCCCCCACCTGCCCCAGTGGGTGAGCAGACAAGACTCTCAGGCTGGTGAGTGCTGGTCGGCACCAGTCCTCTGTGGGGGAATTTCTCCGCTTTGGCCTCTGCACCCCTGTTGCTGTGCTCTCCTCCATGGCTCTGAACCCCCACCCCCTCTACCACCTGCAGTCTCCACCCGTGAAGGACCTTCCTAGTGTGTGGAAATCTTTCCTCCTTCACAGCTCCCTCCCACTGGTGCAGGTCCCGTCCTTATTCTTTTCTCTAGTTTTTGTTTTATCTTTTGCCCTACCCAGGTACGTGGGGAGTTTCTTGCCTTTTGGGAGGTCTGAGGTCTTCTGCCAGCATTCAGTAGGTGTTTTGTAGGAGTGGTTCCACATGTAAATGTATTTCTGATGAATTTGTGAGGAGGAAGGTGATCTCCACGTCTTACTCTTCTGCCATCTTGAAACTCCTCCCCATATTTTAAAAATAAGAAGCATAATATTTCCTACCACAGTGTTGTTAGGAGTATATAAGACAGTATATGTGACATTAGAATGCTTTGCTTATAGAAGATTCTCAAATATTTAATTTACTTGAATTTGTTTGGAATTATCCCTCTTATATGAAGTCCAAGTGATTAAGTTTCAATAAGGTAAGATATCCACAGTTTTTACTATTAGAAATGTGAAGCCTCCTTGTTTGTTATGCCAATCAAATGAGGTTGTCCACATAAATTCCTCAATTCTTTTGGATTGAAAGAAGAATCCAAAAGAATCCATTGCAGGAAGGAATGTTTTATGATACCTGTGATCGAGTAAATTCTAGCTCCAGCTAAATAAAATTCTAAGGCAGTCTTTTCTTTTACTTGCACAACGTTTTGCTGGGTACAATATCTCACACTCAGGCATATAATGGTCCCTGTAAAGTGGAACTCAAAAAAATCATCACAAAGAAGTACACAGAGTAAAGGTAATTTGGACAAGATTACAATGAAGTCTAGCCAAATCTGGCTCCTGTAGGTAATGCTATAGCTTTCATACTTAATATTTCTTTATTGACTCAGCTGACTGTTTGTTCTTCACTTCATTTCTGGCAGAAAGTCCACATTGTTTCAGACCACCAATGATTATTCTAAAATGTTTAAATATGAAGAGTTCTTGCCTTGTGCTATGTTAACTGAGGCCTTAAACTAAATGATGAAGAAAACTTCCCATGCATCCATGCCTCAAAATCAAAATCCAATATGAGCAAATCTCTTTCACTGTCATAAGAATGCAACCTCAGTCTCTTATCTCAAGTGAAACTCAGAAAAGCCCTCCCCAAAATTGCCCCATTTTGTGCCCAGACCAAATCTGGGGACCGCATGTCATTTATATGTACCTTAGGAAACAGGAAAAAGCAACAGAACAAATCCAAATGAGGTGTCAGTAAAGAACACCAATTCCATTGATGTCATGAGGCCTGATTTAGTTGCTGGTGAGTTTTATAGAACTCCAGATATACTGCCACTCATATAG
Source organism: Delphinus delphis (assembly GCF_949987515.2). NCBI lineage: Eukaryota > Metazoa > Chordata > Mammalia > Artiodactyla > Delphinidae > Delphinus > Delphinus delphis. Next base: position 43,520,222 of record NC_082690.1, on the reverse strand, counting down.
ACTATTTTCATTATCAACAGAATTTTAGACAATATGGGGAGGCATAAAAAAGTCCTTGTTTGTAAGGAGTTATAATCTATGTTGATATAGAACACCTTTAGGAAAGTGAAACCAAAAATAAAGAAAATGGGAAAAGTGATTTTACGATTTAATGATTAATCATATCATGAAGTCAGTTGTACATTTAACAAAAATTTGAAAGCCTACAATTTGACAAGCAGTAGGTACAATTAAAAGCCAGCAGAGTGTTTACCTATAGAAACAGATTTTTGATATAGGTACTGGAAGTAATTTCTCTGCTATATTTAGATGCAAGAACTATTTCTCAATAGTATCTGTGAACTTAAAAAAATAGAAAAAGAAACTGGAAGGTGTTTTGTGAACAAATTCAAGGGTATTTATGAATGAAGGGTAATGGTAATTTATGCTAGCTTCAGTATATTGAAATTGTATGTTAATGGCTAATATTTACTGAGTAGTCACTATGTCACAGGCATTGTCTTAGGCACTTTCATATGAATTAATTTATTTAATCTACACAATAATATTTTGAGGTAGATGCTATTTACCCCATTTTAACCAGTGAGGAAATGGATATACACATGTGAAATAACTTTCTTAGTTTAAGCAGCTCATAAATAGCAAAGCTGGGGTTGGAATTCAGGAAATTGGGCATCAGAGTTGAGTCATAGCCACTAGGTATACTGATTTCCTCTCAAATACATAGAGTGTTTAAGAAAAGTTTCCTATTTTGTTGAATTCAATATACTTTTTAAACTATAAAAGGAAAATACTGCTTCATTTGTTTTGTTGTCTAGCATGCTTCAATGATCAATTCAGTCTCTACTCTCTTGCATGTTCCCACAACAGTAACCACAGCACACACCTGAAATTAGATGTGGCATGTAGAGCTAAAGCTTGCATTAGTTCAGATCATTTGTCTTCATAAGACATTATTACAGTAAAAGTGGAGGAAATTGAGAGAGGGGTACAGCTGCTGGAGAATGTAGAGAGAGGGAGGGGAATGAAAAGCCCAGAGAAAAGGAGATAAAAGTATTTGAACTGTGAAATGGCCAGAGCATAATTAGTGCCAGGATTTAAAAAAAATAATAAAAGCAAGAACTGTATCTACCTTCTTTGCCTTTTTATCAATAATTATGGTGTATGAAAATCTATGCAAATTATTAAATTATACACATACATATGCATTTATATACATACATATATATGCATGTGTGTGTATATATATGTTTTTAATCGTAAATTTAGAAAGTTTTTTCTACCCACTCCTCTTTCTTACTTCATCATGAGAAAAACAGTAGGCATGATAGGGTATAGTCCCTACTTCAGTGAAAACATACCCCCAAAAAACACATCCCAGGGAAAGAACTCTAAGTCAACAGATATATAAAGCATGTAATTAGAGCACTGAGAGGCTTAGGGTTCACTTAGTCAATCAATATTTCAGATAGTCCTGGGTATGGGTCTGGTCTCTCTCTTAAGCCACATTGTTCCAGATCATGTCAGGGGATAACTATTGATATTTCTAGATTTTGTCTTTACCCAAATTGTCACAATGAAAACCCATAACTTCCCTTTTCTCTTCTATCACTGATTAGGAGGTAGGAGTAAGACAAAGAAGAAGAGTTTTTCTTTTTTGTTTTTCCTTTTTAAAATAACTATATATATATATATTTAATGCTGTATCATTTATTACAACCTAAAATGCATGCTGGAAGAAAACAAATAGATGTGACCCCCCTACAATTTGCTTAGAAGTTATTTAAAAAAATGTTTCAGGGCTTTCCTGGTGGTGCAGCGGTTGAGAGTCTGCCTGCCGATGCAGGGGATGCGTGTTCATGCCCCGGTCTGGGAAGATCCCACATGCCACAGAGCGGCTGGGCCCGTGAGCCATGGCTGCTGGGCCTGCACGTCCGGAGCCTGTGCTCCGCAACGGGAGAGACCACGGCAGTGAGAGGCCCACGTACCGCAAAAAAAAAAAAAAAAAAGTTTTATATTGGAGTATAGTTGACTAACAATGTTGTGTTAGTTTCAGGAGTACAGCAAAATGATTCATTTACACATATACATGTACCTATTCTTTTACAAATTCTTTTCCCATTTAGGTTATTACAGAATATTGAGCAGAGTTCTCTGTGATATATAGTAGGTCCTTGTTTGTTATCTATTTTAAATATAGGATACAGTATATGTCAATCCCAAACTCCCAATCTATCCCTCCCCCTACCCTTCCCCCCGGTAATCATAAGTTTATTCTCTGTCTGTTTCTGTTTCATAAATAAGTTCATTTGTATCATTTTTATATATATAAGCAGTACTTCCACATATAAGCAGTACCATATGATGTTTGTCTTTTCTGTCTGACTTACTTCACTTAGTATGATAATCTCCAGGTCCATCCATGTTGCTGCAAATGGCATTATTTCATTCTTTTTAATGGCTGAGTAATATTCTGTTGTATATATATACCACATCTTCTTTATCCCTTCAACTATCGATAGACATTTAGGTTGCAACCATGTCTTAACTATTGTAAATGGTGCTGCTATGAACATTTGGGTCTATGTATCTTTATGAATTATGGTTTTCGCTGGATATATGCCCAGGAGTGGGATTGCTGGATCATATGGTAGCTCTATCTTTAGTTTTTTAAGGAAAAGTTTTCATACTGTTCTCCATAGTGTCTGTATCAATTTACATTCCCACCAACAGTGTAAGAGTGTGCCCTTTTCTCCACACCCTCTCCAGCATTTATTGTTTGTAGGCTTCTTGATGATGGCCATTCTGACTAGTGTGAGGTGATATCTCATTGTAGTTTTGATTTGCATTTCTCTAATAATTAGTAATGTTGAGCATATTTTCATGTACCTCTTGGCTTCTGTAGGTCTTCTCTGGAGAAATGCTTAGAAGCTATTTTTAACCATTGTCTTCAGAGTCAGAAAAAGATGGTTAATGGCATCTGAAGAATCAGTGTAGTAGTGCTTTGCAGTACTTACAGAGGAATGGACATATGGGTGTGGAGGATGAATCAAAGTTCATTATAACACCTCAATCACATTTTTACAGAAGCATTGAAAAAGGAAACAGGCACACAGCAAAATATATTCACTATAAGCATATGTGAGAGACTAGACAACAGGGAATGAGAATGTTTGCTTTCTTGACTGACAAATAAGAAACAAGGACTAGGGAATTTCTGATTCTGGCATGACAGCATGTGGAATTTCACCAACCCACTCTCAGCTATACTGGTGAAAACTTTAAAAAAACAACTTATTTTAAGTTTTTGGAAAGACATTATGGTTTTATAGCAAGTGAGGAAATATTTATTCAAGATGTTCTACTAAAACCTGGTAAGAACTACCGTAATCTATTGCATTTGAACCAAGACCCATACCCATGCCCTTCCTTCCCCTTTCCAGCTAGCAAGGCATAAATTCCACTTGAACTGGTAAAGCCAAGATCACAGGGTTGGATTCCTCTTCCCCAGGATCCTGTTCAGAAGGCTATGTTTCCAGGAGGGGCAGGATTTAAGCTTTTCTCAACCTGCTTGCAGCTATCTCTTACTGAGGCTATTTTCTGTCTGAGAATAGTTGAGAGGTAGAGACCACCTTCTTCCATTCAGTCCCACTTTTATTTTAATAGATCTTTATTGGAGTATAATTTCTTCACAATACTGTGTTTGTTTCTGTTGTAAAACAAAGTGAAGTCAGCCATATGCATACATATATCCCCTCCCTCTTGAGCCCCCCTCCCACCCTCCTTATCCCACAACTCTCTAAGTCATCACAAAGCATCGAGCTGATCTCCCTGTGCTATGCTGCTGCTTCTGACTAGTTAACTATTTTACATTCGGCAGTGTATATATGTTGATGTTACTCTCACTTCGTCCCAGCTTCCCCTTCCTACCTCTGTGTCCCATGTCCTCAACTCTATTCTCTATGCCTACGTCTTTATTCCTGTCCTGCTCCTAGGTTCATCAGTACCATTTTAATTTTTTTTTAGACTCCATATATATATGTTAGCATACAGTATTTGTTTTTCTCTTTCTGACTTACTTCACTCTGTATGACAGACTCTAGGTCTATCCAGCTCACTACAAGTAACTCAATTTCAGTTCTTTTTATGGCTGAGTAATATTCCATTGTATATATGTGCCACATCTTCTTTATCTATTCATCTGTCAATGGACATTTAGGTTTGTTCCATGTCCTGGCTGTTGTAAATAGTGCTGCAATGAACAGTGTGGTACATGTCTCTTTTTGAATTATGGGTTTCTCAGGATATATGCCCAGTAGTGGGATTGCTGGGTCATATGGTAGTTCTACTTTTAGTTTTTTAAGGAACCTCCATACTGTTCTGCATAGTGGTTGTATCAATTTACTTTCCCACCAACAGTGTAGGAGGGTTCCTTTTTCACCACACCCTTTCCAGCATTTATTGTTTCTAGATTTTTTGATAGTGGCCATTCTGACCAGTGTGAGGTGATTCCTGATTGTAGTTTTGATTTGCATTTCTCTAATAATTAGTGATGTTGAGCATCTTTTCATGAGCCTCTTGGTCCTCTGTACATCTTCTTTGGTGAAATGTCTATTTAGGTTTTCAGCCCATTTTTTAACTGAATTATTTGTTTTATTGATATTGAACTCCATGAGCTGTTTGTATATTTTGGAGATTAATCCTTTGTTGTTTCATTTGTAAATATTTTCACCCATTCTGATGGTTGTCTTTTTGTCTTGTTTATGGTTTCCTTTGCTGTGAAAAAGCCTTTAAGCTTCATTAGGTCCCATTTGTTTATTTTTATTTCCATGACTCTAGGAGGCAGGTCAAAAAAGATCTTGCTGTGGTTTATGTCAAAGAGTGTTTTTCCTGTTTTCCTCTAAGAGTTTTATAGTGTCTGGTCTTACATTTAGGTCTTTAATCCATTTTGAGTTTATTTTCCTGTATGTTGTGTTTGTTTTGTAGTGTTCTAATTTCATTCTTTTGCATGTAGGTGTACAGTTTTCCTAACATCACTTATTGAAGAGGCTGTCTTTTTCCATTGTATGTTTTTGCCTCTTTTGTTGTAAATTAGGTGACCATAGGTATGTGGGTATATCTCTGGACTTCTATCCTGTACCATTGATCTATATTTCTGTTTTTGTGCCAGTATCATATTTTCTTGATTACTGTAGCTTTATAGTACAGTTGTTTGAAGTCAGGGAGCCTGATTCCTCTAGCTCCATTTTTCTTTCTCAAGATTACTGGTTTGCAGGGCAGAAATTGAGACACAGATGTAGAGAACAAACTTATGGACACCAAGGGAGGAAAGTGGCGGCGGTCGGGGGTGGTGGTGTGATGAATTGGGAGATTGGATTGACATGTATACACTGATGTGCATAAAATGGATGACTAATAAGAACCTGATGTATAAAAAAATAAATTAAATTAAATTTAAAAAAAAAGATTGCTTTGGCTATTTAAGGTCTTTTGTGTTTCCGTACAAATTGTAAAATATTTTGTTCCAATTGTGTGAAGAATGCCATTAGTCATTTGATAGAGATTACATTGAATCTGTAGATTGCTTTGGGTCATATAGCCATTTTCACAATATTGATTCTTCCAATCCAAAAACATGGTATATTTCTCCATGTGTTTATGTCATTTTTGATTTTTTCATCAGTGTTTTATAGTTTTCTGAGCGCAAGTCTTTCGCTTCCTTAGGTAGGTTTATTCCTAGATATTTTATTCTTTTTGTTGCAATGGTAAATGGGATTTTTTCCTTAATTTCTGGTTGTTTATTGCTAGTGTATAGGAATGCAAGAGATTTCTGTGAATTAATTTTGTATCCTGCAACCTTACCAAATTAATTGATTAGTTCTAGCAGTTTTCTGGTGGTATCTTTAGGATTTTCTATGTAGATTATCATGTCGTCTCCAAACAGTGACAGTTTACTTCTTTTCCAGTTTGTGTTACTTTTATTTCTTTTTCCTCTCTGATTGTCATGGCTAGGACTTCCAAAACTATATCGTATAAGAGTGGTGAGAGAGGGCAACCTTGTCTTGTTCCTGATCTTAGTGGGAATACTTTCAGTTTTTCACCATTGAGTATGATGTTTGCTGTGGTTTTGTCATATATGACTTTTATTATGTTGGTGTAGGTTCCCTCTATGCCCATTTTCTGGAGAGTTTTTATCATAAATGGGTGTTGAATTTTGTCAAAAGCTTTTTCCACATCTATTGAGATGCTCATATGGTTTTTATTCCTTAATTTGTTAATATGGTGTATCACATTGATTGATTTGCATATACTGAAGAGTCCTTGTATCCCTGGGATAAATCCCACTTGATCTTGGTGTATGATCCTTTTAATACGTTGTTGGATTCTGTTTGTTAGTATTTTGTTCAGTATTTTTGCATCTATAGTCAGAGTAATATTGGTCTATAATTTTCTTTTTTTATGACATCTTTTTCTGGTTTTGGTATCAGGGTGATGGTGGCTTCATAGAATGAATTTGGGTTGTTCCTCCCTCTGAAATTTTTTGGAAGAGTTTGAGAAAGATGGGTGTTAACTCTCCTCTAAATGTTTGATAGAATTTGCCTGTGAAGCCATTTGGTCCTGGACTTTTGTTTGTTGGAAATTTTTTAATTTCAGTTTCAATTTAATTACTTGTGATAGATCTGTTTATATTTTCTAATTCTTCCAGGTTCAGTCTTGGAAAATTGTACCTTTCCAAGAATTTGTCCATTTCATCATGGTTGTCCATTTTATTGGTATGTAGTTGTTAATAGTAGTCTCTTATAGTCCTTTATATTTCTGCAATGTCAGTTGTGATATCTCCTTTTTCATTTCGAATTTTATTGATTTTGTTCCTCTCCCTTTTTTTCTTGATGAGTCTGGCTAAGGGTTTATCAGTTTTGTTTATCTTCTCAAAAAAACAGCTTTTAGTTTTATTGATCTTTGCTACTATTTCTTCATTTCTATTTCATTTATTTCTGCTTTGATCTTCATGATTTCTTTCCTTCTACTGACTTTGGGTTTTCTTCATTTTTCTTTCTCTAGTTGCTTTAGATGTAGGGTTAAATTGTTTATTTGAGTTTTTCTTGTTTCTTGAGGTGAGATTGAATTGCTATAAACTCCCCTCTTAGAACTGCTTTTGCTGTGTCTCATAGGTCTTGGGACATTATGTTTTCATTGACATTTGTTTTTATGTATATTTTTATTTCTTATTTGATTTCTTCAGTTATTTCTTGGTTATTTAGTGGGGCAATGTTTAGCCTCCATGTATTTCTGGTTTTTACAGTTTTTTCCTGTAATTTGGGTGCTGTGCTCTGACAATGCTGAGACTACTGGGACCCCAATCTAGCAGGGAGAAAACTGCTAGATTCATTGGAATGGAGGCTAAACTATTTACACACCAGTTGGTTTTTCAGACAGAAATGGGGAGAAAGAGTGTGGAAAAATACTCGTGGGGTCAGAAAATCAACATCAACCTCAGAAACTATTCTTTAAAGGAAATGAATTTGTTCTGATTACTCTGTGAATCAATTTGTGCCCCAGGAAAATGCTGAAAACAATAGAGAAATCACCTAGCAATTAGTGGAGCTTAAGATCTGAGTGTAGTTAGGGAAACTCAAAGGAAGTCTTATCAAAACCACTTTAATTCAAGGGTAACTTTGGAAATACCCAAGGCTATGCCCTCTGAGAAGCAATCAGAGGCTTAACAATATTGAGTCTTCTCAATATCACATTATAGTTCTCCATTTATTTAGGACTTCTTCAGTTTCTCTCAACACTTAACATGACTTTTATTTTTAAAACTTCAGTATGACTGCTATGAGGAAGACTGTGAGCATTAGATAATAATACTAATAATGTGCATTTGCTCTGTGCTGACTCTTTAGCACATAGTAAAGTGCTATTATGTAACTAATATTTGTTGGCTGATCTGATTTCTAACAGATATTGAATGTTTACTGTATGCTACAAATTGGGTGTTGTATATCTGCCACATTTAATACTCAGAAATATAATATTATGTAGGTAATCATACTATTATCTGCATAAATAATATAATACATTAGATAACATGAAATAGATCTCATTCTCTTTCTTCCTTTCCATAAAAATGAACAAAATACACCTCTTTTTAAATGAGCTTTCAGAAATACCAGATTTGACAGGTAATGTACTCATTGAGTGTGAAGAAAGGAAGCATGAGGGGCAGGAATGGGTGGTGATTCCTGTTTATTCCTGTTTATTATTTCTGAAGAAAACTATCAGTACTTTGCATATTTACTTGACACTAAAAATTGAAAATAAAATTATAAAGACTATATGTCAAATTTTATTTTTACATACAGTTTATGGTTATCATTCTTTTATAGTCTTGAATACTTACGTTGAAATAGCAAAATCTGATAGAAGAGTTTTTATAAAGTTCAACAACTTCTAGCTCCATTTGCCATGAATAAAATATTTAAGGTAAAATTGATTAGTATACTTGCATTTATAGCTTAAATAAACTCTATTTTTTTTTTTGAGGTATGAGGGCCTCTCACTGTTGTGGCCTCTCCCATTGTGGAGCACAGGCTCCAGACGTGCAGGTTCGGTGGCCATGGCTCACGGGCCCAGCTGCTCCACGGCATGTGGGATCTTCCCGGACTGGGGCACGAACCCGTGTCCCCTGCATCGGCAGGTGGACTCTCAACCACTGTGCCACCAGGGAAGCCCTAAATTCTATTTTTAAATGTAATGTACTAAGCATGCTAATGGTATCAACAAAATAAATTGTTCATAATTCATGTTTATATTCTTAAGCTAACATACAGACTTGTTATATTATAAACCCTTTAAAATAATTATAAAAATCTTCTCTGTAATTTCCACATTTTGAAAAACATCCGCATTCCATATCACATTTTTCATGGCTGAAAAATGCACTGTTTTCTTCTCTTTTTTCCTCTTTCTATCCTCGTATTTATTGAGATACATAATTTATCATGTGTGAAACAAGAAATAAAATGGAGTCATTTATATCAAGGAGTTTTAAAATGAAGCCAGGAGGCCACTAAAATGGTGGACCTTAGGCACATCCTCACCAGGTGGAGCCATGAACTTTTGAATTGGGCCAAACCGCAAATATTCCAAGGACTCTGCAAGAACACTGTTGTCAAGGTAATAGATTTTACCTCCCTCTAGTGATAACCTTAGCAATCAATCATGTTTAGCCAAGACTAGCTTCTACTTCCAGCTCCAATTAAAATTTTTTGTAATATAAATCTCCCTCCTTTGCCTTTAAAGGCCCCTAAATTTTACTCCCTAAGTGGAACACTCTTAAGATTACTACCTGAATCTGTGTGCCCCAAATTTACAATTATTCTATTACAAATAACACTTTCTTTTTGAGTATTGTCTCCTAGGTTTGTCTAGGTTGACATATTTGGTGTCAGAAGTGGGACCTGAGGCAATCTCACCACTGCAGGACTGATGTTTCCTGGAGTTGCATATGAGCCTTTTGTGCTCACTGCTTCCCTGAATGGTATCTCCTCTGACCATGAGTCCTCTCAGGCACCAATCTCCCTCCTTTTGTTTGAGGGAGCCACCTTTCTTTGGGATCTGAGGACAATTGTCCTGGGATAACTCTTTGGCTGTGCTGGCTCATGACCATTGCTCCTGGAGGGCTTCCCCTCAGTAGGAGTTTCCCTGGATGGTGAGTACTCTACCTTTTGTTTGCATTACCACTGGAGGGGATTCCCTGCTTGGTAAGTACTCTATGTGTGTGTGTGTGTGTGTGTGTGTGTGTGTGTGTGTGTGTGTGTGTGCGTGTGTGTGCATTTTTCCACATTATTGGACTCCCTTTTCCTAAGTCTCTTCTAGAGATTCCTACCTCAGGGATTCTAGCTAGTTTTATGTTTAAGAACTATGGTCCTATCTTTTGTAAAGTTTTGTCCTAGTGGACCAACATTACCAGAGACCATTTAAGACTAGACAAATTGATTGAGATCTTTAATTTCTAAAGAGTCAAGAGTGCTACCTTCTGACACACCTGTAAATATCTTCAAAAATGTTAAAAACTTACTAAGCATGCTTTGTGTTCTGAGACCTTGACTTGGTAATCATCAGGTTGGGGTCCCCAAAATATAGCTGGACAGAAATGTGTGTTGAACTTCATTTGCATCTACTGTCCTATCAAACTGCTGCCAATCCTCCAAGAATTACAACCTAGAGTTACAGTAGTATTTATGAGGAATGTTCCAATCAGATTAAAATCATTTAAGAATTTCACTTAAAGGCAAAGTCTTCAAAATTCCCAAAATAGCTTTATTGAAAGTTTCATCGCAAAAAACTCATAAAAAATTAAAGATAAGAGGTGCCTAAACAAACAACAAAAATGGAGTACATGACTGTAAACAAAAGTTCACTAAGTTAATGGCCTTATATCCCCATATCTACTTTTGAAGGAGGGCCACAGTATGGGACTCTCCCATAGTTGACAAGACTCTAAGGGATTTTGTGGTAAACTGCTATGTTATTCCCTTAAACACCCAAGGGGGAACTAATATTAATTAATTAAAGAAAAAATACCCTTTCCAATTTCTAGGAAATATTGAAGTTACACTCCCTACTTTAAACCTGACTCAGAACCTGCAGATGGCATCCTGGAAAAAACTAAAAGATAGCATCCTGGAAAAAAATCTAAAAGGAGCCCACTGAGGGTGGGAATTTTTTTTTTTTTTTTTTGCAGTATGTGGGCCTCTCACTGCTGTGGCCTCTCCCGTTGTGGAGCACAGGCTCCGGACGCGCAGGCCCAGTGGCCATAGCTCACGGGCCTAGCCGCTCTGCAGTATGTGGCATCTTCCTGGACCGGGGCATGAACCCATGTCCCCTGCATCGGCAGGCGGACTCTCAACCACTGTGTCACCAGGGAAGCCTGAGGGTGGGAATTTTTATCAGAATCAGCATCCCCTGAATCGCTGTCTGCAGTGCCCAGTTGAGAGAGGAAAATAAAATATCACGTTGTATCTTCCTTTCCCAATCCAGACTTATTGGTTATTGACACTTTTTCTCCTAAGGATTTCTCCCAAAGAATCTATTATCTTCTTGCTTGCCTCATTACATCCTAAGAACCTGCCTTTACTTTCTGCCTGCCTGGGACATGCAAGTTGTCAATTCTTTCATTTGGCTATCTTTGGGAATGACTCTAAATTTTGTAAAGATAATATCTTTTGGACTGTTTTGAGGTGTTCAGTACTTCCCCAATATTTATTGTTTGGCCCAGCTGAAAATTGACAAGATATTTAAAAGAAATTTTAAAGTGACTCTGTAGTCAAACACTGACCAAATAGGAAGCTAATATTCAGAGCCCAGTAAGATTTTTTTTTTTTAGGCCTTCTCCTCTAAGCTAAATTTACCCAAAGGGGGAAAGTGTCCAACATAGGTGGGTGGATGTATCAGTTCTTTAGAATACAGACTATAACCCAGTTCTTTGAGAAACTGAGAGCAACAATCCTTATTTCAAAAATTCTTCCAAAACTAGAAATAAATCTCAAGAGGCAGTTCAAAGTTCCCAGAACATCCCCTATTTATCTTAAAAGACTTGTAACTCACATTTTTTTCCTGTGCCTTTTAGATATAAAAGTTTTACAGCATCTCCTATTGGAACTCTTATCTTCACCATCTCCAATTCCTAAAATTAAAAAGGGGGATGAGAGTGTAAGACCTTTTTAAAAATACAAACTGCTGTAGAAACACCTTTGTCCCAAAATCCAGTAGTTCAAGGAAAATTTTAAAACAAAAACTGTAAGATCTCTCTTTTACATCTATCCATATGTCTGTATGTAACTATATATGGTGTCAGTATGAGTATGTTGTATATATGTGACAGATAGATAGATAGATAGATAGATAGATAGATAGATAGATGGATAGAAACTAACCCAATGTTTTTCAAGCCCACATGATCTAGTATTAATCTTTAATAAATAAAAGCAAGATTATTGGCTTTGTTTAAAAAGACTTGCCTTTAGATTTATCAACATTAAGTATTGTACATTTATTCTGCCTAAGTTAACTAAATGTCAAATAAGTTCATGTTATCTCTGTTACAAAATTTGTCAGGAAAACAAAAGCTTAAGGTGATAATAATGGCTAACTGCTTTAATGCTTCATGAAAGTTTCATGAGAAACCTAAGTATGAGTGTTAGAACAGATGAATTTAATATTTGTAAGTATGATTAAAAGTTTTTAACTGAACATTTTAACAATAATTGTGTATCATAGCATATGTGCTTAAAAATAACTTTCAAAATTCTTTCTTGGTTATTAGAAACTTTTGCAAAGTTGAATTAAATGATGAATTAAGTTAAATTCAGTAAATATCTATATCACTTGCAAATGAGATAAAATACTAAGAATTAATTGCTAAACAAGTCCAAGCTTACCTACTTTTGACCTCTAATTACAGACTAAAGATGTTTGGATCTTTTAGTAAACATGTTTTATGCCACATTAAAAGATTGTACTATGAAAAAGTGTATGCTTCAAGAAATGATGAAATATATTTATAAACTTACCATTCAAAAAATAATGCTGATATACAGAGAGTTCACAATTGCTTACTTTATAGCTTTCACTAGAAATTAAAATTTCTGAGGACTAAGGATTCTAATCAACATATATGATTAAAGCTGCTAAAATAATAAGAGAAACAATTCTGTATGTAAGTAAAATAAGATGTATTTTGGGGTAAGAAAAAGTATGAGGTATAGAGATACATTTTACTGAGGGGAAAGAAAATAATAAAGTGGGTTATTTCTAAATTGGATAGAAGACAAGGAACAAAGTAAAATGGACATTGAATGTTGTAGAAGGTTTGTGGAAAAGGAACCTTGAGAAAAGAGTTTATAATTGGTCAAGTTAAGATTGAAATAGATTTAAATAAGTACATTAGTTTCAATACCTAAAGTAAGCTGTTATAAAATTAGAATTTGTTTTTTCTCTCTGTTTAAAGGAAAAACCTTAAAAATAAAACATTGAGAGATGAGGAAACGGCAGAGAAAGAAAGAGAGAATTTTGAATAGTCAAGTTGGCTAAAATTAAATTAACTATAAGCAATTTTAATTTAAGATTTACTACCAATGGTGCCCTTATGTAAAACTAAAATTTAGTTCTCTTCTAACTGCTAAAAGGACAAAGTTCATGAGACTATTGTTCTGCTCTTGATAAAGAGATTATAAAAGATTTTTTTTAACCTTTGAGTAGTTTGTCTAGAAAGTAGGGATTCTATGTTTTACAAAAATATATAATTTTCTGTCTTCATCAAGTCTTTGATTACTTAAGTAAATCGAGTCTTTTTAATATTAAAAGAGCTAAGAGGTTTGAAAACTATTTAACTTTCTGTATTTGCCTGTGAAGTTTTTAATTCCTACCATGGTTAAATGGACAACTAAATATTGTTTCTTAGTGACCTATGATCCTATTTGACCAAGTGTTTTAAAATCTTTTGATATTGCTGACAAAATTCCCAAAAATCAATTTCTAAATAAAATCTTTTAATCTGAAAGTGACTTTGGGATTTTTTTTTCCAGAGGGCCCCTAGAAAAATCTCAAAAGATTTGTTCTTTCTCTTTGTAGAAAAGAAATGCTAAACCAGTTAGGCTTATATGGCATGTTAAATTACACGTGAAGCATTGTCAAGTAAGTGATGACAAACTTTATGTTAAATGGCATGGGTGAATGTTATTAATATGTGTTCTAAATATTATATGAAATTCCTAGAGACATCCTGGTAAAATGTTATCAGTTATATTTCTAGTTATTATCTAAAAATGTATCTTACAAACATAACCAAATTTCTTTGTTAATTGCATTGTAAGACTCAGATCTTTAACTATGACATTTTAAATCTTTGTCATTTTTAGACAGTTATTGTTGTACTCTAATGCCTTTGTAAAAATGCTTCATCTTCAAAAAGATTCATAGAAAGCACTTTTTGACAAATATAGGTTTCTGATAACGTTCAGATCACACCACTGAACTGTGTAAGAAATTACAGAATTCCAATGGAAAAACTGATGGTTTCATAAAACTGCTAACAAAAGATTAAAATCAATAAGAATTAATTACATAGGACTGAATGAACTGATGAATATAATTATAACTTTTATGACTTTTTGTCTGAAATATTACTGTAAGTCTCCTGCATACGAACCTTCAAGTTGTGAACTTTCAAAGATGTAGACGTGTTCCATCAACGTCAGCATGACTGAAATAGGAGCTTGCCCTCCATCTACTATTGCTAATGATCCTTCAGCTCTACCATCTCCCACCTCTTCTCCCTCATCCAGTCAGTAACTCTTCTTGCCTGTTCACTTGATGCCAGCCCTTCTGTTCCAGTTGTTGTACTGTACTACTGTACCTTTCAAGGTACTGTAGTATAAGATTAAAAATATTTTCTTTATTTTTTGTGTTTGTTTGTTTTCTATGTATTATTTGTGTGAAAAGTATTATAAACCTATTACAGTACAGTACCATGTAGCCAATTGTGTTAGTTGGGTACCTAGGCTAACTATGTTGGACTTACAAACAAACTGGACTTATGAACATGCTCTAGGAAAAGAATTCATTCGTATGTAGGAGACATACTGTACTAGGTTTGTAATCTTTGTTTTCCAGATATAAGGAGACCTTTCCTCTTATGCTAAGTATGACTAAAGCAATTTGGTAAATTATACCTTTGTAAGCAGAATTGAAACATTTAACTTTGTATCTCTACCTGACTCCTCCAGAATTCAGAAACTTAGTGAGTGTTCTTATTGTCATTGCAATATAGTTATTTGCATAAGTTCAATAAGAATATGTTTTCTTATAATAAGACACAATTTGAAATATTGGTTGTATTAGCAAGGAATTGACTGGAATGTCATATTTGAGAGAGACATGCATATAATCAGATATAATCAGACAGCTTTAAGGAATTAAGATTGACTTTATAGAACCAATAAGACCCCTTGGAAAAACAGCCTGGTACTTCCCAGAAGTCTTACAAGTATCATTTCCTGGCAGGTGCAAGAACCTCAAGATATTTGGGGGGAACTTGAGAAGACAGAAATTCACCCAAATCTATAGGTATGCAGGTGAGTCTGATGGCAGGTCCTTGGATTGGCTTCCTGATATTGAGAAAGTCCAATCTGAAATTTCTCATGAAAAGTTCCATCAAAATAGGTTTAAAAGAGCCTATATGATCATTCACTTTTCTTGTTATACTTATTTAAATAATCAGACCAAGTCTGTTGAAACTAGAATTATTTTGCTAAAAATTTAGTTTTAATTTGCCTATCATTGATAAAAATGGGGATAATTTTAGAGAGAAAAGTTATGTTTAAGTAATACACCTTTGTGGATATTAGATTTTTGTGCTGTTCATTTTCTTTGAGGTTTTGTTATATACATGTAAACTGGACTGGTTCCTGAATTCTTCTAGTTTCCTCAAATAACTGATTATGACTCTCCTAGCTAACATTTCTAATTTTCTCCCTTCCTTTTGATTTGGAATCATTGAGAACTTAAAAATGTCTTTTTTATGTCATAGAATGTTTTGTTATGCTCTCTTCTAGGAGTTTTATGGTGTCACGTTTTATGTTTAAGTCTTTAAGCCATTTTGAGTTTATTTTTGTGCATGGTGTGAGGGTGTGTTCTAACTTCATTGATTTACATGCAGATGTCCAACTTTCCCAGCACCACTTGCTGAAGAGACTGTCTTTTCCCCATTTTATATTCTTGCCTCCTTTATCAAAGATTAATTGACTGTAAGTGTGTGTATTTATTTCTGAGCTCTCTATCTGTTCCATTGATCTGTATGTCTGTTTTTATACCAATACCACACTGTTTTGATTACTGTAGCTTTGTAGTATTGTCTGAAGTCTGGAAGAGTTATACCTTCTGCTTTGTTTTTTTCCTCAGGATTTCTTTGGCAATTCTGGGTCTTTTATGGTTCCATGTAAATTTTTGGATTATTCTAGTTCTGTGAAAAATGTCATGGGTAATTTGATAGGCATCGCATTAAATCTGTAGATTGCTTTGGGTAGTATTGCCTTTTTAATAATATTAATTCTTCCAATCAAAAAGCATGGGATATATTTGATTTCCTTTATTAATGTTTTATAGTTCTCAGTATATGTCTTTTACCTCCTTTGTGAGGTTTATTCCTAGGTATTTTTTTTTTTTGGTGCAATTTTCAAAGGAATTGTTTTTATACATTCCCTATCTGATATTTCATTGTTAATGTAAAGAAAGGCAACTGATTTCTGAATGTTAATCTTGTATCCTGCTAATTTGCTGAATTCATTCATTAGATTTAGTAGTTTTTGTGTGGAGTCCTTAGGGTTTTCTATATATAGTATCATGTCATCTGCATATGATGACAATTTTACCTCTTCCCTTCCAATTTGCATATTTTTATTTCTTTTTCTTGTCTGATTGCTGTAGGACTTTCAATACTATGTTGAATAGAAGTAGTGAGAGTGCACATCTTTGTCTTTTTCCAGATTTTAGTGGGAAGGCTTTTAGTGTATCACTGTTGAGTATTATATTGGCTATAGGTTTGTCATAAATAGCTTTTATTATGTTGAGATATGTTCCCTGTATACCCACTTTGCTTAGAGTTTTTATCATGAATGGATGCTGAATTTTGTCAAATGCTTTTTCTACATCTATTGAGATGATCATGTGTTTTTTGATTTTTCTTTTGTTAATGTGGTGTATTACATTGATTGATTTGCATATGTTGAACCATCCTTGTGAGCTTGGGATTAATCCCACTTGGTGGTGGTGTATGATCTTTTATATGTGTTGTTGGATTGGTTTGCTAATATTCTGTTGAGATTTTTTGCATCTATATTCATCAAAGATATTGGCCCGTAATTTTCTTTTCTGGTGGTATCTTTGTCTGGTTTTAGTATCAGAGTAATGGTGGCTTCATAGAATGTCTTTGGGAGTGTTCCCTCCTCTTCAATCTTTTGGAAGAGTTTGAGAAGAATAGGTATAAGTTATTCTTTGTATCTTTGGTAGAATTTGCCTGTGAAACCATCTGGTCCTGGACCTTTGTTTGCAGGGAATTTTTGCCTTTTTTTTTTCTTTTCATTACAGATTCTACTTTACTTCTAATCATCTGTCTGTTCAAATTATCTATTTCTTCCTGATTCAGTTTTGTTGGGCTGTTGTTTTCTTAGGTCAGTCTCCCAAGGCAATAGAAATAAAAACAAAAATAAACAAATGGGACCTAATCAAATGTACAAGCTTTTGCACAGCAAAGGAAATCATAAAAATACAAAACAAAATGGAATAGAAGAAAATAGTTGCAAATGGTGTGACTGACAAGGGTCTAATTTCCAAAATATAAAAACAGCTTGGGCTTCCCTGGTGGCGCAGTGGTTAAGAGTCTGCCTGCTGATGCAGGGGACATGGGTTCATGCCCCGTTCTGGGAAGATCCCACATGCCACGGAGCAGCTAGGCCCGTGAGCCATGGCTGCTGAGCCTGCGCATCTGGAGCCTATGCTCTGCAACAGGAGAGGTCACAACAGTGAGAGGCCTGCGTACAGCCAAAAAAAAAAAAAAGACAGCTCATACAACTCAACAACAAACAACCCAATCAAAAAATGTGCAGAAGACCTTAATAAACATTTCTGCAGAGAAGACATACTGATGGCCAGTAAGCACATGAAAAGGTGCTCAACATCACTACTTATTAGAGAAATGCAAATCAAAATTACAATGAGGTACGACTTCACACTGTTCAGAATGGCCATCATTAAAATGCCTACAAATAACAAATGCCAGATAGGATGTGGAGAAAAGGGAACCCTCCTACACTGTTGGTGGGAATGCAAGTTGGTGCAGCCACTATGGAAAACAGTATGGAGGTTCCTCAGAAAACTAAAATTAGAATTACCATATGCTCCAGCAATCCCCATTCCTGGGCATATACCCAGACAAAACCTATAATTCAAAAAGATACATGCACCCTTATGTTCATAGCAGCAGGATTCACAATAGCCAAAACATGGAAACAACTAAATGTCCATCGATAGATGAATGGATAAAGAAGAAGTGGTACAAGTATACAATGGAATACTACTCAGCCATAAAAAAGAACAAAAATTCACATTTGCAGCAACATGAATGCAACTAGAGATTATCATACTAAGTGAAGAAAGTCAGAATGATAAAGACAATTACCATATGATATCACTTATATGTGGAATTAAAATATGGCACAAATGGGGCTTCCCTGCTGGCGCAGTGGTTGAGAGTCCGCCTGCCGATGCAGGGGACACGGGTTTGTGCCCCGGTCTGGGATGATCCCATATGCCGTGGAGCAGCTGGGCCTGTGAGCCATAGCCGCTGAGCCTGCGCGTCCGGAGCCTGTACTCCGCAAAGGGAGAGGCTGCAACAGTGAGAGGCCCGCGTACCGCCAAAAAAAAAAAAAAAAAAAATATGGCACAAATGAACCTACCTACAAAACAGAAACAGACACACAGACATAGAGATCAGACTTGTGGTTGCCAAGTGGGAAGTGGGGAGGAGAGGGATGGACTGAGAATTTGGTGTTGTTAGATGCAAATTATTACATTTAGAATGGACAAACAGCAAGGTCCTACTGTATAGCACAGGGAACTCTATCCAATCTGCTTGGATAAACTATAATGGAAAAGAATACTAAAAAAAAAAAAAAAAAAAAAGAATGTATATATGTGTAAAACTGAGTCACTTTGCTGTACAGCAGACTGGCACAACATTGTAAATCTACTTCAATTAAAAAAAATTGTTCTATGAAAAAAACTGCCTTTTTCCCCAAACTTCTGCAAACTGAAATTAGACAACTTAATATAAACTTTAGAAAAGTTGTCACAATAGCTCATGTTTGCACAATCTTTGTGCCTATTGCTGTATGGACCATTCAGAAAGTTTACCGATACACCTGATGAGATCATCTGGGGCATTAAAACTGCAAACCAGGAAAATTTGTCAGATTGCCACTGTCTGCCCTTACTCCATCTGAAGATGCTTCAAGCCTGACATTTAGAAATCTCAACAGGCAGGCTTGAGGACTCAGACACTGGGTTTATAATTTGCTCCAACCATTAACCTTTTTTTTTTTTTTTTTTGCAGTACATGGGCCTCTCACTGTTGTGGCCTCACCCATTGCGGAGCACAGGCTCCGGACGCACAGGCTCAGCGGCCATGGCTCATGGGCCCAGCTGCTCCGCGGCATGTGGGATCTTCCCAGACTGGGGCACGAACCCGTGTCCCCTGCATCGGCAGGCAGACTCTCAACCACTGCACCACCAGGGAAGCCCCAACCATTAACTTTTGTTTTTCCTTTGCTTCCCTCAGTGTTTGATAAACTGATAGGTAACCATAGTTATATTATACTATATAATATGTCACTTGTTAAAAAAATATCCAGTCTTGGGAATGCAAAGATTCAGTCTTTATCTGCATGATCATGTCTTTGGCTTTCTTAGAATAGGATTAGTCTGTAATAGACAAAAAAAATCAGCTTTGGATTCCTAGAAGTCACTTGTCCAGTTCTGCCCATGATAAACTGCAAAGTGAAAGAATTGCTTATTTATATAAAACAATAATTAATGCCCTAAAAGAACTTCCAAAGACGCTCTATGTTCCCCACTCTGTGCACCTTCATTTCCTGATCTGTAAAATGGGCATAACTGTAGAGTCTTTCTCATAAGGTTGTTAATAGGGACAAATGTTAATATAAAATAGGCACAGTAATATATAAGGAATATAATAATTGACATGCATGTGTCAATGAGTACATGAGTACTTATATCAAAAGGTTTTAAAATAGAGCTAAGACGCCATTAAGGAGGTGGACCATACCCACGTCCTCACCAGGTAGAACCATGAACTTTTTTTTTTAACATCTTTATTGGAGTATAATTGCTTTACAATGGTGTGTTAGTTTCTGCTTTATAACCTGAGAAAACCATAATTCAAAAAGAGTCATGTACCAAAATGTTCATTGTAACTCTATTTACAATAGCCAGGACATGGAAGCAACCTAAGTGTCCATCAACAGATGAATGGATAAAGAAGATGTGGCACATATATACAATGGAATATTACTCAGCCATAAAAAGAAACAAAATTGAGTTATTTGTAGTGAGGTGGATGGACCTAGAGTCTGTCATACAGAGTGAAGTAAGTCAGAAAGAACCATGAACTTTTGAAATGGGCCAAACCACAAATATTCCGAGGCCTCTGCAAGAACACCTGCAACTTGTCCACTTAATGAAATTTAACTCTCTCTAGTGATAGCCTGAGCAATCAATCATGTTTCGCCAAAAGGGGTTTCTTCTTCCAACTCCAGTTTAAATGCTTTGTGATTCAAACCTCCCTTATTACCTTTAAAAGCCCCTGACTTTTACTCCTTAGTGGGACATGGTTTGGGTTGATATCCGAACCTGTATGCTCTGAACTGCAATTATTTGACCCACATAAATGCTTTGTGAGTCTTGCCTTCTAGGTGTCTCTATGTTGACATAGAGAAACCTAGAGTTTAATGACAATACAGACTTGTGGAAAGGACACAGATTTCTAAACCAGACTATCTGGTTTTAAATCCCAGCTATGGACATTTCTAGCAATTTGGACTTTGTGGTGTACTTGAACACTAATACTAACTTGTAGTTTGTTGTGAAAAGAAAAGATACAAAGTGACTTCATTCAGTGAGTGTTCAGTAAAATGTAGGTGCCATTTTTGTTAGAATAATTCCAAAATACACTCTATTGCTTTTTTTATGTTTCCAGAAATAAAGCTTTTTATTACAGACAGTATATTCAGGGCACTTAAGTATAAAATAGCATGAATTATTATCATTATTACAATTATGAAACATTATTAAAAGAGTCCTCAGATATATCACTTTTCTAATGTTTCCTATATGCCAGCTTACTTTATACTTTTCCAAACCAGGCTTCTCCATCCCTTTCAGTCAATTATTCCACCAACTTTCTAATTTACACTCCCCTTTTGTCATTCAAACTGTTCTTTTTGTTTTTAATTTATTTATTTTACTCTTGGCTGCATTGGGTCTTCACTGCTGCACGCAGGCTTTCTCTAGTTGTGGCGAGCTGGGGCTACTCTTCATTGCAATGAGGGTGCTTCTCATTATGGTGGCTTCTCTTGTTGCTGAGCACAGGCTTAGGCACGTGGGCTTCAGTAGGTGCAGCACGTGGACTCTAGAGCGCAGGCTCAGTAGTTGTGGCACATGGGCTCAGCTGCTCCACAGCATGTGCGATCTTCCCGGACCAGGGATCTAACCCGTGTCCCCTGCATTGGCAAGCAGATTCTTAACCATTGCACCACCAGGGAAGTCCCTCAAACTATTCTTAAAAATTGACAACTTTAACAAGATATTTTTAGAAGAAAAGGAAGCTACTGGTAATATATTTCTCACCTCCTTTGTAAAGAAATATCATCTGTGATGCAGACTTGGTAATTTTATTTTTCCATGCAATTTGATTTGATCTTTTAGGACATTTAAATGTGTGATTTGATGAAGTAATTCTTCCTAGAGCTAAAAGTCCACTCTTCTCTCAATTTTTGAGATTATAAATTTGAATGAGGTGATGTAGTTTTCTGGTATCAACTGCATTTGTAATCAATTTCATAATGGAGATCATTATTTTGTGCTTGCTCTGGGGGAAAAACTCAATTGTTTTTATCAAATAATTCACTTTCCCATAGTAAAAAATTAAAACACTTGGTGGTTACATGTCACTATTTGACAACACAGAAGGGATTAGGAAAGAATGAATTGGTGTTTCCAAAAATCCCTCTTACCAACTTTCATCATATTACTTTCTATTCATACCTTTCTGTCTGATTCTTTGAAATGTTGACACTATTATATTCCATTGTACCCACAAACAGAAATTCACCAATATATCCTGCTACCTATTCACTATTTTTATATTATTCTGTTATGTAATAATTAGGGTCTATTTCCTGAAACACTTCTAAGCTAATGGTCCTTTTTTATTATTTGAGAATATAACAACATATTTCTATCAAAACATTCGTATGTAACAAATGTTAAGCCACAGCATTATAAGGACATCAGAATATTCCATCCAAAGCCAGGTACACTAAGTATTACTTGATATAAAATGGGCTATTTTACTATATTTTGTTATAAAACAAAAACGTAATAATTATTAAGTATACCATGGGATACCTATAAAAATCATAATTAAGTTAGCACCTCAAAAATTTGAAATGTATTTTAAAATATTTGTATCCTTTTTCTTTTCTTTTGAAGCTACACATCAAAACATTTAAAGATCACACAATGAAAATGGATCATAAATGGACATGGATCTAAAACCCAGTCTATACATCAGGTAACTGAGCAGGCACAGCTGTACCAGCACAAAAGGATGTGACATACCTCAGCGGAAGGTTTGGCAATGTACAGAGGAATGTTGCCCAAAGGTAATAAGGAAATAAGACAGGGTAAATAAGGATGTTCTTATTTTATTCAAGCATCTTCTTCTGTCAGCAATTCATTTGAGGGTCTAGGCTCCTTTAATAAAACTTTGTCAATGTTAAAGATTTGGCTTTCTTGACCAGGTATCTGATGGGATTTACTATGGGGGTCCTAAGGCCTGGATAAGATTTCTTTTTAAATTTTTGGTCCCGTATCAAGATTATTTGTGGTAGGTTATAATCTCTTTAATGACTGGGAATTGCTGCTTTACTGGTTATATAATCTCCAGTTACACATTTCAAACAAACGACTTTTCAGTGCCTTCAGAGGTCTTGACCCTAAATTGAACATTAAACTTTTTCTTCATGGAAAGATATGTAGGGCAACATTAACAAGTGTCATTGTTCTAACACATTTATTTAATTGAAATCATTGTGTTAGTGCACTGTTCTGTAAAATCTGTTAAGCTCTTCCCAACACATATACTGAACAAAGTATGAGTGATAAAATTCCCTTCATAAAATATGTAGGGTCCTTTTAAGATAATACTGAGCTCAGATCTGACAAACTTTACAGCTTTCAAATGTTTTATGATAAAAAATAATAGTTGAGTGAATTTAATGCAATCTTTCTGTCTAAGATATAACATCACAGATTATTGTGAGAGCATGTTTTTGTATGCATGTGTGTGAATTTCCATGATTGAATATTCTATTTAATTTACTATAGTATGAATTTGATTATAGGGCAATTGTTAGGTAAGTTATCTAATGTGCTTGATAATCTGTTGAATGTAAATAATTCTGTTTGTAATTTTGTGTAGTTAATAATTATTTTCAAGTTATTTTAATATTGTAAGTTTGGAAAACTGTAGTAAACTTAGAAATGCATAAAACACTAATGGTACTCATGGAAATTAACACACTTTTTTTTACTTATGTATGAGCAAAAATTGATTTTCATTAAAGGAAATCCTACCCAAAATAAATGGTAAAATTGTACAATAGGAATATAATCAGCATCCTGATATAAGATTATCATTGCTGGCTATCTGGCTGATTCAGAATACAGTTTACAATTTTTATTTTTCTCTCTGAAAAGATCTGTCAGAAGTAAGAGGCACACAATCAAATTACCCAAGGTAGTGATGGTTGATTATAAGGATAGACATGAAATAAAGAAACAAAAGAAATCATGTCAGCAGCCACACAGCTAGGTCTTAAGTAGAACAGTAGGGTGAATCCCTGCCTTTCAATATATGATAGGAAAGACCAGGAATCCTGTGGTAGTGCTATCTTGTCTGTCACCCGTAAGAAAAGACATCTGTTTTTCCTTATTCTCAAGACTGTCATTCTAAGGACTGATGTTCTCAGTACTATGCTATTCTACCTAATTTTCTTTTTTTCTTTTCTATATCTTCTTCTACAATGACTACCATTCTTTCAAAATGATCTTTATATCTCTGTCTGTCTGAAATTTGGACTCCTATCCAAGTAAGAAAGATATTAGTTCAATCAATCATCATTCAGTATAGAACCCAGTATAGAAGTAATGTACAGCATTTACACTCGGGGTCATCTCAAAAATTAGAAACTTTCCATTTTTTCTAACCTCTAGGGGCATGCCTTTGGTTAGAGTGTGAACCATCGGTCAATAAGCTGAGGCTCTTGAAACGTAATCTCATGATGCAAAATGAAACCAATTTTTCTTAGGTGTCAATATCTGCAATTACTTTCGTTAGAAGGAAGTTAGAAGTCCAGGAAACACTTTAAGAGCTTCTTCAACTTTTCTCTATATACCAACAACACTCACCTATACTTGTTCCTTTCCACACTTATTATACATTGTTCCCTGTATACTCATAAAACAAAAATATTGGGTCTATATACCAAGCATTGAACTAAGTATTGGAGATATAGCAATAAAGAGGAATAGCCCATCCTTTACTCTCACAAAGTGTACACTCTAGTGGGAAGGGCTGATATACAACTAACAACACAGTTGATTATTTACTTAAAATTATTCTACATGTTATGTTATATATACGTTATGTTAGGAGAGTGTGCAAAAGGAAGAAGCAAGACTTTTATGTGGAAGAGGTGTTTTAATGTGAGTTCTGAAGCATTAGTAGGGGTGAGGGAGTGAAATTTTTAAGTGGCATCAGATAGGAGCAAAGACCCTAAACAAGAAAGGACAGTTGATACATCAAAATCATTGAGAAACAAAGTAAAGATAATGATGAGAAAGGCAGAGTACACATGTGAGGCATGCTTGTGTGTTTGGAAGTGTGTACAAGATGCTGATATGAAAGAAACTAAGTAGACAGAAGACAGAGCACACTGAACACAACATTTAGATGATGTAAATGATTTTATTTTTTTAACCACCAGTAAAGCCTAAAGATAATTTCAAATAAGGAGAAGATATGAACAGATTTATACTTAAAAAATCAAAATAAGAAAAAATTAGTATTGATGAAATGCTATTATCTAATCAACAACTCATATTCAAATAGTCCCAATAATATTTTTTAGAGATTTTTTTCCCCAAATCCATGATCCAATCAAGGATCATACATTGCATTTAGTTGCAATATATTTTTATTCCCCCTCAATTTGGAACAGTTTCTTATCATTTCTTTGGTTATTTTTGCTTTTGTTTTTGTTTTCTGACTTTCATATTTTTGAAAAAGACTAGTTATGCTGTAGAATG
Organism: Delphinus delphis; assembly: GCF_949987515.2. Taxonomy (NCBI): domain Eukaryota; kingdom Metazoa; phylum Chordata; class Mammalia; order Artiodactyla; family Delphinidae; genus Delphinus; species Delphinus delphis. The sequence goes on along the minus strand of NC_082690.1, from coordinate 43,494,995 downwards.
TCCCTCAATTTGGTTTTGTCTGATGTTTGCTCATGCTCAGATTCAGGTAATACATTTTTGACAGAAATGACACAGTCATGATGTTTACTTCTCAGTGTACCATGTCAGAAGATGCATGGTATTGGTTTCTCTTAATATTGATAATGGTAACTTTATTTGGTTAAAGAAATTAGGAGAAAAGAACAAATAATTATATAAGTAAAAGTAAGGGAAAATTGTATATAGACTTCGATATTTGCAACATATTTATCATTTTTAATCCTTTCTGTAGATCCATCTTTCCATTCTGAGGAACTTTCTTACGCTTTTCCTATAGTATAGATTTCCTGGGGACTAATTACCTTAGTTTTCCTTTTCCTGAAATTGCCTATATTTATGAAGGATGGTATCACTGGATATAAAATTCTGGTTTTATAGGATATTTTTGTTTTTTTGTTTTGTTTATTTTTTCTTTTCACATTTTAAAGATGCTCTTACCTTATACTCTGGACTCCATTGTCCCTGATAAGAAGTCAGATTTTAGTTGTATCATCTTTTTTTTCTCCTGTATGTGCTATATAATTGCTTTTCTCTGGCTATTTTCCAGATATTTTTCTTTATCTTTGATTTTTATTAGTTTGATTATGACAGACATAAGTGTGTTTTTTGTTGGATTTATCTTGCTTGAGATTTACTGAGACTCTTGAACATTTAAGTGTGTGTGTGTGTGTGTGTGTGTGTGTCAAATTTGGGAAAAAATTTTCCATTATTTATTCAGATATTCTGACCTAATTCTTCTCTTTCCTCCAATCACATCCACATTATACTGCTGGTGATTTTCTTCTAGTCCTTGAGACTGTTTAATTTTTTGAATAAATGTATCTGTTTTTCATATTGAATGATTGAAACAAAGACCCTTAGTCCTTCTTTAATACTTAAAGAAAATGGCACATTACCTGAGATGTATAATGATATATTGTCTGTAACATGAAACATTATATTCTATACCACCCTAAAAGAGATAAAATACATCACTACTCATTCAACCTTAATATACTATTGATTGTAAGTTGCATCCCAACTTTAGAGATATTAAGATCTGAGAAAAAAGTCTCTCTGGAACTGAGGAAATCCTGTATTTTATAAAAATTATTTAAAAAGTAGTATAATGGATAAATTACTTTATTCTTCTTCCCTGCAGAACCCTAGTTTTGTTCCAGAAACTTTAATTATGTAGCCTTGTGACTCAGGGGAAGCTGATTTTGATTATTCTGAAGTTAACCATGGTAATTTCATCTCCCTTTTCAGTGACTGACTGAGGGACCCAGGTTTAATCCAGTTAATAAAAGACGTTTCTCTAGGGGCTGCTACTGATTTGGGAGCTGCCTTTTGCTAAGCTGAACCAATCAAAATCAAGGAAAGACTAGTTTTTGATTGGAGAAGGAATTTTCACATCAGCTGGATATGCTCATGAAATTATGTTGCTGTTACCAGCCATTTTGCAAATCAGAAGGGAAGCCAGTCTGAGGACCTAATTAACACAGAGAGATGGACAGAGAAATGGAGTCTGTATCTTGACTAAACTAATGCCTTGAGACCACTATACATTTAGGTTACTTACCAATATGTTTCCTTATTTTTTAGGTCAGTTTGATTTAGAGTTTTGATTATTTATATCTGAAAGCACTCCAGCCAATACACTCTCCAAGCTAAAACCCAGCATCTCTAGGCTGGAGTTTCATTTACTTCTTACATTTTAAATTGATAACTATCCTCTCACTTTGTCTTCTCAGAAATTGGATCTATCCTTTGCTTTCCTGATAACCACACCCTGACCTTACCCCAAATTTGCTGCTGCCACTATCTCTCATTCCTCCAGCTAATTTTCCATGACTCTGGCTGACCTACCTGTCTTTTTCTTTATCTTTGCCCACTGTTGACAGTATACAACTCCTCTTTCCAGGACATGGCCTAGATAGGATTGTTCAACTGAAGTTATTTTCTATATGCTGGCAATAAATCATACTAATGATAAAGAGCTCAAATCTGGGTGAAGCATAGCAGTGTATTCTCATAGTTGCTTTTCCATTTTCAGGGAATCCAGCAATTAAATGTATCCTTTGTTAGAATTGTCCCTTTGATGTTATCCTTTTAGGAGTTTCAGAAAACACTTAACAGTATTAAAATTTCTGGATCTAAACTTTATCCTATCTTTTCAGTTCACAACTGCATTCATGACTAAGTGATATTTCTGTTTAACTTTTCTGTTTAATTCTACATTGTCATGCTATTTCAATTCTTTATGATCATATTTTTTTTAAGAATGAACATGTATTCTTACAGTCTATAGTTTCAGGATGAGACAAACATATTTTAAAAGATATCTTTTCCATTGTTTCTAATAACATATTTATTAGATAAATATCTATCATATTTATTTTTTCATTCATACCATGTGTAAAGAAATAGCCATTTTACTTAAGCAGAGAAGGGAAGATACCTGACAACTTAAATTTGCATCTAATGCTTGATTTGGCCTTAACTACTTTTCAGAGAGGATCAAAGCAGAGAGGAAATAAGGGATATGCCTAAAATACTATGGAGAGCAAGATGAAGATTATAATATAAATGTAAAAGGTAAAAATCTCAGGTTTTTGAGGTCCATGATCTCAGGTGTAAATGAAATCTATTTTCCAATAATTTATTTTAAATTTTATTTTAACTTAATTCTTTTTTCCAGTAAGGTCTGCACCCTCTTTTCTATTTGCCAAATAGAGTGTTAGGGGTAACAGAGGGAGTTTTTGGAGGGGCTCTGGTCCTCATTTGCATCCAATCTACCCTGAAGACATTAAAATTTTTCAGGTCCATCTTATCTCCTGTTGCTAACAGTCGTGAACCACTGCTGTATCCCCCTACACTATGCATGCCTTCCCCTTGGAATGTGTGCATGTGTGTGTATATGTCTGTATGTGTGTTATTGGATGTGTTGGAAGGCAGTTTTGGGTGACAGGTGGGGGAGGAAAGAGGGAGAAAAGTCAATGTGCTGCTTTCCTGAACGTTCTGTAGGCAAAAGCATTGTGACATTGTACCAGTTCCTCTCTAACTAGACACACAGGTCAATTTTAATGGCAGAGCTGAACACAATAAACTTCACTGCCTTTTTAATTTCTTTGCCTTGAACAAGAACCATGTCTTCTGGTGTCTTCACCTCCATAATCTATATTCTCAAAATATCCTTTTTATGACATAAATGTATATCCCAATTTCTTCAAGGCATAGAATATTCCAAAGCACAGGCTTTTGAAACTTATAATTTTTATTACCTCAAAGCAGTCCTTGACATAAATTTCAAATGGATAAATAAATTAATTAATGGATACCTTAATTTAAAGAAAAAGTATTCTAAGTATTCTCTTTTTCTGATGTGTTGTCCCTTTCCTGGAACAATAAACATAAAAATGCCTTAGCTGTTACCTGTATGGTAGGAGGGGGTCACTGATGAACAGAAGTTACAAGAAAAACACACATTGATTATTGTAGCACAATATTACTTCATTATACCAATACTGATCTCTTGCTGCTCTCCCCACTCTCAGTATTTCTGCCTGCAATAACTTTCCTACACCCATATATTTAAACAGAAATACCTATGATTGCCATATTTATCTTCCTAAAATACTACTCTGGTATAGTTATCCAACTGTTCCTTTGTTCCCCATTTTCTAGAAAATAAAGTTCAATAAATAAATATTGTCTATAAATAAATATTTATACCCCCAACATCCTATTTGCTCTTTATCTCCATCTATCTAAAAGTCCCTAATCTTGAAAATACCTCAAATTCTTTTCTTCCTTGCTGACTTTTTGAATCACACCAGCTAACAACAATTTCTTACTGGAAACAACAGTAATGATTTCCTACATCACAACTATATCTCTTAGGTATAGCCTGTCTTGACTATTTTTATTTTTAATGTTCTTATAGCTTATGAAAATAATTCTCTAAAGCACATGTCCCAAGTCTGCTCTTATCTTACTGTCTATAGCATGCTTTGCACTGAGTAACCACTTGAATAACTGTTATTTGATAGATTTGTCTAAAACCTAAGCAAATTTATTACAATAAAACCAGAGAAAACTTTTCCAGTTTTGTTCCCTAATTATTCTGGCCATTCAGTCAGTCTTTTTTTTTTTTTTTTTTTTGGTACGCGGGCCTCTCACTGTTGTGGCCTCTCCCGTTGCGGAGCACAGGCTCCGGAAGCGCAGGCTCAGTGGCCACGGCTCAGGGAAGCCCAGTCAGTCTTTTAAAATACATAATTCCACTTCCAATCTGAGAAAAATATTTGAAAACAGAACAAATAATTAATAACCATTCACACCACTGTTTCATTTGCTACTCCAATCAACAAAAAACATCACAAAATAAACATAGAAAAAAAATACCCTAACCATCAAAAACTGCAAAAAACAACCAATAAATTGTTATTAGTCATCTAGAACTGAGTATGAGTCATCTAGAACTGATCACTTCTGGACTTAGAAAGGAAACTTTTAAAAGTACAGTCTTTTTCAAAGTCCCTTAAATAAGAATATAAAAAAAGTTCATTTGAGTCTATTTTTTATGTCTCCTGTTGCATAACTGAAGAATGCAATGATGAATATTGAAGCAAGAGATGTACCCATAACTGTTAAATTAGTAAAAAAAAAATCTGCTGAGGTTGAGATATTTACCTTCTCTTTGGTGATTCTATTTACTCCTCAGTCCTCATATGATGATACTATAACAATAATAATAACAGCAATGACAACCAATTTTAGAACAGCTATTCCAAGTTTAAAATATGGTGTGCTAGCAAATCTTCATGGTTCTTAATAAAATATTAATTGAATTTCATGTAATAATTCATCATTCATACATTTTGTTACATATATATGTAACAATTTTTGTTCTTTTTGGACCTAATATTATGGAGTCCAAAGATCAAACTCAGGAAAGAATCACATGTATTAATAACTGTGGAAGGTATAAGATTCTTTTTTTTTTAACATCTTTATTGGAGTATAAATTCTTTACAATGTTGTGTTAGTTTCTGCTGTATAACAAAGTGAATCAGCTATATGTATACATATATCCCCATATGCCCTCCCTCTTGCATCTCCCTCCCACCCTCCCTAGCCCACCACTCTAGGTGGTCACAAAGCACCAAGCTGATCTCCCCTTGTGATGCAGCTGGGGAAGGTATAAGATTCTGATCAAAAATTTCCCTGTGACAGACTCAAAAACTAAACAATTCTGATAAACACTTTATTAAATTCAAAATTAGTCACAAGTATGCAATAGCATAAGATTTGGAAATACTAAGACTAATTTCAAATATGTTAATTAGTGTACATTAATATACTCAAGCTATGTCAACTATTTTAGGTTTGCAAATATGGACTTCATATTATTGCTGAATGTTTTATGATTACTGGATAGAATATTTCAGTTGAAATCACACCCAGCTAACCATTGGAGTGACATATCTATGTATCACATAACCAATATACAAGGATGATATTGATAGAATTCAATTTGAATACATGAAATTGGAGGATACTTAAGAATATTCAAATAGAGACAGCCAGCCAACCAGCCAGCCAAATAGGGAAGAAAAATCTGATTTTATATGCAACAAAACGTCACTAAAGATGATGGATGTGTTTATGGAAATATGGACAAACTAGAAGCCATCTTCATTTAGACACACTTCATTTCCAATTCAAAAGTATATACACACAGATATGTATATGTGTGTGTGTGTGTGTGTGTGTGTTTAGTGTATAAAATTGTTGCTTGATTCCTCTCTGAGAACCATAAAACAGAATGGTTTCTTAAGGCAATTAGCTGGGACAATAAAATAAACAAAAAAAAAAGGCTACACAAATGTAGATATACAAATCAATTACAGTCCTCTCTCTATATTCATCCATTGATCCTCAGGAAAATATATATATGTATTTTTTTAAATGGTAACCTGTTTAATTGAAATTGAGTGGTAGAAGTTACTATGACATGGATGGGAACAATCATATTTATTTAAAGAATTAATCTGGAGAGTTTGCTTTCCATTTGCATGGAATATCCTTTTCCATCGTTTCAGAGGGAACCTACCTCAACATAATGAAGGCCATATATGACAAACCCACAGCAAATATCATACTCAATGGTGGAAAACTGAAAGCATTTCCACTAGGATCAGAAAAAAGACAAGGGTGTCCACCCTCACCACTATTATTCAACATATTTTGGAAGTCCTAGCCACAGCAATCAGAGAAGAAAAAGAAATAAAAGGAATACAAATTGGAAAAGAAGAAGTAAAACTCTCACTATATGCCAATGACATGATACTCTACATAGAAAATACTAAAGATGTCACCAGAAAACTACTAGAACTAATCAATGGATTTGGTCAGGTTTCAGGATACAAAATTAATGCACAGAAATCTCTGGCATTCCTATACACCAACAGTGAAAAATCAGGAGGAGAAATTAAGGAAACACTCCCATTTATCATTGCAAAAAAAAGAATAAAATACCTAGGAATAAACCTGCCTAAGGAGACGAAAAACTTGTACTCAGAAAACTATAAAACACTGATGAAAGAAATCAAAGATGACATAAACAGATGGAGAAATATACCATATTCTTGGATTGGAAGAATCAACATTGTGAAAATGACTCTACTACCCAAAGCAATCTACAGATTCAATACAATCCCTATCAAATTACCAATGGCATTCTTCACAGAATTAGAACAAAAAATCTTACAATTCATATGGAAACACAAAAGACTCCGAATAGCCAAAATAATCTTGAGAAAGAAAAACGGAGCTGGAGGAATCAGGTTCCCTGACTTCAAACAATATCATAAAGCTACAGTAATCAAGACAGTATGGTACTGGCACAAAAACGGAAATATAGATCAATGGTACAGGATAGAATGCCCAGAGATAAACCCATGCACATAAGGTCACCTAATTTATGACAAAGGAGGCAAGAATATAAAATGGAGAAAAGACAGCCTCTTCAATAAGTGATGCTGGGAAAACTGGACAGCTACATGTAAAAGAATGAATTTAGAACACTCCCTAATACCATACACAAAAATAAACTCAAAATGGATTAAAGACCTAAATGTAAGGCCAGAAACTATAAAACTCTTAGAGGAAAACATAGGCAGAAAACTTTATGACATAAATCACAGCAAGATCCATTTTGACCCACCTCCTAGAGTAATGGAAATAAAAACAAAAATGAACAAATGGTTTTAATGAAACTTGTTTAAGTTTTAATGAAACTTAATGAAACTTAAGTTTAATGAAACTTAAGTTTCAAGTTTAATGTAACTTGTTTAAGTTTTAATGAAACTTAAAAGCTTTTGCACAACAAGGAAACCATAAACAAGACAAAAAGACAACCTTCAGAATGGGAGAAAATATTTGCAAATGAAGCAACTGGCAAAAGATTAATCTTCAAAATATACAAACAGCTCATGGAACTCAATATCAAAAAAAAACAAACAATCCATTTAAAAAATGGGCGTAAGACCTAAATAGACATTTCCCCAAGGAAGATGTACAGATGACCAAGAGGCAAATGAAAGTTGCTCAACATCAGTAATTATTAGAGAAATGCAAATCAAAACAATGAGGTATCACCTCACACTGGTCAGAATGGCCATTATTAAAAAAGCCAGAAACAATAAATACTGGAAAGGGTGTGGTGCAAAGGGAACCCTCCTACACTGTTGGTGGGAATGTAAATTGATACAACCACTACAGAGAACAGTATGGAGGTTCCTTAAAAAACTAAAAATAGAACTACCATATGACCCAGCAATCTCACTACTGGACATATACCCTGAGAAAACCATAATTCAAAAAAAGACGTGCACCACAATGTTCATTGCAGCATTATTTACAATAGCCAGGACATGGAATCAACCTAAATGTCCATCGACAGATAAATGGATAAAGACGATGTGGCACATATATACAATGGAATATTACTCAGCCATAAGAAGAAACGAAATTATTTGTAGTGAGGTGGATGGACCTAGAGTCTGTCATACAGAGTGAAGTAAGTCAGGAAGAGAAAAACAAATATTGTATGCTAATGCATATGTATGAAATCTAAAATATCTAAAATAAAAACAAAATGGTATTGATGAACCTAGTTGCAGGACAGGTATAAAGAGGTAGACAGAGGGAATGGACTTGATGACATGGGGTGGGAGGGCAAAGCTGGGCATCAGCATATATACACTACAGAATGTAAAATATTTGGCTGGTGGGAAGAAGCAGCATAGCACAAGGAGATCAACTTGGTGCTTTGTGATGACCTAGAGAGGTGGGATAGGGAGAGTGGGAGGGAGGCTCAAGAAAGGGGGGATATGGGGACATGTGTATGCATATGGCTGATTCACTTTGTTGTGCAACAGAAACTAACACAGTATTGTGAAGCAATTATACTGCAATAAAGTTCTATTTAAGAAAAGGATTAATCTGTATAAAACACTCTATATAAAGTCTTAAACAATGGAAGGGTATGAAGAATTGAAAAAAAGTTAATTTAACTGAGGCATTCAAATTGGATATAAGATAGTGTGTTTTAGATGACTTCTGAATTTCACTATACACAAGTTTCTAAAAATACACTCCATTCTGGACTGCTATAAAGTTATACGCATTGGATAGAGGCAAGATTTCTAAAGAGACTCTTTACTAATCATTCTTACTCCAGATCCAATTAATGTTACATTTTCATTTGAAGGCAATGAGGAACAAGTCCTCTCCTTCAAATATTTATCTTATTACACAGGATAATTTTTCTCCTTTATATTAGCTCTTGGCAAGTAGTTTGGTTGTTAATTAACTCGTTGCTTGCATGCACATTTTAATATCTAGAATGAATGGTATACGATTTGCAATCCATTCATGGAAAAGTGCTTTCATTCATTGCCTCACCAGATTATCAGAATAATGCTGTGAGATAGTCAGGACTGGCATTACAATCTTCATTTTACTGATAAAAGGCAATGAGGGGCAGAGAGCTGACTTGATTTCCCAAAGATCACATGGTGAATCAGTGATGTGACTAAGGGAACTTGGGACCCCTAAGAGTACTCTTTCAAAGTAATATCTAAGTCTAGACTATGAATATGAAGATGAATTTAAATTGTTCCCTCTGGGCCTCATTCTCTACTCTGGAGTATTTGAGTCTCAGATAATCTGTTAAACTCTTCTGGAAATGATTATATATGGCACCAAGAGGTTATAAAATATAGTGTTATATCTCTTTGCTACCATATCCATATACCACAATTATCATTATTTACTTACTGTTTTCTTTCTTCGTTAAATAAATATACTTTAGTCTCCCTTACCCAATATGCAAGGTATCAACAATTTTATATACATAAATATATGTTTGTCAGTGTAGGAGTATTAGGGTAACTAAAACAAGAAATCTGACTCAATTACTTATTACTTCTGTGTTTCTGGAAAATAATTTAACCTAAATCTTAGTTTTTATATGTTATTTTAAAATAATAAAATCTCCCTTGTGTAGATTGTTTAGATTATTAATAATATATGTCAGGTGCCTGGAACATAAAAGCTGCTCAGTAAATTGTCTTAATTTATTTAAGTCTTTGGTTCTTCTTAAAATCATATGTTGGTTTTATTAAGCTTCTTTCTTCTAGCCATTGTTATTACCATGCTTATAATAATTATTTATTCATTTCCTACACTTTAAAAACTTCCCAACCTGGCCTTTTTTTCAAGTCTTCTTCCCCTCAATGTATCCTATAAAATGTCTTTTAAAATTCTATCATGTTAGATGTATTCCAATTTTTTTTCCCTCTACATTAGAGTAAATATAAATTCCTTATTTTCTGGTACCCAAGATATTTCATAATATGACCTTCATGTAAATGCCAGGCTTATCAGTACCTTCACCCCTGCACATCTTCCTCTTCAATCAAGTGAACATTTTCACATTTCTATTTTTCTAATTTCTTTTTCAAGTAATTCTCTAGCTTTAAAGTAAGTTCTAATGTATAGGAGAGTAATAGCCTCTTCAACAGTCTTTCTCTTCAGAAATGACTTGAGCTTTCTTGGCCCTTTAATCTTGCACAAAATTTGAGACTCAGCTCATCAAGTTCCAAAAATAACACTGTTGGAATTTTCATTGGAATGGCATTTATAGATTGATTTGGGGATGAATAATTTCTCTATAATATTAATTCTGATTATCCATGATGGTATATGTCCCTATTTATTTGTTTTTTTTTAAATATACCTTAATATAATGAAAATTGTTTTCTTATAAAGGCCTTAAGTATGCTTTATTAAATATTTTTAGATGTTCTGTTACTGTTATATATAATGTCTTTTTAATACCTATTTGCTATTGGTGTACAAAAATTCATTTTTGTATTTTAATCATATATCCAGCCAGCTTCTAAATACTTTTATTATATTCAAAAATATGTCTGTAGATTATTTTGACTTTTCTCATTAAATGATTATAACATCTGCATGTATCATTAGATTGTATTGCCTTCTTTCAATCATAGTTTAAGGCCCCCCCAGCACAATATTGGACAGAATGTTGATAACATTTGTCTTAGCCAGGGTTAACCCAGGAAAACAAGTAATTTATTTGTGGAGAAAATCACAGGGAAGAGGAGCAGGAGAATGATGAGAGTAAAATGTATAAGGAGGGAAAGCCTATACAAGGGTAAGTAATTGATTGATCACCTCTGTGAAAAATGAGGCTTGATTATCATCAAGATTATGTGAGATACTGTGAAGATTGTACCTCACAATAGTTCACTTGATAGAAGAGGGGGGCATTTAGGGTCTGGCTCCTGTCCCACATTGGCCAAGAATTATCCATGAATTAGTAATCTCTCATTCTCCCAGGCTGCATTTACATAGATGCCAGTTAAATTTCCATGGATCTCTCAAGTCATGGTGCTAGGAAAATCCCAAGGCAGAAAGTGAAAAATGTGTGGGGTAACTGAGGCAATGTATTGTCAGTTTATACCACATGAAGCTGATTGCTTTAATGACTAGAGTAAAAGGTGAGCCAAGAGGATGTGAGGCATGGTATAAGTATCTAACACAATGGACATCTTTGTCTTAATGGAAGCAATCTCAATGTTTCTTCTCATTGAGAATGATGTTTGCTCTAGTTTTCTTATACCTTTTATCATAATAAAAAGTCCCGTTATATTCTTAATTTCTTAAAAATCTTCATCATAAATGGGTATTACATTTAAAAATAAATTTTCTGTATATGTAGGGATGATCATATGATTTTTCCTTTTAAATCATTTAATTTGTTGATTAAATTTCTGGATTGTCTAATACAAAATTACCCTTGCATACCTGGGATAAAACCAAGATGGCTATAGTGTATTATATTATGTTTTGTTCTGTATAGTTTTGCCTAGTTTTTATATTATTGCCTCACAGATGCCATTGAAGGGTATTCTCCACTTGCCATTTTCTTGGAAGAGATTGAACAAACTTGGTACGATGTTTCTGAAAATTTGCAAAAAGTCATCTCAAACTTTCTGAGCCTAGTGTTTTGTTTGTGGGAATATTTTAAACTAGTGTTTTCATTACTTTCATGCTTATAGAATTACTCATGCTATTTTTTTTCTTCTTGAGACAATTCTAGGAAGACATACTTCCGAAGAATTTTAATTCAATCAAAAGTTTTCAAAATCATTGGCAAAACTGCTGGCATATTTTATTACTCTAACGAAGCATCTTTTATTACTAGCCTTATGTGTTTACGTCTTTTTGTTTTCCTCTTGATCTATCTTGCTAAATATGTCTCCCTTTTAAAATTTTTTTCCAAGATCTAATTTGACTTTGCTGATCTCAGTGGTAACTTGGTTTAAATTTTGGTGAATTTTGCTCTACTTTTACTATCATTTTCTAATTTGTTTAAGCTTAATCTATTTTTCCTCTTCTAATTTATTATGATAAGCCCTTAGCTCATAAATTTGGAAGTCTTCTTATTTTCTAGTAAAAGTAGTTAGAGTATATATTTCCCTTAAAGTGTTTGTTTTGTTGCATCCTACAAGTTTTGATATATAGAGTTTTCATTATAATTTAATTACTGGTATTATTATAATTTATTGTCGATATCATGAGCTGTTTAGCAATATGTTTTCACAATTTCTAAATATGTGAGATTTTTCAATTTATATTTTGTCATTAACTCCAAACTTAATTACACTATGATCAAAAATTATCATCTTTATGATACCTGTCTTTGAAATTTTGAGACTTTCTCTGTGACTTGTAAAAAGTTTGCAGGTGTGCTTGAAAAATGCCTCTCATTGATTATCATATGTAGAACTCTGTGTCCATTAGGGCAAGCTTGTTGATTATGTTGTGGAGATCTATATACCTCCTGTTTATTTAGATTCCTTAACCATCAATAAATGAGAACTATGTGTTGAAACTACAACTAAAATTGTAGATTTGTCAATTTCTCCATGTATTTTCCCCAATTTATGCTTCATTTATTTTGAGGTTATTTTATCACATGTATACATGCTTATAATAGCTATGTATTCTTGGCTAATTGAAATTGGATCATTAGATAGTGAAACTCTCTGCCTCCATAATTTTGTGTCTTAAAGTATATTTTATCTAATAGTAATATAACTATTTCATTGTGTTTATATTTGTGTGAAATGTCTTTAATTCTGCTTTTTCCTTCAATTTTTGCTTATCCTTATGTTCTAGGTGATTCTTGTAATTAGCACATAGCAAGATTCTGCTTGTTCTCCACAATCTGTCAGAATCCGTCTTTGAATCAATTAAAAATTTCCATATATATCTATTACAATTACTGATTTATCTAGACCTGTAACTATCATCTTATTTTTGCATTATGTCCCATTTTTGCAACATTGATTTTTTTTACTTTTTTAATTGAAGTATAGTTAGTTTACAGTGTTGTGTTAGTTTTAGGTGTACAGCAAAGTGATTCAGTTATATATATATATTCTTTTTCAGATTATTTTCCCTATGGATTATTATAAGATATTGAGTATAGTTCCCTGTGCTATACAGTAGGTCCCTGTTGGTTATCTATTTTATATATAGTACTGTTTACATATTACTCCCAAGCTCCTAATCTATTCCTCCCCTGCAAATAATCCCCTTAGGTAACCATAAATTTGTTTTCTATGTCTGTGAGTATATTCCTGTTTTGTAAATAAGATCTTTTGTATCATTTTTTTAGATTCCACATATAATGATATCATATGATATTTGTCTTTCTCTGTCTGACTTTCTTCACTTAGTATGGTAATCTCTAGGTCCATCTATACCACATTGATTTTTAATACTTTCTTTTCTAATTGACAACTATATCGCTCTTTTAATAAAATTAGAAATCAGCATATTTTCACATTTCTTGGTCTCCTTTCCCCATTTCCTCTTCTGATTTAAATACTGCATTTAAGACTTAATGAGTCTCTCAGCTATAATTTTTTGATACTTTGTATAGCTAATATGTTTCTTTTTATTATGTTCTCACATTGGAATGACAATCTAAGAGACTTGTTATTTTGCCCTCTGAGTTCATTTTCCTCATAAGTGTCAGCTACTTTTTCAGGCAATGAGATTTAAGGAAGGCTAGAACACAGTATTTGTCAGTTTGATAAATCTAGAGGTGTGACATAGAAAAAAACAAGCATAGAGGCATCTATGAAAACCAGATTCAATCACTCCCCATCTCATAAGAGAAACCCTCATATCAGGTATTTACTCTCCACAGCCCAAGAAGAAGAAATATTCACTTTTAAACCCTGTGGTTTTGAAAAGAGAAGACTAGGGAAACAGTTGATTGATGTCAGTTATTCTCAGTTCCTCAAAGCACAGGTTTTCTCCTATCGTTACCACAATTATTCCTAATATACCTGGGCCCCCACGTGGTTCAAGCATTCATTGTTCCCAGACGTTGGTCAAGGAGAAGCAAGAGCAAAATTCCAATAATCCCTACCTTATTTTGACCTCAGCAGTGCTTGACTGCCTCCTGTTCCCAGTCAATACCCTCAACTCACCAGTTTAAAACCTCCAGTCTCCCCAGGGGGTTGTCACACTTTTCTCCATCTTCCCTGCTCAGATTCCTCTGAAGCCCAACTTGCGGAAAGAAGCCGGTAGTCATGCCAGCTGAATCTCCTAGTCAGAACTTGAACTCATATTCACTCTTCATTGAGATTTGTGGTGATTTATTTTCTATCTGGCAGGAGGACGTTTAAATTTCCTGTTCCCCTATCATCCAAAACTAGTGACTCTGATGGCCAGTTAGATCTAAGACCACTGAGAGCAGATACATAAATATGAAATCCAGTTAATCTCAATCATGGCTATCAGCAGGTAATGCCTTGATGGATCTATCTACTCTCTTTCTACTAATTTGTGACTTAGTGTATGCAATCTCCTAAATGTCCGGACTACAGTCATTAAATTTATGAATAATTGTATCCCCAATTAAATTGATGGGATTATATATATTTATTTACATAATTATATGTATAATGCACAAATAATTATATATTTACACCTATACTTGCATACACACACACACACACACACACACACACACATTCTCTCTTCTACTAGAATATAACCTTCAAGCAGCCACGGATTTTTATTTGTTTTGTTCTATGTTGGACAGTGCCATACCCAAGGGGAAGAGGGGAAGTGGAGGGAGTGGACAACCTCCATGGGGACAATTACTTTATCACTATTATTATTTAAAATTTCCGGCACATCATGATGATAAAAAGCAAATTTTAGTTGAATTTATTGTTTTAAAATTCTCTACTGACAATGCATCCCTTATTGTTTGTACTCACCTCTTACCACTAGTTCCTGACACATCACAGGTGTCCTATAAATGTTAATTGATTGAATAAATAAATGAGTCTAAGGTGTTCCATGAATACCTGATGAAATGATGGGAGGATGGATAGGTAGAAGAGAGAGTAAATGAATAAGTGTATTCTTGTCTGCAGAAGTAAATGAGTGAACTCCTTCAATATATTTTGACATTGTTCTTTAGACTTAGGGATTCTGATGTCTGATCCTATGTGCAGGGTAAAGACTTGCTCTAATAAGAGAAAAAATATTCTCTAAATATGTTATTCCATAGGAAACTGTCCCTTCCAACCTAGAAGTAAGATCAAAATGTTAGTACAAAGTGAATGCAGGCAAAGGACACAGAAAGAAAAAAAATAATAATATCCATTATAAAAAAAGTGTAGTAAGAAGCAATCGAAAAAGCAAACCCTATGTCTGAATACACATAGGAATAAAATCACATTTTGTTTTTCCTTCAACAAGAAAGAAAGCACATAAAAGAGAGTAAAAGGTAAGGGCAAACGTTATAAATAGCGGTAAAAATAAGAAAATGAAAGCAAGGGAAATGGAATACCATGGTGAAGGAGAGGAAGAAATAGAATCCTCAAGGAAAGAATAAAGCAAGCTAGCAAAGAAGCAGAATGTAAGCCTCTGATTGTATTTCATTTATAACTGTTCTTACATTTTATTATATTTCTCTGGCAGGAGTCCCACATCTCTTTATGTCTGAAGGAAAGGGATGGCAGAAAAATGTTGCTCTGGGGACTAGAGATTTATTGCCTTGTACACTTAGTGTTAGGCTGATTTTTTTTCTTTAAATTACATGCCACTGTCATGTTCAAAATAAAATCTTAAGATGGACTGCATGCTATGTATCACCGTAAAGACTTTTATTGAGTGAAAAACTAATGCAAACTTGGTTTTATTTTAAGCAAATCAGAAACTACTGAGGTGATACCAACTTCTATACTCTTTTTATTTTATCTTAACTGTGCCTCCATTGAATGATATGGAATAGGTGATTTCTTCAGTAAGTGAAACATTCCATGGGAAATATGCAAATATAGCTGTGAAAGCCCTGGGTTTTGAATCCAAACAGACTTGAATTTATAGCTCAGTGACCTTGGGCAAGTTATTTAAGTTATCTAGCCTTCAGTTTTCTTAGGTGCAAAAAGACATAGTACTAAGAGCATTTACCTCATTATGGTTGTTATGAGGATTACATATTATAATGTAAAGTTCTTAGCACAGTAACTGGCAGGCATTCAAAGTAATGAGTACTATTATTATTATAATTTCTTTAACATTCTAAGATCTTCTTCAAGAAAAATTAATTGAATCTTAATTTTTAAAAAATTTACATTCAGAGTTAAACCAGCCAATGAAAGGGAAAATACAATAAGCCACTTCCTCTATTTTTATAGCTAATTGAATGAAAAGGTATATTGATTATACTTATTTTATTGCCTATATGTATTTTTTATTGATGTATATTTGGCATATAACATTATATTAGTTCCAGATATATTGCAAAGTGATTCAATATCTGTATATATTGCAAAAGGACCACCAGAGGAAGTATAGTTAACATTCATCATCATACATGGTTATAAATCTTTTGTCTATATTCTTGTCTATATTCTTGATGCTCTGGCATTTGGGACCTTGATCCTGGAAAGATTGCCCCTCCCAGGTCTAATTAAATCCTAAAGCTAACAAATGACTCCCCTGGGAGTGTGTCTTTAATATACAAACTACCCAACCAAGAGCCCGTATCTCCAACCATCTTCTTTATTAAACTCACATACCAGGCTAATATTTCTCCTGTCCTAAATCTCCCCAGGACCATGTATAAGACACCTAGCGACCACCTCTCAGGACAGAGCCAGACAAAATTATTCAGAGTGTTTAATCTTAAAATCTTTCTCAACACTCCTACCTTGCTTCACCCATATCATCCTATGAAAACCCCAGTGAAGGCTCTGGGCTATGGTTTCCCCTCTCTCTCCTCTGCCTCCTGACCAATCCTGGTCTTTCCCCATGTGGCCCTGGGTGGCATGTTGTGCATCCTATTTCTAGGAATCTGTAAATATAAACTTCTTTCTTCAATTATTTCCACATCTGCATGTCTTCCTACATATGATTAAAACAAATCCCAGGTACGTTTTAACACAGAAGGAAAGATAAACTTAGCACTGTCTCATTCAGGTGAGGATTCTACCACCATTGCTCTCAAATCTCCCTTATTTTGAAATCCATCCCATCTTTCCATCTTTTTCCTTTTTTTTTTTTTTTTTTAGCCAAGCTGCATGACATGCAGGATCCTAATTCCCCTACCAGGGTTCCCCTACAGAGCCCCCTGCAGTAGAAGCACAGAGTCTTAGTCACTGGACCAACAGGGAAGCCCCATCCCATCTTTTTTATTGCATTTTCTGCCCATCCTGAGACAGATCCAGTAGCTACTTACCTTGAGAGTCCTGTCTTAGCTTCTTCAATAACCTCTGTGCCCTGGTTCAGAGACATCTTTCACACAGATCCTATGCCATTTTCCTCAGCAAGTTCCTCTCCTACTTAATATTCCTTTAAGTCTGCAGGCAATTTTTTGTAAGTTTTCATTTTTAGAAACTTCACCTCTATTTAAGCTACTCTCTGAAAGAGCTTCAACCCAAAACATGACACAGTCTTAATCAGATCTCAAGCTCTGGGACCTGAAAATTCTCTACTCTGATAACAACCTCTATGCTACATCTTCTTTAATTTTTTCACTTCTAGCTGGAACTTCTTACACTTTGAATGTCTTGTCCCTTGATTTCTCACTTTCCTTGTAGTAAATACCATGTCTCTGTTTTGACGACATATTTCTCCTTATTCACCTGAACATCATGATCAGCCATGTTATTGATCCAAGCACCTCAAAATCCCAGAATTTTCTATCCTAGAATTTTTCTATCAGTCTTGATGCATTACAAGCTTCATTACCTGACACTTAATCTCTCCTTCTGAGCTGCTACACATTTATAGAGTATATTGACCTAATTTGGGCCAAATCAAATAAAAGCAGACAGCTTAACTGAGCTCCCCTATAACTTAGTAATTATTTAATCATTTCTTATTGGCTCTCTTATTTATTCTTCACAGTAACTGGCTCATAACTTTTCCACAATTTTCAATTCTCCAATCTAATTTGCAGATCTTTTATCTTCAGCTGCTATTATTTTCTCATCTATTAGGAATGGTGTTCTAAGGTTACTGTCTTCAATTAAAAACATATATATATATATATATTCTCTCCTTTTCTTCCACTGTCTCAAAACCCATATTCTACTTTAATTTGCTTCCCTCACCCTCTATGAGACCTGTGTATCAGCTAAGACTCTTTCAGCAACAAAAACCCGATTTAAAATTTAGGGAATAATAAGAATGCATAGATTCATTTAAATAAAAATCTGACAGGTGTAATGTATTTTAGGAATAGTCAGACACAGGGACTAAATGTTGCTGTGAGGACTTTGTTTCTCCTCCATTTTCTTACTGTGAATTCTGCTGCATTGAATTCATTTTCAGTCCCCAGATAGAGGACCCAAGAGACCAAGATCATTTCAAACTGTCACCAGATCTAGGGAAAGAATAAGAGTCCACATCTTTTTTGTTTATATCTCAAACAAAATCCCAAGAACTGGGTCTCAGTGTCTCTGATATGATAGATTTTAGATCACGTACCACTCCTAAATCAATCTCTCTCACCAGTTGGAGAAGTGCTTGGATGATCAGATGTGGATCCTATTCACCTGGAATTAGGAAATGCAAGGAATGAAGGGGACATGAAGTCAGCTCCACCATAATCATAAAGACCAAGAACAGAAGGGTAGACTTTCAAGATGAAATTGGGAAAGAAGTGGGTCAAACAACACCATATGGCCAAAAGACAAAAATTAACCAAGATACTTGACTCTGTCAACTTCTTCCCTTCTCTGCATGTTTTCTGACCGCTCTCCTTTATACAGGACCTCATTATAGGAAAAAAGTAATTAGACTCTGTCTCTCTTTGATCTCCCTTTGTAGTATAATCCTTTATTTTACCTGGAAGCTTTTTGCAAATGTTGTCAATGTCAGTGTCTCCATTTTTGTATCACTGGTGTGTCTCTAAACCATTACATTCTGATTTCTCTGTTCTTCAATGTAAACTGATATTATCAAGTTTTATTAATAAATTCATTCTTGCCATTTCAAGAGGCCAATTTATAAAATAATGATTTCCATTTGGGTTTTATGAGCACACCTGCCTCTTGAAATTCTGGCTTTCCTTAGCCACTGAGACATTGAAATGCCTCACATCCCTAACAGCTATTTGATAACTTTTCCTCTCTCTCTTATTAGCATCTTTTTCACTTTTCAAAACTTTAAATGTAGGAAATTATATAGGGGAGGCTTTTTTCTCTTTTCCTATATTTAGTCTCTTCATTTATTCTCTACAGCTTCAAATATCATTTTCCTGTTAGAAATCAACACCAACATTACTTATCTTTTCTCTTTGTGTTCTCCATCTAGCCCTCCAAATTTATAAATGCCTTTTGACATCTACCTCCTTAATGTCTCTGCCATGTCAAACTCAACTTGTGCTCAAACCAAATGTATCAGATTATCCCCAAAGAAAATTTTATTTTCTCTATTGTTATTGGTGATGCTATTGTCATCTTGGTTATATAGGTTGCAAATTCTTTAATCAAATAACTCAAGATGCAACATATTTTCTAAAATAACAAGCACTCAAAAATGTTTGCTAAATTGAATTCTTGATTGTACACTTTTAATGCTCCATCAATTATTTTGTCAAGTTTTATACATTCTGAAGCTGAAATATTTATCTTTATCACTACTGCTCCATTCCATAGATACTTCCATATTTCCAGACTTCCTCATACCTCAGTTCAATAACTTATTACATAGTCTCTGGCCTCATTTTTTTCACCATTTCCAAACTTTATGCTATAACTAGATTAATTTTTAAAGAAATTAGGTTATAATTATGAAATACCCTCTATCCAACAAAACTTGTACAATTAAAAACCTTCAATTCCATCACTTATCACATAAAATTCAATCAAAATATCCTAATATTTAAGTCCCTATATGATAATTACTGCTGTTATCCTAATATACCTGGACTACTTATTATTTCTCAGACCCTATGTTCCCTAAATATTTGGTCATCCTTTGTTTTCTTTTTTTAGTTAGATAGCCATGAGTAAAAACTTCATTTTCAGATAGAGAATTTTGTTCATACCTCTGAGAGATAAAATATTGCCTGCCATATCAGTAAACAGCAGATGTCACAATCATCAGCGATTGCAGCCCTCCAAAGATGATCTGGTGAGCCCTGAGGGAACTCAGGAAGGAAACAAAGAATGCCTGCCATCTAACAGCCATCAGACTGCAACCACTCCCTAAGGTGAGACCTGAGGAAACTCAGGGTGTGCAAACATAGGGTACTGGCCCCAGATAGCTGAGCTGAATATCAAAGGAATGATTTCAGTGAGCCCAGACTCTTGCATCTTCCCATACAAAGAAAAGTGATAAATTCCTTAACTTGAGATACCCAGTTTTCTCTTATTAACAGTAATCTTTTTTTCTTTCTACCTGCCCTTTGTTGCAAAATTCCTGTATATTCTACCTCTCCCCTCACCTCCTGGAAGCCATTTTCTCAGGGTTACTTGAGATGCTGCCTCCGGGGCTTGAAGTCCTTAGTGTGTCCACCCAATAAAACATAACTCTCAACTTTTAGGTTGTGCATTTATTTTTTAGTCAACATCTCTATTAGAGTACTTACCTTATTCTACATTTTGTTTTAGATATTTTTGTACATGTGTTATCTGTTCTCCTTGAATCCTATCTTTTTGAGGGCAGAGGCCATTTCTGATTTATCATCCTATCTCCCATAATATCTTTCTTAAAGCCTCAAAAAAAGGAGTTTATAAATATGTATGGAATAAATTTTATGCTTATAATTTCAAATATTCCCATTTTGCAGTATCATTGCCTTAAAAAGTTGTCTATGTTTTACTAAAAAACACTATTATTAAATAATGATGACTGCCTAATATTTTGTTTCATTTTTATCATTAATTAATCTAGCCATTTTCCAATTCTCCCCAGGGAAATTTTGGGGCCAAAAAAATGACATCCTTTCACTACAATGTCACGTAGGATTTGTCTATTTCTCTCTAGAGAAATTTAATTTTTCTTCAGTACAGTAATTAAGGAGAGAAGCACACATATTCCTGATGCTTAGGTGAAGCACCAGTCTCCAGATCTCAGGCTAGCAGTTTGATCACAGAACTCAGAAGTCTCCAGCCACACAATATGGTAAATAGGTGTCTGTGGGATCCTGAAGAGCAAAGCTCAAATGGTAAAAGTCAGCTACCTCAAGACAAGTTGGGCTGCTTTCTATTCTGCTTGTTCAGCCAAGAAGCATTTGCTTCTTAAATGAAACGTTAAGTAACCACATTCTGAGGAAGGTTCCCTAGAGGTATTCTTTATGAAAGACTTTACACAGAACCTGATAGCATCCCAAAGCTGTGCCAACCCAGGAGTTACTCACAGGCTATTTTTCTCACAGGCATTTTGTTTGGTGCAGTAGTTAAAAAGAAGACAGTGTGTGAAATCCTGAGGGTGTAATCATGAGATATGATGGGGTTTCAGGGTTGAGACTATGAATGAGAGGAAGTGAAAAACAGAAAGAACTATATAAATAAAAATGCTTTGGCTTTAATGGGAGTTACCATTTATCAGGCCAATATAGACTTTATCTAGGGATATCCCAGAGATCCTTAAAGGGAAATTGAGGGTGTGGCAGCAGGAAGTCCTGGGCACAGAAACACTTATGTAATTCTGGGAATACATTGGGACTAGAATCCCTGTCAAGACCTTCCCTTTGTGTTTCTCTTTCCTGACAGGACAGTGACAAACATCTCTTGAAAATCAGGTTCTCACGATGGCAATAAAGATACCAAGAGTTAAGGACACAGGTAATACTCCATACACATACTTGAATAGAAAAGTAAATCAAGGCTAAGGAGGCAAGTATGATTTCAGAGCTCACTTGTTGATGAGATCAAGGTCCTCCTGTTCTGGTCAACTGTGAGCTACATCCAGCAAATCCATGCTTTATCCATTTTTGAACACACAGTGCCTGCCACAGAATATAACAATAAGTGTTTTGTTGTTGTGTTTTTTGTGTGTGTGGTACGTGGGCCTCTCACTATTGTGGTCTCTCCGGTTGTGGAACACAGGCTCCGGACGCACAGGCTCAGCGGCCATGGCTCACGGGGCTAACCGCTCCGCAGCATATGGGATCTTCCCGGACTGGGACACGAACCCGTGTCCCCTGCATCGGCAGGCAGACTTTCAACCACTGCGCCACCAGGGAAGCCCACAATAAGTGTTTTTTAAATGATCGCATGAATAAAAATGAATGAATACATGAGTGATTTGCTCAGGGCCTGATAGGACTTAAGTTACATAGTTAATTGCATTTAGTTACATAGTTAATTGCATTTAGAGAAGTTATGAAATGAAAAGGTGGAAGACAAGACCACATTTTTGTTCCCTACTTTTCTGCAAGATGTAATCATTAATGTTGATTCTTGGATAAAAGGAGATGAGGGAAGTTTAGAAAGTAAACTAAAAAATTGTCCCCAAATTTCTTAAGGCAACACTTTCATTATTTTAGCTAGTTAATTAAACAAGTTGACGAGACAAGGAATTTATACTGCATGTGGAAAATACCACACCCTCAGAACTCTCATGCTGTCCACTACAGTTATATTTCTAATATTAAATTTGCAATGCTATAATTTTCTTCCACTGTAGGTTTTTCTTTTTTTGAAAGTGTATAGTTAAGTTATAGAAAAGGTTTAAATAATAAAACATATGACTATATATCTACACCCCTACTTTAGAAATAAAACATCATACTTGAAAACATCATACTTGAAACCATCATACTTGAAAATGTGTTCATCTTCAAAACAGTCTCCATGATGCATTCTCCTCTTCTCCAACAGAGGTAACAATGTAACAATATCTTGTGTCATGCTTACTATTTCCTTATTTTTATTTATAGTTTTGTGTGTTTGTGTGTGACTGTGTGTATGTTTTGTGTATATTGCATATAAGGTATGGGTCTCTATGTATCTACATACATATACTTGGGTAAGATTTTGAACTTTATATAAAAATAATTTTACAGTACTGATTCTTCTGTGAAATGATTTTTCACACTCAATAGTTTTAGAGAAATTAAAAATGTTGAAGTGTAAATCCATAATTTGTTCATTTTCTCTGCTGTATAATATTTCATATGTGAATGTCCCACTATTTATCATTTTCTCCCTTGAGCATTTGCTTTGATTCTGGTATTGTTTTTAATGAAAAAAAGGTACTGTTGAATACACTTTTACATGAATCTTTTCTGAACATGTTCAAGAATCTCTTCCTAGGACTGGATCATCATTGTGTACGTAGTCAACAATATGTGGAAGCTACATTTGTAGAGTGGCCTTGGCATTTTATGGCTCTTTCACCTTCTATACATATTTTGGATTTAATGCATCATCATCCAGGAAAAAATTATCTATTGAGATCAGATTGAAAGTTAATCAATTTTAGAAGAATTTACATCTTTATAATAATATTAAGTCCTTCTATCCAAGAACAACATAATCTCTCTGTTGAAACTTTCCTTGATGCATTTGAAAACTTTCATAAACTTTTCCATGAATTTTACATACCTTATATTACATTGATTCTTTTGTACGCAATTTTATTCCTATTATAAATGGTATCATTTTGCAATGTATTGGCTACTTGTTGCTATAATGTAGAAATGCAAAATTCATTTGTGTATTAAGTTTGTATGTAGCATCTTTACTAAACTTATTAATTCAAATAAATTTCCAGTATGTAATTTTAGTTATTACTTGTAGATAATTTTTTCTTTCCCAATCATTTTTTCCTTCGATACTTTTCTTGCTGTAGTTTACTGCCAGAGATGTACAGGGATTGTTTCCTTTTTAATTTGAATTGATTTCATGCATTTAGAAAGTTTTTCTTGCCTTCTTTTGGACAGATTGAGTTTTTGAGTTTGTTTATCAGTGCACGTCTTTTACCCTTGATTCTTCCTCACCACACAAATGTACATTTTCTAAATATAGATGTTAGAATTGACATTTCTATACTTTGAATGATTTCTCTAGAAATTATATAATGCATATTTAACATCTATAATTATTTATTGTATTTATTTTCTTACCAAATAAGATAAGAAACTGAGACAAGTTTATTCTCTTAAACTTTGTGCTTTCTTTGTTCAGTATTTCTCTTTGAACCTCTTTTTAGTAACACAAAACTGCATTCTTGATTTTTATTTTTAGTTCAACTTCTAATTCAGAAATTTTTAATCTATGTCTAATTGTCCTTTGAACCCTTCCATGGAACTTTTTATTTTAATTAGAATATCTATCATTGAAATATTCTATTTAGTTCTTTTCAAATTATTCTAGTGATATACTTTGTGTATGTCATAATTTTATTTCATGTTTTATTCTTCTAAACATGTGTTTGGATTTTATATTTTTATGATGTTTTCTATTTTTATACAGTAATTCTAATGTCAATGTATGTATGGATCCTAACTTTATGTTTTCTAATGTCTTCTGATTCCACTTGTTTTGTCATATGTTTGAGATATTTTTTTTTTATTTTGAGATCATATTCATTGAAACTTTGTGTGATTTCTTTAAGGTCTTTGTTGTTTGGTAATGGCCCAGAGAAGACTTACCTTAGTTTCTAAGATATTCCTTGGGCCCTATCATCCAGGACTACTTTAAATTAAATTCTCAGTCTTTTTTCCCCTGGTCATGTAGGTAGTTTGAATACATGTTTCAAACCTTTGTTAGTTTTCCTTTTTATGTTGGAGATAGATATATTTCCTCACTATTTCCCATTTCTTGCTATTTGTTTTTCTTGTCCAAAATTTTACTTGAAGTTGTTCTTTTCGAGGTCTTGATTTTATGCAATACTCTCCAAGTTACTTCTTATATAGTGAATCTTGTATTTTTAAAACTGAAGTCTGAGAACAGTGAAGACTGTCAGATCCTTTTAGGCAGCCGACTGCTTTGGGGCTTGCTTAGTTGGATTTATGTTTTTTTTTTTTTTATATTTTTGACTGCCAATGATTTCCTTTATTGTCTTATCCCATCTTCCATGCACTACAGTTATTCATCTTAAATTCTATTTTATATGTGTTTTATAGTAGCAGAATCTTATCAATAGCTTGCCCAGTATATTACTGTAAATAAGAGTAGATTTTCTTTAAATTTTTAAAACCAAGGTTTTCTTATTGAGTATGTTTATATAGTTTATCTTTGGAGACACAAATATAACATACATGTATTCATATATATTATTAAAACTATATAGTAAATTAATCCAAAATTATTGTTTGATATTTCATTGAAATATTTTTGTAAAGTTTGCTCATATTCCCCTAGTTTATGAACTTTAATAAAAAGAAACAAAGTGACAAAATAGAAAACTTTGAAAGATTATCAGTTTATGATTCATTTCTTTTTAATTTTTTTTTTCCTTAATGGAAACACGATTTGTAAACTACCACATTCATTGAAAATGTGATAGAAAGCGACTGGCAGAGCTAATGTAAGATGGTAGTGAAAAGACATTATTCTAAGGAGAGGGTATTTGAGCAGAGATCTGGATGTCAAGGCGTTAGTGAGGTGGGAGTCTAAAGTAAGTATACAGCGGTCGTCTTAGTACGTTCAGGCTGCTATCACAGAATTCCATAGACTGGGTAGCTTATAAACAACAGAAATTTGTTTCTTACAGTTCCAGAGACTTGGAAGGCCAAGACCAAGGCAGCAGCAGGTTTGATGTTTGGTGAGAGCCTGTTTCCTGGTTTAGCCATCTTCTTACTGTGTCCATACATGGTGCAAGGGGGCAAAGGAGCTTTCTGGGGTCTCTCTTATAAGGGCACTTATCCCATTCATGAGGGCTCACCCTCATGACCTAATTACCTCCCAAAGACCCCACCTCCAAATGCCATTACATCAGGTGTTAGGATTTAATATGAATTTGGGGGAAACACAAATATTTAGTCCATAGCACAGGTAGAGAGAGAAGCAAAGACCTTCAGGTGAGAAGAGGTCAGGATGTTAGAAAAATAGGTCTGTTGTCTTAGTGTTGTTGTTAAGAGAAAGAGTGGGATGATGAAATGAAAGTTTCTCCTAAATCAGCAAGAGCCAGATCATATAGGGCACTGACATAAATAGAAGTGCATTACATTTTATCCTAATGGCTGAAGGAAATTACTGTTGGTTATAAACTCTCATGAAGTTGTACTTCTTTATTCTTCCCCTACTTGTATGGTTGGTTTAAATTTTTTGTCCTTGTGAAATTTATGCCATGCTACTTTAAAAGCAATGCTGGATAGACCTTAGGCAGGAATCACCTCAGTCCTACACAGGCCTTTTATACTTGGAAGGGCCATGCTGCCTGTGCTCCTACTTTCCAAAATATATGCTCTCTCTTGGGATGTACACTGGGCTAGACAAAAGCATAGTCAGACTGGCAAGCAACACCTGTGCAGGCAGCAGTTACAAGAAGTTTCTACTGAAGTGGAGTTTAACATCATAAGAGTAATAATGTCAACTCATAGAAGTTGGCAAAACTCACAAAAATAATATAATACAATTATGTCCAATACCCACTATGAACTGTGAATAGACCAGTGTTGAGATCTTTCAAGGAAAGATGGACTTGGTCTAAAAGCATGTAGGTTGACATGATATTGTTGTTCTAGTATAAAGCTAAAAAGCACAGATCTATTTATCGTATGGGTATTGAGGTATTCATGAATATTATAGTACCACATAGTCTATCCTTGGCCTTAAATTTCTACTCTTTGTGCATTCATTCTGTTTCTCAAGTTTCAATGATAGAATTTTTTCTGCTCAAGAACTCCAGTCTTTTATTTTGGTTTCTGTGCAGACCTCCAAAAATAGCAACTCTTTTACTTTTCTTCTGAGTCCTCTCTTGCATTTTTTATATGCCAAATGAAAATATTGATGAAATTGAGAATGATGTTACTCAGACAATTTGATAACTTGGACAGACCTTCAATTTGGAGCATGGGGGCAGCAAATTATATAACAATACTCCCACAGTAACAGCTGCTGTCTACTGATTTGGTATAACAGGATAGTTTTCTGATAAAGTATAATTTATGAAAAAAATTCCATCATTTATATAGATATGCTTAAGTGCTTGTTAGTTGTTAAAATAAAAACATATTATCAAAAGAAAGATAATTTAAGCAATAATTCTAAATATAATAACTAGGTTTTTCTAGAACTTTTAGGTTTTTAAAATTTGTTTTGTTATTTTCTATTTTCATATTCTTTGTCATATTATTTAGTTGATAACAGATGTATGTGGGAAGACAGACACCAGACTGCACATGTAGGAGGACAGAATCTCAGGGGATTCATTAAGCCTAGGATTTCTTCATGTCCTAATAGAATAATTTTGAAACCAAAATTATGAATATTTTGAACAAAGTCACTACCTTAGTTAGTACTCCAAAGGGTTGCATCAGGAGAGGAATATGATACCCAAGGGGTAGTATCAGAAATTCAAGGGAGGCATGTGTAGCTGTCAGAAGTATGTCTAAAATTGTTATTGTTTCAATTTGGTTTCAGGTACAATCAATTTAAGTAGTATTAAAAGAGGGTCAAAATTTCATGTGCACCAAACTGCAGCTTTTATGCTAATCAAAAGAAGCATGGATAAAAATAAAAACAATAATTAGGGTCTTCCCTT
Source organism: Delphinus delphis (assembly GCF_949987515.2). Taxonomy (NCBI): domain Eukaryota; kingdom Metazoa; phylum Chordata; class Mammalia; order Artiodactyla; family Delphinidae; genus Delphinus; species Delphinus delphis. Next base: position 43,467,179 of record NC_082690.1, on the reverse strand, counting down.
GAATAATCTTAATTATTATAGTTACCTGTACCACATTTGAGTCATACATAGTTCCTTGCAAAATTTTATGTTTTCTAGAAAGATGGACCTAGAGAAAAGATGTATAATGCAGTGTGAAAATGTCCTGTGAGGTACAGGCTTCTACATAAATCTGAAACAATTCCATTATAAACTTTCTCTCTTTTTCTCATTCTACTATTTCTTCCAGGGACAACTTTACTTGAATAACATGGCATTAGCAGAATTGGAGATTTGCCATTGATCTATCTATTTTGATTAATGTAGATACAAGTCAGGTAATCCAAACACTAGAGAAAACCCCTTGCTTTGTAAGTTATGTGCATGCACATAATGCTTTTCATCTGCAAAGCAAGTAATAAACTGGCTAAATAAACTTAAGGAGGGTATACAGAATGACAGGTCATACCTTCAGATAGCATGGGATTACTAACCCAGTAAAGTAAAGGAAACTGGAGTGTACAATTATAGAATCAAAATTTTAGTTGGAAGGGTAATTATAGGAGACCTCTTATTTTACATATATTAACATTTTCATAATTGTTTCCTTTACTGAACTAGGTCCACATTCCAGCAATAAAAAAAAATATGTACTGAACCATGAAACAACATATTTAAACTCTGAAAACATTATGCTAGTTGAAATAAACTAGTCACAAGAAAACCATGTATTACATTATTCCATTTATATAGAATGTCAAGAATACATAAATCTATAAAGACCAAAAGTAGATTAGTGATTGCCTATGGCTAGGTATTGGGGCAAATGGATAGTGATTGTCAATGGGTATGGGGTTTCTTTTGGGGGTGATAAAAATATTCAAGTCATATTTGAAGATTGTGTAACTGTATGAGTATACTATAAACAGTTGAATTGTACACTTGAAATGGGTGAATTTTATTGTGTGTGAATTATATTTCAATCAAACTGTTAGAAGAGAATGAGATATTAACAATATTTAAATTAGCAACTTCTTTGTAAAAGAAAACTTTATAGGCAGCAAAAGGGAAAGTCATACAGTTGAATAAGATACTTATAACACATGTAAGCAAAAAAGATTACTGTACAGAATATGCAAAAATATCCTAAAAATAAGTAAGAATAAAACAGATAGTATATAAAAAAAAAAAAACAGGCAACACAGGCACTTGACAAAACAGCAAATCCAAACAGAATAAATACTAAGAGTTACTTAACCTTAATAATAATTATAGAAATGCAAACTAAAACCAATTGAAATAAATTTTACTGTTAACTTGGCAAAAACTTTAGTCTTACCATAACACCTTTCAGCAAAAAGGTAAAGCAGTAGATGTTCTTACACACTTCTGGGGAAAATATAGTGTCGATCTGTTACAGTTTTTGTGGAGAGGCAATAATCATGAAATAATTTAAGAGAATAGTTATCTCTATTTTATGGACAGATATATATCTCAAATTTATATGAGGATTAAATGAGCATATATTTGTAAAGCACATAAAACACTGTCTGGTATTCATTAAGCATGTAATAAATATTAGCTGTTATTGTTTGATGCTCAAATGTGGTTTTCATTGTGGCTTATTAGGGGTCCCAGAATATGTAGCACCATATTCCTTCCCTGTGTTCTGAATATATATACTTTTATTTGAATTTTATTTTATTTATTTTTTATACAGGAGGTTCATACTAGTTATCTATTTTATACATATTAGTGTATATATGTCAATCCCAATCTCCCAATTTCATCCCACCACCACCACATCCCCGCCACTTTCCCCCCTTGGTGTCCATTTGTTTCTTCTCTACATCTGTGTCTCTATTTCAGCCTTGTAAACTGGTTCATCTGTACCATTTTTCTAGATTCCACATATATGCGTTAATATACGATAATTGTTTTTCTTTTTCTGAATTACTTCACTCTGTATGACAGTCTCCAGATCCATCCACATCTCTACAAATGACCCAATTTCATTCCTTTTTATGGCTGAGTAATATTCCATTATATATATGTATCACATCTTCTTTATCCAGTAGTCTGTCGATGGGCATTTAGGTTGCTTCCATGACCTGGCTATAGTAAATAGTGCTGCAATGAACATTGGGGAGCATGTGTCTTTCTGAATTATGGTTTTCTCTGGATATATGCCCAGCAGTGGGATTGCTGGGTCATATGGTAGTTCTATTTTTAGTTTTTAAAGGAACCTCCATACTGTTCTCCATAGTGGTTGTATCAATTTACTTTCCCACCAACAGTGTAAGAGGGTTCCCTTTTCTCCACACCTTCTCCAGCATTTTCTGATGATGTCCATTCTAACCAGTGTGAGGTGATACCTCATTGTAGTTTTGATTTGCATTTCTCTAATAATTAGTGATATTGAGCATCTTTTCATGTGCTTCGTGGCCATCTGTATGTCTTCTTTGGAGAAGTGTCTATTTAGGTCTCCTGCCTATTTTTGGATTGGGTTGGTTGTTTTCTTAATATTGAGCTGCATGTGCTGTTTATATATTTTGGAGATCAATCCTTTGTTCATTGATTCGCTTGCAAATATTTTCTCTCTTTCTGAGGGTTATCTTTTCGTTTTGTTTATGGTTTCCTTTGCTTTGCAAAAGCTTTGAAGTTTAATTAGGTCCCATCTGTTTATTTTTGTTTTTATTTCCATTACTCTAGGAGGTGGGTCAAAAAAGATCCTGCTATGATTTATGTCAAAGAATGTTCTTCCTATGTTTTCCTCTAAGACTTTTATAGTGTCCGGCCCTACATTTAGGTCTTTAATTTATTTTAAGTTTATTTTCATGTATGGTGTTAGGGAGTGTTCTAATTTCATTCTTCTACATGTAACTATCAAGTTTTCCCAGACCACTTATTGAAGAGACTGTCTGAATATATATATATTTAATTAAGTAAATACCGAGGCATAAAAAGCATTTTAACTACTGGTATAGATCAGATTAGAGGATATAGTTTATGTCCTTGTGCAAATAGACCTGCTAGCAATGAACTGCAGAAAGAAGACAAGTTTTTCTCCCTCCCAGTTTTGGCACTGCCAAACCAGGGTAAGTTTTCCTATAGAAGACATTCAACAAAAAGGAACAAAAGAAAATGCAAGCTTCCTGCAGAGTTCACTTGAAAGCAGAAAGTGGCAGAACCTAAGCAGAATCTGTTGTTATTCTTCCCAAATTTTCTAGTCATTTGAGTCACATCTAAGATGCACAACAAAATGATTGAGAGGGACCAGGAGCAGGCTGAAGTTCTTATGAAACAAGAGCTTTTTCCTATAAACCTAATTGCTATATTTGTCATTATATTGTTGACATTGTTACATGTAGGCATTTACCAGGTTTTCTACTTGATAATGGAGCACCAGAGACTCCTAGTTATGATTCTTTTTTTTTTTTAACTAAAGGAGGAAAAATGAGAAATCTTATCTTGATACTTCAGGACTCATGGGTTGACATATGTTGATCATACACATGGTACCACAACATATTCTTGACCTGTATCTAATACGATACTCAGGGCAGAGTAGGCATTCAAACTGTCAGCAATATTTGAACAGGTACCATTTTGGATCTCTTTAATGTAGCAGCTGCTGTGCTATATAGTAAAGCACAGTCGCTTCCTGGTAAATCCCCTTAATTCAATAAGTGATTGTTGGATAAATGACACAATCTAAACTTTAAAAAAAATGTTTAGAAGGAGAGACTCAGGAGATGAAAAACAGGATGGGGGAAGATTATCTCTACAGTTACTTCTAGCTCTGAATTTTTTGAATGCACTAAACCTTTTCTTCTCAAGGATCTTACTGATAGGGACAAGATAGATATTATTTATCAAATTTCCTATTTCTTTTTCTCTTTAATATGTGAATGATGTATTGATAGGAGAAAAACGTAGCGTAATTTTTCCCAGCAACTCATAAGGGAATAAATAAAATTGTGACATCATTAATAATTATACTTTTTTCTTATTTTGATTTTCAGTGCCCTATCCCACTGTCCTCACGTTTCACAGAGTATTCTGAGATGATTCTCTTTCCCAGAAGAAGTTAATGTTCCACTCCAAATCCTCCTGCCCCTTAAACTATCATCCCAATATTCTGCTCTTGATAGGGAGCTTGACCAACTGTATAATTCAATTGAAAGTTTATAACAACAGACGTAAGACAAATACTCTGCCCAGTCCAGATAATTCTTGCCCTTTAATTAGTGTCTTTGATGTTTTAAGAAACTGGAATTTAAAGATGCCAGTCGGAAGGAATAAAAGGAGATAGTTAGGTCAAGGAGTTTTCCTGGTGTTTCTCAAATCAAATCCTTTAGGTCCCTTCTTATTTTATCTGTAATGAAAGTTGAACCTTAAAGGTAGCAGTACTTCTTGAAAACAATTGTAGGCAGATAAGAAGGAGAAACAAAGGGATTCATGAATCATTTATCACTAATTCATCTGTTAATATTTCTAAGAATTTAATAGTGAAAATAATCATCTCATAAATATATAAAAAATTCATTGAGATTCAAAGGAATCTCATAGATATTAATTTGCATCAAGTTAAAAGCATGTGTACACATTCTAAAAACTACGTACCACAAAATAGCAGATGGATGTCCTTAGAAGAGAAAATCTTAAGTAACTAAATCCATGAGTGTAAGTATATTTTGAGGTGTGTTTATTTGCTTTTCATGAATTTTTCTTGTCCTTGTCAGTGAGATCCTTGAGAAGAAAAGAAATGCATGACATGTAGAATGAATTAAACTTATAATGGACAAACAAACCTAAAATAGAGGAGAAGCTGTAGATAACCTCCAGTAACCAAAATTTTGATGGGCATAACGAGCTAAAATTCTTGCAACATATCTTTTCTTGAGTGCCTCATGTTACTTTGTATTGAACTTTGGTTACAGAAGAATGTGCCACAACCTCTATCCTTAGGAAGCTCACTTTCTAACAGTCACTAACTCTTTTGAGACCACAGCTGCTCACAACCTCCTTAAACTTCCTTTCACTATTTTTGAGTAGTTCTGAGGAGCTCTCTTGCTAGTTGCTGTGGACCTGACCATCTGCAAGCAAGCAGGGGCAAGTCTAAACAGAAGGAGTATGGGAGAGGGTTTTTACCTGTTAAGCAACCAGAGACATCAGTGTCAAAGGAGAGGAATTTCTCACTGCTGGTTGCGGGAAATTAACTCTTGAGTGTTGTCTTGGTTTTCCTTACAGAGTAGGAAAGAGCTAGTGAATTAGTGGATAGAAGAGTAGAAAGTAATGTGTGGTTTGTTGAGTGAGAGTTGGGGGGATGGGGATATTTGGTTTGCATTTCTTCTAAGCCTAAGCATATGACAGGAACACCAAACACCCACATGCCTGGGCTATTTTTAACCAACTACAAATAACATGCCAACAGTATAATGCCTTTTTAAAAGAATGTTCTGCTCCTTCCCAGATGGTTTCATAGAAATATAGATGTTATGCAATTATCACTATGGCAACCCCATATCTAGCAGCAAGAAATAAGCATGTCATGTATTCCTAAGCTTCACTTGTCTTTTTTGAGTATCAGAATACTGATCAATGTATCTCTCTTTTGGAGCACTCCCAGAATCATTTAATTCCTGTGTATATTACTTCATCTCCATCCCACACTCCCATCACACACACACACACACACACACACACACACACACACATACCAAGAAAAAGTTAAAGACATAGTGAGGATTTCATGATAAGGGAATGTCATAAAAACATATTCGATTCTCAAATAAATGAATTATCTATTCTGGAATCTCCCCCAATTTTGCAAAGAGCAGTCAAGAAATGATTTTCAGAACTGCTCAAGCAGTGTGTAATTCCAATATTCAACAGATATGAGTTTCAGGAACATAGCTGCTGATATATCAAGGAAATACCATCACCCCTATTTTCATTGTAGCAGTCCAGTATGCCACCAATACAAGAGAAACTGAGAACAGCTACAAATGGAAAGAAACTTCTATCTATATTCACAGGGATGTCTTGTCAGCTGAGTCCAGCACTCGTGAAATGTTTAAGGAAAACTGTGAACCTTGCATTTTCTCTTTTGTAGATGAAATAGTTCCAGTATATCTTTTCTATTGTTATAAAGAAGATATAAACATTCAGGTAGGATTATTCAACTTGGATCAGATAATCCTTTCAAATTTATCTACATTCACAGACTTCTCTATTCTTCGTCAATGAGCCCAAGCACCAACCTCCCTTCTCTTACAACTCAGCTTCTGTGTTCATCATCTATTGCTGTATAACAATTATTCTTAAACATAACAGCCTAAAACAACTGATATTCATTAGCTCACATTTTCTCTGGGTCAGGTAACTGGCTTGGCATCATGCACCTGATACAAGCTCTTTCACAAGGCTGTACGTAAGCTGTCAGCCAGAGCTGAAGTCATCTCATGGCTCAACTGGGAAAAGTATCTGTTTCCAAGCTCACTCCTGTGGTTGCTAGTGTTGTTCAGATCTTCAGTGGTTGTTGAAGACAGAATTCAGTCCCTTTTCACATGGATCTTTCTATGTGATTATTCACAATATAGCAGTTTGTTTCCCCAAAATGAGGGGGCCAAGAGAGATTGAAAAATTGAGAGATGAAAGAGAGAGAAAGGGAGAATAATGAAGAGATAAAAGAGTGAAGCCGGAGTCTTTTTGTAACTCAATCTCAGAAGTGACATTCCATAAGTTTTTGCCATGCTCTGTTTGTTAGAAGAAAGACACCAGCTCATACTCCATGTCCAGTTCCCACCCCAGGGGAGAGAGTTACACAAGGCTGTGGATACCAGGAGGCAAGAATTACTGTGAAGCATTTTAGAGGCTGCCTACCACAGATTAATTCTGAAATTGCAAATATGAAAGGATATTCTACTTTAAATTTGTGTCTATCGAAAAAAATCAGGTGAGAGTTTACTAAGGAAATTACGTACTATATGCTTATGCTTATATATAAATGATTTAGAAGTTATCTAATGTTCATTTTAATCTTGCTGTCACCATCTTCTTTACAATCAGTGATGTTAACTAAAATCTGATGCTTGCATATGGTGATTCTTATGTGCAGAGAAAATTAATTATGTCTCAAAATCTGATGTGTGGGTAATAGAAGGATGTCAAGTCAAAATTGTTTTAGACTCTTAAAATCTCTAATCTCTCAATATAAAATATGATTTTATTCTCTAGAAGAGTGAGCAGCTACAGAAAAGATGAGCATGAAGTTGTAAGGGAGAAAGCATAAATGTTCCCACTTAACCAAATGAATCCAAGCAACATGGTTAATCAATAAGACTACTAATGGTGCAGACTAATCATTTTCTTTTATAGTATCCCTAAAGCTTGTGAGTTTCTCTTTTAATCTCCATTCTAGTTTTTTCAGGGAATCTTAACCTACATGGCCTTTAGGTTTGACATCTATAGTAGATATTAATTGGAGCCACCAGAAAGTATATATGAAAGATTGAATTCATTTAAAAATTCATGTTTAATCTGCAGTTCTCCTCAACTCTACTGGGCTGGAGAGAAATTATATATTAGTCATCTGGGGGACAACCTACCCCATTCCAGAATTATGAAAAGGTCCAAATGGTTTTACATAGTTCAGAATATTTAGGGAATCCCCTCTAGCTTTGATCCATGCTGGTGACATTTGTGTGTTCATTTTTCCCAAGCTGTGTCATGCCCTGAAAATTAACTGTATCTGTGAAAACCTAAATCTGGATCTTGGAGACTTTGGCCAAGGCAGGGAATCCCATTTAACAGGGTCAGTGTCCCTAGGCAAACCACTCAGCAACTTCCTTCTGAGAAGCTCACATTTCTGAGAATCAACAGGTTTCAGTCTCAGGACACTGTCAGCTTGGGACACTTACTATTTCTCATTTTCCAAGCCTGGAGACAATGTTCACCTCCCTGACTCTCCTCCATCCCCTGCTCCTCCACTAACACAATTCTGCTCTTTTTCTCATAAATACTTCTTTACTCTGGAGCAAAACAAGTATCAACTCTTTAAAATACTGGCTTTATTTAAGCCATAGTTGATTTCAACTGGGAAGGACAAGAAGTTAAAAATGAGCATCATTAGTTTTTTTCTATAGCAATATAAACAAAACATAAATTAATGTGTTAACACATTTTGCTACCACATATCAAATAGGATACTCCATTTTGTTATAGTGGCTGGACACTTACCATCAAGTGTGACATTTTTCAGTAAGTTATGCAAGATTCAGGTTAATCTCTACCTCAGATAGTCATACCACCATCTACTGGGGTAACAGGAAGCCTGGTTTGTCCCTGAATCTAAGGCACATAACAGTCTTCTTTAAACTCTCCTAAGTGATCCATAATCCTGCAAGTCTGGCTGGCTCCCAAAGAGACCAAATCACTGACCATTGGGAAAGAAAGAAATAGAATTGTAAGAAGGACTCTTACATTGTGGTTGGCACTTGCTCAAAAGTGAAGGCATCCCTGGCATTTTTTTTTTTCATATTATAGTTAAAAATGAACCCATAAATATGCCTTATGGAGTAATTCAGTCAGAGATGTATGTTGACATTAGTTAACCTTAGAAGCACTCCTTCATGGCCCAACTAGAAGATCAATTTTATTTGTTCCTGTAGCACTGGTTCATTACAATAAAGTTTATTAAATAAGAAACTTGTTAATTCCAATCTAAGCACAGTTATTCATGCCTTTTTATATTTGCTAGGTAACTCATGTCACAATTTATTATACTTATTGGTTAGTCCTCAAATAATATTTTTTCTCTTATTATTGTGCATTCTGCAAGGCTGCAATGGCAGCAAACATATTTTGAGCATAATAGAAATACCAGTGCCTAGTTCCTAATAGCTATTCAATAGATACCCTTTAATAAATGATTGGGGGTGGGGAGGAATGTGAGATCTAAAGAGTGGGGGAAGACACAGTGTAGCAAGTCTGTTCTTTCAAGGCTTCTACATATTAGAACAAGGCCAGGAAAATGAAGCTGCAAATCAGGACATTTATTCGCTGCCCCTCCCAATTTTTAATTATATGAAATATGCTGTATTTGTGATAAATTTAGCCTGTGCAAAGTAGATTTATGAGTTTTGGAATTAATATGATTCAGGTTCTATATCCTGCCATTTACTAAATGTTTGACTTTGGACAAGTTACCTAACCATATTAAGTCTCATTTTTCTTGTTTCTAAAATGTGAATTATAATAGTAACTAGATCACAGGACTGTCCTGAGAATTAAAAAGGCAATATTTTTTAACAGCACTCAGCATAGTGCCCAATACAGGGTGAGCCTTCACTATATGATATAATGGTAGCTATATGAATATTTCTATTTCTCTTTGCAGCCATGGACATAGGCTGTTTATATTGCCTTTTTCTCCTGAGAAACAGTAAAGCTCTAATGAGAGATGGAAGTAGCACCCAGTAGGGGAAAAACATGCAAAAAGTGGTACACATATTACAGTAGTTCTGCTCTTGAATTTCTAAAAGTCCTGAGGAGCTATTAGCATTAAGAATACCCCATATGGGATAAAGAGGCCCTGCCCAGTGGCCCAAATCTTTAGGGAATATATTGCAATACTATCTTCCTAGTACAATGACTCAAACTCAGGGTTTGTTATAGTAACACATCTCCTAGCCCAATCAAGTAGCATGATAAAAATTAAAGCAACAGTCATTCTCTGAGGACCTTCTAGGTTCCAGGCTCACCTCAGCAAGATAAGTTTATTATTTACAAATTTTCATCCAGAAAACTGATACTAAGCAGGTTTTGTAATGTCTTCAAAGTCACCCAGATTATCAGTAACAAAGTGAGGAAGAAAAACAGGCATTTCTGATTCCAAAGTCCATACCCTCAATTGTCCAGCCACTTAACTTCTGAATATTAAAAGGAGGAAATGACATTTCCATGTACCTGAAATAAAGTTTGTTTCCCTCATTTTCATATATTTAAGCATGTCTGTAGTTTTTGCTTCATATTTATGTATGTAAAGTTAATTGCTGAAGAGAATTTATCTTAGTTAATTGGAATATCCTCCAAGATCAGATTTAACTCCCCATATGCAAAGCTCGTGTCACCTTCCACAGGCCTGATTCTCCAGCTGATTCAAATTGCTTCCCATTCTGCAAAATTATCATGCTTTGATTTTATCTTAGCACATGTGTTTCCTTCTGCTAGAATCCCCTATCCACCTTGTGGAAATGTCAGTTTCTTTTCTTTACTAAGACTCTGGATGAGCATCTCTATAAAGCTTTCTAAGAACTCTTCACTCCAAGCCATGTGGCTCATTTGTATCTTCACCCCACTTTATAAATATCTTATCTATACTATTTTCCAATGTTTTAAAGTAATATTTTTACCTGTTCTTCTCCCACTTTGCCACACTAAACTTTGATATTTTTAAGAGAAAGTTTGGTTTATCCTAGATCTTCTCAATACTCTTTACATACAACATATGCTCCATAAATATAACTGAATAAAGATTGGTTCAGATAGTGGAGTAGAAGGACGTAAGCTCACTCCCTCCTGTGAAAGCACTGGAATCACAACTAACTGCTGATCAATCATCGACAGGAAGACACTGGAACTCACAAGAAAAGATACCCCACATCCAAACACAAAAGAGAATCCACAATGAGACGGCTGGAGGGGCGCAATCACAATAAAATCAAATCCCATAACTGCTGGGAGGGTGACTCAAAAACTGGAGAAAAAATTATACCACAGAAGTCCACCCACTGGAGTGTAGATTCTGAGCCCCACATCAGGCTTCCCAACCTGGGGGTCTGGCAATGGGAGGAGGAATTCCCAGAGAATCAGACTTTGAAGGCTAGTGGGAATTGATTGTAGGACTTCAGCAGGACTGGGAGAAACAGATACTCTACTCTTGGAGGACACACACAAAATAGTGTGTGCATCAGGACCCAGGGAGAAGGAGCAGTGACCCTGTAGAAGACTGAACCAGACCTACCTGCTAGTGTTGGAGGCTCTCCTGCAGTGGCAGAAGGCGGATGTGGCTCACCATGGGGACAAGGACACTGACAGCAGAAGTTCTGGGAAGTACTCTCTGGCGTGAGCCCTCCTGGAGTCCACTGTTAGCCCCACAAAAAGGCCTGTAACTTCCAGTTACAGGTTAACCTCCAGTTAACCTCAGGCCAAACAACTAACAGGGAGGGAAATCACACCCACCCATCAGCAGACAAGAGGATTAAACTTTTACTGAGCTCTGCCCACCAGAGCAACACCCTACCTACCTAGCAACAGCTCTACCTACCACCAGTCCCTCCCATCAGGAAACTTGCATAAGCCTCTTACATAGCCTCATCCACCAGAGGGCAGACAGCAGAAGAAAGAAGAACTACAATCCTGCAGCCTGTGGAATGAAAGCCACATTGACAGAAAGATAGACAAAATGAAAAGGCAGAGGGCTATGCACCAGATGAAGGAACAAGATAAAACACCAGAAAAATAACTAAATGAAGTAGAGATAGGCAACTTTCCAGGAAAAGAATTCAGAAGAATGACAGTGAAGTTGATCCAGAACCTTGGGCAAAGAATGGAGGCAAAGATTGAGAAGATACAAGAAATGTTTAACAAAGACCTAGAAGAATTAAAGAACAAACTCCTAGAAGAACTAAAGAGCAAACAAACAGAGATGAAAAATACAATAACTGAAATGAAAAATACACTAGAAGGAATCAAGAACAGAATAACTGAGGCAGAAGAATGGATAAGTGACCTGGAAGGCAGAATGGTGGAATTCACTGCTGTGGAAGAGAATAAAGAATGGCCTAAGAGACCTCTGGGACAACATTAAACACACCAATATTCACATTATAGGGGTCCCAGAAGGAGAAGAGAGAGAGAAAGGACCCAGGAAAATATTTGAAGAGCTTACAGTTGAAAATTTCCCTAACTGGGGAAAGGAAATAGCCACCCAAGTCCAGGAAGTGTAGAGAATCCCAAGAAGGAAAAACCCAAGGAGAAACACAACAAGACACCTAGTAATCAAATTGACAAAAATTAAAGACAAACAAAAATTATTAAAAGCAACAAGGGAAAAAGGACAAATAACATACAAGGGAACTCCCATAATATTAACAGCTGATTTATTAGCAGAAACTCTACAAGTCAGAAGGGAGAGGCACGATATATTTAAAGTGAAAAAAGGGAAGAAACTACAACCAAGATTACTCTATCCAGCAAGGATCTTATTCAGATTCGATGGAGAAATCAAAAGCTTTACAGAGAAGCAAAAGCTAAGAGAATTCAGCATCACCAAACCATCTCTACAACAAATGCTAAATGAAGTTCTCTAAGTGAGAAACACAAGAGAAGAAAATGACCAACAAAAACAAACCCAAAACAATTAAGAAAATGATAATAAGAACATATATATCAATAATTACCTTAAATGTGAATGTATTAATGCTCCAACCAAAAGACACAGGCTCACTGAATGGATACAAAAAACAAGATCCACATATATGCTGTCTATAAGAGATCCACTTCAGACTTAGGGACACATACAGACTGAAAGTGAGAGGATGGAAAAAGATATTCTATGCAAATGGAAATCAAAAGAAAGCTGGAGTAGCAATTCTCATACCAGACAAAATAGACTTTAAAATAAACACTATTACAAGAGCAAAGAAGGACACTACATAATGATCAAGGGATCTGTTCAAGAAGAAGATATAAAAATTGTAAATATTTATGTACCCAACATAGGAGCACATCAATACATAAGAAAAATGCTAACAGCATTAAAAGGGGAAATTGACAGTAACACAATCATAGTAGGGGACTTTAACACCCCACTTTCACCAATGGACAGATCATCCAAAATGAAAATGAATAAGGAAACACAATCTTTAAATGATACATTAAACAAGATGTACTTAGTTGATATTTATAGGACATTCCATCCAAAAACAACAGAATGCATTTTCTTCTCAGGTGCACATAGAAGATTCTCCAGGATAAATCACATCTTAGGTCACAAATCAAACCTCAGTAAATTTAAATCATATCAAGTATCTTTTCTGACAACAGCACTATGAGATTAGAAATCAATTATAGGGAAAAAAACATAAAAAGCACAAACAATGGAGGCTAAACAATACATTACCAAACAGGCAAGTGATCACTGAAGAAATCAAAGAGGAAATCAAAAAATACCGAGAGACAAATGACAATGAAAACAGGATGATACAAAACCTATGGAATGAAGCGAAAACATTTCTAAGAGGGAAGATTGTAGCAAGACAATCCTACCTCAAGAAACAATAAACACCTTAAATAAACAATCTAACCTTACACCTAAAATAATTAGAGAAAGGAGAAGAAGCAAAACCCAAAGTTAGTAGAAAGAAAGAAATCATAAAGATCAGAGCAGAAATAAATGAAATAGAAACAAAGAAAACAATAGCAAAAATCACTAAAACTAAAAGTTGGTTCTTTGAGAAGATAAACTAAATTGATAAAACTTTAGCCAGACTCATCAAGAAAAAGAGGGAGAGGACTGAAATCAATAAAATTAGAAATGAAAAAGGAGAAGTTACAACAACCACTGCAGAAATACAAAGCATCCTAAGAGACTACTACAAGCAACTCTATGCCAACAAAATGGACAACTGGGAAGAAATGGACAAATTCTTAGAAAAGTGAAACTTTCCAAGACTGAACCAGAAAGAAACAGACAACATGAAAAGAGCAATCACAAGTAATGAAATTGAAACTGTGATTAAAAATCTTCCAGCAAACAAAAGTCCAGGACCAGATGACTTTGCAGTTGAATTCCATCAAACATTTACAGAAGAGCTAACACCCATCCTTCTCAAACTCTTCCAAAGTATTGCAGAGGAAGGAACTCTCCCAAAATCATTCTATGAGGCCACCATCACCCTGATACCAAAACCAGACAAAGATATTACAAAAAAAGAAAATTACAGACCAAACTCACTGATGAATATAGATGCAAAAATCCCAACAAAATACTAGCAAACAGAATCCAACAACACATTAAAAGGATCATACACCATGATCAAGTGGGATTTATCCCAGGGATGCAAGGATTCTTCAATATACACAAAGCAATAAGTGTGATACACCATATTAACAGATTGAAAAATAAAAACCATATGATCATCTCAATAGATGCTGAAAAAGCTTTTGACAAAATTCAACACCTATTTAAGATAAAAACTCTCCAGAAAGTGGGCAGAGAGGGAAACTACCTCAACATAATAAAGGACATATATGACAAACACACAGTAAACATCATTCTCAATAGTGAAAAACTGAAAGCATTTCCTCTAAGATCAGGAACAAAACAAGGTTGCTCACTCTCACCACTATTATTCAACATAGTTTTGGAAGTTTTAGCCATGGCAATCTGAGAAGAAAAAGAAATAAATGGAATAAAAATTGAAAAAGAAGAAGAAAAACTGTCACTGTTTGCAGATGACATGATGCTATACATAGAGAATCCTAAAGATGCCACCAGAAAACTATTAGAGCTAATCAATGAATTTGGTAAAGTTGCAGGATACAAAATTAATGAACAGAAATCTCTTGCATTTCTATACTCTTAACAACGAAAGATCAGAAAGAGAAATTAAGGAAACAATCCCATTCATCATTGCAACAAAAAGAATAAAATTCCTAGGAATAAACCTACCTAAGGAGGTAAAAGACCAGAACTCGGAAAACTATAAGACACTGATGAAAGAAATCAAAGGTGACACAAACAGATGGAGAGATATACCATGTTCTTGGATTGGAAGAATCAATATTGTGCAAATGACTATACTACCTAAAGCAATTTACAGATTCAATGCAATCCCCATCAAATTACCAATGGCAATTTTTAGAAAGCTAGAACAAAAAATCTGAAAATTTGTAAGGAAACAAAAAAGACCCCAAATAGCCAAAGCAATCTTGAAGGAAAAAGAGTGGAGTTGGAGGAAACAGACTCCCTGACTTCAGACTATACTAAAAAGCTACAATAATCCAGCCAATATGGTACTGGCACAAAAACAGAAATATAGATCAATGGAACAGGATAGAAAGCCCAGAGATCAACCCACTCACATACGGTCACCTTATCTTTGAGAAAGGAGGCAAAACTATACAATGGAGAAAAGACAGCCTCTTCAATAAGTGGTGTTGGGAAAACTGGATAGCTACATGTAAAAGAATGAAATTAGAACACTCCCTAACACCTTATACAAAAATAAACTCAAAATGGATTAAAGACCTAAATATAAGACCGGACACTATAAAACTCTTAGAGGAAAACATAGGAAGAACACTCTTTGACATAAATCACTGCAAGGTCTTTTTTGACCACCTCCTAGAGTAATGGAAATAAAAACAAAAACTAATAGGACCTAATGAAACTTAAAGGCTTTTGCACAGTAAAGGAAACTATGAACAAGATGAAAAACAACCCACAGAATGAGAGAAAACATTTGCAAATGAATCAATGGACAAAGGAATAATCTCCAAACTATATAAACAGCTCATGCAGTTCAATATTAAAAAAACAAAGAACCCAATAAAAAAATGGACACAAGCCGTAAATAGACATTTCTCCAAAGAAGACATACAGATGGCCAAGAGGCCCATGAAACGTTGCTCTACATGACTTATTATTAGAGAAATGAAAATGAAAACTACAATGAGGTATCGCCTCACACTGGTTAGGATAGGCATCATCAGAAAATCTACAAACAACAAATGTTGGAGAAGCTGTGGAGAAAAGGGAACCCTCCTGCACTGTTGGTGGGAATGTAAGTTGATACAGCCACTATGGAGAACAGTATGGAGGTTACTTAAAAAACTAAAAATAGAATTACCATATGAACCAGAGATCCTGCTACTAGGCATATACCCAGAGAAAACCATAATTCAAAAAGACACATGCTCCCCAGTGTTCATTGCAGCACTATTTACAATAGCCAGGTCATGGAAGCAAACTAAATGCCCATTGACAGACGAATGGATAAAGAAGATATAGTACATATATACAATGGAATATTACTCAGCCATAAAAAGGAATGAAATTGGGTCATTTGCAGAGATGTGGGTGGACCTAGAGACTGTCATACAGAGTGAAGTTAAGTCAGAAAGAGAAAAACAATGACTGTATATTAATGCATATATGTGGAGTCTAGAAAAATGGTACAGATGAACCAGTTTGCAAGGCAGAAACAGAGGCACAGATGGAGAGAACAAATGTATGGACACCAAGGGAGGAAAGCACGGGATAGGGTGGTGGTGATGGGATGAACTGGGAGATTGGGATTGACATATATAAACTAATATGTATAAAATAGATAACTAATAAGAGCCTGCTGTATAGAAAATTAAATTAAATTTTAAAATATTACTGAATAAATTATCATCTTCATTAATACACCTATTCTCATATTTCTCTACTCTTACAAATGCCTTCTCCAAAGTTTAATAAAATGATCTGTACTACATTTCTACCTTCTGTGCCATTCTCTACTATATGACATAATTCTGTAACATTATCTAATACAAACCAAGTCTAAAACCTCAGGTTCTCTAACATAAATCAAAATTTCACCTGTGAGATTCACTGAAGTATAAACTGCTGTTAAAAAGAGCCCCTTGAAATAAGTTCTCCCTTATTTTTAATAACCAATCACCAGGGATGTTATCATACCAACTTTAGTTTTTCATAAGCTTCCTGATAGTATTGATCCAAGTATGACCAGATGGCTTCTTACAAATAAACTCCAGGTGGAATGATATTCATTGATTTTTAATTATTCCTCTTCTAAATATGTTTTGTTTTTCTTTCACAGAGAAACAGAATTGAATCAATCCTAGACTGTTTGGAACCAGTAGAACTTACAGAAACAATGGCTATTGGGGAATGGATTTTTTATATACATTTTTGTATTAAATATATATTTAATCATATATAATATGATTTACTTGACAATAATTATTAAAAATAAACCTAATATCATGAAGACAGTATATTGTTATTCCCAATAATCAAGCCTGGCTGTACAGAGTTGTTCCAAGAACATGATTATTCTAGGTGATACTGATATATGAAGAGTTATCCTCATCACATGGCCTGAAAGATTATTAAACATATACTTGGTCAAACACTTAAGAAAATTCATTCACTTAACTATTTCTTCCTTCAATAAATCCAGGAGATAATCTTATCACTGGGGATACAAAGACACACAATATGCAAGTCTGAATCTTCAATGTCATGGCAGTGTGTTGGGAGATGTGTGCACATGTATGAACAGCTGCAGTGATGTATGAACATGTTTATACAGTCCTCTGCAGGCAGAGCCATGCCTGCCCAGAGAGGGAGTGTCTCCCAAAAAGTTTCAGGGCGGAGGTGGTATATGAACAAAGAAGATAATTAAAATGTGATTCCCTTCTAATTTCTAAAACTTCAGTGCTTTATAATTGCAGAATCTATAAACGAGGTAAACACATCATGGTATCATGGTATCAGAGCTAGGAGCTCTTCCATAGAAACAGGGATTCAGAGAAGAAAGGAGGCATCTCCTCTATGTTGTCCGGGTGGAGAGACAATCAGCCAGGCAATTAAGGTGGGAAATAGCATTCTAAGCCAAACCATAAATCACCTGGGAGATAAAAGTGGGGCATTTGGGAAATTTCTAGCCTTTAGACTAGAGTGGTGCTTGTAGACTGGTTCTTTCTGCTATGTGCCACCTAACCCTATCTCTGCTGCATTCAGCAAATTGATCCTGTTGCTGATGGCTGCATCTAGGTGCAAGTGTAGAAACAGCAGAAAATTGAGAGTTAGCTTTGCTATCTATAATTCGGTTGACTTTTGGCAGATGGCATTTTCCCTGTTTCTCCAGCTACAAGATGGGAATAAAGATAATCAGCATTCCTTTCATATGTCCTTTTAACGTGGTTAAATTTATTTTTAAAAGTATAACTTATGTGGAAGAGCTATGCAAATTACCATTCAAATGTTAAATAACATTTTCTGGATTAAAAAATAAAATGAAGAATTACAGCTAGTAAAAATGTCAAAAAAGGAAGGGGAAGAGCGATGAGTGAAGAAAATGTGTAAATGATAACCTGGGACACTATATACACTCTAATATTTGCAAGGCTGCTATGTAGATATTTTCACCTTTCTAAGATGAGTACTCATAATGTTGCAGAGATTGACTGGGGCCCTATATCTTCAAGTTACTATAACAGAATAAGTCTAAGTAAGGAATTTACCCTAAAATTCAGTTTTTCTTTAAGTTAATTCTATTTCTTTCCCCTTAGTTGGTATCAGTGCTTTTTACTGTCACAGTAGCCTTGTCAGACAATAACAAAAACTAAGTTATTCACGCATCATTTAGTTCTTGTTGAAAAGAAGCCTAGATGCTTTTGAATGTGCATTCTTACTTTTATATTCAATGACATTTGTTTACCTTGATTCAAAAATGGGAAACTCAGGAAAAAAAAATTCTATAATTACTTTTTTCAATAAAGAGAATATTAAGTTTGAACAATACCACAAACCAAACAAGACAGTAGGTTACCAGAGATATCTTTTCCTTTCTGTTACAAAATGAACCAATCAATCAATCAATCAAAGAGAGAGAGAGAGAGAGAAAAGAGAGAATGAAGGATAGTCCATGTCTTCCAATAAATTTAGAGAAAAAGAAAAAAAATATCAGTAGGAGTTGAAAGAACTGAGGGAAAAAATATCTATAGGAGTTGAAAGGACTCAGCAATATCAAAAGTTGTGTGTATTTCCCATCGGAATTTGGTCTATAAATAACTGTGCTGGCAAAACTATTTTAAAATCAGATGCAGAGCTGCAGAAGGTGTTTTTAAGGGATTGGGGAAATTAAAGAAAATTCATATTTGTAAAATTTGAGCCTGGTGACCTGAAATATTCCATTAAATAAATCAAAGATTCAAGAAGATGTTGTCTTCTGGTCAAGTCTGTGCATTCCCAATCCCCTTCTTAGCATCATTTCTTTTCTTTGTATTCACTTAGGCTTGCAGGGCCCATGGGATGAGTGAGCTACTTTTATTAAATGCTGTATTTCTACCCTATCCTCACTGCAAGAAATTTGAAAGACACTGCAATGATTTCACTAACTATTTTATATAATCTCCCATTGTAAATTCTCCCTGAAATTTTGTCCATACAGAAAAATCTTTGAGCCAGAAAAGAAGGTTAAAAAAGATTAATCTCAAAAATATACAAATTAATCACATGCAGCTCAAAATCAAAAAAACAAATAACCCAATCAAAAAATGCGTGGAAGACCTAAATAGACCTAAATAGACATTATAAGGGAAATGTAAATCAAAGCTACAATGAGGTAACACCTCACATCAGTCAGAATGGCCATCATCAAAAAATCTATAAACAATAAAAGCTGGAGAGGGTGTGCAGAAAAGGGAACCCTCTTGCACCTGGTAGGAATGTAAATTGATACAGCCACTATGGAGAACACTATGGATATGGAGGTTCCTTAAAAAACTAAAAATAGAACTACCATATGACCCAGCGATCCCACTACTGGGCATATACCCAGAGAAAACCATAATTCAAAATTACACATGCACCTCAATGTTCCTTACAGCACAATTTATGATAGCCAGGACATGGAGGCAGCCTAAATGTCCATCAACAGAGGAATGGATAAAGAAGATGTGGTACATATATACAATGGAATATTACTCAGCCATAAAAAGAAATGAAATTGGGTCATTTGCAGAGATGTGGGTGCACCTAGAGACTGTCATACAGAGTGAAGTAAGTCAGAGAGAGAAAAACAAATATCATATATTAACGCATATATGTGGAATCTAAAAAAATAATATAGATTATCTTATTTGCAAAGCAGAAATAGAGACACAGACATACAGAACAAACGTATGGGGGTAGGGAGGGATGGGATGAATTGGGAGATTGGGATTGATATATATACACTATTGATACTATGTATAAAATAGATAACTAATGAGAACCTACTGTATAACACAGGGGACTCTACTCAATGCTCTGTGGTGACCTAAATTGGAAGGAAATCCAAAAAATAGGGGATATATGTACACGTATAGCTGATTCATTTTGTTGTACAGTGGAAACTAACACATTTTAAAGCTACTACACTACAATAAAATTTTTTTAAAAATAAACTAAGAAAGTATTAAAGCAACTCTTCCTTAAATGTAATTGGGAATCTGGAAATGTGTATTTGATGCTCAGCGTTGTATTTATCTTTTATAACTAAAAGTATTAAATGCTGTTTATTTGCATAATAATAGCCACTAAAATTTAATGATCCACTATTAGTTGCTAGGTAGTATACTATGCTTTAAATCAAGTATCTCATGTAATTTTCTCAGGGGTCCTGTGAAATAGAGCATTATTATCCCCATTATCTGAGTGAAAAACAGATTTTGAAGTATTAGGTAACTTGAGCATCACGGCACAACTAGAAAGTGATGGACAGTTTAGAACACAGAGAGTCTGACTTCAAAACCAGTGTTAAACCATATGGTTTGCTGCCTCCATCAACCTTGTTACTGCACTTTAGTTCCTGGTCACTGGTCCAGTCCATCCCATTGGCTGAGGTCAATGAAAGTATTCTAAGAAGATGCATGAACACCTAGATACAAAGAGCACTATGCCAGTACCAATCATTGTCCTTTCTCTTTAAGTCCAGAATATGTTTAGTTCTAAATTTCTTGTAGGACTAATTCACAAATGCACTGCAAAAGAATTGTCTCCAAACCTACCATCAAAGACATGCACAGATCCACAGGATTCTCCTTTCTTATATCAGGAATTCATAGATGATCTAAAACAATTGTGCCTACGTCTCCTGCTCTACAATCCAGAAAAGGTTTTGTTACCTGAAATAGGTTGATCTGATGCTTTTTTCTATACTCCTGATTTTTGTAAGCTGCCGAGATCTCAGTTGCAGCTCCCAAGGAACTCCCTGCTAATAAAAACACATTACAAAAAAATAAGCAAGATAAGAACTTGGGTCTTATTATACATTTCTTTCCTAACCTGACCTTGAAAAATCACTCACTTACTTAGCGTAAGAAATATTAGCTTTTAGTTTGAATAATGGCAAATTAGGAAATTCCATTTCTCAGAACTCCAGTCTCTGCCTATCTCCATTAATAGCTACCATATGTTAAGTTCTTCCAAACTGCAGAAAATGTGATATTCTACCTATATATGTTTTTAAATTTATTTATTTTATTTATTTTTATTTTTGGCTGTGTTGGGTCTTTGTTGCTGCACACGGGCTTTCTCTAGTTGCAGTGAGTGGCGGCTACTCTTTGTTGCAGTGCACAGGCTTCTTATTGCAGTGCCTTCTCTTGTTGAGGAGCACTGGCTCTAGGCGTGGGCTTCAGTATTTGTGGCACATGGGCACAGTAGTTGTGGCTTGTGACCTCTAGAGTGTAGGCTCAGTAGTTGTGGTGCATGGGCTTAGCTGCTCCGTGGCACGTGAGATCTTCCTGGAAGAGGGCTTGAACCTGTGTCCCCTGCATTGGCAGGCGGATTCTTAGCTCTGTGCCACCAGGGAAGCCCTCTACCTAAATTATCTCATTTATTTCTCAAGAAAACTCTAGGAGCGTGATGATCCCCATTTCACAGAAGAAAAATCCACTGCATATGAGAATCCATGTCTCACTTATGGTGAAATAGCTGAGATTTGGTTATTTAATCATGGTCCTCTCACCGTAAAAACACGTTTCAACCACTATTTTTGCACTCTCTCTCTACTTATGCCATCTGACTCTTTCAATATTTTTATTAAGAAAACATAAATGTATACTTATAATTCCCTTATAAAACACTTTAGTGCTTGTTGCAGAGGGTTGTTTTTTTTTTTTTTTTTTTGATTTAGGTTTTTAATATAATGATCAGAGAACTGAGCTTATTAACATTCATTTGGAAGAAATTGGCTGGAAATTAACTAGAATTAAAATTATTAAATTTGAAGTTAAAAGTAGTGTGTCCTTTCCTCATTTCATTTTGAATTCTGCAGAGTTGATACAGCTTCACATAAATTAAGGAAAATCCTAGAGCCCACCCACAGAGCTGACAGAGGCAAGACAGAGGAATGTCCCCTGTCCCTTTGCATTATCACAATTACCTTTGACAATGTGGCTTTTAGGCATGTTGACAAAGCCCAGACATTGTTAGTGGCTCTCTCCTTCCAGAAGTGCAGACTGCAGAGGTTTACTGAGAATAGACATTTTCTTTTACAGAAGGAGAGGGACATTACACACTCTTTAAATTAACAGACACCTAACCCACTGACATAAATGTCTTGCCAAAGAGGACTCATTAATCCCACTTTTGAACAATGTTTAAGAGAATTGAAAGCAAGCAATTCTGTGTATATACAATACCTAATGTTCCTATAAAGCAGGCAGGAGTTAATAGGTTGATCATTGAGAATTCTGTTTATATTTCTATTAGAAAGGGAAATGATTTCCAAGATTAAAGACCATGTTTCTCATAAAAAGTACTCTTTTGTTTAAATATTGAGTGAAGACCTCTTCTCCCAGAGCTATTTTTGGAAGTCTAATATTTCTTGAGGATTCCACGTCCATCTTTCCCACTCTCTAAAATATGAAGATATTTCAATGTCTCCTACAAATCAACATGTCCAAAGCTAAATATCAGAATTTGTCCCAAACCAGCAATTTTTCTCATGTTCTAGATTCATCATATAGAGTCACCATTCTTCAGAAGCACTACAAGCTATTTTAATTGTCCATAAATATTCCCTTTTGTCTTCAATCCGTTCTTACATTCAAAGTATACTTGTTGATTTCCTAAGATGTGCGCCATGCTGTTATATGGCTATGCGGGGGCTACATCAGTGAAAAAAGAAAAAAAGAAAAACAAACTCCCAAATTGCTTACATCATTGAAGATATTGTAGTAGAGTGAGTGACACAATTAAGAAATAAAATATGGAGAATATAAGCTGATGATAAAAAGCCATGGAGAAAAACAAGACAGGAAAGGGGGATACATGTGCTAAGGAGAGTTTACAGACCTGGATGAGACATGGCATGGATGTCAAGGGCTCCTGGTGGTAGCTGCCAAGATAAGCTAAAAGATGAAAAAAGTTTGCTCTGTTGGTTTCAACACGGAAGAAAGTAGTGAGCATGTATATTGGGGAGGAGAGAGGAGTAGTGGTCTTGAGCTGTGCACAGACATTCTCCAGCTTCCTCTTCACACTTGCCAAAGATGACTTATGAAGCCAGTGATGTGAATCCCTATCTGACTTATTCAGAGCAACTGGAGGCCAAGGATTCCTTCATGACATCAACAGCCAGGGGTGTGGAGGTCAGGGGAGGTGGGTGCAGGACACATTTGGTCATATTTCATACTCACCAAACTCCTTTGACTGTGTATCTCTTAGCACAACTACTTTACAATCCCAAATTCCAGATTCAGAAAGCTGCTTTTTAGTTGTTCTTCCATCCTTCAAACTAGGATGGGGGTAAAAACTCAATCCTAAAACATCTGACTGCATTGAAACTGTCACTTTGTACATAACCCATTAGAGTGTAAAATCCTCAGTGCAAAAAAGGTGTGTTATTCAACTTTTTATCCTGTATGCCTTGACTTAGAATAAAAGTGAGCAATTATTTGTTTGTCTTACCTGAAGGGATAGGCTATAGCACTGCTGTCAGAATTTTCAGCAGTTAGTTTTGGCCTATAGAGACTACAAACCTTAACCAATCCTCCCAAATTATAAACCAACTATGTTTCTGGCCTGGCCTGACTCCTATTATATTATTCCACACAAACCATATTCAAACCATATTGAACTGACTTCTTTTCCCCAAACACAATCAGATATATTTTCAGCTCTATTTTGCTCAAGTTCTTCTCTGAGCCCGGCATACTCTCTCACTTCCAATATGTCATTCTTATTTACTATTCTAAGCCAACACCAGTGGTTTTTTTTTTACCTATAGAGTTTTTCTTAATATCTATTGTATTCACCTATGTTATTAACTGTTTCCTCCTTTGGGCTCTCACAGACTGATGTCAGAGAACTTAATCCATCACACTGTGATTATAATTAGTTGTTTACACAATTGTCACACCAAGAGAAATGCTTTCTTATCTATCAGCATTTTTTTTTTCTTTCTTGCTTCTCCTAGGTCTCAGGTGAATCAAGTCTATTTTAAGGTGGACATGACTGATGAAATTCCAGAAAAGAAGAAAGAGAGGGAAAAATAAAAGATTTAGGATTTGTTGGTTTGGGCTGCCTTACAACTAAACAAGATGTCTATTGAATTTTCCCCTTTCAACACTTTGAAAATCTTGGAGGAAGGAAGGTATTGTTGGAGAAGATTTTTGAATAAAGTTTGATCCCAGACTGAGGCATATAAAGAGAGTTATTTCTTCCTTCCTTTGTTACTTAATTACATTTTTAAATATCAGTGTTTTTCCCACAAAAGAGAACAAGAGAAAACTCTTCTCCAACAAGGAGAAAAGAGTCAAGGGCATGTGTGGGTTACAAAGAAAATGTGAACAAAAGTGAATATTTTGATAGGTAATAATTTTAAGATTGATTTCACTGGGAGACATATATGTACTGAGTTAAAAATTAAATAGTTACTTTTTGAATCCTCATTAATAGACATTACATTTTATAATCCACTTACATATAGTCTCAAGTAAGTTAATGAAAAGTCTAATAAACGAGAGATATCAAAGAGAAGAGGTTCCAGAAAGTCTGTTCTTTTCATAAAAAGAACATTGTACTGTCATATGCACATAGAGAAATATATTTCAAAATAGAACAGTTATGTAATCTGACATCAGTACCCATGGCAACCTGTAAGGAAAACTGCCAGTTTCTTGGATGAGGGCAGAATCTATAGTGACATGCCTAAAATATTCTAGTTAGGTCTCTCAACAAAGTGAAACCAGTTAAATGTTTTACAAAACTTTTGTTGTTGTTGTCATTGTTCTCAGTGTTTTCCAGGTAATCCAAGAAGAAGTTTTAACATGTATGTTGCAAATTATTTGGCAAATCTGTGCTAGCAGACCTTAACAACCCCCTCTTCTGGTCAGCCACACCTCCAACTTTAGATTTCTGCCGCTGTTTCTTCCACAGTTCTGTTCTCCCTTCTTCCATTTCTACATTCTCTAGTCCATCCTAATGACTTACTACCTACCCATCAGAATTAAAAGCCAGTCAACACTTTTTGAATACTTACTACATGCTCATATCTATTATATTAAGTCCTTTGAAGACATCAATACCATACCTGCCATATTATCTGTTGGAAATCGTTTTTATGGGCTAATTTAAAACAGAGGCTCTGGTTCAATTCTACTTGTCCACTCTTTAAGTTTCAAATTAAACATTTTTTATGATAAGAATTTAATGATCAGTACCAAATTACTTCTAGGCTATTATGTACTTTCTATTAGCAATGGTAAACACATACCTAAAGAGGGTAGATACGTAATATAAATGTGTTAAGGAGACTCTATTTAAGAGAATAAGAAATAGCAGGGACTACAGTAAACTGGACAGTGTGTGCACCACATACAGGCTTTGAAATTCAAATTTTATACTATGTTTAAACCACTGTATAAGTTATGATGAAGGCTAATAGTTGCCCAATTTTTAAAATGAGAGTTTGTTTATTATTATGATCATAATGCAGAATGAGGCTTTTAGGTAAATATTTTATGTTAGAAAAATTTTAGATTTACAGAGTGGCTTCAAGGGTAGTACTGAGAGTTTCTGTATAAACTGAACCCGGTTTACACTACTGTTAACATCTTACAGTAGGTGTGATACATTTGTCAAAACTAAAGAACTGATATTTTACTCATTATTAACTAAAGTGCATACTTCATTCATATTTTCTCAGTTTTGACTGTGATTTTCCTGTTTTAAGATCCTATAAATATATCACTTTTAATTATCTTGCCTCATCTTAGACCCCTCTAGATTAAGATCATTTCTCAGTTTTCCCTATTTTTGATGATGTTACAGTTTTAAGAAGTACAGATCAGGTATTTTGTAAAACGTTATTTATTTTGAGTCTGTCTGATGTTTTTTTCTTGTGGTGAGCTGCAGATTAGGGGTTTGGGGGAGGAAGAGCACAGATGCAAAGTATTATTCTCATCACACCATGTAGAGGGTACATATTATCAATATCACTGATTGTTGCTAATAATCTAGGTCTCTTGACTGAGGAAGTGTTTGTTAGATTTCTCCACTGTAAAGTAACTCTTTTCCCCCCTTTTCTTATTGCCCTTTGGAAGAGTTACTTTCAAGGCATTCACTCCTTAAGGAGCCCATCTTTAGGGAAAATAAATTAGACTCCATCTTCTTGAGAAGAGAGTCTCTACCTAACTCATTTGGAATTCTTCTGTATGGGATATTTGTCTATTCTCCCTCATTTATTCATTTATTTAAACATTTGTTTATGTTAATACAAACTCATGGGTATTTATTTTATATGTTGGGTTATAATCCAATGTAGTTTTATTTATTATCTCCCTCAAATTGTCCCAGCTTTGGTCATTGGAAGCTCTTTCAGCTATGTTTTGTGTCCCTTTGACACAAGCCCATCATTTTTTTGTTTGTTTGATTTTGTTTAGCACTTCCTTACTTTCTGGTATTATAAATGTTTGAGGCCAATCTTGCATATTCCCTACGCCAGACGTAGAATCAGCCATTTCTCTGAAGAGCTCAGGTTTCTTTTGTTGTGGAATGGTACTAGAAACCAAGATCTGGGCACTGGATTTGTTCACTGCTACTGGAATGTCATTGCTTCAAGGCATCTCAGCAGACAGAGCTAACAAATATATGGGTGTCTAATCATCTGTGTTTAATACATCTATAATTACTGATATTTCATCATCTGAATCTATAGTAAGCTAACCATGAGTAAATATTGATGTCTCTAACTCTAATCTAATACCTCATGATTCATTCATTCTTGCCTTGCTTATCTGTAACTCCAAACTCTAACAGTAAGAATCTTGTCTCCCACCACCCAAGATACATCAGCTTACTTGTTCAATCCCAGTATCCATGTATAGTGGTTTCAAAAAATTTAACCTATAATCCCATGGGAAACAACTTTACCAAAGCAAGTACAGTGCTTATATATAATTCCTTTTGTCTTTAGTTTTATAATTTCCACTAATTTCCAAGGGTACTGAGGTCAGTACATTTTTACATTTCCTGCTTCTGTGAGGTTACGTCATGAATTTTTAATAAGGTTGGATTATTTTATCAGAGTCTGCATCCCAGCCTGGATTCCCAGATCTCCTCACTTATTTTTAAAATTTGCTAACATTAAGGTTCCACTCTTTGTACTGTAAGGTACTATGGGTTTTGACATAGTGTCATGTATCCACTACTACAGTATCGTACAGACTAATTTCACTACCCTAAAATTACTCTGTGCTTCATCTATTCAACACTTCCCATATCTAAACCTTTGCAAGCATCAAACTGTTTTCTACCTCTATAATTTTGTCTTTTACATAATGTCATGTAGATGGAATCATACAGTGTGTAGCCTTTTTATCCTGGCTTCTTTCATTTAGCTATAAACATTTAAGATCTTTGAAGTTCTCATCACAAGAATAAAGAATGGAACTATGGGAGGTAATGGATGTTAAATAAATTACTGTGGTAATCATTTTGCCATATATACATATATCAAGTCATTATATTGTACACTTCAAACTAATATGATCTTATATGTCAATTGCATCTCAAAAAACTGGGAAAAATAAAGTGGGTCTCCTGTAGACAGCAAAAAAAAATTCATCACATTGTTGCATGCATGAATAGTTCATTTTTCTTTAAATCACTCAATAACATTTCTTTTTTATGGATTTCTTAAAGTTAGTTTATCCATTTACATTTTGAAGGATATCTTGATTGCTTCAAGTTTTTGGTGATTATGATCAATCTGTTATAAATATTTGTATACATGTTTCTATGCAGACACAAGTTTTTTAATCAGCCGAGTAAATGCCCAGGAACAAGATGCTGTATGATGAGTATGGTAAAAATTTGCTTAGTTTTTTCAGAAACTGCCAAACTGTCTTCCAAAGTGGCTGTACCACTTTGCATTCCTACCAGGAATGAATGAGAATTCCTAATGCTTCTTATCCTTGCCAGCAATCAATATTGTCTGTTTTTTGGATTTTAGACATTCTAATAGATGTGTAGTGATATCATATTTTCTTGTGTACAATTACCTAGTAACAAGTGATGTTAAGCATCTTTCCATATGTTTATTTTCCATATATATATATTCTTTGCTGAGGTGTCTATTCAAGTTTCTGCTACACTGTTGAGTTTTAAAATTTTATTTTATATTCTGGACATAAGTCCCTTATGAAACGTGATTTACAAGTACTTTTTTACTAGTCTATAACTTGTGTTTTTCATTCCCTTAACAGCTGTTGCAAAGAAAATATGTTTAATGTTAAAGTTCAATTTACATTTTTTCTTTTATGATTTAATTTTTTTATTTTCATGAATTCTTCTATCTAAAACTTACATAAAATTTGATTATTTTTTTCCTGACATTATATAGTTTCATGTTTTAAATTTAGGTGTATTTCTATAATACATTTTGAGTTGATTTTTGTGAAAGGTGCAATGTCTGTGTTTAAAACCACTTTTTAATATATGGACATCATCCAATTGCAGTACCATTTATTGGAAAAAGATTATCCTTTTTCCCTGGAATTGCCTTTGTGCCTTTATCAAAGATCATTTGGTTATATTTTTTTGGTTCATTTTTGGCACCTTAATTTTAATCCATTGGTTGATGTTTCTATTCTCAAGGCAATACTACACTGTCTTGATTATGGTCACCTTGAAAGAGGGTAAAGTGAATCCTCCACATGCACTAGCTATTCTAAACCTTTTGACTTTCTAGATGAATTTTAGAATCAGTTTGTTGACATATGCAAAAAAAATTGCTGGGGACTTGATTAAAATTGTGTTGAATCTACAGATACAGTTGCGAAGAATTTGTTTCTTAAATATATTGAGACTTCTAATATATGAACATGGAATATCTCTCCACTTGTTTAGATCATCTGTGATTTCTGTTTTCTGAGTTTTATAGTTTCTATGCACAGATTCTACATATATTTTGTAATATTTATACTGAGCTATTGAACTTTTTGGTGCTACAGTAAATGGCTTTATTTTTTATTTCCAGTTCCAATTGTTTATTGCTGGTATCAATTGACTTTTGTATATCAACCTTGAAACCTGAAAAGTTGTTATACTAACTTATTATTTCCAGGATCTATCTGTGTGTGTGTGTGTGTGCGTGCGTGTGTGTGTGTGTGTGTGTGTGTGTGTAGATTTGTTGGGGTTTCTATAGAGAAAATCATCCATCATGTCATCTGAAAATAAAAACATTTTTAATTCTTCTTTTCCAATTTGTATATCTCTTCTTTTTCTTGTTGTATTGAATTAAGTAAGATTTTCAGGATAATATTGAAGAGGAGTAATGAGAGAGGATATTCTTGCCTCATTTGCCATCTTAAAATATTCAATTTTTCACTATTAAATATGATGTATATGATGTTAGAGTTTTTCAAATATATTCTTTATTAGGTTAATGAAATTCCATTCTATTCCTAGTTGGGGGGAGGTTTATGTTTGCTTGTTTTGGAACCAGCCTTACATTCCTGGAAAGAACCACACTTGTTTGTGGTATATAATTCTTTTTCTCTACTGCTGGATTCAATTGACTAATATTTTGTTAAAGCTGTTTATGTTCATGAAAGATATTGGATTATAGTTTTCTTCTCATATATTTCTATGTAGTTTTATTATTAAGGCAATGCTGGCCTCATAAAATCACATGCAATATGTCCCCCACTTCTATTTTATGGAAGAGATTGTTTAACATATGACATTGGCACTATCTCTATTTTAAATGCATGGCTGAATTTAACAGTAAAACCATCTGGGATTTGTGTTTTCTTTTGGGGAGGATTTTTAGCCATTAATTAAATGTTGTTACTAGATATGGAGATATTTGATTCATCTATTTGAGAGTTTTGGTAGTTTGTTTCTCTCAAGGAATTGATTCATTTCATCTAAATTATCAAAATTGTGGGCATAGAGTTGTTTGTAGTGTTAATTTACTACCCTTTGAATGTCTATGGAATTAGTAATTATCCTCTTTTATTCTTGATATTTGTGATTTGTGTTTTTCTTTTCTTCTAACCTGAGAAAAAGTTATCAATATAGTGATTTTTTTCAAAGAACCAGCTCTTACTTTCATTGTGTGTGTGGGGGGGTGGTGGGTAGAGGATGCTGCAAGGTTCAGATTTATCTTGTTTGGTCTTCTCTGAGTTCCCTAGATCTTCTGTCCTGTTCTCTTTCCTTCCTTTCTGGTGCTCCAGTTACGTGCGTTACACCTTTGGTGATTGTCCCCCAGTTCTTGAATATTCTGATTTGCTTGTTGTTATTGCTTTTGTTGTTTCATCTTATTTCTCTTTGGATTTTAGTTTGGGAAATTCCTATTGACCTATCTTCAAGGTCACTAATTCTTCTTCAGATGTGTTGAATCTATTGATGAGCCTGATGAATGCATTCTTTAATTATTACCTTTGTTTCCCCCTAGCATTTTCTTTTGATTCTCTCTCATTGTTTCCATGGCTCTGCTGACAGTAGACACCTGGTCTTGTATATTGTATTTTTTTCCCATTAGGACCCTTAATATATTGATCATAATTATATTAAATTCCTTTTCTGATAATTCCTATATTTGTTTCATATCTGAGTCTGGTTGTGATGCTCACTTCACCCTTTGGACTTTTTTATAATTGCTATTTGCCATGCCTTGTGATTTTTTGTTTAAATCTGGACCTGTTGTATTGGATAATATGTTCGGAGGCCTTTAGTGTTTATCTGGATAGGGGGTAAGCTGTTTAATGTTTTTGCATCTATAACTACCAGAGGCTTCACATCTCTCTATTGTCCTTGCTTTTGCCTTCTCGCTTGGCTTTGGACTTGTACTGTTTTTTTGTACTCTTGCTTAGAGAGGATCTGTGCCACTCTTTCAGCTGCAATCCATTATTATTATTACACTAGTGGCTTTCTGTGTCATGATATGGTGTGGATGAGAGCGAAATTTTACAGTGTTCTGATTAAGTCTCAGTCCTTCAGTGGGCTAGTGTCTCAGGGGTATGACCTTCACAAGAATTTTAGTCTCTCTTCCGAGGTCATAGTTGTTACTACTGGTTTTTAAAATTGTTGTTGTTGTTCTCTGCTTACCCACTCTGTTTTCTGGTTGTGGCTGGTGGGTTTTACTAGAGTGAAAGCATGTGACAGTGTAGGGATCCCCTTATGCCTACAGGTCCCTAGAGTTTCCCATTCTTTTTGTTTTGTTTTGTTTTTTGCGGTTCGCGGGTCTCTCACTGTTGTGGCCTCTCCCGTTGCAGAGCCCAGGCTCCGGACGCGCAGGCTCGGTGGCCATGGCTCACGGGCACAGCCGCTCCGCTGCATGTGGGATTTTCCCGCACCGGGACACGAACCCGTGTCCCCTTCATCGGCAGGCGGACTCTCAACCACTGCGCCCCCAGGAAAGCCC
This sequence comes from Delphinus delphis, assembly GCF_949987515.2. Lineage (NCBI taxonomy): Eukaryota > Metazoa > Chordata > Mammalia > Artiodactyla > Delphinidae > Delphinus > Delphinus delphis. The sequence goes on along the minus strand of NC_082690.1, from coordinate 43,435,500 downwards.
TCCCATTCTTATGTTAGTCTGTAGTTAACCTTCAGCACTTCACTAAAATTGCCGCTTAACTGTTCCTAACAGTTTATGACGTCCAGCAACTTTTGCTCCTGATGAGTAGATCTCAGCTGTGTCTCTTTGCACGTACTTCTCTGTCCAGATTTTAGATGATGCAATTTGCCCTGTAACTTCGGTTCTATGATAGGTCCAAGAAAAGTCATTGATTTTCAGGTTAGTCAGGTTTTTCTTGTTGTGAGAGTGAAAGTGATGACTGCCTCTTTACATGTTAGACCTGAAACAGGAAGTCCTAGGCTACCAATTTTTAATTGAAATATTTTTAATATCTGAACCCTTCTATAAAATAGCGTTATCATATCTGTTCCTTCTATAAAATAGTGAAGGAGTGGGAGTACTGGAAAAATCTAACAATCTCATGACAATAACATACAAACTATAGAGAGTCTAACTTCAGCTGTCTAACCATCAAGGTTGAGGAAACAGAATCTGAAAATATATTTATATCTTACTAATGTAGTAAAGTCTCAAAATTCAATTGTACTACAACTGGGATATACAGAAAACAGACAAACAAGATGCATAATTCTATCTGTAATTAATCTCTTACTCCTTAACATGCCACTGATTAGTTACTTGGAAAATCAATAATTTCATTTAGACCCATTTGGTAAACTCCATCTGAGGAAGTAAACAGCCCTTCTGGGTAACATTATCACATGGTTGAAAAATTGTCAGTATTTCTCTGGGCCCCTGATGTTTTCCACAAGATGACAGCCAGCTTCTTAATGGAAGAGAGATGTCGTTTTGGACAGTTCAAGGCTTATTTTTTTATTGAGAGAGATAAGATCTTCAGATTCTTTTGCTGACATTGTAACATTTGGTCACATTGTCTTTCTTATGTGGTTTTATCAAGAGCTTGGTGATCTGAGGAGGACAGATACTGTGTATTTTAAAAGTTTAAACAGAAAACATGTATTTAACTTTCAAAGGGTCACACTCATTCCACTAACAACCCTCTGAGATAGGTTTGGCCTCCACAGATGAAGAAACTGAGATTCATAAAGAGTGTGTTTTCCATATTCATTCAAGGAGCAAGGTGTGATGGCAATTTTGGTATCTAAGGCTGAATGCAGAGCCTGAGTTATTCCTTCTTTGATGCTTCAGATTTTATCATCTGCAAGGTTCTCCTCATCCCTAAATTCAGAGAAGAGGAGAGTCCCATGTACCTTCATAGCACACATTCAACATTCGTGCAACAAAATTTATTAGTCGTATACTATGTACCAAGCACAACACTAGCCACCAGAAGTGCAACTGTGAGAAAGGAAGGCAGAAGTAGTTTGTGAACTTAGGAAACTGATAGTCTTCCAGAAGATTCAAGAATGTGAACACAAAATTAAATGCATCTTTATGAGTTTTCCAATGGAGAAATAACAGTGTATTCTTTGGATTTTGTTTTTGTTTTCTTTCCAAAGTTTTTATTTTCTTCCTACATTATACCTCAGGCATTTTGGTAATTGTCTTATCTATGTGCAGGTCTTTTTTTCCTCTGCTCTTTCTCTGCTCCTTCAGGTTTCAAAGGCCTTAGTAAGACCTTTCACTAAATAGAGAGCCATGGAGTTGAAATAACATTGGATTGAGAGTCAAGAAATCTTATGTTTGACTCTCAACTCAGTTGCTTTATTAGTTGAATAACCTCAGGCAAGTCACTTGACCACTCTTAAGACTTAGCTTTGTTCATCTATAAACTGAAGGTGATAATAACCACTTTAAAGAATTGCTATTCTAATTAAATAAGTTAATGTATGCGAATAACACTTTTAAGTATGCAGAAAGCTACAGACATATAAGATTGTAAAGAATTATACTGCAAGTGTTTAACATTCAAGAGAGTTCAATTATATACTGGGAAGCACTGAAAAACAGACCGTAGTTGAATGTTATAAACACTTTTTTTTATACAAAATATCTTATTAAAGCCTTTTAAAAATAAATAGTAAAGATTTTCTTATAAAAGCAAGCCAACCTAGCCTGTACACAAATAAAGATTTTGCCATTCCAGTCATGACTGTATATACAAAAGAAGTCCTTAAAGCATCACTTCCTTCAGAGTGAAATGTGGTCTGTTTATGGTTGTTTTCTATAGATTTTATCTTTCAACATATTAAATATTGTCAGAGAAAATATGACAGAAATATTCTTAGTACATCAGTTCATAGATTATCAAAGAAGGTTTCCTTGAAGAAATGGTTCCTCTGACAGGGTCCTGCCATAGAATCTCATATGACAAGATTTAAGAGGCCGTTGCCTACAGTTCTTTTGTAGCAATAATGAGACCTAGAAAGTTGTGCTCCAACATAATTAATGTTGCTTAATGTTTCTTCTCTCTGTATAGCATGTGCTTCCTCTCCTTAAACCCCAGGCTACTTTGGAAAGCATCATTATCCTTGTACAGATGAGTTTGGGACCAACTAGCATAGTTCTGTTCATAAACATCTAGAAGAACTAGAGGCAAGGAATGCCCAAGGGCAGAGACAAGAGAGGGAAGGTTGGGGATGACACACCCCAGTTAACTCCTAAACTAGTAACCAATCCTCTCCTTGCAGTGACTTATGTTATTGAAAGTCAATTCAGAATTCAACACTCAACTCACTTTCTGGATGCCATAAATTTGATCTAAGAAAAATTTATAAGATGGCTAGTGACCCAGATATTGGAATTAAATGAGTTGTTGAGGCTTACAGAAAGAAAACAAGGTTTTAAAGACCAAATAACATATACAACTTTTTTTAAAGACAGTGGCGATGGTAAAGGGGAACTATAAATATGATCAGACCAGAAGCAGAATATCATAGGGAAAGAGCTTATACAGTTTTAGAAGATCATGAAACCAGACAATATGTCATAACATAGTGTCACAAGCTTAGCTTATTGAACCTGGGAGAATATTTTTATTCATAGTTATCCTGACATGGGATGCAGAAAGCCAAAATCAAACAAGTTGTCTTCAGGCATATCCTCAGAGAACCTAAAACAGGTCAGATGAATACCTAGAATTTTAGTTAGAAATTACCCATGGAATGTGTTGGTCACTTCAAATTTCTCCACGAATCTCAAGAAAAGTCATTTGTAAGGTCAAATGGAAGAGTAAACAACAAAGTCATGAGCATATGTCACTCTCACTAGCAGGTCTGGTAACTCCCACATGGTTGATACTGGAGTAGGGGTGGCAAAAAGCTGTTGTGTTATAAATTTAAGGAGTTGCATGGGTCACACTACTGGTTCCAAAAAATAGCTGGAGAAATCCAGAGATCAATAATGAAATTTCCATTTTAATAGCAAGAGCCATGGTGATTGAACTCAAACAAGAATCCTGCTGTTAAATAAACATTTGTTCTTTTCACATAAACATGAAATACATCCTAAATTACTTATGAGATGCAGTCATGAATTCAAGCACAACATTTTTCCCTGGCACCATTGCTGCACATTGCCAAAAGGCTGGCTAGGGATAGGGCCCAATCTGTGACTGTGCCCGGTACCCATCCAAGGATTGCACGTTGTTTCCATGGCCTTGGTCAAGCACTGAGCTAACCTACCATATAATCCCCAATAAAATATAAGCCAATATCATATAGTTGCCTGGCCAGAAATGTCTAAAGAATGTTTGAGTCTCTATTTCTGGAAAAATGGACTGAGTCTACTGAGTTAAAACTTGAGAAGAGTGAAAAGACTTGCATTTGGGTCTAAGCACCAATTATGTAAATACAAGGTGGGAAGTTCAGAGTTAAGCACAAAAGTAGAAAGCAGAACCAGGGTATTTAGTCCGTATAAGTTCCTAATCAATCAACCATGTGATATGGTTGCCCAGATTGAACAAAGGAGCAAGCCAGTTGGACAGTTGTTGGAAGCATCCATCTATAAAACACTTCGTGTTGTTTTTCAGAAGAGGAAACAGGCATGAAATTTAAATAACATGACCAAAATCTATTCCTATAGCTGCAAATGGAGCCAGATCTGACCCCAAATGTTGTATGTTCTTTCCTTTTCCTGAAGTCACACTAATGAGGGAATTCGAAGCCATAATACATAAGAAGTAATATGATTGGAAGAACTCTAGATGTTTCCCCTAAGGATTAGAAGGCATGGAAAATACAAGACATGGTGAAGACAAAGGAAAATCATGATTCTATGATTTAAATATCTGATGATCCAATAATAACACAAAAGATAATAATGGAGGAGCAAATGGATGACATTTAAGGATGGCAAGGTATCTATTGAGCTAGAAAAATCAAAAGAAATGAATGAGTTACTAACGTGGTTATGAATTTCCTGACAAGAAACGTGCTCAGGTAGAGGCTATTTGTCAACAGAATTATTATGGAAGGGATGTAAATATTGTGAAATGGTCATGCTAGGTGATATTAAACTCTGCCCCTCAAAGTTTTTGATTCTATGATACTTGGGAAGCACACAGATAATATAGGAAAATCTCCAGACTATCCTGTGAGGACTTTTGTCCTGACTCCTTTCCTTGATCCAAGTTAACCGAAGAATGGCTACCAAAAGATAAATGAAAAAAGAAAGAAGGAAAGAATCCCTGTTGGCTTCAGCCGTGCAGCTTCGGTTTCCATGTTACATAACACCATTGCCCATGATGCTTGGTTTCCCAAGAGATGCTCAGTGATATGATTTAGGCAAGTGCATCATGTTACTCACCTCAATACCTGCTTGATTTCTTGCTTCCCCTGAGGACCATATAACAGCTTATCGTTGGTCTAATAATATTCTGCTCTGAGGTTTCCTACCTCTGCTTCCTTCCATTACTGATTGGCTGCATTACCCTGATCAAGTTACAACCGTCTCATGGGTGTGCTGAGCAGTGCTAGCAGTCTTTCATTCTAATTTACTGTAGGAATAAAAAGTAACTCAAGAATGATGTATAGAGTGATGACAATGCACAGGAGACTTGGTGAACTCTAGAGTGTGCTGTTTGCAGCAGAAGAGATATCCAGGTTAGTAATTTACATTCAACTCAGAAAATAAAAATGCAAATATTCATTTTATCACATATATATTAGGTAATTTGGATATGCATTGCAGAGAGCTAAGTTGTTATAAGGACTCAATATGGGGTCTTTCAAGGTTTTTGATCATGGGAGCATCTCACATGTATACAGAATCACTAATAGGGTCCTGGAATTATGATAAGGGGTATTTTCCAGAGTAAGAAAAGATAAAGGCATAATAGTTCTAAACCAAACTCTATCATATGCTACTTGTCTGTATTATTATTACTGATAATCCTCATGATGACCATAGAAGGTATATAAAATTATCCCCATTGTGGGGAAAATTTCATCAGTGATAGATAATGATCTGTCCCAGTTCAGCTCTTATTATGTTATTTTGGGCATATGATTTAACTCCATTTGAGATGCAATTGTTAATATCTAAAGCATGTATGATAGTAATGCATACATTTTATTGTATATGTATACATAGTATACAGTACATACACACAATCATAAAATCTTTTTAAAAAGTAAACATACTACTATGATAATGATAGCAAAGCATTGTAGCACAACAAAACACCATGATAACATAAGCTGAGAAAAGGCAAATTTGGATAAAATGTGATTAGCAATTGCCCATCTTCTTTCCCTCAGCCAACCCATGTTCTCAAATGGTGGCAGGATAAAGTTCTTGCAATTGATGGGAATGGGGTTACAGTGAAGGAATTAGAAGGGAGGGAATAATAAAAAGAAGGATGAAGAAGGAAAAGTCAGGCTGAGAAATAAGATGAGACCCCTTCTCAGGAAGAGAGTCAAATTGTCCCTGTGTCATCAGCAATCTCTTGGCTTAATCTCCCCCAGTAGAGCTGGGGAAACAAGTGTCACCTAATCATGAAGTTCCTGGAAGTCCCAGATAGCTGAAGGACTCAGAATGACTCCCATAATTATTTAATCTACAGCGTAGAAACACCACCAGAGTACACTAAACAGCAGCTGTAACTGAGGCATATTTGGATCACTGCAGCTACCCTGGAATTCCCATTTATCAGCTGTGCAAGTTTATTCAAGTTATTTTGTTAACTTCCTAATAGTCAATCCTTCATTTTACCTGAATGAGATTTTTTTGGCCAAATTTATCAAAGTAATACAGTGTTTTCCTTTAATAATAACTAACACTGAGATCTTCTTCTGTGCCTATCACTGCCTCTTAATCATCATTCTTGCATTCTCTCATTTAATAATACTAATCCTGTGACATTTGTTCCCTTATTATGCACCCCTTATAGATGAGGGAATGGAGGCATAGAGATGCTAAACTAAAGGCAATCCACAAGGTTACACAGTGTTGTAGCTATCTATTGATGTGTAACAAATCACCCTAAGATTTAATAGCTTACAGCCTTTTTATTTGCTCACAATTACTGGTCAGAGTTTTGGCTGGACATAGGGGGACAACACCACAATCTGAGGCCTCAGCTGGGGAGCTTAAATGATTAGGGCTGGGTGGGATGCCTGGGATGAACCATATGTCTGGTGTCTGAATTCAGGCTGTTATCTGGGTTCCCTGGTGTTTCTCTATAAGGCTAGTGTGAGCTTCTCTGCACGGTGATCTCATGGTTAAAGGAGAAATTGTACCAAATGGCAAGTCCACTGTGAAAATGCTTATTAAGCCTCTGCTTGCATCATGTTTGCTAATATCTCATTGGGCGCAAGTCATATGCAAAAGTATGGTCACCATGAGAGAAGACTTCGTTTACAAAGTCTAGTAGCCAAGAAAAATAATATAGGTATTTTAGGGGGCTATGAGACCCATGGGGGGAGCAATTATACCAGACTTGTGTGTATGTGTGTGTGAAGGGGAGAGGGTTTGTCACATAAGACTAGAGGGGAAAAAATCATAGAACTATAGAGTTTCAAAGAGAAATCATCTATCTAGCGCAGCCTTTCATTTTGCACAAAAATATATTAGGGCCACAATAGGAAGGGAGCTAAAAGCACAGATCTAATTATTGACAAAGACTAGCCTCAGAATGCACATCACACCAAAATCCAAAGGAGAAGCTCTAATAGAGAGTTTGCAGCAGGAGATAATATTGGAGAACACAAGAAGAATGTAGGGGCTGAATGAGACTCACAAAGAATGAGAAGAGACAAAGTGTAAAGTCTAGAAGTCCAGTCCTAAGAAGTTTCAGTGTCCTTTCCTGCCCTGGTGAGGCTGAAAAACCGTATTCCCTCTTCCACAGCAGTGGCCTGTTTGATTATTTGGAGTACTGTCTACAGATTTACATTTGAGTATCTGTCTTGGAGCAAAAGCTCCTGAGAGTAAAAGGCAGCTCATCTTAAATACAGAGTAACATAAAATGCACTATGCAACAAAAGCTTTAGGATTATAAAAATGATGGAACACATATGGTCCCTTAAATTCACATGGGACCAATATGTCTAGAGAATCTGCTATGTATAAAATTATTAACTATTTTACATAGAACTTTTACAGCTTAATCAACATAAAAGAAAACTATAGGGTAGTTGTGATTTTAATCCCAACCCCCCCTTTTTTTCACAAAGGAAACTAAGAGTGAAATGGCTAAATGTTGTGCCCAGTGTCACACAGCTAGTAAGTGTCACAGCTAAGATTTAAAATTTGACCATTATCCTCGTGCTTCTCTTCCTTTGATGCAATGAAACCATAATCGCATGGAAAGATAGGATAGCATGTTTAAAACACACTGGGATTTGAATGCCAGGTCAGACATTTATCTTAAACATAGTCTTGTAGAAATAATATCACCTCTCTGAATGTGAGTACTTTTGAGAGGCTAGACATGAATATTTCTAACGTGCACTCCATCCCCAAAATGTTTCTAGCATTCATTGGCAATTGAAAACACAGTTATTCAATGCAACGCCATCTGGTGTTCATTGCTGAGATTGCCTGATGGTTCTTGCTAAACAAAAAGAAAATAATCAGTTAAAAGAAGCACAGATACAAACTACTAGATATAAAATAAATAAACAACCAGACCTACTGTATAGCACAGGGAACTATATTCATTATCCTGTAATAAGCCATAATGGAAAAGAAAAACACACTAAAATAAGTAATAAATATGTACTATTTACCCAAAATCTACTCCACTGTGGATTTCATTTACTTCCTTGTATAATGTTTCTAAAGTTGGTGTTACAATATCAAGAGCATTATGCTAACAGAATGGCTATGCAAAGTTGCATGCAGGGATAGACACTACCCTTACATACAAATGGGGTCGATTATACCTGCACATTTCATATTCCCAATAAAAGCAGTAATAGGTCCCATCACATTTCTATGTAATTAGTGTTAAATACATTTTAATCCCATGTAGCTACATGTATTTGAACAGTAACCAGAACTATTGTATTTGAACTGTGTAATTACACACTGGATCACTCAGTGGCAGAAAATGTATAATTATGAAGTTCTCCACAATATCAGAAAAAAACAACCATGCCTATGCAGTGCTGGAGGCAATCACAATAGGATTATGCTGCCTGTGATTCCACATCTCTTAGTTCAGTGCCTACTTAACGTTCTATACAGTGTAATTAGGCATGGGGTGGGATTGGAAGACAAACCGTATCTAATATGTTAACAGTGCCTCTTATTCACAAATAGCTAAAGAGTATTCCACCAAGTTCATGCCAACAGTTTCCTTTGTACAAAATATAAGTGATTTTTCACTCCACATGGAGTAACACTATTATATGTCATGCCTTTTAATATGAGATTCTAAAAATATTTTCCCAAGCCACACAAAATGCATCCTTGGTGTTGGTTTTATATAGGTTTTCTAGATTTGTGAAACATAATGACACAGGGGAGTTAAAGTGGATAAAGTATGCTCAATAAGTAAGAAGGAACGCAAACTGAATACAAGCTAAATGCTGAATTTCTTGTTTGCTGTCTCAAGAAATGGGAAGCTCTACGATGACTTTCAAAAGGACATGGCTAAAGAATTTGGTTTATTTGCTGTGACTCTGTGGCACTTAAATATAAATTCTTCATTTAAATGTGTTTTAAAATGAAATATCTACAGAATTTGAGAGAATAGTTTTTATAGCAGCTCACATAAAATCTTAGTGGAGTATAAGCTTCACGTGAACCAATGAGAAGATATATTTAAGGAAAGTGTCTTGGGCAACATTAGAGAATATAATGTCCAAATCTCAGGAAGCAGCAGTCCCACAACGCTTTGGTTGGGACAGTGACAGTCTTATCAAAGGTGGAGAAATGAGATAAGTAAATAGCAGCTGGAAGAACATATGTTTAGCCTGGGCATAGATAGAATTCATACAAAAAACCACAGATTTTGGAGTAATTAAAAGTACTACATGAAGAGAAAAGGTGATGAAATAGAGAAGATTCAGACAGCAGAAACAGATAAGGTGATAAAGGAATGACTTTTCTGAGAAAGTAAGAGTTGAGCTGAAAGCTAAATCATGAAAAGGAGGCAGCTTTGCTGGAAACTCATGGAAAACATTTTAGGCAGGGGCAAATGCAAGTGCAATGTCCTTGGGGACAAATAGTGAAAGAAAAACAAAGAACTTGAAGCAAAAAGAGCAAGAAGGTGCCACTTTCCTACTGGATGTGTAAACCAGATAATCATCCTGGGTTCAAAAGAGGCTAGCATTGTTTGGGAGTTAAACTGGGTAAAGGTGAATGGATCAGAGCATTAAAACTATAGCATCAAATCTTATGTGAAAATAGGTCACATAATGGAGTCCAATTTATTCTCCTCCATTTCAAAGAAGCGATTAATTACTCTAATTTAAAATATCTTAACGCTACAGAGAAATTCACTTTACCTTTGTAAGCTCAAGTTTTGGAGGTATTTCCTTTGCCATTTATTTTATTTCTATACAATTAAATAAGCATTAATGAGATGATGGAAAACATTTTCAGAGTGTTAAAAGTTATCTGTGAATTAATACACATGATTACTGAGATTTCATATTTAATCAAAATGCTTTTGAATATTAAGATGTCCAAGAGAGTTGTCTTTTTCTTTCTATTTAAGTCAGCAAGTTAGGAGACTCTACCATTTCCTCCTGAAGATGTTATAGTCTTTCTTAGGGAGACCATATTGTGCAATGCAATGAGAATTAGCCTGCTAATACTAACCCTGACTGCCACTTGCAAGGCATAAGAACTTGGGAAAGTCATTTGATCTCTTAAGCTTGTTGAATCATGATGTAAAATGAGACTGCACTATATGGCATCTGTTTCTCTGAACATCCTTACTCTTTCAGTAGAATTATATTATTACAATGGAATAGACCATATAGTTTTCATTTTTATTTATTTATTTATTTTTGGCTGTGTTGGGTCTTCATTTCTGTGCGAGGGCTTTCTCTAGTTGTGGCAAGCGGGGGCCGCTCTTCATCGCGGTGTGCGGGCTTCTTACTACTGCGGCCTCTCTTGTTGCGGAGCACAGGCTCCAGACGCGCAGGCTCAGTAGTTGTGGCTCACAGACCTAGTTGCTCTGTGGGATCCTCCCAGACCAGGTCTCGAACCCGTCTCCCCTGCATTGGCAGGCAGATTCTCAACCACTGCGCCACCAGGGAAGCCCCGACCATATAGTTTTTAATCCTACTTCCTGCATCATCATCACAGCTCTTTAGCCTTCAAACAATCTTAGGAATCCTTATTATTTTTCTTTTCTTTCTCAAATGAGTGGACAATATCTTTCTTCTTCTCTCTTTTGCCTCATTTTCCATTCTCACTAATTAGTGGACTTATAAGTCAAATTAGTTATGATCATTTAGAAATTGATTTTTAACTAAAAATTATCATTGCATAATAACCTTTACTAATTTATTAGGAAAATTCTGTTGTTTAATTACAAGAGACAATTATATATAAAGTATATTTTAAAAAAGCAAATTTAAAAATTCTCATCTGTTTCTGTGGACTATATTACTTAGAAACACTAGTGTGAATAGTTTTGCTTATTCTGAATTATGGTATTGGTGGCAAAAGAAGTTATTTTTCTCAAACTTAGGTCATGCTCTAGAGTCTAAACATAACTTTCTGAAAATAGCATTTAGATTTATTATGCATTCTGATTTAATGATTCAGAAAAGAAAAGAGACTCAAGCCTTTTTGTGGTTAGCAGCAGATTCATGGGTTGAAGAGCAAAATAGGGCTTCCTTTCATTAGACAGGTAGAGAAAATCTATTCATGACCACTTCCCATATATGCTGTTGGGAACACATAGTTCAATCCATATTGGAGTATCCTTGTTCCCTTTGGTCAGAAAATTTTGAAAAGACTTCTCTTAATTGTGGTAAAGTATATACAACATAAAACTTACCACTTTAACCATTTTAAGTGTACAGTGCAGTGGCATCATGTACATTCGCATTATTATGCAACCGTCCTCATCACCTCCAGAACTTTTTCATATTGCAATGCTGAAACTATGTACCTATTAAACAATAACTCCCCATGCCAGAAACTTTTAACTTTCACCCTCATAGTGGCAAACAGGCAGAAAAGACATATAAGAGTCAACCATGGGAGGACTTACTCTATTCTGAGGCTAAATAGAAGATCTCATCCAGGAGGGAATACAGGGTGCGGGATCAGCAGGAAAGCAGACTCTCCTTTTTTTTTTTTTTTTTTTTTTTTAATTAGCTTATTTTATTTATTTATTTTTGGCTGCTTTGGGTCTTTATTGCTGCATGCGAGATTTCTCTATTTGTGGCTAGTGGAGGCTACTCTGTTGCAGGGTGTGGGCGTCTCATTGCAGTGGCTTCTCTTGTTGCAGAGCATGGGTTCTAGGTATGCAGGCTTCAGTAGTTGTGGCACTTGGGCTCAGTAGTTGTTGCTCATGAGCTCTAGAATACAGGCTCAGTAGCTGTTGAGCACAGGCTTAGTTGCTCCATGGCATGTGGGATCTTCCTGGACCAAGGATCAAACCCATGTCCCCTGCATTGGCAGGCGGTTTCTTAACCACTGCACAACCAGGGAAGTCCAAGCAGACTCTCCTTTGACCTTTATGGTTTATAGGTAAAAATCAAGATTAACTTATTCCCTGCCTTCCTTTTGGGGCACAATTGCACAGAGAAACAGGAGGAGCAGACTATAAAAGCATATGGATTGTGTGCATCATTTTCTGGATATAAGTGACCCAATGTTTTTTTTTACATATGCACACTGGTCTGCTGATGACCAGGTAAAAAAACCCAGTGCAAAGAGGTGCATCTGTCCTCTAGGAGGTCGTTTATCCTTACATGGGGTACCTACATTTAACCTCATCTTGTAGTAGAAAACCACAATCTTCTCTGAAGTTGTTCTCCTCTTAAAATAAATTAAAAATGAAAGGGAGAAAAACAAGCCAGAAGAAAATGAAGGGAAAGAGAAGATAATATTTATTATATGGCATTATGTTAGAATAAGTATATCTCCTTTATCTTTACATTTTTATGAACTCTGTATTTTTATTCCAACTTTATAGGTAGTAAGGTGAAAATTTATGGAGCTTCAATTTACCCAAAGCTACACGTCTATTAGAGTCGGGGTTCAAAGGGCCCCATAGCCATTTCCATTTTCTCTGAGGTCTGGAGAAAGGTGTCTGTAGGGGCAGTCTTCTAGAACTTTCTCACACTTATGAGAGGATCATGTCACTGTGTATACATGGCATCAACTCATCATGAAGTACATGCAGTTCACTGACAAAATTAGAGATGAAACTAGATAGCTTTTTCAAATGTGCTTTAAGTTCATGACTCTACAAAGTTCATGATAATTACCATGTCACTAATGTAAGCATTTTCTACTTTTAGAAGCATAAAATGTAGACAACTGAGTTGGCATTCTCAATATATTTCATGAAAGGTTTACTATTAAAAACTCAACTCATGGAAACATGAATATTCCAAGTTGAGACAAAAATAAATCATCATTGAATGGTTTTTGTGCTATGCAATACCTTAGTGCCTGATCTTTTTACTCTTCACTGTACTAGAAAATCCAACTCTCTTGTCAACACCCTGGGGAAAGAATGATATGTCCCAGGAGCTATATGGATATGTGTGTTTGTGGTAGAGGATGGAGGTAAGAACTGAAACAGACTTGGAGAGAAGCCTGTCTTCCCAGAAAGAATTAAGAATCATTTGATTCTTGACCATGAAATTTCCCTCCAGACAAGGAGAGCATTTAAACTCTGAAATCATACATGGTTGAAAAAAACTTGCCTGGATAACAGCCAATAATTTGGGGGTGAGACACATCTCTGAGACATTAAGTCAGACCAAATGTATTCTTTTCATGGAAGAAGAACAGGAAGGAAAGAAAATCAGATGGTCTGGTTTCAATACTTGGTAAGATGTTCTTTAGGTTTTTTTGGAGGGGAGAAGTGCTATCAGGGAACTTAGATTTAAGATAAAGATCTATTACTGACAGGGAATTTAAATGTAAATCCCTCTCTAATAAAAAGACGAAGCATATGTTATTGTAGGGCAAATGTTGAGCTAAGCATAAATAATGTCTGAGTTTTTATTCCAACTATAGTGTTTTTTTAAGAACAACCATTTAGGGCATTGGACACTTACTGGTACATTTTGTACATTGGACACATACTGGTAGAGGCTATTAGCTAAAAGTCCTGGATTTATCCATTATAATGCTTTTTAAGCAAACTTACTGAATGCTCATTATTTTTATCTAGGTTGAATGGAAGTGGGTATGAGATGGTTTAAATAAACTCTTGAGTTATTGGTCAAAGGATGCCTAGAAAAATTCTGAACTGAGATGCCTGAAATACAGAGAAAGAAAAAGGTTACTTTAGTTTAGTCATGTTGTATCTGAGGACTATTAGAGATATCCAATTTATGGTAAAACCTTTTAATAAGCAAATTTCTATTTCAGAATTTATAATAATAATAAAACATCTGAGCTACTCTAATTTTCTAAACAATTAATTCTTGAATGGAAGATTCGTGTTCTATGACTGTTGCAAGAATCACAAGACCAGAAAGAGTCTGGGAAATGTTTAAAATCAAATTCATACCTAATGTTTCAAACTCACTCTGCAACTTACGGTCATGGGTTATGAATACTGGAAAAGGTAAGATGCCTGAGTAGACTTTTATACAGAAACTACTAGTTGAGCAAAGTTGAGTAAATTATTTACCCTCCCTGATTCTTTTTTTTTTTAATTAATTAATTTATTTATTTAGGGCTGTGTTGGGTCTTCTTTTCTGTGCGAGGGCTTTCTCTAGTGTGGCAAGCGGGGGCCACTCTTCATCGCTGTGCACGGGCCTCTCACTATCGCGGACTCTCTTGTTGTGGAGCACAGGCTCCAGATGCGCAGGCTCAGTAGTTGTGGCATACGGGCCTAGTTGCTTTGCGGCATGTGGGATCTTCCCAGACCAGGGCTCGAACCCGTGTCCCCTACATTAGCAGGCAGATTCTCAACCACCGCGCCACCAGGGAAACCCTACCCTCCCTGATTCTTATATTTCACATCTGTAAAGTAAGATGTGTGGGTAATGATTAACGATATCTGCCCATTCCTTTACACAGAGCTATTGTAAGAATTAAGTGAAATAAAATCAAATGCACTAAAAGTTTCTATAAGCTATATGACACTATTAATTATGTAGCATCATGACACTGGTAATAACTGTGTAACATTAGTAGATACTGCTAGGTGTTACTGTTGTAATGATTACAACTATTTCTACTAAAAGAACTACTGCTACTTCTATTACTTATGCCACTATTGAGGCCATTTTAAAATAAATGTGCTATTAACCTCTATCAGGAGATGGTCAGTTGTCCACTTGATTGTCTCTCACTCCAGATTCCATTACAAAATAATAGGATATAAAGGGAATAAAATGATATACATCAATAGAAACGGGACATAATGTGATGACTGATTGCAAGAAAAAATATTGAAAGATGGAAAGCAGGTCAAGGAGTAGTCACTTGTTTACAGTGAGGAAGAAAAGACAACACAGGTTCAAAAGAAGGGGTTTTGAACTGATTTTCTCTGAAGAACTCCAGAAAATTATAAGACCCAGGAAAGGTGGGAATGAAAAATAGAGTGGGAAAGAAAACAGAGGGATCATTTGAAAATTATTGAAACGAATACTTGACTCACCCCTTTCACCATCCAGTGCAAAGAATATCAGCAGTCAATGGAATACGACTCAGCCATAAAAAAGAATGAAATCTTGTCATTTGCAACAACATGGATAAACCTTGAGGGTATTATGCTAAGTGAAATAAATCAGACAGAGAAAGACAAATACCATATGATTTCACTCATATGTGAAATTTTTTAAAAAAAGAACAAAACAAATGAACAAATATTTTTAAAAAAAGAAACAGAGTTATAGATACAGAGAACAAACAGGTGGTTGCCAGAGGGGAGGTGGTTGGAAGAATGAGTAAAAAAATAAAACATACCAACAGTCAGATGTCTATTTTACAAGCAGGATTTTTATGCTTTCTTCTGGAGAAATTAATCTAGAGGCACAGGATTCAAAATCAGCAGATATGAGAAAAAGTGCAGGTGATGCACAGAGTTTAAAACAAGGAAGGAAAATAAGCATGTGCACATTGAGCCTCCTGCTGGGAGCCTGAGCATCAACAGTGGCTGCCACATCCTTCCCTGGGAAGTCAACTGGAAGCATCATCTCTAGGTAAACTGAAGATCTGCAGAGAAATAACATGTACATATTCCTATTTTCAAAGACAGTAACCCAGCAAAAGAGCCAGCTGTCCACCCAAATACTGGATCTAGCCCCCTATATTTTGGCCACCAGTATGCAAAGGGCTTTCAAACTGATATTTTAATGACTCCTTCTTATATAGGAAGAGAGAGTTAAAGATCACCTGACAGTTGAAGAAAGATCTCAAAATGAAAGGCAGAGAAAAAATGTAGAAAAATGATAATTCAGTCTTGAGAAAAGAGAGAACTCTTTTACATAATCAAACAAAAAAATCTTTAAATAATTACTTTCTCCACAAAGAAGAGTTAATGCATGCAATTTTTTTAAATGCTCTGAAAATAAAAATCAGTAAAGAAGGAAGAACTCTTGGAAATCAAAATATTGCAAAATAAAAATAGTTTGACTAAAACTTATAAATATCTTTGAGAAAAAAAATTAGAAAATAAAAAAAAGGATATGAAGTTAGAATATATGAAATAAAATGTACTTAAAGAATCAAATCTGAGAACTATGTCTGACTAAAAAAAAAAAAAAAAAATCCCAAGAAGAAAACATGAATAAAATAAATGAAAGGGCATTACCCAAGAAAACTTCTGGAACTAAAGTACACAAGACTACAGACTGCTTGATATAACCAATGGAGAAGTCTACCCCAAGGTCAATTATCATGAAATATCAGTGATATTTGGAAGATTTAATATCTTCTAAAGAGAGGGGGAAAACACCATATACATAAGGTAAGGATTACAACTATTTCAAATTTCTCAGTAGCAACTATGGATTCTAGGAGAGAATTGTCTTCAAAATTCTGAAGGCAAATATTCTTCAACCTTGAATATTATGCTAGCCCCAGAACTACGGAGGAGAACGCGGCAACACGGTTGCAGAGGGCAAAGTGGAGAGATTCCCGCACAGAGGATTGGTGCTGACCAGCACTCACCAGACTGAGAGGCTTGTCTGCTCACCTTTCAGGGCGGGTGGGGGCTGGGAGCTGAGGCTCTGACTTTGGAGGTCAGATCCCAGAGAGAGAATTGGCATTGGCTGCATGAACACAGGCTGAAGGGCGTTAGTGGGTCACAGCTAGCTGGGAAGGTTAGTGAGCCATAGCTAGCCTAGAACTGCATAAGAGGCAAGAGACCATGGTTCCAAAGTGTGCAAGGAGAGGGGATTCAGAACACCACCTAAAGGAGCTCCAGAAATGGGCGTGAGCCGTGGCTATCAGCATGGACCACAGAGACGGGCATGAAACGCTAAGGCTGCTGCTGCAGCCACCAAGAATGCTATGTGCATGCACAAGACACTATCCACACTTCCCCTCCCAGAAGGCTGTGCAGCCCGCCACTGCCAGGGTCCCATGATCCAGGGACAACTTCCCCAGGAGAACACAGGCATGCCTCAGGTTGTTGCAACGTCATGCAAGCCTCTGCCATCTCAGGATTGCCCCACATTATGTACCCCTCGCTACCCCCGGCCTGAGTGAGCCAGAGCCCACTAATCATCTGTTACTTTAACCCTGTCATCTCTGGGAGGGTAACAGATGCCCTCAGGAGACCTACATGCAGAGGCAGTGCCAAATCCAAAGCTGAACCCCAGGAGCTGGGCGAACAAAGAAGAGAAAAGGAAATTTCTCCTAGCAACCTCAGGAGCAGTGAATTAAATCTCCACAATCAACTTGATGTACCCTGCATCTGTGGAATACCTGAATACACAACAAATCATCACAAAATTGAGATGGTGGACTTTGGAAGCAACTGTAGATTTGGAGTTTGCTTTCTGCATCTAATTTGTTTCTGGTTTTATGTTTATCTCAGTTTAGTATTTAGAGCTTATTATCATTGATAGATATGCTTATTGATTTGGTTGCTCTCTTCCTTTATATATATATATATATGTATATTATTTTCCTTTTTCTCTTTTTCTGAGTGTGTATGTCTAGCCTTCTTTGTGTGGTTTTGTCTGTATAGCTTTGCTTTTACTATTTGTCCTAGGGTTCTGTCTCTCCATTATTTTTGTTTGTTTGTTTTTCTTTTTGTATAGTTTTTAGCTTTTGTTATCATTGGCAGATTTGTTTTAGGTTTTGTTGTGCTCTTCTTTCTTTCTTTCTTTCTATTACATTTTTAGTGTTTTTTATTTTAATTATTTTATTTTATTGTATTTTTTTTCTTTATTTATTTTTCCCTTTTCTTCTGAGCCGTTTGGCTGACGGGGTCTTGGTACTCCGGCCGGGTGTCAAGCCTGAACCTCTCAGGTGGTAGAGCCAACTTCAGGATATTGATCCACCAGAGACCTCCTGACTCCACATAATATCATACAGCAAAAGTTCTCCCAGAGAGCTCCACATCAACACTATGATCCAGCACCACTCATTGACCAGCAAGCTACAGTGCTGGACACACTATGCCAAACAACTAGCAAGACAGGAACACAACCCCAACCATTAGCAGAGAGGCTGCCTAAAATCATAAAAAGGTCACAGACACCCCAAAACATACCACCGGATGTAGTCCTGACCACCAAAAATACAAGATCCAGCCTCATCCACCAGAACACAGGCACCAGTCCCCTCCACAACCCACTGAACCAACCTTACCAACTGGAGGCAGACACCAAAAACAAAGGGAACTATGAAGCTGGAGGCTGTGAAAAGCAGACCCCAAACACAGTAAGTTAAGAAAAACGAGAAGAGAGAGAAATATACACCAGATGAAAGAGCAAGGTAAAAGCCCACTGGACCAAATAAATGCAGAGGAAATAGGCAGTCTACCTGAAAAAGAATTCAGAGTAATGATAGTACAGATGATCCAAAATCTTGGACATAGAAAGGAGAAAATACAAGAAACGTTTAACAAGGACCTAGAAGAACTAAAGAGCAAATAAACAATGATGAACAGCACAAAAAAATGAAATTAAAATTCTCTAGAAGGAATCAATAGCAGAATAACTGAGACAGAAGAATGGATAAGTGACCTGGAAGATAAAATACTGGAAATAACTACCAAGATGCAGGAAAAGAAAAAAAAAATAAATAAAAAGAATGAAAAGAATTGAGGGCAGTCTCAGAGACCTCTGGGACAAAATTAACCACACCAACATTTGAATTGTAAGGATCCCAGAAGAAGAAGAGAAAAAGAAAGGGACTGAGAAAATATTTGAAGAGATTATAGTTGAAACTAACATGAGAAGTTGAAATTAACATGAGAAGGAAATAGTCAACAAATCCAGGAAACACAGAGTCCCAAACAGGATAAACCAAGGAGAAACATGACAAAACACATATTAATCAAACTATCAAAAATTAAATTCAAAGAAAAAATATTAAAAGCAGCAAGGGAAAAGCAACAAATAACACACAAGGAAATCCTCATAAGGTTAACAACTGACCTTTCAACAGAAACTCTGCAAGCCAGAAGGGAGAGGCAGGACATATTTAAAGTGATGAAAGGGAAAGACCAGTTGTCCCAGCACCACTTATTGAAGAGACTGTCTTTTCTCCTTGCTTACTCTTTTCTCCTTGCCTCGTTGTATATCCTTGCCTACTTTATCATAGATTAGTTGACCATAGGAATGTGGGTTTACCTCTGGCCTTTCTAGGATCTCTGGCCTTCTCTTACGATGCTTTGTATTTCTGCCGTGTCTGTTGTAACTTCTCCTCTTTCCTTTCTAATTTTATTGATTTGAGTACTCTCCCTCATTTTCTTTATCAGTCTGGTTAATGGTTTATCAATTCTGTTTATCTTCTCAAAGAACCAGCTTTTAGTTTTATTGATTTTTGCTATTGTTTCCATTTCATTTATTTCTGCTCTGATCTTTTTTTTTTTTTTTCCGGTACACAGGCCTCTCGCTGTTGTGGCCTCTCCTGTTGCAGAGCACAGGCTCCAGACGCACAGGCTTAGCAGCCATGGCTCACGGGCCAGGTGCTCTGCGGCATGTGGGATCTTCCCAGACTGGGACATGAACCCACGTCCCCTGCATCAGCAGGTGGACTCTCAACCACTGTGCCACCAGGGAAGCCCTGCTCTGATCTTTATGATTTATTTCCTTCTACAAAATTTGGGTTTGTTTCTTCTTCTTTCTCTAGGGCCTTTAGGTGTATGATTAGATTGTTTATGTGAGATTTTTCTTGTTTCTTGAGGTAGGCTTGTATTGCTATAAACTTCTCTCTTAGAATTGCTTTTGCTGCATCCCATATATTTTGGATTGTTGTGCTTTCATTGTCATTTGTCTCTAGGTATTTTTTGATTTCCTCTTTGATTTATTCAGTGATCTTGTGGATATTTAGTAACGTATTGTTTAGCCTCCATTTTTCTGTGTTTTTTATGTTTTTCTCCCTGTAGCTGAATTCTAATCTCATATCATATGGTCAGAAAAGATGCCTGGTATGATTTCAAATTTCTTAAATTTACTGAGGGTTGATTTGTGACACAAGGTGTGATCTATCCTGGAGAATGTTCCATGCGCTCTTGAGAAGTGTAATCTGCTGTTTTTGGATGGAATGTCCTATAAATATCAATTAAATCTATCTGGTCTATTGTGTCATATAAAGCTTGTGTTTCCTTAGTAATTTTCTGTTTGGATGATCCGTCCACTGGTGTAAGTGAAGTGTTAAAATCCCCCACTATTATTGTGTTACTGTCAATTTCCTCTTTTATAGCTGTTAGCAGTTGCCTTATGTATTGAGGTGCTCCTATGTTCGGAGCATATATATTTATAATTGTTATATCTTCTTCTTGGATTGATCCCTTGATCATTATGTAGTGTCCTTCCTTGTCTCTTGTAACACTCTTTATTTTAAAGTCTGTTTTATATGATATGAGTATTGCAACTCCAGCTTTCTTTTGATTTCCATTTGCATGGAATATCTTTTTCCATCCCCTCACTTTCAGTCTGTATGTGTCCTTAGGTCTGAAGTGGGTCTGTTGTAGACAGCAAATATATGGGTCTTGTTTTTCTATCCATTCAGTGAGCCTGTGTCTTTTGATAGGAGCCTTTAATCCATTCACATTTATGGTAATTATCGATATGTATGTTCCTATGACCATTTTCTTAATTGTTTTGTGTTTGTTTTTGTAGGTCCTTTTCTTCTCTTGAGTTTCCCAATTAGAGAAGTTCCTTTAGCATTTGTTTTAGAGCTGGTTTGGTGGTGCTGAATTCTCTTAGCTTTTGCTTGTCTGTACAGCTGTTGATTTCTCCATCAAATCTGAATGACATCCTTGCCAGGTAGAGTAATCTTGGTTGTAGGTTCTTCATTTTCATTACTTTAAATATATCATGCCACTCATCTCTGTCTGTTTGTTCTTTAATTCTTCTAGGTCTTTGTTAAACATTTCTTGCATCTTCTCGATCTTTGCCTCCATTGTTTTTCCGAGTTCCTGGATCATCTTCACTATCATTATTCTGAATTCTTTTTCTGGAATGTTGCCTATCTCCACTTTGTTTGCTTGTCTTTTTGTGGTTTTATCTTGTTACTTCAATTGGTACATAGTCCTCTGCCTTTTCATCTTGTCTATCTTTCTGTGAATGTAGTTTTTGTTCCACAGGCTGCAAGATTGTAGTTCTTCCTGCTTCTGCAGTCTGGTCTTTGGTGGATGAGGCTATCTAAGAGGCTTGAGAAAGTTTCCTAATGGGAGGGACTGGTCAAATTTTGTTTGATAAAGGAGGCAAGAGTATACAATGGAGGGAAAACAGCCTCTTCAATAAGTGGTGCTGGGACAACTGGACAGCTATATGTAAAAGAATGAAATTGGAATACTTCCTAACACGATACAAAAATATAAACTCCAAATGGAATAAAGACCTTAAGGTAAGGCTAGACACTATCAAACTCTTAGAGGAAAACATAGGCAGAACACGCTATGACATAAATCACAGCAAGATTCTTTTTGACCAACCTCCTAGACAAATAGATAAAAAAAACAAAAATATACAAATGGGACCTAATGAAACTAAAACTTTTTGCACAGCCAAGGAAACCATAAACAAGATGAAGAGAGAAGCTTCAGAATGGGAGAAAATATTTGCAATTGAAACAACTGACAAAGATTAATCTCTGAACTTTACAAGCAGCTCATATAGCTCAGTACAAAAAAAAAAAAAACAACCCAATCCAAAAATAGGCAGAAGACCTAAATAGATATTTCTCCAAAGAAGATATACAGATCATCAACAAACACATGAAAGGATGCTCCACATCATTAATAATTAGAGAAATGCAAATTAAAACTACAATGAGGTATCAACTCACCCTGGTCAGAATTGCCATCATCAAAAATCTACAGACAATAGATGCTGGAGAGGGTGTGGAGAAAACCAAACCCTTTTCCACTGTTGGTGGGAATGTAAATTGATATAGCCACTATGGAGAACAGTATGGAGGTTCCTTGAGAAAACTTAAAATAGAACTACCATATGACCCAGCAATCTCACTACTGGACATATAACCTGAGAAAACCATAATGCAAAAACATTCATGTGGGGAGGAACCAAGATGGCAGAGTAGAAGTATGTGCTCTTATTCCCTCTTGCGAGAACACCAGAATCACAACAAGCTGCTGGACAATCATCAACAGGAAGACACTGGAACTCACCAAAAAATATACCCCACATCCAAAGACAAAGGAGAAGCCACAATGAGACAGTAGGAGTGGTGCAATCACAGTAAGCTCCAATCTCATAACTGGTGGGTGGGTAACTCACAGACTGGTGAGCACTTATACCACAGAAGTCCACCCACTGGAGTGAAGGTTCTGAGCCCCATGTCAGGCTTCCAAACCTGGGGTTCCGGCAATGGGAGGAGGAATTCCTAGACAATCAGACTTTGAAGCCTAGTGGGAATTGATTTTAGGATTCTGACAGGACTGGGGGAAACAGAGACTCTACTCTTGGAGAGCACACAAAAAGTAGTGTGTGCATCAGGACCCAGGGGAAGGAGCAGTGACCCTGAGGGAGACTGAACCAGACCTACCTGCTAGTGTTGGATGGTCTCCTGCAGAAGTGGGGGGTGGCTCTGTTTCACCATGGGGACAAGGACACTGGCAGCAGAAGTTCTGGGAAGTACTCCTTGTCATGAGCCCTCCCATAGTCTGTCATTAGCCCCACCAAAAAGCCCAGGTAGGCTCCAGGGTTGGGTTGCCTCAGGTCAAACAGCAACAGGGAGATAACACAGACCCACCCATCAACAGTTAAGTAGATTAAAGTTTTACAGAGCTCTGTCCACCAGAGCAACAATCAGCTCTACCCACCACCAGTCCCTCCCTTCAAGCCTCTCAGATAGCCTCATCCACCAGAGGGCAGACAACAGAAGCAAGAAGAACTACAATGCTGCAGCCTGTGGAACAAAGACCACATTCACAGAAAGATAGACAAGATGTAAAGGCAGAGAGCTATATAACAGATGAAGGAAGAAGATAAAACCCCAGAAAACAACTAAATAAAATGGAGAAATGCAAACTTCCAGAAAAAGAATTCACAATAATGATCGTGAAGATGATCCAGGACCTCAGAAAAAGAATGGAGGCAAAGATTGGGAAGATGCAAAAAATGTTTAACAAAGACCTAGAAGAATTAAAGAACAAACAAACAGAGATGAACAATACAATAACTGAAATGAAAACTACACTAGAAGGATTCAATAGCAGAATAACTGAGGCAGAGGAACAGATAAGTGACCTGGAAGACAGAATGGTGGAATTCACTGCTGTGGAACAGAATAAAGAAAAAAGAATGAAAAGAAATGAAGACAGCCTAAGAGACCTCTGGGAAAACATTAAACACATCAACATTTGCATTATAGGGTTCCCAGAAGCAGAAGACAGATAGAAAGGACTAGAGAAAATATTTGAACAGATTATAGTCAAAAACCACCCTAACATGTGAAAGGAAATAGCCACCCAATCCAGGAAACACAGAGAGTTCCATACAGGATAAACGCAAGGAGAAACATGTTGAGACACATAGTAATCAAATTGGCAAAAATTAAAGACAAAGAAAAATTATTGAAAGCAGCAAGGGAAAAATGACAAATAACATAAAAGGGAACTCCCATAAGGTTAACAGCTGATTTCTCAGCAGAAACCCTACAAGCCAGAAGGGCGTGGCATGATATACTTAAAGTGATGAAAGGGAAGAACCTACAACCAAGATTACTCTACCCACCGAGGATCTCATTCAGATTCAATGGAGAAATCAACAGCTTTACAGACAAGCAAAAGCTAAAAGAATTCAGCATCACCAAACCAGCTCTACAACAAATGCTAAAGGAACTTCTCTAAGTGGGAAACACAAGAGAAGAAAAGGACCTACAAAAACAAACACAAAACAATTAAGAAAATGGTCATAAGAACATACATATCGATAATTACCTTAAACGTGAATGGATTAAATGTTACAACCAAAAGACACAGGTTTGCTGAATGGATACAAAAACAAGACCCATCTATATGCTGTCTACAAGAGACCCACTTCAGACCTAGGGACACATACTGAATGAAAGTGAGGGGATGGAGAAAGATATTCCATGCAAAGGGAAAGCAAAAGAAAGCTTGAGTAGCTATACTCATATCAGATAAAATAGTCTTTAAAATAAAGAATGTCAGAAGAGAGAAGGAAGGACACTACATAATGATCAAAGGATCAATGCAAGAAGAAGATATAACTATTGTAAATATATATGCACCCAACATAGGGGCATCTCAATACATAAGGCAACTGCTAACAGCTATAAAAGAGGAAATTGACAGTAACACAATAATAGTGGGGGACTTTAAAACCTCACTTACACCAATGGACAGATAATCCAAAATGAAAATAAATAAGGAAACAAGCATTAAATGGCCCAATAGACCAGATAGATTTAATTGATATTTATAGGATATTCCATCCAAAAACTGCAGATTACACTTTCTTCTCAAGTGCACACAGAACATTCTCCAGGATAGATCACACCTTGTGTCACAAATCAACCCTCAGTAAATTTAAGAAAATTGAAATCATATCAAGAATCTTTTCTGACCACAATGCTATGAGACTAGAAATGAATTACAGGGAGAAAAAGGTAAAAAACACAAACACATGGAGGCTAAACAATACGTTTCTAACTAACCAAGAGATGACTGAAGAAATCAAAGAGAAAATTAAAAAAATACCTAGAGACAAATGACAATGAAAACACGACAATCCAAAACCTATGGGATGCAGCAAAAGCAGTTCTAAGAGGGAAGTTTATAGCTATATAATCCTACCTCAAGAAAGAAGAAAAATCTCAAGTAAACATTCTAACTTACACCTAAAGCAACTAGAAAAAGAAGAACAAGCAAAACCCAAAGTTAGCAGAAGGAAGAAATCATAAAGATCAGAGCAGAAATAAATGAAATAGAAACAAAGAAAACAATAGCAAATAGCAACAAAATTAAAAGCTGGTTCTTTGAGAAGATAAACAAAATTGAAAAACCATTAGCCAGATGCATCAAGAAAAAGAGGGAGAGGACTCAAATCAATAAAATTAGAAATGAAATAGAAGTTACAACAGACACTGCAGAAATACAAAGCATCCTAAGAGATTACTACAAGCAACTCTGTGCAAATAAAATGGAAAACCTGGAAGAAATGGACAAATTCTTAGAAAGATATAACCTTCCAAGACTGAACCAGGAAGAAACAGAAAATATGAACAGACCAATCACAAGTAATGAAATTGAAAATGTGATTAAAAGTCTTCCAACAAACAAAAGTCCAGGAGCAGATGGCTTCACAGGTGAATTCTATCAAACATTTAGAGAAGAGCTAACACCTATCCTTCTCAAACTCTTCCAAAAAATTGCAGAGGAAGGAACACTCCCAAGCTAATTCTATGAGGCCACCATCACCCTGATACCAAAACCAGACAAAGGTACTATAAAAAGAGAAAATTACAGACCAATATCACTTATGATTATAGATGCAAAAATCTTCAACAAAATATTAGCAAACAGAATCCAGCGACATATTAAAAGGATCATACACGATGATCAAGTGAGATTTATCCCAGGGATGCAAGGATTCTTCAATATATGCAAATCAATCAACGTAAAACACCATATTAACAAATTGAAGAAGAAAAAACATATGATCATCTCAATAGATCCAGGAAAAGTTTTGATAAAATTTAACACCCATTTATGAGAAAAACTCTCCAGAAAGTTGGTATAAAAGGAGCCTACCTCACCATAATAAAGGCCATATATGAAAAAATGACATCAAACATCATTCTCAACTGTGAAAAACTGAAAGCATTTCCTCTAAGATCAGGAACGACACAAGGATGTCCACTCTCACCACTATTATTCAACATAGTTTTGGAAGTCCTAGCCACAGCAATCAGAGAAGAAAAAGAAATCAAAGGAATACAAATTGGAAAAGAAGAAGTAAAGCTGTCACTCTTTGTAGATGACATGATACTATACATAGAGAATCCTAAAGATACAACCAGAAAACTACTAGAGCTAATTAATTAATTTGGTAAAGTTGCAGGATACAAAATTAATGCACAAAATCTCTTGAATTCCTTATACACTAATGAATGAGAAATTATGGAAACACTCCCATTTACCATCGCAACAAAAAGAATAAAATACCTAGGAATAAACCTACCTAGGGAGACAAAAGACCTGTATGCAGAAAACTATAAGACACAGATGAAAGAAATTAAAGATGATACCAACAGATTGAGAGATATACCATGTTCTTGTATTGGAAGAATCTATATTGTGAAAATGACTATACTACCCAAAGCTATCTACAGATTCAATGCAATCCCTATCAAATTATCAATGGCGTTTTTTATGGAACTAGAACAATTCATCTTAAAATTTGTATGGAGACACAAAAGACCCCGAATAGCCAAAGCAGTATTGAGGGAAAAAAACGGAGCTGGAGGAATCAGACTCCCTGACTTCAGATTATACTACAAGCTACAGTAATCAAGACAATATGGTACTGGCACAAAAACAGAAACATAGGTCAATGGAACAAGATAGAAAGCCCAGAGATAAACCCACGCCTCTTTGGTCAACTAATTTATGACAAAGAGGCAAGGATATACAATGGAGAAAACAATCTCTTCAATAAGTGGTGCTGGGAAAACTGGATAGCTACATGTAAAAGAATGAAATTAGAATGCTCCCTAACAACATACACAAAAATAAACTCAAAATGGATTAAAGACCTAAATGTAAGACCAGACACTATAAAACTCTTAGAGGAAAACATAGGAAGAACAGTCTTTGACCTAAATCACACCAAGATCTTTTATGTTCCACCTCCTAGAGTAATGGAAATAAAAACAAAAATAAACAAAAGGGACCTAATGAAACTTCAAAGCTTTTGCACAGCAAAGGAAACCATAAACACGAAAAGACAACCCTCAGGGTGGGAGAAAATATTTGCAAATGAATCAACGGACAAAGGATTAATCTCCAAAATATATAAACAGTTCATGCAGCCCAATATTAAAGAAACAAACAACCCAATCAAAAAATGGGCAGAAGACCTAAATAGACATTTCTCCAAAGAAGACATACAGATGGCCATGAAGCACATGAAAAGCTGCTCCACATCACTAATAAGTAGAGAAATGCAAACCAAAACTACAATGAGGTATCACCTCACACCAGTTAGAATGGGCATCATCAGAAAATCTAC
The DNA here is from genome assembly GCF_949987515.2 of Delphinus delphis. Classification (NCBI taxonomy): domain Eukaryota; kingdom Metazoa; phylum Chordata; class Mammalia; order Artiodactyla; family Delphinidae; genus Delphinus; species Delphinus delphis. The sequence goes on along the minus strand of NC_082690.1, from coordinate 43,408,072 downwards.
AAACAAGAAATGCTGGAGAGGTTGTGGAGAAAAGGGAACCCTCTTACACTGTTGGTGGGAATATAAATTGATACAGCCACTATGGAGAACAGTATGGAGGTTCCTTAAAAAACTAAAAATAGAATTACCATATGACCCAGCAATCCCACTACTGGCATATATTCTGAGAAAACCATAATTCAAAAATAGTCATGTAGAAAAATGTTCATTGCAGCTCTATTTACAATAGCCAGGACAAGGAAGCAACCTAAGTGTCTATCAACAGATGAATGGATAAAGAAGATATGGCACATATATACAATGGAATATTACTCAGCCATAAAAAGAAATGAAATTGAATTATTTGTAGTGAGGTGGATGGACCTAGAGTCTGTCATACAGAGTGAAGTAAGTCAGAAAGAGAAAAACATATACCGTATGCTTACACATATATATGGAATCGAAGAAAAGAAAAAAAAAGCTCATGAAGAACCTAGGGGTAAGACGGGAATAAAGCCGCAGACCTACTAGAGAATGGACTTGAGAATATGGGGAGGGGGAAGGGTAAGCTGTGATAAAGTGAGAGAGTGATGTGGACATATATACACTACCAAACGTAAAACAGATAGCTAGTGGGAAGCAGCCGCATAGCACAGGGAGATCAGCTCGGTGGTTTGTGACCACCTAGAGGGGTGGATAGGGAGGGTGACGCAAGAGGGAAGAGATATGGTAACATATGTATATGCAAAACTGATTCACTTTGTTATAAAGCAGAAACTAACACACTATTGTAAAGCAATTATACTCCAATAAAGATTTAAAAAAAAAAGGCACATGTACCCCAATGTTCATTGCATTTACCATAGGCAGGTCATGGAAGGAACCTAAATGCCCATTGAGAGACAAATGGATAAAGAAGTTGTGGTACATATATATAATGGAATATTACTCAGTCATAAAAAGGAACGAAATTGAGTCATTTGTTGAGACGTGGATGGATCTAGAGACTCTCATACAGAGTGAAGTAAGTCAGAAAGAGAAAAACAAATATCGTATATTAACGCATGTATGTGGAACCTAGAAAAATGGTACAGGTGAACCAGTTTGCAGGGGAGAAGTTGAGACACAGATGTAGAGAACAAACATATGGACACCAAGGGGGGAAATCTGTGGTGGGGTGGGGATGGTGGTGTGCTGCATTGGGCAATTGGGATTGACATGTATACACTGATGTGTATAAAAGTGATGACTAATAAGAACCTGCAGTATAAAAAAACAGACAAACAAACAGAAAAAAACAATGATTACTAAACTTTCTTTGGGTTATTTGTATGGAAATATGTTAATATAAATGTTTCAGACATTACATGAAATTTCTAAGAATCTTATATGTTCTGGTACAATGTTATAATTCTAGTTATTACTTTAAAATGTATATCTCAGAAATAGTTAAATTTCCTTGTCAATTGCATTATTATGAACTTTCATCAAATCTTTAACCGTGATCATTTTTAAGTCTTTTGTCATTTACAGACATTTCTCAGTGTACTCTGATGTTATTGCAAAAATGTTCGTATAAAAGCGTTTCCTCTTCAAGGAATTCATGGAAAAGACTCTGACAAGTACAGGTTTCTGGTAACTGACTATACTGCTGAACTGAATGAATAAGCGTTTTCAGAACTCTAATGGAAAACTGATGAATTCATAAAAATGCTAACAGAAGATCAAGATGAAAAAAAATTAATTACATGGGACTGAGTGAACTGATGAGGATGATTATAATTTTTGTGACTTTCTGTCTGAATAAAAAAAAAATCCAACAAGGACTCAGAGGCAAAAAATATAAAATCAATTTTCACTGCAAAGTAAAGGAGCTGTTACTGTAGAGGATTACTGGACTGAATGTCAATATTATGACTTAGTATGAGTGTGTTTCATGTTTGGTAATTACAATCATTGTTCCTTTTGTTCCAGTCATCCATTTACAATGCTTGGTGGCAGTTTATTTATCTCTTGAAAAAATAAAATAGTGTGTGTGTGTGTGTGTGTGTGTGTGTGTGTGTGTGTGTAAAATAAATAAATAAATAAAAGTGTAATTAAAAAAAAAAAGTCATGTACCACAATGTTCATTGCAGCTCTATTTACAATAGCCAGGACATGGAAGCAACCTAAGTGTCCATCAACAGATGAATGGATAAAGAAGTTGTGGCACATATATACAATGGTATGTTACTCAGCCATAAAAAGAAATGAAATTGAGTTATTTGTAGTGAGGTGGATGGACCTTGAGTCTCTAATACAGAGTGGAATAAGTCAGAAAGAGAAAAAGCAAATACCCTATGCTAACACATATATATGGAATCTAAAAAAAAAAAAAAAAAAGTTCTGAAAAACCTAGAGGGGCAGGACAGGAATAAGACGCAGATGTAGAGAATGGACTTGAGGACACGGGGAGGTGGAAGGGTAAGCTGGGATGAAGTGAGAGAATAGCATGTACATGTATACACTACCAAATGTAAAATGAACAGCTAGCGGGAAGCAGCCACATCACACAGGGAGATCAGCTCGGTGCTTTGTGTCCACCCAGAGGATGTGATTAGGAGACTGAGAGGGAGATGCAAGAGGGAGGATATATGGTGATATATGTATATGTATAGCTGATTCACTTTATTATACAGCAGAAACTAACACACCATTGTAAAGCAATTATAATCCAATAAAGATGTTAAAAATATATCATCTATAGAACTTGAGGAGGAACTAAATTTCCTTAAGTTTGTTTAGTGACAAAACTATTTTTATTTTGTCCTGTTTGATGGCTTTTTCCTTGTTTCCTCATTTTCTCATTTCTCTGATTAAATTTATTCTTTGACTAAAGTTTTTCCACAGATGAAAAGCAGGAGGACATGGCAGGGAAGAATAATAGGGTCCTGCTTCATTTCAACTCTACTTCATGTATCTTTTAGAAAATAAATAATTTAAGAAATTTGTTATCACATATTTCCTTGCTGTTATTGTTGTGTGTCATTCTATGCTATTTCAAAACTGTTGATTGAAATGTGACTATCAAGCTAAAATACTATTTGCCAGCATGAAGCCAAAAACAAGTTTTCCTTGACTTTATATTAAACAATTAAATTTTTTTCAAGATAATATGTAAACTCATCCATAGCACCCAGTATTTTAAAATTGTTTATCTCACATGACAAAATGACAGGGCAATATATTTGTACGATTTGACATAGACCCTGAAAATCTTCCCCATATAATTCTGAATGGATGTATCATAAAATTCTTATAAAATCAGAATTGTTTGTGTCTAAAAGACAGAAAATTGAATGATAGAAGCCTTCTGCTAACAATACACATAGCATACCTATAGAACACTATACCAAAATATAGCTTCAACCAAGAGATATAAGAGAGAGACTCCCTTTAACAATCCAGCATTACTATAATTCAGCCAAGGCTTTTAGAGATCAAATGGAATCTCCTAACTAAGCATTATAGAACATGGAAATTATTGTTACTCTCTTATAAGATGACTTTATCAAGTTTTATTGTGATCTTTAAATCCCTCCATGACAGAAATGCATGTTTAGACTTTGTTTTGAGTCACACAACCTACCTAGAGTCAAATTACAAGCTTTTACTTTTAAGGCAGCAGAGGCTGTTAACCACTTCACTTCATTTCACTAGAGAGCAGGGGAAAACATCACTAAAATGAACCAAAACAAAGGTCTAATGAGATACTGACATTTAAAGAGGAAAGATTTGTTTCATACGACCAAGATCCATGCTCCATGGACCCTATGCAGATAGAGGGTTGCAACCAAGCAAAATGTGAGGGTTAGATGCTGTGTCCTTGATACCACTGAATCAGCAGGACAGAATGGCTGGCTTGAGAGTTTAAATTGTAAACGTTTTGGCACATTTCCAGTGCCACTTACAAAATAAATGATTCCCTTGCCATGGTTGGACATTCAAGGCACGTTCATCATTAATTCCCGGGTCAATCAAAATGAAGAGAGTAAATGGCATTGAGAAGTCGTTTGACTTCTACCTTGTAGTGATAATACAAGGCTTTGGACAAGTATTCTTTTAAAGTTCCTTCCACCCAGTTTTATCCAGACATCCATGCTCTTTCTTTAGTTCAGTGTCTTTCTTAAGGTGTGCTTTTCCATTTGAACCCTGAACCAGAACATGCATATCATATCTATTTTCTCACACTTCCAGGAGAAGGCAAGTTTTATATGTATCTTAGGCTGATTGTCCCTTCAAATCCTGAACAGCTCAATATCTTCTGTTCTCAGATTTTAATTTAAATGCTTCAATATTTTTGTTAAGACTAAATCTAAACAAACCTAGGAAATGCTCAGTAACAATGTTGGTTTACACACAGCTGATTCTTTTGAGAACTCAAGTCATGAAATGTAAACTATGATTCTGATTTCCAGTGATGATTTATATGCAAAATAGTAAGAGTTGCAGTGTTAGAGTTTTGATATCATAAGAGAAAAACAGAAATATACACCAAGTTATAAAACAACAGAGGTTGTTCAGAAAATTAAAATGTATGTTTTTGGAGGGAGGATATTTGACCACTTAAATTCCCTACAAAAATTAAAACCTTTTGTCTATTTTCCTAAAGTAGATTTGAGAAAACTCTCAACATTTCTATAGTTTGTGCATGTGAGTTGAATACAAAAATGAAAAAGATTGGAATGGCAGAAACCATTTTTGGAATCCCATATGGTTTAAAAATCCACTTATTAGTATGGTGATTAATGAAAACCAGGAGTCTAAGTTATTTGTAAAAGCACTCCCCCTTTTCAGTTTTGTAAACTATGTGCCCATAAAACTAAATATTAACTGAAAAATCTAACCAATTATCAAGATATTTTAAAATATTTAGTAACAAAAATATCCAGACATTAAGCTGACCATTTATTGACATTTTTGAACACATGTTTTGAATGAAAGTCACAAAAGCTTTGTTAAATATTATTTTTCTTTTAAGATGAAAGCCAAAATGGGAATGTGCCTACTTACTGATTTTTTTTTTTTAACATCTTTATTGGGGTATAATTGCTTTACAATGGTGTGTTAGTTTCTGCTTTATAACAAAGTGAATCAGTCATACATAAACATATGTTCCCATATGTCTTCCCTGTTGCGTCTCCCTCCCTCCCACCCTCCCCATCCCACCCCTCCAGGCTGTCACAAAGCACCGAGCCAATATCCCTGTGCCATGCGGCTGCTTCCCACTAGCTATCTACCTTACTGCGTTTGTTAGTGTGTATATGCCCATGACTCTCTCTCGCCCTGTCACAGCTCACCCTTCCCCCTCCCCATAACCTCAAGTCCGTTCTCTAAGAGGTCTGCGTCTTTATTCCTGCTTTACCCCTAGGTTCTTCATGACATTTTTTTTCTTAAATTCCATATATATGTGTTAGCATACGGTATTTGTCTTTTTCTTTCTGACTTACTTCACTCTGTATGACAGACTCTAGGTCTATCCACCTCATTACAAATAGCTCAATTTCGTTTCTTTTTATGGCTGAGTAATATTCCATTGTATATATGTGCCACATCTTCTTTATCCATTCATCCGATGACGGGCACTTAGGTTGTTTCCATCTCCGGGCTATTGCAAATAGAGCTGCAATGAACATTTTGGTACATGACTCTTTTTGAATTTTGGTTTTCTCAGGGTATATGCCCAGTAGTGGGATTGCTGGGTCATATGGTAGTTCTATTTGTAGTTTTTTAAGGAACCTCCATACTGTTCTCCATAGTGGCTGAACCAATTCACATTCCCACCAGCAGTGCAAGAGTGTTCCCTTTTCTCCACACCCTCTCCAGCATTTACTGTTTCTAGATTTTTTGATGATGGCCATTCTGACTGGTGTGAGATGATATCTCATTGTAGTTTTGATTTGCATTTCTCTAATGATTAATGATGTTGAGCATTCTTTCTGATTTGTTTTTAATAAGAAAATGATCTCAACGTAATCATTACTCTTGAAACAGCACAGCATTTTGTTACTGCTTCGCTAGTAATTCATCACATTATTTAAAAAAACAAAAACAAAAAATCTTGTTTACCAAGAGTTCAGAACATCTCCATGGAAAGCAAAGCATTCACATATCCAACTGACTGTCTCCATAGTGCCTTACCCAGATATCTGTAAATGATATCTCACTATCTAAGGACATCTGTGAATATGCTTTGGCCTCAACAGCAAAGCAATGCAATGCCAAAACAATCAATGTTGATTTATACAATCTTTATGTCCTTGGCTGAAGGGCAGAATAATTTTGGTAATACATAGGCAAAAAATAAAAGGCTATTTAACCAACCTAGTCAGTCAGGCTATTTTATTTTACATAAACTTTGACAAAAGATATTTATAGTGACAGCCACTTACAATGTATACAACTAAAAAACTTGCAAAAAATAATAATCAGTGAATAGGTTTAGTAATCAGAAATCAGAGAAAAACCATCTTAGTTATTCTTTATTATGAGATAAAAATGAAGAAAATGTTATTGAAGAATAACTATAACTGACAGAAAATTATCCCAACAACTTAGTCTATATTACCTATATTGAGTGAAGTAGGATGATCCCATAATATTCCTAACTTTCAACAGCATTAAATGGAGATTATATATACATATGTATGATTTTTTAGACACACATATATATATATATATATATATAATGTTTTTTAATGGATTTCTAGCATGTAGAAATATATATATTTCAATGATATATTCTGCACTAGTAAGAAATTCTGCTTTGCCTCCCAGTTCAATATTACAAAAGAGAATTTGTTTTTCAGTAGTTTAGGATGGGCTGATATTTGGTCTCCCAGTATCCCTATTACACAGGTGGTGATCTTTCATCTTCTTATGATATACCCAAGACAGTTGAATAGGATTTTTCCCTCCTTTTGTCTGACATTACATATTTGCAGTAGTTTGCTGGCTCTTCCACAATAAAGCTTATGGGAACAGCTAAACTCAGATTTACCCATTTATGATCCTATTTATGGTCTAGTCAGTAGTAAACATGACCATAACACAATGCTTGTTGATAAATGGATGAATTACCACAGTACCTACTCAGATAAGTCAAAATAGAGCAACTATTTTCTTGCTGAATGATGGACCTCAAAGTGAAATGGTAAAATTGGACCTGAGTAAATTTTATTTGGATTTATCTATTTAGGGATTTGAAACTGAATAGCAACTAAACAGCAGATAGACAGTCTCTGGTCATCAAGCTGTTTTGTTTTATTTAAAAAAATTGACGTTGGGATCATGGGCTGGTAAGCGGCAGTGACACAGACATTCAATCATTTAGCAAAGACTTATTGGACACTTATTCTCTGTTTTAAATGCTGGAACTATGAAAGTGAACAGGAAAGACATGGACTCTCGTCTAATGAGGGAAAGAGAAAAACAGGTTAAAATATATTTTTAAAAGAAGAAGAAATTGTGGAATTTGATGAAATAGAAAATAAATGTGGGTTGAGATAGGTATTTACAAGAGAAGAGCAAGAGAGAGTGTGTGTGTTGCTTAGAGAAAGCCTTTAAGATAAAGAGAAACTCTCTTTATGCTGAGCTATAAAAATTGAGAAGACAAATCTTTGAGGAGCAGGGAACAAGCATTCCAGACAGAGAAATTAGTATGAGCCTAATGATAGGGAAGTCACAGAATGGAACATTACACTGACTACAGCTGCACACATAAATGTCTATATATTTTAAATTTTTATCTCAAATTATTTTCCCCTTTCTTTTAAACTGTGTTCTAACTTACTACTTTGGAACTCAAAGAGAAGGTTAGTTTATTCATTATGGAAGGGAATTCTTGGAGATGGGTTGTAAATGAATATGTTGGCATAGGAAAATGGTTCATATTTTTTTCTAAGCAAGCATTGCTTAGATGCTCATGACTCAGATAATCATGTCATGCTTTCATTTTTAATCTTCACTGTAAGGAAATTCTTCCTTGTGATTAACTTAAATTCTCATGCCATACATTTTTTCTGCTCTATTTGTCATCCCTTGTATAAAGAGAAAATTAAAGTTGAGCATTTCTCAGTGAATTGTGATAAAAAAATAATAAGTATATGTTTTCCTTTTCCTCTATGCTTTTCTTCCTGTAACAGACAGGGTTAAACCAGAGAAGCAGAACCATTAAGAGATATTCTCAGAGGTTTATTACAAGGAGTGTATGTATGTGATTGTGAGGATGGTTAGGAAAGTCCAGATACATAGGGCAGGCTGGCTGTCAAGAAGGGCAGGCTGGTACACTGGAGCATGGATGGAAGCTACTGTCCACAGGCAAAATTGATTATTTTCAGGGAAGCCTCAGCTCTGCACTTACAGTCTTTCAGCTGATTGAATAAGGTCCACCCATACTATGTAGAATAACCTCCTTTATTTCAAGTAAACTGATTTTGAACTTAACAAATGTATTCATAAAACTCCTAGATTTGTGTTTGATTGAATAGCTGGGAACTGTAGAATCACCAAGTGGATGCATAAAATTGACCATCCCGCTACCCTTACTTTTCCTCTCTTCCCTTAGTAAAATATTGGGTCCAGGGTGTATTGGTTGGACCTGAGTATGATAAGGGTCCACATAGAAAGGTAGAGTTAAAGAGCTACAGTAGTCTAGCTTGAGGTATCAGAACCCAGTTAGAGAAATAAAGCAATGCATGCAAGGGAATGGAAGTAGCAGTGATTCAGAGGAAGAGACATTTGTGCAAGAGGGTGACCCAGCATGGGTGAGGAAGCCTGTGTGGGATAAACAGGGAATCCACAAGGGAGAGGTAAATACAGTGATGATCTGGTATGAGATGCCAAAGCCTCAGAGGAAAGATAAGTATGTCCACATGGGGGAGAGTGGGAGCGGTGGCCATACTGGTGTTTTATTTTTGTGTATATATGCACATGTTCCCTAGAGCAGAATTATCTCAGTACCAATAAGCACACCTAGAGCCCAGATCTTGGCTTCAAGTATCATTCTCCACCCACAGAAACCATGGCTTCTTGGGGAAATAGCTGACTCTGGGACTGGGGAAGGATAAGTCCAAGATAAACCTGGGATATCTGATTGTTCCAAAAAGTAAGGGAGTGCTCAGAGAATGAAAGGGGCATGCATTGTAAAGCAACTATACTCCAATAAAAATTAACTAAAAAAAGAAAGGGACATGCTAAAAGAATACAAAAGCCACCTTCTCCAGGGCTCTCACTTGGTAAATTTGAGAAAATCCAAGCACCAAAATAAATAACAATAGTAATGGATTATTATTTATAGAATAAAATGAGCCTCTACTTACATAAATAAATGAATTTTAAGTTGATAAGAAATAGGATATTTTCATAGCCTCAAAATATCTCCAACAAAATACTTATTAATTACAAAGGAAAAAAAATGAGTAATTTTGCACTAGAGAATCTCAGCAGATACTATCTTAATTAAATGATCAAAGTCAACATCACCAGTAATGGGAGGAATTAAAATCACACATCACCTGAGATAATGCAATAAAGAACAGCATCACTTCTTTCATATTTCTCTATATTTAATTATGAGAACACATCAGACAACAAAAATTGAAAGACATTCCACAAGCTAGTTGATTTTCCAATTTATCAAGATGATGAAAGTCAAGGAAAGATGGAGGAACTGTTCTAGATTAAATAATCCTAAAGAGACAGATGCATATTCATCTAACTCTTCCAGGAACGTTGAGAAGAATACAGGGAGAATATTTTTATTCTGATTAGATAAGGAGAGACTTGGTGATCCTAGAAATAAAAGGACTTGTGTGTGCTTCTAGTTATGGAAGAATTGGTCAATTACACATCTATTCAGTTCTCTGAAAAGGTAGGGAACCAGTGATTACTATTTTTAAGTTTCATTTTCAGTGTGTCCTGTGAACCAGTGCTTTTCATACATTACTGGGCATACAAACTACCCAAAGGTCTCAGTGAAACAATTCTGATTCTGTAGATTTAAAGTGCATTCTGGGGCTTTGAAATTTTTTTTTTTTCCAGTACGCAGGCCTCTCACTGTTGTGGCCTCTCCCGTTGCAGAGCACAGGCTCCGGACACACGGGCTCAGTAGCCATGGCTCACGGGCCCAGCCACTCCACGGCATGTGGGATCTTCCTGGACCAGGGCACGAACCCATGTCCCCTGCATCGGCAGGCGGACTCTCAACCACTGCGCCACCAGGGAAGCCTTGGATCTTTGAATTTTAATAAGCTTCCAGGTAATGCTAATGCTTCTGATCCATGAAGCATGCTTTGAATCACAAGGTTCTTCACTAGTATAAGGCATGGTTAGGGTAGGATCATAATATAAATGGTACTATTCTTGTATGACTAGTTTGTTTAAATATAAATAATTTGTTTAAATATATCACAAATGGAAGTAAGGGTTTATTTTTATGGGTTTAATTCCTCAAGAAAATTATATGTTCATGATACTCAAGTTTTATGCAGACACTCAAAGTTGCTATGATACGTACATGCATGAATTTTAATGCAAGTAAAATGAATCTTTCTCTTTTAATGGCTGATCAAAGATCTGAATCCACTTTTCCTTTCTCATAAAATTTAATCTTGTGATCTCCAATTGGCTAGATGCATTATGGTTTATGTTTTGCCTGCCCCTGAAACAACAAAAGTAGGCCTCTGCCATCGAGGGCTATTAGATTAAATGGTCAATTAATGTGATTTCCTGTGCCAACTCTTGTGGAGTTTAGCCAAAATGCTAAATAAAGTGACACAGACTAAACATTTAATGTAAAATGGAAATGACGTGGAGACAAAGTCCTAGGAAATTTGTTATCTGGAAAAGAACTGTACTGCATTCAAGGAAGAGCTTTTCCCTACGATCTTTGCAACTAACAATTATAAGCAACTGGTAACAGAAGTGCCTTCTAAGAGGCCAAAGTGCTTTGATCTAAAGAAATAAATCTTTGAATTTGAGCCAGTGAGTACATTAGAATCTTATTCTCCAGGGATATTTTTACTTGCCATGCACCTGTTTTCCCAGAATCTTCCATATGAAGTAAATTCCCTAATCTTATTATAAGCTTATCTCTGCCACAGATATTTCACAATTTTATTGGATATCGAAGTTATTAAATCAAATTAAGTCACTAAAGATTATTTATAAGAAACACACACACACACACACACACACACACATACACACACACCTAAATGGGGATAAACATAAAGCAACATAGAAAGTTTCTAGCCAAAATGAAGGAAAATACAATAATCAAATCTAAGATATTTAACAAATCCGGGGTTTCCACCAAGCCAGACATAGGTCTTAGACAAACCATTTGGAAAAACATCTCATCGACCCCTTAATATTTTAGCCAAAAAGGTTTCATTAAAAAGTATATTATTTACAAGGAGAATAAAACAGGTGAGAAAACATATCTAGAAATAAAGAAAGACATAAAAAGAATATGGTAATGAATCTATGCAATTAACAAGGATAAGAGCAATTTGATTGAGCAAGACATAGCCAGAGGTAGGACAGAGTAATAACACATTTCCTATAAAAAACAAATCTAATGCTTAGTGTTTTCTTTAATTTTTTCTCCACTCTTTAACTTTAGTATTATTATAGTTTTGCATTAATAAGACCCTGTTTGTTAGAAATAAATCTATTTATTCTAAATAATTCAATAGAATATAGGAAAAAGGACAATTTTGAGAATATGGAATTCTTGATGTATCTAATTCAATTTGTCTCTAAAAACCACAAAGATTAGTGTCAAAGAAGCTCACTCATGCATGTGACAGAGAATCATTCCTTTTCTCTGAGTGTCAAAATCTATAACATAGAATAGTGAAGATGTAGCAAAATACTATTTCTCCATACAAGAGGTTAAAGGGTCATAGAGTCCCATACCCTCAAGTATTTCTTCCTTTCCCCACTAAGGTCTTCTGGCAGGAGCTTCCGACTCTGTGCAGACCCAAGAGTTCTGAATCAGGAATTAAGAGGTATCAAGTCCTGGAGTACTCAGACTGGCACATGATGAAATCAGTGGAGCTTTACAGGTAAGGATTTATTTATTTATTTATATTTCTTTTTTTCAACTTTTTATTTTATATTGGAATATAGCCAATTAACAATTTGTGACAGTTTCAGGTCCACAGCAAAGGGACTCAGACATACCTATACATGTATCCATTCTCCCCCAAACTCCCCTCCCATTCAGGCTGCCAAATAACATTGAGCATAGTTCCCTGTGCTATACAGTAGGTCCTTGTTGGTTATACATTTTAAATATAGCAGTGTGTACATGTTGATCCCAAACTCCCTAAGTATCCCTTCCCCCCATGCTTTCCCCCAGTAACCATAAGTTCATTCTCTAAGTCTGTGAGTCTGTTTTATAAATAAGTTCATTTGTATCATTTCTTTTTAGATTCTGCATATAAGGGATATAATACAATATTTCTTTCTCTGTCTGACTTACTTCACTCAGTATGACAATCTCTAGGTCCATCCATGTTGCTATAAATGACATTATTTCATTCTTTTTAAAGGTTGAGTAATATTCCATTGTATATATATATATACCACATCTTCTTAATCCATTCCTCTGTTGATGGACATTTAGGTTGCTTCCATGTCCTGGCTATTGTAAACAGTGCTGCAATGAACATTGGGGTGCATATATCCTTTCGGACCATGTTTTTCTCTAGATATATGCCCAGGAGTGGGAATGCAGGGTCTTATGGTAGCTCTATTTTTAGTTTTTTAAGGGTACTCCATACTGTTCTCCACAGTGGCTGTAAAAATTTACATTCCCACCAACAGTGTAGGAGAGTTCCTTTCTCTCCACATCCTCACCAGCATTGATTGTTTATGGATATTTTACTGATAGCCATTTTGACTGATGTGAGGTGATATCTTATTGTAGTTTTGATTAGCATTTTTCTAATAATTAGCTATGTTGAACATCTTTTCATGTGGCTCTTGGCCATCTGTATGTCTTCTTTGGGGAAATGTCTATTTAGGTCTTCTGCTCATTTTTTCATTGGGTTGTTTGTTTTGATGATATTAAGCTTCATGAGCTCTTTGTAAATTTTGGAGACTAATCCCTTGTCAGTCACATCATTTTCAAATATTTTCTCCCAATCTGTGGTTGTCTTTTTGTTTTACTTATGGTTCCCTTTGGTTTATGGTTTCCTTTGCTGTTTAAAGGTCTGAGTTTAATTAGGTCTCATTTGTTTATTTTTGTTTTTATTTCCATTACTCTTTGAGATGGATCAAAAAAGATATTGCTGCGATTTATGTCACAGAGTGTTCTGCCTATGTTTTCCTCTAGGAGTTTTATAGTGTCTGGTCTCACATTTAGGTCTTTAATCCATTTTGAGCTTATTTTTGTGTATGGTGTTAGGGAGTGTTCTAATTTCCTTCTTTTACATGTAGCCATCCAGTTTTCCCAGTACTATTTGTTGAAGAGACTATCTTTCCACCATTGTATAGTCTTGCCTCCTTTGTCATAGTTTAATTGACTATAGGTGCGTGGGTTTATTTCTGGGCTTTCTATCCTGTTCCATTTATCTATATTTCTATTTTTGTGCCATTACCATACTGTTTTGATGACTAGAGCTTTGTAGCATAGTCTGAAGTCAGAGAGCCTGATTTCTCTAGCTCCATTTTCCTTTCTCAAGATTGTTTTGGCTATTTGGGTCTTTTTGGTCTCCATACAAATTTTAATATTTTTTTGTTCTAGTCCTGTGAAAAATGCCATTGGTAATTTGATAGGGATTGCAATGAATCTGTAGATTGCTTTGAGTAGTATAGTCATTTTGACAGTATTGATTCTTCCAATATAAGAACATGGTATATCTTTCTACCTATTAGTGTCTTCTTCAATTTCTTTCATCAACATCTTACAGTTTGGGGAGTGCAGGTCTTTTGTCTCCTTAGGTAGGTTTATTCCTAGGTATTTTATTCTGTTTGACGCAATGGTAAATGGGATTGTTTCTTGAATTTCTCCTTCTGATCTTTCCTTGTTAGTGTATAGAAATACAACAGATTTCTGTGTATTAATTTTGTAACCTGCAACTTTACCAAATTCATTGATGAGCTCTAGTAGTTTTCTGGTAGCATCTTTAGGATCTTTTATGTATAGTATCATGTCATCTGCAGACAGTGAGAGTTTAACTTCTTTTCCAATTTGTATTCTTTTATTTCTTTTTCTTCTCTGATTGCCATAGCTAGGACTTCCAAAACTATGCTGAATAAAAGCAGCGAGAGTAGACATCCTCATCTTCTTCCTGATCTTAGAGGAAATGCTTTCAGCTTTTCACTATTGAGTATGATGTTAGCTGTAGGTTTGTCGTATATGGCCTTTATTATGTTGAGGTATGTTCCCTCTATGCCCGCTTTCTGGAGAGTATTTATCATAAATAGGTGCTGATTTTTGTCAAAAACTTTTTCTGAATCTAGATGATCATATGGTTTTTATTCTTCAGTTTTTGATGTGATGTATCACACTGATTGATTTGTAGATATTGAAAAAATTCAGGTATTCCTGGGACAAATCCCACTTGATCATGGTGTATGATCCTTTTAAGGTATTGTTGGATTCAGATTGCTAGTATTTTGATGAGGATTTTTGTGTCTATGTTCACCAGTGATATTGACCTGTAATTTTCTCTTTTTTTTTGATACCTTTGTCTGGTTTTTGTATCAGGGTGATGGTGAACTCATAGAAAGTGTTTGGGAGTTTTTCTTCCTCTGCAATTTTTTGGAGCAGTTTCAAAAGGATAAGTATTATCTCTTCTCTAAATATTTGATAGAAATCACCTGTAAAGCTAACAGGTCCTGGACTTTTGTTTGTTGGGAGTTTTTAAATCACAGTTTCAATTTCAGTGCTTGTGATTGGTTTGTTAATATTTTCTATTTCTTCCTGGCTCAGTCTTTGGAGACTGTACCTTTCTAAGAATTTGTCCTTTTCTTCCAGGTTGTCCATCTTATTGGCATGCAGTTGCTTGTAGTTGTCCCTTATGATCCATTGTATTTCTGTGGTGTCAGTTGTAACTTCTCCTTTTTCATTTCTAATTTTTATTGATTTTAGTCCTCTCCCTTTTTTCTTGATGAATCTGCCTAAATGTTTATCAATTTTGTTTATCTTTTCAAAGAGCCAGCTTTTATTTTCATTGATCTTGTCTATTGTTTTCTTTGTTTCATGTATTTCTGCTATGATCTTTATGATTTCTTTCCTTCTACTAATTTTAGGTTTTGCTTGTTCTTCTTTCTCTAGTTGCTTTAGGTGTAAGTTTATGTTGTTTACTTGAGATTTTTCTTGTTTCCTCAGATAAAATTGTATTGCTATAAACTTCCCTCTTAAAACTGCTTTTGTTGCATCCCTTAGGTTTTGGATCATTGTGCTTTCATTTTCATTTGTCTCTAGGTATTTTGTGTGTGTGTGTGTGTGTGGTATGCGGGCCTCTCACTGTTGTGGCCTCTCCCATTGTGAAACACAGGCTCTGGACGCACAGGCTCAGTGGCCATGGCTCATGGGCCTAGCCGCTCCGCGGTATGTGGGACCTTTCCAGACCGGGGCATGCACCCATGTGCCCTACATCAGCAGGCAGACTCTTAACCACTGTGCCACTAGGGAAGCCCTAGGTATTTTTTGATTTCCTTTTTGATTTCTTCAGTGATCCACTGGTTGTTTAGTAACATATTGTTTAGCCTCCATGTATTTGTGTTTTTTTGTAGTTTTTTTTCTTTTAGTTTATTTCTAATCTCATAGCATTGTGGTCAGAAAAGATGTTTGATGTGATTTCAATTTTCTTAAATTTACCAAGGCTCACCTTGTGGCTCAGCACATGGTGAATCCTGGAGAATGTTCCGTGTGCACTTGAGAAGAATGTGTATTCTGCTGCTTTTGGATGGAATGCTCTATTAATATCAATTAAGCCCGTCCCACATGGTCTAAGGTGTCATTTAGGTCCTATGTTTCCTTATTGATTTTCTGCCTGGATGATCTGTCCATTGAAGAAAGTGGCGTGTTAAGTCCCACACTACTACTGTGTTACTGTCAATTTCTTCCTTTATGGCTGTTAGTATTTGCCTTATATATTCAGGTGCTCTTATGCTAGGTGTATATATATTAACAATTGTTATATCTTCTTCTTGGATTGATCCCTTGATCATTATGTAGTGTCCTTCTTTGTCTCTTATAACAGTCTTTATTTTAAAGTCTATTTTTTCTGATATGAATATTGCTACTCCAGCTTTCTTTTGATTTCCATTTGCATGGAATTCCTTCTTCCAACCTCTCACTTTCAGTCTGTATGTGTCCCTAGGTCTGAGGTGGGTCTCTAATGACAGCATATATATGGGTCTTATATTTGTATCTACTCAGTGAGTCTATGTCTTTTTTTTTTTTTTTTTTTTTTTTGTGGTATGCGGGCCTCTCACTGCTGTGGCCTCTCCTGTTGTGGAGCACAGGCTCCAGGCACACAGGCTCAGCAGTTATGGCTCATGGACCCAGCTGCTCCATGGCGTGTGGGATCCTCCTGGACCAGGGCACGAACCCGTGTCCCCTGCATCGGCAGACGGACTCTCAACCACTGCACCACCAGGGAAGCCTGAGTCTATGTCTTTTGATTGGTGCATTTAATCCATTTACATTTAAGGCAGTAATCGATATGTGTATTTCTATTGCCATTTTCTTAATTGTTTTGGGTTTGTTTTTGTAGGTCTTTTTTCTTCCCTTCTTCTTTTGTTCTCTTCTCTTGTGGTATTATGACCATATTTAGTGTTGTGTTTGGGTTGCTTTTTCTTTTGTTTGTGTGTATCTATTGTAGTTTTGGGGTTTGCTGTTCCCATGAGGTTTTGATATAGCAGTCTATATATGTATAAGGTTGTTTTAAGTTGCTGGTCTCTTTCTCACCTAAAGAAGTTCCTTTAACATTTGTTGTAAAGCTGGTTTGGTGGTGCCAAATTCTCTTAGCTTTTGCTTGTCTGTAAAGCTTTTGATTTCTCAATCAAATCTGAATGAGAACCTTGCTGGGTAGAATATTCTTGGTTGTAGGTTCTTCCCTTTCATCACGTTAAATATATCATACCACTCCCTTATGGCTTGCAGAGTTTCTGCTGAGAAACTAGCTGATAACCTTATGGGAGTTCCATTGTATGTTATTTGTGATGTTTCCTTTTAATTTTTTTTCTTTGTCTTTAATTTTTTCTCAGTTTGATTACTATTTGTCTTCGTGTGTTCCTCCTTAGGTTTATTCTACCTGGGACTCTCTGTGCTTCCTGCACTTGGTTGACTGTTTCCTTTCCCATGTTAGGGAAGTTTTCAGCTATTATCTCTTCAAATATTTTCTCAGGTCCTTTCTCTCTCTCTTCTCCTTCTGGGACCCCTATAATGTGAATGTTTGTGCATTTAATATTGCCTCAGATGTCTCTTAGGCTGTCTTCATTTCTTTTAATTCATTTTTCCTTTATTCTGTTCTGTGGCAGTGATTTCCACCATTCTGTCTTCCAGGTCACTTATCTGTTCTTCTGCCTCAGTTATTCTGCCCTTTATTCCTTGTAGTATATTTTTCATTTCAGTTATTGTATTGTTCATTTCTGTTTGTTCTTTAACATTTCCAGGTCTTTTTTTTTTAATAGATTTATTTATTTATTTTTGGCTGTGTTGGGTCTTTGTTGCTGCCCGCAGGCTTTCTCTAGGCTGCTCTTCATTGCGGTGCATGGACTTCTCATTGAGGTGGCCTCTCTTGGTGTGGAGCACAGGCATGGGCTTTAGTAGTTCTGGCGTGTGGGCTCAGTAGTTGTGGCTCATGGGCTCTAGAGTGCAGGCTAAGCAGTTGTGTCACACGGGCCTAGTTGCTCCGCAGCATGCGGGATCCTCCCAGACCAGGGCTCAAACCCGTGTCCCCTGCATTGGCAGGCGGATTCTTAACCACTGCACCACCAGGGAAGCCCCTCCAGGTCTTTTTTTAAACATTTCTTACATCTTCTTAATGTTTGCCTCCATTCTTTTTCTGATGTCCTGGATCATCTTCACTACCATTATTCTGAATTGTTTTTCTGGAAGGTTGTCTATCTCTATTTCATTTTGCTGTTTTTTTTTTTTTTTTTTTGGTTTTTATCTTGTTCCTTCATCTGCGACATAATGCATTGTGTTTTCATTTTGTCTAAATTTCTGTGATTGTGGTTTTCGTTCTGCAGGCTGCAGGATTGTAGTTCTTCTTGCTTCTGCTCTTTGCCCTCTGGTGGATGAGGGTATGTAAGTGGCTTGTGCAAACTTCCTGACTGGGGGCACTGGTCATGGGTAGAAATGGGTCTTGCTCTGGTGAGCAGAGCTATACTCAGTAAAACTTTAATCTGCTTGCCTGCTGATGAGTGGGGCTGTATTTCCTCCCTGTTAGTTGTTTGGCCTGAGGCAACCCAGCACTGAAGCCTACAGGCTGTAAGATGGGGCCAATGGTGGCCTCCAGGAGGGCTCATGCCAATAGGCAGTTCCCAGAGCTGCTGCTGCTAGTGCCCCAGTCCTCATGGTGAGCTACAGCCATCCCCCACCTCTGCAGGAGTTGCTCCAATGCTAGCAGGTGTGTTTGGTTCAGTCTCCTATGGGGTCACTGCTCCTTTCCCCTGGGTCCTGGTGCACACAATACTCTGTGTGTGCCCTCCAGGAGTGGAGTCTCTGTTTCCCCCAGTCCTGTGGAAATCCTGCAGTCAAATCCTGCTGGCCTTCAAAGCCAGATTCTCTGGGGCTTTCCAGTCCTGTTGCTGGACCACCAGTCTGGGAAGCGTGACTTGGGGCTCAGAAACTTCACTCCAGTGGGAGAACATCTGTGGTTTAATCATTCTCCAGTTTGGGGGTCGCTTACCCAGAAGGTATGGGATTTGATTTTATCGTGATTGTGCCCCTCCTACCATCTCATTGCTGCTTCTCCTTTGTCTTTGGATGTAGGGTATATCCTCCTTGGTGGATTCCAGTGTCTTCCTGTCATTGGCTGTTCAGAAGTTAGTTGTGATTTTGGTGCTCTTGCAAGAGGAGGTGAGCACACATCCTTCTACTCTGCCATCTTGAACCAATCTCTTAAGTAATATTTCTTCACTGGCAAGGTTTTAATTTGGGAAATCTCAGACTATTTCTCTTACAATTAGTTCATGGGTATCTGGCCCTCCCAACATGCTTGTGATCTCAGTGAATGATGCCACCATCTTCTCTGGTCCCCCAATCATAAAACTGGGGTTATCACCCTCTCCTTTCTTCATGTCTTCTAACCAGTCATGCAATCCCATCAGCAATCATTTTTCTATCCCAAGGGTGTGCTCTTAAATATTTTACCAGTGAAAACAATGTAGAGAAGTTTCTTACAAATGTTACTGATATAGATGATGTGTCATACACAATTTATAAATAATCATAAAATATACAATACTCTATTTAAATTCCGTATGGCCAGTCAGGTCTCACAGATGCTTTAGGTGATTTTTGCTCAAGTTTTGTGTATAGAGCCAATCTATGGTTGCAGTTGAAGAAAATGGATGACCAACTGTGGTTCCTACAGAGATGTTGTTTCATATTTTTATTTGTATTAATGATTAAGATGAAAGTGAAGCAACTAAGATGGATGTGGTAACTAAACTCAGTAAATACTGTGAGTGATGGTTTTGCTGAATTAGATAATAGTTTTTGAATACTGGCAGAATATTTACTTAATTTTTTGCACTATTTAAAATGTAATGTTACAGATATGACATACTGTTATGTTTAACCTGAATTGTTCTCTTTTCTCACCACTTTCTTTAGTCTAGAAAATAACTTTGCAGTTATTTTCATAGCACTTTCAGATTTCTGTGGTGTAAATTCTCCCACCATGCCTGGTTCTAAACTAACAATGTGATATTGCTGAATGCAACATTAGAAATATGTGAACAGTGGCATAAAATTACATAGCATTTCTGCAGTATAGATACAGTAGATGTAAGTAAACTAGAGAACATAAAAAATAATAAAATGTAATAAAATAGGAAGGAAATGATGAGTTTCTAGTATTTTTACCTTTGTTTTTAATATAGTATACTTTTATATAATTTTTAATTTGGTTTCTATTAAAAGTCATGCTTAACAACCATTTTGAACAATTCTTGAAAATTTAACAATAGGTTCTCATGAGCCAGTGAGAGTTAGGTCCAGCACACTGGTGTATTACCTACCTTCCAGCATACCCTAAATACACCTACACTACCTAGTCAACACCTAACACTTGTTTTCCTGGGCTGTTATGGCAATATAGAAACTGACTTTATTGTGCCCTACTCTTGACTCCCTTTGAAGCTGGAGGGAGCTTGCACAAGTCTTTAAATGACACTTTCCTGCTTAAATTCTTTTAGTACTTCACTTTTATTTTGAAGATTAAATCAAATACTTTGTTATTAGGTACACCTTCAAGTTCAGAAAAGTATATGTTTCTCAATTTCACCTCCCAAACACTACCAAATGAACTGCAATGCTCTAGGCAAAAACAAACAAACAAAACACACACACACACACACACACACACACACACACACACGTTTCCTGGACACTTTACCCTTCCTCACAAATGCTTACATTTGATTTCATTACCTTTCTTCTGCCTCCAACTTTATTCCCCTGAATTGTGTTAAAATACTTAAACAAACCCTTGTCATTGAAACCTCACTTGACCTACCTTGACTGAGCCAGGTAGACATTTTCTGTGTTATATCCATCAACAGTCCATTCATATCTGCAGTGGAAATTTTAATAGTTGATTTACTTGACTACATCCTTAAATAGTTTGAGAGTTACTTGTGTAGAAGCAAATTGACATTAGTTTCCTTCAATGTGCAGGACACTGCTCTAAGCACTTTCCATATTTATCTCATTTGCCTAAAGGGACAATTAATACTTTACACATTAGGAAACAGAAGCTCATAGAGCACACATACACTGCCCAAGGTCACAAGACTCCCAAATGGTGGGGCTCAGAATAAAATATAGGGGAGCATATAGATGGAGTTGCTTTCTGCAACATACCTTGCTTCCTTATTCATCTCCAGATTCCAGGAGTCTAGCACAGTATCTGGCAAAAAGTGGTGCTCAGTAACAGTGGACAATTTCATGAAGAAATTCAGTGATTCTCAAGTGTGTTCCCTATGGAACAGTGTTACTAGAAGAGCTGATTAAAGTGCAGATTCATATGGCTCACTCCAGACCTGCAGAATGAGATTATTTATGCACACGAAATATTAAGGAATTTTGAATTAATTGTGTGTGTGATTAACTTTAGAAATTATTTCATATTCTTTCATACTCATTCACTGTAGCCTGATATACAGTGGCACAGAATTACACAATGTTTCTGCCATACAGATACAATGGACAGAAATAGTCTTAAGAGCAGACTCCACCTTCCCTCTCTGTGAAGAGTGAGAGAATCATAGGATTTCTAACACAAAATCTGACTGGTTTTGTTAGTAGACCCCCCACTTGGCATAATACTGGGAACCAGATGGCCTCCTTACAGAGGAATGACCTATGATGGAGCCAGCTGGAACTGACTGTGCTTATCACTTCCCAACTCCACATTCATTGACTTCACATTGTTAGCCTGAAATTGGTTTTGGTGGGATTATTTACACCATGGAAATTGGCAAAGGCTACAGATTAGGCCTTTCTCCCCTTCCCCCAAGAGCCACTTTCTATGTATTTACTAGCATGCTTCTGAATCACCAAACTAGGACCTGTGGTCACTGTGGAACAATTTTTTTTGGAAAGGTTTGTGATATTGTTTCTCTTAGATTTCCTCTGCATTATGTTCTCTGGATCAATTAGCAGAAATCTCTTATTTCAAAAATATTACCATATACAATTTTCCTAGTTCAGTCAGTATTCATTTCCTTGTGTTATGTGTTTTCATTTCACATTCTTAAACATTCAGCAGCAGTTTAGTGCTGTTTTTGATTCATGGTGGCTGCTTACATTACCTTCCCATTTAAAATCATGGGTGAAATCAATGTCATTTTTTTTCTCTTTGAAGTTGACCTTGCTAATATCATTCCATAAACTGAAAATCATTTTCTATCTTATTATTCACTGATTTTAAGACTTCACTAAACAGCTAATCCATGTGGTACTACTTTTTGCCAATTCATTTTAGTAAAATTTAAAAGTAAGGTTATAGGAGGAGGCAGACAACATTATCTTCACACAGTATTTGCTATTTTCCCTCCATTATCAAATTTTGTTTTAACTTCATGCCAAGTAGAAGTTATACTGGAGTAGATAGATTGTTTTAAAGCCATAAAAAGTATTTTCCTCCTTTGGACAATTAAAAATTTTAGCTCATTAAAATTGGAATTGTGAATTTTAATTATTTAGCCTGGAAAAGAGAAGGCTAATTTTGCAAAGTAAACTGGACATAAATTCAACCAATACAGCTAAAAAAAAAAAAGGTATTTCAGGAAATATTATTGCCAAATATTACCACTGGTTACCAAGAGTGGTTTAAATTTCCTTTCTTTGTGTGCTTATTAAATAGTTTGGCTTCTTTGATTGCATATAGCAGATGCTAACTTGAGACAACTTTATTTAAAAGAGAAAAAAAATTATTGCAGGGATATGTCATAGCAGCTAAATCAAGGAATAAAAAAAAATGCAGCTAGCCTACATTAAATATATTGAACACAGGAAATGGAATGCTAAATGGAAATCTGGAAGAATTCTTTTTCTACTTCTAATTTCTCTTCTTTCTCTCTGATACTCTATTGTCTCTCTGTATACTAGCTTTTCTGCTCCTCAGACCACAGTTTAAGTGATTACTTCTTCACAGCTCCTGATAAATCTCCTCTGCTCAAGATAGAAGCCCAGAATGACTGAAAAAAATTTTAGTTCCAATTCGAAATTTTCTGGAAAAGGACCCTGACACTGTTTATACCTAGTATCTTAGTATCTTACTACATAATACAAGTATAACTGCTGGGGACAGTATTTGTTTTCTGTACTGTGTAAAAAATCACTACAAATTTAGAGATTTAAAATAATACATACTTATTATCTAACAGTTTCTGTGGTTTGGGATTCCAAGCACAGCTTAACTGGGTCCTCACAAGTCTGTAATCAAGGTGTTGCCTGGGCTGCATTCTTTTCTCTCTCTCTCTCTCTCTCCTCTTTTTTTATTGAAGTATAGTTGATTTGCAATTTTGTGCTAGTTTCAGGTGTACAGCAAAGTGATTCAGTTATATATATATTCTTTTTTAGATTCTTCTCCCTTATAGGTTATTACAAAATATTGAGTACAGTTCCTTGTGCTATACAGTAGGTCCTTGTTGGTTATCTATTTTATATGTAATAGTGTGTATCTGTTAATCCCAGTTGAAGACACAACTAGGAAATATCTACTTCCAAACTCACTAAGTATTTGTTTCCTTGAATGACTGTATGACTGAAGGTCCAGGTTCTTACTGGCAATTGACTGAGTCTGCCCTGCAGTCCTAGAGGCCACTTGCAGTTCCCTGCTATGTGGCACTCTCCATAGAAAGTTCATAATGTGGATGCTTCCTTCTTCAAGATGGAGAACCTGTCTCTCTCACTAAGCTACAGTCTATAAGAAAAGATAAACAGAAATTGGCACCTCATTACTTTTGCCATTTAACAAAACCTAACCAATGGAAGGTTTTGCCATCACTCTTTATCTTGTTCTATTAGTTAGAAGCAAGGTACTCGTTCTACCATCACTTTAAAAATTTTTAAATGGTCTTACACATTGAAGGTTACCCTAGTGTATGTCCATCACAAGGACCCACTTCTATGTCCTATAGATATGGGAGGGAAGGGAAATAATTCTCAGAGGAATTATTATAAACTAGATGAGCTGGCATATGTAATAAAAGGTAACCATAACATCTGCTAAGACCAAGCGACATTGAGATGACTTGGTGCTATTCTGTCAGGAGTTAAATCAGTAACAGCAGGTGTCTGTCACTAGCTTCTGACCTTAATAAGAACATCTGTAATGTTTCTTCTTTAAATAATGTTTTAGGTTTGGGTAGGTGTTTTTTACCATGTTGCCACAGCATCCTTTTATTTCTAATAAGTAGAGACTTTTTTTTTTTTTTTTTTTGTGGTACATGGGCCTCTCACTGTTGTGGCCTCTCCCATTGCGGAGCACAGGCTCCAGACGCGCAGGCTCACCGGCCATGGCTCATGGGCCTAGCAGCTCCGCAGCATGTGGGATCTTCCCGCACCGGGGCACGAACTCGTGTCCCCTGCATCGGCAGGTGGACTCTCAACCACTGCGCCACCAGGGAAGCCCAACAAAGATCTTTTAATTCTGAATGGATTTTAAATACCAAATGTCTTTTAGGCATCATTGAGAGTTGTCATTTTTCTACTTTGATTATTAATGCAATGAGTTATAAGGATGTATTTCCTCATTTGAACCATCTTTACATTTGTGGAATAAATCCTGCTTAGAGTTGGGATACTTGTAAATATTCCATGAGAGGGAGTTGATTTGAGATTTTAATTATCTACACTTACAGAGGTCTCCAATATTAGTTTTTTGAATGTAATTTTTATCAGCTTTTGGTGTCAAGATGATATTAGTATTGTAGTAACTTTTCCATTTTTGTATGCTCTGGAATGGTTAAAATAGCAAGGAAAGCATTTCTTGAAGTTATGGTTGAAATTGCCCCAAACTTGCATTAATTCAAAAATTTTAATGAAGATAGGGAATCATTTCTAAGACAGGGTTAAATTACTTTCATGGTTATTGGCCAATTAAAGTTCTGTCTTTCATAGGTCATTTTTTTTTACATCAATGTATGGCATATGTTTGGATTGCCACAACTTGTGATAAACTCTCACCCACCAATTGAACATGTATCTCAACCACTGGAAACACCTTGCCTTAGTCTTTGACCTTTGTATCAGGTTGGGAAACTTTCTCTAATTTTTCTGAAAGAGATGGATAGTAAATATTTTATGCTATGTGGACCAATAGTAAAATTTAAAAATATGTATAGGTAGATATACAACCAAGAGAATATAGCCATTTAAAAATACAAAAACCAGTCTTTGCCTCTGGGCAAAGAATATGGTCTGGATTTTGCTAGCAGGTCATAACATTTATCTTAATTTATTGAAAATTTTTTATGGGTAAGCAAGTAGAATAGAGCAAAGAAGTAATATAAAGAGGTTTAGTATTCCTTGAAGAGTTCAGTTTTGTTGTTGTTGTTGTTTTGTTTGTTTGTTTTTGAGAGGAGATTGGAAACTTCAAGAAAAGTTTTTACCCCTGGTTCTTTATAATATTTTAGACAAACATGCATAAATAGATGTTTACATAAACACATACATAGAGGCATTACATATATGTTTTAGTATCACTGTTATTTGTCTCTTTCTTTATTGTGGTTCTTCCCTCTTTCATTTCTCCAACTTCTCCATACCCCATGGAAACATAATTTATACGCTTTCACATTTTGCTCTGAGATCATATTGTCATACAAAATATGCACACTTATTAGAAAAATACACATTTATATCCATAACTATACCTATCATTGTTTGTGTTTTATGAAAATAAAATAATTTAAGCACACTCCATTCTGTTTTTTAAAAAAAATATTAAGAATACCTCATGTAAATTCCTGAAAGTGAACTTGGGAAATTTCTAATTCATTGTTTCTAAAGATTGTGTGTTCAGAAACCATTGTGTGTTTAGAAATTCTTTAGAGTGTTCCATAATTTAGTCAGAAATTAACCACTTGAGAGGCACTCATTATGCCTTCAGCATTGTTTTGTTTAGAATTTGTTTTCCTTGACATACTTGTGTTTATATCCTTACCAATATTTATTCTATGTGATTGATTCCAATGAAAATTTATAGTTATATATTTATTTATAATTTTATCAGATGTTTCCAGTTTACTTTCTAATAAATTGAAGTAATTCACATTTCTGTAAAAAAATATTAGTAACTTTTGCCCACATCCTGCTAGTAGCAGATATTGAACCTGCTAGTAGTAGGTTTTTAATTTATTTTTCTTTTTAATTTTTTTTCAGTGTGGATAATATAATGCATTGTTTTATTACAAGTTTATGAGATTTTTTAAATATTTGAAATAAAGTTTATTGAATAGCAGTTAGTATTATAATATAAAAACTCTTGAAAATCAACAATAAGATAATTAAGACTCAATTTTGAGGAGGCAATTCACAGAGAGCAAATCAAAATCTCAACAATCCAACAGAAAATACACAACTCAAAAGGAAAATTAAAATTTTAATGGGCAATATGTCCTGTGATCTATTTCCGAATTCCCTCTCCTATTTCTATTGATTTGATTAAAGCAACATGATTGTTCTTCAAATTTTTCTTTACTATTTTCAACAATGATTCTTCCACATAAAAGTTAATGCTCTGATTTTAAATAGCTGCAGGAAATTTATATCCTATTTCTGTAAATTCTTTTTCAGCATTGATTCATATGACCAAATTATTTTCTCCTTTCATTGGTTATTATAATGAATAAGGTTGATAGGCTTCCTGATATTGAATCATGTTTCTGGTACTAAACCCTGGTACTGAACCCAGATATTCTGATCTTG
This sequence comes from Delphinus delphis, assembly GCF_949987515.2. Taxonomy (NCBI): domain Eukaryota; kingdom Metazoa; phylum Chordata; class Mammalia; order Artiodactyla; family Delphinidae; genus Delphinus; species Delphinus delphis. The sequence continues at coordinate 43,381,419 of NC_082690.1, read as the reverse complement.
GAAATTTTCCATTTGTTTCTATGGCCTGAAAAGTTTTTAAAATATAAATATCATCTGCTATTTAAAGGAGAACCCTAACTTTTTAGTAAACCCTTCTGATCCTATTGGCTTTTTACAATAGATTTATAAGCACTTTGCAATCTCTTCTATTATAATGATTCTATTGTAGATTTCTAGTTTGTGTCGATTTTTGTAATTTATATTTTGCTTGGAAATTATTCACTTCTAATTTTGAAATAAAACATCTTAGAGTTGTAAGGCTATTCTCTTATAAATTTTTAACCCTCTCGTTTATCTGTAGTTGTGTCCTTTTCTCCATCTTTTCTATTTTTACTGTCTTTTTTTTAAAACTCAGATTAACGCTCACATATTTACTTGTAATATCTTTTGTTAATCTTGACAAAATACTATGAAAATTATTGTCATCTCTGGTTTACAGATGAGACATGAATTTATCCTAATCAAAATGACAGATATTTTCAATTATAAAATCCATTTTTTATACTGGAAAAGTGGTAGTATTTTATAATGCTGGCAAGCTTGTATGTTAAGATAGTATTTTGGCTACCAACTAAACAACAATGGAGAAAAATTGTGACAATGTCTTTGTTTTTTAACATAGCTATTGTATTTCTAAATTTTTATGTAAGGATATAATTAAGATTATGCAGAAAGATTTCACTAACTTGGAATGCTTACTGTCAAATAATTTAAGATATTAAAAAACTTTGAGACAAAATAAATGACCATGAGAAAACTTTGGATAAATAAACAATGGCACAGTACTACAATGAAATGATGAAACACAGTAGCTATTCAATCATTTAAAAGCTTTTCTAGCATTACTGATATGGAAAAATATTCACAGAATAATACTACGATGACAAAATTTAAATCTTATATGATCCAATTTTTAAAAATCTACAAATGGATGCATGTAAAAACTATCTGATATGTTCATTAAGAGGGTTAACACTGGTGTAATTATTAGTGTTGTTTATTTGCTTATTTTTTTATAACCATTATATGCTCATGTAAGAGAAATCAAAGCCCATTTATTTAAATATTTAAACGAATATAATGATTTTGACACCATAATAAGTAACATCTTTGAATTCTCAAACTTTCTGACATATTGAATCAGTTCAGTGAGACAGAAGAACTTATAGAGTATTTATGCTATCACCTTATTTATCTACTTATTGACTCCACCAAAAGTGACACATTTACTTAAATGAAAGACCCAGAACAAATAATACCAGCAGAGTGTTCTATTTCAAAATCTCCCAGTTAAAATTGTTCCCTTCAAACTCTGCCCTTTATCTCTATCTCTCTTCAAGGCATTTATTACATTATAATTTTAATACAGATACTTGTAGAGCCACTGCTATTGGACTGTAATCTCCATAGAGCATGAAAACATATTTTGGTCACATTTGTATCTTCAATTGTACGTATTACAGTAATTTAAATAACCTAAGTAATGGATTTTGTGATGGAATAAATAAATGAATGAATGAATGAGAGTTAGTTAGGAGACTGCTACTGTGTTTGAAGACTCACGAAGAAAGAGGTGTGTCATAGCTTGGGATCCCTAGAAACAAAGCCTCAGGCAAGGGTAAGATACCAGTGATTTTTACAGGATGTATAATTTCACAGCAACCAAAGGAAAAGAAAACTGAACCATCAGAAGCAACACAACGTAATGAATGACTTACTGTGTTGGCCATTCCTTCTTGACAAGCCACACAATAAAACCAAGTACATTCACTTGACCAGTCAGTCATAGAGGAACCTCTCTTCAGAACTGTATATCAGAAGGAAAAAGGTAGAGAAAGAGAATCCATCTGCCTGCTCTTTCTCTTGTTTGCCATTACTTAAAGTTTGCCCTACAAGGAGTTAACCAGATCAGATCCCACACCTCCTCACACTCGTTTCCAAGTTATATAACCTTATTGCAACATCTCAGGAAGTCAGATCCATGTTTTATGTTACCTTGAGACTTCTGAAAGTGCTGCAAAGAGCTAGAAGTTCCATCTGTGAGGCTGGTAGGTCTCAGAATACACACCTCATGATCTTCCATGGCATCAGTAAGCCTGAAAAGAAGTTGAGGGGGATAAGTGGCCAAGGGTGTGGAAGAAGATTTGACTGAGAGAATTTAAAGAGGTGCAGAAGAGGTATTCAATACAATATCCAAAAACACTGAAATACAAATTAATTATTAATTATTGTCAAGGTCACAAAGAAATGCTGTTGTTAGTACTTGGGTTCTATTGTGAGACATTCTGCAAAGCATAGGAAAACATAAAATTATTGCCCTATGAAAGTAAAATAAAACAATGCATTATTTATCTGTGCAAAGATATGCAAACAATTAATATTAATTTTATTTAATGCTTAGTATGGTCTGGCCATTTTTTTAAAATTATCACTTAGTATACACAAAATTCTTAAAGATATGATTATAACTTTATATCATTATAATTCCAAATTTAAAGATTAGAAAAGTGAAGCTTGGAAACTTTAATTTGCCCCAAATCACATAGCTAGTATGTTGTAGACGTGATTTTAAAACCCAGGAAATCTGATTCCAGAGATGGCCCACTTAATGTACCACCCACAGAACTGCAACAAGACATATTACTACAAGGTGAATACTACGCGTTCCCTGAACCTATCAGAAGGCTTATCAAGAAGAGTCAATCATCCATGGCAACTAAAGGCAACAGAATTAGAGTGAAAAAGCACTGTCCATAGATATTGTCTGAGTTTGAGACTATATCTAAATTTGATGGCAAATATATGAGGGAGAGGGAGACTACAGAGCCTTAACCTGAAGACCAGAGAAATGTATTATAAACTAATGCAATTCCATTCTTGCTTTGTAAACCAGTCTCTGGGAGCTTATGTAATGTATCAGTCCCTATGAGATAGAGCTACTTCACATATGAGACAGAGCTACTTCACATATTCTGGAAATCAAGTTTCAGAGTTAGCAAGGTGGGTGCAAAATCTTGACAATAGGGAATTCACCAAAGAATGAGGCCTGGAAGTGCGATTTTTTCCTCCTAAAATTACGTTTTTTTGTTTGCTTGTTTGTTTTTTTTTGTTTTTATTTAATGCCTTTTACATTTGGGCATTCATCTTATGCTTTTTACATTGTGGTTGCTGTCTTGTCAAAATAAGAGTTACTGTGTCTCACATTTGATTTTTTTCAAAATGCCTTATTTAGTAAGAAGCAAAGCTAAAAGCATAATTCTGTCTAAGCCTATATTTTGGTGTGAGATTGGCATATTTTTACTTCACATTGAATATAGCCAGATACTGAAGTAATCTTTGATTATGGTTTTTTGGTACAGGTGACTAGGGCCTGACCTCACCCATCTAGGTCTTTAAATTTGAATATATGTATAAGAGTAATAGCTTCCTTCTGACTTCCTTGCACAATGAGCAGATGATCTAAACTCATTTAATATGGGTCTGGCTACATCTGAGTAACCATTTTTTTCAAGGTTACAAACTTATGGCATTCATCCATTTCTATAAAAAAGTTCATCCTGAGAATCAAGAATCCATAGGGTTAATTTTGTCACCTGGAACATGCTTACATCATCCACCCATCTGACTCTTACTTTTTTTGTCATCCATCTCACAGATTTAAAGGAAACTTTAATAATAATGTTAATTTTTTTTACATTGAAATTATATAAAACATTTGATATAATAAAACCTCATTAGCTAGCTATTTTAAGGAATTGAAATCTACTGGAGATATTAAAATTGGTCTCTAGAGGCATTTTGATAGATATTAGTGACAGTGGAGCAGAAGTCATACCAGAAGAGAATGCATTTTGTCACACCAAAGAAAAACATTTTGTAAATTCACAACTCACCCAGATTTCAAAGTCTTTGTTGTAAGGCTGATTTGCTTTCATTAACTGAAATTCTATAGTAGATACTGGTGACCTAAGAGAAGTTGCTTAGTTAGGTGTCAAACTAATGAGGTTCTATTATAGAGGTTTGTTTTGTTTGGTTGTTTTTTCATTTAAATCTGAAAGAAATCAAGTTTAGGTCTTTTAAACACTAAAGAGAAAAATTTGACTTACACTAGTGTTTAGTTTGGTGCCAAACTTCCAATGAAATTAATTTGTATATCCTGAATTTTATTCACAGAGATTATCCTCATAGACTCATCCTTCACTTTAGTACATTCAACTGTCTTAAATTTTCCTAGTTCAAACTGCCCTGTTCCTTGACTAAAATGATGTTAATTTTTCTTTCTTTTAAGTGAGAGAGAAAGAGAAATTAAGGCAAAACTCTCTGCTGGAATGCTAAAAGATTGGGCTTTTTAATTGTAAAATTTGTAGTTATTATGCTTAGATTTATTCCATAGTTAGAGTAACATTTCTCTGCTTCAAGTTTGTAAACAATGTAAACCCTCTACCAGAACCCCAGAAATGAGTGAAGGATAAAGCACAGAGAGGCAGGGAAAGAAAAGAATCTACTTGAAAATGGTCTTGTTGAGAAAAGAAGAATGAGGGAGTGATCACACTTGAGACCTGTTCCTTAAACCCACAAGTCTAGGCTGTAGTCCATTGGAGTTGTAAGATTTGCTTTGTGATTGACATCACAAAGTGATAACAGTCTCCTATATAACCTAATTAAATTTTAAAATTTTCTATGCTTTCCATGTACTATTAAATAATGAAGAGCAACAGAATTGGGACTTTTTCTCTTGTCAACAAGGTTTCCAAAAGGGCGGATTCTTCTCATTACTGAAGCTTACTGATTTACAAGTATCTCTTAATTGACTATAGATAATGACATTGAATATTTAATATTATACTATCATTAGCACACTTATTACTCATCTAAATCATACAATTGTGGCAATTAAGAATTACACTGGGAGCAGCTTCAAGATGGCAGAAGAGTAAGACGTGGAGATCACCTTCCTCCCCACAAATACATCAGAAATACATCTACATGAGGAACTGCTCCTATAGAACACCTACTGAATGCTGGCAGAAGACCTCAGACCTCCCAAAAGGCAAGAAGCTACCCACGTACCTGGGTAGGGCAAAAGAAAAATGGAAAAACAGAGACAAAGAATAAGGATGGGACCTGCACCCGTGAGAGTGAGATATGAAGGAGGAAAGGTTTCCACACACTAGGAAGCCCCTTCGCAGACGGAGACTGTGGGTGGTGGAGGGGGGGAGCTTTGGAGCCGCAGAGGAGAGCACAGTGACAGGGGTGCAGAGGGCAAAGCGGAGAGATTCTCGCACAGAGGATTGGTGCCGACCAGCACTCACCCGCCGGGGCGAGCGGGGTCTGGGAGCTGAGGCTTGGGCTTCGGAGGTCAGGGCCCAGGCAGACGACTGGGGTTGGCTGCTTGAACACAGCCTGAAGGGGTTAGTGCGCCACAGTGAGCCGGGAGGGAGTCCGGGAAAAAGTCTGGAGCTGCCGAAGAGGCAAGAGACTTTTTCTTCCCTCTTTGTTTCCTGGTGCTCGAGAAGAGGGGATTAAGAACGCCTCTTCTAGGAGATCCAGAGACGTGCCCGAGCCGAGGCTATCAGCACAGACCACAGAGACAGGCATGAAATGCTGAGGCTGGTGCTGCTGCCACCAAGAAGCCTGTGTGCGAGCACAGGTCACTATCCACACCTCCCCTCCCGGGAGCCTGTGCAGCCCGCCAATGCCAGGGTCCCGTGATCCAGGGACAACTTCCCAGGGAGAACGCATGCGCGCCTCAGGCTGGTGCAACGTCACACTGGCCTCTGCCGTTTCAGTCTCGCCCCGCATCCGTACCCCTCCCTCTCCCCGCCTGAGTGAGCCACAGCCCCCGAATCAGCTGCTCCTTTAACCCCATCCTGTCTGAGTGAAGAACAGACGCCCTCAGGTGACCTACACACAGAGGCGGGTCCAAATCCAAAGCTGAAACCCAGGAACTGTGCGAACAAAGAAGAGAGAGGGAAATTTCTCCCAGGAGCCTCAGGAGCAGCGGATTAAAGCTCCACAATCAACTTGAAGTACCCTGCATTGTGGAATACCTGAATAGACAATGAATCATCCCAAAGTGAGGAGGTGGACTTTGGGAGCAAAAGATATATTATTTTTTCCCTTTTTTCTCTTTTTGTGAATATGTATGTGTATGCTTCTGTGTGTGATTTTGTCTGTATAGCTTTGCTTTCACCATTTGTCCTAGGGTTCTGTCCTATTTTTTGTTTGTTTGTTTGTTTATTTTTACTTTTTACAATTTTTTCTAAATTATTTTTTATTTTAATAAATTTATTTTACTTTATTTTATTTTATCCTCTTTCTTTCTTTCTATTTATTCTCCCTTTTATTCTGATCCATGTGGATGAAAGGCTCTTGGTGGTCAGCCAGGAGTCAGTGCTGTGCCTCTGAGGTGGGAAACCCAACTCCAGGACACTGGTCTACAAGAGACCTCTCAGCTCCACGTAATATCAAATGGCGAAAATCTCCCAGAGATCTCCATCTCAACGCCAAGACCCAGCTTCACTCCATTACCAGCAAGCTACAGTGCTGGACATCCTATGACAAACAACTAGCAAGACAGAAACACAGTCCCACCCATTAGCAGAGAGGCTGCCTAAAATCATAATAAGGCAACAGACACTCCAAAACACACCAACAGACGTGGACCTGCCCACCAGAAAGACAAGATCCAGCCTCATCCACCACAACACAGGCACTAGTCCCCTCCACCAGGAAGCCTACACAATGCACTGAACCAACGTAAGCCACTGGGGACAGACACCAAAAACAATGGGAACTATGAACCAGCAGCCTTTGAAAAGGAGACCCCAAACACAGTAAGTTAAGCAACATGAGAAGACAGAAAAACACACAGCAGATGAAGGAGCAAGGTAAAAACCCACAAGACCTAATAAATGAAGAGGATATTGGCAGTCTACCTGAAAAAGAATTCAGAATAATGATAGTAAAGATGATCCAAAATCTTGGAAGTAGAATAGACAAAATACAAGAAACGTTTAACAAGGACCTAGAAGAACTAAAGAGCAAACAAACAATGAAGAACAACACAATAAATGAAATTAAAAATTCTCTAGATGGGATCAATAGCAGAATAACTGAGGCAGAAGAATGGATAAGTGACCTGGAAGATAAAATAGTGGAATTAACTACTGCAGAGCAGAATAAAAAAAAAAAAAAAAGAATGAAAAGAACTGAGGACAGTCTCAGCGACCTCTTGGACAAGATTAAACACACCAACATTCAAATTATAAGGGTCCCATAAGAAGAAGAGAAAAAGAAAGGGACTGAGAAAATATTTGAAGAGATTATAGTTGAAAACTTCCCTAATATGGGAAAGGAAATAGTTAATCAAATCAAGGAAGCACAAAGAGTCCCATACAAGATAAAACCAAGGAGAAACACACCAAGACACATATTAATCAAACTATCAAAAATTAAATACAAAGAAAACATATTAAAAGCAGCAAGGAAAAAAACAACAAATAGCACACAAGGGAATCCCCATAAGGTTAACAGCTGATTTTTCAGCAGAAGCTCTGCAAGCCAGAAGGGAGTGGCAGGACATATTTAAAGTGATGAAGGAGAAAAACCTACAACTAAGATTACTCTACCCAGCAAGGATCTCATTCAGATTTGATGGAGGAATTAAAACCTTTACACACAAGCTAAAGCTGAGAGAGTTCAGCACCACCAAACCAGCTTTACAACAAATGCTAAAGGAACTTCTCTAAGCAGGAAACACAAGAGAAGGAAAAGACCTACAATAACAAACCCAAAACAGTTTAGAAAATGGGAATAAGAACATACATATCGATAATTACCTTAAATGTAAATGGATTAAATGCTCCCATCAAAAGACACAGACTCACTGAATGGATACAAAAACAAGACCTGTATATGCATCCTGTCTACAAGAGACCCACTTCAGACCCAGGGATGCATACAGACTGAAAGAGAGGGGATGGAAAAAGATATTCCATGCAAATGGAAACCAAAAGAAAGGTGGAACAACAATTCTCATATCAGACAAAATAGAATATAAAATGAAGACTATTAGAAGAGACAAAGAAGGACACTACATAATGATCAAGGGATCAATCCGAGAAGAAGATATAACAAGTGTAAACATTTATGCACCAAACATAGGAGCACCTCAACACATAAGGCAAATACTAACAGCCATAAAAGGGGATATTGACAGTAGCACAATCATAGTAGGGGACATTAACACCCCACTTTCACCAATGGACAGATCATCCAAAATGAAAATAAATAAGGAAACACAAGGTTTAAATGATACATTGAACAAGATGGACTTGATATTTATAGGATATTCCATCCAAAAACAACAGAATATACATTCTTCTCAAGTGCTCATGGAACATTCTCCAGGATAGATCATATCTTGGGTCACAAATCAAGCCTTGGTAAATTTAAGAACATTGAAATCATATCAATTATCTTTTCTGACCACAATGCTATGAGACGAGATATCAGTTACAGGAAAAAATCTGTAAAAAATACAAACACATGGAGGCTAAACAATAAACAACTTAATAACCAAGAGATCACTGAAGAAATCAAAGACATAATCAAAAAATATATAGAAACAAATGACAACAAAAATATGACAACCCAAAACCTATAGGATGCAGCAAAAGCAGTTCTAAGAGAGAAGTTTATAGCAACACAATCCTACCTTAAGAAAAAAGAAACATCTCAAATAAAAAACCTAACCTTACACTTAAAGCAATTAGAGAAAGAAGAACAAAATAACCCCAAAGTTATCAGAAAGAAATAAATCATAAAGATCAGATTAGAAATAAATGAAAAGGAAATGAAGGAACCGATAGCAAAGATCAATAAAACAAAACGCTGGTTCTTCCAGAAGATAATCAAAATTGATAAACCATTAGTCAGACTCATCAAGAAGAAAAGGGAGAAGACTCAAATCAATAGAATTAGAAATGGAAAAGGAGAAGTAACAACTGACACTGTAGAAATACAAAGGATCATGAGAGATTACTATGAGCAGCTATAGCCAATAAAATGGACAACCTGGAAGAAATGGACAAATTCTTAGAAAAGCACAACCATCTGGAACTGAACTAGGAAGAAATAGCAAATATAAACTGACCAATCACAAGCACTGAAGTTGAAACAGTGATGAAAAATGTTCCAACAAAAAAAAGCCCAGGACCAGATGGCTTCACAGGCACATTCTAGCAAACATTTACAGAAGAGCTAACAGCTATCCTTCTCAAAGTCTTCCAAAATATAGCAGAGGGAGGAACACTCCCAAACTCATTCTACGAGGCCACCATCACCCTGATACTAAAACCAGACAAAGACCTCACAAAGAAAGAAAAGTACAGGCCAATATCACTGATGAACATAGATGCAAAAATCCTCAACCAAATACTAGCAAACAGAATCCAACAGCACATTAAAAGGATCATACACCATGATCAAGTGGGGTTTATGTCAGGAATGCAAGGATTCTTCAATATATGCAAATCAATCAATGTGATACACCATATTAACAAAGTGAGGGAGAAAAAACATATGATCATCTCAATCGATGCAGAGAAAGCTTTCGACAAAATTCATCACCGATTTATGATAAAATGCCTGCAGAAAATAGGCATAGAGGGAACTTTCCTCAACATAATAAAGGCCATATATGATAAACCGACAGCCAACCTCGTCCTCAATGGTGAAAAACTGAAACCATTTCCACTAAGATCAGGAACAAGGTTTCCCCCCTCACCACTCTTATTCAACATAGTTTTGGAAGTTTTAGCCCCAGCAATAAGAGAAGAAAAAGAAATAAAAGGAATCCAAATTGGAAAAGAAGAAGTAAAGTTGTCACTCTTTGCAGATGACATGATACTGTACATAGAGAATGCTAAAGATGCTACCAGAAAGCTACTAGAGCTAATCAATGAATTTGGTAAAGTAGCAGGATACAAAAGTAATGCACAGAAATCTCTGGCATTCCTATAAACTAATGATGAAAAATCTGAAAGTGAAATGAAGAAAACACTTCCATTTCCCACTGCAACAAAAAAATAAAATATCTAGGAATAAACCTACCTAAGGAGACAAAAGACCTTTATGCAGAAAATTATAAGACATTGATTAAAAAATTAAAGATGATACACACAGATGGAGAGATATACCATGTTCTTGGATTCGAAGAATCAACATTGTGAAAATGACTCTACTACCCAAAGCAATCTACAGATTTAATGCAATCCCTATCAAACTACCAATGGCATTTTTCGCAGAACTAGAACAAAAATTTTCACAATTTATATGGAAACAAAAAAGACCCCAAATAGCCAAAGCAATCTTGTGAACGAAAAATGGAGCTGGAGGAGTCAGGTCCCTGACTTCAGACTCTACTACAAAGCTACAGTAATCAAGACAGTGTGGCACTGGCACAAAAATAGAAATATAGATCAATGGAACAGGATAGAAAGCCCAGAGATAAACCCACACACATATGGTCACATTATCTTTGATAAAGAAAGCAAGAATGTACAGTGGAGAAAAGACAGCCTCTTCAATACATGGTGCTGGGAAAACTGGACCGGTACATGTAAAAGTATGAAATTAGAACACTCCCTAACACCATACACAAATATAAACTGAAAATAGATGAAAGACCTAAATATAAGGCCAGACAGTATCAAACTCTTAGCGGAAAACGTAGATAGAACACTCTATGACATGAATCACAGCAAGATCCTTTTTGACCCACCTCCTAGAGAAATGGGAAAAAAAAAAAAACAAAAATAAACAAATGGGACCTAATGAAACTTAAAATCTTTTTCACAGCAATTGAAACTATAAACAAGACCAAAATGACAACCGTCAGATTGGGAGAAAATATTTGCAAATGAAGCAACTGACAAAGGATTAATCTCCAAAATTTACAAGCAGCTCATGCAGCTCAATAACAAAAAAACAAACAACCCAATCCAAAAATGGGCAGAGGACCTAAATAGACATTTCTCCAAGGAAGATATACAGATTGCCAACAAACACGTGAACTAATGCTCAACATCATTAATCATTAGAAAAATGCAAATCAAAACTACAATGAGATATCATCTCACACCAGTCATAATGGCCATCATCAAAATATCCAGAGACAATAAATTCTGTAGAGGGTGTGGAGAAAGGGGAACACTCTGCACTGTTGGTGGGAATGTAAATTGATACAGCCACTATGGAGAACATTATGGAGGTTCCTTCAAAAACTAAAAATAGAACTACCATACGACCCAGCAATCCCACTACTGGGCATATACTCTGAGAAAACCAGAATTCAAAAAGAGTTATGTACCAAAATATTCATTTCAGCTCTATTTACAATAGCCAGTCATGGCAGCAACCTAAGTGTCCATCAACAGATGAATGGATAAAGAAGATGTGGCACTTATATACAATGGAATATTACTCAGCCATAAATACAAATGAAATTGAGTTATTTGTAGTGAGGTGGATGGACCTAGAGTCTGTCATACAGAGTGAAGTAAGTCAGAAAGAGAAAAAGAAATACCGTATGCTAACACGTATATATGGAATCTAAGAAGAAAAAAAAAAGGTCATGAAGAAACTAGGGGCAAGACAGGAATAAAGACACAGACCTACTAGACAATGGACTTGAGGATATGGAGAGGGGGAAGAGTAAGCTGTGACAAAGTGAGAGAGTGACATAGACATATATACACTACCAAACATAAAATAGATAACTAGTGAGAAGCAGCCACATTGCACAGGGAGATCAGCTTGGTGCTTTGTGCCTAGCTAGAGGGGTGGGATATGGAGGGTGGGAGGGAGGGAGATGCAACAGGGAAGAGATATGGTAACATATGTATATGTATAAATGATTCACTTTGTTATAAAGCAGAAATTAACTCACCATTGTAAAGCAATTGTACTCCAATAAAGATGTTAAAAAAAAAAGAATTACACTGAATAGCAAAGTTGCTAAGTGGCACAATTCCATTTTTTTGCCCCCACATTTGTGATCACGTCATATAAATTTGCAAAATAGGAATTAAATTTTCAATGAGATATTCTTCCTTTATATACTGTACAGTTTATAATTTTCTTCATAATTCTTTTTTAAATTTATTTATCCCCCCAAATTTAATGAGAACCTACTCTGTTTCAGGCACTATACTACTAGATACTTTGTATAAAATGATGAATAAGGTGAATAATTTTCCTACCTTTATGGAGTTTACATCATTAAAAATAAATAAAAGATAGATATGAAGTAAATATAAATAAAATAATTCTGATCAATACTGAGGGAATTAAGCAAAAACATTTTTCTGATAGATATAATAAATACTGAAGGGATTCAGAACGAGCCTCCGCAAAATATTCCACTTAGGCATGCAGACTATCTTGAACTGAAGACAGTGGAAACCCAATGGACTCAAGAAACACTTTTACCTCTCCCTTAACTACCCTAAAGAACTTAGAGGTCCTGGCCCAGAAATAGAGCTATTACCCAGAGATAACTTTTGTTCTGAATGACCTATCTTTATCACAGGACATACATCTAATTACCAAACATCTGCTCTTCTTATCCTGTGAATCACCCTCCTCCCCATTGAAGCCCAGACTTCTATCCCATTCCTTAACTCCAGACGGCATATAAGATTGAGTGGATAAAATATAGTAGGTAACATAATTTATAAATTGGAAGACAACTCAAAGAAAATTTCCATATAGTAAAAATAATGTAAAATACAGAAAATAGCATCAGAGATATATGGACAATATATAAAGGTCAAACACAAGTTTAATTAGGGCCACAGATAGAAAGAGGAGAGATAATAGGGTAAAGGAATATTTTAAATGATGGAAGCTGAGAATTTTCCCAAACAGATGAAAACTATCACCCATAAGTTCAAGAAGCTCTGCAAACCCCAATCAGAATTTAATATATATACTTGTTCACATCAGAGTTAAACTGCTATAAAACAAAGGCAAATTTTAAAAGCAACCAGAATTACATGCACTTTTCTTTACACGTTATATTTCAATTAGCAGATTTAAAAATTGCAGAGAAAACAAAGATTTTAATTTCAAAGTAGCAAAAAAAATCAGCTGTCTGCTCAATAGAAACAATTAGCAATCAAGATGTATAATGATACTTTCAAAGTTCTGAGAAAAAATAACTGTCAGTCTTGAAAGTTACACCCATTAAAAGTATTCTGAAGAAATAAAGGTAGAATTAAGAGGTTTTCTGACAAAAAGAGAGAATTGGTGACAGTAAACCAGTACGAAAAGACACAGTAAAGAAAAATTTTAGGTAGGAAGAAAAGGATCACAAAGGGAAACATTGAATGAAAGGAAGGCATGAAGTGCAAAGAAAAGAGTAAACAGCTGGGGAAATATAATGAATACTCAAATCAATTTTGAAACAAAAATCAAAAGCAAAGGGTGAAGGAATCATGGATATTTGCATATGACCAAACTCATCAAATTGTACATGTTACATATGTGCAATTCTTTGTATATCTATTATACCTTAATAAAACTATTTTAAAAATAAAATTTGACTGCACAAAACATAATTGTAATGCGTTGTGGGATGAAAATATATAAAATTTTAAAAGGCATGACAACATTAACACCCAGGGTGGGATAGAGGTAAATGCAGTAAGAGTGTCCTGGGTATCTTGTATTATTGGGGAAGTTGTAAAGTAATAATTTGTGTTGGACTCTAATAAATCAAAGATAGATGTTTAATCTCAAATGTAACCATTAAAATATTATAAAAATACATATGCAACAAATTAGTGTATGAGAAAAAATGTGAAATGAAAATACTTGATTAATCCAAGGGAAGCTGCAAAAGTAGAGAAAAAAATCATGAAACACTTGGCCTAATTGAATACAAATAACAAAATGATAAATATAAACCCAACTACATCAATAGTTATGTTAAATACAAATAGAATAAATACTCCAAGTTAAAAGCTAATGTTGCCAGACTGGATTAACAAATAAACAAAAGCAAAACAAAAACTAAAAAAAAGGTTATGCTTAAAAGAGATATATCTTAAACATACAGAGAGAAGTAACCAAAACAAATATGGTACAGATATGCTAATATCAGACAAAATAGAGTAATGCAAAGAAAATTGCTAGAGATAAACAGTGACATTACATAATGATAAAAGAGTTGATCCAACAGAAATATCATAATTCTATATCTGTATGTACACAATCACATAGATTCAATACACAAAGAACAAATATTGACTGTTAAAATGAGAAATAGACAAATCTACAATCGTGATGGAAGTGTTAAAAACTTTTCTTTTGTAGCTAATAGAATAAGCAGACAAAAAAAAGTAGCAAGGATAGAGTATGTAAGAAACACAATAAAATGGTGATTATGGATATGTAATATAGACATGCAGAAAACTGAATCTAACAATGAGAGAATAAACTAAAAAATGTTTTTTTCCAGTACCTACTTCAAGATATCTAAAACCAAGGGAGAAGGCATTAAAAACATTTTTGGCTTGCAGTTAAATTTTATCCAAGGACATACTTAAACATAAGTTCCGTTAAATGCACTAAAAAAGCCCCATAATTTGTAACCTCTCTTATCACAAGGAATATTTCTATTTGCATTTGAACAGTTAACTTTAAAAAGTGAATCCTTTCCCCCAAAGTCTAGCTTCTGAGATAACAAGTACTATGTTCTTTTTTGTCTCCATTACTGCAGTTTGAGTTAGGTATGACAACACTTCTAATAAAGAGAGAATTCAGCTCATATGTCATCCTTGTTTTTTGTTGTGAATAGTTTAATAAAATTTAAATTACAAGCAAATTCCAAGTTCGTGTAACATTTGGTTAAAATCCTGAGCTTTGGAGTCTAACAGACCTGGATTTAAATACAATCTTGATATTTGATAACTGTGGTGTTGGGCAGATTAGCTAACTTCACCATAGAATGGAAATAATAATGCTTATTTCATAGGGTTGTGATGAAAATTAAACAAGCTAATATATATAAAAAGCTTATCAGAGTGATGGCATATTATAAATCCAGACAAAGTTGTGCCTATTATTCTCCTTTTCATCAGCTCAGCACATCACTAAATTCATCATCTTATAGTCCTGTATCAATATATTACTCCTCCTCAGGTAGTGCAGCAGGGGGCAGGGATGTAAGGAAGAGGTGGAGGAAGGGAACAAAGGACACTAGACATTATTTTGAAAAATAAAGCAAAGAAAATGATTCCCCAGCAATTGAGAAATGAAGTGTTAAAAAATTATAATCATGCTTAATTCAAGGAGCTCCACTTATAAAAGGAGAATACTTTACACAGTCATAGAATGTGTTAAAACTTAATTCATACTCACTGTCCAGACTGAACATGGTATATGAATGTTAATCTTTCTAAAATGTACTATGTCTTACTTGGCCAGCTTTTTCATGGGATAGTGTATTTCCTTTTTTTTTTTTTTAAAGAAGATGTTGCGGGTAGGAGTTTATTAATTAATTAATTTATTTTTGCTGTGTTGCATCTTCGTTTCTGTGCGAGGGTTTTCTCTAGTTGTGGCAAGCGGGGGCCACTCTTCATCGCAGTGTGCGGGCCTCTCACTATGGCAGCCTCCTTGTTGCGGAGCACAGGCTCCAGACACTCAGGCTCAGTAGTTGTGGCTCACGGGCCCAGCTGCTCCGCGCCACGTGGGATCCTCCCAGACCAGGGCTCTAACCTGTGTCCCCTGCATTAGCAGGCAGATTCTCAACCACTGCACCACCAGGGAAGCCCAGAATAGTATATTTGATGAACACTGGCAACACTTGGCCAGCAGGCCCTCCTTTATCCATGCTGTCATTATTGACCGATCTCCATTCTAATTAACAGGTCATTTTTAATCTTCTGATAAGTCAATAACTTCAGTCAGATTCAGACAAGATTTTATGGATATTGGAGCCATCGTGTACCAATAAGGAACAAATGTTCAGGCATACCTCATTTTACTGCACTGTGCTTTATTGACATGTGTAGATATTGTGTTTTTTAAAAAACAAGATTTGGGACAATGCTGAGTCAAGCAAATGTTCTGGTGCCATTTTTCCAATAGTATTTGCTCGCTTTGTGTCTCTGTGTCACATTTTGGTTAATCTTGCAATGTTTCAAACTTGTTCATCATTATCACCATTGGTGTGGTGATTTTGTGATTAGTGACCTTTGATGTTACTATTGTAATTGTTTTGGGGTGCCACTAACTGTGCCCATGTAAGAGCACAAAATTGACTGATAAATGTTGTGTGTGTTCTGCTTGCTCCATTGACTGCTGTTCTCCATCTCTCTTTCTCTCCTCTGGTCTCCCTATTCCCCAAGACACAACAATATTGAAATTAGGCCAATTAATAACCCTACAATGACCTCTAAGTGTTCAAGTGGAAGGAAGAGTTGCATTTATCTCACTTTAAATCAAAAGCTGGAAATGATTAAGCTTAGTGAGAAAGGCATGTCAAAAGTCGAGATAGGCCAAAAGCTAGGTTTCTTGCATGAAACAGTCAGCCAAGCTATGATTTCAAAGGAAAAGTTTTTGAAGGAAATTAAAAGTGTTACTAGAGTGAGCACAGGAAAGGTAAGAAAGTGAAACAGCCTTTATTGCTGATATGAAGAAAGTTTTAGTAGTCTGGACAGGGGATCAAACCACCCACAACATTCCCTTAAACTAAAGCCTAGTCCAGAGCAAGGCCCTAACTCTCTTCAATTCTATCAAGGCTGAGAGAAGTGAGGAAGCTGCAGAAGAAAAGTCTGAAGCTAGTAGTCTTTGGTTCTTAAGATTTAAGGAAAGAAACAATCTGCATGACACAAAAGGGCAAGGTGAAGCAGCAAGTGCTAATATAGAAGCTGCAGCAAGTTATCCAGAAGATCTAGCTAAGATAATGAAATAAGGAGGCTACACTAAACAACAGATTTGGAATGTAGACAAAATCACCATATACCAGAAGAAGATGCCATCTAGGGCTTTCATAGCTAGATAGGAGAAGTCAATGCTTGGCTTCAACGTTTCAAAGGAAAGCCTAACTTTCTTGTTAGGAGTTAATGCAGCTGGTGACTTAAAGTTGGAGCCAATGCTCATTTATCATTCTGAAAATCCTGGGGTACTTAAGAATTATGCTAAATCTATTTTGCCTATGCTCTATAAATTGAACAACAAAGCTTGCATGACAGCAAATCTGTTTACAACATGGTTTACTGATTATTTTAAGTCCACTATGGAGACCTACTGCTCAGGAAAAAAGAAAAAAAAAGATTCCTTTCAAAATATTACTGCTCATTGACAATGCACTTGGTCACTAAACATCTCTGATAGAGATATATAATGCGATTAATATTGTTTTCATCCCTGATAATACAACATCCATTCTGCAGCTCAGGGATCAAGGAGTAATTTTGATTTTCAAGTCTTATAATTTAAGAAGCACATTTTTGTAAAGTCATAGCTGCCATAGATGGTGATTCCCCTGATGGATCTGGGCAAAGTAAATTGAGAACATTCTGAAAAGGATTCACCATTCTGAATGCCAGTAAAAACATTTTTTCATTCATAGAAAGAGGTCAAAATAGCTACATTAAAAGGAGTTTGGAAGAAGTTGATTCTAACCCTTATTGATGATTTTGAAGGGTTCAAGTCCTGTCTGTATCTGCAGAAATGGTGGAAATAGTAAGAGAATTAGAAGTGGAGCCTGAAGATGTGACTGAATTTCTTGGAATTGAATGGAATTGAACCAACAATATCTCTGAAGTATGCCTAAATGTATCTAATCTTATTGATAACACATTAAATTAATTTTCTAAATCCCAGAAAGAAACACTTTTACCTTTATTTCCAAGTTCTCTGAGGTGGAACACCTCACGACATCATGCACACATTATTTTTTTGGGGGGAAAAGAGTACATTTGTTTTATTTATTTATTTTAATACATCTTTACTGCTTTACAATGCTGTGTCAGTTTCTGCTGTATAACAAAGTGAATCAGCTATACATATACATATATCCCCATATCCCCTCCCTCTTGAGCCTCCCTCTAACCCTTCCTTATCCCACCCCTCTAAGTGGTCACAAAGCACAGAACTGATCTCCCTGTGCTATGTGGCTGCTTCTATTTTACATTTGGTAGTGTATATATGTCCATGCTACTCTCACTTTGCCCCAGCTTTCCCCTCCCCCACCCCGTGTCCTCAAGTCCATTCTCTATGTCTGCGTCTTCATTCCTGCCCTGCAACTAGGTTCATCAGTACCATTTTTCTTTTTAGATTCCATACATATGCGTTAGCATATGGTATCTGTTTTTCTCTTTCTGACTTACTTCACTCTGTATGACAGACTCTAGGCCCATCCACCTCACTACAAATAAGTCAGTTTGTTTCTTTTTATGGCTAATATTCCATTGTATATATGTGCCACATCTTCTTTATCCATTCATTTGGTGATGAACACTTAGGTTGCTTCCATGTCCGGGCTATTGTAAATAGATGCACACATTCTTGAAATCTCAATCTGGTTTGTAGAAAGGGACCATCAATCAAAACATTTGAGAATTAAACACACACACACATGCATGCATGCACACATACATACACACACACCAAAATGCAGTTCCTGATTTTACATGCAGTCCAAATGTAAGAAAGTTAACGAACAGCTTATCTTGTTCATTATAGAATATGAATAGTGTGAAATATACATAGATTCCTTTTTCTCCTAAAGTATTCTTGTTGTGTCTCCATGTGTATATTACCTTCTGGAATAACACAAAATAATGGACTGAATAATTCTAACCAAGTCCTCTAGATAACACTCAGTAGAATCATTTGGTTACGTGTCTCTACCACTTGACCGTGAGTCAGTTGAGGTTAGTGGTCAAGTCTTACGCAAATATTTGTACCTCTAGCCTAAGACAGTGATGAATGAGTAAATTAATGCTTGGAAAGCATTTTAAATGGAAAGTTTTTATGAAACAGAATATGTTATTATATTCCCACCTTTATTCTTTTTTTAACCTTTACATAATATGTACTATTTTATAGCACCATCCAAAGGAAAAAAAATTTCAACATCTCACATCCCTTTTTCCCCCACTTCTCACTCCCACACTATCTTTGCACAGTTGAAGAAGCAATTAAAAAACAGACCATTAAAAATTCAGTGGTGTTGGAGGAGGATGAGTGTGAGTCTGAAACTTTATCAACCAGCTAATTTCACTTCCTATCATGGGGCAAGTGGACACTTGCTTTCTAATTCTTCCCCAAGCACCGGAGAGAGACAGAGAGGGAGAGAATCACTAGCAATACTGCATGCTCCTAATAATAAGCTATAAATCAGGTCACTTTTTCTTACAGAATAGCAACAGCATTTTAAAGTCAGCTTTTCAAGGTCTTCAATGAGAAGATAATTTTCCATATAGGAAATATAGGATACATGCAGACAATTTAAATTATGCCATTCAATATTCCCTGCATTGTGATTGCAATAAAACAGGAGAAATGCTGCAAATTTAATTTGACACATATTCTTTTCCAACTAAATATACTAGTAAAATGCAAGTGAGGATGATGATACCTACCTCACAAAATATTTTTAAGATCAAATGAAAGAGTAATGCCAAAGATGCTTTGTAAATTGTAAAGTGTCAGAGAAAAATTTATTATCAGCAGTCATTATTAGTAGTACTTTAATTTTGTATAAGTGAAGTGTCCTATCATTTATGTGATATAATTTAAAGGCGCCGTGAAGGCATCATGTTAAGACAAAGTGCACTGATAGCCTCTGAATACAATTAATGTGCTATTGACTTGTTAGAAATAAATAGATGAATACCATTTGGAAGAAGATGAATTTGTTATTCACTCACAAGCTAGTATGAATTAATTAAATAGGATTATTTTCATCTCAAAAAGTAGTTAAAAATAACCTACTGAAGTATAGGAGGAATGGAGGAGAGGCGAAGTTATGGCAAGGAACAGAGTGAGAGAAGCAGAGTTTGTTAATGTAACACAGGAGAACTCTGTGTAAGTACAGAGTAGAGAAAGCAGCAGCAACAGGAAGTAATGTAATAAAACACAAATCAAAGTTAACAAAACTTGAGCAGCCTTTTAAAATTGTAACTGGACATCTGTCAAAGAAAAAGACAACTAACCTAAGGAGAAAAAGCTACCACTACTTTGACAAGGAAGAACTTATTATATTTAGTTTGGCCCAAGTAAGAGAGACTAAAGCTATGACCTCCAAGACTCCACTACCACCACCCCAAACTTTGATGCAGTGGATAGATAATCAAGATTATTTTCTGATGATACTGTATAAGTGAAGAGTAGAGAAAGATATGGAAAAGAATACTGCAAACAACAAAGGAATGTGTTGTTTTAGCTGACAATACAGCTTTTTGTGTCAACTGTGAAAAGAGGAAGTCACAACAAGAGGTTGCAAATATGTTTTTTAGCAGATGAGGTGTTAGGATCACTTTCTGCCTTGCTTTTCAGATGACACCTTGAGTGTGATATGAGATTTTGGCACCACACCTAAAGAGAGACACCAACAAATAGGAATTCATTCATAACAAAGCATTTGTTGTAGTGAACTAAAAAAACATGTTAAGCAAGAAACAGTTAAAGGAGCTTATATGTAAGGGAGCCTTATATATTATGGGAAATTAAGACATGGGATAAAAAGATACAAGGATGGCTGTGGATAAAAGAGGTATTCAACGAAGCAGATATGAGGGGCTATATCCTAACCCAGCTCCATGTTCATACAGCAGGGGTGTCACTCTGGGAAATGTGGGCATCTTTACGCACCCCATATTGTAGATCAGTGGCACAGAAGATCTGCCAATGAAAAGAGGCAAACTTAAGAACAATAATTACAAACAAATTATATCAGTTCAATGAAAGAAATAACTCTCTCAGACAAGACTTCTGGAATAGTGATGTGAGGAGTCCATCAGACACACCCTCCCCAGCAAAATAATCATGATTGGAACAAACAAACAAACAAACAAAAAACAAAAAACAACCTTTAAGCGTCTAGAAATTGTCCTAAGGGCACACAGAAAATGGAAAAACATTTATGGAGAAAATCTACAAAATCTTGCTAAGAACAGCAAGTGTGTGGCATTGCAGCTACTATCCATTCACTCCACACCCCCTAGCCTAGTGTGACAAAAGTTTCCCTCTGGTCAAATGTGCCAAGAATGGGCTACCTTGTCTCCCAGGTCCTAGTTTAGTGCTCCAGTCTCTTGCTGGAAGAAACAGACAGTCAGCGTTTCTCACCTCTCCCATTAGTTCCCTGTTGCAGAAGTTCTAATCTATTCTAGGCAGTGCAACCCAGGGTTCTGGAGTTTATTTGATCACAGTGAGCTCCCCCTTATAAGGAGGAAGAGCTACCTGAAGTGAGGGAGGTCAGTAATACTGGGTCCATAAATGTATATTTGCTTTCCATCCATCTTTCAGTTTCCTTAAAAGACACAAATTATATAAAGTAATAATTATAACTATTCATTGTTGGATTTGTAACATATATTGATGGCACGTGTATATCAATAATAGTTTCAAAAAAGGGAGAGAGAAAATAAAGCTATATAGAAATAAAGTTCTATAAGCAGCAATTATAAGAGAACTGGAGTGGCTGTACTCATGTCTGAATAAACAGAGTTTAAAAGAAATGTTCCAAGAGGTAAAATAAGACATTCTAGTATGAAAAAGAGTTAATCCATCAGAAAATATAATGATTATACATATATATGTACCTGATAATAGAGTCCCAAAATAGATGATGTAAAGCTGACAGAATTGAAGGGAAACATAGACAAATCAACAATAAGAGTTGGAGATCTTAATAGCCCCCACTTCCAATAATAGATAGAACAGCTAGGTAGAAGGTGAATAGGAAAATGAAGATTTGAAAAACACAAAAAACCAACTAGACCTAAGAGATATCTATAGAACTCTCTACCTAACAACAGAAAAACATGTATTCTCCTCAAGTAAGCATGTAACATTCTCAGGAATAGACCAGATACTAATGCAAGGCCATAAAACAAGCCTCAATAAATTTAAAATGATTGAAATCATACGAAGTATGCTTGTTCACCACAATAGAATGAAATTAGAAATCCATAACAGAAGGAAATTTTGAAAATTAAAAAATATATGAAAATAAAACAATAAATTTTAAATAATCAATAGGCCTAAGAACTCACAAGGGAAATTAGAAAATGCTTTGAGATAAATAATGATAATAATAATAAATATATATCAGCAGTGCTTAGAAGAAAATGTATAGCCATAAGTACTATAATAATTTTTTTTTTAAAATCTCAGATCAATATCTTAACTATACTACCTAAAGATACTGGGAAAAAGAAAGCAAACTAAACTGAAATTAGGTAAAAGAAAATTAATAATAGACATTAGAATGGAAATAAGTGAAGTAGAGTAATAAAAAAAAGTAGAGAAAATTAATGAAACAATTTTTTTTTTGTTTTTTTTAAAGATCAACTATATTGGCAAACACCATGTAACATCAAACTTAATTGTGAAAGACTGAATGCTTTTACCCTCAGATCTGGAACAATGCAACAATATCTGCTCTTGCCATTTCTAGTCAATATGGTATTGGAAGTTCTAGTCTGCGAAAGTAGACAAGAAACATAATTGGCATTCAGACCTGAAAAAGAGAAGTAAAGTTATCTCTACTTGCAGATGAAATGATTTTTTTTTTTTTTTTTTTTTTTTTTTTTTTTTTTTGCGGTACGTGGGCCTCTCACTGTTGTGGCCTCTCCCGTTGCGGAGCACAGGCTCCGGACGCGCAGGCTCAGCGGCCATGGCTCACGGGCCCAGCTGCTCCGCGGCATGTGGGATCTTCCTGGACCGGGGCACGAACCCGCGTCCCCTGCATCGGCAGGCGGACTCTCAACCACTGCGCCACCAGGGAAGCCCGAAATGATTTTTTTATGTAGAACACTTTTAAGAATCCATGGGAGCAGTGTGCCTTATGTAACTAAAAAACAAGTTCAGCAAGGTTACAGGATGCAAAATAATTTTAGAAAATTTAGGTGTATATCGAGTCACTCACAATGAAGAATCTGACAATGAAATTAAGAAAATGATTCCACTGATAATGGCTCAAAAAGAATAAAATATTTAGGAATAAATTTAACAAAAGAAATGTAAGATTTTCACACTGAAAACTTGAAAATATTGTTAAAATAAATTACAGAATACCTAAATAAATGTAATCACATTCAATGTCCATGGCTCAGAATACTTGATATTGAAATTGTTAAAATAACAATATTCCCCAAATTGATGGACAACTTAAACACAGTGTCTATCAAAATCCTAGCTGGCTTCTGTTTTTGCAAAAATTAACAAGCAGATCCTAAAATTCATATGGAAATTCTAATAAATAGAGAAGCCAAAATAATCTTAAAATTTTTAACAGAGTTAAACCCAGAATTCCTATTTTTAAAACTTACTATAAATCTACATTAATCAAGACAGTGTAATACCACCATAAAGATAGACATATAAGATAATGGAATAGAATTTAGAGTCCATACATAAACTTTTGTATTTTGGTCAATTGATTTGTGACAAGGGTGCTAAGACACTTACATGGGAAAATGATCATTTTTTCAATAAACTTTTCTGAGAAAATTGTGTTTTCACATGCAAAAGCAATGAAGTTGGATCCCTTCCTTATCCCTGTTGATGAAAGTTCAATTAACAATCAAGAAGAAAAAAGGGAATTTTACTCAAACCAAACTAAGGATTATAACCCAGGAGACAGACTCTCAGAAAGTTCTGAGAACTATTCCGCATGTTAGAAGTCGAAGGCACAGTTATATACATTTTCTAGACAAAAGAGCATACATCAAAATGACATATTGTTACTTTACATAAAGTTCACCAAGGATACATAATCCAGGTAAGCACATACAAAACAAAGTGAGTAGCAAGTCACCATGACCCCCTACAGAGTTGGAAAAAATGCTATTCTTTTAAGAAGTTATATTGCTAGAGTTAGAAAAAATAGATCATTAAGGTTGAGCAGGCACTCCCATCTTTGAAGAGGTCTGGTTAATGTGTAATGCAGATGTACACTGCACATTAGGGAGGGAGAGAGAAGGCCCAAACGGCCAGAGAGAGAGAGGATTTTGTTTACATTTTCTTGTCTTCCCTTAAAATATAAATTTTATTTTATCATCCCATACACAAAACCTAATTCAAAAAGGATCATTGATCTAAATACAGGTGATAAAAAAATAAAACTCTTGGAAGAAAACATACGAATGAATATTCATGACCTCAGATTAGGCAAAGCCTTCAGAAAATCTACACCAAAAGCACAACTGACAAAATTAAAAAATAGATAAATAGGACTTTATAAAAATTTTTTCTTTTGAAAATGATACCATGAAGAAAGTTAAAATCAACACACACACATTTGGGAAAAAAATATTTTCATGGCATTATCTAAGACTTGTGTCCAGAATATGTAAGGAACTCCGATATAGATAAAGATGCTCAGATTAGTCATTAGGTAAAAGATTAGTCATTAGGTAAAAGCAATTTCAAAACACAGTGAGATAATATTTCATACCCACTAGGATCACAATAAAACAAGACAGAAAATAACATATTGGCAAAGATAAAGGAGAAATTGGAATCCTTACACACTGCTGGCAAAATATGAAATATTATAATAGAGCAGCCTTGAAAACCAATTTGACCATTTCTCAAAATGTTAAACATAGAGTTACCATATGAACCAGAAATTCCACTCCTAGGTGTTTATCCAAGATAAATGTAAATGTACATCCACACAAAAGCGCCTGCATGAATGTATGTACAGCATTAGTCTTAATAGACAAAATGTAGAATAATTTAATGTCCATCAACTGATGAATGGACAAAATGCAGTATAATCATACCATGATTATGATGAATAATAGAAAAATATTCAGCAATAAAAATGAATGAAGTGCTGGTACATGTTACAGCATGACTACACCTTGAAAACATTATGGTAAGTGAAAGAAGTCAGTTTCAAAAGATCACATATTGTATGAATTCATTTACAAAAAATGTCCCAAATGCAAATCTATGTACAGAATATAGAGTATTGTTTGTCTTGAGCTTGGAGGGGAGATGGAGTGTGACTGCTAATGGGTACAGGGTTTCTTTTGGGGGTGACAAAAATGTTCTAAAAATAGAATGTGAGAAGTCACACAACTCTGAATGTTCTAAAAAAACCATTTTGTTGTACACTTTAGGTGAATTGAATGACATGTTCATTATATCTCATTAAAGCTGCCTTTTTAAAAAACTCACAATGAATTTGATCATAATATATTAAACAAATGAAAATCTAAAATGAGTGCACATCCTGAGATTATTTTTATTGATCTATGATCATCAGAATGAAATCTTCCATACTTCACATCTGTTCTTAGGGTATAATAAATTCCAATTATTCCTCTTAAAAGGTTCATATTCCTTAATTCTTTCTTCAATGTTTAAAGTAATCTCTAAATTAAAAATTGCTAAAAATATTTTAGGATTTCTTGATTCAACTCAGAAATTAGAATACAATAGGCAGGTAAACTTGTGTATTTTCTGTATGCATTTCTATCATTAGATATCTAATTGTAATATTATTTTAACTAATAAAGTTTAGCTAAAGAAGGATAGTCTGATAAGATTGCTTAAACTGAGGGCTGATAATTTAAACTACTGTTCTCTCCAAATCACTTTAAGAGTACTAAGTTTTTCAAAGTTGTAGAACCAGGGAGGGTATTTACCATAGAAAATAATTTTCTATACTCTGAAAACTGAAGTGTGAGGCACTGTTCTGAATGTTATGCATTCTTTGTTCAATGGTCAAAATTGATCTAATCACTGTAGAACAACTGGTTATTCAAGGAAGATTTATATTATTATTCAAAATCATAGATGATGTTATCATCTAAACAGTATTTAATATTTCATCTAAAGCAATGTTCTGAAAATTCATTTAAAATTTTGATTTCAGGGAAACAGTGTTCTATTCATATTAATGTATATATATCCTCTAATTAGACAATTAGAACTATGTATTAAGTGATTTCTAATATACCTTTGAAGAAAGCATACTATAAAGTATAAATCATTTAATATTTTTACCTTTGTATAATCATCTTCACATCTGTGACTAGAGAAAATTAATGAATTTGCTAGAAATTCACTATTTTTTCATATTTTTGATCTAGCTTCTAAACTTCCAGAAGATAAGAATGATACATTTCTTATTGTCTGTTTATCCTGAGCCTACGACTGTGCCAGCTAGATAAATATATATATTTTTAATTACAAAGAACTTTAAACAAAGAGAGTTAACCAAAATAGAATACCCTGTTTTGGGCAGCAATGACCTCTTCCATACTAGAAGATTTAAGGATGGATGGCCAGGACTTTGCATGTACTCAAGTATGTTGTAAGGGAACAATCAATCACTTAATGGTAGTTCAGGCTACATTAAATCCATGGTCCTTTCCAACGCTATGATTCTGTGCATATGGGGATATTACACACTTATGCAGAGACATGTTTGTGTATAAAATTTTTTTCCAACGTTCTTCCCAGTGAAACTATGCACCATTTCATCAGTCAGTATCTTACCTAGAAGCTTGTAATTCAATTGAATGTACATGAAAATACCACTGCTTTTATAAAGAGCACTATCTGGTAAAGAAACAAAAATTAATCAATTCTTTAATTCAAAGTTTTAAACATGTGTTGGAGAGAGAAATTTGGATAGGCTGAATTTCCCTAATGCAGTTTTTTGTTTGTTTGCTTGTTTGTTTTTGTTTTTTGTTATTGTGGTACGGGGACCTCTCACTGTTGTGGCCTCTCCCGTTGCAGAGCACAGGCTCTGGACGCGCAGGCTCAGCGGCCATGGCCGACGGACCTAGCCGCTCCGCGGCATGTGGGATCTCCCCAGACCAGGGCACGAACTCACGTACCCTGCATCAGCAGGTGGACTCTCAACCACTGCGCCACCAGGGAAGCCCCCTAGCTGTGTTTACAACCATATTTCACCATACAATGTCTAAGTCTAAATGTAACATGTAATTAATTTCATGGAAAGCATGTTTGTTTTTAATTGAAATAATTTGTACTCTCTGTAATTTTGCCAGGAAACTCAACATGCATATACTTAAGCATGTCAGAGGTGAATAGCTACACATTATTCAAGAGTATTGTGTTCCTGTGCTGGCAACACTAGTATTGTACATAATGTGCCCTGTAGCCCAGACAGGTATTTACATTGTGATGACTTACCTACAGGTTATCAAGAAATTAGTACAGAAAATCTCATGCCAATCAGTATGAGGGAATAGGGGAACAGTTATTTTTCATAGAATCTTTGCTAAGAAAGTGAGTTATTTTTCACCACTTTTGGAAACTATATATACTCACTGTGTTTGAATTGAAAGTAAAGCTCATCACATTTATATGAATAATAAATGCTTATAGAGTCATTTGCTGTCATTTACAAAGGAATGTCAAATATATTATCTTATTTGAAATTCACAACAAATTTCTTAGCATGATTGGACAACTAGTATTATACCTATTTGAGAGATCGGAATGCTTTTGCTTAGGAAGTTGTGTTTTCCTTAAAGTCACACTGCTAATTATTAACAAAGCTAGTACAAGAACCCAGATTTTCTGCATCATCTATCATGGTGTTTGGTAAAGAATAGGTCCTTATTGAATATGTGTTGAGTACATTCATGTTTGAAAATTTGGCCATAGTATAGAGGGCTCTGTCTACTGCATTGTGTTACAATGGATTCGTATGGAATTCTTTTCAATGGTGTCCTCTGAAAGCCTTCATTTAGAAGAGCTGATGACTTCAGGTTTTGCTAATCAGGTAACTAAGGTATCTGACTATGAATTTAAATAAGTGGGAGTTTCAAATATGTTGTTTTTAAACAGGTAGATCATCTTTGTTAGGTGAGGATGGGGAGGCTTCAGCAACAAGAAGTTTGCGGTGTTTCATTAAAAATATGATACACCAATAATCATATTTTGCTAAATTGTACCACTCTGTCTTCTTCTGTTCATAGCATAGACATTATGAGAAAGTCAGGGAAAGGTTAACAGATGTCACTGTGAAAAAGTAAGGGAAAGAATGATTACCACTTCTCAAGGCTTGTTAGTGCAAAACCACAATGGCTCACTTTGATGTTTTTCAGAAAAAGGTCATTTGGGTCATCCATGTGCTGGCATATTAACTTAATTTCTGCCAAATGAGAGAGTCCATGCAGAAGTGATTTTTGGGTGGGCACAAGTCAAAATCTCTTTGCTAAAGAGATGCTGTATGCAATTCTGACGTGTGTAGTCTGATGAGGCGAGAATAGAGGTCAGCTGACCCGAAGACTGGAAGACCCTTCTTTCAAGGCCAAGCAGAGCTGCCCCAGAAAGGTGCATTGAAGTGGCAGCCATCCAGGCTCTTTGTTGAGGACATGCTGACAATTTGAGCCTGCCTTGATCACTGTCTTGCATTTTTCTCTTTTGAGTTATTCCTGACCTGAATCTTGTCATAATTTTTTCCTTCCCAGTGATAGCATCAGCTTAGTGTCAGAATGACAGAACTTAAGGCCCAGTTTGAGTCACAGATTCCAGCACTGGTGGGAATGACAAGGAACTGGATACATCAGCTAATGGGTTTCCAAGAATAGCTGGAAGGAGACACAAACCAAGAGACAGCGAGAGACTGTACTGCCAGGGAATTAAGAGTCAGCAACTGAGAATCAGTATAAGTTCTTGTATTGAAGACCTCTGAGAAATTATCCCTGCAGCTCTGCTTTGAGACAAGGGCTCCTTTCTTATCATCCAAGAGTATCCTGTGTTTAATTCTCTGTTGACAGTACCTTGTAGAGATTAAGAGGGGCAGGTTGTAATGTCAGGCAGACCTGGATTTCATTCCAGCTTCACCACTAACCTTGATACTTTGGACAAATTTTAAATCTTCTAAGCCTCATTTTCCTGCCTTCATAAATTAGAAATAGTAGTACTTTACTCACAGAATTGTTGAATGAATTAATATAATACATATACAGTGTTTATCTAGCGCATATATATATATATATATACATGTGTATTACTATATAGTGATACATACATATAGGAAATGTATCATAAAGATTAAGTGCACACTATACAACAGACATTATTATTATTATAGAAATTGGAAAACCGTCTCTAAATCAGTTTCCTCCCCCCATCCCCACCAGGACACAGAGCTAGAGTTTCCCTCTTGTTATAGATATAATGGTCCAGGAAGATGTCCACATCCTAAACCTCAGAACCTGTGTATATGTTACCTTACATGGTAAAGGGCACTTTGAAGATATGATTAAGTTAAGGATCTCAAGCTTGAGAGATTATTCTGGAAGATTTAGCTGGGCCCAATGTATTCACAATGGCCCTTATAAAGGGGGGCAGGAGATTAAAAATCAATAGGACAATAAATAACAATGGAAGAAAGAGGTTGGCATGATGTGAAGAAGGGATCACAAGCCAAGGAACACATGCAGCCACTAGAGGCTAAGAAAGACAAGGAAATTGTTTCTTCCCTCAGAGTCTTGATTTTGCCCAGTGAAACTGATTTCAGACTTCTGACATCAAGAACTGTAAGAGAATAAGTTTGTATTCTGTTAAAACCCTACATTTCTGATAATTCTTTATAGTAGCAATAGGAAACTAACAAATCTAGATAACTTATAGATGGGTATGGACACATGAGCAAGATACAACCAGGAAATGTTGATGAAATCAATGTATCTGACAATAGACCTAGCCTATGAAAAGGTCACATAATTCTTCACCCTCTTTTGCTCTCTACCCACCAATTGGAAGCCAAGAATTTAGAGGTAGACTCTACCTTGGAGCTGCAAGATGAGAGAAGCCTTAGTCCTTAAATCAACCTGTGGAAGACAATATGCTAATATCTCACTTTACTGAAATGATTTTTTTGAGTATCTTTACCATGAGACAAAATGTATCAAAAAAGGAGGGTGTATCTTATTCCTGTAGCCCTACTGGTTAACATTATGCACAGGTGCATAAGAAGCAGATACATTTAATCAAAATCAGCAATATTGATTTAAACTGAACTGAGGAAGTCAGAAATGTAGGATAACAAGAGCAGCCTGGGAAGCAGAGGGCAGAGTAGATATGATTTTTCAAGGGCAAAGTTGAGAATAAAGTCAGGGTCAGGGGTTAACTCATAATGGATATGGGCCAGTGGCCTGTGGTCCATGGGCTTATTTAAATTTAGAGAGCCAGATCATTCATCCACTACACAAATGATGACCATAGTAAAGTGGGATGAAAGGAAAGACATGAATCTGAGACCTCTATTCAAAGTTAGTAAAGGAAATTGCTAGTCTGAATATATCATTATTATCAATCTCTTGATGAGAAATCACTTAGCCTTCCCTAAGTTATTCATCTTTTCACACATGCTATTTCAGTGTTAAAATAAACAAGATCGTGAGATACTTTCTGCCCTGGTTCGCATGGGAAAGCAATATAAAAAGGTTCACACTGGAATGAAACTGATTTTTCTTTTACACCAATCAAATAAACCAAGACAATCATCAACTTAAAGAATTTTGTTGCTCCAAGTAGTGTCTGTGATTCATAGAGAACATTTACTTTTCCTGTTTTCAATCTGCCTAAGGTCTGCATTATTTGAAGAGCAATCCAAACATTTTTTTAAAACTAAATGCTTCTCTGATCTGGCACAAAGTTTTGCTTTTATCAGACAGTTCTCAGGCCTTATAATAGGCAATATCACTGTCATTGCAGTCCCAAGATATATCTCTTTCTCAGTGATGCATAAAAGGATTTTCCTCTCTTCAGATGATAATTAAATTAAAAGCAAAGTTGGGAAGAAGGCTTTGAACTGCTCTGGTGAGAAAGGTTACTGACTGATCAGCATTTGTTAGCACAGTTGTGTAGAGAAGAGATTTTCCAGCCTGATCGTCACAAGTGGGTTTTTCATAGCAAGTGAGAAGGCAGTTGATTTTTCTTCCTTTAAACACTTTGCTAGTGATGCTCAGGAGCCAGCAAACATATAGGCATTTGGAGGGATTTGTAGAGACTTAGGTGAAACACCAAATTAAATTGTCAAGAAAACCCACAAGAGGAAAATGCCATAAAACCCAAGATCAGGAAGTGAGCTGTGGTGGTGGAGCTGACTTACATCCTTTCTGTTAAAAGTGTCATGTGTCACTTTGCTCATCTCCTTGATCTTTGTACCACCAGAGGGGAGGGAGTTGCATGCAGTGTTTATGTTTAATATTATTCCTATAAGTTGCATAGTCATATCATTGTTTTTTATTCAGTGATCTGATATCTTTTAATCTGAAACAAATATCCAAATGGTAATGACCAAGAGATTTTAGCATTGCTTAAAGAAAAGGAAAATGTATACACCAGAGGCAGCAAGACATGGAATGCTGGTAACAGTCGGTTTCAAAGAGATAACAATCTAAGTTTAATTAGTGGCAAGAAGTTTTGCCTGGGTACTTCTCATCCATAGCTGGGGAATTGGAAGACAAATTTTACTAAAGTTTCTTTAGAGGACAAGAATTTGCCCATTGTGCAATTTCATGTTCAAACTTGCTTCCAATCACTTCCATTACATTCTAATAGAAAAAAAAAGAATGGACTGAACCTACTGCAGACTGAAAATTGATTTTTAAACATAATTTTCAAGTATGGCATATCATATTGTCATTTGTTTCCTTTAATAAATGCAAATGACTCATAAACTCCACTGTAGAGAAAACAAACATGAGGATTTTGTTTATCATAGAGTTTACTATACACTGTAGAAGTTTGATGGCTAGTAAAAATCACAATATTATCATTCACTGAGTAATGTCTACATGCCCATGACTGAATCTGTTTATATTCCCGGAAAAAGATTGTGGATGCCTCAGCAAATATAGGAGCTTTTAGTTGCTTTTCTAAGCACTTTACATACATTGTCTCATTTCATCCATATAACAATCCTTAGAGGCAATTAATATTATCATTATTCTATGTGATCTTTAAAGATTAAGTAAAGTATGAACTTTATGAATCTAACAATTTAATAATAATAAAAAAGCCTTCTTTATGGTCTCCTAGTCTTCTCTGACAGATTTTTCTAACTTCAAATTAGGAGAAAAGACAACAGACTCAGCACTTTTCTTCCAGAGCTTCTTATGCCAAGTAGTCCAGGACTTCAGAAGTGAATTAATAAAAAGTTAACCTTCATCAATCACAAAAGGTGAACCTATTGCCTCCATCTCCGGCTACTTACAGTTTTGTAACTAGGAGAGGATTACCCAAGTGATACTTAAATGAAGAATTAAACTAAAAGCTTCTCTTGATTAAAAATAATCTTATAATATCTGTTACTGTTGATTGTTCATGAAAGGGTCCTTGCAATATACTGAGAAGTTTTTTTTTTTTTTCCAGACACAAGTGTAAAAGAAGAATCAGATGAAGTGATATATTTATGGATTTACTTTTATTAATAAAAGAAGATCCCATGTAATTGGAACCCTTCAGGAAAAATCCACAGCTTACCTTATTCTTCCAATAATGTTTGGAGTAAGCAGAATACCATTAATTGGGTCTGTCTTTTCTAGTTATTGGCAGTCTCTAGAAGAACAGCCCAACACTTTCACTCCAAACTTCACGAGAATAAATCAGAATCAAGGGTAAATTATGAGACCTCCTAAGAAGCAGAAGACTGACCTGTACTGGATGAATTCCAGGATTTATATTGGGCATAGTCTTATTTGGTAACAAAGATCACAGGGCACAGGCTATTGTCTTTTTACCTTGGAGTTACTCCAGAAGTCAAAGCCACACATCTTCCTTTCCTTTTTTTTTTTTTAACTTTATTTTTTAGAGCAGTTTTAGATTTACAACAAAATTCACAGAGATTTCCCATATGTCCCCTGCCCTCACACATGCATCGCTTTCCCCACATCAACATCACTCACCAAGATGGTACTTTTTTTAATCAAAGATGAACTTACACTGACACATTATAATCTCCCAAAGTCTGTAGTTTACCTTAGGTTTTACTCTTGGTGTTGTACAGTCTACGAGTTTAGACAAATGTATAATGACGTGTATCCACCATTATAATATCATGCACGGTATTTTCACTGCCATAAAAACGTCTGTGCTCTGCCTATTCATCTCTCAGTTTTGACACCAAAATACAATGTAATAATAGCTTCACTTTATACTTGGTCGTTGTTCTGTTCTGTATCTAAATCCTAAAACAATCGATGGTTTTAAGATACACCTTCAATTCAAAAACAAATTTTCAGGATCAACAAAATACACTAAATGCATACAGTAAGTTTTGTTATTTCTTGTGGTTTGTCTGCTTTGTAAATTAATCAAACAACAATCAGATATAGCTAGGTGCCATTCCCTCTCTCCCTCTCTCTCTTTTTAATCAAGAATAGCTTTGTGCAGATTTGATGTTTAAAGAAAAGTCACTTGAAGAGCAATGCTTAGTTATGGTTATGTAAGGTGAATAGACATACAGTCCAAGGAAAAGCTAGAGTGGAACTCTGAAATTTAATGAAAGCTGTGCTGCTCCCCAACCCAAGGGCCCTTAGCTCTCAACACTGCAGAGAAACACTGATGTACTTAATGCCTCATCTCCCATAACGTAGCCATGGAGGTCTGCTAGAGAAGAGCTAGTGACCCAGACAAAGCTCTCTTCTGCAAAGGTCAAAGGAGAATGCATTAGGAGAGAAGAGAGGTACAGGCATGAAAAGTTCCTTATTTTTCCAGGGGAGCACTAGCACATGGCACAGATGTGGCTGTGCACGTGAGTCTGAACCATTCAAATAAATGCAACCCCAGAGCTTGGCAAGCTGCCCTCTGGTACCAGGAAGGCTTCAAGTCAGCTGTGGACAGGCCTCTGATGGTCTCTGCTGGAGTGAACTTCAAAAATGACTCTGGTCACTATAACCAAAGCAACTGGACTAAAGTCTGCAACAATATTCCAATTATCATTCTCTATCTTGTAATCCTTTCTGTTCTATTTGTCAAGGAACAGGACCCTTGGACTGAGTAAGCCCCAGAAGTCCAGGAGGGGACAGATGTGGTGAGGCAAGGCATAAAACCTTTCACAATAAAAGCCCACTAATAAAGACAAATAAATATGCAGGAAATGAATTTAAAAATTAATTAGAAGATATGATTTCACTGGTGTATGTTTGCCTCACAAAATTTATGCATACAAAATAAGTATTTTCAATATAAAATCCTTATGTAACAATTGGAAGATACATTAAACAATAATTATACAGAAAAATATAAGTTAAAATTAATCTAGATGTGGTTCTATCAATATAATAATAGTGAAAAAGTCACAATCAGATAATCACATAACTAAATTCATACATCTATAAACAGTGGCAGCCAGAGCCACTGTGAATTACACCCAAATCTCAGCCTGGTGATCATAGCATTTCTTTATATATCAAAAATGATTAATAATAGTAAGTTACAAATAGTTCTAAGAATACTACATTTTTTGTGTATGTCCAAAAATTTTAATGTGTATATAAGTATAAAATATAATGAAATGCATTTTCTTCAATAATATCACATGAGGGGTACTGTGCCTGAGTCATCATGTGGGTATTCAAAAACCCCCAGGTACTCCACTCTATTAGCTAAATTCACTGCATTCCATGTAAGATCAAAAAGTAGTACTTGCCATTGAGATCCATCTTAACAGTTTAGCTAGTTCAAATTTTAGTAGTAACAACAATAATTTATGCAAAACTGAGGCTAGACATAATTAGTTGGGTTATATTTTAACTCTAATCCTTATAGCAACCATGAAAGGGAGGAAATATCGACATCATTTTTAGAAAATATAGTGTATTCATTCATTTATTAATTTATTGATCCTGTAAAAATTTAAAACTTTCTTATTTGCAGACATTTCTCTGGATACTGAGAATTCAACATCAAACAAAAGAATTAAAGTCCTTAATTCATAAGCAAATAATTATACAAAACAGAGGCAGGTAGTTATGATCAAATTAAGAAATACCACCAGAGTTACAGGATAGAGAGTCAGGATAGGGATAAGTTTTATTTTAATATTATGCTCATAGGAAGGCTTTCTGAGCCCTTAGTCATATCACAGATCTAAAATAAATATCTTGAGGAAATGAATTCCAGGTAGAAGGAACAGCAAGGGCATATGCCCTAAGATAGGAGTGAATTCAGTGAGTTCAAGAAAAACCCTCCAAAAAGTAGTCATAGAGGGAACTTACCTCAACATAATAAAGGCCACATATGACAAACCCATAGCCAACATCATCCTCAATGGTGAAAAACTTAAATTATTTCCACTAAGATCAGGAGCAAGACAAGGTTTCCCACTCTCACCACTATTATTAAACATAGTTTTGGAAGTTTTAACCACAGCAATCAGAGATGAAAAAGAAATAAAAGGAATCCAAATTGGAAAGGAAGAAGTAAAGCTGTCACTCTTTGCAGGTGACATGATACTGTACATAGAGAATCCTAAAGATGCCACCAGAAAACTACTAGAGCTAATCAATGAATTCATTAAAGTAGCAGGATGCAAAATTAATGCACAGAAATCTCTGGCATTCCTATACACTAATGATGAAAAATCTGAAAGTGAAATTAAGAAAACACTCCCATTTACCACTGCAACAAAAAGAATAAAATATCTAGGAATAAACCTACCTAAGGAGACAAAAGACCTGTATGCAGAAAATTATAAGACACTGATGTAAGAAATTAAAGATGATACAAATAGATGGAGAGATATACCATGTTCTTGGATTGGAAGAATCAACATTGTGAAAATGACTCTACTACCCAAAGCAATCTACAGATTCAATGCAATACCTATCAAACTACAACTGGCATTTTTCACAGAACTAGAACAAAAAAATTCACAATTTGTATGGAAACACAAAAGACCCCAAATAGCCAAAGCAATCTTGAGAATGAAAAACACAGCTGGAGGAATCAAGCTCCCTGACTTCAGACTATACTACAAAGCTACAGTAATCAAGACAGTATGATACTGGCACAAAAACAGAAAGATAGATCAATGGAACAGGTTAGAAAGCCCTGAGATAAACCCACGCATACATGGTCACCTTATCTTTGGTAAAGGAGGCAGAATATACAGTGGAGAAAGGACAGCCTCTTCAATAAGTGGTGCTGTGAAAACTGGACAGGTACATGTAAAAGTATGAGATAAGATCACTCCCTAAAACCATACACAAAAATAAGCTCAAAATGGATTAAACACCTAAATGTAAGGCCAGAGACTATAAAACTCTTAGAGGAAAACATAGGCAGAACACTCTATGACATAAATCACAGCAAGATCCTTTTTGACCCACCTACTAAAGTAATGGAAATAAAAACAAAAATAAACATATGGGACCTAATGAAACTTAAAAGTTTTTGCACAGAAAAGGAAAGCATAAACAAGACCAAAAGATAACCCTCAGAATGGGAGAAAATATTTGCAAGAGAAGCAACTGACAAAGGATTAATCTCCAAAATTTATAAGCATCTCATGCAGCTCAATAACAAGAAAACAAACAACCCAATCCAAAAATGGGCAGAAGACCTAAATAGACATTTCTCCAAAGAAGATATACAGACTGCCAACAAACACATGAAAGAATCTTCAACTTCATTAATCATTAGAGAAATGCAAATCAAAACTACAATGAGATATCATCTCACACCAGTCAGAATGGCCATCATCAAAAAATCTAGAAACAATAAATGCTGGAGAGGGCGTGGAGAAAAGCGTACCCTCTTTCACTGTTGGTGGGAATGTAAATTGATACAGCCACTGTGAGAACAGTATGGAGGTTCCTTAAAAAACTACAAATAGAACTACCATATGACCCATCAATCCCACTCATGGGCATATACCCTGAGAAAACCATAATTCAAAAAGAGTCATGTACCAAAATATTCATTGCAGCTCTATTTACAATAGCCCAGAGATGGAAACAACCTAAGTGTCCATCATCAGAT
Organism: Delphinus delphis; assembly: GCF_949987515.2. Taxonomy (NCBI): domain Eukaryota; kingdom Metazoa; phylum Chordata; class Mammalia; order Artiodactyla; family Delphinidae; genus Delphinus; species Delphinus delphis. The sequence goes on along the minus strand of NC_082690.1, from coordinate 43,344,186 downwards.
GAATAGATAAAGAAGATGTGGCACATATATACAATGGAATATTACTCAGGCATATATAAAAAGAAATGAAATTGAGCTATTTGTAATGAGGTGGATAGACCTAGAGTTTGTCATACAGAGTGAAGTAAGTCAGAAAGAGAAAGGCAAATACCGTATGCTAACACATATATATGGAATTTAAGAAAAAAATATGTCATGAAGAACCTAGGGGTAAGAAAGGAATAAAGACACAAACCTACTAGAGAATGGACTTGAGGATATGGGGAGCAGGAAGGGTAAGCTGTGACAAAGCGAGAGAGAGGCATGGACATATATACACTACCAAACGTAAGGTAGATAGCTAGTGGGAAGCAGCCGCATAGCACAGGGAGATCAGCTTGGTGCTTTGTGACTGCCTGGAGGGGTGGGATAGGGAGGGTGGGAGGGAGGGAGATGCAAGAGGGAAGAGATATGGGAACATATGTATATGTATAACTGATTCACTTTGTTATAAAGCAGAAACTAACACACCATTGTAAAGCAATTATACTCCAATAAAGATTAAAAAAATTAGAATCTGCAAACAATAAATTCTGGAGAGGGTGTGAGGAAAAGGGAACCCTCTTGCACTGTTGGTGGGGATGTAAATTGATACAGCCACTATGGAGAACATTATGGAGGTTCCTTAAAAAACTAAAAATTGAACTACCCTATAACCCAGCCATCCCACTACTGGGCATATACCCTGAGAAAACCATAATTCAAAAAGACTTATGTACCAAAATGTTCACTGTAGCTCTATTTACAATTAACACGACATGGAAGCAACCTAAGTGTCCATCAACAGATGAATGGATAAAGAAGTGGCACATATATACAATGGAATATTACTCAGCCATAAAAAGGAACGAAACTGAGTTATTTGTACTGAGGTGGATGGACCTAGAGTCTGTCATACAGAATGAAGTAAGTCAGAAAGAGAAAAACAAATACCATATGCTAACACATATATATGGAATCTAAGAAAAAAAAAAAGGTCATGAGGAAGCTAGGGGCAAGATGGAATAAAGATGCAGACCTACTAGAGAATGGACTTGGGGACACAGGGAGGGGGAAGGGTAAGCTGGGACAAAGTGAGAGAGTAGCATGGACATATATAGACTACCAAATGTAAAATAGATAGCTAGTGGGAAGCAGCCACATAGCACAGGGAGATCAGCTTGATGCTTTGTGACCACCTGGAGGGGTGGGATAGGGAGGGTGGGAGGCAGGGAGATGCAAGAGGGAAGAGATATTGGGATTTATGTATATGTATAGCTGATTCATTTTGTTATAAAGCAGAAACTAACACACCATTTTAAAGCCATTATACTCCAATAAATATATATATATATATAAATATATATATATATATATATTTATATATATATGCTGACTTTCCACAATAAATAAATAAATAAACTCCAATAAATATGTGTGTGTGTGTATATATATATATATATATATATATATATATATATATGCTGACTTTCCACAGTAAATAAATAAATAAATAATGCATCAAAAATGCTAGGTTGTTTGGAATATAGTGGTTATGGCAAAAAGTAGAAAGAGGAGAAGAAAGAAAGCTAGGTCAGGGCCAGATAAGACAGGGTCTTAAAAGCAATCATAAGGAATATATAATTTTAATTTGAGCCAAGGAATGCTTTCAGCTAAGGCATTATATAATCTATTTTGATTTTGAGGTTCACTCTGGCTCTAGAGTGATCATGGAGATAAATTTTGTGTAGAATAAACTGTAAAGAATACATAAGTTAAAGCAGGGAGACCAAATAGGAGGCTATGGCCCAGTGAAGAAAGATGATGCCTTTGACCAGAGTTTTTGGTCCTGGAGCTGATGAGAAAAGGTAAAGTTCAGAATAGATTTTGAACATGAATTTGTGGAACTGAGCTAAGGAAGTCAATCATGAGTGCTAATTTGGGGTCCTGAACAAGTGTGTGAATTATGATAATATTCATGAATATGCATAAAACATAGCAAAAAGGAAGAAGAGAAATGAGAGTACCAATGATCAGAAAATTAAGCAACTTGCCAAAGATGACTAGATGACTACTAGAGTTTAAATTTGCACCCAGCTTGATCTGATCTGGTTCAAAAGCCTACCCTCTTTGCATTCACTATGCTATAGAAAGTCCTGAAGGCATAAAAACTGCATGTGTTTCCTCTACAAAATAAGTGAAAATTCACTGCTGAGCTTAGTGGATTTCCAGGCTTTTGGTAAATCCACTGCACTATTTTTCAATATTATGAGTTCTTGGGAGAAAGCAGAAAGGAGATGTTGACCCTCTTGAGCAATTGACAATGGACACAGATTAGATAGAATTGCACTTAATTGCTAGGAAGATATTGACACTGATAAACATTGATGCTATTTATAGTTAAGATGTTGCAGGGAGCCTGGGAATAATGTGCAAAAAACATTTTCGCTTATCTTACTTTCTTTGGATACATTCTCAAAATATACTTGCAGTAGTTCCTTGAGGCTATTATAACAAACATTTTCTCACCCAGAAGGAGTAGGGGAAGTAGCAAAAGAATAAACTAATGCAATCAAAGCAACAGCTAGAAAATTGTGGTAGCTACAACCTGTGACTTAACTGTGTTACATAGGCTCCTGCTCTAAGGAGCTCATGCAAGCAGAGGAACTCCAAAATGCAGGTAAACAGGAAACATTTCCCCTGCTGCTCCTGAGGATGTTACTGTTAACAGAATAGACCTGGGTCAGTTCAAAACCTCCTGGAATTTATTCAGCATTCTTGGCAAGAAGGCAATACTGACGGAACAGAAGTTACCTACTGGTATGGCAGCCTTTATCCATTATCCATGAAAGGTACTGTCAGATGCCCTGAGGCTTTAGAGAGAAGTAAAACCATATGTTCACCGCTTGCTAGGGTGACTATAAAAAGCCATAGCCCTTGAGCCATACTGATGATGTTAGTTGGATAAAATGATGGCACCATAAGGTCTTTCTTCGTGAATTTTAATAAGTTAAATGTTCAGAAACATAAGGTTATGCACCCCCAAAGACTCCGGCCTCCCTAATCTATTTGTTTCCCAGCATCGCTGTCAAGTGGGAGAGGATGCACTGCTTGAACGCTAAGGTAACAGATGATTTTCATGGTCTTTATCCTGACATTTATTTGCTGGTAATAAGACAGTGTTTGGGCTAGGTGATGCTCCAGCTTCTCAGCAGATGGTAGAAATTTACAGAAGAATAAGCACGGCTTTTTCAGTGGCTGGGTTTTTAAGTAAAAGGCTGTGTCTGTACAGGATTTTGGAGGTGGTCAGATCTATGTTCAAATCCGAGTTGTTCCTCTTACTAGGGGCAAGACCATGGGCAAATTGTCTAACCTCTCTGTATTTCCGTTTTATCATCAGAAACTTGGGACTAATAATACCTACATCTTATGGTTATAAGGATTAAATAATAATGTAATGAGGCACACATAGCACAGTGATGAAAGTATAATAAGTACAAGGTAACTCTTCCCAGTCTGTCGCCTCTGTGACATTTTTCTGACTGTATGGACTTAAACTTCTGTTAACAATAGAAAGTAAATAAAAACCATGATGTATTTGTAAACAAAACTTTAACTACATATTTAAACAGTTTTTCTCACTCTATTTTGTTAAACCATGCAAACATGATTTAAATCTCCTACAAATACTAGTCATCGACTTATAGGGACCTGGAAACACACCTCAGTGGACTGTTTAATCTGGCATGGAGCAAAGTGTCTGGGACTCTGCCCTGACCCTCAGTCTAAAAGGCAACATAAGGGATTATAAATAGCTGCTCCAGCTCCAGCTTCAGCTGCCAGTGGCCCAAAAGGAAAGGGAATGTCAGGGGAAACTCCTGGGAGCACAGATGCAGTGGGGGCAGGTCGTGGTGGAGTGATGCACTGAAATAGTCCATTAAAATATTCACTGAAACAATCCAAAGCCTGTTCATGCAAGCATCACTTATTGATCATTTGGTATATATCAGGCATTGTAGAGAATGCTCACCAGGAAAGGCAGCACAGCTTAATGTAAAGACTGTAGGTGCCAGAGTCAGACACATCAGGACACATCGGGACTCTGTTCACAGGCATTTCGTTGGTGTGCACGGGGAAAGCTAAAAACTGAACTCGCCCCAACTCACTGCTTATCTTATATACATAACGCATTCCTTTTTGTTTCTGGAAAGCATAGAAGTCCTGTACTCCTTAAAACAGTGACAGAATCTCCTGCTTTGAGACCTTCTTACCTCTGGTGACACAGCAAGGGAGGATCCAACTTTTAACTCTGTAAACTATATGCATGGAAGCAAAAACACACACATATTCCTATGCCTCCCATTGCCAAGTAAAAATATGAACCCTTATCATGATATATAGAATTTGTCACCATATGACTCCCATTAACCTATGAAGTATTTTCTGTTGAATACCACTTCCCATCCTGAATATAACACCCTTAATGCACAAAAATGTATGCAAACCTTTAGACAGTGGTGTGTAGTAGGTGAGAAGTAAATATCAGGTCCTTTTTCTTCTTTGCAGATGCCCTCCCTGAGCTGGGCATGGGCTGGAATGATGAGCAGAACCTACTTTGGTTGTAGATAGCCAAAAAAAAGCACAGAGTCATGTTTTATATTCACTGCAAAGTCTTTGTGCCCTGCACTGTAAAGAGGAATTTCCCACATAATCTACCCCACTCCCTCCCTAATTATGAAAACCCAGACCTTTACAGAAAGGAGCTTTATATCAAACTTTTTTCAATCCCTTGGCTACATGACTAAGACCTGCTCACCCTCCTTCTCAATGAGTTGCTTGAAAGGTCTTGGCAAAATCACACAGCCTCCTCAGCTAAGTGGAACCAGCTCCTGAAAGAGTACTCCTTATAAATTGTCTTGTCCATATGTTTCTGGAGGATGTGCCATCTGGGATTAGAGTGCTCATATTTTATGAAGCAGGAAAGCAAAAAATATGTTCACAATTTAACAGTTCCATTTGATGGGAAACTGGAATTGAATGTATTTATAACAAACTTATATCATCTCAATATGTGAACCCACTGTGCACCAGAAATCCTGTTAGACACTCTTTGGAGTTGAAATGAATGAAGAGACATTGTGCTTGCCTTTAAAGAAGCAGAAAGTCCAAAGAGAGATAGAGAGTGAACATGCCTCTGGTCAACCTGTCAGTAATATACAAACAAAATTATTAAAAAATATCCTAAAAGCAGATTTCATCATCCATGCCAGATCCAGGAGATTGGTCACAGCTGTTGGCATCCTTATATGGGGAAAGAATCTGAGGTTCAAAGAAAAGGGGTGTCATTACAATACCTGCCATGAGCAGGCAAGGGTGGTAGCCCATGTGTCATGCCTTTTCTTCTTTGTCATAGCTGAAAGAAGCAATGGCCATGCTTGACAGTTATTTGTAAGTGATGCTAACTTCACCCAGCTGCATTCATCTAACAGCATTTATTAAGAACCAACAAATGCTAAGTGATACATAGAGTAAAAATGACCATAACCCAGTGCTTGCCCTCAGTGTGCTTATCAGATCTCCCTCCTCTAGCCCTCTTTGGCATCTTTACATGTACCTATTGTGTGACTTCTTACATTATGTAATTTCCTAATTAGTTGGCCATATTACCTCAGTGTGTCCAAGCTACAGACTTCAGCCCATTATCATATCATTAAGCAGAGTTCAGTGGGTCATGACAAGGATTCTTCTGGCTATTATTAACAAGAGAATAGAAAGTGGAATGGATGGAAAATATCAGAGTGCTTTACCCAGAAATGTATTATATTAATGTCTGTATGTACCTACACAAAAATATATATGCATATGCTGGATTAAATTGTATTTTTAGTGTGGATTATAGTTTAGAAAATTTGAATGACATCTCTTATTTATCTAAAAGTATTCAGGGACTTCCCTGGTGGTGCAGTGGTTAAGAATCTGCCTGCCAATGCAGAGCACACTGATTTGATCCCTGGTCCAGGAAGATCCCATAAGCTACGGAGCAACTAAGCCCATGTGCCACCACTAGTAAGCCTGCACTCTAGAGCCCACGAGCCACAACCACTGAAGGCTGCATGCCTAGATCCCATGCTCCACAAAGAGAGAAGCCACCTCAATGAGAAGCCCCCACACCACAATGAAGAATAGCCCCCACTCATCGCAACTAGAGAAAGCCCGTGTGCAGCAATGAAGACCCAACGCAGAGAGGGCAGACAGCAGAAGCAAGAAGAACTACAATCCTGCAGCCTGTGGAACAAAAACCACATTCACAGAAAGATAGACAAGATGAAAAGGCAGAGGGCTATGTACCAGATGAAGGAACAAGAAAAAAATACAGAAAAACAACTAAATGAAGTGCAGATAGGCAACCTTCCAGAAAAAGAATTCAGAATAATGATAATGAAGATGATCCAGGGCCTCAGAAAAAGAATGGAGGCAAAGATCGAGAAGATGCAAGAAATGTTTAACAAAGACCTAGAAGAATTAAATAACAAAAATAAAAGAGATGAACAATAGAATAAGTGAAATGAAAAATACACTAGAAGTAATCAATAGCAGAATAACTGAGGCAGAAGAACGGTTAAGTGACCTGGAAGACAGAATGGTGGAATTCACTGCTGTGGAACAGAATAAAGATAAAAGAAGGAAAAGAAATGCAGTCAGCCTAAGAGACCTCTGGGACAACATTAAATGCAACAACATTCACATTATAGGGGTCCCAGAAGGAGAAGAGAGAGAGAAAGAACCTGAGAAAATATTTTAAGAGATTATAGTCAAGAACTTCCTTAACATGGGAAAGGAAATAGCCACCCAAGCCCAGGAAGTGCAAAGAGTCCCATACAATATAAACCAAAGGAGAAACACACTGAGACAGATAGTAATCAAATTGGCAAAAATTAAAGACAAAGAAAAATTATTGAAAGCAGAAAGGGAAAAATGACAAATAACATACAAGGGAACTCCCATAACATTAACAGCTGATTTCTCAGCAGAAACTGTACAAGCCAGAAGGGAGTGGCATAATATATTTAAAGTAATGAAAGTGAAGAACCTGCAACCAATATTACTCTACCTGGCAAGGATCTCATTAAATTCGATGGAGAAGTCAACAGCTTTACAGACAAGCAAAAGCTAAGAATTCAGCACCACCAAACCAGCTCTAAAACAAATGCTAAAGGAACTTCTCTACGTGGGAAACACAAGAGAAGAAAAGGACCTACAAAAACAACCCAAAACAATTAAGAAAATGGTCATAGGAACATACATATCAATAAGTACCGTAAATGTGAAATGGATTAAATGCTCCAACCAAAAGACACAGGCTTGCTGAATGGACAGAAAAACAAGACCCATATATTTGCTAGCTACAACAGACCCACTTCAGACCTAGGGACACATAAGACTGAAAGTGAGGGGATGGAAAAAGATATTCCATGCAAAAGGAAATCAAAAGAAAGCTGGAGTAGCAATACACATATCAGATAAAAGATAAAAGAGACTTTAAAATAAAGAATGTTACAAAAGACAAGGAAGTCATTTCATAACGATCAAGGATTCAAACCAAGAAGAAGATATAACAATTTTAAATATATATGCACCCAACATAGGAATACCTCAATACATAAGGCAATGGCTAACAGCTATAAAATAGGAAATTGGCAGTAACACAATAATAGTGGGGGACTTTGGACAGATCATCCAAACAGAAAATTAATAAGGAAACACAGCTTTAAATGACACAATAGACCAGAGAGTTTTAATTGATATTTATAGGACACTCCATATAAAAACAGCAGATTACATTTTCTTCTCAAGTGCACATGGAACATTCTCCAGGATAGATCACACCTTGGGTCACAAATCAAGCCTCAGTAAATTTAAGAAAATTGAAATCATAGCAAGCAACTTTTCTGACCACAACACTATGAGATTAGAAATCAATTACAGGGAAAAAATGTAAAAAAACACAAACACATGGAGACTAAACAATATATTACTAAATAACAAAGAGATCACTGAAGTAACCAAAGAGGAAATAAAAAAAAAGTACCTAGAGACAAGTGGCAAGGAAAACACGACGAACCAAAACCTATGGGATGCAGCAAAAGCAGTTCTAAGAGGGAAGTTTAGAGCAATACAAGCCTACCTCAAGAAACAAGAAAAATCTCAAATAAACAATCTAATATTACAACTAAAGGAACTAGAGAAAGAAGAACAAACAAAACCCAAAGTTAGCAGAAGGAAAGAAATCATAAAGATCAGAGAAGAAATAAATGAAATAGAAACAAACAAAAAGAAAACAATAGCAAAGATCAATAAAACTAAAACCTGGTTCTTAGAGAAGACAAACAAAATTGATAAACCATTAGCCAGACTGATCAAGAAAAACAGGGAGAGGACTCAAATCAATAAAATTAGAAATGAAAAAGGAGAAGTTACAACAGACACCGTGGAAATACAAAGCATCCTAAGAGACTACTACAAGCAACTCTATGCCAATAAAATGAACAACCTGGAAGAAATGGACAAATTCTTAGAAAGGTATAACCTTCCAAGACTGAACCAGGAAGAAACAAAATATGAACAGACCAATCAGAAGTAACGAAATTGAAAGTGTGATTAAAAATTTTCCAGCAAACCAGAGTCCAGGATCAGATGGCTTCACAGGTGAATTCTATCAAACATTTAGAGAAGAGCTAACACCTATCTTTCTAAAACTCTTCCAAAATATTACAGAGGAAGGAACACTACCAAACTCATTCTATGTGGCCATTATCACCTTGATACAAAAAACAGACAAAAATACTACAAAAAAAGAAAATTACAGACCAATACCACTCATGAATATAGATGCAAAAATCCTCAACAAAATACTGGCAAATAGAATCCAACAACACATTAAAAGGGTCATACACCATGATCAAGTGGGATTTATGCCAGGGATGCAAGGATTCTTCAATATATGCAAATCAATCAGTGTGATACACCATATTAACAAATTGAAGAAGAAAAACCATATGATCATCTCAATAGATGCTGAAAAAGCTTTTGACAAAATTCAACACCAATTTATGATAAAAAACTCTCCAGAAAGTAGGCAGAGAGGGAAACTACCTCAACATAATAAAGGCCATATATGACAAACCCACAGCAAACATCATTCTCAATGGTGAAAAACTGAAATCATTTCCTCTAAGGTCAGGAACAAGACAAGGATGTCCACTCTCACCACTGTTATTCAACGTAGTTTTGGAAGTCCTAGCCATGGCAGAGAAGAGAAATAAATAAAAGGAATCCAAATTGGAAAAGAAGAAGTAAAATTGTCACGGTTTTCAGATGACATGATACTATACATAGAGAATTCTAAAGATGCCATCAGAAAACTACTAGAGAAAATGAATGAATTTGGTAAAGTTTCAGGATACAAAATTAATACACAGAAATCTCTTGCATTCCTATACACTAATGATGAAAATTCTGAAAGAGAAGTTATGGAAACACTCCCATTTACCATTGCAACAAAAAGAATAAAATACCTAGGAATAAACCTACCTAGGGAGACAAAAGACCTGTATGCAGAAAACTGTAAGACACTGATGAAATAAATTAAAGATGATACCAACAGATTGAGAGATATACCATGTTCTTGCATTGAAAGAATCAATATTGTGAAAATTACTATACTACACAAAGCAATCTATAGATTCAATGCAATCCCTATCAAATTACCAATGGTATTTTTTAGAGAACTAAAACAAAAAATCTTAAAATTTGTATGGGGACACAAATGACCCCAAGTAGCCAAAGCAGTCTTGAGGGAAAAAATCGGAGCTGGAAGAATCAAACTCCCTGACTTCAGACTATACTACAAAGATACAGTAATCAAGACAATATGGTACTGGCACAAAAGCATAAGTATAGATCAATGGAACAGGATAGAAAGCCCAGAGATAAACCTACACACCTATGGTCAACTAATCTATGGCAAAGGACGCAAGGATATACAATGGAAAAAAGAAAGTCTCTTCAATAAGTGGTGCTGGGAAAACTGGACAGCTACATGTAAAAGAATGAAATTAGAACACTCCTTAACACCATACACAAAAATAAACTCAAAATGGATTAGAGACCTAAATGTAAGACTGGACACTGTAAATCTCTTAGAGGAAAACAGGAAGAGCACTCTTTGACATAAATCACAGCAAGATCTTTTTTGATCCACCTCCTAGAGTAATGGAAATAAAAAAATAAATAAATAAAAATAAAAAAGAGGACCCAATGCAGCCAAACATAAATAAATAAAATAATTTAAAAAATAAAAATAAAGTATTCAAAAGAAGTGTATACAAAGTGTATTTCAAAATGGAAGGAATGTGGATTAAAGAAATAATAACACTAAACAAGTTATAGTATTTAGGATGTGATATTTTTTTTCTGACCCTAGAATCCACAGTCTGCATTAAAGAAAGAGAGAGTGACTTCAGCTCTTCTGTGAGGACAGATCTGCCTGCATTTCCTCACTACTGACTCCCATTCTATCCTGTGTATAACTCAGGATATCACTCCATCATATCACTCATCATAGTGTGCCCAGTTAATCAGTTTACTTATGTGTCTTAGTAGACTGAGGGCATCTTGAGGATGGGGAACTTTTTATCCATTTCTGAATCCCCAGGATTTAGCTCAGAGAAAAGTACTGTGTAGATACTCACTAAACATATACTGAAACACACACACCTATGGGAGCCACCACAGGAAAAGGGATTTTGCCCTTCTGTCAGGCCAAAAGTGACACAGACAAACTATAAGATGATAGACTGATTGACTGGCTTAGACCAGAATGATTAAGTGAACAATGGAACTACTAGCAAATTAGTAGATGTCGACATGGAACACTTTATGAAAATACTAAATGCTTTTTGAGAGGTAACTTAGACTTGTTGCAGTGTCTGGACATAATTTTGAAGTGGTATTCTATACTCTGCCTAAGATATTTTGTATTTATTGATGAATGATGAATATCTTATTAAGAGAGAAATCCAAAACTTAAGCTAAAAAATGTATTACAAGAATGTAAAAGTGAGGAGTTGGGGTGAAAGTTAAATGGAGAGAAATAATCTCCCTTAAAGTACTTCGGAGAAAGGACTGGCATGATATAATGATGGACTACTCAAGAAACCTCACGTTTATGTCATTATAATAGATGTTTTACAGGTATCTCCAAAAAGGAGTCATCTTCTCAGGAGTGTGACGACAGTGATATCACAGTCAGGGTTAGATTTATTGTGGTCAAACTGCCATTGGCTTTCTCTGATTATATAAGAATTACAGCCAACTTGGGCAGATGAAATTAAGATTCTGGAGACTGTGAACTCTGAATTTGACTGAAATCACCATACACATCTTAGGCCAGGATCTCATTTCAGCTAAATTCAAGTTCTAAGTCCAAGGCAGGTGAAAATCATAAGAAGTAAGATCCTGGAATACAATCCCGAGTAAAGTTCAAGGAATCAGTTCCCAGACTACACCTAACACAGGGTGAAGTTTTATCAATCCAAAAAATCCCCTACTATTTGCTTTCTATTTTTGATAATTAAATTTTCCTGTAAATTATATTAAAATGTGTGTCCAGCATGTACTGGAATTTTATTATAAACTGTAGGTGAGGATGTGCAGGCAGCCTGGCTGGCATAATAGAAACATTTATTTATACACCATCTACCATATGTCAGCCATCATGCTTCATTTTTGTACGTGTTATTTTATTCAAACAAATATACACCTTACAGATGGATTACAGAGAGATGAAGAAACTTGCCTAAGGTCACAAACATAGAAATCAACAAAGCCAGCCCTGGAAGCCAGATCTCTTCAAATCCAAAGTACAACCATGTTCCTTCCACTACACCTCACTGCTCCTCTAAAACACACATTTCAACAGGCTACCATATGCCAGAGATGTTCTCATGTTATTTTATTGATAGAACAAACTTCCATCAGTTTCTTATTGGTAACTCACTTTTGTAGATGGAAAAAGAGAAATGCAGAGAGAAGAAATGCCTCTTCTAAAGTTATATCAGTTAAAAAGTAAAATAGATTTAGATACAGATCTATCTGACTCCAAGTAGTGGAGTTTTAAATTGCCTTTAGCACTATGCTGAACAAATTCACTAATACAGAAAGAAAAATTTACTTAAAACCTCATTCTTATTAAACCTGAGGCTATAGGACTTGGGCAAGTCCTTTGCCCTCTTTGAGTCTGTATTTCCCCCCTCCCCTACTATCTAATTAGGCTGTTGTTATGACCATGTTAAAGAAAATATAAATTGTTGGCTTAGAAAAGCGTGTATGAGACTGTATAAAGAGTTACTCCACTTTATCCCAACATTTAATTGTTCAAGACATAATTATTTTATCACTGAAGGCTTAATCTGTTTAACATTACTTTGATATGAGATTTTGATAAAATGTATTAAATTATTCTCTGTTTATTTTAATCTCCTTTATAAAATCCCTTTGTTCAAGTTTTACTAATTCTTACTATTTAGAAGGGAACTCGGTCTATAGAATCTCACAATTTTTCTTTAAGAGATAGAATTTTCTTAGTATGCCAAATAATTGAAAACAAGTTGTTGATAAATTGAAGTTCAGCTTGGACTATTTTAATCAATTAGATATATTTACTTGGTATTATTTTTATCTGGAAATAAGTAACTTATATGATCTTATTTTTAAAACATCATAAAATTATACGTAAGGTTTACTTAAATTTTGTTCCATATATAACACTGAAATATATCTGTCTGGGAAAAATACTCCTGTGTTTCCCCTTTACTCACACACACAAAATGCTTCTGATGCCAGATATGTGGGACTTTCTTCCCTCCACACCAAACAATTCTTTGAAACACCAGCTGTGTATCTTACAATTCAATTCAATTCTAACACTAATCAGAATCAGTGCAGACCCCACAGGTTAAGGGTTCAGTCCCATAATACTGCCCCTCACTTCAGATAACAAGTGAAATGAATAAGTCCCCAGGTTATCCACAACTTCTGTTTGACTCAGCTACAAAGAGGAGTTTCCCATGATCCCCTCCTTGGATTCTATCATTTGCTAGATATAGCTCACAGAATTCAGGCAAGCACTTACATTTACCAGTTTATTATATAATAAAGGATAGAATAAAGCATACAGATAGACAGCCAGATGAGGAGATACATAGGGAGAGATATGGAAGGGTCCTGAGCACATGAACTCCTGTCCCTGTGGAGTTGGGGTGCACCTCTCTCCTGGCACATAGATATGTTCACCACCCAGGAAGCTCTGAATCCATACTTTAGTAATTTTTATGGAGACAACATCACATAGGCATGACTGGTCAGTAACTCAATCTCCAGTCCCTCTTCCCTTCCCAGAGGATGGAAAATGTGGCTTAAAGTTCCAAGCTTCTAATCATGGCTTGGTCTTTCTGGTGACCAACTCCCATCCTGAAGCTATCCAGGAGCCCACCCAGAGTCACTTCATTAGAATAATAGACACTTCCATCACCCGGGAAATTCAAAGGGATTTAGGAATTCTGTGTCCAGAAACAATAACAAAGACCAAATATTGAAATGATAGATGCTCTTAGTGCTCTTAGCACTTAGGAAATTACTACAGGTTTAGGAGATCTGTACCAGGAACTGGGAGCAGGTCTATATTTATATACATTTTTTCTATTATTTCACAATGTGTGCTCTTTATATATGGTGCAAAGCTAGGCTTGAAAACAATTCAGGCCAATAATTGCAAATGATATATCAGTGGCCCCTGAATTAATGAGGTTTAGGTGTCTCTATCTGACAAATAACATGGTTGAGGTAATATTACAAAGAAGTAATAATCATTGTACTATTACTTCATTTATGCCTAATAATTGCAATACATTTCTTACAAGATTTATATGATTGTATAACACAGATGCAAGTATGTAATTAAAAAAAAGGAATGCCCTTTTTTTTTTAATCCTTCAAATAGGCCTAAAGAAAACTTCTGAGTGGGCAGTAAGTAGTAAACCCACTTTTCCGACTAGTGGGTTGGAAGCTGGGGCCATGGATCTCCATTAAGGGAGCTGTCATGTCTCCCCACTCACAGTTGTTGCAAACATTCTCCTTCTGCCATGGGGCAACCTCTCTCAGAAGACAGTGTGGTACCTTGTGAGATGGAATAAAACTAGGTTTGCAGTGTTTTCCCAATTCTCAATATAGATAATTTTCAAAAAATATTTTTCAGGAGGCCACAGATACAGAGTTAACTTCTCCTGACCGCCACCAGAACTAGCTTCAAATATATATATTCATAAGGTGACATTTCTTTGTCTATTATATTAAAAAAATACACAATTGTCATGAACAAACCAAAATTGTTTCCTTTCCCAGCTCCCAAAATACTAACACTGAACCTCGTAACCTCTCTCTTATTACTGGGTGAGCTTTTCTATTTATGCAGAAGTATATGGAAAACCAAGTTTCCTAATAGTTCAAAAGGCATTTTACTAATAAAAATAAAGGGTCTAAAGTAGTTTTCTCTACCTGTGTAGACAATTTTATAATAGACATCTTTTAAAATAAATATAATCCACTTATTAGAAAATTTACTTTTCACAAAGAATTTTCACAATCATCTCATTTGCTCTTCCCAAAAACCCTGTAAGAAAACAAGGCATGGATCATTACATTCATTTTACAGATAAGGAAACAGAGGTACAACAGAATAAAATAAGGAGTCAAGGTCTCAGAATCAGGAGGTGGTGAAGCCAGAACAACAACAGTACAAAACTGCCTTTAAGGTTCTAGATTCAGATTAGTGTCCACCTATGTTAAAAAAACAAGCAAAGAAAGAAAACCACTCATAATTCTGGAATTGAGTGCTGTGGAAACAAGAAGAAAAAGAAAGAGGAAACAGAAAGATGACTATGAGAGGAGGCAGTATTATCCTAGTCTAGGGAAATGTCAGGCCTTTATTCAGCTCTCTTGAGTGTCTGTTTGGGTAGGTAAGCCTATCCGGCAGCCTGGTTACTAGGGCAAAGAGAATATTGCTGCAGGATCCAACCATGGTAGCAGGGACATGAGACTCCTGTACAGCAGGGAGATATGGGTCAAGGCATTAAGGGCTGTGTGAAGGACGAGCCTGATGTCTATACTTACGATATATTCTAAGCCATGTGATCTCCCCCAAATCCTGCATTAATGAATGTAAATGAAGAGAATTGAGGAGAAATGGGCTGACACACTTATTCAGGGCTGCCTAAACTATTGGTGATAAGACTGCAATAACATTTTTAAATTTGGAGGCTGGGATTGAGCCTTTATAATAATATATGGGAAGCCATAAAACTTCTCCTTAGAAAAATGTACAAATGCATTTTAACAAACACTATTTCCTAGATTTCTGGTATGTTTATAGATTTCCTTATGTCAACTTAAAAATCTCCATGAAATCTGTAAACCTGAAACTAAGAACAGCTGACCTACAATCTGATAATCAATGAATTAAGCAAGGACTTCAGCACTAGAAGACAGACATTTAGGCAGTCTGATGTTAACAACAATCAGCCAATTATTTTGATTTAATTAAAAATGAATTCATTCTATAAGGGAAAAAAAATCTACTGGTCATCGGGCAAAAGCAAAACAAGAACAAAAGACAATCAAGCATGTATTTAAATTTGTTCATGTTTCTAACAGTAGTTTAATTCCTTTCTTTCTTTCTTTCTTTCTTTCTTTCTTTCTTTCTTTCTTTCTTTCTTTCTTTCTTTCTTTTCTTACCCCACGTGGCTTGATAGATCTCAGTTCCCAGACCAGGGATTGAATCCAGGCTCCTTGCAGTGGAAGCATGGAGTCCTAACCACCGGACCACCAGGCAATTCCCTAGTTTAATCCCTTGTTCTCATAGTTGGTCAGTTGCTCAGAAATGAAAAGAATACACACATATTTAATCCATTTTCTTCCCATATCACCAGTATACTCTGCACATTGTACTATCTAAGACTGAATCAAAGACAGGACAGAGTACAGGAATACAGGGGATTCTGTGATGTCAAATGGTTCACAAGTAGGTCACCCAGGTTAAAGGTCCATCAAATTTCTCTCTTCGCCCTCACAACTGAAAGTTTCCCCGTATTCAACCTCTGCATCTAGAGCAGTAACAGCTGCTTCAGTGTGTACCAATAAGTGTAAACCAACCACATCTTGGCTCCAAGATCCCCCAAAGGTGGACACTCTTAGGTTCCTTCCTATGTCGATTGCTTCCACATGGCTGCAGAATATAACAAAATATGTCTTTGAAATTTGCATTTCTCTAATTAGTGAATTTGCACATTTGTTACCTCTACAGCAACCAGCTGCCACTTGTGTCTCCTGCATGTATGACACCTCAAAACACCACAGAAACTTATCTCTGAATCCTCAGTTAAAGTGCAAGATTGCATCTTTGTTAGCCAGTTGGAAAAATATATACCTCTACTTATTTTGCTTTCCCTTACATAAACTTAGAATTAACCAATTTCCAAAGTGTGAAAGAAGAAAATATTAAAGCTACTATTTCCTGATTCCTCCAGCCCAGGATGGGTGGAAGGACAGAGTCCAAAGTGCTCTGCTTATGATATATTCAATTAAAGGGAGAAATGAATGTAACTAGGAATAGCTTAAAATGAATTGTCAATAGAGACAATGTAGGTATTGCTGAAAAGTGTGATAAATACAAAGCATATGTTTTACTTAAAGCAGTATCATTTTGGCTCATTCTGATTTCTCCCCCAAAGGCAAGGAAATGTGATTATTCCACACAAAAAAAGTGAAAACTATCAAGGGATAGCACCTATGTAGACCGTGACAAAGTGGTGAGTGATGATATGTTCCTCATCCTTAATTCTCCTGGACTACAGCAAGTCATTCAAATAAAGATCTGAGGTTCCTCTAAATAGTGCTTGTTCTGCTGGATTCCATTTTACGCAGCTGAGTATTTGCCATTGGATACAAATGAGCAGGCATTGGGGAAAAAGTCCAATGGCTACGAAATCAAATCCAAATAAAGGAAACTATCATATGAAAACAACATCTCCTTTTCCCCAACTATGAACAACCAGTGACACCGTGAATATTAACAGTGGCAAAGACATTATTTTGTACCTTATCTATTATAGTTCTCACATTATGGAGACAGAGATTGAAAGAAGTGAAGTGACTTGGAAAAAAACACACTGAATAAGAAACAAACCTGACTTAAGCATCGCCTAGCCTTCACTCAGCAAGTGTGAAATGTTTCTCACATATCAAGTATTATGCTAGATGCTGATGATGTAGAAAAAATATATAGAATTTTTCCTTAAAGAGTCAGTCTAAAGGAGGAGCTAAACTTGTAAAAACATCAACAAAAGCCTATGAGAGTCACACGTTAATTTCCGATTTCTGATCCATTAAACAGATCAGAAAATTGAGGTTTTGAGACGTCACACAGCTAGTGAGTGGAACACTCAAATCTGGCTGACTTCAGACTCCATGTTCCTAGCCTGTTCTTTTTAAGTGTAAGAGTTTTCTGATAAACATGTTTGAGTGTATTTGTGTGTGGGGGGGAGGGGGGTGGGCAGTGGTGGGAGGAGATTACATGCAGTATGTGTATTTTCATTGTTTTTCTAATCCCACTCCAGCGAGCTGTCCAACAACCTCTATGAGAAAATAAATACCAGCGTTTGCCTGTAAACACTGACCTTTGACCAGAAACATTTTGCAGAGGCACAAATAAAATTGTATTAGTCAATGCTCATTACCTTGAGCAGGATTGCATGTGTGTGTGTGTGACAAGTTTCTATTGATCCTACCTAGGCTACAAAGAGGCAGAGAACCCATCTGTCAAGAGCTTTCTAAAAGCCTGCTCTGCTTCATCTCACCTAGCTCCTTACCCTAAGAACTAGAAACTTGACAGGAAAAAACAAGCAGCCGTTACCTGCAGGGCCTGTCTTGTTAATGATGTTGGCTCTGTTCCATTTTGGGATGGTCAGAGCTATGCTGCAGTTTCAACTGATGTTGTAGAATGAATTCTGTTAGTGAGTAGAGAGGTGTCATCTCTATGATCTCAGCAAGGTGGATAGATGGTAACAGGCTAAACAGAGGATGGGATCCATGACTGGATGGATGTTTACTAAGGATAGTATTCATCCCTATAGAATAGTCAAATTTATATTTTGTAGTCAGAAGAATAGGAGGAGACTCCAAATTCAGCCAGAAGCTGAATTACATAGAAGAAGTAGACTGATGTGTTAACTGTCTATGATATTTTTCTCAGTAGGAAACCTGACTTCTTTTAGGAATGTTCCTTAGAAGATCCACCAGTATAATTTCACTTAATAGCAACAACTACAATAATAATGATAAATAAGATTTTTTTTAATTTTTAAACACTAAATTACAAAAATTATCCATTTCAAACTTCACAGTGTGTGGTTTCCCTTATTCCCCTTTTGTAGATTGAAAAAGGCACCAAAACAATTATTAGCTCAGTGACTCAGAGCTACTTAGTGACACACTGAATCAACTCTAGGTCATTCTGGCTCCAAAGCCATGTTTTTCTGTTATGCATTAGTTTCCCAGGTTGCCAGAACGAAGTATCACAAACAGTGTGGTTTAAAATAACAAAAATGTATTCTTTCACTGTTATAGAGGCTAAAAGTCAAGAAGTTGGCAGGGTTATGTTCTCTTTTATTTGTTCAGCAGTCTTCCTACTTCTTTTTCAAATCAATTCATCTATTTTCCTTAATATGTGCTATATCTCTCAAATTGGCCTAATTTGCAAATTTCCCTTACTATCTACACCATTCTAAGAGAGAGTCAAACTGCTAATTAAGTTGGATCTAATACAGATCTCATGACACCCACCCAGACATCTTAACAAGGTGGGCTTAGGGTGTCTGGGTATATATTTATCAATTCTTTTTGTTGTTAGTCTTTGATCAATTTGCTCTCTGGCATCTCTCTACGAACATGATTTGATATTTAGAGAATAGGAGTGCATAAAATGTCTCTATTGATTTGTACATAAAAAGATAAATAGGCATCTTTTGAACATTTTAAAATTAATTCCTGCCCTGTCTCAAGTCCACACAAATTATATTAGGTTTATTGCATTAGTGGATAATTTGGATTTTAATATCAATATTTTAGAACTATGGGGTTAGCTGGGAACTTAAGGTTATGTCTATATGTGACACCCAGACACAATAATTTCAAATTGGTCCTTGTTAGGGAATGACACTTATCCTAATCCTTTATTCCCCATTTTTTTTTCTTAAAGGGGAAAGAATGACTTATCCATGCCTAGAAGGGAACAACATCAGGAAGGCCTCCATGCCACTCTCCACCCCCATCTCTGACTTATTTCAACTGGTTAAATCAGTAGCTGGTGAGAGTGGTGAAGGGTTTGATTAATTAGCACTCTAAACCCTAACATACAGTGTCAAGGGATAGAAAATTTGGATAAATAGAAACCGACACTAAACATGGTACAAGATATCAGCCTTCTAACCTAAAGTGCAGGTTTCCTAATAAAGGAAAGTTGGAGGACACTGGAGTCCCTTCCTCATTGAACTGAATGACTCCAAAGCAGGACAGCTATAGAAGTGCAGCTTCCCCACTGCTGTCTGTGTCTAGTGCAAGGTAGACAGGGTGTATGGTTGGCCATCTATGGTAAACAAGAATAGTGAAAATGAACTCAATTGATCTGAATACAAATAGGTCCAAGACAGAAAGAGCAAGATCCCCAAAGCCAGGATATACTTTATCTCTGTTCTAATTTTATCAACAAGAAATATCATTCTTCCTTGGTAAAGAGGAGGAAATCATTGAGGGTAGAGAGACTGAGAGGTGTCTTCCAACACCTTTTCCTTCTCAGGGATGAAACAGGAACTCCTTACCTCCACCTGCTTCTTTGAAATAAAGTAGGTTAATCAGGAGGCCCTTTCCCTTCCTCAACAGCTGAACAGACTATTGGACAGGTACTGACCAAGTGTTTGGTCAATGGTATCTACCCCATTCTAGTGCCTAAAAGTCCAAGCAGCAGTTAACACCAGTAAACTAAGGAATTTTTCATGGTGCTTGCCTCTCTCTTTCTCTCTCTCCCTCTCTCTCTCTCATCCTTCAAAATCTTTCTGTGTTCAGTAATATTATCGGATATCAAGATACTATTTCTCTTGATCTCACTGTACTTTCTATCTCACTTTATTTTTAGTTTCTCTCCTTGACACTCTCTCAGCTTCACACCTTTTATCCAGAGGATGCATCTCAGTTAATCCTCACCCTAGGCCTGTGGGACTTCTTCAACCCAAATCCATGGTTTGAGATCCAGTTTATTCAAGAAAGGAAAATGAGAAAATGTGTTTCATCTAGATTCAGATCCAAATTAACCTAATGTTTATTTAGATCTATCTATCTATGTATATATATCACAGACACTACATTATCTCGACCTTACTTTGTTCAACAACCCTGTGAAAGGAAACTTTTACCTCAACAGCAGATTATAATAAGTAATAATTATTGAATGTTCTAATATATCAATCATATTCTAATTGTTTTACTTCTTATCACATTAATCCTTACAATAAATTTATGAGTTCAGTGCTATTCTAATCATTATTTTAGTGATGGGGAAACTGAAGCACAAAAGGTTAAGAACTCTCTCAATATTATAAGCTAGAAGGTGACAGAACTGGGATTTGAATCCAGGAAAGTTTAACAGGATGGGGAGGTTAAGGTTATGACAATGGAATCACTTGACCAACTTCACAATTAACAAAGCCTGGTACCAGAATTCAAGCCCAAGACTGCTTTTCATCAAGATCTCTTTTCTAATATACCTTAGTGTATGATAAATCATGAATAAGGAAAGAAAATTGGATCATATGCTTTCACTTAGCAATATAAATACCTGAATAATAGATTAAAACTAGCCTTGACTGAATAGAAAGAATTCGAGATTGTATTCATCATTCACTCATTTATTCGATAGAGAGCCCAGTCTACTGTTAAATCACAATGGCCTCATCAGTGGCTCCTGCAAACACCCATCAATTTTAAGTTTTCAGTACACCAAGGCACTTGGTATTCACATCTTAAAAGTTTTCAAAGAAAAAAAAGTTTTCTACTAAATTTTAAAGTCTTGATTTAGATGGTGGAGGCACAACACTGGGAGATTTTCAACATATAAAGTTACTAGAAGGAAAAACCAGAAGGTCTACTACTTAGTTCAATTCACTGGCTGACATAGACAAAACAGAGGCCCACTGCTTGCCTGATAAAGGCTGTGAACTGTGAAATTAACCCCTTGATTTCCTGGGGTATTTAAAGGAGATTTCCCTCCAGCCCCTCAACAAACATAACTGCTCAGGTTCTCCTGCTGCTAGGAAAAAATCATCCTACCACTAGTAAGGGAATAGCAGTCAGAGAGCTCTTTAATCTTATAGCTCATGGTGCTTTGTTCCTCCCAAATACTCACCCACTCACTGCTTCCAGAGTAGAGCCAGAGAGGAAAAAATGGAGCAAATTTATTTTGTGTCTCTCATTTGAATCTTCCATACTATGTCTTACATCAAAATCAGGAGTTGAGTAGCTGCATTTCTTAACTGTATTTTCTCAGTTAATTGATGCCAATGCCATGTAAGAACTATATAAAAGCCTTGCTAAGATCAAGCTATAAAGTAAAATCTTACCTATATTGCCCATTTTGTTTATCAGTGAGTCTGGTTTCATCAGTATTTATGGCAGAGGGAGTGAAGACAATTAGCCTCTGTCATCCATTCAATCACCCACACATTCATGCCTTTAATCTTAAAACTACTACATAATTAGCAATTATTTTGAATGGTTCATCCTATGCACCATTCTGATCATAATACCCCACTGCTCATAATTTATTATTGGTTGCCATATGTTTAGGGAAGGAAGTCCCAAATCTTTTGCATGCATTCAAGAACCTCCATAATTTGGTGCCTGGATATGTTTCTGCCAAGAACTTTGCCCATCACCTTATCCTGTTTTGAAGTGCCTCTCTTTTCTAATCCCATGTCCAATGCAAGATTCAGGACTTCACCTGTTCACCATGGTTTCTTATAAGTAGTAATTATTTTTTTTATACAGCAGGTTCTTATTAGTTATCTATTTTATACATATTAGTGTATATATGTCAATCCCAATCTCCCGTAAGTAGTCATTCTTCAGCTCAAGTTATTTGAGAACCTCCATCAGATGAAAGGTGTTGGAAGACATTATATGTTTCTTCTTCACTTTTATATGTTACATTGCAGTTATAGTGTCATATCTCTAGTTTTTTTTTTGGTTTTGTTTTAAACAAATGGTTACTCATTGACTTAAATTGAATCTAAATGTGTAGCTGGGTATGGACATATAGAAGATGATTATTAACTATTACTATTCATTGAATTGTAGAGGATGCAAAGAAAAATAAATCTCCTTTCCTTATGGAAACCATCATCTACTTAGGGATAAGAGGGGTACATGGGAAACATGAAAGACTGAAAAACAATGCCAAACTGCCAGTGATGGAGAATTAAAGATGTGGTACAGACATTATATTTTACACAGGGCTCAGAAAATCATATGAACAAGATGAGTTGGGGAAATGAAACTTGTAGATGGAACTTGAGGCAAGCCTCAAAAGTTGAGTAAGATATGAAAGAGCAAAGACTGAGACAAGGGTGTCTCAGGTGGCTGGAACATCCAGAGGACATGAATTGTCAACTCATTTTCAACCAAGGAATGGCAAATGACCACTACCTGGATGACTCAACATGACAGTAAGACCATAATTACCTCCCTCTCACTTTAGTCTGAAACTAGTCCATGATGACGATTAACATGATGCTCCATTGACCTTCATAAAATTCCTCTACTTCCTCTAATAATAATTTCTTCCTAGCCTCTACACACTCTTATTAGAAAGTTTGTGTGTTCCCCCTTCTCAGAAGTCAGTTCTCATTACATCTGCATTGCAGTGGTAGGATATATGATATCATACCTCTGGCACCAGCTGATTGGAAAAAGGTTGGTGCCAAGTTAGGCCAACCTTCCTCTTTCTCATGGACACTTTAGGACTTTTTAACTGGGATTCCATGTAATGCTGGGTTATGTATTACTATAGATCCACCAAAGGAGAGAAAGTAACTCTCCAGAAACAAGGAGAAAAATGAAGCAGGCATGCAAAGAGAAAGAGAGATGAGAAACCATGCAACCTCAGAAACACAGAGAAGGTAACTCTTCTCATATCTGATTCCAGGAATATAGGAGACCCTTTATTCTCTTGGAATCTGTGATATATCCCATGTATGCATCACCTTTTGTTCCCCCATTTTAGTGATTATTCCACCACACCAAAGCCTGTAACCCACACTTATCACCTTTTCATTATCCTTTAGCCCTCTCAATTTCCTCTCATTTCTCTCTTAGCCTTGCTTAAATTGTAAGGTCAATCATTTAAAAATGAATTCCTTGTTTATTTTCTCATCTCCTTACCTCTAACTTTGAAATACTCCTTTTGTTGAAACTTCCACCTTAGTTAAATCTAATTTTCCAGCTATTCGATGTCTAATACCATGCAGCTAAAAGTAGCTAAAAAAACCTCACAGTCACATTATCTGAATCTATTTTAATATAGTGACCTCTGATTTCAAGTGAGCCTTTAATACTCCCCAAAAATCTTACTACCTTTCCCTGGAGTATTTACTTTCACAATTTTAATATGATGATTTCATACTTTCTATCTCCTCAAACCTCCAGTCCTTATTCTCCTAGCCTCCATCCTCTCTCTCAGATAACATTTCTTCTACAACCTGAAAAAGCAAGAACAATTACAAAAACACTTCCAGAAACTCCCACTTCCATATCTCACCCAGTGCTCATGTTCTTTCTTCCTATCAACATAGATGATGTGTCTGTAATCCTCTGCATAAAGAGTAGATTTCTTTTGTGTAATGTCATAAAAAGCAGTTTCCTTTTACATTTCTCTTTGTCTTATAGTCCATATCCACTATATCAGCAATTATCTGTCAGTTTACAAATCAAAATGTAAACAGAATGCCAGAGCTCACCATTTCCCCTTCTCTGAACTGCCATCATTTCTTGCCTGGGATACTGCAATAGCTTTCTAACTTGTCTCTTTGCTTGTACCTTTATCCTCTGAAGTTTATTCTCAGCCAACCTCAGGAGTGATCATTTTAAAATTTAAGTCAGATTATGATAATATTTGCCTTAAGTTCCTGCGTTAGTTCTCCACTATGAAAGCAGTAAAAGTTAGTGTCTTTCTATTGACTATAAGCTCTTATGTGACCCAGTCCTTGTCACTTTTTTGGCCTCATTTTTACCATTCTCCTCCTCGACTTCCCAGACGCCAACCACTCTAGTCCTCTTGTATTTCTGAAACATATCAGGCATTCACCTGTCTCAAGCTCCTAGAATTTGCTTTAATCTCTGCCTCGGAATTGCCTTCTCCTAGATATACACCTGGATATACACCTTCTCCTAGATATACACCTTCACCTCCTACAAGTGTTTGGTCAAATATCTTTTCTCAGAGACAACTTCCAGCCAGTGCTTCCTGTCAAAATACTTCCTGAATTTGCAGTAGGTTG
Source organism: Delphinus delphis (assembly GCF_949987515.2). Taxonomy (NCBI): domain Eukaryota; kingdom Metazoa; phylum Chordata; class Mammalia; order Artiodactyla; family Delphinidae; genus Delphinus; species Delphinus delphis. Next base: position 43,319,452 of record NC_082690.1, on the reverse strand, counting down.
ACCAACCATCCTCATTTGCTTCAGACTATCCTGAGTTCAGCATTCAAAGTCTTACATCTCAGTAACTCCCTCAGTTCCAGGCAAACCAGGATAGTTGACCACCTTAATAGCAATCACTCTCATTCATCCATCACCTATACTTTCCTTGTTCTATTTTTCTCCATAGTACATTTTACCACCTATGTACCAAATAATTTATATGTTATGTTTATATGCCTGTAAACTCCACCATAAACTCCAGAAGGGTAAGGAATTTAGTATGTTTTACTTTTGTATTTCTTACCACTTAGAATAGTGCTTATAGGAGGCAATCCTTAAATAATTGTTGAACGAATAAACCAATAATTTAATAAAAGTAAAAATAGTTCTCACAATTCCCTGTGTTTGGTTAAATTAGACTAATTGGGTTTCTCTTCCTTGCAACCCAATGAACTGTAAGACTCTACCAACTTCCTCTTTGGGGACAGACAAAATTGGTTCTTACATCTGTGCTATTGATGCCAAATTCCTCTGACCAGATTTCTGAATCAGCTTTGATTCAGTTCTCTATGGGGAGAGTTACCATCACACAAGAAAGATCACATGACAGGGGTACATGAGCTTTACTGAAACACATGGAGAAAAAGGTGGGCAGGGTGGTGGGGTTCTGGTCCAAGTTGGTGACATAGGAGACTGTTGAAATTACCTCCTCCTATGGATACACTGAACCTACAGCTCAACATGGGAACTTACAACTCCTAGCTTCACCCTGAGGAGTGAAGGGTTTGGACCCAATATCTACCACCCCAACTTTTAAGTCTTCCACCAGAGGTATGGGCCTCCAAAATACCCAGCTCTGAAAGCAAAAGGGACTTGCTTCCAAAAGACCCACCAGACTACAGCAAACAAGCAGTTCTGAATGGGATTGCAAGGTTTGGCCATGGCTATCCCCTGTGGACATAGACTGTTGCCTGCCATTTCAGTAAACAAAGGATGTATTCACCAGAAATCTATCAGCTACTGCAACCACCTCCAGACAGTGTACCCTGAGACGAATTCATGATGGAGAAAAAAAGGATACTTTTCCTATATATTTAAGATGCATGTCAAAGGAATAATTTCAATAATCCCAGACTCCTGCATCTTCTTTTACATAGAAAAGCACTAAAATCATTAACTTAATTGTCTGTTTTTGTGATTAGCAGTATCTTTTTTTTAACATCTTTATTGCAGTATAATTGCTTTACAATGGTGTGTTAGTTTCTCCTTTATAACAAAGAGAATCAATTATACATATACATATGTTCCCATATCTCTTCCCTCTTGCATCTCCCTCCCTCCCACCCCCCCAACCCCCCCGTCTAGGTAGTCACAAACCACTGAACTGATCTCCCTGTGCTACGTGGCTGCTTCCCACTATCTATCTATTTTACGTTTGGTAGTATATATATATCCATGCCACTCTCTCACTTTTCACAGCTTACCCATCCCCCTACCCATATCCTCAAGTCCATTCTCTAGTACGTCTGTGTCTTTATACCCGTCTTAGCCCTAGGTTCTTCATGACCTTTTTTTTCCCTTACATTCCATATATATGTGTTAGCATACAGTATTTGTTTTTCTCTTTCTGACATACTTCACTTTGTATGACAGACTCTATGTCCATCTACCTCAATACAATATCTCAATTTCGTTTCTTTCTATGACTGAGTAATATGCCATTGTAAATATGTGCCACATCTCCTTTACCCATTCATTTGATTATGGTCACTTAGGTTGCTTCCATGTCCTGGCTTTTGTAAGTAGAGCTGCAATGAACATTTTGGTACATAACTCTTTTTGAATTATGGTTTTCTCAGGGTATATGCCCAGTAGTGGGATTGCTGGGTCTTATGGTAGTTCTATTTTTAGTTTTTAAAGGAACCTCGATACTGTTTTCCATAGTGGTTGTATCAATTTACATTCCCACCAGCAATGCAAGAGTGTTCCCTTTTCTCCACACCCTCTCCAGTATTTACTCTTTCTAGATTTTTTGATGATGGCCATTCTGACTAGTGTGAGATGATATCTCATTGTAGTTTTGATTTGCATTTCTCTAATGATTAATGATGTTGAGCATTCTTTCATGTGTTTGTTGGCAATCTGTATATCTTCTTTGGAGAAATGTCTATTTGGGCCTTCTGCACATTTTTGGATTGGGTTGTTTCTTTTTTTGGTATTGAGGTGCATGAGCTGCTTGTAAATCTTTGAGATTAATCCTTTGTCAGTTGCTTCATTTGCAAATATTTTCTCCCATTCTGAGGGTTGTCTTTTGGTCTTGTTATGATTTCCTTTGCTGTGTAAAAGCTTTGAAGTTTCATTAGGTCCCATTTGTTTATTTTTGTTTTTATTTCCATTTCTCTAGAAGGTGGGTCAAAAAGAATCATGTTGTGATTTATGTCATAGAGTGTTCTGCCTATGTTTTCCTTTAAGAGTTTGATACTGTCTGGCCTTACATTTAGGTCTTTAATCCATTTTGAGTTTATTTTTGTGTATGGTGTTAGGGAGTGTTCTAATTTCATACGTTTACATGTACCTGTCCAGTTTTCAAAGCACCACTTATTGAAGAGGCTGTCATTTCTCCACTGTACATTCTTGCCTGCTTTATCAAAGATAAGGTGACCATATGTGTGGGGGTTTATCTCTGGGCTTTCTATCCTATTCCATTGATTTATCTTTCTGTTTTTGTGCCAGTACCATACTTTCTTGATTACTGTAGCTTTGTAGTATAGTCTGAAGTCAGGGAGCCTGATTCCTCCAACTCCATTTTTCATTCTCAAGATTGCTTTGGCTATTCGGGGTCTTTTGTGTTTCCATACAAATTGTGAAATTTTTTGTTCTAGTTCTGTGAAAAATGTCAGTGGTAGTTTGATAGGTATTGCATTGAATCTGTAGATTGCTTTGGGTAGTAGAGTCATTTTCACAATGTTGATTCTTCCAATCCAAGCTCATGGTATATCTCTCCATCTATTTGTATCATCTTTAATTTCTTTCATCAGTGTCTTATAATTTTCTGCATACAGGTCTTTTGTCTCCTTAGGTAGGTTTATTCCTACATATTTTATTCTTTTTGTTGCAGTGGTAAATGGGAGTGTTTTCTTAATTTCACTTTCAGATTTTTCATCATTAGTGCATAGGAATGTCAGAGATTTCTGTGCATTAATTTTGTATCCTGCTACTTTACCAAATTCATTGATTAGCTCTAGTAGTTTTCTGGTAGCATCTTTAGGATTCTCTATGTATAGTATTATGTCATCTGCAAACAGTGACAGCTTTACTTCTTCTTTTCTGATTTTGATTCCTTTTATTTCTTTTTTCTTCTCTGATTGCTGTGGTTAAAACTTCCAAAACTATGTTGAATAAGAGTGGTGAGAGTGGGCAACCTTGTCTTGTTCCTGATCTTAGTGGAAATGGTTTCAGTTTTTCAAAATTGAGGATGATGCTGGCTGTGGGTTTGTCATATACGGCCTTTATTATGTTGAGGAAAGTTCCCTCTATGCCTACTTTCTGGAGGGTTTTTATCATAAATAGGTGTTGAATTTTTCAAAAGCTTTCTCTGCATCGATTGAGATAATCATGTTTTTCTCCTTCAATTTGTTAATATGGTGTATCACATTGATTGATTTGCATGTATTGAAGAATCCTTGAATTTCTGGCATAAACTCCACTTGATCATGGTGTATGATGGTTTTAATGTGCTGTTGGATTCTGCTTGGTAGTATTTTGTTGAGGATTTTTTCATCTATGTTCATTAGTAATATTGGCCTGTAGTTTTCTTTCTTTGTGATATCTTTGTCTGGTTTTTGTATCAGGGTGATGGTGGCCTCGTAGAATGAGTTTAGGTGTGTTCCTCCCACTGCTATATTTTGGAAGAGTTTGAGAAGAATAGGTGTTAGCTCTTCTCTAAATGTTTGCTAGAATTTGCCTGTGAAGCCATCTGGTCCTGGGCTTTTGTTTGTTGGAAGATTTTTAATCACAGTTTCAATTTCAGTGGTGTTCATATTTTCTATTTCTTCCTCTTTCAGTCTCACCAGGTTGTGCATTTCTAAGAATTTGTCCATTTCTTCCAAGTTGTCCATTTTATTCACATAGAGTTGCTTGTAGTAATCTCTCATGATCCTTTGTATTTCTGCAGTGTCAGTTGTTACTTCTCCTTTTTCATTTCTAATTCTATTGATTTGAATCTTCTCCCTTTTTTTTCCTTCTGTTAACTGTGTTTTTTTTTTCTTCTTCTTTCTCTAATTGCTTTAGGTGCAAGGTTAGGTTGTTTATTTGAGATATTTCCTGTTTCTTAAGGTAGGATTATATTGCTATAAACTTCCCTCTTAGAATTGCTTTTTGTGCATCCCATAGGTTTTGGGTTGTCCTGTCTCCATTGTCATTTGTTTCTAGGTATTTTTTGATTTCCTCTTTGATTTCTTCAGTGATTACTTGGTTATTAAGTACTGTATTGTTTAGCCTCCATGTGTTTGTAGTTTTTTCAGATCTTTTCCTATAATTGATATCTAGTCTTATGGTGTTGTGGTCAGAAAAGACACTTGATATGATTTCTGTTTTCTTAAATTTATCAAGGCTTGATTTGTGACCCAAGATATGATCTATCCTGGAGAATGTTCCATGAGCACTTGAGAAAAATGTGTATTCTTTTGCTTTTGGTTGGAATGTCCTATAAATATCAATTAAGTCCAACTTCTTTAATGTATCATTTAAAGCTTGTGTCTCCTTATTTATTTTCATTTTGGATGATCTGTCCATTGGTTAAAGTGAGGTATTAAAGTCCCCTGCTATTTCCACTACTTTATCTTCCAGGTCACTTATCCATTCTTCTGCCTCAGTTATTCTGCTATTGATCCCTTCTAGAGTATTTTTAATTTCATTTATTGTGTTGTTCATTGTTGCTTTTTTCCTCTTTAGTTCTTCTAGGCCCTTTTTAAATGTTTTTTGCATTTTCTCTATTCTATTTCCAAGATTTTTGATCATCTTTACTATCATTATTCTGATTTCTTTTTCTGATAGACTGCTTAATTCCTCTTCATTTGTTAGGTCTGGTGGGTTTTTACCTTGCTCCTTCATCTGCTGTATGTTTTTCTGTCTTCTCATTTTGCTTATCTTACTGTGTTTGGGGTCTTCTTTTCTCAGGCTGCAGGTTCGTAATTCCTGTTGTTTTTGGTGTCTGTCCCCAGTGGCTAAGGTTGGTTCAGTGGGTTGTGTAGGCTTCCTGGTAGAGGAGACTAGTGCATGTGTTCTGGTGGATGAGGCTGGATCTTGTCTTTCTGGTGGGCAGTTCGTCGTCTGGTGGTGTGTGTTGGTGTGTCTGTGGCCTTTTAATGATTTTAGGCAGCCTCACTGCTAATGGGTCGGGTTGTGTTCCTGTCTTGCTAGTTGTTTGGCATAGGGTGTCCAGCACTGTAGCTTTCTGGTCATTGAGTGAAGCTAGGTCTTGGTGTTGAGATGGAGATCTGTGGAAGATTTTCGCCGTTGGTATTACTTGGAGCTGGGAGGTCTCTTGTGGACCAGCGTCCTGAAGTTGGCTCTCCCACCTCAGTGGCACAGCACTGACTTCTGGCTGGAGCACCAAGAGTCCTTCATCCACACGACTCAGGCTGCAGATGAGGTAGTGAGTCCTGTTTAAGCCATGGGTACAGTGGACACCAGTAAGTCTGTCATTATTTTCTTTCAAAAACCCATTAACAGCACATTGAAATTTAAAAATAGTGTCGTCCTCTGGCACCTGATGCCCAATTGCACCAATTTTTAAATAAGGAGTAGTTTCTGGTAAGTCCTCTGACTTATAATAGCGGCAAGTGTATGTTAAGTCAATAATCAGCCCAAGTTCTTCATTCTGTTCTTGGATTTTGTTAAAAAAGATCCAAGGGGGAAAAACATTCTTCTGGAGCAAGATTCTTTTCAAAACTCTTTTTTAAAGGAACTTTGAAAACAATGAAACATGTCCCAAGCATCCACTGTCCAACTGGGTGATAGTCTTTCCACCTTTCTGGGATGTGCTTTCCGCCCTTCCTCTTGGCCGACGAACGTCCGGAAAAGCCTGCAGTATCTTTTGATGTTCAACTACATGGGGTATTTTTGTTTATTCATTTGTTTTGTTTTGTTTTTGCAAAACTCCTGTATATCCTGGCTTTTTCCTTACCTGTTTCTGAACAGTTCCTGAGAACTATCAGAGAGGCTGTATCCCACCCTGTAGTCCTCAGTAAGACCACCGAATAAATCATAATTCTCAACTTTTAGGTTGTACAGATTTTTTTCAGTTGGCATCCTCAACGCTCTAAGCAGAGGCAGCAGACAGAAATGCCCATCTCCCAGTCTTTCCCTGAAAGAAGTACATTGGCATATCTTAAGCCTCCGCTTGAGGGTCATGCTTCTAACTGAAGACACATCTAGGAACATACTGCAATCTTTTCCAGAGACTTAGAAGGCCTGCAGGTGCCATCTCTGCATTTTTATCTGGCCAGCTCCAGGGTGTATATATCTGACACCCTGGCTGTTGCAGTTCCCACCCAGGGGACACACCTTTGATCACCTGCTGCTGGTGGCTAGTGAGGCTTCAGTTCTAGGTCCCACACGATTATAGCAAACAAATGAATATTTCTTAACTAGCTCTCCTTACAGTTCTCAGGGTAGAGGGAGCAGAAAGAAATGCCTATCTCCCAGTTTTTCCCTTAAAATGGCCTATTTGCATACATTAACAGGGGCTGTCTGAGGGTTGGCTTCTAATTAAACATAAATCTCGGGACAGACTTCAGTTTATCCTGGACACCAGAGAGGCTGGCAGTCACCATCTCCAAATTTCCCTCTTGCCCATTCTAGGTCACCAGTGTCTACCTGGAACAAGTTTATACACACATCTTGTGCCTCTGTTTTTTCAGCTGCTAGCCAGAAGATGCACCACTTGATCAACTGACACTGTTGGCCAGGGGGTTTACATTCATGGGTCCCACAGGGTTGTGGCAAAAATGAAACCGTTATGTGACTATTCCCCCAGGTCTCAGCACAGAGGGAGAAGATGGAAACACCCAGATACTAGTATTTCCCTGAAAGAAGTCTGCTTTCAAAGCTCCTCTCTGAAGAACCAGCTTCCAATCAACAGCATCTATGTGCTGACTGATATCTTCTTTTAGGGACACTGAGAGGTCTTGGCTCACCCTTAACTACTAGGAACCACTAAGAACAAAAACGATTGTCATGGAATCACAAAGGTTTAACAGACAACCAAGAGATAGGGTCAGGCTGGATGACCTTAATGAAATGGAGGTGAGTGATTTACCTGATAAAGAGTTCAAAATAATGGTCATAAAGATGCTTACAGCAGTTAGGAGAACAATGTATGAACAAAGTGAGAATTTCAACAAAAAGTGAACCAGCAATTTCACTTCTGGGTATACACATGAAGGAAATGAAGTAACTATCTTGAATAGATATCTGCACTCTTATGTTCATTCCAGCATTGTTTACAATGACCAAGACATGAAAACCATGTTAAGTATCTACTGATGGATCAATTGATAAAAAAATCTCTTTCTCCACATATATATTTCTGTTATTAAAAAAAAAAAATCCTGACAAATGCAACAACATGGATGGGCTTTGAGTGTGTTATGCTAAGTGAAATAAATCAGACAGTGAAGGACAAATACTATAACATCTTATTTATACATGGAATATTAAAAAAAAATAAACTCATAGATACAGAGAACACATTGGTGATTGCCAAAAGTGGGAGGGAGTAGGCAAAATGGTTAAAAGTGATCAAAGGCTGCAAATTTCCAGCTATGAGTTAAATAAGTCCTGGAGCTATAATATAGAGCATGGTGACTGTAGTTAATAATGCTCTAGATTACATTTGCTAAGTTGCTAAGAGGGTAGATCTTAAAAGTTCTCATCATAAGAAAAAAAAGTTGTAAGTATGTGTGGTGATGAATAAACTTATTATGGTTGTCATTTTACAACATGTACATAATTGACATATCTGGGAGATACTGTGGGTTCCATTCCAGACCACCATAATGAAGCAAATATTGTAATAAAGCAAATTACACAAGTATTTTGGTTTCTCAGTGCATATAAAAGTTATGTTTACACTATACTGTAGTCTGTTAGGTGCACAATAGCATTAGATCTAAATAAACAATGTGCATACTTTAATTTAAAAAAGACTTTATTGCTAAGAAATGCTAACCCTCATCTGAGCCTTCAGCAAGTCATAGTAGTAATGTCCATGTCAATGATCACTGATCACAGATCACCCTAAGAAATATAATAATATTGAAAAAGTTTGAAATGTTGTGAGGATTACCAAAATGTGACACAGAGACACTAAGTGAGCAAATGCTGTTGGAAAAATGATGCCAATAGACTTGCTCGATGCAGGGTTGCCACAAATCTTCAATTTGTAAAAAACATAATGTCTGAAAATCGAAATAGGGCAAAGCATAATAAAATGAGGTATGTCTATATATCAAATCATTATGTTGTATACCTAAAACTAATATAATGTTATATGTCAATTATATTTCAATAAAATTGGAGGATAAAAAGTGGGGACTGAATTGTGTCCTCTCCAGATTCCTCTATTGAAGCCTTAACTGCCAGTATTTCAAAATGCAAACAGATTTAGAAATAGTGCCTATAAAGAAGTAATTAATGTAAAATGAGGTCTAATGGGTGGACCCTAATCCAATATGACTGGTGTCTTTTAAGAGGAGATTAGGACACAGACACTCACAGAGGGAAGACCATGTGTAGACATTAGAAGAAAATGGATCTAAAAGCAGAGAGAGGACTTAGTAGAACCCAACCTGGTCAACACATTGATCTTGAACTTCTAGCCTCCAGAAATGTGAGAAAATAAATTTTTGTTGTTCAAGCTGCCCACTCCCTGGTACTTTGTTATGGCAACCCTAGCAAGCTAATACAGGGGCTTAATTAGGAACAGTGGCCTGGAAGAGATTTAGATATACAGGTTCTAATAATAGAAAAATCAAAGGCTAAATCCTAAATCCTATTAGTGACATTTCCCACTTTGATACACAGAAGCCTCCCAAAATGATCTGTCTGAATATAAATGTTCAAAGCATAGTTTGCCTAGTAGGACAAGAGATTTGATATCTGAAGAATTGGTTCAAGTCCTGGTTCTGTTTTCTCACTTCATGATTTTTGAGAGCCAATAATCTATTCTGAGCATCATTTCTTTTTCACCGATTAAATGTTAATAGTGAAAAAAAAATGTTAATAGTGAGATAACAGTACCGATTTTCAGGATTGTTGAGAATATCAGATATGATGCTCAAAAGTAAAGGACTTAATATTAGCATTGTAATTAATAATGACCACAATAATAATATTATATAAGTTTGTGTTCATTCATAGAATCTATGAATTTATGGATGCTATTTTTATTATTAATTTAAGTATCATTTAAAATAAATTTCTATGGCAATGTGTGATTAATAACAGCCCTGATGTTTTAATGCACAGTTTGTTTTGTTTGGATACATCTAAATTAGTTGTATTCAGGTATTATCTCCAGCTCCTTACCCATTAATAATAAGAGAATGGGGCTTCCCTGGTGGTGCAGTGGTTGTGAGTCCGCCTGCCAATGCAGGAAACACGGGTTTGTGCCCCAGTCTGGGAAGATCCCACATGCTGCGGAGCGGCTGGGCCCGTGAGCCATGGCCGCTGAGCCTGCGCGTCCGGAGCCTGTGCTCTGCAACGGGAGAGGCCACAACAGTGAGAGGCCCGCGTAATGCAAAAAAAAAAAAAAAAGAAAGAAAGAAATAATAAGAGAATGATTTAAATGTTTTATTTATCCACCTAGTAAATTAACTGACCTGTAAGTCTGTAGCAATCTGAATTTTGAGAATACAAACTCAACATCAGAGAGTTCTAATAGGCCTATTAGAATAGGCCTATAGGCCTATAGCCAGTTCCATTATAACTTGATGAAGGTCAATCAATTTGATGGGTGTAGGTTTAAACTTCTTTAATGGACTTATACATTCTACCTTCCCCCCAAGTTTTTATATGGCTGTCCAGGTGCTATGGTACTTACTCTACAGATATAAAAACAGAAGACTCAAGAACAGAAAGGTTTAGTCATTTGTGTCCCATAGTCCCACTGTTAGAATCGAAATACCAGTTTTGTTCCCTTGCCAATAAAATAATTCTAAAAACTGTCTGCTTTCTTTTAAACTGTCTCTATATTTTTCTACTGACATTTTATTACGTCATTTCCTTTTTTGTTTATCTCATCTTTCTTATATTACCCTAATAGATTCCAATATCTGTTCCTATTTCTAAACTCATAAGAGGATAAGAAGGAAAGGGCTTTAATAAAACACAAGGAAACAGAAGTGCAGACTGTGCGGGGAAGATAAATTAATAACCTATAATGTGCCAGATACTAAGTTATGCTCTTTACATGCACTGTGACATCCATACTTCCAAAGAACCACTGGATACATGTCTCTTTCCTCTACTTGCCCCACTCCCCACTCCCAGAAAGTAAGTTTCACAGAAGTTAAAAAGTAGTAAGAGTTAGAATAGGGATTTCATTCAGGTCAAGGTGATTCCTGAGTCTATATTCTCTCTACAAATAAAGCTGTCCCTCAAGTAAAATGTTACTGTGTTGCATTTACCCTAGTTTCTTGCATGCTCCCTTTGGCAGCATGGACCCCATAGGAACACCTTACTAAGATTTTAAGTCATTCCAACTCACCGTTCTCTCAGAAGAGATTAATTTTTCTGGGCTCCTTGGTGCTCCCTTCTTTCTAATCACCCCTTTTGAGGTCTCTGAAGTTAGTCTCACACATCTGTGTTTCCACTAGTAAACCTCTTGTCTCTTTTGATCTGTAGAATCAGATCCTCAGGGCAAGCTTTGAGGATCCATTCAACTATTCCCCACACACTATAAAATAATCATTTATACCAGTTTCTTTCTTCTCTTCTTATCTTTAACCAACTCGTTACTTTTAATTAAAAAAAAAACTCAGCACCTTGAGTTACCTAATCATCTCAGTTATTTCTACATTCCAGTAGTTAATCCTTGAAGTAAAACCATCAATATTCACTTGAGCCCACATAAATCACTAGTTTGCAAAATATGAGGAAATATGAGGCTCTATTTTTAACTTTTTTTTTCCTTTTTGGCCATGGGTTTCCATCATTGCCAAGATATTTTAAGTTGCTTTATATAATACCTTTACCCTAAATACATCCTATTATCCTCTTCTTCACTCATCATACCCAACAGAGGTTTGTTATTTCTTTTTTAAACTGCAAAATAGGGAAAAATACAACTGTCTAAACAACAATGACATTTTGATTCTAGAGAGAAATTCACTTAGTGCATTCCAGTTTCAAAGGTATGTTAAGCAACCTCTTGGCTTAAAGGAACTCAATGTCTGGTGTGGAAGACTAGTCACTACAGCAGAATATGGGGAGAAAAGAAAATATGTATCATAGGCAATTTGCCATAGGAGCACATCGGGGAAATGAATAACTCAGCTCAATCATTTATAAGAGACTTCATAGAAATGATGCTTTAGTATCATCATGAAAGATAAATAAGAAGCAGAAAGTGAGTCAGAAAGTAAGTCATAAAAAGCTGACAAATTCATTTGGCCTATGACACAAGAGCTCTTTTGGATGAGGAAAGGACTAATTTTGGGTTCAGTAAACCTGAGATAGAATCTCAGCTCCATTAATTTCTGTGTGACCTGTGAGAATTTTGACACATTACTTACTCTCTAAGGCATGATTTCCTCATTTTAAAAAGGGTAATAATCATTTCTACTTTATTGAGTTAATTTGAGGATTAATCAGGAAATATATACTAAATTTTCAATGTATAGTGATATTCATTCAAAGTTAGAGTTTTTTCCTGGCAACAAATTCAGTGAACAACTTCTCTGAAATAAAAGGAAAGACACCAGAAGTAAGAAATCATTCACTCTGAGTCTTCAATGGACTCGTATTGCAGTGAGATGCGCAGAGCAAGAATTTGGTAGTGACTATAAGACTGGAAATCTGGGCTCTCATTTGTTTGCTGAGTGACTCTGGGCAAGTTATTCATCCTCTCTAAATCCTCAGTTTCTCATCTATGAAGAGGCAATCCCAATAGAATTGTCATCAATATTATTATTATTATGAGAGAATGCATGTATGTAAAAGTAAAATGCAAAGAAATCCTTTCTATCTGCAAATATTCTCTGGCTATCTTTTCACCGCTTCATTTCATTTTCCCTATTGTGTGGTTGCAGGAATCAAACCTTCTTTAGTTCTTCGCCCAGCCTTGCTTAATACATTTAGATACACTCCAAGTAAAGGCTTGTTTGGCCCACCATCTTCAAGCTTCACCGGCTTACTATTTATGCTTGATTCAGCTGTCCATTTGAACTAACAATCGATTTAGCACATATGTTACAATTAAATTGAGATATAACCAGCAGGGCAAGGACTCTGTACACATTTGTTGGGTTCTATAAATCAATATGCTAGTTCAGTATCCCAGATAAAAAGACTATACTTGGTTTTTACAGGACAAAATAAAAATATGGTCAGATGTGGTTTTTATTTGAATTTGCTCCCAGACTTCATCAATTGTTGCTTGGTCAAATTTGCTCAAAGCATGCCTGACTGTAAAAGTAATACTCCACTAATTAATTATTTAAACAAATGCAAGTCTTCCCTTAAACCAAATTTTCCAGTTATAGTATGGGAATAATGATACCATGAGGTCTTCAAGGCAAGGGCTATGTCATATATTTATGCTACCAAAACTAACAGATAGATGAACATAGGTGTCACATAAAGAGGTAAAATAACATCTGTTGAATTAATTACATACATCTTGAGATTGCCCTGAGGAATGACTCATAAAAATAATATTATCTAACATTAATTAAGAGTATACAAAATGCTAGCTATTATGTTAAGTACTTTACATATATTATCTCCAATCATTAATTTTTTGAGGTAGGTACTATTATTTTCATCATTTTATAGACTAAAAATCAGTTTTATAGTCTAGTGGCTTGTCCAAGATCACATAGCAAGTGCCAGAGTCAAAACCCAAACCAAAAATCTGACAGGAAAGAAACAAATTTTTATCACAATGCTAGATGGGAAATGAAATAATAGAATTAAATTATCAATGCCCAAATTTAGAGCTCCATCCCATTAAGAGCTCCTCCCTTGAATTTCAGATTCACATAATTAGCCATACATCATTTCCACTTGCATATATAAAAAGCATCTCAAAGTAGTATGTCTCAAAATCAACATTTGCTATTCCACACATCCATACCAACTCTCCCTTCGGTGTATGGCATTCCACTCCCACCATATTCAGGTACAAAATGTGCATTTGTTATTTTCCTCTCTCAGTCCATAACCAAGTTATCAGTATTCCCAAATGTCTGCATATTCAAAATTTTTCCTAATTTGCTACTTCTCATCACCTCCACCATTGCTACCCTACTCCAAGCTATTTTTCACATGACCTACTGTGACAGTCTTCTAACTGCCCTTGACCCCTTCTGCCCTTGACCCCTACCTTACAATATATTATCCTATCAAATTAGAAACTGATCCTATCAAATTAGAAACTAACACCACCACTAAATCCATACTAATGGAATAACATGAAGCAGTAAAAGAGAGTAAAAATAATTTCATATACATTGAAAGGAAGTAATCTCTAAGATATACTGTTAATTGAGAAAGGCAAATTACAGAATATAATATAGTATTAAAAAAAGGTGCCATGAATATGTATATGTGTTTCCTTATATCAGCAAAAGTAAACCCTGAGAGTATAAACAAGCAAAGAAAATGTTATCCAAAGCAATAGGAGGGATCAGCAATGGAAAAAAATTCCTCTCAGTATACCTACAGTATATATATATAGTATATATACTATATATATACTATATATACCTATAGTATATATATAGTTTTGATTTCAGACAAATCTAACAGTATCATGATTTCAAAAATAAAATTAAACTGAGAAATAATAAAGCAATCCCTAAAAGTGAGAGCAAATAAATGAATGAGCCTAACTGTATATCAAGTTGGTGACATAACTACCTAAAAAGTACTTTTTCTAGTGACTTCAAAACACAATATTTTGACTACGTAGGAAAAATTGAATATATTCAAAGGACAAATAGAGCTGGGAAGAAATCTTAAGCTTCACTCAGTAGTCTTATTTTGAGTAGTAATGTTAGCATTTCTGTTTTGAAACTATTTCATACATTATAGAATTAAAAAAAGATCATTATTTAATGTCATTTGAAACCAGTATTTCCCTGTTAAGAGAAAAGAGTTATAAGTATAGAATAAATAAATTTTAACTATTTTACATTTCATTTAGATATACAAGTATGAATTCTGATATTTTCCCTAAAATACTTTTTCCTAGTTCTAGCCATTGAAAATACCAAGAAACAATAATGAAACCAGAGCAATGAATACATCTACTGTTCTGATAGTGGTCTCCATTATTCCTCACTAAAAGAAAGTCAGTTTTTTTGGTAGGATTGGCTAATTCCAGGATGAGACAGGAAAAATAGATGAGAAAGTGCATTTTACTGTGCCACAAAACAAACTTTCAAAAAAGAATGAGGTTGTGTCAAAAGGACAAGAGTATAGATTCTAACTAAAGTGTTTCTTATTGGACAAAACATAGAATTTGAGCATCAAAAACAATAATTATTATAATAGATTGAAGCATACTGAGTATATAAAATGAATTCATATTGATATTCCAAAGAGAGAAAGATACAGATAGAGAGGTAATAGACATTGCTGGTAAGTAGGAAACAAAGTCCTTTCTCTGAAAATGACCATTCAAATAAAAGACTTCAACATATATATCACCTTTCCTGTGCAAACTGTATTTAAAGAGAACAATAGCACTTGGTATTTAGAGAAAATTCTTTTATACATAATTCCAGCTGATAAATATGAGAAGACTGACAGAATTAGAAAATTGTCATTTAGTAAACCCTAATGAAATAGTTGATTCAGGCAAAAATCATCAATCGTTGATAAGGTAAAATGTTGATGGAAAATTTTACAATGAAAAGATAAGGCAGTAATGAACTCAAAACACAGATTAATCGTAGCCTAACTAATAGTGGGGCAGCCTGACACTGTGCCTCATGCTGTGGCGCAATCTGAAGTACACAGTCTCATTCTTTGGGAAAAAAATTCAATCAAGAATTCTCAGCTAACCTCCAGTGTATAAAATTTTTTTAAATTATTTTTTAAAATTTAAAAAGATAGAGAAAAAGGAGAAACATGTGACACCACAACAAAGCAAACAGAAAAATTCTTCCTATGAAACAATCTACAGTAAAAGTGACCACATGTATTCAAAAAATCAATGGGCATGGTGAAAATATGGTCGTGGTGGGAAAGAGAAGCACTGCTTCCAATTAAAGGAGATTTAAGAGAAATAGTAATCAAATACAATGTGTGTAATCAGTTTGAGGTCTTAGTCCAATATGGTAGCTGTAGGTGGCCATGTTTAAAGAAGAAATTTAAGTAAGGACTGAATAGTACATTTACAAGGAAATACTAATTTTCCTGAGTGGAATAATAACTTTTAGAGATACACATTCAGGAATTAGAAGTGATATAATATGAGATCTGGGATTTGAATTTATCTCAGCAAAAAATAAATGCTTAAATAAAATAGCACCAAAAATTAGCTGGATAGGTAAAATTGTGAGCATGGCAGTTTCTTAATAATTATTGACTGTAAGTGATGGCTATATGTATTCAATACACTATTCTCTCCACTTTTGTGTGTGTTTGAATGTTTTCACATAAAATATATAACAAAAATACAATAAAATATGTAATAAATATATAGATTATTAAATATTTGATCATATCTCCACTTGCTCAAAACCCCCCAATGACTTCCTGTTAAGATAAAAAAAGAATCTCAAGTTCTTACTTGACCTTGTATGACCTGGACCCTGGCTTTATTCCCAAGGACATCTCCCACTCTCCTTTACTCTATCCCCTGCTCCAGGCACTCTAGTCTCCTTGTTTGTCATCAAACACAGCTTAGTGTTGATCCATCTATAGTCTTTTTCACACTTTTCTTTCTTAAATGTTCTTCCCCTAGTATATGTAGTACACTAGAGAAGAAGTTGAATGACAAACATTTAAATAAACAAGTGAAATTGGTAGCAGATTTTGTTTTAACTAATAAGGTACAAAGGATTTAAAAGGAGATTCCCAGAAGACTCAGATTCACTTTGTTTCTTATTTATTTCTTTCTATCCTTCATTGTCCCTAATTCCCAAGGCTTTTGCAATCCTTATTTCTTTCTGTCCTTTGTTGTCTCTCAGCTCCAAGAGGTGATGCCTCTACTTCTCTTTAAAAGCACTGAATCACTAATCAAATTATTTTCTAAAAAAAAAATCACAAACATAGTTAGGAAGAAAAAAGGTATATTTGCCAGTGACATAAAAATAACTCTCATCCAATTGAACTAGGTTAACATCTTGAAAAATGGACATTGCCTATTCTTGGCTTTTTGGCATTCTAATAAAAAAGTATGATACACTTTTGAACATCTTTTTTTAACATACTTATTGGAGTATAATTGCTTTACAATATTTTGTTAGTTTCTGCTGTATAACAAAATGAATCAGCTATACGCATACATATATCCCCTCCCTCTTGTGTCCCCCTCCCACCTCCCTATCCCACCCCTCTAGGTGGCCACAAAGGACAGAGCTGGTCCCCCTGTGTGATGCAGCTGCTTCCCACTAGCTATCTATTTTATATTTGGTAGAGTATATATGTCAGTGCTACTCTCTCACTTCATCCCACCTTACACTTCCCGTTCCCTGTGTTCTCAAATCCATTCTCTACGTCTGCAGCCTTATTCCTGTCCTGATCCTAGGTTCTCAAGAGCTTTTTTTTTTTTTGATTCCATATATATGTGTTAGCATATGGTATTTGTTTTTCTCTTCCTGACTTAACTTCACCCTGTATGACAGACACTAGGAGCATACACCTCATTACAAATAATTCAATTTCATTTCTTTTTATAGCTGAGCAATATACTATTGTATATATATGCCACATCTTCTTTATCCATTCATCTGTCGATGAACACTTAGGTTGCTTCCATGTCCTGGCTGTTGTAAATAGAGCTGTGATGAAAATTGTGGTACATGATACTTTTGAATTATGGTTTTCTCAGGGTATATGCCCAGTAGTGGTATTGCTGGGTCATATGGCAGTTTTATTTTTAGCTGTTTAAAGAACCTCCATACTGTTCTCCATAGTGGCTGTATCAATTTATATTCCCACCAATAGTGCAGGAGGGTTCCCTTTTCTCCACAACCTCTCCAGCATTTATTGTTGTAGAGTTTTTGATGATGGTCATTCTGACCAGTGTGATACCTCATTGTAATTTTGATTTTAATTTCTCTAATAATTAGTGATGTTGAGCATCCTTTCATGTGTTTGCTAGCAATCTGTATATCTTCTTTGGAGAAATGTTTATTTAGGTCTTCTTCCCATTTATAAATTGGGTGTCTTTTTTATTTAATATTGGGCTGCATGTGCGTCCCATTTGTTTATTATTGGCTTTATTTCTATTTCTCTAGGAGGTGGGTCAAAAAGAATCTTTCTGTGATTTATGTCATAGAGTGTTCTGCCTATGTTTTCCTCTAAGAGTTTTATAATGTCTGGTCTTACATTGAGATCTTTAATCCATTTTGAGTTTATTTTTGTTTATGGTGTCAGGGAGTGTTATAATTCCATTCTTTTACATGTAGCTGTCAGTTTTCCTAGCAATACTTATTGAAGAAGCTGTCTTTTCTCCATTGTATATTCTTGCCTCCTTTATCAAAAATAAGGTGACCATATGTGCCTGAGTTTATCTCTACTTTCTATCTTGTTCCATTGATCTATATTTCTGTTTTGGTGACAGTACCATACAGTCTTCATTACTGTAGCTTTGTAGTATAGTCTGAAGTCAGGGAGCCTGATTCCTGCAGCTCAGTTTTTCTTTCTCAAGATTGCTTTGGCTATTCAGGGTCTTTTTTGTTTCCATACAAATTGTGAATTTTTTTGTTCTAGTTGTGTGAAAAATGCCAGTGGTAGTTTGAAAGGGATTACATTGAATCTGTAGATTGCTGTGGGTAGTAGAGTCATTTTCACAATGTTGATTCTTCCAATCCAAGCTCATGGTATATCTCTCCATCTGCTTGTGTCATCTTTAATTTCTTTCATCAGTGTCTTATAGTTTTCTGCATACAGGTCTTTTGTCACCTTAGGTAGGTTTATTCCTGGGTATTTTATTCTTTTTGTTGCAATGGTAAATGGGTGTGTTTCCTTAATTTCACTTTCAGATTTTTCATCATTAGTGTATAGGAATGTAAGGGATTTCTGTGCATTAATTTTATATCCTGCTACTTTGCCAAATTCATTGATTAGCTCTAGTAGTTTTCTGGTAGCATCTTTAGGATTTTCTATGTATAGTATCATGTAATCTGCAAACAGTGACAGCTTTACTTCCTCTTTTATGATTTGGATTCCTTTCATTTCTTTTTCTTCACTGATTGCTGTGGCTAAAACTTCCAAAACTATGTTGAATAATAGTGGTGAGAGTGGGCATGCTTCTCTTGTTCCTGATTTTAGAGGAAATGGTTTCTGTTTTTCATCATTAAGGATAATGTTGACTGTAGGTTGTCATATATGTCCTTTATTATGCTTAGGTAAGTTCCCTCTATGCCTACTTTCTGGACTGTTTTTATCATAAATTGGTGTTGAATTTTGTCAAAAGCTTTTTCTGCATCTATTGAGATCATCATATTTTTTTTTATTTTTCAGGTTGTTAATGTGGTGTATCACATTGATTAATTTGCTTATATTGAAGAATCCTTGCATTCCTGGCATAAACCCCACTTGATCATGTTGTATGATCCTTTTAATGTGCTGTTGGATTCTATTTGCTACTATTTTGTTGAGGATTTTTTCATCTATGTTCATCTGTGATATTGTTCTGTAGTTATCTTTTTTTCTTTCAATTTTGTCTGGTTTTGTGTCAGGGTGCCAGTAGAATGAGTTTGGGAGTGTTTTTCTCTCGGCTATATTTTGGAACAGCTTGAGAAGGATAGGTGTTAGCTCTTCTCTAAATGTTTGTTAGAATTCGCCTATGAAACCATCTGGTCCTGGGCTTTTGTTTGATGGAAGGTTTTTAATCACACTTTTAATTTCAGTGGTTATGATTGGTCTGTTTATATTTTCTATTTCTTCCTGGCTCAGTCTCAGAAGGTTGTGCTTTTCTAAGAATTTGTGCATTTCTTCCAGGTTGTCCATTTTATTGACATATAGTTGCTTGTAGTAATCTCATCTGACCCTTTGTATTTCTTCAGTGTCAGTTGTTACTTCTCCTTTTTCATTTCTAATTCTATTGATTTGAGTCTTCTCCCTTTTTTTCTTGATGAGCCTGGCTAATGGTTTATCAATTTTGTTTATCTTCTCAAAGAACCAGCTTTTATTTTTATTGATTGTTTGTATCATTACCTTCATTATTTTTTCATTTATTTCTGATCTGAACTTTATGATTTCTTTTCTTCTGATAACTTTTTTTTTTTTTTTTTGCTCTTCTTTCTCTAATTGCTTTAGGTGAAGGTTAGGATGTTTATTTGAGACTTTTCTTGTTTCTTGAGGTAGGATTGCACTGCTATAAACTTCCCTCTTAGAACTGATTTTGCTGCATCCCATTGGTTGTTGGTAGCCGTGTTTTCATTGTCATTTGTTTCTAGGTTCTGTTTTGTTTTGTTTTGTCTTGAATTCTTCAGTGATCCCTTGGTTATTTAGTAGCATACTGTTTGGACTCCATGTGTTTCTATTTCTTACAGTTTATTTTCCTGTAACTGATATCTTGTCTCCTAGAATTGTGGTCAGAAAAGATACTTGATATGACTTCAATTTTCTTAAATTTACCAAGGCTTGATTTGTGATCCAAGATATGATCTATCCTGGAGAATGTTCCATGAGCACTTGAGAAGAAACAGCATTCTGATGTTTCTGGATGGAATGTTCTATAAATATCAATTAAGTCCATTTTGTTTAATGTGTCATTTAAAGCTTGTGTTTCCTTATTTATTTTCATTTTGGGTGATCTGTCCATTGGTGAAAGTGGGGTGTTAAGGTTCCCTACTATGATTGTGTTACTGTCGATTTCCCCTTTTATGGCTTTGCCTTATGTATTGAGGTACTCCTATTTTGCATGCATAAATATTTACAATTGTTATATCTTCTTAGATTGATCCCTTGATCATTATGTAGAGTCCTTCTTTGCCTCTTGTAATAGTCTTTATTTAAAGTGCGTTTTGTCTGATATGAGACGTGCTACTCCAGCTTTCTTTTCATTTCCATTTACATGGAACATCTTTTTCCATCCCCTCACTGTTATTCTGTATGTGTACCTTGGTCTGAAGTGGGTTTCTTGTAAACAGCCTATATCTACAGGTCTTGTTTTTGTATCCATTCAGCCAGTCTGTCTTTTGTTTGGAGCATTTAATCAATTTACATATAAGGTAATTATCAATATGTCTGTACTTATTACCATTTTCTTAATTGTTTTGAGTTTGTTATTGTTGGTCTTTTCCTTCTCTTGTGTTTTCTGCCTAGAGAAGTTCCTTAAGGATTTGTTGTAAAGCTGGTTTTGTGGTGCAGAATTCTCTTAGCTTTTGCTTGTCTGTAAAGGTTTTAATTTCTCTATTGAATCTGAATGAGACTCTTGCTGAGTAGAGTAATCTTGGTTGTAGATTTTTCCCTTTCATCACTTTAGATATGTCCTGCCACTGCCTTTTGCCTGGCCAAGTTTCTTCAGAAAGTTCAGCTGTTAATCTTATCAGGATTCCCTTGCATGTTATTTGTAGCTTTTCCCTTGCTGCTTTTAAATTTTTTCTTTGTATTTAATTTTTGATAGTTTTCTTAATATGTGTCTTGGCATGTTTCACCATGGATTTTTCCTGTATGGGACTCTAAGCTTTCTGGACTTGATTGACTGTTTCCTTTCCCATGTTAGGGAATTTTTCCAGTATAATCTCTTCAAATATTTTCTCGGACCCTTCTTTTTTCTTTTCTTCTGCGACCCATATAATTTGACTGTTGGTGCATTTAATGTTGTCCCAGAGGTCTCTGAGACTGTCCTCAATTCTTTTCATTCTTTTTTCTTTATTCTGCTATGTGGTAGTTATTTCCATTATTTTATCCTCCAGGTCACTTTTCCATTCTTCTGCCTCAGTTATTCTGCTACTGATTCCTTCTAGAGAATTTATAATTTCATTTATTGTGTTGTTCATCATTGTTTGTTTGCTTTAGTTCTTCTAGCTCTTTGTTAAATGTTTCTTGTATTTTCTCCAATCTTTTTCTAAGATTTTGGATCATCTTTACTATCATTACTCTGAATTCTTTTTCAGGTGGACTGCTTAATTCCTCTTCATTTGTTTGGTCTGGTGGCTTTCCACCTTGCTCCTTCATCTGCTGCATATTTTTCTGTCTTCTCATTTTGCTTAATTTACTGTGTTTGGGGTCTCTTTTTCAGAGGCTGCAGGTTCGTTGTTCCCATTGTTTTTGGTGTCTGCCTCCAGTGGTTGAGGTTTCTTCAGTGGGTTGTGTAGGCTTCCTGGTGGAGGGTACTGGGAGGGTACTGGTGGAGGGTACTCTGTTCTGGTGGGTGGGTCTTGATCTTGTCTTTCTGGTGGGCAGTGCTGCGTCTGGTAGTGTGTTTTGGTGTGTCTGTGAAATTAGTATGATTTTAGGCACCCTTTCTGCTAATGTGTGAGGTTGTGTTCCTGTCTTACTAGTTGTTTTGCATGGGGCATCCAGCACTGCAGCTTGCTGGCCATTGGGTAGATCTGGGTCCTAGCACTGAGATGGAGGTCTCTGGGAGAGCTCTCACTATTGATACTACTTGGGGTGGAGAGGTCTCTGGTGGTCCAATGTCTTGAACTTGGCTCTCCCACCTCAGTGGCTCAGGCCTGACACCAGGCTGGAGTACCAAGAAACTGTCAGCCACACGGCTCAGAAGAAAAGGGAGGAAAAAAAGAACAAAAATTTTTAAATTGATAAAATAAAATAATTAAAATTTAAAAATTATTAAAATTAAAAAGTAATTAAAAAAAGAAGAGAGTAACCAAACCAATAAATAAATCCACCAATGATAACAAGTGCTAATAACTATACTAAGATAAACATAAAAATCAGAAACAAGTCCATTGCTGACAGCAAACCTCAAGTCTACAGTTGCTTCCAAAGTCTACCACCTCAATTGTGGGTTGATTCGTTGTCTATTAAGGTATTCTACAAATGCAGCATATCTCAAGTTAATTGTGGGGGTGTAATCTGCTGTTCCTGAGGCTGCATGGAGAAATTTCCCTTTGTCTTATTTGTTCATACAGCTCCTGGGGTTCAGCTTTGGTTTAGGTCCCACCTTTTGTGTAGGTTGTCCTCAGGCTTATGTTCCCACCCAGACAGGATGGAGTTAAAGCAGTGGCTGATTAGGGGGCTCTTGCTCACTCATGCTGGGGGGAGGGAGGGGTATGTTATTTATATTTGGAATGCAGGGCGAACCTGCAACAGCAGATGCTGGAGTGACACTGCAACAACTTGAGGCCTGCCGTGTGTTCTCCCAGGGAATTTGTCCCTGGATCACGGGAACCCAAGTCACTACCTGTGCTTGCACATAGGATTCTTGGTGGTTGCAGCAGCAGCATTAGCATTTCATGCCTGTCTCTGGTGTCCAAGCTTATAGCCACTGCTCGTGCCAGTCTCTGGAGCTCGTTTAGGAGGTGCTCTGCCTTCTGTGGGCAGACAGGGAAGGAATCCCCTCTCCTCTCACACCCTGGAACAATGGTCTCTTGCCTCTTAGCAAGGTTCAGAGTCTTTTCCCAGACTCCCTCCTGGCTAGCTGTGGCACACTGGCCCCCTTCAGGCTGTGTTCATGCAGTCAACCCCAATTCTCTCCCTGGGACCTGACCTTTGAATCCCAAGCCTCAGCTCCCAGCTCCCACTCATCCTGGTGGGTGAGCATACAAGCCTCTCAGGCTGGTGAGTGCTGGTCAGCACTGATCCTCTGTGCCGGAATCTCTTTGCTCTGCCCTCTGCACCCCTGTTGTTGTGCTCTCCTCTGTAGCTCCGAAGATTCCCTCCCACCCACTCCCTGTCTCCACCAGTGAAGGGGCTTTCTAGAGTGTGGAAACTTTTCCTCCTTCACAGCTCCCTCCCAGAGGTTCATGTCCCATCCCTATTCCTTTGTCTTTGTTTTTTCTTTTTTCTTTTGCCCTACCCAGGTACGTGGGGATTTTCTTGCCTTTTGGGAAGTCTGAGGTCTTCTGCCAGAGTTCAGTAGGTGTTCTGTAGGAGTTGTTCCACATGTAGATGTATTTCTGATGTATTTGTGGGGAGGAAGGTGAACTCCTCGTCTTACTCCTCCACCATCTTGAAGGTCCAAACATCTTTTAAATGAAGACAGTATCAAACGTTTTGAGCTCTTCACTCAGTGCATCTTCCCAAATGTACACCATTCGGAGGACTGTTGTCATCTATGTCAGTGCAGGTGGGAAATCGGACTCATAGCTGTATATATTGTATTCTCCAAGAAATGAAAACATATTGGAATTAAAATTGTGTGTGGCATTTAGAAGTTGTATCTGAAATACCCTAATAACTCTTAAAATGGATAGACTAGAAAATTTGTGTAGCAATGAAATACAAAGATGAGCTCCCAGCTCTCAAGTCCAACTGCTTTTAAGGTCTGATATTCCATATAACGTTATGATTGCTTTGCATTTCTCCTCATTTGTCACATGCCCTATAAATCAATAGAAGAGATTTGCTATAACAGGGGTTAAGGAACTTGCTCTTACTGATAGAATTACTCTAAGAGAATCTATCCCCTTAAGCTATTATAAAACCAAGTTAAAAACATTGACTAAATGACAACTGAATATGAGGCAACTTTGTGATTCATGTTATTATAGCCCACTTTTTTTGGGGAAAAAATTCTTTTCAGCTCTTATTTTATATTCTCTGAGAAGATAATACATTTTCTCAAATTAAAATGAATGTAAGATGTAGCTGTGACATTTCTCTCTCATTTTTTAAAATTAGATTGTCACACTGTTAAAGTTCTAATTCCCTTTAATTAAGTAACCATTAAAAGGGTTCAAGTTGAGCATTCAAAAAAATTCTAACAGATATGAAACAGATTCATTAATCTGGAGATCAGTGCTAATGGCCATGTCGTTACTGTCATTTGTATTCATTAGCCATTTAAAATTAGAGGAATGTCCACTAAAGTTAAATTCTGACCCCACTTTACAGGCAACTGTGCAAGTGACAGTTGGAATTGCAGACTGCCAATTTTTCTTCTCTTTGACATCACTTAGCATATGGTACAAAGATTTTTATGGATTTTGTTTTCAACATCAAAAGTAGTAGTAAAGCTATTAAAATATTTATTTGCCCACTATTAAGTCTGTAATGGAGCCAAACAGCTTACCTGCTATTATTACCTAAAATCTGTTGGCAAGCAACCTGTGAACTAGCATGACCCATGCTTCAAGCCTTTCAAGGCAACCTCATTCTTTGTGAATACAACCAAATTGGATTTATAGAAGGGGTCAGGATCCCCAGGAAGACTGAACTCTTACCTCTGGCAACACTTAAGGCATGGAGAAGGGAAAGACACCCAGAGTCCCATCAAAGTCCTGGTTTCTGCTCTTCTCTACAAGTTTAGCTGGAGACAGACAGGCAAATTATTTAATTTGGATCACAGAGCAGGATGAGAAATACAGATATTCAAATTTACTTTTATTGATTGTGGGTAGGTCAGGAGGTTTGAAATGGATTTACATGGATGTCTGCCTAGATGGTCAATTGAGTTCACAATCATGAATTGATGCAGGGCTCCCGCTTGCACTGAATTATGGGGATTTCCTTTCTCAGGTTCCAAATATGTACTTTTTACATGAAATCTAATGTACTTTATAAGAGCTAGACTTTAGAGTCAGAACTGGGTTTGAATCCTACTTCTACCATTTTCTAGTGGTGGGTTTTGGACCTTAACTTCTCGAAGCTGACATTTCCTCATTTACAAAATGAGCATGGTAAAAGCAGAGATAACTCTATAAGGTGTTGTAAAAATTAAATTAAAATTGCCTATGAAATAGTTAAGCACATAGTTTGGTATATAATTATTCAATACAACTAGCTTTTAAAAAATCATCCCATACTGATCTAATAAAAGAGAAGAAAATCTGTGTATCCATCAAAAAGCTGTGCCATGCCTCTTCCTCCACAACGTCTTCACTGACTATCTCAGGAATGAAGTAATCTCTCTTTTATCTGCAGGTATATCTCAGTGTATATCTCTTTCCTTCTTTCAGTTAATACCTCAGTTTTGTTTACCTCCCATGAACCTCAGGGACACATACTTCACTCCCAGCTCCAGAACTGGTCTGTCTGGTTTAAGAGTAGCATGACATGAAGCAATACAGTATGTAGATTGAGTGCATGTTCAATGGCTTGACTTGGCTAACTCACATACTCACTTCCTGACTTTGAGAAAAGTACCTAATCTCTTTCTTCCTTAGTTTCTACAACTTTAAAGTGGTGAATCATAATAATACTAATACCCATATCACAGAGCTTTTATGAACATGAAATGCAGGTGAAGCACATAGAACATTGTCTGCACCTAGTAAATGCTCAATCAATGTTGCTAGTATTATTAAAGGCAATCCGTTCCTCCTACTTATACATGATTCAGAAGTGGGCACATGATCCACTTATGGACAGTGAGACAAGAAGGAAAATCTAGGAAGCCTGTAGTGTAAGCTCCTTTGCTAATAAGTCAGAGTTACATGAAGAAAGAATCTCTTTTTTCCACTGTATATTGCTGGGTCTGGCTATGACCCTTGGTGCCGTCTTGCTCTTAGCCTGAGATCAAAGGCAACACTGAGAATGACTGGGCAGAGATGAAGACAAACAGTGTCTTTCATCACATAAATAAGCTGCTTTCTATACCTGTCCTGGATCTAATCCTACCAAAGATAGGACATCTCCTTATACTTTAAGTCCGTTTCAGCAAGAGTGTCTATCCTAATTTAACTATTGGCAATGTGTACTCATTACATGCTGTCTTGTATTTTGTAATTTGTGGATAATTTCTACTTCCCCATCCTCCCTCCCACCACCACCAGCTTGTAAAATCTTTGAATTTGGATAGGTTTGGGTAAACATCCTGTCTCTATAACTTCTATGCTATAAAATCTTGAAAATTTGTCTTGAGCTTTCTGAGCCCCAGTTTCTTCACTTCTATACTGAGAAAATAATATCCACTTTGCAAGATTTTCTGATAATTAGATGATATCTATGCAAAATGTCTACCAGTGTTTAACCCTGATTGTCACTCAGTAAATATCACTTCTATTTTGCCTTGCCCCTTATAATTTGCATATTTTCTGCTTTACTTCTGGTAGATGATCAACAAATATTCCTTAAAACCACAATTTCTGTTTCTAATTTTGGCATTAGGACTGCAACAACTGCACCATGAATTTAAAAGCATCTTTCTGCAAGATGTGTGAAGCTGGATATCACCTGGGTCAGTACAGACCAGAATGAGGATGCAATTCCAGACCTTTCATAATGTCAAGCTTCCTCCTGTTCAAGTTTCTTAATCCTTCCTTGCAAACAAGGCCCAGTTCCAACCTTTACTCCTTGGTGAAACTTTTCCTGGTTCTTAAATCCACAATCATCACCCCTGTCTTGGAATTCTGCAGTAAGTACATTCTCATTTACAATCTAGCAGCATGTTTATTAGCCATCTCTTAACATGAGTAACTTATGTTCACAACAATAAAAATTTGAAAGCACATTTTCACTTTGCTTTCAATCTCCTGATTGTACTTAAACCAAGTGATAGTTATTTACTTATTAGAAAGAATAACTTCCATAAGTATAGAACGTTACTATTCATAAGGAACAACTGTGTCTATTAATCTGTATGATACACTGAACTCCCCCTGTTGGAAAGTAGGCTGGTAGGGTTATCACATTTAGTAAATGAGGACACAGACACAGAGGGAATAAGCAACCTGTCCATGGTTATATATCTAACTAGAATTCCAGTTGTTCTCCTGGGAACTTGGTCATAGACATGGCTTCAGATATACTACATTCCCATGTACTCTTCATTCACATTCAAAGAAGAATGACAGAATGCAAGTTAAATCCAGGATAGATCACATCTTGGGTGACAAATCAAGCCTCAGTAAATTTAAGAAAATTGAAATCATAGCAAGCATCTTTTCTGACCACAATGCTATGAGATTAGAAATCAATTAAAGGGAAAAAATGTAAAAAATACAAACACATGGAAGCAAAACAATACATTACTAAATACCCAAGAGATCACTGAAGAAATCAAATAGGAAATCAAAATATACCTAGAGACAAATGACTACGAAAACAGGATGATTCAAAATCTATGGGATGTAGCAAAAGCACTTCTAAGAGGGAAGTTTAGAGAAATACAAGCTTACCTCAAGAAACAAGAAAAATCTCAAATAAACAATCTAACCATACACCTAAAGGAACTAGAGAAAGAAGAACAAACAAAACCCAAAGTTAGCAGAAGGAAAGATATCATAAAGATCAGAGCAGAAATAAAGGAAATAGAAACAAACAAACAAACAAAAACAATAATCAATAAAACTAAAATCTGGCTCTTTGACAAGATAAACAAAATTGAAAAACAATTAGCCAGACTGATCAAGAAAAAGAGGGAGAAGACTCAAATCAATAAAATTAGAAATGAAAAAGAAGTTACAACAGACACCGTGGAAATACAAAGCATCCTAAGAGACTACTACAAGCAACTCTATGCCAATAAAATGAACAATCTGGACGAAATGGACAAATCCTTAGAAAGGTATAACCTTCCAAGAATGAACCAGGAAGAAATAGAAAATATGAACAGACCAATCACAAGTAATGAAATTGAAACTGTGCTTAAAAATTTTCCAACAAACAAAAGTACAGGACAAGATGGCTTCACAGGTGAATTCTATCAAATATTTAAAGAAGAGCTAACACCCATCCTTCTCAAACTGCTCCAGAAAACTTCAGAAGAAGGAACACTCCCAAACTCATTCTATGAGGCCACCATCACCCTGATACCAAAACCAGACAATGATACCAAAATCAGACAAAGATACTACAAAAGAGAAAATTACAGACCAATATCACTGATGAATATAGATGCAAAAATCCTCAAAAAATACTAGCAAACAGAATCCAACAACACATTAAAAGGATCATACACCATGATCAAGTGGGATTTATCCCAGGGATGCAAGGATTCTTCAATATACACAAATCAATCAATGGGATACACCATATTAACAAATTGAAGAGTAAAAATTGTAAGATCATCTCAATAGATGCAGAAAAGCTTTTGACAAAATTCAACAGCATTTATGATAAAAACTCTCCAGAAAGTGGGCATAGAGGGAACCTACCTCAAAATAATAAAGGCCATATGGCAAACCCACAACAAACATCATTCTCAATGGTGAAAAACTGAAATCATTTCCTCTAAGATCAGGAACAAGACAAGGATGTCTACTCTCACCACTATTATTCAACATAGTTTTGGAAGTCCTAACCACGGCAGAGAAGAAAAAGAAATAAAAGGAATCCAAATTGGAAAAGAAGAAGTAAAACTGTCACTGTTTGCAGATGACATGACACTATACATAGAGAATCCTAAAGATGCCACCAGAAAACTACTGGAGCCAATCAATAAACTTGGTAAAGTTTCATGATGCAAAATTAATGCACAGAAATCTCTTGCATTCCTATACACTAATGATGAAAAATATGAAAGAGAAATTAAGGAAACACTCCCATTTACCACTGCAAACAAAAGAATATAATACCTAAGAATAAACCTACCTAGGGAGACAAAAAACCTGTATGCAGAAAGCTATAAGACCCTGATGAAAGACATTAAATATGATACAAACAGATGGAGAAATATACCATGTTCTTTGATTGGAAGAATCAATGTTGTGAAAATGACGATATTACCCAAAGCAATCTACAGATTCAGTGCAATCCCTATCAAATTACCAATGGCATTTTTTACAGAACTAGAACAAAAATTTTTAAATTTTTATGGAAACACAAAAGACCCCGAATAGCCAAAGCAGTCTTGAGAGAAAACAGAGGAGCTGGAGGAATCAGACTCCCTGACTTCAGACTATACTACAAAGCTACAGTAATCAAGACAGTATGGTACTGTCACAAAAACAGAAATATAGATCAATGGAAAAGGATAGAAAGTGCACAGATAAACCCAAGCACCTGTGGTCAACTAATCTATGACAAAGGAGGCAAGTATATAAAATGGAGAAAAGAGAGTCTCTTCAATAAGTGGTGCTGGGAAAACTGGACAGCTACATGTAAAAGAATGAAATTAGAACACTCCCTAACACCATACAAAAAAATAAACTCAAAATGGATAAGAAACCTAAATCTAAGACCAGACACTATAAAACTCTTAGAGGAAAACATAGAAAGAACACTCTGACATAAATCACAGCAAGATCTTTTTTGATCCACCTCCTAGAGTAATGGAAATAAAAACAAAAATAAACAAATGGGGCCTAATGAAACTGAATTTTTTTGCAAAACAAAGGAAACTACAAATAAGACAAAAAGACACCCCTCAGGATGGGAGAAAATATTTTCAAATGAATTAATAGACAAACGATTAATCTCCAAAATGTATAAACAGCTCATGCAGCTCAATATTAAAAAAAACAAACAACCCAATCCAAAAATGGGCAGAAGACCTAAATAGACATTTCTCCAAAGAAGACATACAGATGACCAAGAAGCACATGAAAAGCTGCTCAACATCTCTAATCATTAGAGAAATGTCAATCAAAACTACAATGAGGTATCACCTCACACCTGTTTGAATGGGCATCATCAGAAAATCTACAAACATCAAATTCTGGAGAGAGTATGGAGAAAAGGGAACTCTCTTGCACTGTTGGTGGGAATGTAAATTGACACCACCACTATGGAGAACAGTATGGAGGTTCCTTAAAAAACTAAAAATAGAATTACCATATGACCCAGCAACCCCACTGCTGGGCATATACCCAGAGAAACCATAATTCAAAATGACACATGCACCCCAATGTTCTCTGCAGCACTGTTTACAATAGCCAGGTCATGGAAGCAACCTAAATGCCCATCGACAGATGAATGGATAAAGAAGATGTCGTACATATTTACAATGGAATGTTACTCAGCCATAAACAGGAACGAAATTGGGTCATTTGTAGAGATGTGGATGGATCTAGAGACTGTTATACAGAGTGAAGTAAGTCAGAAAGAGAAAAACAATTATCGTATATTAATGTGTATATGTGGAACCTAGAAAAATGGTACAGATGAACTCGTTTGCAGGGCAGAAATTGAGACACAGATGTAGAGATCAAATGTATGGACACCAAGGGGGGAAAGCAGTGGGGGGGGAGTGTGATGAATTGGGAAATTGAGATTGATACATGTACAGTAATATGTATAAATGGATAACTAATAAGAACCTGCTGTATAAAATAGTAATAAAAAAATGCAAGTTAAAGAGAATGATGTTGAATCTATTTTAATTAAGTCAATAAATTGCAAACTTCAGTACTGTACTATTCACAATACATTATTTATGATTTACCTTGCAAATAATTGCAATGTACCAATGCCACACCACTCCCGTTTTGAAAACCTTGGTTTTAGAGTATAACTACAGGCAGGACACAAGTGTTTCTGTCTGCTGAATGAGGAGGAGGAATTAATTCTTGGCATCTAGAAGGCCATGCTTTTCCACTCTTAGCATTCCTTCCATTTAAGTGATGTTTCGAAAGTCAATTTTCCAGTGGTAAGAATGCTGTAGATGTTATATTATAGGGGATGCAGTGATAATCAATTTTAACCAGCATTTGATGATCAAAACCCTCCTTGATATAATAAGAGTAAACCTTTGCTGCAGCTCAAACAGGGGATTCTGCTCACCTTATTATTCATGGGCACAGGCTGATAGAAGACCCATTACTACACAGGCTTTCGTAATTGCTGCAGCAGGGGAAGAGGACATGGCAGATTGTACTCTGACTCTTCATGCATCTGCATAAGTGATGCCCACAGTCCTGCTCACATTGCATAGGCCAAAGGCCTCACCTAAGGTTCAGGGAAGCGCAATCTTACATAGGACTGGAAGGAAACTAGTGTTTGTGAATAGCCCTAATGAACATCACAAAGGCATGCCCAGTTTCAACACTATTTTAAGCTGTGCAGAAGTCAAGAAGGCCAGCATCCAAGGTTATAATGATAAACCTGTTTATAATAATAAATATTTGATACACACACACACTTATATATACATAAATACAACATATATTATACTTATGTTATAGATATATAGTATCCTCTAGATACTCAAACACACACAGGTTACTAAAACACAAACATGCAGGCGTGCACACACACACACACACAAACAGTATTTATCTGCTCTTTAGCTTTTTATAAATGGTACCCTTCTCTGCCTCACTCATTTTACATCACTTCTACTTCACTCAGTATTGGTAACTACAGCAACTTTTAGTCTCTTCTGTATATCCAACTACTTTCTATTTTAAAGCTTGTATGTATGATGTTGCCTCGCCTATAATGCTGTCTGCACATACATTTACCTGATCCCTGTCCATCCTTCAAGACAAACTTTAAGTTGATACCGTTAGCTTCCAAAACTAGATTATGTTGATTGGTTTAATCTTTTTATGGAAACATTTTTATGTTGCTTATCACAGCCATAATTATTCGATCTCCTTCTGCATTTAAAAAAAATTTACCACAGTATGTCTAGTGTCTAGTACAATATCAGGTAGAAAATTATGTGTTAAATATTTTGCTGAACTAACCAAGATTTCTTGGCCATATGAATGCTATTTCTCAGAGAGTAAAATCTAATACAAATCTCTGTCTATCTCTATCCCTTACCTTAGTTTCTGGTCTTTGTAAAGAAATCATCTAAACAATTAGAACGAGGTCTTTGGAGATACTGATGGCTAAGCTTCCCCTTGAACCTAGTGACAGGGATTTCAGGTGACTAGAGCTTTATATTTTATTTCACCAGAATAACTTTCAAATTATTTACATTCTTAAGCTCTCAGGATAGACATAACAGGATTGCATTCCCCTGTTCTTTTTTCATTCTCCAAACATTTGGCAAAAGATTCAGCATATACAGCAACTACCAACTCCCCTGTCTCTTTCTCGTCTAGGTGCTGAATTGTTGGGTTCACTTTAAAATCTAATCTCAGGATTTATACTGTCCCTGACCTCTTCATACACCTTTCATTCTGTTGATCTCACAAAATCCAGCTTGGTATGGGCTGCTTGGCTTCTTGATTTTCTTCTCTAGAAAATGTTCTGGTTATATTGCAACTCCCAAAACAGAGTACAGATAGCTGGAATCTGTGTTTCCGTCTAAATTCTAAATTTATTATGCAAATTTGTATGCTAAACAAATTCAAAAGTAGCAATGCAGCAAGACTTTATTAGATGGCACAGGACAGACAGTTCTACTTCTTCCCAACTTCCTCTGAAAAATGCAAACAAATGAGAACTGTATTAATATGCTATGTTCCTGGCATTGATTTTCCCATCTAATCTGTCTTCCTTTTCACTTTGCTATTTTACTTAACATCACTAAAATAGTTTCCCCTGGGTTGAATTTGTTAACCCAATCACAAACAAGGAATAGCAGGAATTTGCCTGTGCATACAAATTAGGTAATGCAAACCTTATATTGTCCTCAAGTCCAAAATCTTACC
This sequence comes from Delphinus delphis, assembly GCF_949987515.2. Lineage (NCBI taxonomy): Eukaryota > Metazoa > Chordata > Mammalia > Artiodactyla > Delphinidae > Delphinus > Delphinus delphis. The sequence continues at coordinate 43,286,450 of NC_082690.1, read as the reverse complement.
TATTAGGTAAGATCGCAAGTCACCAATTATAATGACTGCTTACATTTGACCACATGAAATTTGTCAGAGAGTGTAGCTAATTACTTAGTTCCTCTCTAAAGACCTCATTCCTTTCTCTGTCACTAGCTTGGTTTTCTCCTCTGGTCCTCTGGACTGTGCCATGTCTCCAGAGATGAAATCTTAAGCCTGAATTTTAATTTATTCGATGAATATGAGAAAAAATGTATTATACAGAAAACACACATCCAATCTACTTTGGAGAAATAACTGTCTGGAGGCCAGGACCTCTCCTTGGAGAGGTCATGTGAGCCTTTGACTCTGTGGCTTCCCTGTGTGTGAGCCTTGTGACTGCTAACCAACTATGTTCTCATGTGCCTTTTTCCTTAAGATCATTTAATACTTGCAGTATGATTATAGCCAAGGGTTACTCTGGCTTTGCATATAACATTCCTTAAAGTGATTTGTATATAATAATTTATATTTGTCCTTATAGTTTACTTTCTTGGAACTATATTCGTTTTTCCACTTTTTAGGTTTTCATGGGGATAGAGATGAGGGTTGAAGTGAAGGCTGATGGGGATAAAATTGAAAGCCTCTGAATACTTGATTTTATTTTTCCTTAATATTGGTAGAACCTTCAGTCTTGATTAATAAAATGGGCATTATGATATCCACTTTGCAGATTGCTGTAAGAATTAATGAGGTAATTTTATAAAGCACCTGGAATAATATTTAGTACAAAGTAGTATTCAATAAAGGTGAATGTTATTATGCTGAAGCAATTTTACCTATTATGAGCAACATGAAAACTATATACTGATACTAAGGTAGCAGGTACAAATTTTAAAGCCATGTACTTAAGCAAACAGTGGTAAAATTTCCTTTTATTTTTAATACTTAAATCATTTATTCTATAAATATATTTTGACTGCCCTCTATGTGTCATGAACTATGTTCTATGTTGGAGATACAACAACGAATAAAACAGATGAATATTCTTGCTCTCAAAGCAAGGAGACAGGTAATAAGCAACATTTTTCCATATACATATCTTCACATAGAGGCATGTATATATCTAATATACATATCTAATATTTATGTTATTGATTTTCTACTCCCTTGGGTCAAATTTACATGGCTTCCCGTCATGATTTGATGAAATAGCCCTTACAAATACTGTAACGGATAGAGTAGAACTTAGAACGTTAGTGAATAGACTGTTTTGATAACTTACATGGCAATAAAAATCAATTTTTAGTTAATTTTAATAAACCTTAAAAAGCTAAAGAGAAAAATAGGATAGAAAAGGAATATATGAAATTGTTGTATGTGGAAATGTAATTAAATTAGTTGTCTAGAAAAATACCCTTGATCCTTGTCTCCCATCAGAAATTTAGGTTAGGAGTCTTTAATCTGAGGTTCATGAACCTTTTAGGGAGTACATCAATAATTTTCAATAGTTTTGAGACTCCTCTAAAATTAGATGCAGGATTTTGTTTTCTGTGTCTCATGTCCCTCCCCTGGTACTCCTTACCCTGCCCTGGGGAGAGATTCCACAGTTTTCCTGAGATATTCAAAAGGCTTGTGGTGGGAACATTTAAGATCTAGTCTCTTAGCAGCTTTCAACTATATAATACAGCATCGTTGACTATAATCATGCACACTTCTGTGATGATTGTATCATAATATATACATGTATCAAATCAATACACTGTACACCTTAAACTTACATGATTTTATATGTCAATTATATCTCTTTTAAAAAAGAAAAAGACTCATTAAGAAGTATTAATTTAGTCAATATTTATAGATGCAGGTCTCTCTCAGAGTGTGAGTTATGAGGTTAATTCTTAGTTAAGTGGGTTGTATCTGATCATATAATATACATCTTGCCCTGGACCCTAATCTTCACCTTCCTCCAGAAGGGTTTACACCAACCAGGCATCAACTTACCTGTAAGAAGAGTTTACTAAATTCAGAGTTCTTGGGACACAAGAGACTTTAGTTTTGTCCTAGAAGGGACAGTGACACTCAATAATAATTAGAATACAATGTATTCAGTGCTAGAGTAATACAATAAACAAGTTATAGGCTGTTTCTTTATGCCACTCAGATATGTTAACACATTGTTTTCACAAGTTCTTAGGTGTACAATATGTATAAGTATTATTTAGCCTCTCTATAAAATCAAGGAGCCCAGATCAGGCTTGGACACAACCAAAACTTACATTTACTGTTAAAAAAGTTTACCTTACTGTTAAAAAATTTTCTTTAGATATATTGCTTTATTCGGGATGAGGAAACCAAGGCACAGAAAAGCTTACCAAAAGTCATATAATCAAGAAAATGTTGTAACCAGTGAAGTTTCCACAAAATGCACTGTCCAAATCAAGAATTTAAGAAACAGAAAACACCTCTGAGATTATGTAGTTAATTCTGTTTATTAATAAAAAAGGCTATTTAATTGTACTTTATTGTTTCAACATTTCCTCCTATGCATAGTAACTTTAAATGGTTAAACACCTAATGAATTCTGCTGCTAGAATGATGTGATCAAAACAGTTTTCATATCTATTTACCAAATGCTCTGAAGTGAAAAGTACTATATTATCATTATTCAGGGTAGTTCCTCTTTTCATAAAGTCTTGTTCTCAGATGACTGTTATACATCTCCAGAGTATTCTTATTCTGAAATCTCAGACATCCAAGGAACTGATTTCTCTTCTTTGATAATTTTCTGAATATTTTCTTTCATCCAGCTTGGTCTGTTTTTATTCCTGATGAAGTCACTATGAAGAGAGTCTTTAAACATATAATAATTTTCCTTTGAATAGCTTATGCCATCATCCATTCTAGTATCTCATCCTACTTAATTGCACTTAAGAAAATCTGACAGTCTTTCAAGCTTAATATTTTAATCAAAATTCACATCTTTATTCACCCCAGTCTTTCTTTAGTTTTTTTGGGGAAGGGGGAGTGACGGAGGGAAGGCCAGGGGTAAGATACCTCTGTCTTCTTCTAAAAGAATCTACCCAATCTTATTTATTGCTCATTTTGAATCCTGCTGAATGTTACAGGAACAGCAGTTTACATTCGGAGTGTATATGTGAACCTCAGGCAAACCTCAGAAAAGCCAAAGTGAAAAGAAGAGTGAAGATTCTCTTACATGCCTTTACCAAGTTAATATTTTTTCTCTTTCCATTTCTCTGTAATTTCAAGAGAAGCATTTGGTTTTTCTTAAGAAAAGATCCTGGTTCCCTTTGAATTTAATATTGGATTGTGGCGTTCAGAAAGACACTTAGAAACAAAGATTGATAACTCAAAAAATAATCCATCTAATCTAGTAATAATATTAGATAATTTTAGAGTAATGATAATTATATTGACAATAATAGTCATAGCATGCTATATGCCAACGACTGTGCTGTCTGGTATGAAAACTATCTATTTAATCTTTGCAACAATAATATGAGACAGAGAATATTAATAAATGCTATAACTCTTAAACCTCTGAAATTTCATGTTTTCTCATATACATAACCAAATCTGATCACAACTGATACATTTTGCATTAACCCAGGTAGAGCTGAAAATACCTATACACAAGTTCCAGTCATTGGACATTTGTAATATACATGCTAAATATTCCCCATCAGTTTGTTTCCATCACCATGAAATGTCTGATATCCACCCTTTTAAATTTCCAACTATCTTTCATTCTTAATTTAAAAATCAGAAAAATAATTTTTGTTGGTACAGATTATTTTTGTGATATATTGTTAGAGGAAATTCACACTGGATGTACGAAGCATATTAACATAAATATCCCTGAGGAACTGGAATAGTAGGGAGTTTATTTATTTGTACCTGTATTTTCTAATTTTTATATAATAAACATATATTACTGGTGTAAATTTAGGGTAGTTTAAAGTATTGATTTATTTTAAAGAAAAGTCTTGTAAGTAAGCAGAATCTAAGATACAAAGAGTTAGTACAATACAGTAGTTATAAGTTCTGAAGCCAGACTGTCTGAATTTGAATTCCAGCTTTGCTTTGTGACTTGGGCTAGTGGTTTTATCTTTCTGTTTCTCAGTTGTGTCTTCACTGGGGCTAATGAAACTACCTACCATAGGATTAAATGAACTTTAAATGAGTTAATTAAGTGTGCATAGTACGTAATACCTCACAATTGTATTATAAAATCAACTACCATTATAAGATAAAAATAGTGACTGTGGTGTAAATAACACTATAAATTGAATTCCTACTTCTTATTTCTTTCCCATCTACCACAAAGCAGCATCCGTGAAAGATTGTCAAAATATCTGAGATGTCCATTATTGCTGCATTATATTAGTATTAGGTGCTAAATCTTGAAGAGTCTCAGATGCAAGTATTTCTAGAAAGAAAATATTTCAAATTTCCAATTGTTTTATACAGTTAAAATATACCTGGGCTTATAAATAGAAGCTATAGACTTCAGTCCCGTGTCTGTCTCTGTTTAGTTATGAAATGGAAAACAAGTCACTTTATCTCATGATGCTTCAGTATTTTTATCACTAAGGAAAATAATTCCTAAGTCGTAGGGTTATTTTAATATCACTATGTAAGTTTTTACAAGAGAAACCATGGAAATTTTAGAAACTATGATAAAAATATCTTCATGATTTCAGGATAGGAAAATATTTCTCTGAAAAAGACAAAAGTCAAAAACCATAATAGAAAAAAGATTGGTATATCTGGCCATATGAAAATGAAATATTCTATCTGACAAAAGACTTTAGAAGTGAAATAAAATATTAAGCTGCAGGTATGAGAAATCACAATCAACAAATATTTAAATACAACCTACATGAAGATTTTCTTTAAATAAATAATAAATAGATAAATAGCTCAGTTTTTTAAAATAGACAAAAATTTCCAATAAACATTCTGATAAGAACCCAACTAGTTAATAAAATGTAAATATTATTAGCAATCATAAGAATAATGCAAATTTAAACATTAATAGAAAACAATCTCATTTCCAGTGAATGTTTTAAAATGAATTTAAGAAATCTGATAATACTGGATTTTAGTGAGGATATGGGGAAAAGGGATACTATTTATTGTTGTAGGAGTATCAATTGCTATAACTTGTAGAGCAAATTAGCAGCATATGAAGAGTTGAAAATCCCCATAAACCTTCCACCTAAGCTATTCTACTTTGATAAAAACTGTGCATTAAGGGCATACATCCAAGGACACTCACTACTTGCCTCTATAAGAAGCAAACAAACAAACAAAAAGCCTACCTGCCCCTCAATAGAATTCATAAATATTCTATGTCTCGTTCATATAATGGAATAATATATTAATTAAAACAAATTAACTATGCTACAGATACCAACATGGTTAAATCCATAATATTAAAGGGGAAAAATAGCAAACTGCAAAGAAATAAGTAAAATAGTGCCTTCTATGTAAAAACTTAACATAAAAACAATATTCTATCCTCTGTATAGACACACATTAAAAGTAGAGGTATAAAAACAGACCTAAGAATGACACACATCAACTTTATGATTGTAGATACTTCTGTAGATACCTATGCCTAATTATTCCTGGCTTGCTGAGAGATTTTTTGGTTTTGTTTGCTTTATCATGGATGGATATTACATTATATCAAATGCTTTTTTGTCAATAATCATGAAGATGATACAGTAGTTTTTCCTCTCCATCTAAAACGGTGCTTAATCATCTGAAGATTAAATGTTCCTCACATTCTTATGTTAAACTCCACTTGGTACTGATGTTTATTTGTATGTGTGTTTGAGTGATTGTACTATTAGCTTGTTTCTTCTGTTAGAGTCTATTGGCTTATATTTGCTAATATATTAATAGATATTTTTATACCAATATTAATAAGCCAGACTGGGGCTTCCCTGGTGGCGCAGTGGTTGAGGGTCCGCCTGCCGATGCAGGGGACATGGGTTCGTGCACTGGTCCGTGAGGATCCCACATGCCACGAAGCGGCTGGGCCCGTGAGCCACGGCTGCTGGGCCTGCGTGTCCAGAGCCTGTGCTCCGCAACGGGAGAGGCCACAACAGTGAGAGGTCCACATACCACAAAAGCAATAAAAATAAAAATAAGCCAGACTGATTTTTCTTTCTCAAATTGCTCTTTTGCAGCTGTGATAGCATATTTTAAATAGTTTATGTAAAATGAATATTATTTGTTCTTTGAAGTTTTGATAGCCCTGGCCTATGAAACTCTAGTTAAAAAGAAAATGAATTAAAAAATTATAGTATACTCATACAATAAAATACTACTCAGAATAAAAAGAAATGAATAATGGATACAAGGAATAACATGGATGAATCTCAAATATATTTATAATAAGTGAAAGAATTCTTACACAACAGAATACATACAATGAGATTCCATTTATATAAAATATTCTATGGTGAGAAAAAAATCAAGAAAATTGTTTCCCCTGGGGAAGTGGCGGGGGGATTTATTGGGAATGATCATGAAATAACTTTCTGAAATAGTGGTAATGTGCTAGTACTCTGTATTCTAATAAGTGCTAGATTTCACAGTTCTACACAATTGCCAAAACTCAGTTTAAATTTTATGCATTCAATTGTATGTAAATTTTACATAAAAAGAAAAATGCTGGAAAAACTGAATTCTAATTAATGATGTGTATCCTGAAATATTTAGGGTGAAGTATACTGATGTCTGCAATTTATTTTGGCATGCATCAAAAATAAGATGGAATGATGGATAGATGGAAGAATGGATAAATGGATGGATATGTAAAAACACAAATATTGTAAATGTCAATGGCAGAATCCAGGTGGTTAAAATATGAATGTTTCCTGTTCATTTTTTCTATATGTTCAGAACCTTTCATAAAAATATTAGGGAAAAAATATTTTAAAATTTGCCACTAAATAGAGCTTCAGTGGTAGTTTACCACTCTGGTTTCAGCTGTCTTTTTCTGTGTCGGTCCCTAAAATTCCCTCTTCTTATTCCAAGGACAGCTATATATTTAAAAAGTTCTTTTGAGCTTCTCAAACATGAAAAAATATCTATAGTTTGAGGAGTTTTCAGAGTATATAATCTTTCATATTTCTATAGAAGGGACAGTCTTTTAAAATATATTTTTTCGCAATCTCCATTTGCTAAATTGATCATATGATACGGTATTCTTGAAAGTTAATACATCCATTCTCACCCTTTTTAAAATTATGGACTCATCTTTGCAGCCCTCCCTCCTTTCCCTTCCATGGACAAATTCTCTAGCAGGCTGAATTTTCGGTGTTTGTTTTTTTTAATGTTTGCTCCTTTCAGACATCATAAGGATATCTCTGGTGTTTATGTTAATATTTATGTTAATCTGGGTCATTTGGATAGTGTAAAACCCATGTGAAATACCTGCTTTTAATTTTGATTTTTCTAGGGGGATTATTTTTTGTCACACAAAAACGACACTTTCTGAGCTGCAGCCCTTCATGGGTACTAGATTTCTGCAAGTGTTTCAATATTATCTCACCAACTTGGAGACCCAATCCTTGTCCCTGTCTTTTCAATTCAAACTCTTATGTTACTGACAATTATTACCTTCCGACGGGCAACCACAGCATCAGTTCTTGTGCTGACCATTCTGTGATTCAGTACTTAGTGCATCACGGGCATTTATATGGTTTCCGTCTTTTACGTTTAAAGTTTAAAACATAGCTTTTAGGAAGTTAGACATCTCTAAATGCTTTTCACATTACCTTAATCTGTCAATTTTTCAGAGCTGCAAGTAAGTCCCAGTCACCCTTTAACCAGTTCCAATGTGGCCATTATCCCAATCACTCCCCAGAAAATGCTTTTTATTAAGGGTACCATATTGATGGATGTAATGGTCATTTTCTGCACATTTCTTACTTGACCCGCTGAGTAGCTTTCAACGGAGCCGACCACACCATCTCTCTTGAAACACTTTCATTTCCAGGCCTTTGTGATAGCCCTTCTCTTTGTTTTTCTTTCACTTCACTCTGACTGTTCTTTCTAAATATCCTTTGCTGACTCTTTTTCTCTGCTGCACCTCTGAATGCTGAATGGTTTATGACTCAATCTGGGATATTTTATTTTTGTCTATACTCTCACTAGGTTTTACATATGTTAGCTTGCACATTTTATATATAGCCTTGATCACTCCTCTTAGACCCAAATGATATGCAGCCATGTAATTTACATTCAAATTTACTATGATTATGACTTCAACCTTAAGGTATCCAAAGCCTATCATTTTACATTCTCACTAAAACTTTTGGTGGCCATGTGTTCTCAGTATATCACAACCCTTTAAAATTTCCTCTTAATTCTTGGTTTTCTTATACTTTACATGTTCTATCCATCCATGGCCATCTCCTTTTTTGCTTACCTACAAAATATTGTATATCCATAATCTCACACTTCTCATATTAACAGACACTATACGGGTCTAAGTATCAACACCTTTTATCTGAATTACTATAATGGCTTCCTAACTGCTTTACTGCCGTTTATCTTTCCTCCAATCAACTACACAAAAGAGCAAGAATACATATTTAAATCAGAAAATAAGATTAGACCGTTCCTGTGTTGTTATGCCCTTCAATCATCATTTATTGAATTCAGGAGAAAATCCATGGTCCACTCTCTCCTCCGATTCCATGTCATGCTATACCTCCTCCCTCTTCATTTGTGATGCTCCAGCCACACTGGTCTAATGTTACAGGAATATACCTAGCTCCTTTCTGCTTCTAGTTTTCACAGTTGATATTCCATTTGTCTGACGTGTTCTGTGTTTCCATAAGTGGTTGGCTTTTTCTCATGATTTAGGTTTTAGTTCAACTGTAACCTATACGTTTCTATCTAAATTACAGCTCTACTAACTACTTGGCTTCTAAGGAAGGTTACCCCCTGCCCACCCTCCCACTCCTGAGGGATCAGTTCTGCATAATAATGGATTTGGGGAGGATCAAGATTTTATCAGGTCATAAAATATATAGCTGCATTTTTTTAAAGAGTTTTTTCACCTTAGACTTGCATAATTTAAAAAGTCCATTCTTCTGGTCCTTCCTTAACTGGAAAATAGCTACCCAAAGATAACTTGTCTTGTGTCACCTCCACCACAAGACACACACACACACACACACTAGGAGCATTTAGTATTTGGGGTGGGACAATCCTTCCTTGTATGGGACTGTCACACACATGGCAACACCTCTGGCCTCCTGTCACTAGTACCAGTAGTGCCCCCTTGTCATTATGATAAACCAAAAAGACCCATACACATTTTCAACTATCCCCTAGAGAGATGGTACTGCACCTGGTTGAGAACCCAAAAAAACAAACAAACAAGAAACAGCTAATAGATTCTGTTGAAAAAAAATGAGTTTCATCTTTACAATCACCCTATCATGGTTGATAATATTATACATGTAAGAAGATATGGAGGCTCAGAAAAAGAAAACAGTTTGCCTAATAAGTAAATGGTGAGTGAAATATCAAATGAGGATTTGCAGAACTCCAAAGTACACCCAACATTAGACTACCTCTGCCCACAACATAGAGCAAAGTAGTGGTAAGTGCCTTGGGTGTTACAATGAGTGAGATAATAACACCTGATTCTAGGGTTCAAGCAAGGCTTCTTAGACAAGAGAGAATTTAACCTGATACTTGAAAAATAGCTAACAGTTTAGCTTATAGAATGGTATCTTTCAAGCAGAGGGACTATCATTAGCAAAAAAGAAATACGGGAAAGCCCATAGCAGGTTCTGAGAACAATAAACAATCCAATTTGACTATTGCGTGCAGGGGAGCACTGAAAGCTTTTTGGAAACACAGGTTAGGGCCATATTATGGAAAACTTTAAGGAATTCGTACTTGATTCACTAGGCAATAGGGAACCTTCGAATGTTTCTGAGAATCAATAGGCTAACTGAATGGAAGAGGAGAGTCAGAAGAGAAAAGAATTAGTTAACTCTTGACCACCAATCACTTTTAGTCCCCTAAGTACAGGCCAGCTTTCTTACTGCTATAAATGAGGTGGATAAGATATCAGGCTTTAGATTCAGGGAGTGTCTATTTGAAATCATATTTACTCAGTTGTGTAATTCTAAGCAATTTATTTTATTTTTTTCTCAATCTTGATTTCTTTACCTGTAAAGTGGAATTCATAAGAATTTTGTATACTGCTGCAGCATAGATATCACCCAGTAAACTACAGCTATTGCTATAAATATTATTGTTAGGTTATTTGTTTCCTGGAGAGCAAGCTGTCTTAGATGGCAGAATTCATTAATGCTTTTAGGACTGTGGTACATATGAGGCTCTGCATGTGAATTCTGTGATGCCAACTCAGAGAACAATTAGATGCTGCCAATAATTGAGACCTAACACTGTGTGTGTGTGTGTGTGTGTGTGTGTGTGTGTGTGTGAACATGAGTTGGAGTGCCAGCTGTCAGTTCACTGTGGTACAGTCTGGTTTTTTGATGCTCTTCAGTGATGTTTGAATTGAATCAAGAGATAAAATCAAATATCCCAGTGGGTATTTGAAAACTATGTAAGAAAATAAATGTGAACAAAGTAACATCTACACCTGACCTATACTGAAAAGTCAATAAATGACTTCTTTCTTAATTTTTTGCAAACTGTCATCTCTATAAATAGAAGATAGTGATAATTAATCCAATTTCTCAAAAACCATCACTACCTATTAATAATCAAGAACTAAACCACTATTTATTGAGCATCTACTATGTACCAAGCACTTGGACTGTGTTGTCTAAATCCTGCAAGATGAATGTTATTTGAGTCTTGGGAGAAAACACTATTCCTTACATAGCATAACTTGGGCTTGTCACTGGGTTTTTTCTAGCTGCAAAGGAACTCTTTTATTTTATTTGCTGCCTCCCCATATCTGTTTGACTTCCTTGCTTTTACAACCAGGACCTAACCTGAGAAGTCTATTCAAGGATTCTTTGTACTATGCCAGGCTAGGCTTGGTACAGCTTGCTTCTCACTGTTTTAAGAGATGCTTTCCAGCCTTACAACTGAGATTATTGAGTTCTCAATGAAGAACTGAATGAGATCCAAAAATTAGAGCAGGAAATATTTCCTTCTTGTTATATCAGTGGGCTACATGTAAAGTGGTAGCAGTTGGTGGAGGGAAATATCTTGAGAAAGCAGGGTAATTCTTCAAGGATTCTGACACCTCTATTTAATAGTTAAATAGTTAAAGCAAATAGAGAAGTAAATAAGAACATTTTTCAAAGTATTTCTTTTGAAAAATAACTGACTGACTCATACATTATTCCCATAACTTTCCAATGCTGTCTATTCTTATATCCTGGATGGCCCATTGGATAATTAGATTAGCACTACTTCCTAAGTGCAATCATAATAACTTATACTTCTCTCATTGTAGTGCTTATCACACTATTTATTGGAGCTGCCTCCCTATTTGTCTGAATGAATCTCCATAATTTAAGCTCTGCAAAAACAATGTCCATATCTGTTTTATTTATATTATATTCCTAGGAACTCATGTTTTCTAACTCTTTTCTGATTTTGAAATAAATAATAATAATCTCACCAATCTCTAAAACTCCCAAATGGTGTTGGCATAGAGTGTTTCCTGATTCAAACCTACTAAATCCAGGTCACTAGTGTTTGTGTATCTCACATGCTGAACTTCTTCCATCTGATGAATTATGGTTACAGCTAGGGTGATATCAAGGAGAGCATTCTATATCTCAATAGCCACATGTATTTTGTGACTCTTCTACCTGTTCTACCCTTTACACCTGCTGGGTGAAATTTTAATCATCTTAATGCATTAGACCTCAGAGAAGTCCAGCCAGTTGTAATCCAGGAGGTTTGAATTCTACACTAAGAAAACTCCATATCCCTTCAGATTTTCTACTAATACTACAGCCAAGAATTCTTTTTTGCTGCCATGCTGCATCAGGGACAGTCTTTAAAAGAAAGGAAACAGTAGAGTCAAGATATAGAGAGAAAGGGAGAGAAAACTAATAACTTTCTTGAACCTATAGAATAACCGTGTCTGAATCCAGACAGCAACATGAACAGCTTTTTGAACTAGTTAAAAAACACCTTTTTTTCTGCTTAAATTAGTTTAATTGGATTTCCATCAAAAAGTATAAACCTCCTGCCTCTTTTCTTCTGACCATATCTACATTAAAATGTTGATTAACTATTCAGCTTGTATCTGTCTTCCATGAATTTAGGTAAATACAGGATCCTGTCAAAGACAAAATGCATTTATTAAACTCATCCCAGGACATAGGGCCAAGGAGGGAAAAGAGATCAGGAACAATAACCCCTAGCCTCAAAGAGCTTCAAAATGGAGAAGAAAACCATTCTTACAGATATAAAATAACTAGAGAAACACATGAGAAGTTTATGGGAATAAACTATAGATTCTACTGAATCTATTAACAGGAAGAGTGTCCATCACTCAACGTTCGGGAAGAATGGTGAGCTTCATATCTTGTAAATATGTCACTACCACTTCCTTATCAGATGATAATCATCTATGACTGATGCAGAGTTTTTTCCCAATAAATATTTAAAAGATCTCAGGAAAAAGATGTCATCTAGTAAGAAAGAGAAAAACAAATATTGTATATTAACGCATATATGTAGAATCTAGGAAAATGATATAGATGATCCTATTTGCAAAGCAGAAACAGAGACACAGACGTAGAGAACAAATGTATGGATACCAAGGGGGAAGGGGTGGGTGGGAGGAATTGAGAGATTGGGATTGACACATATACACTATTGATACTATGTATAAAATGGATAGATAATGAGGGCATACTGTATAGCAGGGGTCCCTGACCCCTGGGCCACAGACTGGTACCAGTGCCTGGCCTGTTAGGAAACAGGCTGCACAGCAGGAGGTGAGTGGCGGCAACTGAGCGAAGCTTCATCTGCCAGTGCCCATCACTCTCATTACACCTGAACACCCCATGGAAAAGTTTTCTTGCACGAAACTTGTCCCTGGTGCAGAAAGGTTGGGGACCACTGCTGTATAGCACAGGGAACTCTGCTTAGTGCACTGTGGTGACCTGAATGGGAGGGAAGTCCAAAAGGGAGGGGATATATGTATATGTATGGCTGATTCAATTTGCTGTGCAGTAGAAACTAACACAACGTTGCAAAGCAACCGTACTCCAATAAACACTCCCTAAAACCATACAAAAAATAAACTCAACATGGATTAAAGACCTAAATGTAAGGCCAGACACTATAAAACTCTTAGTGGAAAACATAGGCAGTACACTCTATGACATAAATCACAGCAAGATCCTTTTTGACCCACCTCCTAGAGAAATGGAAATAAAAACAAAAATAAACAAATGGGACCTAATGAAACTTAAAAACTTTTGCACAGCAAAGGAAACCATAAACAAGATGAAAAGACAACCCTCAGAATGGGAGAAAATATTTGCAAATGAAGCAACTGACAAAGGATTAATCTCCAAAATTTACAAGCAGCTCATGCAGCTCAATATCAAAAAAACAAACAGCCCAATCCAAAAATGGGCAGAAGACCTAAATAGACATTTCTCCAAAGAAGATATACAGATTGCCAAAAAACACATGAAGGGATGCTCAACATCACTAATCATTAGAAAAATGTAAATCAAAACTACAATGAGGTATCACCTCACACCAGTCAGAATAGCCATCATCAAAAAATCTACAAACAATAAATGCTTGAGGGTGTGGAGAAAAGGGAACCCTCCTGCACTGTTGGTGGGAATGTAAATTGATACAGCCACTATGGAGAACAGTATGGAGTTTCCTTAAAAAAACTAAAAGTAGAACTATCATATGACCCAGCAATCCCACTACTGGGCATATACCCTGAGAAAACCATAATTCAAAAAGAGTCATGTACCAAAATGTTCATTGCAGCTCTATTTACAATAGCCAGGACATGGAAGCAACCTAAGTGTCCATCAACAGATGAATGGATAAAGAAGATGTGGTACCTATATACAATGGTATATTGCTCAGCCATAAAAAGAAATAAAATTGAGTTACTTGTAGTGAGGTGGATGGACCTAGAGTCTGTCATACGGAGAGAAGTAAGTCAGAAAGAGAAAAGCAAATACCATATGCTATCACATATATATATATATATATATATATATATATATATATATATATATATGTCATCTAAAAAGAAAGAAAAAAATGGTCTGAAGAACTTAGGGACAGGACAGGAATAAAGACAGACATAGAGAATGGATTTGAGGACATAGGAGGGGAAGGGTAAGCTGGATCGAAGTGAGAGAGTGGCATGGACATATATACACTACCAAATGTAAAATAAATAGCTAATGGGAAGCAGCTGCATAGCACAGAGAGATCAGCTCTGTCCTTTGTGGCCATCTAGAAGGGTGGGATAGGGAGGGGGGGAGGGGGACGCAAGAGGGAGGGGATATGGAGATATATGTATATGTATAGCTGATTCACTTTGTTATACAGCAGAAACTAACACAACATTGTAAAGCAATTATACTCCAATAAAGATGTTAAAAAATAATTTTAAAAATGTAATTGTATTTTAGTGCATGATTAGAAAATAGGTTTTCTCCTCAGCACCAACTAGGAGCAATTGATACATTTTGCCCGATGTAGTGAGTTAAAGGGCTTTTGAGGACACAGCCAGTATGAGTGATAAAGATTATCAAGATTGATGATAATGTCGGGAAATGGGTAACAATGTTTAGGATACTATTTATTATTCTTGCCTTAGTGTGAATGTATTTGTCAACTTCTTTCCTGAGAGCAAGTTTTGATTAATGAAGTGGGAAAGAGAGTAAGAGGCCACTCAAGACAAGAGAGGCCTAATAGGGGAAAATGCAGTAGAAAAACTTAAAGTGTATAAGTGAAGAACAACTTTGTTTCATAATTCCTTAGGCAAAATACTTGTTTTCATTTCAGAATTCGGAAAAGGTAAAAAATTCTTTAGAAGGAAAAACAGTGAAAGAAGTTATATTTATATTTACAAGTATAAGGGAAGGCATGTGACCAACTTTGCCACATCATGTTTCTTCCCCATTCCCCATCTCTCCCGTCTTAATTTATGCCTCCCTCCTCTCTTTCAATTTCTGGTGAAACTTCTGAAGAAAGCTTGCTCTTGATCAGAAGAAATTCCTCCAGCCAACCTGGCTTCCAAAGCCAAAAACCAGGAATTAGCAAGCTTTAGACTTCAGATATAAGGATAAAGTAAAATGGACCAGGACACGTGACTGAATATAGTTATTTTATTGTAGTGCTACATCTCTTTTCTTTGACAATAATTCCGACTTTTATAATACCAGTCATGTTGCTTTCATCTTTCAAACACGATTCCTTGCTGAGAGAGTCATAAAAGTTACAAAAGGAAATATCTGATGAGTTAATCAGAGCAATTTTTGTAATTAATTTTGTAAAGGTAAAATGATCACTCCCAATCAACTTTTCAAGTCAACAGTTAATCACCTTATAATCTGGTGCATCCTTGTCTGCTACAGAGGTGAGGTAAAAAACTAATACAGAACAACAGTTATACACCTATATAGGAATTACATTAAAATGCTGTTCTTATGACAGACAGGTTCTTTATATTTTCCAAAAAAATAGCTGTAGCAAATAAGTGCAATGAAAAAATTAGGTCATATACATCTTTCTAAAATCTTCTTTTGTGGCACTCTGCCAAAAAATCACATAAGTCACAAGAAGTCCTGAATTATCTTGGCAATATGTATTTTGTACATACCTTTTCAGCCAAAGCCAAACCAAAGTATCCCATCAAGACATTCTTCTCCAGCCCTTCCTGCTTAAAAATAGAAATATTAAGAAAGATGACAATACAAGTAATGATAGTAAGAGATGAAGAACTATGCCCAGCATCAAATTAAATTATTTTATTTGCCCATAATTAATTTCAAATCAACATAAATATAAAAATTAGGAGTATATAATTTGTTATGGATAAAATATTTACTGCTTATTCAACTTGCTGTGATTCTTTTCAGCTTCTTGTTATATCAGTGTTTATTTATTAATATAGCATCCTCTTGATCTTCTGTATGGACCACCCCGGTGAAGGCAGTTTTGATTGCCTAAAATATATATGTAATTACTTTGCACATTCATTAAATAAAAATTATTGATTTCCTACTCTTATGACAGCTATCTTCTAGGTTCAGGAAATATGACACTGAATATAAGAAAGCCTTATTCTGCAGGAGCATGCTTTCAAGTGAGAGATAATAACAATAAGATTATGTAAAATTGTGATGGGTGCTATTAAGAAAAGCATTTTTAAAACTGATAATGATCTGATTTTAGGGGGCACAATGGGATCAGGGAAGAGTTCTTGAAGGAGGTTAGAGCTGAATGAGCTAAGAGGTAATCCATGAGAAGATCCAAAGTAAGACTATTCCAGGCAATGGTACAGCAATTACAAAGATACTGTGTTTGTCCTATTCAAGGAAGAAAAATGAAGGCTAGGGTTAGTAACATGCAGTAGGTTAGAGTTATGCAAGGCAGACCTACACAGTTATGGGGGGCTAGGAAGATTATGAAAAGGTGTTTTGATTTTCTTCTGCACATGGTCGGAAGACATTAGCATTTCAAATATATATCACTTTGACTGCTTGGTGGGCCAGTTAAGAGGCTATTGCTATATTAAGAGCAATAAACAGCAGAGTACCTGAAACTAACACAACATTGTAAATCAACTATACTTCAATAAAAAAGTGTCTGTTAAAAAATAAAAAATAAGCATCAATAATCATTAAGACCTGATAGTCTCTGGATCAGAGATGTAGCCATGAAAGTCATGAGGAACAGTCAAATTTGAAATATACACAATATATATTGTTAAGTGGAAAAATGTAACTGGAATATCATATCTGTAACATGCTAACTTTAATATGAAGAAGAAGGTTAAATAAGAAAATATACATGTATCTGCTTATTAATGCAAAAAGGATAAAACAGCAGAAGTAAATCCAACCTTATCTATGTGAATGGATTAAACAATCCAATCAAAGGAGACTGTCAGACTAGATACAAAAAAACAATAATATCCAACTCTGTGCTCTCTATAGGAGACAAGTTGTATATTCAAAAATACAAAAGATTGAAAGTAAAAAATGGGATAAATGTACTCTAAGCAAACAGTAACCATAAGAAATAAGATTGGCAGTACTCATATCAGAAAAATAAAAATAGACTTTACAACAAAAGAAAGATGTTACTAGAAATAAAGATGGGCATTTTATAATGATAAAAAGATGAACCCATAAATGTTATAATAATTATAAACATGTATGTACCTAATAACAGAGCACCAGAATGCATGAAGTAAAAATCAAAAGGAGAAAAGAAACAGAAAATTCACAATAATAAAGATTTTAATATTACGCTTTCAATAACAGATAAAACAACTAAGCAGAACATCAGCAATACTCTAGAGGACTTGATAACAGTATAAACCAGGCAGATCTAACAGACATCTGCAGAACACTCCCCCCCAAACAGTAAAATCCATATTCTTCTCAGTAGATGTGTGATTAAAGAAATGACAAAAGCAGGGACCTAAAATTTGTATAAATGATAGTACATTTACTGAGACTGGAAATACTGGAGGTAAGGAACGTTTGGAGGAAAAAACAAATACTGGAATCTTCAGCAAGAAGGTGATACTTAAAACGACCGGACTAAGTGAGACCATTTAAGGAGAGTTTATAGAGACTGATAAAAAGTGGTTAAGAACTAAGTCTTAGGGAATAATGGCATTAAAAAGGTTAGAAAAAGGAGGAAGAACAATGGCTCCTACTGAGAGAGATTGGATGGTTAAGAGGAGAAAATTCAGGAGAGGATAATATCCTATAAGCCAAGCAAAAAATTTTCCCCCCTGACAAGGGACTGATACAAAATGTTACGCATGACTGAGAAATTGAGTAAAATGAGGACTGAGAGTAACCACTGGATATAGCAATATTGCATTCCTTGAAGACCTTGACAAAGGAGGTTTCAGGGAAGTAGTGGGGTTGAAAGACTAACTGGTGTGGGTCCAAGCGAAAAGGCATGGAAACTGAAGAAGTAGAAACAGGAAAGAGAGAGAATTTTTGGAGGAGATTTCACTGAAAGAGAACTAGAAATGAAGCATAGTTACAGGGGGTGATGTGTTAAGGAAACATTTTTTTCTTGCTTTGTTTTTACCGTGGGTGTTATTTAAACTAATTTTTACGGTGATGGCAATGACTGAGGAAAGCATAACGTTAATCATGCCGGACAGAAGAAGATAACTGAAATAAAGTCCTTCTCAAGGCAAGAAGGACTAAATTCAATGCAGAAGGGGAAGGTTTGAACTGTCAGAGAAGAGTTTGTCTCTTCTAATAGGAAGGAAAGCAGAGTTTTTGGAAACAGTTGTAATATTTGATGGTGAGAAGATGAGGAGATTATCTTCTCACTGCTTGTATTTTTCTTCCTGAAATAGAAAATTAGATCCCCAGCTGAGAATTAATAAATCAAAAAAAATGAATGAAGTTGGAGAAGATGGAAGAAAGTTTAAACAGCTTTCTCAGAAAGAACATAATAAAGTGGTTAGTGAAATGTGATAGTATTAAATAGTGCCAAGGCCGTCCTTCACTTTTATGGTCATAAATGTAAAAGTGGTAAAGTCCGTAGGTATCCATATTCAGCTTCTTTTTACTGATGTGTAATATAATTGGATTGAACCAAGTTGGCATTTTACAAAGGAAGAACAAAAGAAGGAGAGAAGTGAGTTGAGGATTATACCAGGGAGTAAATATAGTAATAGACAAATGGAGTTTGAGCTACATAAAATGAGAAGAACATGAGGAAGTAGAGAGTAAAAACCTAAAAGGGACTAATTGATTGGAAGTCAAGTTGTGAGTCAAATAATTATTAGAATTGGAGAACTGTAAAGATAAGAGGTAAAGATCAGAGAATGGGAGACTAGAATATCAAGATTTGGGGGCAATGGTACAGATATTTTTAATGATAAGAATTAGGGACCAACCAGAGAGTGGAGGCTATGTAGAATGAGCAAAGAGATTAGAAATTGGACGTCTAGGAGCTGAGAATCTATAGTGTTGGATTAATGGATGTTGATATCACAATGGATATAGTGATAAAGAGAAAACATCAAGTAAAATATTGAAATTTTCATGAATAAGGAAGTAATTATGAGAATCATAGGTAACTAAAATATTTGATAGCATGAACTTCAAAGGAGCTAGTATTTTATGTATGTATGTGTGTATATATGTATGTATATATCTCTTTGTATTTGTTTGTTTGCTTTTATAGAGAAGGTCAATTGAAACAGCAAGGAAAAGCAATGTGAATACCCACCTTACCTCCAGGCCCTGTGCTGGCATGGGACCTCAGGAGAAAAAAAGAAAAAAACACCTCTCCCTTAAGAGAGCTCCAGGGAAAACAATGTTTTCTGGGGGTGGCCAAGTTAGAATAAGAAGACGAAAGGAAGATATATGCTATCCTTAATCTCTGTGCTTTAGCTGAATTCTTAAAAGTGAGATTTTTCAAGTTTTGGAAATCTGCCTATTTTCCAAATTGGAAATCAATGGACGTAGAAAGAGGACGTTCTAACCAGTGCATTTTTGTTATGGAATATCCTTTTTCTTCTAACCAGGCAGAATGCAGAGTGTGACCCTACCTCAGCCCATTTGTCTTGCTCTGTGATGGAGAGTTCCTTCTCTAAAATTTAATTTGTGGGAATTGCTTATAAATGTATCCTGGGAACAATTTTGATTAAATCCAAATAAATGATAAATAGCATGCTTACGTCCATTTATATTAATTTCTCCTTTGTTAACCGTGTTGGCAATACCTCAAAATTTAGTGCTATCTGCAAATTTCATTAGCAGGCAATTTATTCCCCCCTGGAGATGATTAATAAAGATGGAAAATAAAACCTGACCTCGTGCCAAAGCTCCTGCAGCCCCCCTACTAGCCACTTCCTCACAACTGGACGCACTCCCATTTATCACCACCTCCCTTTGCACTGGCTCAGCCAACATGCCAAATGATGTGACAGTGCTCACATCCAAGCCAACTTGAAACAGGTTGGAATACTAACTTTTCTGGGACACTCCATTAAAGGCTTCCACTATTGCCCCAATAAAACACAGATCGTATTTCACAATGCTACTATGTTTGTCCTTCCACAAACACACACAATTTTTGGCATCATTAATTTTTTACAAGTCCATATAACCATATTACTTAGTCTATTTGTTCTCTGGGTGTTTATAGATTCCTTTTAAATATCTGGGACTTATATAAAAAAAGACATTACACATTTCGTATCACACTGATTACTGTCTTCTGTTTGAAGTTTTGTACCGTCTGTTTCTCCTCAATTGCTTGGCATTTATTCCAGTTCTTAACGATGTTTCAAATATTCTTCTAAGTAGTTTAACAAATGTCGGCCCACTTTTCCTACCCCTAAGTGATTGTGAGTTAGACAATTCTGATATTAATATTCTCTGAGTTCAAGTTTAAAAATAGCCATGGGATCAATTGGTTTTTGATTGTTTTCTCTCCCCCCACCCCCGGTTAATATCTTTTGTTGAGGAATTCTCGCATAATTAATAGAATCACTTATGAAATTAGTCTGATTTGGTCATTAAGGCTTAGAATACTAGATTAATCTTTCCTTTTCAAGTTTGTTATTTTTTTAAATTAAGTAGCATAGTCTGTATTCTTTTTACACAAATCAAAAGTTAATTTGAGCTATTACACTGCAAACCTGATTCAAAAATCAGTTCACCATAAAAAACACTTTAACTGCAATAGCTGGGATTTTTATCTTTTGCCTCATTTTTTCTTTCTTGTTTTTGCTTATTTCAACATAAGAGTAAAATTTCACTATTACCTATGTTCAAAAAATGTCTGTCTGAGACCCAAACTGGTCTTAAAAAATGTTTGAAAACCTTATTAATTTTATGTAAATGCTAAAACAAACTAATTTCTTCAATTCCTATTTTTTATTTTTAAAAATAATCATTCCTTCAGAATTATTTTATAGAACTCTCTAAAATATCTGCTTAAAGGAAAACATAGTAATTGGTAAATAGCTTTTACAAACTCTTATTGTTAGCATATATTTAATAATCTTGATAAAGACTGAAAGAAATTGAACCTTACATCATCTCTGAAAACCAACTGTGAACTTTTAAATAAATTAAAGAATATCAGAGTGAATACTTTATATTCACCAACAGCACTAGAGAACATCTTATTACACTATTAATGCATACATACTGAACATCCTCAGCTTTTCTGATGTAACTGGTTGCTCTAAGTCCTTGAGACTTTTTGAAGAAGTGTCATTATAGTTAACAGACTAGTAATTGAAATATTCATTATGTATCACAAAGTTTAATATATGTGTTTTAATATTTCAATTTTATCATAGACTGAACTGCTAGTATAATGATGGAAATAACGGTGTTTATCTGATTTTCATCATTCATTTCCCAAGAGTTACAAAATTACAAGGGGAAATGAAAACCACCATGACATGAAAAAATTTACTAAATAATTGATTATTTATAAAATTAGCTTGCAATAAATATACTTTCATACTTGAAAGAACACTGATGGTTGAGCTGGTATGAAAGTTTCTATTTTTGTTTTTTTTTTTGTTTTTTTAGGCAATGGCATCTTGCTTAGGTCTCATCAAAGTACATGTAACATTTCCATGATCAGGTTTAGCTTAAAGACCTGCAATGAGAAATGAAAATAGCAAAGCAAAATGCCAGGAAATAGGAATATTTAGAGATGGAGGGTCAGGCAGAGGTTATTGTAGGTGAATCACAGTAACTGAGACTGTAAAGAAAGCTTGGAAACCAAGTGTGAAGAGTGCTGAGTAGCATGCCAAGAAATTGAACTTCTTGTGATAGGAAATTTGAAGCTGTTAAAGGATTTAACCAAAATTATATAAATAAACTTGAGCTACAGAACAATTAATCTGCCACAGAATGGAGGCTGGCTGAGAAAAGGAAGAGATATAAGGCAGGGAATTAGTTTTATAAATACTGCAAAAGGCCAGTCCAGAGTAATTAATATACTCAACAAATATTCACTGAACTTCTACTATCTGTCAGGCACTCTTCAACATGATCAGAATAGAGATGTAAACAAAACAAAACAAAATCCCTGACCTCATGGAGCTTACACTCCAGCAGCAAGAGCCAGACAATAAACAAAACAGTAATAAATAAGTAAATAATTGTGTGAGAAGACGTCAAGTGATTTGGGAGCAAATCAAGAGGGAAAGGAACTCAGGAGTATGAGATGGGAAATGGGGGAGTTATAATTTTAAATAAGTTACAATATGCTTCACTGAGAAGGGACATTTAGGGAAAACTTGATTGAGTAGGTATTTGATAGCTGGGAGAAACATGTATCAGGCGGAAGCAAGTGCCAGGGGAAAGGCCTTAATGCAGAAATGTATTAGAATATTCAAGGGAGAATCAGGAAGTCAGTGCAGCTGGAGTAAGGTGAGAAGAGTAGAAAGAGAGACTTGGGAGGAGAACTAAGAACACTGAATAGGGTTTCATAGGACGCTCTAAAGATAGCCTTTGCTCTGAGGGAAGTGGGAAGCTACTAGAAGGTTTGAAAGAATGACATGATCTTATGGTTTAAGTAAATAAATATTTTAAATAAATAATTATGTTTTAAAGAAATAACTATAACTGATATGTTGAAAATAGACTGTCAGACAGGAGCAGGGCATAAATAGAAACCAGGAGACTCACTGAAATAACAGAAGGTTAAAAATACAGAGGTGACTTGAACCAGAGTTTTAACAGTGGATGAGATGACAAGTGGTAACAAGGACCTGAATTGGGATGGCATTAATAGAAAGGAAAGGGTTTGAAATAAATGAAGCTGGATACAGCTTATTAACTGTAAATATGGGATGCAGATGAGGGAATATTTAATCAATATGTTCAGTTTTTTACTTAGGATGACTGAGAGCACTGCATTGACCTTAACAGAAACATGTAAGTCAGAAGAGGGGGCTAGCTTGAAGAAAGAACAGCTGGTTTTAATCATACTAAATAGAAGTTAGTGAACTCTAACAGGGCATAGAACTCAGAAAAGATGTTGGAACAAAAAGCTACATATACACATAAAATTATGGACAGATACAGGTGTTGTGGACCTGAAATTTATCAATTTGGAAGGAGGGCACCTTTCAGAAAAATAAAGGAATATTGCAAATACAAAATTCTGTTGGGATTTTGGAAATGACCCATGAAAGTGAGAGGCACAGAAGCTTAAACATCACTATGAATCCATCTCTGGTGATACCACAGAATGGCTGAAATCTCCAAAGGAGTGCATTAGAATTGAATATTACTTTGGGGAACAATCAAAGGAGACACTCTTGAAAACAAAAGGTGGAAGAAGAACCAAGATAAAGCGCCATCATTGAAGTCCAGGTTTTGATTTTAGGAACTAAAAAGGTGACTGGAATGGCCAAACGTCTATAATTGTCTATTTGACAAACACCATGCTAGATGCTGGCAGCCCATCACCATGGGACATGATGATTAGGGTCTATTTCAAGAGGCTCTAGTGAAAGCCAGATTGGAGAGGGTAGCAAATGATCCAGAAGACAAAAATGAGAGAGCACTCATTTAAAAATCATATCCACATGATTACCTGATTTTCTTATTTCTCATAAGTATAGCTTATCATAAGAAAATCACTGCTTTAATGGTTGAATATGAAAATATACTGACTCTGTAAATACATTAAATTTCTTACCCCTGAGAGGCAACTTAGCATATCTGAGACCAAGGACTCTCTAATTCCCTCAGAGACTTTTGTGCTTAACTGATCTATGTGTCTTTGAATACTTCATTTGAATTTACTCGTAGAGTTTGCCTCCATTATTTTTTTCCCCCACCCCAGGCCAGCATGTTCCCTGCTCCCTGAGAGCTTAAGAAAGTTAAAAAAAAAATCTTCCATTGTTTCTTATTTACACAATTAAACAATTTTCATTGAAAGTAAGTTTTATTAATTTTCAAAACTCTAATTTTCTAAACTGCTGGAAAAGTCAAATATGCTAAAATTACACTATTTTCATTGCTTTTCTTATATTTTAGTGATTTGATAACTTTATTGTCACTTTTGTCTGTTTTGTGTGAGGTAGGGCAATTTAATAGATATTTTACCATTTATGAATTAATCAAAATATTACTGAGTATTAAGGAATAAAGGCATATTTTATTCTTCTAGATACAATATGGATTTTAAAAATTGTTTATCTCACACACACACACACACACACACACACATTCTCTCTAAATCCATGAGAACTGTGTTTTTGTTTTATGTGAATTTCTCTAAGGAAAAAAAAAGGCTCAAACTGACTAAACAGGAAAACTCCTTTTTAAAAAGCATTTCATTTTCCCCAATGGCTTATAAAATCTCTATGTAATCTTAACTTCTCTATTTTCAACCTTAATTCCAAAGTTCAGAAATAAATCAACCAGCTACTCTTACATAATCATTGTCAAAGTTTACAAAGATTTTTCTTGAAAGTAATATTTTGAGTCTTAAGACACCCTCATTTTCTTGAAGCTGGGTACTATGTCAGATCATATCTTTGGTATCACCAATAGCAACTACCTTTTTTATTCCTTTTCTCTCTCACAAAACAGAAAAAATTCTATTTTTTATTAGTTAAAAAAAATTTTTATTGAAGCATAGTTGATTTACAGTGTTGTGTTAGTTTCTGGTGAGCAAATTGATTCAGATACACATATATTATTTTTTCATATTCTTTTCCATTATGGTTTATTATAGGATACTATTAAGTTCCCTATGCTATAGAGTAGAACCTTGTTGTTTGTCTATTTTATTTATTTTTTTGTCTTTTTTTCTTTGGTCCCACTACTTGGCATGCAGGATCTTAGTTCCATGACCAGGGATCGCACCCATGCCCCCTGCTGTGGTAGCACAGAGTCTTAAGCACTGGACCACCAGGGAGGTCCCTGTTTATCTATTTTATACATAGTAGTTTGTATCTGCTAATACCAAACTCTTAATTTATTCCTCCCCTACCCCCTTTCCCCTTTGGTAACCATAAATTTGTTTTCTATGTCTGTGAGTCTGTTTCTGTTTTGTAAATAAGTTCATTTGTATCACATTTTAGATTCCATGTATAAGTGGTATCATGTTTTTCTCTTTCTTACTTCACTTAGTATGATAATCTCTAGGTTCATCCATGTTACTGCAAATGGCATTATTTCATTCTTTTTTATGAATAATATCTCATTTTATATATGTATATATATAGGTATATATATATGTGTATATATATATAGGTATATATATATATGTGTGTATATATATAAATATATATATATCATATCTTCTTTATCCATTCATCTGTCAATGGACATTTAGGTTGCTTTTATGTTTTGGCTATTGTCAATAATACTGCTATGAACATTGTGGCGACACTCAGATATAGAAAACAAACTTGTGAGAGAGAAAGAAATAAGATCATACCATTGGGGAATGCCTGAGTTTGAATACTGGACCCTTGACTACCTACATGGGTGACTTCAGTCATGGCATCTTATCTTTCATAATCCTATTTATACAATATTTAAAATAAGAATAACTATGCCTGCTTCAGAGAGGTTTGAGTTCATATATGCCCAGCTTTGGCATTTGAGTAGATTTGTTAGCAATTTTTGAAACCAGTAGGAATTAAATACTGAGGGAAAATTAGAATTTGTCTTTTAAATTTCTTAAAATTTAGACAAAAGCAATATAAGCTATTTTGTACTTTTCCTCATATTTTTTCCTCTAGGCTTGACTTCCTATTTAAGTGTCTTCAGGACTTAAGAGGAAGATATAGATATCTTTACTGTGTGATCTGTAGGAAGAAATTATCTTGAGCATCTAGTTTATCACTTTTGTACCATCATCTCCCCGCTCAGAGATCCTACTTTCATCATGAATGCAAATAATCTTCTTGCTTAACCCTGATTAAAAACGTGATCTAATTATTAAACTAAATGTAAAAGAACCATATCTTTAAGTGATATCTCTTAACAGGTCACCAAAATGTAAGCTAAATACTAAAATTCAAAATATTGGATTTCAAAAATGTAACACTTTGGAAAGAAACCCATTAGCAGATTTTTTTTCTACTTTTGTTATAGAGCGGTAAAGTTAACTAAGTTTTAAATTTCTTTCTTTTTTTTGCTTGTTTTGTGATTAGTTAAGAGATTAGTGTGTATTCATTAATTTATTTGTTCATTATTTACTTAGAAAATATTTATTAATGCAAGCTACTACTCTTGTCTTTGGGGATATAACAGTTACCCAAAAAATTTCATCCATCTTGGACTTAAATCATTAACAAAGAATAGGCATACACAAATAATTAATTGCATGTTTTATTTAACTTTAATAATATTCACTAAAGACATTATTTACCCCCACTGTTAAGTGAAAAACTGAGAGATTAAATAATTTATTGATGAGTATGAGTTACAGTGCTTTAAACTAAACTTAGGTGTATATGATTACAAAGCCCATGATTTTTTAGCCACACCTTTCCACGTGGATATTCTCATGATTGTCACTTCCTTCCCATGTCTTCAGCATGTCCCTTGAGGATCTTTTTTATCTACATTTAACATGCTTACTTAAATCTCTCATTTAATGACAAAAATGCTCCTTTGACCCCATGTCACCTGTACCCACTATTCCACTTCTGTCTTTTCACAGCCAAGTTTGTTGAAAGAGTTGTTTATTCTCACAGTCTTCACTTCCTTGTCTGATATTTGTTCATGTACTTTATTACAGTTTGTTTTTTACTTCCCTCACTCAAATGAAACACTCTATTAGTTGATCCCATGATCACTTGTCAGTCCTTATTTACATGCCAGGGACAAAAAATTCTCTTATCAATTAAATTATGTAATTACAATACAGTTAGAATAAACAGTTTAGGGAGTAAATACAATCAACTCTTGGTAGGCATGCAAATCAACATTCAATATGCCATGGTCATAAGTCACAATATTCCCTAGATGGTCAAATTTTGATAACAGAATAAGTCAGTTTAGAGTATCTTACTTGTATGTATTCCTATTTTTTCTTTCACAATTTTTCAGAATTTCATACTTGGGCTACTAGCTCACTGAACTAGGTATGAGAAATTCATAGAAGTTCAGAAAGGCTAAAGTTATTTATAGGAGTGGGCAGGAGAAACAGGTGAAAGTTTTTAGAGGAAAGAAAAGGAAGATGGATTAGGAGCAAAGAAATAGGTCAAGAGGACTTATAGTAAGTTTAGATGCATGACATAGTTTATATATGCCTACCTCAGTGGCCATAGAAGATATAAAGATGTCAACATTTTCAATATGTTTTTGAATGACACTGGGCTGCTTTTGTTATCATTTTACATGTTAAGTTGTCTCAGTTAAATTCAGGATGTATTTAATTATCGGGCAAATTTGACTATACTGACTGTAAACTGGTATAAAACATGTTATATTTTCTTTCACATTCAAGCCATTAAAAATGCTATTTGACCTACCTGGACCACTATTCTCCCTCCTCCATCAAAATGGTTACTTCTCACTTTTTCCTCAGGCCCTAACTTAATCTTTGAAAGCCCTCCCTAGCACCACCTACCCTCATACTGCGTGTGCGTGCACACCCACGTACACACACACACACGCACACACACACCAAATCTGGGTTAGGTATCTTCTCTTGTACTCAGAATACCCTATACTCACTGTCTCCTCACTTCAGACCATTTATCACACTGCATTGTAATGCCTGGAAATCTATCTATGATACCTCAATTTCTCCATCCTCTCAAGAATTCTAGATCTCCAAGGACAAAGATCATCTTTTCTCTTTCATTATTTTCACTGGAACCAAGCATAAACACACATGAGCATTTAGTAAACATTTGCTGAATGATATAACTGAATGACTGAATGAACTAAACCGTATTTCCATGCCCACCACAAGATGCCCTGGAGAACTGTTCACAGTTGAAGGGGTAGCATGTATCAAACTTACTCAAGAACATTTTCTCAATACAAAAGCTTGGGTACATTCCTTCTCCACCACAGTCTCTTCCCTCTAGAGTATAATTAATTTCCTGGGAGTTAGAGGGCATGAAAATTTTGAAAAATGTGCTCAAAAAAGCAATCTAATCCACCTTCCATTGAACATCTGTGCTATAGAAGGAAAACAGGGACTGTATGGTGATTGCAAAGATAGTACTGATGGACATCCAGGTACAAATGAGCCATGTTGCTACTCTCGGACTCTTGGCATGAGCAAATCCAAATGGATTCCCCAAATCAAATCACATTTTACTAGACATGGCCCTTTGTTATAGATGAATTCTGTAATTTTAGGTTACAGCGGGCAGTTACACACACTGGTTTTATTTGGTAAAGGTTTTCTTTACTTGACATTTTACTGCCTACAGGATTCCTGTCAAAAATGCTCATGCTACATCTATGATGTACATTTACATGGTGGCTGACTGTTGTCTTTTTGCATTTGAGAAATTTGAGATAATTGAGGTAATTAAATACCTCACTTCTCTGAATTCTGAGTAATTAATGAAGTGTGTAGGAATTAGCAGCTGGAGGTAACACACTGTTGTTTTCCTCAATCATTGTCCACAGTAGGTGTTTAAAATAAGCAAGTCGTTCATTATTTACTCTACTTCACAGTTTTAATTTTTAAAAATGCAAGAGAAATAGGAAATTAAGATGGCCTAGTGGTGAGTTTCTTGTGTATATTTGGTTTTTCTTTTCGAATCTCTAGTTCAATAACAGTAAGCATTATTGCAAGTTCCACATTGTTCCACAAGTTATGAGGAGTTTCACATTGGTGGGTACCTTAATAGGTGCCAACACCAGAGTGTGCTGTATTGACATAATGTATACCATAGGAAACTGAGAGAAGGTTTGCCTTGAATTTGCAATCAGAAACTGAAACTTTCTGTATCGCAGTTGCCAGCTGTCAAAATTCTGTGTATATGCTGGAAATAGAGGCAAAATCAAGTCAGAAAGCAAAAGCACTATCCTGAAACAGATGTTTATGAATTTTTTTACCCTACAGGACCCCTGAATTTCCAGTGTGTCCAAAGTGCTTGATATTATAAAACAATATATACCCATCTCCTGCCTTTGTGTCTGCACAATTCCTATGTATTCCAAGTCTCACTCCTCATGAAGATTCCATACCTAGAATCCTAAATGAACCAATTTTCCCAGTCCTTTGCCAGTCTCTAACCATGAGATAATTGTTGCACAACTTCTTTCAGTGGTAATTTTAACCTTTTCTTCTTGTGGTGGGTTAACCATTGATCTCTATCCAAGGAGATATTTCTCATGAATATTCTCAAAGAAAATTTCACACTAGTGCACAGTTTTAAGGAAAACCATGAACTAGGCAATTTTCTACCATCCTCAGCAAACCAGTTTGAGCCTAGAAGAGTCACACTATCCTCTTAATCATATCACTGTCCAAAATGTATTCTAGCTCTTGTGAATTTTGAGGGCTCAAAGATATTTCTATGGGAAAGAACATTAAGGTTTGAAATCTCTCTTTCTTCCAAATGACAGTTGCCTAATTTACCTTCTTATACATGAGTGAAACAATATAGCAAAAAAAATAAAAGTTGAATTGAAAAGAACAGTGACCCAAAGATACCAGAAGTCCAATAAAACTGGGAAAGTGTTCTAATTGACACAAGGTGCCTAAACATTTATGTTAATATTAACCTCTTAGAATAAAACCTCAACTCTGAAAATGTCACTTCTTTCTAAGGTTCAGAGAAGTTCAATACAAAACAAGTAGATTCTCTTTAGAAATAAAAGGAATTATAAATTAACTCAGATTGAAGAAACTCTTCCCTGCCTTGAAAATTGTTGAAGCTCCTCCCTTCAAGGAACTACAGTTGGCTTCCTGTCCTTCACCTGATGTGATGATAATTATATACCTGTCAGCCTACCTACTCTATTTAGAAGGCAAGTTGCACATTTTCCAACAACCCACCACTTAGTTCTCTTCCAATTTTTAAATAGTGCTGACTGGTACTTTTTAATTAAGATTTGACAGTTGAAATTTGCATTCCAAAAGCTCATTGAATTCTATGGAATTAGATTGCCTATTTTGCTCTACACACATACACACACACACACACACAGACACACACACACATACACCCCAATATTCCTAGGCCACTTTATTAAATGCACAAATAGGCTATCCTCTGCTTGGGTCTTCAATTACATAAGTTCTGCAGACTACAGGAAATTTGGCATTTAAACCATTGTAAATTGGCATTTGCAATTTTATGTTTTGTTAATGCAGTGTAACTTGGCATGCTAGTGAATTTGTGTAACTTTTAAAATACTTGTTCTTGTAATATTCATTATTAATTTATATTAGCTACAAGCAAAGGAATTTGCTACAGCTTACTGGATTTTATTCCTCATAACTCTGTGGCTAATGCTGAGATTTTGATATGCACATATTAAGTGATACAGACTACATAAATAGCTAAATTTTTGGTTCACAGCAGAAAAATCTAGATTCATGGAAAATTATGTTAATGCGGGTTGTTATTATTTGCAATAACCAAAACTTACTTTATTAACATAAATGAACTGATTTTCTACATATTTTAACAGCAAGTAAAATAACCATCAGTTTTCAAATATTGTACTTACCAGCTATGCTGATAGTAGAAATGACTTTTCAGTCGATAGAATTTTAAAATATTTTCTGTTATATATCAAATAATATTATATTACATATCATAAATATTGTGCTGCTACAAATGATAGAATAAAACATATTTTTAGAAGAAAATTTGTGTTATTTACCCAGAAAAGAAGTTAGTCCTAAATTGTATATAAATATATAATTCTACTTACGCCTTAGAGAATGTGTATAAAAAGCATTAAATAATTAGTAAAAACAACTGATATTTAAAAGTAATTGTGGATTGGATAGATCTCAAATCACCAAAACGTCTTTTGGTTCCAATTTACTAGAAGCCAGTAACAGAAGCAAGGGTGGAATTGGATACAGGAAGAGTCTTTGTTTCATTAAATATCCATCTACTCCACTAAACCACATCAAGTAAAATTATACAATATAGGTTAAAGTATTGTTCCTATTATGTGAACTTAATATCAAGACAAGTTCCTTAGGTGCCTCTTTCCAACATAATAATCAAAACCTCAGTATACTCAACATTGAAATCCTTTAGAGGGTATTGAATGATGAAACTCTTTGGAGAATTTTGAAAGAATTCAGTGTATACACAACATAATGTTCAAAATATCCAAAATATATTACAAAAAAATTTGACACACAAAGAACTAGAACATCTGATACATTCTCAAGAAAAAAGTCAATCAACAGACTCTAACCTTGAGATAATGCAAATGGAGAATTATCAGTCTTATGGGGTTGCCATAACAAAATACTACAGATCAGGTGGTTTAAATAACCTAAGTTTATAGGCTACAAGTCTAAGTTTGCATCTAGGTTGGTTGCTAGGTCTCTCTTCCTGGCTGGTAGACAGCCACCATTCCACTCTGTCCTCACATGGCCTTTCTTCTTTGTTCATGAAGGGAGATAGAGATCTCCGGTGTTTCCTCCTCTTATTATCAGGACACCTGTCCTATTAGATAAGGTCCCCACACTTATGACCTCATTTAACTTTAATTATCTTCCTAAAAGCCCTATCTCCAAATAAAGTCACATTGGGATTAAGGCTTCAACTTATGAATTTTGGGAGAACACAATTCAGTCCTCAACAATTAGACAAAAATTGTAAAGCTTTTTTAAAAGCTATGCTGCATGAAGTAAAGGTAAACATTTTGACATAATTGGAAAAATAAAAGCACGTAACAGAGAAATAAAAATTATTTTAAACAGAACCAAATGGACTTTGGGAACTGAAAAGCACAATATCTAAAATCAAAACAATAAAAATAACAGAAAAGATTTAAGTAACAGAATGGGAATGGCAGAAGAAATAGTCTTTGACATTGAAGGTAAGTCAATAGAAATTATCCAATAAGAAGAATAGAAGGCTTCCCTGGTGATGCAGTGGTTGGGAGTCCGTCTGCCAGTGCAGGGGACACGGGTTCGTGCTCCGGTCCGGGAAGATCCCACATGCTGCGGAGCGGCTGGGCCCATGAGTGGCTGTTGAGCCTGCACGTCCGGAGCCTGAACTCTGCAACAGGAGAGGTCACAACAGTGAGAGGCCCGCATACCATTAAAAAAAAAAAAAGAAGAAGAAGAAGAATAGAGAAAAAAAGATTGAAAAATAAATAAACCTAAGAAAGGATGACATTTGTGTCATGAATGTCTCAGAATAAAAAGAGAAACAAATTGGTGTACAAAGAAATGTTTGAAGAAAAAATGTTTGAAAAGCATCTCAAACTTGGTGAAAAATCAAAATTTAAAGATTCAAGAAGTTTGACGCACACAAAATAGGATAAAATCAAAGTAAAATTTGCTCAGACACTCTAAATTCAAATGCCAAAAAAAAAAAAAAAGAGAAAGAAAAAATATTAAAAACACTCAGAATAAAGTGACATTACATACAGGGGAAAAATTTGAATACTATGGATTTTTCATCAACAACCTAGAAGTGGAATATTATCTTTATAAGTGTTGAAAAACAGACTTCTCAACCCAGAACTATATACCCATAAAAAATATTGGGTTGGCCAAAAAGTGTCTTTGTTTTTTAAGTAAAAATAAAAGACATATTTTTCATTTTCACCAAGAACTTTATTGAACAACATATTTACCCTTTTGTCCCAGTACCTTCTGCCATGTTTCAAGAAACTTCATAATTCCTTCTTACCAAAACCTTTTTATCTTTTTGAGCAAAAATCTATTCCAGGTGTCTTTTACAGTCTTCCAGGGAAATGAAATTTTTTTCCATTAAGAAGATTTTGTAAAGACCAAAATAAATGGAAATCTGAAGGTGCAATATCTGGTGAATACAGCAGATGAATCAGAACTTCCCAGCCAAGCTGTAACAGTTTTTGCCTGGTCATCAAAGAAACATGTGGTCTTACGTTATCCTGATGGAAGATTATGTGTTTTCTGTTGACTAATTCTGGACGCTTTTCATTGAGTGTTGCTTTCAGTTGGTCTAATTGGTAGCAGTACTTGTTGGAATTAATTGTTTGGTTTTCAGGAAGGAGCTCATAATAGAGGACTCCCAATCACACTGTATACACATTACCTTCTTTGGATGAAGACCACAATTTAGTGTGGTTGGTGGTGGTTCATTTCACTTGCACCATGATCTCTTCCATTCCACATTATTGGACAGTATCCTCTTTTCATAGTCCAACACAATTTGTTTAAAAAACGGAATATTTTTGTTACGTTTAAGTAGAGAATCACATGCGGAAATATGGTCAAGGATTTTTCCGCTTAACTTTATGGAATCCAAACTTTAAAGTGATTAACAAAAACAAGGTAGTACAAATGATTTTCAGCACTTAATTTGAATATTTTGAGTATGTCGGCTATCTCCTATGTGGTATAATGTTGATTGTCCTCAATTAATGTCTCGATTTGATTACTATCAACTTCAATTGGTCTACCCGACCGTGGAGCATCGTCCAGTGAGGAATCTCCAGCATGAAACATTGCAAACCACTTTTGACACATTTGGTCAGTCACAGCACCTTCTCTATACACTGAACAAATCTTTTTTTGTTTTGTTTTGTTTTTGCATTTCAGTTGTGTTTTTACCTTTCTTGAAATAATAAAGCATAATATGCCAAAATATTGCTTTTTTTTCTTACACCTTCAGTATTAAAATGGCTACACAAAACTTCATCAATTTTGATAAGTTTTTGTTTTTCAAATGCATGCTGATATGACAGCTGTCACAATACAATCTAACAAAATTGTTTTGAATTAAGTTAAAGACAACTAAACACTACTAGAGCTATCTTACAGAAAAAAATGAATGAAATTTTTGACCAACCCAATATCTTTTGGAAATGAAGGAACAAACAAAGACATCCTTAGATAAAAGAAAATTAGGACAATTATTAGCCAGCTGTCCAGCTCTAAAATAAATACTAAAGGAAGCTCTTCAGGCTAAAGCTAGATAATACAGGAGGGGACCTTTGAATACTGAGAAGGAGAGAAGAGCAATAGAAATGCTACATATCTGAAAAAAATATAAAAGTTTATTTTTTTCTTAAGTCTGTTACAATATATACAAGCTCAGAACGTATAAATTATAACCCTTTCTGGTAACATTTCCAAGGTATGCAGATGGAATACATGTGATAAAACTTAAAGGGGAGGGGTTATATAGACCTAAGGATTAAAATACATCTACATTTTATTGATAAAATTGATGAAATTTTAACTCTGAATAGACTGTAGACATTTAATATGTATATTGTAATTCCTTAATGACAAGAAAAAAGAAATAAATGTAGCCAAAAAACAATAGATAAATTAAAATGTAATACTAGAGTACTCAAATTATCAAAAACAAATGAGGAAAGGGAATATAGAACAACTAAAATCAGAGAAAAGAGGAAAAAAAAGTTACAATTTTAAACCACATCAATAATTAAATTAAATGCAAACATTCTAGACACAATTAAAATAGAGATTTTCAGGCTAGATTAAAACCTATATATGTGTATATATATATATATATATATATATATATATATATATATATATATATATATATATATATATATATACATACTTTAAATAGATTAAAATTTAAGTAGCAAAGTGAACATATCATGAAAACAATAATCAAAGAAAGTTGGAGTGGCTAAATTAATATCATATTAAGTAAACCTTAGAACAAGGAAATAACCAGGTACATTGCACAATGATAAAAGGTTCCATACAATAAGAAGACATAGCAATCCTAAAGGTATGTGACCTAACAACAGAGCTTCAAAATATATGAAGCCAAAAGAACTCAAGGGAGAAATAGAGAAATTCACAAATATAGTTGAAATTTTAACACTCCTCTCTCAGTAATAGATAGAATAAGTAGACAGGACATCAGCAAGAATGAGAACACATGAACAGCCTTATCAACCATCTTGACCTCATTAATATTTCTTGAAAAACTCATCTACAGAATAAATTTTATTTTCAAGTGCCCTTGGAATATTTACCAAAATGGACAATATTCTTGGCTATATTGAAAACATGAACAAATTCCAAAGAATTGACTTTATGCAAAATACATTTTCTGACCATAAGATTATTTAACTAGAAATTGATAACAGGAAAAAATACCTGAAAATTTCTCAAGTATTTGGAAATTTAAAAACACTCATGAGTAACACATCTGTTGAATAAGAAGTCTCAAAGGAAAATTAGAAAATATTTTGAACTGAACACAAATGAAAATACAACATATTAAAATTTGTTGGATGCAGCCAAAGCAGTGTTTAAAGTGATATTTATAGCACTGAGCACTTTGAAAAGAAGAAAAATTTTAAATCAATAATCTAAGCTTACAAAATTAGCAGAAGAGCAAGTTAATACCTATCCTTTCATATTATTACAAAAAATAAAAAGTTGAAGAAGAGGGACTACTCCCTAATTCATTCTATGAGGCCACCATTACCCTGATACCAAAAGCAGAAACACACACACACACACACACACACACACACACACACACAAATAAAATTACAGACCAATATCTCTGATGCATATAGATGCAAAAATCCTCAACAAAATATCAGCACACTAAATTCAACAGTTTTCAAAAGGGTCATACACACAATCAAGTGGGATTTATTCCAGGTATTCAAGGATGGTTCAATATCTGCAACTCAATCAAGGTGATACCCCATATTAATAAAAAGAAGGATAAAAATCACATGATCATCTCAATAGATGCAGAAAAAGCATCTGACAAAAATCAACAACCATTCATGATAAAAGCTGTCATCAAAGTTGGTATAGAGGAAATATATTGCAACATAAATAAGGCCATTTGTGACAAATACACAGCTAACATCATACTCAACAGTGAAAGGTGAAAAAGAATAAAATACCTAGGAATAAACTTAATCAAGGAGGTGAAAAACTTAAACTCTGAAAACTATAAAATCTGATAAAGGAAACTGAAAATGATACAAAGAAGCTGAAAGATGTTCCATGTTTATGAGTTAGAAAAATTAATATTGTTGAAATGTCCATACTACCCAAAGTAATCTATAGATTTAATGCAATCCTTATCAAAATATTCATGACATTTTACAAAGAACTAGAACAAATATCTTTAAATTTATAAAGAACCACAAAAGACCCTGAACTGACAAAACAGTATGGAAAAAAAAAGAATGAAGCTGGAGATATCACATTCCCTGCCTTCAGACAATACTACAAAGCTACAGTATTCAAAACTGCATGATACTGTCACAAAAACAGACACATAGATGAATGAAACAGAATAGAGATCCCAGAAATGAACCCCACACATAGAGTCAATTAGTCTATGACAAAAGAGGCAAGTATATAACAATGGATAAAAGACAATTTTTTCAATAAGTGGTGTTGGAAAACATGGATGAAATTAGAATATTTTCTCACACCACATAAAAAAATAAACTTAAAATGGATTAAAGACCTAAATGTAAGAACTAAAACCATAACATTTCTAGAAGAGAACATAGGCAAAACACTCTCTGACATAAATCTCAGTAATATTATTTTGGATCTTTTTCCTAAGGCAAAAGAAACAAAAGCAAAAAATAAACATTTAAATCTAATTAAACTTAAAAAATTTGCAGAGCAAGGGAAACCATCAACAAAACAAAAAGACAATCTACTGAATGGAAGAAAAAATTTGCAAATGATATGACTGATAAGGGATTAATATCCAAAATATACAAATAGCTCATTCAACTCAATATTATTAAAACAAATAACCCAATTTAAAAATGGGCAGGGACTTCCCCAGTGGTGCAGTGGTTAAGAATCTGCCTGTCAATTCAGGGGACACAGTTTCAAGCCCTGGTCCGAGAAGATCCCACATGCCATGGAGAAATTAAGCCATGCGCCACAACTACTGAGCCTGTGCCCTAGAGCCCACAAGCCATTACTACTGAGCCTGCATGCCACAACTACTGAAGCCTGTGTGCCTAGAGCCCATGCTCCACAACAAGAGAAGCCACTGCAATAAGAAACCTGTGAACCTCAATGAAGTGTAGCCCCCACTCACCACAACTAGAGAAAGCCCATGCACAGCAACAAAGACCAAATGCAGACAAAAATAAATAAATATATAAATAAATATTTTTTTTAAAAAATGAGCAGAAGACCTGAATACACATTTTGCCAAAAAAGATATAGATGGACAACAGGAACATGAGAAGATGCTCAACATTGCTAATAATCAGAGAAATGCAAATCAAAACCACAATGAGATATTACCTCACACCTGTCAGAATGGCTATCATCAAAATGTCTGCAAAGAACAAATTTTGGCAAGAATGTGGAGAAAAAGGAACCTGAGTACACTGTCAGTGGGAATGTAAATTGGTATAGCTACTATAGAAAATGGTATGGGGGTTCATCAGAAAACTAAAAATAGAGCTACCATATAATCCAGCAATTCCACTCCTGGGAATATATCCAAAGGAAATGAAAACATTAATTTGAAAAGATACATGCACCCCAATGTTCATAGCAGGATTAATTACAATAGCCAAGATATGATAGCAAGCTAAGTGTCCTAAAACAAATAAATACATAAAGAAATGTGGTATATATATATATACAATGTAATATTGCTCAGCCATGAAATTCTGCCATTGGCAACAATCTGGCTGGACATAGAGGGTATTATGCTAGTGAAATAAGTCAGACAGAGAAAGACAAATACTGTATGGTATCACGTATGTGGAATATAAAAAATAAAACAATTGAATGAATATTACAAAACAGAAATAGACACAGATTTAGAGAACAAACTAGTGATTACCAGCTGGGAGAAAAGGAGGGGCAAGATACATGTAGGAGATTAAGAGATAAAAATTACTATGTATAAAATAAATAAGCAATAAAGATATGTTGTATAGCACAGGAAAATATATCCATTATTTTGTAATGTCTTAAAATAAGGTATAATCTGTAAAAACATTGAATCACTATGGCATACACCTGAAACTAATTTAATACTGTAAATCAACTACATGTAAATTAAAAAAAAGAAATCAGCAGAAGGCAAATTAAATGCAAAGCAAGCAGAAGGAAGGAAATAAAGACCAGAAAGTAATTAAAGTAATATAATTAAAAACTTAAAAACAACAAAAAGTCAATAAAACGAAGCAGTTTTTGAAAAGATTGATAAAATTAATAAACCTCTAGTCAGACTGACAAAGAAAAATGATGCAAATTATCAATTTTAGGAATGAAAGAGGGGAAGTCAATACATATCCTAAAGATATTACAAAGGTGATAAGGGAATACTAAGAATATTGTATGAACATAAATATACGTAAATAAACTTAGCAAATTTCTTGAAGGACACAAGCTAAAAAAAAACTTAAGAAAAGATTGATAATTTAGATAATATCATATTCATTAAATAAATTGAATTCATACTTTAAAATATTTCAATGAATAAACCTCCAGACCCAGATGATTTTACTCATAAATTCTGCCAAACATTTAATAAAGAAATATTACCAATTATGCCAAAAGTCTTCCATCAAACAGAAAGGAATCAAATATTTCCCAACTTATTTTTATGAGGCCAGCATTTTCCTGATACCAGAATCAGACAATGACATTACAAGGAAAGAACACTACGTACAGACTCAAATTTCTCATGACTATAAAGGCAAATTTTTTCAACTTATTATTAGTAAACCAATCCAGGAAATATAAGTTTAATATAATGAACAAACAGTGCTTTTCTAAGAAAGCAAGACTGTTTCAAAATTCAAAAATAAACATAATTCATTGTATCAATAGATTAATATATAAATATATATGTATATATCATATATATGATCATCTCATTGTGCATAAATATCAATAAAATTCAACATTCATTCATGATAAAATACTCAGTAAAATAAGAAGAGAAGATATTTCCTTAATCTTATAAAACACATCCACAGTATCTTATTGCTAACATGATATCTGAGGGTTAAATTCTGAATCCTAAAATGAGGAACAAGGCAAGGATATCCTTTTTTATTTTATTTATTTATTTATTTATTATTTATTTTTGCAGTACACGGGCCTCTCACTGTTGTGCCTTCTCTTGTTGCGGAGCACAGGTTCCGGATGCATAGGCTCAGCGGCCATGGCTCACGGGCCTAGCCACTCCGTGGCATGTGGGATCTTTCCGAACCAGGGTACAAACCCGTGTCCCCTGCATCGGCAGGTGAAATCTCAACCACTGTGTCACCAGGGAAGCCAAGAATATGCTTTTTTATTACCTCTGTTCAACATCTTACTAGAAATCTTAACCAGTGGATCACAACAAGGAAAATAATTAAAATGCATACAGGTTAGAAAAGAAAGAATAAAACCATCATTATTCATACGTCACATGATTATCTACACAGAGAATCCCTTGGAACCTACAATAACAACAAAAAAGCTCATGGAATTACTACATCTAGGTTGCAAGTTTCAAGGTCTATATGGATGAATTGTTTTTCTACATACTAACAATAATAAATGAAAATTGAAATTAAGGAAAGCATATCGTTTAAAATAGCATTAAAGTTGTGAAATACTTAGATATAAATCTAACAAACTATGTGCAAGATATGAATACTGGCAATTACAAAGCAAGGATAAAAAAATTCAAAGACTTAAGTAAATTAAGAGAATGATAATATTCATGGTTTGGAAGATACAATATTTTTAAGATGTTAATCTCCTGTATTAGTCAAGATTCTCCAGGGAAACAGAACAGAGAACCAGTAAGATGTGTGTATGTGTGTGTGTGTGTGTGTGTGTGTGTGTGTGTGTAATGTGTGTATATATATTTATTTTAAAGAATTGACTCATGCAATTATAGAGGCTGACAAGTCCAAAATCTGCAGGCTGAAGATCCAGGGAATATCCAGTGTTGCAGTTCCAGTCTAAAGACTGTCTATTGACAGAATTCTTTCTTACTTCAGGGAGTTTACTCTTTTGCTCTATTCAGAGTTACAACTGATTAGATGAATCCCACAAACAATTTAAATGTTGATCTCACTCAAAAATACTCTCACAGAAATATCCAGAATAATGTTTAATAAAATATCTGGGCACCATGGCCTAGCCAAGGTGACATATATATTTAAGTATCAAATCTCCCAAATTGGTCTATAGCTTCATTACAATCCCAATCATTAACCAGGAAGCATTTCTTTTTAAGTCATAACATGATTTTAAAATATATATGGAAAATCAAAGATCCTTGATTACTTAAAAGAAACTTTAAGTAATTATTTTTGGAGACTTAACTACTTTATTTAGATGTTTAATATAAAGCTATAGAGTCATTAAACCACCATAATATTTGCAGAAGGCTAGATATATACTTAAATGGACCAGAATAGAGTCAGGCCATAGATCCACAGATATATAGTTAATTGATTTTTAATAAAGGAGTAAAGACAATTCAATAGAGAAAGAATAATTTCTTCAACAAATTGCTCTGGAGCAATTTGACAGCTATATGCAAAAGAAAAAAAAGAAGAAGAAAGAAGGATGAAGGAATGAAGAAAAAGTCAATCCATACTGCTCACCTTATGCAAAATTAACTCAAAATCAATTATAGATCTAAGCATAAAACCTAAAAGTCTCAAATGTATGGAATAAAATATAGGTAAAATATTTGTGACTTTGGATTAGGCAAATGCTTCTTGGATATTACACCATAATCATAATTCATAAAAGAAAAAGTGTATAAACTGGACCTCATCAAAATTAAAAAGTACTCTGTGAAAACATAGTTACAGGAATGAAAAGGGAATGCTACAAAATATAAGTAAATATTTGCAAAGCACATATCTGAATAAGGACTTTTATCCATAATATACAAAAACACTTAAAATTCAATAGTAAGAGAATTTTAAAAATTAAAAAAACAACAAAACATTTGAACAGACACTTCATCAAATAAAATATATAGATGGCACATCAGCACATGAAAAGATGCTCAACATCACTGGGCATTAAGGAAAAGCAAATTACATCCATGAAAATATGCTACTACAACTTATTAGAATGGATAAAATTAAACAACAACAACAAAAAACTTGACAGTACAAAATGCTAGGGAAGGATCTCTCATCATATTGGTGCAAATACAAAATGCTCCAGACATTTTGGAAAACAATTTAGCATTTGGCATTGTCTTATAATGTTAAACCTTTACTTATTATATGATCCAGCAATTCTACTCTACATATTTACCTAAGAGAAATGACTTGTACATGATTGTTTATCATGGGTTTATTCATAATCCCTCAAACTAGAAACAACTCAAATATCCTTCAGCTATGAATGGATAAACAAAATGTAGTAGTCATACACATTCAGTAATTCAGAATGTTTACTGAAACATTCAAAAATATCTATGCATTGTCACAAGTAAAGGAAGCCAGACTCAAAAGGCTACATGCTGTGCGATTCCACTTATATAACATCTGTAAAAGGCAAATCTGTAGTAACAGAAAATAGATCTGTGATTTGGGGAATGGGTTTACTCAAAGGGACATCACAAGGGTTTGTGGAAATAGTTACATCATTGGAAGAATTTGTCAAAACCATAAAACTCCACACAAAAAAATATAAATTTTATTCTTTTAAAATAAAATAATTCATTAAATATATATTACAATAAAAATAGATCAGTGACAGAATCTCTCATACAGAAATTTCATTTTAATTTGTCTGAGTGTGTATTCCAGTCATTAGTAGTTTTCATTTTTTTGTTTGTTTTTTTAACTCTCTTCTCTTCTGTTTTTCACAAGTATGCAAAGGGGATTTAGTATCATTTAATTCTCTTTCATGGATGCTGAATTGGAATCCCCAAATCCCATTCTATGAATTAAAGAGCATAAATATAACAGGTTTAGGAAGGCGACTCCCATGGGATACTAGAAATACCCTTGAACTGCAAGTCAGAAGACCTGTGTTTGTAATTCTGGCTCTATCACCTACTTGCTGTCTTTTCTTGGGCAGGTAACATGGCAGATTGGTAGTGTACTTGCTGTTTATTACATAAGAGGTTTGACCTCATGAGCTCTACACTTTCTTCTACTCTGACATCCTAGGATACAGAAGCCCATGATTCCAGCCCTAGACTGGTCCTTAATTTGGTGTATTGTTTTCAAAACTGGCGCTTTAATTCTTCTGGGCCTCATATTCCTCACCTGTTAAGTTGGAAAAGAGCAGTGTGATTAAAAAAAAAAAAAAGACAGCATAAGAGAGTAGAGCGAACACCTACACACTCCCTCTGTCTCTGATCTTACCACCCAGTAAAACATAAACTTCTATTCTCTTGAAAATCATCAGTAGAAACCACTAACTACCCTCTCTACACATTT
This sequence comes from Delphinus delphis, assembly GCF_949987515.2. Classification (NCBI taxonomy): domain Eukaryota; kingdom Metazoa; phylum Chordata; class Mammalia; order Artiodactyla; family Delphinidae; genus Delphinus; species Delphinus delphis. Next base: position 43,243,713 of record NC_082690.1, on the reverse strand, counting down.
TACTGGTTTCTCCCCACAGAAGTAGGAATAATCTATCTAGTTGTTAAAATGTCAAGGGACTGACAGCCATCCATATTTTTTCTGTTGTAGGGAGGGTAATATGCTAAACGTCATTTGCAAAGGGGAACCTTCCTCTTCTGGTCTCTCTGTTCTCACTAGATGTACCTCAGGTCACAATCTTCTCAGCTGGCTATTGACCCAACTCTCCTCACAGACAGGTCCCAAGTACTAGGCTGGTAGTGGAGGTTAGGGAGTATGAAGACCATTTTGGTCACAAAGAGTAGTGAAGAAATGAATGCTTTATAACTGGATTTTTGAGGATGAGGTTGGGGGGAGCTCTGAATTGTAACATTTTCTGATTTCTCCAGGATAAGTAGTCCCACTGTGTCCTTTTTCAAGCTATGAAAATGATGTCACTTAATGTGGAGTGGGGAAGAGATGCATACTTGGCTCTTGCAAACCAGTATAGTGGTTTTAGCACAGCACTAGCTGTAGATTTGAGTTATATAATTCAATCAAATTTTACAAGCAATAAAGCTGATACTTGGAAACAAATTGCACATACGATTTTTCTCCAATCAGATTCACAAAAATGCAAAAGCTTGATGATATACTCTAGTGGTAAGTCTATGCTCCTAATTGTTGCTAGGAGTGCAAAATAGTATTAACTAATATTGATGGGATTTTAACAATATCCATGAAGAATACATAGGTATTTATCCTTCAGTAACCAAGCTCCCTTACATTGGATGGAGGTTTGTTAGTGAACAAGATAGTCACATAGCTCAAAGTACCACAGTTCACTTGTTCACTTTTTAAGCTGTCAGTGGAAAAAGTTATCTTTGAAATGAAAAAAAAATGTGCATATATATATATATATATATATATATATATATATATATATATAAATCAGACACCACTTTAAGTGATCAAATTAATATTGTCAGTAATAGGAGAAATTGAAATCACGTGTCTTCTGATATGATGCACTGAAAAGAACACAACATCTCTCTATATAAAATTCCTGTTAAAGGGATATTAATGTTTTCGATTGTATCTAAATTATTAAAGTCATTAAGGACCTTATTTGGACATTTGATATGACTTTTTGTGTTAGTTTTGTGAATGTAATATTTGTATTGTCAATACAATAAGAGGATAAGAGAATATTCTTGTTCTTAGGAGATACACACTAAAATAGAGGTGGGGAGTCATGATGTCTGCACCTTGCTCTTATGTGGTTCAGAAAAAAAACAGTATGAACATGTATAGATGAGAGTAATAAAATGAATGAGAGAGATAAAGCAAATACAGCAATTTATTAAGAATTAGTGAACTAAAGTAAAGGACAAACATACTAGTATTCATAGGACTATTCTTTTAATTGTTTGTAATTTTGACAGTTTTCAATATAAATATTTCCAAAATAAAAGTTGAGAAATAAAGTATACTTGAACACGAGGTCAAATATATATACATACATACATACAGGTATATTTGTTATAGTGTTGATGCAACAAAATGTTACAAGCAAACTCAGTTTCAATATTAGCAAAGTGATTGAATAAATTATGATTTCTATATGATGGACACAACAGTTAAAGTGATGATACAGATTTTTAAATTTACTTTAATGGTCTTTAGGTGTTGAGATTTCAATTTGAATGTTTTTTTTTTCTTTATCACTTTTTTTCTGAAATGTTTGTTTTGTTGCAAAATTAAAACATTGAAATCTATAATTTCAGCAGACCTGAAAAATTATTTTAAAACACAAAAATAGGTTCTTAATATCTGTTAGATATATGAAAATATATTTCCTGTTGGGGATTCCAGATCTCTTGAAGAAATATCCTGTAACTTCTACAATGTGAATACCTCTCAGTGTGAATTTTTCTAGGAGTCTATTTATTGGAGAAATTTTCCTCTTATAGATACAATATTAACATGTTTGATATGTATTTTCCTAATTTTTATTACCTGCTCCATACTTATTGTGTTCACCTATAACCAAGTTTTTTAAGAAGTATTTTCTGAAAACGTGGTGGTATTTTACTAGTGCAAAGAGGATCCATGTTTTTTGTTAAAATAAAATTATTTTTAATAAATGCCTAAGTTTTTAATCAGAATATTTCTTATTTTTTTCTTTTTCCATCTATATAAAAGTTACACTTTTTTCTCTACAATATTTTTGTACATTGAATCTGAAATGTCATAAAGAGCCACATATAAAAGCAACAATTCAAACAGTGCCTTATCAAGAGAAAAAACACGAATATTAATTGCATAAAACTTACATTGACTAACGTTCCTCAGCAATTCATTCAAACTCACTACATGGATATTTTCTCATTATTCTTATCCTTAATAAGAGAATTGCCTATCACATTTTTTATTGCAAAATATTATGAATTTGTTTTATTGCATATTATTTTATACAAAATATTAAAGTGTCATTCGCTGGCCTATAGAAGATCAAGTTTCTTTCTAAAAGTTTTCTCTCTTACTTTTTTTTTTTAATGTAAGGATTCTGTGACACCAGACACTTCAAAAACCCCAACCATAAACTATCTTTGATAGATCCAAATGTATACTTCGGAGGTGAGAATATGCCCTGATCTCTTGCTGTCTTTTGTGATAAATTGAGTATTTTGTGTACCATACTGTTAACTTGAGCACAATTCTGTTTTCAGACTTTCTAAATCCCTGGATTATTTTTAAAGCATCAGAATGGTTGAAACTCAAAATTTTTGAAATGGTAGAAGGGATATAGGGATAAGTCCTATATACCTTTAGTGCTTCATACAATAATCTCCCTTATGCTCTTTGGGCTCACTAGAAATAGAGTCATCATCATAATACAGCCTCTGAGATCAGGAGGCACAGTGTGGGTAAGAAGGCCATGAAAGCAGAGCTCGTGGGGCTCTCAATGACAGCTCTTATAACTCTGTTTCACTGTCCCAAGCTGCAGGCATTGCAACAGCTGTTTTGCTTCCCCTGCTGGAAGCACTGAACTCCAGCCTGACTCCCAGTGACATCTTTTTAGAGCACAGTATGCATGTTTGTGCTTGCTAGTCTGAGCAGAAGGATCATTAAACTCTACTGGGAGCCACATGGTTTCTAGTAGACAAGAATTTCTCCATGGCATATGGAGGGTGAAACATCAGAACAAGAATTTGTAAAGGTTGGGCCAATCTTCATTGTACTATTCAAGGCACTTTTGATGGTCAATTTCTTCTAAGAGTCATCAGGGCATAGGGCAAAGAACTTCGGGTTTAGATTCAAAACATCAAGGGTCAAAAGGACTCAGGCCCCAGTGGTTCTAGGAAAAATATTTAACATTTTGAAAAAATAATTATAATTCCTAACTGACAGATTTGTTGTGAAAATTATAGAAGATAAAAAGAGGTTGGCAAAAACAAACAATCCGATTAAAAAATGGGCCAAAACTTTGACACCTCACCAAAGAAGATCTAGAGTTGGCAGATGAGCATATGAAAAGATATTCCACAGGGAAATAAAAAGCAAAACAACAATGAGATACTCCTACCCACCTATTAGAACAGCCAAATTCCAGAACACTGACAAAACCAAATGCAGGCAAGGATGTAGAGCAGCAAGAACTCTCTCTTGTTGCTACTGGGAAAGTAAAATGGTATGGTACAGTTCTTTTGGAAAACAGTTTGGCAGCTTCTTAAAAACTAAACATCTATACCATGAGGTCCAGCAATCCCTCTCCTTGGTATTTACCCCAAAAAATTGGAAACATGTCCACACAAAAACATGCCACACATGTTTATACATAATTGCCAAAACTCGGAAGCAACCAAGATGTCCTTCAGTAGGTGAATGAATAAATAAACTGTGGTACACCCAGGCAATGGTATATCATCCAGCACTAAAAAGAAATAAGCTATTAAGCCATGAAAAACATGGAGGAAACTTAAATGCACATCATTAAGTGAAAGAAGCCAATCTCAAAAGGCTATATTCTGTATGATTCCAACTGTATGACATTCTGGAAAAGGTAAATCTATGGAGACAGTAAAATGATCAGTGGTTGCCAGGGGTTAAGGGGGTGGGGGGAAAGATGAATAGATGGAGCACAGAGGATTTTTAGGACAGTATAATATCATACTCTGTATGATATTATAATGATGGTCATATATCTGAAATAAAAATGAAAATGATTAAAACAGCTCTATTCATTGGCACTTCATGTCTTCCTGATCTTATACTAGATTCAAGTACATTTTCTCATCATCATAACTCTAAAGGATAGGAACTGTCAAGCACCTTCAATGGAAGAAGAAACTGAAGTGGAGAAAATAACTTAATAAAACAACAGAATAATCAATTCTGTTGTAGCACCATTTCTTCAAATTTTCTTCTTAATATTGATAGTTATTTCTGCAATATGTTATCATTTCCTCTTATTTTCATTAATTCTATTTTTAAATATATATATATATTTTATAAATTTACTTATTTATTTTTTGCTGCCTTGGGTCTTCGTTGGTGTGCGCAGGCTTTCTGTAGTTGCGGTGAGTGGGGGCTACTCTTTGTTGCAGTGCGCGGGCTTCTCTCTGTGATGACTTCTCCTGTTGCGGAACACGGGCTCTAGGCATGTGGGCTTCAGTAGTTGTGGCACATGGGCTTAGTTGCTCTGAGGCATGTGGGATCTTCCCAGACCAGGGCTCGAACCAGTGTTCCCTGCATTGGCAGGTGGATTCCTAACCACTGTGCCACCAGGGAAGTCCTAAAATATATTTTTAATTGTGGTTTAAAAATGTATGTTAAAATTTACCACCTTTAAGGGTACAATTCAGTAGTGTTATGTGTATTCATATTTTTGTACAATCAATCTCCAGAATTTATTTATCTTGGAAAGCTGAGACTCCTTGCTCATTTAAACAACAACTTTTCAATTCTCACCTGTCTCCAGTCCCTAATTACCACTTTTTTGCTTTCTGTTTCTATGAATTTGACTACTCAAATAAATGGAATCACACAGTACCTCAAATAAATGGAATCATACAGTATTTGGCTTTTTGTGACTGGCTGATTTCATTTAACATAATCTCTTCAAGGTTCATCCATGTTGTAGCATGTATCAGAACTTTCTTCCTTTTGAAAGATAAATAGTATACCATTGTATGTATATATGACATTTGCTTATCTCTTCATTGATAGATATATGGTTATAACATGGGTGTTTTATTTTCATTAATTGTCTTGAGAATGAAAATTGCTTTCCCAAATATTTGTTTGGTGTGATGGTGAAATACAATGCAGAAGGCTGCAAATAAGAAAAGAGTTTATTTGGGGTCTTAAGAATTGCAGTTCAGAAAATACAGATTCAGGTAGAACTGAAAGAGTGTTCCAGGGAAGAGAAAGTGTTGGAAGTTATACAGACAAAAAGCCATGAGTTTGTTAAAAGTTGCCTGGGGAAAAATGTGATTGACTCTGACTGTAGTCAGGAAATATTTGTCCTTAAGGAATCACGAGTTATTTTAGGGTAAGTGTCTGTTACGTAGATAAGATGTTACTAGTTATTTTAGGGTAAGGTCCAATAAGTATCTTGTGTTTCTGACAGATGTTCTGGATGACTTCATTAGAACAATAAGTGGTCAAAAGATCCGATTCCATCCAGGCTGAGACATGCATAAGTCACACTTTCTTAATGGTGTCCTAGCTCCATTTTAGAGAGCATTCTTAGCAATATTAACTCCATTTTGATTTTTGTTTCACTGGTAAAATGCTATAAAATATGCTCTCACATGCTCTGAATATATATATATATATATATATATATATATATATATATATCAGCAACTTCTTAATTTAATCTCATTTTTCTCCTGTTTACTTATCTTTGAATAAGGGCAGATCTACCTGACTTGCTATGTGACTGGACTCTCATCAGATCCCTTCCTGAACAGCCTACAACACTTTCTTTAAAGAGTAAGCTGTAGCATCAGCTGATACAGGTTTGTAAGACCAGTTCAGTTCCTCAATAATTTGAAGTTGCTGAGAGGAAAACACAGAAGTTTTTTGCTGTGAACTTTTCCCCTTTGTTTATTTAAACAACTGAAGAAGAAACTTGCTTTCCCTATCTTTTTGCCTCTCTTCAGACATATGATATGGTTATGCCTAGTGTTCTTCCTAGAATTTATTTGTCCACATTTGAGGGATTGATCAAACTGTATATATATTGTGCAGTTTTAGAAGATGCTCATTGAGGTTAAATAAAAATCACTTCTTATTTACATGGTAATTAATCATGCCCACCTGAACAGCACAGTTTAGTCATTCCAAATTCCATGTTTGAAAAAAGTTACATAAATATGAAAGCTAATTTTACCTGTTTAGGATGATAATGAAGTTCCATGGCATGAGAAAATTTTATGATGGGTTAGCTAGAACACCCAACCAATTAAGGCCTTGTCCTAAATAGTTGAATATCTTGGAAACTGGTAAGAACTGCTTTGTAGCTTTCAGGTGCAGATTTTTAATAATGTCTTTTTTTTGTCAAATTAAATTAAAATGGTCTAGAGAACTCACTTGCCAAATTGAGAAGATCCATAGCCACACGGTGTCCTCCAATACCTGACCTGCTGGTTGATAAAAGTTGCAGCCAAGTCTTTCTGTCCTGGCTCTCAGGATATACTGGCATGTCCATTATATGCAGTTATTATATGGGGACCCTGCTCCCTGAGTGTCTGCTCACCCACCTATCCCTGCTGCATTTTACAGTAACAAGTTCAGTGTACACTTGTTAAACATAAAGCCATTCTCCTCATAGGTACTGGGTTAGATTAGATTGAGCATTTGCCCTTGAAGAACCTACATGATTCTCCACCTCTCCAGGCTCTAAAAACTCAACCATGATAGAGTTGACTGCTTTCCTTTTCAGACCCAGAAAATTAATAGGGGTGTTTCCATTTGCATCCTAGCAATAGAGTGTTCCACACCCTACTCCAAGGGAGTCTTAGAAGATTGTTTTCCAAGTTAATTAATCTCCTCCCAGTAACTCTTAATAAAAAAAGTTAATATCCCTTGCTGAAGAGGATTGGATTGCCTCTAACAGAGTCATTCCCTGGAGGAAAAAATACTCTATTTTTCTTTTGTTTTGCTTTTAGGGTTGATGTTGGTGGTGGACGGATTGAGGGAATAATTTCCATGCCTTAACAGTGATTTTAGCCAGATTGACTCCCTGTCACTTTTCCAGGTATAGCAGAGGGAAAAAATATGTTGTGTGAAATGATACTCTAATGCATACACACCTGTTCATTTAAGATGATCATCCTTATATAAATGAAGTACCAGACATGTTATTTGAGGGACATGGCAAAATTTTCCTTTCTAAATTTATCTCACTGATTAAATTCCTGTAGAATGTTTGTGATTCTTTTACATTATTTAAGGCACAATATCTCTTTAAAGAGATCTTCTTTAGAATAAAGGCACCCTTGGCAAACAATAGTAAAACCAGTACTAGTAGAACAAAAGTATGTTTTTTTTTTCCTTTTAGGACAATAGGGATAAATTGTCTCCAATGGAACCATGCCCTAGAATCAAGGAAGGGTTTTTCAATATGCTGGAAGACATAGTGGGTTACCTTCCTTTCCTCCACAAAGGGGACAAGATATATTATTTTGATGCAGAATATAATATGTGCACATAGTAAATGGAATTAGACACTTTTCATGCATAATTTCATTTAAACATCTTAATAGTCTTATAGGGAAGATATTGGTATACAAATTCACATGATAGGAAGGAGTTGCAATGACATTAAGTAACTTGCAATGGTTCACCAAACTTGTAATTGATGCAGACTGTGTTCAAACACTGATCAAGCTGATGAAAAGTCTCATGTCCTTCATCATATGCTATACACTTTACCATGTGAAATTTATTTCCTTTAAAAATAATAACTAATATTCGAATTCCTTTATGTTTTATAAACTGTTTTCTTACAAATCATTAATTTTCACAACAACCTGTTGAAATATCTAGGGCTATTACAATCTCCACATTACAGGTGAAGAAAAAGAAAATTTCAGATTAATTAACTTGACAGAGATCCCTCAGATAGTAGAGTAGAAGACCAAGATCTAGCTACTTCCAAAGCCTCTGTATCAGCACATTTGGACAGACTTATTCTCACATGAGACTTCTTGAAAAAGAGGTAGCAGTGGCAGAGAACAGGGTACCTTAGACTAAGTCAACAAGAAGAAATCAAAGGATAATTGCAGAAAATAAAATAACTGGGAAATCATTTAACTCCACAGTTTATCTTGTCAACTGTCTAGTGCAACTTATATTTAAAACTAGACACATTACATGACTACACCATCAAAGGAACTAAAAGAAATATTTGTGGACATAGAACAATCATAGTAAGTCTGACAAATAAGAAAGGATAAGACAAAACATGAAACTGTTTCTTCAGACCTGTTTAGACTTGTAAAAACATAAAAGAACAATAAATATAAAATATACCCTAGTTTTTTTCACAACTTCAATCACATTTCTGAGTCAGCACCATCATTCATCAATGTTTTGGAACAGAGATATTGGGACAACATGGTTTTATCACTGACTCAGTTTTGTACATTAACTAGTCTTCTATAGAATTATTTTGATTTTATTTTTTTGATCTTATGTAGCTAATTTCTTGTGTGACCCTGTCATACTTCAAAGCAATGACAATCCATTCAACCACAACTATGCAGGAGCTGTTTCTTAGTCCTGTACTGTGATTTGTAAAGAATACATATTTGAGACTGTTTTGGTTTTATTTTACCTTATGGTTGTTGTTTCATCTATATTTTTATATTTTTTCTATCATAGCTCTTGGTTTCCTAGTTTAATTTTATTTTTTGTTTTGTTATTTTTTTCTTTCTTCCTGCCCTGCATAGCTTGCAGGATCTTGGTTCAAGAGCTGGGGGTTGTACCAGAGTTCCTGCTCCGAGTCTGAACCACTTTGCTAACACAGAACCTCAAACCCCAAGGAATATTCATCAGAGGGAAGTCTCCCAGAGGTCCTCATCTAAGCACCAAGACCCAGCTGTAACCAACAGCCTACAAACTTGTTTTGGAAACCTCAGGCCAAACAACCAGTAAGACAGGAACACAATCCCACTCATAAAAAAAAAGAAAAAAAAGTGAGACACCAAAAAAATATGTCACAGATGAAGGAGCAAGATAAAAAGCGACAATACCAAATAAATAGGAAGAGGAAATAAGCAATCTCCCTGAAAAAGAATTCAGAGAAATGATAGTAAAAATGATCCAGAATCTTTGAAATATAATGGAAGCATGGATTGAGAAAATACAAGAAATGTTAAACAAAGATGAAGAAGTACTAAAGAACAAACAAACAGAGAAGAACAACACAATAACTGAAATGAAAATACACTAAAGGAATCAATAACAGAACAACTGAGGCAGAAGAACGAATAAGTGAGCTGGAAGACTAAAAGTTGGAAATATCTGCCAAGGAGCAAAAAGAAAAGAAAAGAATGAAAAGAATTGAAGACAATCTCAGAGACCTCTGGGACAACACAAAATGCACCAACATTCGAATTATATGGGTCCCAAAAGAAGAAGATAAAAAGAAAGGGTATCAGAAAATATTTGAAGAGATTATACTGGAAAACTTCCCTACATGGGAAAGGAAATAGTCACCCAAGTCCAGGAAGCACAGAGGGTCCCATACAGGATAAACCCTAGGAGAAATACACCAAGACAAAATATTAATCAAACTAACAAATATTAAATTCAAAGAAAAAATATTAAAAGCAGAAAGGGAAAATCGAAAACTAACATACAAAGGAATTCCCATAAGGTTATCAGCTGATTTTTCAGCAGAAATTCTGCAGGCCAGAAAGGAGTGGCAGGATATACTTAAAGTGATGAAGGAGATAAACCTACAACCAAGATTACTCTCATTCAGATTTGATGGAGAAATCAAAAGGTTTTCAGACAAGCAAAAGATAATAGAACTTAGTACCAACAAACCAGCTTTACAACAAATGTTAAAGAAATTTCTCTAAGCAGAAAACACAAGAGAAAATAAAGACCCACAAAAACAAACCCAAAACAATTAAAGAAAATGGTAATAGGAACATACATATTGATAATAATCTTGAATGTAAATACATTAAATGTCTCAAAACAAAAGACACAGACTGGCTGAAAAGATACAAAAACAAGACCCATATATGTGCTGTCTACAAGACACCCACATCAGACCTAGGGACACATACAGACTGAAAGTAAGGGGATAGAAAAAGATATTCCATGCAAATGGAATTCAAAAGAAAGATGGAGTAGCAATTCTCATTCAGACAAAATAGACTTTAAAATAAAGACTATTAGAAGAGACAAAGAAGGACACTACATAATGATCAAGGGATCAAACCAAGAAGAAGATATAAAAATTATAAATATTTATGCAACCAACATAGGAGCACAACAGTACATAAGGCAAATGCTAACAGCCATAAAAGGGGAAATCGACAGTAATACAATCATAGTAGGGGACTTTAACACCCCATTTTCACCAATGGACAGATCAACCAAAATGAAAATAAGTAAGGAAACACAAGCTTTAAATAATACATTAAACAAGATGTACTTAATTGATATTTATAGCACATTCCATCCAAAAACAAGAGAATATACTTTCTTCTCAAGTGTTCATGGAATATTCTACAGGAGAGATCATATCTTGGGTCACAAATCAAGCCTTGGTAAATTTAAGAACATTGAAATAGTGTCAAGTAACTTTTCCAAACACAACGCTATGAGACTAGATAACAATTACAGGAATAAATCTGTACAAAATACAAGCACATGGAGGCTAAACAATACACTATGAAATAACCAAGAGATCACTAAAGAAATCAAAAAATACCTAGAAGCAAATAACAATGAAAACATGACAACCCAAAACCGATGGGATGCAGCAAAAGCAGTTCTAAGAGGGAAGTTTTAACAAAACAATCCTACCTCAAGAAACAAAAACATCTCAAATAAACAACCTAAACTTTCACATAAAGCAATTAGAGAAATAAGAACAAAAAAACTCCAAAGTTAGCAGAAGGAAAGAAATCATAGAGATAAGATCAGAAACAAATGAAAAAGAAAAGAAGGAAACAGTAGCAAAGATCAATAAAACTAAAAGCTGGTTCTTTGAGAAGATAAACAAAATTGATAAAGCATAAGCCAGACTCATCAAGAAAAGAAAGAGAGAAGATTCAAATCAATAAAATGGAAATGAAAAAGTGGAAGTAACAACTGACACTGCAGAAATACAAAGGATCATGAGAGATTACTACAAGAAACTATATGCCAATAAAATGGACAACCTGGAAGAAATGGACAAATTCTTACAAAGCACAACCTTCTGAAACTGATCCAGGAAGAAATAGAAAATATAAAGAGACCAATCAAAAGCACTGGAACTCAGACTGTGATTAAAAATGACAGGAAAATTCTATCAAACATTTAGAGGGGAGCTAACACCTATCCTCAAATTCTTCTGAAATATAGCAGAGGGAAGAACACTCCCAAACTTATTCTACGAGGCCACCATCACCCTGATACCAAAACCAGACAAAGAGGTCACAAAGAAAGAAAACCACAGGCAAATATCACTGATGAACATAGATGCAAAAAATCCTCAACAAAATGCTAGCAAACAGAATCCAACAGCACATTAAAAAGATCATTCACCATGATCAAGTGGGGTTTATCCCAGGAATGCAAGGATTCTTCAGTGTATGCAAATCAATCAGTGTGATAAATCATATTAACAAATTGAAGGAGAAAAACCATATGATCATCTCAGATATAGAAAAAACTTTCAACAAAATTCAACACCCATTTACGACAAAAACCCTCCAGAAAGCAGGCATAGAGGGAACTTAATAAAGGCCATATATGACAAATCCACAGCCAACAATTGTCTCAATGGTGAAAAACTGAAAACATTTCCCCTAAGATCAGGAACAAGACAAGGTTGCCCACTCTCATCACTATTATTCAACATAGTTTTGGAAGTTTTAGCTGCAAAAATCAGACAAGGAAAAGAAACAAAAGGAATCCAAATCGGAAAAGAAAATGTAAAGCTGTCACTGTTTGCAGATGACATGATACTATACATAAAGAATCCTAAAGATGCTACCAGAAAACTATTAGAGATAATCAGTGAATTGGGTAAAGTAGCAGGATACAAACTTAATGCACAGAAATCTCTTGCATTCCAATACACTAATAATGAAATATCTGAAAGAGAAATTAAGGAAACACTCCCATTTGCCATTGCAACACAAAGAATAAAATACCTAGGAATAAACCTACCTAAGGAAAAAAAGACCTGTATGCAGAAAACTACAAGACACTGATGAAAGAAATTAAAGATGATATAAACAGATGCAGAGATATACCATGCTCTTGGATTGGAAGAATCAACATTTTGAAAATAAATATACTATCCACAGCAATCTACAGATTCAATACAATCCTTATCAAACTAACAATGACATTTTTCACAGTAATAGAACAAAACAGTTCACAATTTGTATGGAAACAAGAAAGACCCTGAAAAGCCAAGGCAATCTTACAAAAGAAAAACAAAGCTGGAGGAATCAGGCTTCCTAACTTCAGACTATACTACAAAGCTACGGTAATCACGACAGTATGGTATCAGCACAAAAACAGAAATATAGATCAAGGAACAGGATAGAAAGCCCAGAGTTAAACCCTCACACATATGGTCACGTTATCTTTGATAAAGGAGGCAAGAATATGCAATGGAGAAAAGACAGTCTCTTCAATAAGTGGTGCTGGGAAAACAGGACAGCTACATGTAAAAGAATGGAATTAGAACACTCCCTAAAACAATACACAAAAATAAACTCAAAATGGATTAAAGACCTAAATGTAAGACCAGATCTTATAAAACTCTTAGAGGAAAACATAGGTAGAACACTCTATGACATAAATCACAGCAAGATCATCTTTGACCCACATCCTAGAGAAATGGAACTAAAAACAAAAATAAACAAATGTGACCTAATGACATTTAAAGTCTTTTGTGGAGCAAAAGAAAACATAATGAAGATGAAAACACAACCCTCAGAACAGGAGAAAATATTTGCAAATGAAGCAACTGACAAAGGATTAATCTCCAAAATTTATAAGCAACTCATGCAACTCAATATCAAACAAACAAACAACCCTATCCAAAAACTGGGCAGAAAACCTAAATAGACATTTCTCCAAAGAAGATATACAGATTGTCAACAAATACATGAAAGGAGGTTCAACATCACTAATCATTAGAGAAATGTATATCAAAACTACAGTGAGGTATCACCTCACAACAGTCAAAATGGTCATCATCAAAAAATCTACAACAATAAATTCTGGAGAGGATGTGGAGGAAAGGGAACCCTCTTGTACTGCTGTGGGAATTTAAATTGACACAGCCACTATGGAGAACAGTATGGAAGTTATGTAAAAAACTAAAAATTGAACTATCATATGGCACGGCAACCCCACTACTGGGCATATTCCCTGAGAAACCCATAAGTCAAAAAGTGTCATGTACCACAATGTTCATTGCAGTTCTATTTACAGTAGCCAGGACTCGGAGCAACCTAGTGTCCATTGACATATGAATGGATAAAGAAGATAAGGCACATGTATACAATGGAATATTACTCAACCATAAAACGAAATGAAACTGAGTTATTTGTAGTGAGCTGGATGGACCTAGAGTCTGTCGTACAGAGTGAACTATGTTGGAAAGAGAAAAACAAATAGTGTATGTTAACACATACATATGGAATATAAATAAAAAGAAAAGAAATGGTTCTGAAGAACCTAGGGGCAACCAGGAATAATGACACAGACCTAGATAATGGACTTGAGGACACAGGGAGGAAGAAGGTTAAACTGGGACAAAGAAAGAGAGTGGCATGGACATATATACACTACCAAATATAAAATAGATAGCTAGAGGGAAGCAGACACATAGCACAGGAGATCAGCTCCGTGCCTTTTGACCACCCAGAGTGGTGGGATAGGGAGGGTGGGAGGGAAACACAAGAAGGAGGAGATATGGGAATACGTGTATATGTATAGCTGATTCACTTTGTTATAAAGCAGAAACTAATGCAAAATTGTAAAGCAAGTATACTCCAATAAAGATGTTAAAAGAAAAACACTAGAAGCAATCAATAAGAGAATAATTGAGGCAGAAGAACGAATAAGTGAGTTGGAAGACCAAATGTTGGAAACATCTGCCAAGGATCAGAATAAAGAGAAAGAATGAAAAGAATTGAGGACAATCTCAGAGACCTCTGGGACAATACTAAATATACTAACATTTGAATTAGATGGGGCCCAGAAGAAGAGAAAAAGAAAGGGCCTACGAAAATATTTGAAGAGGTTATACTGGAAAAGTTCCCTAGTGTGGGAATGGAAATAGTCACCCAATTCCAGCAAGCAGAGAGAGTCCCATACAGAATAAACCTTAGGAGAAACAAACCAAGACACAATATTAATCAAACTAATAAAAATTAAATTCAAAGAAAAATTATTAAAAGCAGCAAGGGAAAAACAAAAAATAACATACAAAGGAATTCCCATAAGGTTATCAGCTGATTTTTCAGCAGAAACTCTGCAGGCCATAAGGGAGTAACAGGTTATATTTAAAGTGATGAAACAGAAAAATCTACAGCCAAGATGACTCTACCCAGCAAAGATATCATTCACATTTGATGGAGAAATCAAAAGCTTTTCAGACAAGCAAAAGCTAAGAGAATTCAGCACCAAGAAACTAGCTTTACAACAAATGCTAAAGAAAGTTCTCTAGGCAGGAAACACAAGAGAAGAAAAAGACCCACAAAAACAAACCCAAAACAATTAAGAAACTGGTAATAGAAACATCCATATCAATAATAACTTTGAATATAAATGGATTAAATGCCCAAACCAAATGACACAGACTGGCTGAATGGATACAAAATCAAGACCCAGGGCTTCCCTGGTGGCGCAGTGGTTGAGAGTCCGCCTGCCGATGCAGGGGACATGGGTTCGTTCCCCGGTCCGGGAAGATCCCACATGCCGCAGAGCAGCTAGGCCCATGAGCCATGGCCGCTGAGCCTGTGCATCCAGAGCCTGTGTTACACAATGGGAGAGGCCACAACAGTGAGAGGCCCGCGTACAACAACAAAAAAAATCAAGACCTATATATATGTTGTCTAGAAGAGACCCACTTCAGACCTAGGGACACATATAGACTGAAAGTGAAGGGATGGAAAAAGTTATTCCATGCAAATGGAAATCAAAAGAAAGCTGGAATAGCAATACTTGTATCAGATAAAATAGACCTTAAAATAAATTCTGTTACAAGAGTTAAGGATGGATACTATATAATGATCGAGGGATCAGTCCAGGAAGAAAATATAACAATTATAAGTGTTTATGCACCCAACATAGGAGCACCTAAATTTATAAGGCAAATGTTAAGAGCAATGAAAGGGGAAATTGACAGTAACACAATAACTGTAGGGGACTTTAACTCCTCATTTACAACAATGGGCAACTAATCCAAAGAGAGAATAAATAGGAAACAGAAGCTTTAAATGACACAATAGACCAGATAGATTTAATTGATATTTATAGAACATTCCACCTGAGTGGCAGAATACACTTTCTTCTCAAGTGCACACAGAGCATACTCCAGGATAGATCATGTCTTGCATCACAGATCAAGCCTCAGAAAATTTTACAAAATTGAATTCATATCAAGCATCTTTTCTGACCACAATACTATGAGATTGGAATTGAATTACAGGAAAAAAAAATGTAAAAAACAGAAATATATGGAGGCTAAATAGTGTGCTGCTAAATAACCAAGAGATCACTGAAAAAAATCAAAGAAGAATTTAAAAAATACAAAGAAACAAATGAGGAGTAGCTTCAAGATGACAGAAGAGTAAGACATGGAGAATACCTTCCTCCCCACAAATACATCAGAAATACATCTACATGTGCAACAACTCCTACAGAACACCTACTGAACGCTGGCAGAAGACCTCAGACCTCCCAAAACGTAAGAAACTCCCCACATACCAGGGTAGGGCAAAAAAAGAAAAAAACAGAGACAAAAGAATAGGGACTGGATCTGAACCAGTGGGAGGGTGCTATGAAGGAGGAAAGGTTTCCACACACAAGGAAGCCCCTTCGTGGATGGAGACTACAGGTGGAGGGGGGGGAAGCAACGGAGCCATGGAGGAGAGTGCAGCAACAGGAGTGAGGAGGGCAAAGCGGAGAGATTCCCGCACAGAGAATCAGTGCCAACCAGCATGCACCAGCCCGAGAGGCTTTTCTGCTCAGCCGCCAGGATGGGTGGGAGCTGGAAGCTGTGGCTCGGGATTCGGTCAGATCCCAGGGAGAGGACTGGGGTTGGCTGCGAGAACACAGCCTGAAAGGGGATAGTGCGCCATGTCTAACTGGGATGGAGTCTGGGAAAAGGTCTGGAACTGCTGAAGAGACAAGAAACTTTTTCTTGCCTCTTTGTTTCCTGGTGCACAAGGAGAGGGGATTAAGAATGCCGCCTAAGGAGCTCCAGAGATGGGTGCGAGCCCAGGCTTTAAGCCGGACAACAGAGACAGGCATGAGACACTAAGGCTGCTACTGCAGCCAACAAGAAGCCTGTGAGCAAGCACAGGTCACTCTCCACACCTCTCCTGGGAGCCTGTGCAGCCCGCCACTGCCAGGGTCCCATGATCCAGGGAAGACTTTCCCAGGAGAACACAAGGCACGCCTCAGGCTGGTGCAACGTCACACAGGCCTCTGCCAGCGCAGACTATCCCCGCATCCATGCCCCTCCCTCCCTCCGCCCTGAGCAAGACAGAGACCCCGAATCAACTTCTCCTTTAACCCTGCAATGTATCAGTGAAGAACAGATGACCTCAGATGATCTACACTCAGAGGTGGCTCCAAATCCAAAGCTGAAACCCAGGAGCTGTGTGAAAAAAGAAGAGAAAGGGAAATTTTCCCAGCAGCCTCAGGAGCAGTGGATTAAATCTCCTCAATAAACTTGATGTACCCTTCTGCTGTGGAATACCTGAATAGAAAATGAATCATCTCAAATTGAGGAGGTGGATTTTGAGAGCAATGCTATATATTGTTTTTTCACTTTTGCTCTTTTTGTGAGTGTGTATGTGTATGCTTCTTTGTGTGATTTTCTCTGCATAACTTTGGTTTTACCATTTGTCCTGGGTTCTGTCTGTCCTTTTTTTTTTTATTACTTAAATTTGTTTTCTTAATAATTAATTTTTCTTTTTTATTTTAATAACTTTTAAATTTTATTTTATTTTATCTTCTTCCTCTATTCTTTCTTTTTTTCCTCCCTTTTATTCTGAGCTGTGTGGAGGACTGGCTCTTGGTGCTCCAGCCAGGCATCAGAGCAGTGGATCTGAGGTGGGAGAGCCAAGTTCAGGACACTGGTCCACAAGAGACCTCCTAGCTCCACATAATATCAAATGGTGAAAATCTCTGAGAGATCTCCATCTCAACACCACCACCCAGCTCCACTCAATGACCAGCAAGCAACAGTGCAGGACACCCTATGCCAAATAACTAGCAAAACAAGAACACAACCCCATCCATTAGCACGGAGGCTGCCTAAAATCATAATAAGTCCACAGACACCTCAAAACACACCACCAGACATGGATGTGCCCACCAGAAAGAAAAGATCCAGCCTCATCAACCAGAACACAAACAGTAGTCCCCTCTACCAGGAAGCCTACACAACCCACTGAACCAACCTTAGCCACTGGGGACAGACACCAAAAACAATGGAAACTACGAACCTGCAACCTGCAAAAGGGAGATCCCAAACACAGTAAGTTAAGCAAAATGAGAAGACAGAGAAACACACAGCAGATAAAGGATCAAAGCAAAAACCCACCAGACCTAACAAATGAAGAGGCAATAGGCAGTCTACCTGAAAAAGAATTCAGAATAATGATACTAAAGATGATTCAAAATATTGGTGATAGAATGGAGAAAATACAAGAAATGTTTAACAAGGACGTAGAAGAACTAAAGAGCAAAGAAACAGTGATGAACAACACATAAATAAAATTTAAAATTCTCTACAAGGGATCAATAGCAGAATAACTGAGGAAGAAGAATGGATAACTGACCTGGAAGATAATATAATGGAAATAACTACTGCAGAGAAGAATAAAGAAAAAAGAATGAAAAGAATTGAGGACACTCTCAGAGACCTCTGGGACAACATTAAATGGGCCAACATTCGAATTATAGGGGTCCCAGAAGAAGAAGAGAAAAAGAAATGGACTGAGAAAATATTTGAAGAGATTATAGTTGAAAACTTCCCTAATATGGGAAAGAAAATAGTTAATCAAGTCCAGGAAGAACAGAGAGTCCCATACAGGAAAAATCCAAGGAGAAACAAGCCAAGAAACATATCAACCAAACTATCAAAAATTAAATACAAAGAAAAAATATTAAAAGCAGCAAGGGAAAAACAACAAATAACACACAAGGGAATCCCCATAAGGTTAACAGCTGATCTTTCAGCAGAAACTCTGCCAGGCAGAAAGGAGTGGCAGGACATATTTAATGTGATGAAGGACAAAAACTAAAACGAAGATTACTCTAGCCAGAAAGGATCTCATTCAGGTTTGACCGAGAAATTAAAAGTTTTACAGAAAAACCAAAGCTAAGAGAATTCAGCGCAGCCAAACCAGCTTTAAAACAAATGGTAAAGGAACTTCTCTAGGCAGGAAATACAAGAGAAGGAAAAAACCTACAATAATAAACCCAAAACAATTAAGAAAATGGTAATAGGAACATACATATTGATAATTACATTAAATATAGATGGATTAAATACTCCCACCAAAAGACATAGACTGGCTGAATAGATACAAATACAAGACCCGTATATATGCTGTCTACAGGAGACCTACTTCAGACCTAGGGACACATAAGGGCTGAAACTGAGAAGATGGAAAATGATATTCTGTGCAAATGGAAATCAAAAGAAAGCTGGAGTAGCAATTCTCATAACAGAAAAAATAGACTTTACAACGAAGAATATTACAAGAGACAAAGAAGGACACTACATAATGATCAAGGGATCAATCCGAGAAGAAGATATAACAAGTGTAAACATTTATGCACCAAACATAGGAGCACCTCAACACATAAGGCAAATATTAACAGCCATAAAAGGGGAAATCGACAATAACACAATCAAAATAGGGGACTTGAACACACCACTTTCACCAATGGACAGATCATTCAAAATGAAAATAAATACAGACACAAAAGCTTTAAGTGATACATTAAACAAGGTGGACTTAATTGATATTTATGGGACATTCAATCCAAAAACAACAGAATACACTTTCTCCTCCAGTGCTCATGGAACATTCTCCAGGATAGATCATGTCTTGGGTCACAAATCAAGCCTTGGTAAATTTAAGAAAACTGAAATCATATCAAGAATCTTTTTGGCCCACAAAGTTATGAAACTAGATACCAATTACAGTAAAAAAAAAAGTACAAACACATGGAGGCTAAACAATACACTACTTAATAACCAAGAGATCACTGAAGAAATCAAAAAATACCTAGAAACAAATGACAATGAAAACACAACGACCAAAAACCTATGGGATGCACAAAAATCAGTTCTAAGAAGGAAGTTTATAGCAATCCAAGCCTAACTTAAGAAACAAGAAACATCTCAAATAAACAACCTAAACTTACTCCTGAAGCAATAAGAGAAAGAAGAACAAAAAATCCTCAAAGTAAGCAGAAGGAAAGAAATCATAAAGATCAAATCAGAAAATAATGAAAAAGAAATGAAGGAAATGATAGCAAATATCAATAAAACTAAAAGCTGGTTCTTTGAGAAGATAAAAAAAAATGATAAACCATTAGACAGACTTATCAAGAAAAAAGGGAGAACACTCAAATCAATATAATTAGAAATGAAAATGGAGAAGTAACAACTGACACTGCCGAAGTACAAAGGTTCATGAGAGATTACTACAAGCAACTCTATGCCAATAAAATTGACAAACTGGAAGATATGGACAAATTCTTAGAAATGCAGGACATTCCGAGACTGAAAGAGGAAGAAATAGATAACACGAACAGACCAATCACAAGCACTGAAATTGAAACTGTGATTAAAAATCTTCCAACAAGTAAAAGCCCAGGACCAGATGGCTTCACAGGTGAATTCTATCAAACATTTAGAGAAGAGCTAACACCTATCCTTCTCAAACTCTTCCGAAATATAGCAAAAGGAGGAACACTCCCAGACTCATTCTATGAGGCCACCATCACTCTGATACCAAAACCAGATAAAGATGTCACAAAGAAAGAAAACTACAGGCCAATACCACTGATGAACATACATGCAAATTTCCTCAGCAATATACTAGCAAACAGAATCCAAGAGCACATTAAAAGGATCATACACCATGATCAAGTGGGGTTTATCCCAGGAATGCAATGATTCTTCAACATATGCAAACAAATGAATGTGATACACCATATTAACAAATTGAAGGAAAAATCCATATGATCCTCTCAATAGATGCAGAGAAACTTTCAACAAAACTCAACACCCATTTATGATAAAAACCCTCTAGAAAGTAGGCATAGAGGGAACTTTCCTCAACATAATAAAGACCATATATGACAAATCCGCAGCCAACATCATCCTCAATGGTGAAAAACTGAAACTATTTGCAATAAGATCAGGAAGAAGACAAAGTTGCCCACTCTCACCACTATTATTCACCATAGTTTTGGAATTTTTAGCCACAGAAATCAGAGAAGAAAAAGAAATAAAAGGAATCCATATTGGAAAAGAAGTAAAGCTGTCACTGTTTGCAGATGACATGATACTATATAGACAGAATCATAAACATGCTACCAGAAAACTACTAGAGCTAATCACTGAATTTGTTAAAGTAACAGGATGCAAAATTAATGCACAGAAATCTCTTCCATTCCTATACACTAATGATAAAAAATCTGAAAGTGAAATTAAGAAAACACTACCATTTACCACTGTAAAAATAAAATAAAATACCTAGGAATAAACCTACCTAAGAAGAAAAAAGACCTGTATGCAGAAAATTATAAGACACTGATGAAAGAATTTAAAGATGATAAAAGTGGATGGAGAGATATTCCATGTTCTTGGATTGGAAGAATCAACATTGTGAAAATGACTCTACTACCCAAAGCAATCTACAGATTCAATGCAATCCCTATCAAACTACCACTGGCATTTTTCACAGAACTAGAACAAAAAATTTTGACAATTTGTATGGAAACAGAAAATACCCTGAATAGCCAAAACAATCTTGAGAAAGAAAAACGGAGCTGGAGAAATCAGGCTCTCTGACTTCAGACTATACTAGAAAGCTACAGTAATGAAAACAGTATGGTACCTGCACAAAAACAGAAATATAGATCAATGCAACAGGATAGAAAGCCCAGAGATAAACCCATGCACATATGGTCACCGTATCTTTGATAAAGGAGGCAAGACTATACAGTGCAGAAAAGATAGCCTCTTCAATAATTGGCACTGGGAAAACTGGACAACCACATGTAAAAGAATGAAATTAGAACATTCCCTAACACCATACACAAAAATAAACTCTAAATGGATTAAAAACCTAAATATAAGGCCAGACACCATCAAATTCTTAGAGGAAAACATAGGCAGAACAATCTATGACATAAGTCACAGCAAGAACCTTTTTGACCCACCTCCTAGAGAAATAAAAATTAAAACAAAAATAAACAAATGGGACCTAATGAAATTTAAAAGCTTTTGCACAGCAAAGGAAACCATAACCACGATGAAAAGACAGCCCTCCGAATGGGAGAAAATATTTGCAAATGAAGCAACTGGCAAAGGATTAATCTCCAAAACATACAAGCAACACATGCAGCTTAATATCAAAAAAACAAACAACCCAATCCAAAAATGGTCAGAATACCTGAATAGACATTTCTCCAAAGAAGATATACAGATTTCCAAGAAACACATGAAAGAATGTTCAACATCATTAATCATTAGAGAAATGCAAAGCAAAACTACAATGAGATATCCTCTCACACTGGTCAGAATGGCCATCATCGAAAAATCTACAAACAATAAATGCTGGAGAGGGTGTGGAGAAAAGGGAACCATCTTGTACTGTTGGTGGGAATGTAAATTGATACAGCCACTATGGAGAACAGTATGGAAGTTCCTTAAAAGACTATAATTAGAACTACCATACAACCCAGCAATACCACTACTGGGCATGTACCCTGAGAAAACCATAGTTCAAAGAGAGTCATATACCAAAATGTTCATTGCAGCTCTATTTACAATAGCCAGGACATGGAAGCAACCTAAGTGTCTACTGACAGATGAATGGATAAAGAAGATGTGGCACATATATACAATGGAATATTACTCAGCCACAGAAAGTAACGTAACTGAGTTATTTGTAGTGAGGTGGATGGACATAGAGACTGTCATAGAGAGTGAAGTTAGTCAGAAAGAGAAAAAGAAATACCATCTGCTCACACATATATATGGAATCTAAAAAAAAAAAAATAGAAAAAATAATGGTCAGAAGAACATAGGGTCAAGATGGGAATAAATATGCAGACCTACTAGAGAGTGGACTTGAGGATACAAGGAGGGGTAATGGTAAGCTGGCACAAAGTGAGAGAGTGACATCGACATATATACCCTACCAAATATAAAAGAGATAGCTAGTGGGAAGCAGCCGCATAGCACAAGGAGATTATCTTGGTGCTTTGTGACTACCTAGAGGGGTAGGATAGGGAAGGTGGGAGGGAGGAAGATGCAAGAGGCAAGAGATATGGGAACATATGTATATGTATAACTGATTCACTTTGTTATAAAGCCAAAACTAATACACCATTGTAAAGCAATTATACTGTAATAAAGATGTTAAAAAAAAGGAATACTTATACTAGAATAAAGTATTAGTTGTTTATCTGAAATGCAAAAAAATAAATGAAAATGAAAACACAATGACACAAAATTTATGGGATGTAGGAAAAGCAGTTCTAACAGGGAAGTTTATATCAATTCAATCTCACCTCAAGAAACAAGAAAGATGTCAAAAAAAAAAATCTAACCCTTCACCTAAAGCAACTAGAGAAAGAAGAACACAGAATACCCAAAGTCAGTAGAAGGAGAGAAATCATAAAAATCAGAGCAGAAATAAATGAAATAGAAACAAAGAAAATAATAGCAAAGATCAGTAAAACTAAAAGATGAGTCTTTCATAAGATAAATAAAATTGATAAACAGCCAGAATCACCAAGAAAAAAAGGAACAGGACCCAAATCAATAAAATTAGAAATAAAAAAAGAGAAATCACAACTGACACCACAGAAATACAAAGGATTATGAGAGACTACTAAATAAAAGTATATGCCAATAAAATGGACAACCATGAAGAAATGGAAAAATTCATGGAAAGGTACAATTTTCCAAGATTGGACCAGGAAGAATTAGGAAATATAAACAGACTTATCACAAGTAATGAAATTGAAACTGTAATGAAAAATCTTCCATGTAACAAAAGTCAAGGACCAGATGACTTCACAGGCAAATTCTATCATACATTTAGAGAAGGGCTAACACCTATCCTTCTCAAACTTTTCCAAAAAATTGCAGAGGGAGAAACACTCCCAAATTCATTCTATGAAGTCACCATCACCCTGATACCAAGACCAGAAAAATATATTACAAAAAAGAAAATTATAGACCAATACCACTGATGAACATAGATGCAAAAACCATGAACAAAATACTAGCAAACAGAGTGCAGCAATATATTAAAATGATCATACACCATGATCAAATGGGACTTATCCCAGGGATGCAAGGATTCTTCAGTATATGCAAATCAATCAATGTGATACACCGTATCAACAAACTAAGGAATAAAAACCATATGATCATTTCAATAGATGCAGAAAAAGCTTTTGACAAAATTCAATACCCATTTATGATAAAAACTCTCCAAAAAATGGGCATAGAGGGAACCTACATAAACATAATAAAAACCATATATTACAAACACACAGCAAACATCATATTCAATGGTGAAAATCTGAAAGACTTTTCACTAAGATTGGGAAAAATACAAGGTTGCCCACTCTCACCACTATTATTCAACATAGTTTTGGAAGTCCTAGCCATGGCAATCAGAGAGGAAAAAGAAATAAAAGGAACACAAACTGGAAAAGAAGAAGTAAAACTGTCACTGCTTGCAGATGACATGATACCATACATAGAAAATCATAAAGATGCCACCAGAAAACTACTAGAACTAAGCAATGAAGTTGGTAAGGTTGCAGGATACAAAATTAATGCACAGAAGTCTCTGGCATTCCTATACATTAACAATAAAAAATCAGAAATGGAAATTAAGGAAATATCCCATTTACCATGGCAACAAAAATAATAAAAGACCTAGGATAAATCTACCTAAGGAGGTGAAAGACTTGTACTCAGAAAACTATAAAACACTGATGAAAAAATCAAAGATGACATAAACAGATGGAGAAGTATACAATGTTCTTGGATTGAAAACATCAACATTGTTGATACTACATAAAGCAATCTACAGATTCAGTGCAATCCCTATCAGACTAACAATGGCATTCTTCACAGAACTAGAACAAAAAATTTCATAATTCATATGGAAACACAAAATACCCCAAATAGCCAAAGCAATCTTGAGAACGAAAAAAGGAGCTGGAGGAATCAGGCTCCCTGATGTCAGACTGTACTACAAAGCTACAGTAATCAAGACAGTATGGTACTGGCACAAAAACAGAAATATAGATCAATGGTACAGGATAGAAAGCCCAGAGATAAACCCACACACATATGGTCACCTAATCTACAACAAAGGAGGCAAGAATATACAATGCAGAAAAGACAGACTGTTTGATAAATAGTGTTGGGAAAACTGGACAACTACATGTAAAAGAATGAAATTAGAACACTCCGTAACACCATACACAAAAATAAACTCCAAATGGGTTAAAGACCTAAATATAAGACCAGACACTATAAAACTTTTAGTGGAAAAACACTCTTTGACATAAACCACAGCAAGATCTTTTTTGACCCACCTCCTAGATTAATGGAAGTAAAATCAAAAATAAGCAAATGGGACCTAATTAAACCTCAAAGCTTTTGCACAGCAAAGGAAACTATACACAAGATGAAATGACAACCCTCAGGATGGGAAAAAATATTTTCAAACGCAACAACAGACAAAGGATTAATCTCCAAAATATACAAACAGCTCATGGAGCTCAATATCAGAAAAACAAACAATTCAATTAAAAAATGGGTGGAAGATCTAAATAGACATTTCACCAAAGAAGACATACAGATGTCCAAGAAACATATGAAAACATGCTCAACATCACTAATTATTAGAGAAATGCCAATGAAAACTACAATGAGGTATCACCTCACACCAGTCAGAATGGCAATTATCGAAAAAGCTAGAAAAAATAAATGCTGGAAAGGATGTGTTGAAAAAGGAACCTTCTGGCACTGTTGGTGGGAATGTAAATTAATACATCCACTATGGAGAACAGTATGGAGGTTCCTTAAAAAACTACAAATAGAACTACCATAAGACCCAGCAATCCCACTACTGGGCATATACCCTGAGAAAACCAAAATTCAAAAAGAGACATGTACCACAATGTTCATTGCATGACTATTTACAACAGCCAGGACATGGAAGCAACCTAAATGTCCATCAACAGGTGAATAGATAAAGAAGATGTGGCACATATATACAGTGGAATATTACTCAGCCATAAAAAGAAACAAAATTGAGTTATTTGTCATGAGGTGTTTGGACCTAGAGTCTGTCATTCAGAGTGAAGTAAGTCAGAAAGAGAAAAACAAATACTGTATGCTAACACATATATACTGAGTCTAAAAAAAAAGAAAAAAAATGGTACTGAGGAACCTAGTGGCAGGGCAGGAATAAAGACGTAGACATAGAGCATGGATTTGAGGATCTGGGTTCGGTGCGGGTAGGGGGAAGCTGGGGCAAAGTGAGAGTAGAACTGACTTGTATACACTACTGAATGTAAAATATTTAGCTAGTGGGAAGCAGTATCATAGCAGAGGAAGATCCGCTCTGTGCTTTGCGATGACCTAGAGACATGGGTTAGGGAGGGTGGGAGTGAGGCTCAAGACGGAGGGGATATGGGGATATATGTATGCATATGGCTGATTTACTTTGTTGTACAACAGAAACGAACACAGTATTGTGAAGCAATTATACTCCAATAAAGATCTATTTTGAAAAAAGAATACATATTTGGTAATTCAGGTAACCAAATTATATTTGTCATATATTTGATTTTCATCCCAGGTTCCTGCCTCAAATCTCTCAAAACCCTTGGAATTTCCTGAGTAATAAGAGCACTAAAACATCTTTTGTTATAATATTTGTTCTCTTGTCTTCAGTTCCTGAAAATCCTTCAGAGCCATAAAAGTAAATTTTGTGTTTTGTTATTCATAAAAGCCCCTTTTTACCGCAATTGTGTTTATGTTAATGAGGTAACTTTGGGAAAGCTCCTAAAGAGAGGTGTTGGTTGCCAGGGAACCAACCAGGAATAGAGGATTGAAACATTCAGTTCCATCCCCTGGTTTGCAGGGAGGGGAGAGAAGCTAGAGGTTGAATCAATCACCAGTGGTTGATGATTTAATCAATCATGTCTATATAATGAAGCCTCCATAACAACCCCAAAGGAGGGGGCTTAAAAAGCTTCCAGGCTGGGGAACCAGAACACTTCCATGTGTCACCATGTGGGTCCCAACTTCCATGAGGACAGAAACTCCTTTAATTTTAAACTCACCCTATGTAATTCTTCATCTGGATGTTGATTCCTATCCTTTAACATCCTTTGTAACAAACTGGTAATCTAGTCAGTGAACAGGTCTCCTGAGTTTTGTGAACCACTCTAGGAAATTTATCAAACCCAAAGAGGGGGGTCCTGGGAACCTCTGATGTATAGCCAGTCAATCAGAAGCACAGGTAACAACCTGGGATTGCAACTGGGTCCGAAGTGGAGGGCCATCTTGGGCTGAGCCGTTTACCTGTGGAATCTGATGCTACTTCTGGGTTGATAGAGTCAGAGTTCAGTTGAATTCTTGGACACCCAGCTGGTTGTAATTGGTGACCATAATCCAAAGGCTTAGTTTAGAGAGGAGGGCAGTGGCTTGCTTTTCTTGAAGTCATATAATGTGCTTCATCAACTTGGAGAAGGGTAGGCACTTTAATGCTCCCACTCAGCCTTCTGAGACAATTAAGGGAATAAATGAAGCATATGCTTTTTTCTACAGTTGAGAAATAGCTGGACAAATGGGACAACACGGATATGAGACCCAAAAAATATCCAGTTTACTTTTACTGGGACTTAGTATACATTTGACAAGCTGTACTACCTTTCCAGCCCTCCACTAATTTCTTATATACAAAGAGAAACAAAGATTAGCACGTGTGTTTTGACAAATACACCTGTATTTAAAGAAAGTACAGAAAAAATATATATATACACACACATATATATTTATATATACATATATAACTGAATCACTTTGCTGTATAGCTGAAACTAACACAACACTGTTAATCAACTAGACTTCAATATAAAATTAAAAGTTAAAAAAAAGAAGAGAAAATATAAAATGGAGATGGTCCTTGATCTTTCAGGATATATTATCCCACTCAATGAATCCAGTCCATACATTAATGAAGTGTCTGAGTTTCCTTTTTAATTCATAATTTTCCTCAATGAAAGAATCAGAAAGAAGTTGCCATGGTGTTAGCAGTGCAGCTTCCAAAACTTCAGTCTTTAAGACTACTGGTTTCCTTCTCTACCACTCAACCAATCATCCCCCTGTGAAATAAAATTCATATTTTATGCCAAGAAAAATTTAAACATAAAAAATTTTCTCTGCCTTTTGACCTTCTCTTTCCCCTCTACTGTGCATTGTGTACCTGTATTATGCATCAACCAGACCTCCCCATTGGCAGAAATATCTGCTCAACCATAAAGAACAACATTCTCCTAGCATCAACAAGACAACTCCTTAAAAGGTAACATTCCTTCTTCATCTTGTAAAGGGTCACAGTGACCCACCACTTTGTACTTGCAGATCTGGATTGTGTAGACTGTTAATAATAATATATTGGGGGGACCTTGAAGATGGCGGAAGAGTAAGACGCGGAGATCACCTTCCTCCCCACAGATACACCAGAAATACATCTACACGTGGAACAACTCCTACAGAACACCTGCTAAAGGCTGGCAGAAGACCTCAGACCTCCCAAAAGGCAAGAAACTCCCCACGTACCTGGGTAGGGCAAAAGAAAAAAAGAAAAAACAGAGACAAAAGAATAGGGACGGCACCTGCACCAGTGGGAGGGAGCTGTGAAGGAGGAAAAGTTTCCACACACTAGGAAGCCCCTTCGCGGGCGGAGACTGCGGGAGGCGGAGGGGGGAGCTTAGGAGCCGCGGAGGAGTGCACAGCAATGGGTGCGGAAGGTAAAGCGGGGAGATTCCCGCACAGAGGATCGGTGCCGACCAGCACTGACCAGCCCGGGAGGCTTGTCCGCTCACCCGCCGGGGTGGGCGGGGCTGCGAGCTGAGGCTCGGGATTCGGTTTCGGACGGAGCGCAGGGAGAGGACTGGGGTTGGCGGCTTGAACATAGCCTGAAGGGGTTAGTGCACCACGGCTAGCCGGGAGGGAGTCCGGGGAAAAGTCTGCACCTGCCGAAGAGACAAGAGACTTTTTCTTCCCTCTTTGTTTCCTGGTGCGCGAGGAGAGGGGTTTAAGAGCGCTGCTTAAAGGAACTCCAGAGACGGGCGCGAGCCGCGGCTAAAAGCACGGACCCCAGGGACGGGCGGGAGACGCTAAGGCTGCTGCTGCCGCCACCAAGGGGCCTGTGTGCGAGCACAGGTCACTCTCCACACCCCTCTTCCGTGGAGCCTGTGCAGCCCGCCACTGCTAGGTTTCCGGGATCCAGGGACAACTTCCCCAGAAGAACGCACGACGGGCCTCAGGCTGGTGCAACGTCACGCTGGCCTCTGGCGCCGCAGGCCCGCCCCGCACGCAGTGCCCCTCTCTCTCCCCCGGCCTGAGTGCGCCAGAGCCCCCGAATCAGCGGCTCCTTTAACCCCGTCCTGTCTGAGCAAAAAACAGACGCCCTCCAGCGACCTACACGCAGAGGCAGGGCCAAATCCAAAGCTGAGACCCTGTGAGCTGTGAGAACAAAGAAGAGAAAGGAAAATCTCTCCCAGCAGCCTCAGAAGCAGCGGATTAAACCTCCACAATCAACTTGATGTACCCTGCATCTGTGGAATACCTGAATAGACAAGGAATGATCCCAAATTGAGGAGGCTCTTAGTGCTCCAGCCAGGAGTCAGGGCTCTGCCTCTGAGGTAGGAGAGCCAACTTCAGGACACTGGTCAACAAGAGACCTCCCAGCTCCACATAATATCAAACGGCGAAAATCTCCCAGAGACCTCCAACTTAACACCAGCACCCAGCTTCACTCAATGACCAGCAAGCTACAGTACTGGACAACCTATGCCAAACAACTAGCAAAACAGGAACACAACCCCACCCATTAGCAGAGAGGCTGCCTAAAATCATAATAAGTCCACAGACACCCCAAAACACACCACCAGACATGAACCTGCCCACTAGAGGACAAGATCCAGCCTCATCCACCACAACACAGGCACTAGTCCCCTCCACTAGGAAGCCTACACAACCCACTGAACCAACCTTAGCCACTGGAGACAGACATCAAAAACAGCGGGAACTATGAACCTGCAGCCTGCAAAAAGGAGACCCCAAACACAGTAAGATAAGCAAAATGAGAAGACAGAAAAACACACAGCAGATAAAGGAGCAAGATAAAAATGCACCAGACCTAACAAATGAAGAGGAAATAGGCAGTCTACCTGAAAAAGAATTCAGAATAATGATAGTAAGGATGATCCGAAATCTTGGAAATAGAATGGACAAAATGCAAGAAACAGTTAACAAGGACCTAGAAGAAATAAAAATGAAACAAGCAACGATGAACAACACAATAAGTGAAATTAAAAGTACCCTAGATGGGATCAATAGCAGAATAACTGAGGCAGAAGGACGGATAAGTGACCTGGAAGATGAAATAGTGGAAATAACTACTGCAGAGCAGAATAAAGAAAAAAGAATGAAAAGAACTGAGGACAGTCTCAGAGACCTCTGAGACAACATTAAACGCACCAACATTCGAATTATAGGGGTTCCAGAAGAAGAAGAGAAAAAGAAAGGGACTGAGAAAATATTTGAAGAGATTATAGTTGAAAACGTCCCAAATATGGGAAAGGAAATAGTTAATCAAGTCCAGGAAGCACAGAGAGTCCCATACAGGATAAATCCAAGGAGAAATACGCCAAGACACATATTAATCAAACTGTCAAAAATTAAATACAAAGAAAGCATATTAAAAGCAGCAAGGGAAAAACAACAAATAACACACAAGGGAATCCCCATAAGGTTAACAGCTGATCTCTCAGCAGAAACCCTACAAGCCAGAAGGGAGAGGCAGGACATACTGAAAGTGATGAAGGAGAAAAACCTGCAACCGAGACTACTCTACCCAGCAAGGATCTCATTCAGATTTGATGGAGAAATTAAAACATTTACAGACAAGCAAAAGCTGAGAGAGTTCAGCACCACCAAACCAGCTTTACAACAAATGCTAAAGGAACTTCTCTAGACAAGAAACACAAGAGAAGGAAAAGACCTATAATAATGAACCCAAAACAATTTAGAAAATGGGAATAGGAACATACATATCAATAATTACCTTAAATGTAAATGGACTAAATGCTCCCACCAAAAGACACAGATTGGCTGAATGGATACAAAAACAAGACCTTTATATATGCTGTCTACAAGAGACCCACTTCAGACCTAGAGACACATACAGACTGAAAGTAAGGGGATGGAAAAAGATATTCCATGCAAATGGAAACCAAAAGAAAGCTGGAGTAGCAATTCTCATATCAGACAAAACAGACTTTAAAATAAGGACTATTAAAAGAGACAAAGAAGGACACTACATAATGATCAAGGGATCGATCCAAGGAGAAGATATAACAATTGTAAATATTTATGCACCCAACATGGGAGCACCTCAATACATAAGGCAAATACTAACAGCCATAAAAGGGGAAATCGAGAGTAACACATTCATAGTAGGGGACTTTAACACCCCACTTTCACCCATGGACAGATCATCCAAAATGAAAATAAATAAGGAAACACAAGCTTTAAATGATACATTAAACAAGATGGACTTAATTGATATTTATAGGACACTCCATCCAAAAACAACAGAATACACATTTTTCTCAAGTGCTCATGGAACATTCTCCAGGATAGATCATATCTTGGGTCACAAATCAAGCCTTGGTAGATTTAAGAAAATTGAAATTTTATCAAGTATCTTTTCTGACCACAGCGCCATGAGACTAGATATCAATTACAGGAAAAGATTTGTAAAAAATACAAACATATGTAGGCTAAACAATACACTACTGAATAATGAAGTGATCACTGAAGAAATCAAAGAGGAAATTAAAAAATACCTAGAAACAAATGACAATGTAGACACAAGGACCCAAAACTTATGGGATGCAGCAAAAGCAGTTCTAAGGGGGAAGTTTATAGCAATACAAGCCCACCTTAAGAAGCAGGAAACATCTCGAATAAACAACCTAACCTTGCACCTCAAGCAATTAGAGAAAGAAGAACAAAAAAAACCCCAAAGCTAGCAGAAGGAAAGAAATCATAAAAATCAGATCAGAAATAAATGAAAAAGAAATGAAGGAAACAATAACAAAGATCAATAAAACTAAAAGCTGGTTCTTTGAGAAGATAAACAAAATAGATAAACCACTAGCCAGACTCATCAAGAAAAAAAGGAAGAAGACTCAAATCAATAGAATTAGAAATGAAAAAGGAGAAGTAACAACTGACACTGCAGAAATACAAAAGATCATGAGAGATTACTACAAGCAACTCTATGCCAATAAAATGGACAATCTGGAAGAAATGGACAAATTCTTAGAAATGCACAACATGCCAAGACTGAATCAGGAAGAAATAGAAAATATGAACAGACCAATCACAAGCACTGAAATTGAAACTGTGATTAAAAATCTTCCAACAAACAAAAGCCCAGGACCAGATGGCTTCACAGGCAAATTCTATCAAACATTTAGAGAAGAGCTAACACCTATCCTTCTCAAACTCTTCCAAAATATAGCAGAGAGAGGAACACTCCCAAATTCCTTCTACGAGGCCACCATCACCTTGATACCGAAACCAGACAAGGATGTCACAAAGAAAGAAAACTACAGGCCAATATCACTGATGAACATAGATGCAAAACTCCTCAACAAAATACTAGCAAATAGAATCCAACAACACATTAAAAGGATCATACACCATGATCAAGTGGGGTTTATTCCAGTAATGCAAGGATTCTTCAATATATGCAAATCTATCAATGTGATAAACCATATTAACAAATTGAAGGAGAAAAACCATATGATCAACTCAATAGATGCAAAGAAAGCTTTTGACAAAATCCAACACCAATTTATGATAAAAACTCTGCAGAAAGTAGGCATAGAGGGAAATTTCCTCAACATAATAAAGGCCATACATGACAAGCCCACAGCAAACATCATCCTCAATGGTGAAAAACTGAAAGCATTTCCACTAAGATCAGGAGCAAGACAAGGTTGCCCACTCTCACCACTCTTATTCAACATAGTTTTGGAAGTTTTAGCCACAGCAATCAGAGAAGAAAAGGAAATAAAAGGACTCCAAATCGGAAAAGAAGAAGTAAAGCTGTCACTGTTTGCAGATGACATGATCCTATACATAGAGAATCCTAAAGATGCTACCAGAAAACTACTAGAGCTAATCAATGAATTTGGTAA
Organism: Delphinus delphis; assembly: GCF_949987515.2. Taxonomy (NCBI): domain Eukaryota; kingdom Metazoa; phylum Chordata; class Mammalia; order Artiodactyla; family Delphinidae; genus Delphinus; species Delphinus delphis. The sequence goes on along the minus strand of NC_082690.1, from coordinate 43,210,524 downwards.
AGTAGCAGGATACAAAATTAATGCACAAAAGTCTCTGGCATTCCTATATACTAATGATGAAAAATCTGAAAGTGAAATCAAGAAAACTCTTCCATTTACCATTGCAACAAAAAAAATAAAATAAAATATCTAGGAATAAACCTACCTAAGGAGACAAAAAAACCTGTATGCAGAAAATTATAAGACACTGATGAAAAAAATTAAAGATGATACAAATAGATGGAGAGATATACAATGTTCTTGGATTGGAAGAATCAACATTGTGAAAATGACTCTACTACCCAAAGCAATCTATAGATTCAATGCAATCCCTATCAAACTACCACTGGCATTTTTCACAGAACTAGAACAAAAAATTTCACAATTTGTATGGAAACACAAAAGACCCCGAATAGCCAAAGCAATCTTGAGAACGAAAAAAGGAGCTGGAGGAATCAGGCTCCCTGACTTCAGACACTACTACAAAGCTACAGTAATCAAGACAGTATGGTACTGGCACAAAAACAGAAATATAGATCAATGGAACAGGATAGAAAGCCCAGAGATAAACCCCCACACATATGGACACCTTATCTTTGATAAAGGTGGCAGGAATGTACAGTGGAGAAAGGACAGCCTCTTCAATAAGTGGTGCTGGGAAAACTGGACAGGTACATGTAAAAGTATGAGATTAGATCACTCCCTAACACCATACACAAAAATAAGCTCAAAATGGATTAAAGACCTAAATGTAAGGCCAGAAACTATCAAACTCTTAGAGGAAAACATAGGTAGAACACTCTATGACATAAAGCACAGCAAGATCCTTTCTGACCCACCTACTAGAGTAATGGAAATAAAAACAAAAATAAACAAATGGGACCTAATGAAACTTCAAAGCTTTTGCACAGCAAAGGAAACCATAAATAAGACCAAGAAACAACCCTCAGAATGGGAGAAAATATTTGCAAATGAAGCAACTGACAAAGGATTAATCTCCAAAATTTACAAGCAGCTCATGCAGCTCAATAACAAAAAAAAAACAAACAACCCAATCCAAAAATGGGCAGAAGACCTAAATAGACATTTCTCCAAAGAAGATATACAGACTGCCAACAAACACATGAAAGAATGCTCAACATCATTAATCATTAGAGAAATGCGAATCAAAACTACAATGAGATATCATCTCGCACCAGTCAGAATGACCATCATCAGAAAATCTAGAAACAATCAATGCTGGAGAGGTTGTGGAGAAAAGGGAACACTCTTGCACTGCTGGTGGGAATGTGAATTGGTTCAGCCACTATGGAGAACAGTATGGAGGTTCCTTAAAAAACTACAAATAGAACTACCATATGACCCAGCAATCCCACTACTGGGCATATACCCTGAGAAAACCAAAATTCAAAAAGAGTCATGTACCAAAATGTTCATTGCAGCTCTATTTACAATAGCCCGGAGATGGAAACAACCTAAGTGCCCATCATTGGATGAATGGATAAAGAAGATGTGGCACATATATACAATGGAATATTACTCAGCCATAAAAGGAAACAAAATTGAGCTATATGTAATGAGGTGGATAGACCTAGAGTTTGTCATACAGAGTGAAGTAAGTCAGAAAGAAAAAGACAAATACCGTATGCTAACACATATATATGGAATTTAAGGGAAAAAAATGTTATGAAGAACCTAGGGTTAAGACAGGAATAAAGACGCAGACCTACTGGAGAACGGACTTGAGGATATGGGGAGGGGGAAGGGTGATCTGTGACAGCACGAGAGAGAGTCATGGACATATACACACTAACAAACGTAAGGTAGATAGCTAGTGGGAAGCAGCCGCATGGCACAGGGATATTGGCTAGGTGCTTTGTGGCAGCCTGGAGGGGTGGGATAGGGAGGGTGGGAGGGAGGGAGACGCAAGAGGGAAGTCATATGGGAACATATGTATATGTATAACTGATCCACTTTGTTATAAATCAGAAACTAACACACCATTGTAAAGCAATTATACCCCAATAAAGATGTTTAAAAAAAAAAAGATTTCTAAGTGGCAAAAAAAAAAAAAAGTATTAAATAAAATTTGCTCCTGTCACGAAAAAAAAAAAAACAAAAAACAACATAGTAATAATAATACATCATTTAATGTACAGCCCTCTGTACATTAGAATGGGCATTAGAATTGTCATTAGAAAGGGCAAAACAGTTCTTGGAGCTTCTGAGATTCTGTTCCTGGATTATACTCCTCAATTTGGCTCGAATAAAAATTTCCACTTCTTTCTTAGATTGACTGATTGATTTTTCACTGACATCCCCATAAATCCACTCTTGACTTCAACGTTGCCAAGTCCAATTAACACTGTTCTGTTCCTGTCTTGTAATCTTAGCCCCATGCCAATATCCTGGTTTTCCTCCATTTCTTCTAATGGTTCATTCTCAATTGCCTTTACCAACTCTTCTAAACTCGAATAATAAATACTAGAATTACTCAGGTGTATTCATGGCCTCAAATTTTCATGTTGTCACCCATATTAGCTCCTGAGAGCCAAAGGATATTTGTCCTGATTTATCTCTGTTTCAAAAGCACTGGTATTTGACAGAAATGTTTGTAGCTGTGCTTTAAGAGATTTGCTGTGTTTAATGGCCCTGAAATGACTCTGAGTTGACCACAAGAACGTGCCTGCACAGATGAGAGATAAAGGTGTCTGAAAGTTACCTTTGCTTCATTACTATGCTAAGATCTTGAATTTGTACTCTGCTGGGCACAATTTCTGCCATGTGCAAAGGCCTGGAAGATTGTACATGCCCTATCTGCCCCAGGCTGCCCTTGGAAATCTCCACCTCTTTCCTAGAGTCCTGGTGACAGGTCTGCCTCCTACCCCTTAAAACTCCCTTACTCCCCTTCCTTTGAGTAGAAGGTGTTTTCAGAGCACAAGCTCTCCCTTCTCCATTCCTTGATCAACGAATAAAGTTCATGTTCTACTCTACCGAACGTGGTTTCTTTGATTGGCATTTGTGACTCTGGGTAAAGGACCCATTGAGAGGTTACGAACTCATCAGGGATAAGTAACAATCTACAACTCTGTCTCTCCTCCATACATCTAAATCCATCATTTGTATGATTCACAGCCCTTTCAAACAAAATTCTTGATCTACCAAAACCTCCCCTTTCTGTTTTCCTCCTATTTTGATTATCTCAGTAAGTGGCAACTTAATCTATCCATTGCTGAATTGTGAAATCTGGGTGTTATTCTTAATATACTTCCCTCTCCGTATCCGACATACTTTCCATTGCATATCTCTTCAATTCTACATGTGAAATATTTCTTGAATCTAACTGGTTGTCTTCACCTCCATTGCACCTACACTGTTTATACTTCTAATCTAGATGATTGGAAAAGTCTCCTATTTGGACATATTGCTTAAATTCCCTTTCCATTTATCAGCCTGAGTTATTTTTACAAATTACCATTCATATCAGTCTTTCCTCCCACATTACAACTCCCCTGTGCAGTCAATCTTCTCTTCCCATTCTTCCCTAGATAACTCCAAATCACCTTTCATCTCTCAAATCAAATGTTATTTCTTTAGAAAGACCTTTGCTGGCCTCACAATGTAAATTAAATCTTTCTCATTATAATATATAACAGAACCTTTGTGACACATAAATATAATATAAAATGATGTTGAATGATACTTACCATGAAATTTCAGCTGAAGACTGAATCTGAGCATAGGGAACTGTATCCTCCCATTCTAATAGGAGCTGCAGGACTTATTAAGAGATATTAATATTAATTCTTCAACCATAAACCTTATCACCAAACCCTCAGGGTTAAAAGAAGAGAAAGAAAAGAAATAAAGGGGAAAAAAAGATTTTAAGACTCACTGAGCAGAGATTTCCTTCCTCTTTGTAAAGGAGTGGAGTTTGTTCCATAATTCCAAGTCAAATGAGGAGTAAAAACACCATGTTATGACTTCCAAGATTAATGAGATTAGGTACTCTGAAGGCACCAAGTACTGCAACACAACTGGATCATGAATAAAATCCATTTTAAAATGGCTTTTCTTTTATAAATAAGATATATATCTAATGGTAAACAAATGAAACAGATAGAAAATAACGTGAGCTAAGATCAGAGTTATAGGTGGTGTTTAGAAATCCATATGTGTTTCCATAAGAATGCTGGGTCCTGGACAATAAGGACAGTAAGACCTGTGACCTCTGAAAGCCAAAGGAGGTAAACCTGACATATTTGACATGAGAGGAGCTCAAGAGGTCATGTATTGGTTGTATCTTCCTGGAAGAAGCAAACAAAATCTTCTTTGGGGAAAAGTATCTCCATAAGAGAGGACCTCAAAGGTTCAATTACAATAGTCTTAGTCACTGAAGATATTAATCTTTCCCTTCAAATTCTCGCTTCCACAGCTCAGACTTGGGAGAATCCAGAAGCAGAAGAGGAAATTGAAAAAAAATGTATAAGTGAATAAAAAAGGAGAGATATTTTATTGCATATAAGATTAGATATGAGAGTTTGAACTGGATTTGAGATTTTGACTGGACTAGATTTTCTGATGTCTGAAATAAGACTATTCTAGCTTAAAGAGACCTGAAATGTATGGATCTTCCTGAGATGTTCTTATCAATGACTGAGGAAGTGTGATTCATCAGAATATGTTTAATGCCAGTAGTGGGAAAAAAAATAAAGCTGTACTTTAATTGTGTCCAGCTAAGATCTGTCTATTCAATAAATTGTTGCATATATTTCTAAGTATTTTTCTCTAATATCCATCTCTTTTGTTAGATTACAAATTCCTGTAAGAGTAGGAGCTATGTCTGACACTTTCATCAACAAATATTGCATTGGTAACCATTTTTTGAATAATGCTTTCAACTCAGATTTCCAAACCTAGGTAAATGTTTCAGGAAAACCATCATTAAAAAATAAAAAAAAAAAAAATTAAAAAAAACTGACCCCAAGTTAAGTTCTTATAGATGTGTCTTTCACATTTCTATTTCTCCAAACAGTTAAAGAAGAATGGGCATGACAAACAGTGGTATAACTTAAAGACAAGGTAATTCAGACCCAGCTTTGTTTCCTCCTTCATCTGTTAAATGTAAAGCCATAATCCTGGCTTACTCACAGAAGTTAAGTCATTTGATATAGGTTTCAGCTATAGTTATATATTGCTGCATGTTAAACTAGCTCCAAACATTGTGGCTTAAAATAACATTTATTTATTTATTTAATAGACCTTTATTGGAGTATAATTGCTTCACAATACTGTGTTAGTTTCCATTGTACACCAAAGTGAATCAGCCATATGCATACATATGTCCCAATATCCCCTCCCTCTTGAGCCTCCCTCTTACCCTCCCTATCCCGCCCCTCCAGGTGGTCACAAAGCACCAAGCTGATATCCCTGTGCTATGCAGCTGCTTCCCACTAGCTACCTATTTTACATTCTGCAGTGTATATATGTCGATGCTACTCTAACTTCGCCCCAGCTTCCGTCTCCCACCCTGTGTCCTCAAGTCCAGTATGGAGGTTCCTTTAAAAACTAAAAATAGAATTACCATATTACCCAACAATTATTTACTGATGCTCATGCTTCTGTGCTTTGGGAAAGGCTCACCTGGATAGTTCTTCTGCTGTTCTCCTTTGGGGTATCATGTTTGTAGTCAGATAGTGGCTGGGGTTGAGCATACACATGGTTTCCCCATATGTCTAGATCTGGGCTTCTTTACAGGGAAGGTGTATTTCAGAGGGGACAAGCCCCAGTGTTCAAGTGTTTATGAAAACCCTTCTCATGTCACACTTGTTAATATTCCATTGGCCAAGGCAAGTCACATGAACAAGCCCAGAGGTAATGTAATTAGAGACTACACAAGGATGTGAATATCAGAATAGCATGTTCATTGGGGATCTCCAATGAGACATTTAACCACAGTCGCACAAAGAGCTCGGGTTGAACTCAGATTTGTCTGACTCCAGGGTTATCACATGACAACAGTACAATGACTTCTCAGTCATTATGTAGTGCTTTTCTCATTGTAATTTGAAAATCTAGTAATATAAGGGAGAAGAGAAGGATAAGAAAAAAATTCCCTAACTACCACTATTTCTTTGTCTCCTACAGTTCTGTTCTCCTAACCAGTGCTTGAATATACTATTCATACCAGAGGCAGCCAGAGCAGCCTTGAGTCATCTTTCTTTAAAATTCTAGTGATTGTGTTCTCTTTTTCTGTATTTTTCTTGACTCTATTTCTGTTACCTAAAATCTGTTGATAGAACAGATGAGGAGTGAGTTTTCCCCTGGTGCAGGCTCCTTCTTATTCACCTCCCCTAAGTTACAGGAACTCGTATACGCGCACACACACAAACACACACACACACTGTATAGTGTTTGGTACCCAAAGAACCATTTTATTAGATATTTTATACATTTTTTTACTACATGATTGTAATATATCCTCTCTATAGAGGGCTTAGAAATGTTAAACCTAATGCTTATAATATTACTGCAAAAGGTTATTTCTAAGACTAGCCTTAGTTAAAGTAGCTTTATTGAAATGACTTAAATGTACTATGTTTAATATTCTTGTAAGTGATAGCAAATTTTCGCAAAAAGTAGTAGGACATCTTAAAGCCAAAGGCACTATCTACATATGAAATAATGAAGAAAGGAAATGGTGTGGGATGAATTTCAGTGAAAGCTAGCCAATGACATGATCTATTCTGGCAAACCCCAAGTTTAGAAAATGAGTACATGAGGCAGAATTCTGGCAAGATTAGGTAGTATTTGACATTTTTTTTCAAGTGTGAAATATGTTAATGGAAGTAAGATATGGACAAACTTCTAAACTTGTGATAAAACTTTGAACTTTAGAAATGTGTCATATTATAAATACTAAAATCTTTGTTCTAAGTTTTATGCACTTAGCCTTAGTACTCCTTGAAATTATAGAAATATAGAGTTTTACCTATTCATTTTCATTTCTCTAACACTGATATTCCCACTGTGTCGCTAATTATAATAATTACATAGATTCATTTAACCCATGACCTTTGCATATCAAGATCATGCAATATGCTTCATGGGATAATAATCACATGATATTGAAATCTGATACTACACATTTAAGTTGTATGATAGGTGGTTATTTCTAATAAAGAAATTAACATTATAGCTTCTCCCTCACTACATAACATTGAGTTAACAAACCAGTTCATTTAGTCTCCCATGTTGCAGATATAAAATTTATATTTGTAAACAGAGTATCTGCTAGGCAAGATTAATGTATTAGTTTCTTTCTATCCCCAGTTCTGAGTATGCTCCTGACACTTGTTAGGAAGTTAGCAAAACTAGGTGATTTTTTTTTTTAATAATGTGCTTGGGGCACACTATCACCTATTCTGCCTTTTATTAATTTTATTTATTTATTTTTGCTGTGTTGGGTCTTCGTTTCTGTGCGAGGGCTTTCTCTAGTTGTGGCAAGCGGGGGCCACTCTTCATGGCAGTGCATGGACCTCTCACTATCGTGGCCTCTCTTGTTGCGGAGCACAGGCTCCAGACACGCAGGCTCAGTAGCTGTGGCTCATGGGCCTAGTTACTCCGTGGCATGTGGGATCCTCCCAGACCAGGGTTCGAACCTGTGTCCCCTGCATTAGCAGGCAGATTCTCAACCACTGCACCACCAGGGAAGCCGCTATGTTTTTGTTGTCATTGAGCTTGTTTAATATCCCTGGAAATAATCAGTTCAATGCCAGGGAATATACAAAGTATCTACACACTCCATAGATGGTCCGGCTACATTTTATATGACAGAGAGAATTCCAATAATTAATCAGGAAATGAGCCACATGGCCTTTCTTGATTATACACAACTTGGTTTTGGAAAAGCCAAAAAGAAAACAAGCTATTGTTTATCCTTGAAGCCATTTTGTGTTATCAGTTGGCGCCTTTGGCATGAGATAGTATTGATTATAAATGGCACTGCCTAAATTGTAATTGTGCTAGTTGGTTTTGTGATCTTCCTTCTACTAGTAACACCTAGCAAACAGATATGCTACAAGCTTAAATTCCCGAGAAACTGAGAAACTAGTTAAAGGCAGAAGGCTATGAATCCCTGTCTTAGAGACAATTGAATCTCTCTGGTTAAGAGACTAAAAAAACTTCACCAGCCATTTTGAAAGAAATTACATATATTAGCGACAGACAAAATGGTTATAAATTAAGGCCAGTTAACCTATCTGTCAGGAATTACTTATGTCCATGGGAAATCTATTAAATTAAAATATCCTCTATCTGGAACATACAACTTTAGGAAGCTAAGTTTTCTTGGACCTATTTAAGTGTCTGTCAATTTATTAAAAACATTTAAAAATTTTTGCTTTTGATCCTTTGCCTCCAGATACTAAGATGACATTTTGACCTTGAGACACATTTTTCCCTCTACTTTAGATTTTTCTCCTAAGGTAATTAGTGATAGGTGGATTGGTTTTACACAAATATATCTAGTCAGTGTTTTCTTCAACTTTAAACCTGGTTATTTTAAAAAGTATTTCCCGAATGAAAAAAAATCCTTTAGAAAGTCCTTGAAAAAATATCCCTAACACCTTAAATCTCTCATGACAAATTAGATTTTAACATAGTTTTAAAGATATATTTCACTTTTTAACAAACTTCGTTTTGATTTCTCACTTAGATAAAGTCTCGGGCATTTTAAAATTTTACATTCTACTTTTATTCTGTTCTATCATCAATAAAGAATGTTAGATAATATTTTATCACATTTCATTCAAAGCATGTCAACATGGAATTGGTATATTTTGACTTCTGAATTAAAAATGGGTCATAAGTAAATTTCTGCTCTTCTACAAACATATGCATGAGCTCAGGGCAGAACCCTTTTCTTTCACCTTGTCCCCTGACCACATTCCCATTCCTTTCCCTATTTCATTCCATCTGGAGGTGAAATCTCTAGTTTTCTTCATACCCCAACATGTATTCCTTTATCATACTGTGTCCCTCTTTTGTGGATTTTAACATACCAATTTAAAGGGTGTGTTTGCTGGTTGACTATAGCTTCCACAAGAGCAGCGAAAGTTCCATACTTGTCAGTTGCCTGGGGGAACAGATTTTTTTAAATGTGTTTATTGCCTGTGACCAACACTGGGAAGGATGGGATAACATAACAAAATTTATCTTCAGGACACTTATTTTATGCTTTCTATTGCACCTCTCTTCAAACAACCTGGAATGCAAATTAATGAGGTAGATGTGACATCATCCTGCTGTTTCTCTTGTCACCTGAGAATCCAGCTCCCCAGTAGGAAAATGGTTGATTAAGGAATTTGGCCACCTGACAGATTCAGATTAATTACACAAAATGCAAAGTGTTTGTTACCAGGCAAACAGGCTTCCTCAGGCAACAATGTATTTTATATTAAGCTAGGGAAAACCTTGTTGTTTAGGGTTTTTTTTTTTTCAATAGACAGTTAACAAAGGGATAATAATTTACTAAATCAAGGGGGACTGTTCCTTGAAAATACTTTCTTAATAGTCTGTTTTCTATAAAATAGTCTTTCTCTAATTAACATGTTGTTGTTTTTAAACTCTATGACTATCATTTATTTTTTAATAATGGGTGACATTTCCCATCTCAATAGTAATATGATTACAATGCTTTGAGGAAACCTCTCTGTGCTTCATCATTATTGCTATTTTTAAAATCTCAGTCTTGAAAGGATAGTGGTTTAAATAAATTTACCATTTATTTGGGAATAATGAATATAATAAGATGGGTCATTCCCTGAACAAGCAAACATGATTATCTTCATATGTATTTTCAGGCTTCTTTTCAAATGAAAGCATTGCTCTCTAATCAGATTAATTATTATATTTCAGCTTAGGAGTATACTGTCCACTTTTTATTCAGATAAGTACTGAGTTGTTGAACTCATATGTAGAAAATAACTAAGTTTCTGATTTGCCATCTTAATATACTGGAGAATGTGCCAGAGTAAATACTAGGAAGAACTTCAGCTTTCCAATCTCTTCCTACTTTGCTCCACTTATGAGAAAAGTCTCCAGAAGTAGCCAGTGGATTTATGAACTCAGTCATTTGCTATCTGAAATCCCCAAAGACCTGCAATCTATTTGTTTGCCCATTGGAAGGAACTTCAGTTTTCCATCATTTCACTTACAAAAAAAAGCAAATACATCTGCGTCAAAATAACTGACCAGTGCTCTTCAAGATTGTAAAGATCATGAAAGATATGGAAAATCTAAAGCTATACAGATTAGAGATGATTAAATGCAAGATGTGTTTCTGGGACCAAAAAAAATTCTCAGTAGAGACTTTTGCTTAAAATAAAACAAAACTAGTGAAATTAGAGTAAATTATGTAGTTAATAAGCATTATACAGATGATAATTACTAGCTTTTATAATTGTAAGATGGCTATGTAAAATCTTCACATCAGGAAAAACTGGGTGGGGGAATACAAGAACTCTGTATGATTTTGTCACTTTTGTATAAATCTAAAATTCATTCAAAATGGAAGGTTAAAAATAATTTTTTAAAAAATGAGTATGGTCTCCTTTCTTTAAATGGGCATTTCCCAATCCTGCAACAACATATCAAAATTTGTTTAAAGTCAGTCTATATTATTTTTTAAAATGCCAAAATCACAATACAAAATCCTATTTTATTCTTCATGCAAGTGTTTTATTTACCAGAATGTGTAATTTAGAGGAGATCTTATTCAACAATGCAACATAAAATGATTAGTGACTTTATTCTTTGTTTTAATTTTAGACGTTATTGAAAATCCAGTTCCAAATATGTTGAAAAACATGGAATTGTCATTCTTAAAGTTGGTTCATTCAATACAGAATATACTATAAACTAAGGAACAAACAGTAACAAAGACTCCCAGGCCTCTGACTGCCTCCTCAAACTTCTCTCAGTAAGACAGGGGAGACTGTATAGTAATTGGCCAGTTGGTTGAGCAACACTTCATCAAGGAAGAAAGCTGGAGGGGATATCCTGCTGACAGTGAGTCTTGCTGGGGATGGGCTGTAAGAATTTTTATTCCTCAAGACGTAGCAGTAAGATCTTCTCCAAAGAAGACATACAGATGGCCAAAAAGCACATGAAAAGATGTTTAACATCACTAATTATCAGAGAAATGCAAATCAAAACTTCAATGAGGTATCACCTCACACCAGTCAGAATGGCCATCATCAAATGGTCCACAAAAAATAAATGCTGGAGAGGGTCTAGAGAAAAGGGAACACTCCTACACTGTTGGTGGGCATGTAAGTTGATAAAACCACTATGGAGAACAGTACGGAGGTTCCTTAAAATTCTAAAAATAGAACTACCATATGATCCAGCAATCCCACTCCTGAACATGTACCTGGGGAAAACCATAATTCGAAAAGATACATGCACCCCAATGTTCATTGCAGCACTATTTACAATAGCCAAGACATAGAAGTAACCTAAATATCCATCAACAGAGGAATGGATAAAGAAGATGTGGTACATATATACAATGGAATATTACTCAGCAATAAAAAAGAATGAAATAATGCTACTGCAGTAACATGGATGGACTTAGACATTTTCATACTAAGTGAAGTAAGTCAGACAGAGAAAGACAAATACCATATGATATCACTCACATGTGGAATCTAATTTTTAAAAAATGATACAAATGAACTTATTTCCAAAACAGAAACAGACTTGCAGATATCAAAAACAAACTTGTGGTTACCAAAGGGGAAACATGGGGTGGTGGATACATCAGGAATTTGGGATGAACATACACACACTACTATATATAAGATAGATAACCTACAAGGACATACTGCATAGCACAGGGAATTCTACTGAATATACTGTGATAACCTGTAAGAGAAAAGAATCTAAAAAAGAATGAATATATGTATATGTATAGCTGAATCACTTTGCTGTACACCTGAAACTAACACAATATTGTAAATCAACTATACTCCAATAAAATTTTAAAAAAAGATGTAGCATTATGGAAATTACTTAATTAATCCTCCAGACTTGAGGATCAGCACAGATCTGACATCTTGCCTTTGAGAACCACTAAGACCTTACAGAAGTAAGATCCTCTTCAGGGATTATCAACTGTTTTGGTTAAAATAAAAAGAGTAAAAGTTTTAGGCTTACAGGCTATAGGGTCTTTTTCACAGCTACTCATGTCTGCCATTGTCTACTGAAAGCAGTCATAGACAATAAGAAATCAAGCATGCTTGTGTTCCAATAACAGTGTATTTACAAAAGCATGTGATGGGCTGATTTCTGGCCCATTGGTTATAGTTAGTGGACCTCTGCTCTATTTCTTAGTCTCTTTTATAAAAAGAATGACTTACCACCTAAAGTTCTAAGCTATAAAATCAACAAACTTTTTGAGATGCTTAGCCATGAAAGTGGCCTAGAGAATCCTCTGAGATATACTTAGACCAAAGGTCATGGAAACTTTATTTGAGCACTTGATTGTACATCCTCCATTTTAATGTACCTTTGTTACATCATAAACAAGGTTATAGAGTAGTTCTGTGTACAAGCAAAATCATTGACTTTTGAAACAGGCCAAGTTGTATTCTAGTTTTGAATATCACTTGCTAGTTGGACAATTTTTTAAAATTCTTGAACTTTAGTTCCTTCATCTATAAAATAAAATGCATTCCTTAAAAGGTAAGAATGATGACAATGTGTAAGTAGATTGTACATGAAATAGGGTCCTCTATTTTCCTGTAATTTAATGTGAGATAACTTTCAAGGAAGATTATTCCAACATTTCAAAGGTAATAAAATAACTGAAATCTTGAATTTAATCTCTCAGAGAGAATTTCAGGCAATTCCAGTACATAATATCCAGCTACTCTTCCTAACAGTCTCTGTTTTCTTTTCCACAAATTCTTTCCACCTCTCAGTAGCTGAAGAACCTCTCTCATAATAAATCCCCAATCTTCTCAGGCAATTCTTCCTTTTTATCCCTCCTTTCCCAGCTGTTTATTAAGGATGTTGATCTGACATCTCTGGCTTTTCTTTATTTCTCTCTGATCTACACATTTCCTTTCACTATGATTGACAATTTACTTATTTTCTATGTTAATAAATTAATGTTATTTGCTCTAACATTAATTTATTAATGTTATTTATTAATTTTATTCAGAGCTTTTCTCTGAATAAAAGCTCTATGAGGGGGCTTCCCTGGTGGCGCAGTGGTTGAGAGTCCACCTGCCAATGCAGGGGACATGGGTTCGTGCCCCGGTCCAGGAAGATCCCACATGCCGCAGAGCCGCTGGGCCTGTGAGCCATGGCCACTGAGCCTGCGCATTCGGAGCCTGTGCTCCACAACGGGAGAGGCCACAACAGTGAGAGGCCTGTGTACTGCAAATAAATAAATAAATAAATAAATAAAGCTCTATGAGGGCAGGAATGTTTTCTCTTTTGTTCATTTGATATGTTTCACATACACAGAACAGTGTCTAGTTCAGAACAGGTACTTCATAAATATTGTTGAACAAATGAATGAATGAATTATTCCAATTTTATATTACAGAGGTCCTAGGAACCAGTCTAGCAAAGACAAAATTCTTCTTATGTTAGAAGGAAAATAGGAAAGAAGAGAAATTGTGATGGAAAATTCAAATTTATTTTGAGGCCAGGGGCTACTGAAACAACTTACACGTTAGGATATGCTGACCTCAGTTTTAACATATAAAGCTTGACAACAATAAGCCTCATAACAAGTAGGAGTTTTTCTACATACCCTGTATAATAATATTTTATTATACAGATTTATGACATCTTAAAATCTTTTCACAAAAAATCTTACTACCTAAAATCAATAAAAAACAAGACTGATTTTATGAAACAATAGATTTTAAGACATTGAATATAAGGTAATAAAGGACAGTGATCTCTGAAAGACAGGACATGCAAAGGTAAGTCCTAGATTGCCTTGACTTATTGCCTAGAGACAGTTTCCAAGTAATAGCATGGAGAAGGAGAACTCAGTTGGAGCCATGAGTAAGGAACCCTGCTGGAACCCAGCAGTCAGTCTCCCTGAGTTTAGGATACTGAGTTAGGAGTCCAAGGAGAACAAACAGGCAAGAGTTAAAGGGAAGAGTAACAGGGAAGAGACAGGAGTACAGAGCGAGAACTCTGGAGATCTGCAGAACCTTCCTCTGAAGACTAATCAGTGCATTCGTGTGAGGAATCTACCCAAGAAAGAGTCACTAGGAAAGATTAGAGAAAACCATTTCCAGCACTCACATATGACTGGTAATAGTGCCTGATCACACCAGTAGTGGAAAATCATATAATTCATGAGACACTGGGTTTAGTACTCAGAAAGGTTTTGCCTCAGTAGTGGCACAAAATTAGCCCTAACTAAACGTTCCCCTGGTTCTCCCTAGGATACTAAAAAGCAAGACCAAAGAAGATCAAACTGTCTCTAAGTAACTAAACTCTATCTCAGAAAACATTTTCAAGAATATTTAGAAGAATACAAAGGTATATAGCACCCTGAAATTTAAAATTTACAATATTTAGCAAATAAAAATTATGAGGTATGCAGAGATGCATGAAATACAACACAAAAATAAGAGAAAAATCAATCAAAACCTATACACAAATGACACAGATGATATGTCAGGTAGAAAAAGGCATTAAAATAGTTATTATAACTCTATTCCATTTGCTCAAGGAGCTAGATGAAAGGTTGAGACATGGAAGATACTAAAAAAAGATCCAAATAGAACTTCAAGAAAATACAAACTAAAATGTCTGAGATGAAAAATGCACTAAATGGGATTAATAGCAGATTAGATGTTACAAATGTTAGTGAATGAAAAGATATGGCAATGAAAAATTTAAAAGAAACACAGACATTTAAAAAGAATTAAAAGAAATGAATAGAACATCAGTTAGCTGTGAGACAACTTTAAGCATCTTATTTTATGTATAATTACAGTCTCTGAAAGAAAGGCGAGAAAAAAGGGGATAGAAAAATATGAAAAGAAATAATAGCTGGAAACTTTTCAAATTTGATGAAAATTATAAATTCATAGATATAAGAAGTTCAATCAACCCAAAGCAAAGGAAAACATGAAGAAAATTGCACAAAAGCCAAATTACTTAAAACCAGGGAAGATACTAAAAGAAAACTTAAAAATGTTTCATATATACAAAAGCTGAAAAAATTTATCACTGGCAGACTTACAGTATAATCAGTATTAAAGGGAGCCCCTCAAGCAGAAGGAAAATCATACCAGGTAGCAATCTGGATCTGCAAAAAGAGAACCAGGAGTGGCAGATATGGTAACTACTGGGTAAATATAAAATACTTTTCTCTTCTAATTTTAATCTCGTCAACCAAAACTTCACAAATGCTCTGTTTATTTGGATTCTGCTTCCTAACATTTCTTTTTGTTCTTTTTTATCTATCTTTAAAACTATGAGTTAGTCAGAAAATAACTCAATAGTAAGATTGTTCTAACCAGTACAACTAAGAAGTGCCTGGAAAAATGCTTTGTGGATGCAGCATGAATGCAATTTATTAGCTTGAATACAAATGGGGCATGGCCCTCTGCATCCCTAAGGTCACCCTGATTGTTACCCAGACTTACTGTCTTCTTTCCAATAAATACAATTCCTCCATGTTTGCCTTATTAGATTACTTTAGGTTCATGAATTTCTTCAGAGAGTAGCTTTATCTCTACTTGTTTTACTACTACTGGTGCTGATTATACATCCTAAATTAGAGAAAAGGTGAAACAAATCAACATTCTACTCACCTTCCTCATTCTGATGATAACTCAGGTGGTCATACTGAACTAGACAACAACATTGACATCTGAAGTTCTTCCTCTGGGCCCCATTCCCACACTCAGTCTCTCCACTTTTCATTATCTTTCTATTTACATCGTAAAGACACTTTCATATCTCTCTGACAGGTTCCACTGAAAGTCAGTTTACATTTTATTTTTAGCATTTTTAAAAATCAATCAGAAAAAAAAAACAGTATGGGAATGACACAAAAGCGTAGATGAGAGCTGATTTCTAATAAGGCAACAAGACATTAAGGTCATGGAAATATTTAGACTTCCAGTCTCTGAATAACACACAGTATCTTTTTCAAATTGCCTAAGGCATTGAAACTCTGGGGACTGTACAATCTGCAGCAATCAGCAGAAAAGTCATTAAACAAAGCATTATCCAAGACCCATATGAAGCATTCTTCTAGAGGTATTTTTACAGAAAATACATTTACGTTATTTGCTAATTATCACTCATTTAACAAGCATTTTGAGCACCAACCCTGTGTTGGTCTTTGTTTTCAGCACTATAGATTCAAGCATAAATGAGATATGACTTTGCTCTAAAGGAGCTCACAGTCTTGGCGAAACACACAAGTTGGATAATTAAAACAAATTTGTAAGTTATATAAATGGTATCAATTCATGCAATCACTGATTTGACAAACATCTATTATGGTGTCATGTGTTTAATTGTACCCCACCAAATTTCATATGTTAAAATCCTAAATCCCCAGTATTTCAGAATGTGACCTTATTTGGAGAGAAGGTCTTTATGGAGATAATCAAGTTAAAGTGAGGTCATAAGGGTTGACCCTAATCCAACATGATTGATGTCTTTATGAAAAGATGTTTGGTCACAGAGATATGTACAGAGGACAATGATGTGCAGATACAGGAAGAACACCATGTGATAATGAAGATGGCTATTTACAAGCCAACTTCCCTCAAAGTCCTCAGAAAGAACCAAATCTGCCAAGTCCTTGACCTCAGATTTCTAGCCTCCAAAATTGAGACAATACATTTTTGTTGTTTAAGCCAGCCAGTTTGTGGTACTTTGTTATGGCAGCCCTGGCAAATTAATACATATGGGATAGGTACTTTACTATGTGCTATGAGTACCTGAAATGGTGATGTGAGAAGACAACTTGCCTTTAGGAACTTTAGACCTAAGGATAAATCAGTTAATCTGTATTATGATTAAGTAATCATAATACAGAATACCTGCTGTAATGAATCAGCAGAGAGTGCTACTGGAGCACAGGGTAAACTAAATTAGGCTAACATCTAGAGTGAGATATCAAAAATCAGTTGTAGTCAACTAGAAAAGGCCAGGAAAATGATATCACACGTTTTTGCGGTACAAGGGCTTCTCACTGTTGTGGCCTCTCCCGCTGCGGAGCACAGGCTCCGGACGCGCAGGCTCAGCGGCCATGGCTCACGGGCCTAGCCGCTCTGTGGCATGTGGGATCTTCCCGGACCGGGGCGCGAACCCGTGTCTCCCACATCGGCAGATGGACTCTCAACCACTGTGCCACCAGGGAAACCCTGATATCACGTGTTTAAAGGTAGAGGGGACTGTCTTCATATTAATACAAAAGGCATGAACTCCCATTTGGTGGTTGGGTCTGTACATCTTCTCTTCCTTGTTGTATTATTTCATCTAAATTTTAAGCTTAGAAATGTATGATAAAAGTCTTTGCAGAACCTGTGGCAATTGAGTTATGTGTGTATATTTGTGCAGCATCAATCTATCAGATTATATTATTGATCTACATTATGGTCTACGATTTCTACTCAAAACTCAGTTGCAACAAATTCTACAATATTACCTCCTGATACCTTCTTCTCCCATTGCGGAGCACAGGCTCCAGACACGCAGGCTCAGAGGCCATGGCTCACGTGCCCAGCCGCTCCGCTGCATGTGGGATCTTCCCGGACCGGGGCACGAACCCACGTCCCCTGCATCGGCAGGCGGACTCTCAACCACTGCGCCACCAGGGAAGCCCTCCTGATACCTTCTTAAAGAACTCCATTTCTATAGAGCCACGCTACTTTTCCTACACATTCTCATTCCTGTATTTTTGTTTATGGCATCATGCCTGAAGTGCTCTTTCTCCTGTTATTCAAATTGAGCTCAGCTCCTTCAGTTTAATCTTGTTTCTGACCTCTCCAAAAACATCTATCTACAATGATCATTCCCTCCAGTGGATCCCTGAAGAACTTAAAATAACACAGAACTTACAATGAATCCATAGAGTTTACTTGGTATTGAGTATTATTACCTCAGATATAGGGCAGTAGATATAGAAGTAGACATATAGATATACATATAGACACAGAAGCAGAGGTATAGATACATATACATCTGTTGATATATCACCTTGTATTGCTAACTAGATTGCAAATTCCTTGAAATTATATCTGATTATTCTTCACAACTTTTATATACTTAGGCCATCTTTCTTTGATGATGATGATTTTCTATGGTCTAATGGTCAACAAAAGTTATATATATATAGCTTTTATATATGTACCACAAATTTATATTTTTAATTTAAAATTAAATTAATTTTATTTAAATTAATTAACATTTTGTTTGTCACTCACATTTTTTACCAAAAGTAATGCAAATGTATTTGCTGATAATATTTAAAGCTGCTTAATTTATCTCTTAATGACTCATAAAAAGTCTGGATTATTTAAATGGTAAGTGGTTCTTCATAGGCAAAAGTAATCTGCCCATCTCAGAAAAAAAAATACAGGAAAATAATGTGTAATATCATTAGCCAAGTTCAAGCTGCATGAACTATTGTAACTAGGAAGAACACCTCTTGTATTCTATAGAGAACAGTCTTCTAAAAAAGAACTTCATAGAATTTAGTGTGTGAGATGTATCAAGTTTTATGACATAAGATATTATGCTTAAAGACACATAAAATAATTTTAATATCAGTGTATCAGTCTCCAAAAGAGATCTTTCCATAGTTATGTATCAGGAGACCTCTCCTGAAAATATTTTGGTTTTTCATTATTTTTACTGTTTACTGTAAAGTAAATGTCAAATTACTTGAAAAGAATCAAAAACTAATAAATGTAATTTTCATACGATAAAGTATATTTGGTGTCTATAATAGGGAAAAATATCAAAATCAGACTCTGTATAATAGAGACTGAAATTAATTTTTGACCTAACTGTAACTGAATAAGAAAATCACTAAAAATGATGAGATTAACAGAGGAAATTTCAGTTTAGTATTTATATATGTATATTATTACAAGAATTTCCTATTTTTACTTTGCTCTTTTCAATATGATGGATCACATAGAATGTGGCTCATTCTTTCAGATACTTTTTTTGAATATATTTGAGGAGAACAAATAGAATTGTGGGATAAGGAAATGGATAGACTTCTCCCAGTCTAAATAAACTAGCCAGGACTAGCACTAGGCCTTGCTAGTAGTAGATATTGTATCATTGTCTCTTTAATTGAAACTTTTCTATTTAATTTTCTTAGGCAGCTTTTTCTGGATATTTAAGACTGTTGCCATCTGAAGGATGCAAACCTCTCTAATAAGGGCCTGTTGAGAAGAGCCTGAACAGTCTATGTTCATGCTAGGCAAGTGCAAGACAAATTTTGCTTCATCCGAGGAACAGGAATATGCCCTTCTTGGATAATGAGAACCAAGTAAATTTCTATGTGACTTCCAGACTTCTCAGGTGGCTCAATAAAGCTTTATCAAGTGCACTCTATGTGAGCCACTGCATTAGATTCTAGGGATACTGAAGGTCAGTGAGCATCCTCCTGGACTCATAGAGTTAATTGTCGTGTAAGGAAACAAGCTAACATAAGACTGTAAGAGTGTGTTTTAAAATCAATAGTGCTTCACTTCATCTGCTTTTGAGTTCTTCCTTGTGGAAGTGAGTATGAGAAGGACAAAATAAAGCTGAGCCTGAGAGAATGAGAAAAAAATTTCAGCGGGAACTATACAGAAACCGGGCAATATATTTAAAGAGTTTTGACTATTAGATTATCCAAAATATTCTCCAGAGAGCTCTATTCATTTAGAGGCTGAGAGTGGAAATGACTAAATTCCAAGAAGCTGAACAGAGGGAGATATAATTTACATTTCCCTTCCCTTTTCTCTCTTATTTTTGATGTACTCATTTTCACTCATGATTAATCCTACTACTATAATTCATTTCATTGAATTCATATGGTCCCTTTATCATTTTATGGAATAAAACTGGACCATGTGCTTAAATAGCATTGCTACCTATGCCATCAAAAAGATTTTGACTTAAATTTTAGAACAATTATTGCATTTCCTCCCATTGGTGAACCCACTGTTCATCCTCAATACAGTGATGAATGTGCCTGACAGCCTCTTAATAAGAAGGTGATGAGCCTTTCTATAAACATATCCAATGTAGTGGCAGTTTATATCTGAACAAAAAAGTCTGTTTGACTCTAAATCTGCATTTTTACTAATTTGTTATCATCTTCTACCGTGTTATACTGTCTCTAGATCTATCATATCAGAAAAATAAAAAAAATGATGTAAAGCCCAAGTTTCTATGTCTATATACAAACTCCATAGTGTATACCGTGCCTATTATTATGATCGTGTGGACTAATTCCTATAGTTATAATTGTCATGTATACTGCCTTTCAAGTTCTATGATATGGTATCATTCATTCTCAGTTTGTGCATAGATCTTACATTTGTATCATTCATTCTCAGTTTGTGCATAGATCTTACATTTGTCATTCTAATAACAATAATATTTCTTTAATTTAATATAGCACTATCTGCTTAGCATTCTTCTCACAATTGGTCATTTGGACTTTTTCTTTTAATTTTTCAGTTATATAATGCAGTTATAAGCATTTTTAACATAGAGGCTTTTCTTCCTTCTTGCATTATTCCCGTGGGATAGGCTTTAAAAAATGGTATTACTAGGTAAAAAAAAAATCATGATTTTTATTATTTCTGTAATGAGTTGTCAACTTGCTCATCCAAAATATTGCACCAATTTATGGTGCCACCAGTCATGTAGGAATCTATTTCCTCCCACTCAGCCTGTAGATGTTAAGTTTCTGTCAATTAAAAAGATTTTTCTTGTATACCAGAATGATGTAATATATCCTGTGTTCTTTAGCATTTTCCTAATTTATTAGTTATCTGGACTTTTAAAAGGTACTTGTTTAGTGTTCATGACTCTTTGTCTGTTCACAGTGCCTGGCATATAAAAGGTGATAAGTTTTCATTGAATGATTAAATAAATGAATGAATAATTCTTTAACCATTTATCCACTATGTTTGCGTTTTACACTTTAGATCCAAATACAACCCTCACATACTTTAGAGATCAAACATATGTTTGTTATATTTCTGAGAAAAATGTATCCCGTTACCTTTTTTCTCATTATGTTAAGTTTACTTAACTTTTACACATAATCAGAGGTACATACATTTTATTATGTGAATGATCAATGACTATTTCTTCCTCAGTCTTGAAGCATAAAATGTCTTCTTAGTACAGCTGGGATATGTATAAAATTCTATTTTATTATTAACTGCTTTTTAAAAATTTCAGCTCTACTGAGGTAAAATTGATATATAAAATTGTAAGATATTTAAAGTGTACAGCATAATGCTTTTTTTTGGCCATGCCACATGGCTGCCGGGATCTTAGTTTCCCCAAACAGGGATTGAGCCCACACTCTCAGCAGTGAAAGCGTCAAGTCCTAACCTCTGAACTGCCAGGGAGTTCCCTACAGCATGATTATTTGATATATGTATACATTTTGAAAAGATTCCCCCATCTACTTAATTAACACATCCATCACCTCACATATTTGTTTTTTTATTTGTGTGGTTGAGAACATTTAAGCTCTACTCTCTTAGCAAATATCAATTATACAATACAATGTGATTAACACTAGTCATCATGTTTTACATTAGATCCCGAGAACTTATTCATCTTACAGCTGAAAGTTTATACACTTTCACCAACCACTCCCTATTTCCCCCACATCCCAGATCTTGACAACCACTTTTCTACTCACTATTTCTATGAGTTTGACTTTTTTTTTTTTTTCAATTCCACATGCACATGACACCATGCAGTATTTACCTTTTTCTGTCTGGCTTATTTCACTTAGCATAATGTCTTCAGGTTCCATCCATGTTGTTGCAAATGTAAGGACTTCCTTCCTTCTCACGGCTAAATAAAATTGCATTGCGTCTCTTGTTATCAGGAGATAACACTTGCTTTCTCTTGTCTTCTTGTTAGTAGCCATTCTACTAGATGTGAGGTGATATTTTATTGTGGTTTTGATTTGCATTTCTCTGATGATTAGTAATGTTGAGCACCTTTTCATGTACCCATTGGCCATTTGTATATCTTCTTTGGAAAAATGTCTATTCTATTTTTCTACCCATTTTTAATCAGGTTGTTTGGGGGTTTTGTTTGTTTGTTTGTTTTGCTATTGAGTTGCATGAGTTCTTTACAAATTTTGGATATTAACCCCTTATCAGATAGATGATTTGCAAAACTTTTCTCCCATTCTGTAGGTTACCTTTTAATTTTTTTGACAGTTCCTTTGCTGTTGCAGAAGCATTTTAGTTTGATGTAGTCCCACTTATTTATTTTTTGCTTTGTTTCCTTTGCTTTCGGTGTCAAATCCAAAAAATCTTTGCCAATACAAATGTCAAAAATCTTACCCTCTATGTTTTCTTCTGGGAATTTTATGGTTTCCATTCTTACATCCAAGTCTTTAATATATTTTAAGTTGACTTTTTTGTGTTGTGTAAGATAGGGACCCAGTTTTGTTCTTTTTCTCATTGCTTTTAAAAATGCTTAAATCTATAATATACTTAGAATATATTGAAAAGCATAATATCAGATTTTAATTAGATATAATAGTTTTCATAATGATAGCCACATTTTCCTTATATAATTTACTAAATACTTGTTTTAAATGTTTGTCAAAAACAAACTGACATAATGATTAGGTTAAGTCTCATGTATAAATGGAGAAAATAATAGTACTGGCTTAATAGGATTGTTAAGAGAATTAGAGGAGATGGCGCTTACAATGTGCTTAGGACAGTGCACGTCTGTAAGAGTTCAGTACGTGTTAGTGGTTATCCCTGCCTCAGTACCATCAGATATGACCTCAACAAAGTGCAATAAAGTATTAGCTTTTAAAGTTGTTTTTCAATTATATTTCCATCATATTTAATATGTTTTAACACAATATGGATTATTCTGTATGACTTATTTTTGAATTTACTGTTGTTTCTTTACAATATGGATTTTTATATCATTTTTTAATTGAAATATAGTTGATTTACAATGTTGTGCCAATCTCTGCTATACAGCAAAGTGGCTCAGTCATACACATTATTTTTTTTATATTCTTTTCCATTATGGTTTATCACAGGATATTGAATATAGTTCCCTGTGATAGTAGGACCTTGTTGTTTATCCATTCTAAACATAATACTTTGCATCTACCAACCCCAAACTCCCAGTTCATACCACTCCCTCCCCTCCCTACCCCTTGGGAAAGAACAAGTCTGTTTTCTATGTCTATGCAAATGTAAGCTGATACAGCCACTATGGAAAACAGTATGGAGGTTCCACAGAAAACTAAAAATAGAATTACCATATGATCCAGCAATCCCACTCTTAGGAATGAACCTGGACAAAACTATAATTCAAAAAGATACATGTACCCCTATGTTCATAGCAGCACTGTTTACAATAGCCAAAACCTGAAAACAACCTAAATGTCCATCAACAGATGAATGGATAAAGAAGATGTGGCACATGTATACAATGGAATATTACTCAGCCATATAAAGAAACAAAATTGAGTTATTTGTAGTGAGGTGGATGGACTTAGAGACTGTCATACAGAGTGAAGTAAGTCAGAAAAAGAAAACCAAATACCATATGCTAACACATATATATGGAATCTAAAAAAAAAAATGGTTCTGAAGAATCTAAGGGCAGGACAGGACTAAAGATGCAGATGTAGAGAATGGACTTGAAGACACGGGGAGGGGAAGAGTAAGTTGGGACGAAGTGAGAGAGTGGCATGGACATATATACACTACCAAATGTAAAACAGCTAGCTAGTGGGAAGCAGCCACATAGCACAGAGAGATCAGCTGGGTGCTTTGTGACCACCTAGAGGGGTGGGATAGGGAGGGTGGGAGGGAGATGCAAGAGGGAGGAGATATGGGGATATATGTATACGTATAGCTGATTCACTTTGTCATACAGCAGAAAGTAACACACCATTTTAAAACAATTATATTCCAATAAAGATGTTTTAAAAAATAAATAAATAATAATTTTTTTTAAAAAAAAGATGTGGTACATATATACAACAGAATACTACTCAGCCAGAAGAAAGAACAAAATAATGTCATTTGCAACACGACATATGCAACTAGAGGTTATCATACTAAGTGAAGTAAGTCAGAAAGAGAAAGACAAATACCACATGATATCACTTATATGTGGAATCCAAAATATGGCATAAATGAACCTATCTACAAAACAGAAACAGACTCATAGACCTATATCATTATTTCATAAAAATCATTTTCATACCTATGTAATGATTGATCATCTATATGCCCAATAAATTGGGTAAGCATTACTTAATTTTTGAACATTTAAGTTGTCCAATTGTTCACTATTATGAATAAATCTTCATGATACTTCTTGCATGCACATCTTTGTCTATATCTCATATTATTCCCCTTTGGATAAATTGCTAAAAGGAGCATTATTGAGTTTGATCTCCTTATACTTACTGTGTTGCTTTTCATAAAAGTTGACCTAATTTATGATACAAACAGAAGTTCCTGTCTCACTACTACCTTGCCAACATTAAGTGTATTTTTAAAACCTTTGCCAGCTTGATGATATAAAAATGGTATCTCATTGTTGTTTTAATTTTAATTTGATTCCTAGTGAGTATCAACATTAGATACGCTTATTAGCCATTTCAGTTTTCTCTTTTGCAGAGTTTCTATAGGCAAATAAGACCTTCTTGCTTATTTATATATGTAGGGTCTTATGTTTTCCTTTTTCTTTTATAATAATTCTTTAAATTTAAAACATTTTCTGGAGTTTACTTTTAATTAATTTTATGCTGTTTCTTAACATACGGTTATTTCACCCAATCTCAAAATATTTTGAGGACTTTCCATCAATTGATTTATGATTTTAATGTGCCGTTACATCCACAAGTCTTTCAACTGTGCCTTCAACTGGTTGTTACATTTAAATTTCTACATTTACAATTATCTTAACAAGGCAATTTTTTGTATATTGTTTAATATGAAGATCTAATAAATTTTCCCTTTAGCCAACAAATTGTTCCTCTCATTATTGACTGAATGCTCCTTTTTCTACCCTCTTTTTTTATGATGATACTACTTTCATAATGTAGAAGTTTATTTTTATAACTATTTTCCCTTAATAATAATATCACATACATTAATCATAAAATTATTAGCAAGTGCCATTAGGAACAAAATCAAATTACCAGTAACTTTACAAAACCCAGAGATAGTCTCTCTAAAAATGCTGGTACATATTTTTCTAAAGATATAGATTAATCATAGACCAATTTAGTTTAGAAATACAATATAATACTGTACACTTTTAAACCTTTATTCTTTATTGAACAAACATTGATTTTCCTCCTAATCTGTTTCAGACATTGAGGTAAGTGTTAGGAATAGTGGTGGAGTTGACAGAGACTGCAGTCATACAGCTTTTCAGTAAAAGTTAATAGTAAAAAATAAAATAAAATCACACGAGCAGTGCATTGTTCCATTTATAAGTGTGACAAGGGAGCAAAGGAGAATGATTCAAAAGAATGTAACAGAAGAACCTTAGATTGTCTAAGTATTCTGGAAAGATGCCTCCTTGTTTTAAGCTCTCAAGGATGACCAAAATTGGATAAACCTTTCTATACTGTGGTGGTTTCTCTAAAACTATCAGGGAAAAAAAAACTCAATTTGAACTTTTGTCAGAACTCTTGCAGGGAATGTTGATCCACAGATTGAGATCCAGGATGCCAATTCTAGTTATTAGATTTATTTGAGGAAATACCCAAACAAAACTGATTTCTAGATTACTACACTTGATAAACTATTGGAAAGATATATTTTTAGTACTTAGTTTAAAATGTGGAGAAAGAATATTTGCTTTACAAAACCATTTTAAGAAAGGTTTCCTCAAAAATAGTTTTATGACCTCCAGAAGCATTCAAAGCAGAATTTGATATACAAAAATGTAATTTATTTGCAGTTCTTGAAAACCATAATTCTAAGGTAAAATAAGATTAAATCTATTTCAAACAGTTGTAAAAATGTCATTTTCATTGGTTTTTATCTCATTCCACTGTAGCTGGCATTCTAAATTGTGTTCATGTTTTCATGAACATCAGTACCTGTAGAGTAACCTGCAGAGCCAGAACGCTGATGTCTCAATAAAGATGTCCTCCAGCAATATGTGGCCAAAATTTATGTGGTAGGAGAAAAGGCAGTAGCGTTGAAATTAAGTGATCCAGGTTTGAGCCTCTGCCTTGATACTTATTAGTCAAGTGACCTTAAGGAAGTCATTTTACTTTTCTGAATGGATTTCTTCTTCTGTAAATTAAAGTACTGGCCTAATTCACAACACCATTGTGAATCTTACATGAGATTTGTGAAAGCAATTTGAAAAGCAATCAGCCCTTTGTCCTTTTATGTTCTTCATGGTTTATGGATAGCTTTAATCGCCATATACTTTATAGCAAAATTATCTGTTTTGCAAATTATTTAGGAATTTGATCATTGGGAGTGTTATCTTCAGTGTGTTGAATAGCTATAAAATGCAAATTTGCGGCTTATCTTTACGTCCTATAAATAAAATCCAAGTCACCCTTTGGTAAATTTTAACTGTTATTGGCAACTATGTATACAACCTTAGCTCTACTTCGGTAGAAAGAGACTGTGAAGGCAATCGAACACAATAGTTATGTCCGCCATGGTTCACAATTATGGAAACACCTGGGCCAAATAAAAGAGAGATTTCTGTTGATTCACTATGATAATTCATGAGACTCAAGGGCCCTCCACACATTTCAATCCTTGCCAGAAAGTAGGAAAATGACTTTCAAATGACTGCAGAGTGAAGCAAGAATGAACTCACTCAAAAAATACCTCTTAAAATGACTGTTTCAAAAGAAACACTGCTTGTAATGAACAACTGTGCCACTCGACTTTACAACAATTTTATGTGTTCTATTAAAACACTTGTTTTAAAAGTTTCAGTGTGGATCTATGAGCATGCTGGGAAACTGAGAGCAGCTTCTGCTACATTGATATGTTTTTCTATGATTCCAGGAAATTGTTTTCCATATAAGAATAAATATTTTTCCTTATTAAATATCAAAAGGAAAGTCCATGCTCAGTTTCCTACATTGTTGTTATTTAAAATAATCTGACTACACAAGCAGATAATGAAAGTCTTACAGGTTTATCTAAATCCCAAATATGTTAAACGCCACAAATAATATGTCATAAATTTTTGCTTATGTATATTGGATTTCTGGACCATGAGCATTCTAATCTTCAAATAGTACCTTGCAAGATTTAGACACTTCAAGATTTAGAAAAAAGCCAATATTAGTTACTTCTATTTTAGGCATTCCTCACATTGGTTAGAGGACCAAACTCTCAAAAACATTCTTTATGTCCAATTCATTTCTAATTCTGCTTAGAATGTTAATCACAAACATTTTTTTTCGAGTTATTACTATGCACCTCTGTTCTGAGTGCTTTAATTTAGTGTCTTTTCAATCGTTATTACATCCAGGTACAATCAGGATATTCATTTTACAGATGAAGCATTAAGGTTTATAAAAGTTAAATAACTACTCAGGTTGTAAAAATAGGATCCATACCCAGGTCTGACTCACAGTCTAAGCTATTCTGTCTAGAAGTGAGGCTCAAGGAGAGAAATGAGAAGTAGAAATACAACTTACTAATTATATAGAAGAAGAGAACCTCTAACAGTTACTGGGATTAACTATATTTCAGATCAGTCATTTTACTAGTAAGTAATTAAAGTTGCTCAAAAGGCCAAAGAGTTGTTATTACTAGCTATCATGCTTAGAAGATATACAATAGCAATATTTGCAGATAAAGAAATTAAACTAATCTAAGATTCTCAGACCCAATAGAATTATTAGTAGAAAGAATTTATTCTTGATTAAAATCTATAAAATAGTTTATCCTGAACTATATCATGGGGTTTTATTTTAGTGAATGGTACGTCTCATGAAAGCTGGTGGCAGACTCCAACACTGTTTTGCCATTAGGGTTTTAATTGTCATGGAAGTCACCCAGTAGAGCTTTTATTTTGCTCCATGAAGGAAGAAGTAGAAGACAGTCATGGCAAGAGTACCTCTTTCTGCAGGTGGTTGAAGGACGCCAAGCGTTAAAGCAGCTCTCACACTACTCTGCTATGTCACCTGACAGGTGTGGTTCAGAACCTGGACATGTGGTTCCTATAGATCCTCCCATATCCTCTCCTTAAATTTCTCCAAGTCCTGATCCTAGGGGGTGTACAGGTCCACGGCGAAGGTCACCAGTTTTCCCTACAAGTCGACCACAGCATTGAGATTAGACATCACGAGGGACAGGGAGAATACAGTCTATTTTTTCAGGTTTCAATTTGTCCTTGCTCTCAGATGCTTTACTGCCTGACTGCCAGTCACCTGATCTACACTGACTTCAGGCTTAAGAAGCAACAATCTTCACAGACTGACTTCAAGATTAATACTAGATGTAGGGTCAACAGCTTGCATAGACAGCACCACCAATGCCCGCAAACTTATGAAGTCTAACCCCTATAGAAAACCTCTTAGTCTATATTACTCATAGCAGTTCTGCTTCCCTAATCAGACTCTGACTGACGCAATGCTTATTCCATCTATTCCTTTAGCTTCTCAGATGAGCTGTCTTAAACTATGCCACATGATCAAAACCATGCATCTGTACTACATTATAATTGTTCTCTTGAGATTGTTCCTATGAAATTATATTTAAGCACAATGCCATTTGCCTGTTTGATGGAGATGATAAGAAATATCCTTATAGCAAACATGTCATCATGTTTACTGTAAGGTATTAGTATATTGCTTATTATTTTGTATAGTGTCCTTATGAGGACAAAGGAGAGAAATTTCTCCTTAAGCTTAGTAATATGATTAATTGTGCATTTCCTAAGCCAATATTTTATTTTTAGTTTATGAACACGGGGAACCTTATACATAAGCCTATTTGCCTATTCACATCAACTCCCATCAAGTTTAGAGCCACATTCGTTTCCTACCTGGTACAAGTTGATAGCCATCTCTTTCTGCATGTATTTTCCTTTTGCACTTTTCTTATTCATTTTATTTTAAATATGTTTTTATTTTTAAGCCACCTGAACACTTTTTAACAGAGCAGTATAAAAATTAAAGTTGGAAGTACCTTATTCTTTCAGAGTATAGGGCTTTAATTTCACACAAGGGTTTAGCATTTTCTAGTTCTTTTTTTCATTTTCCCTCCTGAAAGTATATAGAATTAAAGGAAATCCACCGGGAATCCCTTCTTTCTATTGTTAAAACAATATTTTAAAAATAAATCTTACTCCCTCTACAACTCTCTAAGACAGATCTTACATTAATTAGTCTCAAAGTTTAAGAAACCAAAAGATATCTAGCTAATATTTTTGAACACTTGCTATGTCCCAAATATTATTCTAAGCATTTATCATGTATTAACCTCATTTTACAGGTGAGAACATTGAAGAACAGAGAGCGTATGTCTTCCTAGCACAGAGAAGTTTTCTAACTTAACCAAGGCCACATAATTAGTAACTGGTAGAGGTAGGATTCAACCCTAAAAACCATGACTTCAGAGTCCACACTGCCAGGCACTGGAAGGTATTATCTCAACTGCATAACACAAGACCTTGCTTTATACAGTTTTCATTTATGACTTTCTGGAATAATAAAATCTTTCCATTTAGAATATATTTTGATTTACTCAATCTCAGCTTACAGTTATTTCCCTATTTTTTTCCTTTTCTAAGAATAGTTGTTTAAATTGTCTTCTTTGAAAACCTAAACTCTATTACTACTAATTTAAATCTGTGGATTATTATATTAGTATAGATTAGAAATCATCACTTATGATGTGTATCTTTAAATTTAAAGCGCTTCCTATTATAGCATATATAGTGGCCTTTCTTTTTATCTGACAATATGTGCCCTTAAATTAGGAATGTTTTATAGTTATTGTAATGATTGATATGGTTGGATTTAAATCTAACAAATATTAGTTGTTTTCTATTTTGTTGTTTAAAAGTTATTTTTAGCAGTTCCTGTAGGGTCTAGAGTGTTCATCCTAAACCTAATTAACATTTATTTGAAATCAGTACTTTACCACTTCACTTTTCTCACCTCCTGTCTCATCCTTTACTCTTTGTACTTTCTTTCTACTTCTTACCTCTCAATTCATACCTGATATTTTAGAGTTCTTAATTCCAACTTCCCACTTCACAAGTATAATAAACTTACATGAGTAAACTCTAACCATCATTTCCTTTTGTTCTATTATTGTCTTATTTTAACTTATGCATATGTTAAAGCAGCATTTTACAATATTATTGTTTTTGTTTTAAACAATGTGCTATCTTTCTAGGAAAATTATTAGAAGAAAAGCATAATATTTTATGTTTACCCACCTAATTAATATTTCTGGTGCCCCTCTCTCCTTAGTGTATATCCAAGTTTTCTTCTAATAAAATTTCCCTTTATCATGAAAAATAGATTTTAGCATTCTTGTAGTTTAGGAATGCTGGTGAAGAATTCATTGGATAGGTATATCTTTATGTTAATAGATTATTATTTCTTTCAACACTACAACTGTTCTTCTGCCTTTGGGTTCCCAATATTTCTGATAAGAAGTCAGCCATATTTGTTTATTATTGTTTTCTGTATTTAATGTGCAGGTAATGTATATGATAAGGATTTTATTTTGATCTTTAGTAGTTTAATTTTGATGTGCAAGTGTGTGATTTTCTTTTTATGTATCTGGATTATGTTTTGTTCAGAGCCTGGGAATATGTATGTCAAAATTTTTTATTAAACTTGAAAAAATTGGGGACATTATTGCTCAAAATTTGATTCTCTCCACTTAACACTTTCTTCTCTTTTTTAAACTTTTATTATACACAGGTTATAACATTTGATATTGCCTCACAGGTCCCTGAAACTCCAATTGTTAGGTAATTTCTATTGATCTACCATAAAATTTACTGATCCATTTTTTTCCTACCATTTTTAACCTGCTGTTAATCTTGTCTATTTTTTAGAAATTTAACTCACTGTAATCTTTAGTTCTAGAATATCCATTTAATTTTTTTAATAGTTCTCTCTACTCAAGATTCCTAACTTCACTTATTTAGATCAAATTTCTATTCATTTTTTTAACATATATTCATTTGTCTCTTTGCACATCATTCTATCAGCTGTTTTAAAGTCTATATTTAATTAATCTAACCTCTTTTGGTGGAGTTGAGTCCTCTCAGGATAAATATCTATGTTTTTTTTCTTTTTTTTACAATGAGTTCTATTTTCCTTTTTATTTACATGACTAGTAATTTTTTATTGTGTTC
Organism: Delphinus delphis; assembly: GCF_949987515.2. Taxonomy (NCBI): domain Eukaryota; kingdom Metazoa; phylum Chordata; class Mammalia; order Artiodactyla; family Delphinidae; genus Delphinus; species Delphinus delphis. The sequence continues at coordinate 43,178,913 of NC_082690.1, read as the reverse complement.
TGTACATTGTTGGTAAGACATTTATAGACTTTGAGCTCTGTAAATTCCCCCTGAAGAGTATATATTTTTGTTCTAGTAAATAGTATAATTATTGGCTCTCTATTTTGAATTTAGGCTTAGTCTCATGGCCTGTTAGGGTGAATTTGTTGAAAGACCAAAGAGTTTCTCAAGTTTCTTTAAATTTAGGTGACTTAACCTGCAAAATTTGCCTCCTTGTTTATCTCTTAGGGTTTATTTTGAGGCACTGTTAGGATAAGCATAGAATAAGCCCTTCTTTAAGACATAGTCTTTATTCCTAAGGCATGGTCTTTCTGATTTCTCAGCTAGGTGCCATGTGTGATCAAGTCTCTTCAGCCTGGCTAAGCCAGGAAAACAATATCTCTAACTTTGTTTGACATGAATATTTCTGTTTCTTTTTCAACCCTGCATAATCCACTCTCTGGTAAACCTAATACAGTCTCTACCTAGGCATGTGTAGTCCAGCTGTCTGCCAAGAAATTGGGGAAAATCCCCAACCCCCTCTGCCCTGCAGATTCCAGCTATTTCAGCTACCACAAACTGACCCCTGCCACCTCAGCTCAATGGGATCACCATGCTTTGCTTGGATTTCAGATCACTGTTCCATAGTTGGAATAGTTTTGTACAAAATCAGAGAGTCAGCATGATTTGAGATCATACCTTACAAGTTTCCTTTTCTAAGGAATTGAGGTTTTATGCTGCCTGTTGTCCTATGCCTGAAAATACTTGTCTCCTGTATTTTGGCAAGTCTTATTGTTTCTTATAGCAGGGGACATAGTCTGGTACCATTAACTCAGTCAGAGCTGAAATGGAAATTCAACATAGGATTTTTAAATAATTAACTTGCAAATATTTTCAAATTGGGAGTTTTAAAATAAAAATCTGGATTTCTGCCTTCTTTTTAAAACTCTAGGGAAAAAAAAATGTTTATAGCAATCACTAGCTAGGCAAAAGTATCAGTGTCCTCTCTTTAGGAAGGCATGATCCCTGCAGCTTATTACAACTCCAAATACTACCTATGTTCTCCTGTATAGAGATTGAGTGTGAGTTCTACCCATCATGGGTTTGCATTATTGTTTTATTTTCATCTGGCTCATTTCACTCTTTTTCTCTACCTAATTTGCAAACCTTGTCACAAAGCAAGTGGTGTCTTTTGGTAATCTAGTTTTTATTACTCCTATATCAATAGGTTTTTCTATTACATTATATTGTCTTCTTCATCTGAGTTTTACTATACATGACGCCAGACAGAACCCCATGATGCTTTCAATGAGAAAGAAAAGTTTTGTTCCTAAGCAAAAGTTAAGAGTATAATTTGCCAAGCTAATTGTTTTTAGTTATACTTAAATGTACTTCTTTTTAAACATTTTGGGTTTTGGACATTTCACCATGTCCAAAACCATATGCTATACAAAATTCTGTTACTTTCCTAATCCCTAGGTTAAAATAATTGGTAGATGTGAGTTAAACAAAGTAAAGAAAACTATTATTTAATTTTAATATTGCAATAGAGTTTGGAAGATATTTACTTGATTTTCTAGCTGAAAACAGTACAAATACGCCTTACTATGTTGCTTTGTTACTGTGATAAGATCTAAATTAAAACAAGTATTTAACAGTCTCACACTGAATTTATACAGTTTTAAGAATTTTGAAGAACTTATAAGGTTTGACATGCCTCTTCTTTCACTCTTGATGTCAACCTCAAATTTTTCCACATAAAGAGAGGAAGATATTCCCATATATAAAATGTAATCACTAACTGAGTCAAATATATATAGGGAGAATTTTGGTTTGCAGTTACCATGAGGTTTTCATATAGCAGTCTATATATACACATGATTGTTTTAAGTTGCCAATCTATTAATGTCATATGCATTTTAAAAACCCTGCATTTTTACTCTCCTCCCCTCATGATTACTGCTTTTGATTTTACTTCTAATTGTTTTCTGTATCCCTTAACTGCTTATTGTGGATATAGATGATTTTACTACTTTTGTCTTTTAACCTCCCTACTAGCTTTGTGTGTGGATAATTTCCTACCTTTATTGTATGTTTGCCTTTATCTGTGAGCTTTTACGTTCCTTAACTCTCTTGTTTCTAGTTGTGGCCTTTTCTTTTTCACCTGGATCAGATTCTTTAACATTTGTTGTAAAGCTGGTTTGGTGGTGCTGAGCTCTTTTGGCTTTTCTTGTCTGTTAAGCTTTTGAGCTCTCCATCAAGTCTGAATGAGAGGTTTGGCTGGGTGGAGTATTCTTGGTTGTAAGTTTTTCCCTTTCATCACTTTAAATATATCGTGCCACTCCCTTCTGTTTTAAACTGTATGTTGTCTTTCCTGGAAAATTATAAGAAGAAAAACATAATCTTATATGTTTACACACTTAATATTTCTGGTCCTCTCTCAATGAATTCAGTGAATCTAAATTTATATGTGACATATATATTTAATACTACATATTATATATAGTGTGAATCTAAATATTTACATATAATGTATATATGTTCATATATGTATATATTTGAATTTGTCAGTGTGTATGTGAATAATGTATGATATATAACTATATAGATATAGTAAATAATATAAAATACTTAACTATATAAAATAATATAAATTTAAAAGATCAGTGCAGCCCAGGCAAATAGCTTGACTGCAACCTCATGCAAAACTTTGACCAGGAATCACCCAGTTAAGCTGTTTCCAGATTCCTAACCTACAGAAACTGTGAGATTATAAATATTTATTGTTTTAAGCCATGAAGTCTGTTGTAATTTGTTATACAGGACTAGATAACTAGAATTTCCTCTATCTAATTAAGGGCATCTATGAAAATCATACAAGTAATAGCATACTTACAGGTGAAATATGGAATGCCTTCCCCCTACACATGAGGAACAAAGCAAGTGTGACTGCTCTCACTTTCTATTCAACTTAGTTTACAAGTAAGGCAATAATGCACAAAAAAGAAATAAAAACAGATTGATTGTAAAGGAAGAAGTCAATCTCATCTGCAGTTTTTGTTTTCTATGTAGAAAATGCTATGAAATCCATAAATAAGCCAGGAGACTTAATAAGTGAGTTTATCAAGATTACAAGATATGAGATCAATCTGTAAAAGTAAACTGTATTTCTATTACTGGCAAGAACAATCAAAATCTGACATTTAAAAATATCATTTACAATAGCATCATCAATATCCAATGTTTAGGGATAAATGTGACACAAGGTGTGCATACTAATACACTGTAAACTACAAAACATTGCTGAGAGAAATTGAAGTATATATAAATAAGTGGAGAGAGCTATAGAATTCATGGACTGAAAGACTTACTATTGTTAAGATATTAAGGTGTTAATTCTTCCCAAATTAATCTATAAAGGTAATGGTTTCCCAGTCAAATTTGTGACAGAAATTTTTTGTAGACACTGAAAAGCTGATTCCAAAATTCATATGGAAATGGAAAGGACCAAAACAATTCTGTAAAAGATAAATAACGCTGGGAGATTTCACAACCCAACTACAAGACTTATCAAGAGATACCAAATTCCAATCAGTGTGGTATTGGCATGTAGATAAAAAATAGATCAATGGAACAGAATAGAAGTGCACACACATACACACACACACACACACACACACACACACACACTTAATTGCAAAGGTGCAAAACTAATTCAGTGGAAAATAGTCGTTTAAACAAATGGTGTCAGCATTATTGGATACCAATGTACAAAAAAGGAACTTAAATTCATACCTCATATGGTATGCAAAATTAACTCAAAATGAAAGTGGATTAAAGACCTATATGGAAATCTTAAAGCTAAAAATCTTCTGAATTAAAACACAAGAGAAAAACTTTGTGATCATGAGTTAGGCAAAGATTTCTTAGGTAAGGAATTAAAAGCCTGATCCATACAAGAAAAAAATTATAAATCAAACTTCATAAAAATCAGGAAATTCTGTTCTTCAGCAGACACTATTAAGAGAATAAAAAGACAAACTACAAACAGAGAAACAAATATTGCAAACTTCATATTTGATAAAATTCCTACATCATGAATATTTATAGAACCATTGAAACTTATGAATAAGGAAATAAACATCCCTATAAAATTTGGGTAGAAGATTTGAAGAGACACTTTACTAAAGAAGATATACAAATGGCCCATATACACATGAAAATATCCTCAACATCTTTAATCATTACGGAAATTAAAATTAAAACACAAGAAGAGAATACTACAAACTTATCAGAATACCTAGAGTTAAAAAGACTGGCTGGACCAAGTGTTGGAGATAGAGTAGACTTCAAAGTCTCAAACACTATGGGCTGAAATAAAAATGATACAAATACTTTGGAAAACAGCAGTTTCTTAAAATCAAAACTTACACATACCATAGGATACACATACTGTCACTTACCAATGCCACTTCTGGATACGTATACAGTAAAAAAGGAAAGTACAAAGGGCACAAATAGTAATGTTCATAGCAGCAAGACTCAAAGAAGCCAAGAAATAGAAACAACTCAAATGTCCAACAGGATAATGGATATGAAAATTTTCTTTATCAATGTAATCAAATAAAATACATCCATGAGGGCTTCCCTGGTGGCGCAGTGGTTGAGTCTGCCTGCCGATGCAGGGGACACGGGTTCATGCCCCGGTCCAGGAAGATCCCACATGCCATGGAGCGGCTAGGCCCGTGAGCCATGGCCGCTGAGCCTGCATGCCTGGAGCCTGTGCTCCGCAACGGGAGAGGCCACATCAGTGAGAGGCCCGCGTACTGCAAAAAAAAAAAAAAAAAACAAATTACATCCATGAGAATTAACAAATGCAACACATAGATGAATATTTCAACCATAATGTTGAGCAAAATAAAACAGACAAAAATGCACTTATTGTATAATTCCATTTATATAAAGCTCAAAAATAGATATAACTGATCTATGGAGTTAAAAATCCAGATATAGTTACTCTTGATGACATGGGGGAAGATAGTGGCTGAGAGGTGGCATGAGGGAGGATTCTCTGGTCCAGGTAATATTCTGTTTCTTCATCTGGATGTGCATTACACAGATCTTATACATTTTAAAACAACATAACTTTATTGAAGTATAACTGTCATATGATAAATGCAAATATTTAAATTGTAAAATTGGATACATTTTGACACATGTATAAACCAATGAAACCATCACCACAATCAACTTAGAGAACATACTCCCCCCTCGTGTTCTTCCCTTCTACTCACCAGATCAGATCTACTGATACAGTTTCTGTCACTAAAGAAATTAATTTGCATTTTCTAGAGTTTTATATAAATATAATTTTTTGGTATTCTGTCTTTTTTTTGTCTGGCTTCTTATACTCAGTATAATTATTTTTAGATTCATCCATATTGTTGCACACATGAATAACTCATCATTTTTTTTTATGAATAGTATTCTCTCGTATGAATATATCACCATTTGTTTATACTGTCACCTGTTGATAGACTTCTAAATAGTTCCCAGTTGGCTAATGCAAATAAAGCTCCTGTGAACATTTGTGTACGCATCTTTTCATGGATGCATATTTTCTTTTCTTTTGGGTAATTCATATTTTGAAAATCCAACGTGCAGTGCACTTATAATTTGTGCTACCCTATGTATGGTATATTTTAATTATATGTGTACATTATAAAAAGACTTCATGAGAAAGAAATCAGAATATTTAGTGCAGGACAGTAATGAAGACATATTCTAAGAAAATTTCTAGAATTAGAAAGAAAATAAAAACAAAAAAAAATCTGAGTATAAAAATGGAAGCTATTCCATTTCGATGGAAGTATTCTATGCAAAACAAAAAAAATTATGCTCTTGTTTTTAAAAGTTGTAGCAAAATATTTGAATTCCTCTAGTAAAGAATATTCTACTGTTGTTATTCAAAACACACACACACACACACACACACACACACACACACACATACACATACACACACTGGCACATAAAACATGCTGGAGAGGCCACAATTAATTGTTACATTAGATAATTCCTGCTGAGCCCAATCTTCCAGTCATCACTGCCAAGGTGCCTGGCATGTGAGTAAAACCATATGGATCCTCCAGACCAGCCCATCTGCCAGTAGAATTACCCCAAGTCACCTCTGCAATGTTATGTGCAATGAAAGTTTTCCCTGTTGAACCTTGCCAAATTCCTAACCTATAGCATCCTGAGATAGAAAAAATGACTACTACTTTACGATACTAAGTTTTGATGTAGCCTATTTCAATGGGTAACTGAAACAAAAGGCTTGGATTGGATTTGTGTGATGAATAAAAGGAAGAGAAAAGAGAAGAGAGTAGAAAGAAGAGGAACAGAGTACTCATTTTCAACCTTAGCAGGAGAATGTTGGGGTCACTCGATAGCCGTTGTTGTTTTTTAATGTGGATACTTGGGTTCCACCCTCAAATTTCTGGTTTAATTAGTGTATCTTATATTATGCCTGGGCATTGGAACTTTTAAAAGTGTTTGAGGTGGTTCTACTAATCAGCCTAGATTTACAAACACTAGAGTGTATTAATTCCTCATCTTTGAAGGAGAATAAAAATGTACATTTCATTATTTTATTTTGTTTTGATTCAACATCTTGGAAAAACTTAAAAGTAATTCCTGATACATTTAAAAATCACTGAACAAAACAAAGAAAACATACTTTTAATAGAAAATAAGTAGAAAAATACAAAAGGAAAAAGCATAAATAACTAAACTAAAATCAAATATATCAGTTGAAACAAAAAATATTCTTATAAAATGTTTTTGGGACTTCCCTGGTGGTCCAGTGGTTAAGACTCCATGCTCCCAATGCAGGGGGCATGAGTTTAATCCTTGGTCATGGAACTAAGACCCCACATGCCCCATGGCCCGGCCAAAAAAAAAAAAATGGTTCTGTTGAGCAACAAGGATTCTCATACTAAATGATTAAAAATGAAATACATCAAAGGAATACCCAGCCCATATTTTTTCAGAAAAATAGAAATAAGCAGAAAAAAGGTCGACATTAATTTTTAACCAGCTAGAAAATTCACTAAATACCAAAAAGATTATTTGTAATAAATAAAAGTAAAAAATATAACAATGACTTATTGCTCCCCATATAACAAAGATGAAAAAGACAGAGACTTTATACAAATCTTTGATTTTCTTTGCCCTAAGAAGTAGACAAAAATTAAATAAGATGAAGAATTTGAATATTAAGGCTAATAAGTTTAAATTAATAAATAATTCATCAAACTTTACATCCAATTAAATTTAATTTTCCCTTATAAGCCTCAAGGCCTATACGTTGAAATTTCACTTATATTCCACATCCTCTCAACCAAGTACAGTGAGTTCTACAGTTTAAGCATTTCTCAGATATACCTGTTTCTCTCCATTTCACAATAATGTGTTGCCGTTGCCCACACCACAGTCAGCTCTTGAGTGAACCACTTACTGCCTTTATCTCCTCTCTGGGCCCTCCAACATTTTTGGCTTGCCCCTTGCCAAAATATTCTCCTATTGAAGCCAAAGAGTTTTAAAAATGCAAATCCCATGCTTCCACTTCACTGTCATTCTCCTTTGATACAGTAAAAGATAGGAAAATTTTATCCATGTACTTTTTGTTCAAGTGAAAAAAAATGGCTAGACAGATTTTCACCCAATTTTCAAAAAAAAAAGAAATTGATGCTCTAACTTGAAAAATAGACTCCATGTGATATACAAAACTCACTGTTGGGAGGCCCCTGAGGGTACCTCAAAGAAATAAGCAGTCCTTTTCCACAACAGACTGGAGCTTTGATGTGCTGCTGAACTGATGCTGCACATTGGCTTGTGGATACACAGCTCTAGGGTCTGAAGCAGCAGGTTTATGATTTTAGCCAGCCCTGTTGTGGGTCTGTAAAATAAAAGTTAAAAGATTTGAATGGGTCTGAAAATATCTTTTATTTAAAAAAGTAAATAAACACTTATGTTAGAGCTTGAGTGCTTATTCCTATTACATATATATATATATACAATCACACACAATAAATGCATTAAATGTTCCAAAAATCTGGGGTTGGAGGTTAATTATATGCAAATAGTTATACATATGATTTATTAAATTACAACTGCATGGAAGGACCATTATTTAAATTGTGATTCTCAGCTATCCACTCTTCTAAAGAAAATGCGGCAGAAGAAAGCTTCACATGACCATCACCATATTGTTGAAGATGGCTACATGGGGCCAAAGGATTCTGGACTTTCACAGAAAGAAGATATAATCACCCCTTCTCCCAGACTTACTATAACTGCTATGTTTCTACATCTGCAGTGATATGTCTCATGGTACCACTATAACAAAAAAGATACTTAAGAGTAAAATTATGAAAAAAAGCAAGACCCATTCTAATTCTTTCCCAGTGAAATTAAACAGAAGTTTGGAAGTAGAAGGGACATTCACAAAGCATCTTTTCCCCCTTTCATGAAGTAAGTGAATCCCAAAGAAGTGCAACGGCTTGCCCAAGGTCACTCAGCTGTCCTGTAGCAGAGTCTCTTGATTCCATTATATCAAAATGAAAATCATGTGATATTACTTTTACAGGGCAAGAGTGTGGAAATAAGACACCTACTTCTGGGGATGTCTACACTCTTTAGTCCATTCATTTAATCAATATGTATTTACTGAGCACCTACCAAACAAGGTTCTGTGAAGGCTACAAGTTGAATGAGACCTGTTCTATGCCTTTAAGGAGATTATAATGTATTTGAAAGGATAAATCAAGTAAACAAACCATTTTAGCAAACTGGGAATTGAATAATAAACACACAGCTTATTACCACTGTAAACTTGGATTCTTTTTTATTCAGTGGGGGTATGAGAATTTATTGAGATAAAATATATACAAGTCCCTGAAATAGTAGGCAATTATCAAATGTTTTCCTTTCAAGTTACTAATTGCTATAAAAATCATTAGAAGATGAAAAACAACAACAACAAAGTCTCGGTAAAAGACAGTACATCAAAGAAGGAGGTGCCTATACATTTTAAGTGAAATGCAGGGTTGATCTTATTTTCCAGATAATAGAGTAGTGTAACATATAAATCTGAGTGATCTGGTTTATTTCCCTGCCTTTGAGGCAGCACTTTCCCTTCAGAATGGAGTCTCAAAGCCCCAGCCTTCGTTGTTTACTGATTCAGCTGATGGACAGGGCTGAGCTTCCACGGTAATGCACTGATTGCTATTTCCTTCTAGAAATAAATGTGACTTAACTGGGCTTTATTTATTGATTAGTTGGAATGGGTCCAGACTGCCAATGAAGTCTGTAGGAGGAAACCAAGGAGGCCTGCTTTCGCAAGAGGGATTTTTTTTTTTTTTTTTTTTTTTTTTTTTGCAGTACGTGAGCCTCACTGATGTGATCTCTCCCGTTGCGGAGCACAGGCTCCGGACGCGCAGGCTTAGCGGCCATGGCTCACGGGCCCAGCCGCTCCACGGCATGTGAGATCTTCCCGGACCGGGACACGAACCTGTGTCCCCTGCATCGGCAGGCGGACTCTCAACCACTGTGCCACCAGGGAAGCCCAAAAGGGAAATTTTTGAAATGCTCCTCTAGCTGTGTTGGTGCTGAAAAAATTGTCCAGTGCCAGCCGTGCTTTGGGATGCCCTTTTCAGTTTTGTTTAAACCATTCTATAGGTTGTGACAAAAAGAGAACAAATAATATTTGATGCCACACAAACGCACTTGGCAAAATATCCCACAACTTTGAAGGCAGGGGGCGTGATGCCGCAGATGGTAAATTGCTTGACACGTATACAACACGACAAGGGTTCCAACCTCCAATGAATATACAGAATCATTTTGTCTTTAATGCACTCCCACCCCGGAACTTCACTATATATTATTATTTGCTGTAGGGCTACTGTCAGCTTCAGGCAGGACTGCTTTTGAGACTGCAATGAGCCACTTAACCACAGTTGCTTTCAAAAACCGAAAGATGAGGTAAAAGTGAGGAATGACCACTTGTTCAAAGGAAGAGCTGTGGATTAGCTCAAGAGAAAGGACAATCCAATGTCAGAAAACATTGTAGCTGTCTCTCCATATTGAACTCTCCTGAGCGGACAGCAGACAAAATAACAACAATAGTAAAACTGGTATCTACTACATACTGAGAGCTTCCTAAGTGTGAAAAGCTTTGTATCAATTATTTTTCATCTTTACTCAACTTTGTGAGACAAGTAGGATTATTCCCTTTTTATCCATGAGAAAACTGAGGCTCAGAGAAGTTAAATGGCTCATCTCCAGTGGTTGGTCCTGGAAATAAACACAACCTGTCTCATTCTGGAACTAACGCTTCTTTCAAAATATCCTATTATCATAAACATTTCTCCTATCCTGATGCACACCAAATTCAGGGTCATGATTACCTCTGGCTAAGAAGATAGAAGGAGAGATGAAGCTTCAACTACAATCTATCTGTAATGTTTCATTTCTTAAAGTGTAATTATATAAAACATATATGGCACAATGTTAGTATTTAAAATGGATATTTGTTATATTGTTTTCTAGTTTCTTTGGGCTTGAAGTATTTCACCTAAATAATCGTTTCCACTAATAAATGGCAAAGTTGTGGTTACTTCTTTGCTGATGGAATTATGTCAGGAATTCAAAACATTACTCATAAAATGAAAATAGGATGGCTCTGATAAGAAAGTAAACCCCTTCTATCCTCTTCCTACTGGTAGAGATTAATGACGGTCATGAATACAGTCAACTCCCTTTACAAAGGATAAAGATTTTCTTTGATAGCAGTTATTTAATGCTAGGCAATTCTCACCTTATACAGTAGTGAGGGACCATAAAAATAACCATGCAAACTGAAACCATGTAAAACAGTCTTAATGACCAATGGGAGAATTATATTTTGTCAAAACATTTAAAACTCTCTTACTGTAGATTATAAATATATAGAAAATTTTAAAACAAAATTATGTTTTAGTACACTATATTTTAAAATATTAAAAACATTGAGAATTAATGTTTTATTTCTTTGTAAAAAGTATCAAAAGTAATTTAAGTACTGCTTCCCTTCTTCTCATCAGATAACTTATGATTTGAGGTAAGCATCTCTTCTATGCCTTTGTAAATTGTCATAATGCCTTCTAAGTTTGAATTAGCTCCCAACATTTCATCTTTTGCATATCCAGTGCCATGAAAGATCTTGATTTCCTATAAGATGAAGTTTTTTTGCCAGTGTTGTCTTCTCTGGGATATTGCCATTATTTTCATCACTATTATATTCCTTATTTCTATTGATAAGTTCCCCTTTACTAAGTTCCTCTCACCGCATATATAATGCTGTCAGTGTGAACTTTCCTACAGTCAGCTATTTCTTCTATAACTTCATTGACATTAGATTTGAATTTCAATTTCAGCATCACTACTTTTTATTTCTTTGCTGCACTTTCATCTTTCTTGGCCAATTTTGTCTTTCCGTCATCCATTTTTGTAAAATTTCATGTGGATTTATTACTCAGAGATGAGAAGGCAGTACAACTACAGCTTTGCTACGCCTGAGAGAACTGGATAATAGATGTACTGTTACCAATCACTGACAGGCCTTCATAGGAGTGACATGATTGCTCACTGAATATGTGTGCATCTGTTATTTACATAGTGATTTGTGGACTGGGGAACTAGCAATTATGCAACTATTTAATTCAAGTTGTTGAGTTTCACACATCTAGATTTCTACCAAATCTGAAATGTTAGAGGTTGAACCTAGAATCTGTTTTATCAACCTCACCCCACCCCCCATGATTCTTTCATATGCTAAAATCTGAGAACCACTGCTTTAGGACAACTTTGGTTCTAACACTTCCCTGCATATTGGTATCAACTGGAGTGCTCTAAATAATACTGATACTTGGGTTACACACTCAGATTTTAGTTTAATTTGTCAGGTGCAGACTAGATGGAAGGTAGCACTTAAACGCATACAATAAGGTGAAAAAGCACTAGACTTCAATATTTGCTAAATTACATAACGATAAACACATCAGGGGGGCAAGATTATGGAAACTAGGAAAAGTTCTTCAGAGAAGCTGAGATTCAACATGACCTAAAAGGAACGGTAAAGTCTTTTAAGTGGAGAGTGATAGCTCTATATGAGCAAAAGGAACATTGGCATAATGCTGATATGAAATGACTGTTGAAAAAAAGCTACAAGGATATAAAATATATGAACATAAGCCTCTTAGCTTATCAGCAATACAATAGTTGATTGAATTCATTCTCTATTGATAACGAGGGATTTTTTTTTTAAATTTTACAAAGATGCGTATAAGGCAACAAACTAGAAAATGTAGTAAAGCCTTTTTTCTCCAACAGAGATATTGGACCAATTGGGGTTATTTCAGGGAAGTAAGCTTGATGTAATATTTTAAAATCTATCAGTGTAATATACCATATTAACAGGATAAAGAAGAAAAATTACATGAACAAAACAGTTGATGCAGAAAAAGAATTTGACAAAATTCAGTATCTCTTTGTAACATAAAAACTCTCAGAAAACTAGGCATATAAGGGAAATATCTTACAATAGATAAAAAGTATCTTCAAAAATACTCAAGTTAACATCATACATATTTGTGAAAGACTGAATTCTCACCTCCTGACAACAGGAACAAGGCAAAGATATCCACTCTCACCACTGCTATTCAACACAGTAATGGAAGTACTAGCTAGCATTATAAGGCAAGAAAAGGAAATAAAAGACATACAGAGTAGAAAGGAAGAAGTAAAATAGTCCCTGTCTGCACATGATATAAATATCTATGTGGAAAACTCCAAGTAATCTAATAAAATCATAAAATGTTACTATAAGTTCTAACCAGAGTGATAAGACAAATAAAGAGAAATGAAATGTATAATAATTGTAAATAAATAGAAAAAATTATCCCCATTTAAGTAAATATAATTTCTACAAAAAAATGTAAAATAATTCTTAGTAAATTTGGAGCATTCACCAGTCTTTCTGGTAAAAGTTCAATCTTCAAATAATGGTAACATTCTTATTAGTCAAAAATAGCCAATGCAATAACAATAATAATTCCTATTTAATAAGTACCATCACTATGAGAGAGGCCTATGAACAAATTTCTCAAAAGATATGAATATTTTATTCAAGAACATAAAATAAAAAGATGTGGACAAATGGAGATACATGCTCTGTTCATAGACAAGAGTATTTGATGTCATAAAGATGTAAATGGCTCCACTGTAACCTATAAAATTAATACAAATATAATAAATACTTAACTAGTTTTTACTACATTTTGGTATGGTCCAAATCATAAATTCATACAGAAAGTGGAAAGAAAATAAAGTATAATTTGGAAGAAGAACCATGTAATAGGATTAACCTTACTAAATATCATTTTATAATAATGCGCTTAGAAAGGCAGCAATACCTGTATATAAATTTGATTTAGGATTGTAGTAGCATTAAAAGTCAGTAGAAAATTGCAGATTACTCAATAATGTCAGTTATCCTTGTTGAAAAAATAACAACACATTTAAAATAAAGTATTTCATATGGGTTTAAATGTTTATTTTAATATTTAAATGTTAATATTTAAAATTTACGAAGTAAAATATAACATTTTTATGGCCTTAAGATGGGAAAATATTTCTTAAAGAATTCATGAATAGCAGGCCATGTAAAGAAAAAATATCAATAAATGTGAGTACATTAAAAGTTCTGTGAATGGGGCTTCCCTGGTGGCGCAGTGGTTGAGAGTCCGCCTGCCGATGCAGGGGACGCAGGTTCGTGCCCCCATCCGGGAGGATCCCACATGCCGCGGAGCGGCTGGGCCCGTGAGCCATGGCCGCTGAGCCTGCGCGTCCGGAGCCTGTGCTCCGCAACGGGAGAGGCCACAACAGTGAGAGGCCCGCGTACCGCAAAAAAAAAAAAAAAAAAAAAAAAAAAAAAGTTCTGTGGATGGAAGGAAACGCTAAAAATTTTAAAAGTCAAATGATAAAGGAAAATTATTAATAAAGGACAAGCATTAATAATTTATTTTAAAATACTTTACAAATCTTAATGAAAAGGATAGACAATGCAGTGGAAAATTGACAAGAACTACAAAAAGGCAATTTGTAGAAGAGGAAATCAGAATAACCAGTAAACCTATAAAAATATTTTAATTCTACCATTATCCAGGAAATACAAATTGGACAAGGTGAAATATTTTTCAATATTCAGCATGTTGACAACTTGAGAAGTCTGAACTTTTCAATTAATAGTGAGGATATGAACGAGTCAGATATCTTATATATTACCGGTGGGATTTTATAATTTATATTAATATAATTTCTTTTGAAAGCAGTTGATCAGTGAAAGGTAAAATGGAAGAGCATGTATCCTTAGACCAACTGCTATACTTGTGGATTTATAGAGAAAACAGCACACATTTCTTTGGAGATATAAACAAGAATGTTCATGTAGTTAATAAGTTAAAAATGGAAATAATTTAAATGTTCATTAAAAAGAGAATAAATAAATGGTGACATATTCACAAAATGGAGTAAAATAGAGCTAATATGTTTCTGTACAGGTAATTCTCATAAAGATTTTTAAAATGAAAAACTTAGACACAGTTTTATAAATTTTGCAAACATTCATTTAAAAATAGATATGAATATGCAATATTGACTATCATATAGTATATTTTTATGAATATATAAACATGTAGAAAATATATGTGTCCATAAGCTTTGTCTCTTCCTTTTTATGGTGAAGAAAATAAATTTAAGGTATTAAATTTCTGTGAGAAAATAAGGAATTATATAAAAGAAGATATCTTAGGGGTATCACTTTGATCTGTAGTTATTTGACTTCTTAACAAGTGAATATGAATATGAAGTAAATATGGTGAATGTCAATATTTGAGAAAATTGAATATAGAAGTATGCCTTTTACTCTCTGTGTTGTATGTTCTATATATTTTATACTAAAAATCTATTAACAAAGAGTAAATTTAAATCTCTGCCATGAACACATTTCCTTAAAATTTAAGTTTTGCCATTTACACCATTCCCTTTTTTCCTCATGTAAAAGTCCACCATCGTTAGGAATTATGAGACTAATGCTGAAAAGCAAAATTCCCTTTTTTTCTAGAGGCAATTAAATTTAACACCTGGCCGCCTGTTAATCAAAGCATTGAGCTCACTTACTCTCCTGACAGATCTTTCTTCTTCTCTGGGTTTCTCATTTCACACAGCAGGGAATCAGGTTTGCTGAAATCCACAACTAATTTCCAAAGCATAACAGAACTACTTTATCAAAAATCACATATAACCACTTTTTCTAGCCCACGACAATAAGTAAAAATTTTCACTCCAGCTTTACTGCAAAGATACATATAATTCACCTACATATGAAAATTGTGATAAGCAATAACCTTTCTTAAACAAACTAAGCATTTATCTCAGCTCTAGGCTTAAAAATTTTAGCATTACACTGACCTCAACACAACCGGTTTTTATATGAAAAATTTGGATTTCTAAATTCATAAAACTAGACTAGAAACACTGATGTGATTCCTGATTTTTCTCTCTCTTTTATCCTTCTATTCTTTCTGTCACAAAGCCCAATAATAATAACTTTCTCCAACATGTATCACTGACTTTTTCAGGCTCAAGATAGAAGGAAACTGAGAAAACATTATAATACAGACATATTGGTTTGAAACCTCAGGAGCTTCCTGGATGAAATCTGAAACTGGCCCTGTACATGGAGGTCAAGGAGAGACTGAAGAAAGAGGCAGATCACTCCAGATTGGCAGGTGGCAGGTTTAATAAGCAAGGGAATTATAGATATGGCTTGTCTTGGACAGCCTCAAGATGAGTAGATCTCCACATCCACGCACCAGAATTTTAAAAGTTTATATACAGGTCTTAATATGAACAATCAGTCACATATACCATCCAGATGGTCTCAACATCACATTGCTATTTCAAGGCTGCGTCCTTGAAAATGGCTCCACTGTGGGAATGGTGGGCAAAAAGTATATTCTAAGGAATGAGGAGCCTCTGATCATACAAGTCCAGTTGCAGGTCAACCAGTGGTCATGGTCTCTTAATGATCTCCTCCAACAAGGCATCATGTAGATGAGCTAAGTCCCTGAGAAAACAAATGGCTTGCTCCAGGACACATTTCCAGATCAGAACAGAGCCAGCGCCTGAACTTGGATACATCTGCTCTCAAGAATTACTCATTTCAGGGCTTCCCTGGTGGCACAGTGGTTGAGAATCTGCCTGCTAATGCAGGGGATACGGGTTTGAGCCCTGGTCTGGGAGGATCCCACATACCACAGAGCAACTAGGCCCGTGAGCCACAACTACTGAGCCTGCACGTCTGGAGCCTGTGCTCCACAGCAAGAGAGGCCACGATAGTGAGAGGCCCGCCCACCGCAATGAAGAGTGGCCCCCACTTGCCACAACTAGAGAAAGCCCTCGCACAGAAACGAAGACCCAACACAGCAAAAGTAAATAAATTAATAAACTCCTACCCCCAAAGTCTTATTTAAAAAAAAAAAAAAGGGCAAGAGAGTTAAAAAAAAAAAAAAGAATTACTCATTTCATCACATCCCATATGCTCATGTTTTTTCCATAGATGCAACCATCACCTTAAAATAAATTCTTTAACTTTTAACTTAAACTTCCAGATAGTCTTACCTACCTGCAGGCTATCATTCTCCTATATTTACTTGTTTTTCATTTTTATTCGACTACTTCCTTACTATAGAATAGTCTCCTCTGTTAAATTCTCAAGGTCCTCGATAATCTTGACCCCAAACTTATTTTCCTCTATTCACTAGTCTCCTCCATCTTGAACTAAATGTTCTCTTTAGAAAGGATGATATCACGTGTGACTTAATATTATATGGAATGTCCTTTCTCCTAAACTCTAGAAGTCCTACCTATTATTTTAGGCACGTATTAATTCCTCTCCAGTCTGTGAAATCTCAGACTATACTCACCCATAATTCTGCTATCATTTAACTATCATACTTTATATCTATACTGCAGAAATAAGTAATTTATTTACTGGTTATCTCAAATGCATTGTTGATTTCTTCCCCAACTATTTTCTAAATTCCTTTAAAACTAGTAATATATCTTATGATTGTTTTGTAATCTCTCCAGAGTTTAAGGTAATGATGATCCATCAAATGTGCTCAAAAACTGTTTGTCAATTAATTGATTAAACTTAATTTGGAAAGTCAAATTACAGAGGATGACTAGTAAATAAGGTGGACAGTAGATGCCTAAATTATTTGGATTAGCTGTCTGTAATATATCAGAGTATGAGAGTCAACTTGCTTGTCCTACAATACTCCAGAAAGGAGTGATGCAAATGAGCACACATCTCCACTGAACGCAATTGGTAATACCTAAATTTAACCAAGGGTAGACAGCCCATTGGCATAGTGGAGTCTTCTTGAGAAAATGAACCAGAAGACGGAGAGATTAATCACACGGTAGTATGTTGTTCTATAGATAAAAATCTATGTAGTGTTGAGGCCAGACTTTGCAGAGTTTGTGTCAAGACAAATCATAGGCACCTTCAGGCTATAGTTATGGGGGAAATAACACATCGGCAGGCGGACTCCCAACCACTGTGCCACCAGGGAAGCCCTCCTCACTTATTTTAATAAAATTATTTCAATGAATGATAGTTAAATAGTTTGGGATAACAAAATATTTTCCTCCAAAATTTAAACGGATAGCAAGCTGCATGACATTATTTTATTTGTTTTCTATTAATTTTCCTTACATTAACTACACAGAGATAAAGTATATTAAAGAGGATAGATGGAGTAGTGAACTAGCTGGAAATAAATATACATCCAAGAAATATTTTGGGTCATTGAACCTAAATATCAGAAGTAGCTAGGAAAATAGGACAATAATCTTAGACCTCAGATTTAGCTTTCATTGCACAGAGAGGCATATAGATGAAGGAATTGGAGTTGCAAAGAAAATGAACTCAATAAAATTTGTTCAAATATGGATGAGGGCAAGGTTTGATTATTATATTAATATGATGAACAATCTCATTGATATTAATAACAAGGAATGGAGTATATAGCTGGGCCTCATGGGACTGGATCTAGATTGTTAGGAGTTAATCTCTCTCTCTCTCTCTCTCTCTCTCTCTCACACACACACACACACACACACACACAAATGCACCATGGTCTCCCTTCCTTTTATAACATAATAAGAAATAACTTCCCTTTTCCCTCCCTCCCTCCCTTCTTCCCTTCCATCCTTCCTTCCTTCTCTATCAGCATGTCTGATGCATTCTATCCAGTGGGAATATTTATTATAAACATAATGAATGTTATAAAAATTGTAAAAATAGAAAATTGTGTAAAGAGATAGAAATCTGCAATTCTACTTTCCAAAATCAGTATCCATAATGTCGTGATGAAACTGTTGTTATCAATTTGTTTGTGATTTTCAGACAAAGCTAGAATCCCTATAGCATATCATTCTGCATTAGCTTTTTGGTTTTTTTTCATTTATCAGTAGGCATATAGATTTCCCTCTAAACAATGCAATGAAATTGCAATTTCTCTCCAAGCAATGAAATTGCTTAATTTCATTCTATAGGCTGGAAAGTATTCAGTTAATAGTGGAACCACATATTGCGAAGTCCCTACCACGCAGAATCCTGTTTAGGTTTGGTCCCTCGTATCTCCTATTTTAAACAATTCTGCAATTTAAAACATATAGCTCTATGCTAATAGATTTTTATTTCTATATGTTATATTCTTCAAATTAGAATTTCTGAGTAATGAAATATCATATTGACAAAATTGATATATGCTGTCCAATTAACTTCTCTCCCAAAATTATGTGAATCTACATTGAGAATTTTAAGTATAAAAAGTTATTATTTTAAAAGCTTTATATTTTAAAGGATATGCTTGGTCTTGAAAAGCTAATAGTAATAACTATAGATAAATAGAGATTACATTTCATTTATTATATGTAGATCTTGAGATGGAGTTTTTGTTTAGAAAAGTGTCTATAAGTAAAAAATAATTTTGTTTTCTGTAATTGTTTAACTCTTTAAAACTTGAAAAAATGTATCTGTTGTATTGGATATGGTTACCCTTGGGAGAGATAGTCACTAGACGGGAGCTTGTAGGATGCTGTTAAAGTTGTTTCTTCATCTAGCTTCTGGTACCATGAATATGTTCATTTTGTGAAAATGTATGCAACTGTATTCACGACTTGTGAGTTTTTTCTCTATGTTACATACCAATAGTTAGCTTGATAAATAAAGCGAATTTTGAATAATGCTATCAAACTTGTCATAGAGAAAAAGGCAAAAATTATACTTCATGCAGATTTATAATATATAAAAAGCTGTTACATGTGCTTACTGTGGTAGAAGCAAGTGGGAGTTTTTAGGCAAAATGAAACAGTATAGCTACAGCAATAGATTTCTGCAGGGTACTGTGACTTCCTTTCTAAGAACTTAAAAAACTATGTATATAATGACACATCATCAGCACTCAAAGATGGCTTACACCTGGGCTAATTGAGAGCATTGCACCCAGACTATGTCGAACATGCTTAGTCCCTCCCAATCTTTAACACTAAGCAGAGCTGGGTCTAGGTGGTACTCAGATGAGATGCTTTAATTACAAGAATTAAGTAGCGGACTTCACAGTATTCCATCAAGCATGAGATGTCCACTTCTGTGGCAGGGGGTTTCTTCCATACTCAGAAGGGAGACAAAGGTAGCTATCCTCTCTTAAATTGAGTCCTAAATCATAGAAGTAAAGATGTGACTGATAAGACTGCAATTATAAAGATTAGGTTAATAAATGAAATGAACTAGGAAATCGAGCAGGACCGTGTGTAGAGTGGTCTGTATCTCTCAGAATGTGGGTCCGTAGCCTCCTGGAAGAACTAGAAAAGTTTCTACATATTTGCTCTCATTGCCTAGTTTTCCAGGTCTTTGGTAATTCAGCTTTAGTAACTAAGAGGCTACAACTCACAGATTTCATTTTAATTTTCTCTGTAAAGATGCTTTTGTCTCTTTCTCCCTCCAATCACCCATAAATTAAGGGATCAGTACAAGAAAAGAAGAGAAATATTAATGAGGCATACTTCTCAAAGGCTAAGCAATGAAAAATTTGCTATGTGCCTGTGCTGTACTCAGAAGCACGTCATTTAATCCTCAAACTAAATAATTGAACATGTGAGTGAAGGGAGAATCAGAGTCTCTGTGACTTCACCAAAGTCACACAAACAAAAAATGAGAAACATTGCTAAGATTTTTGTTCCCAGTTTTGTCAAAAAAGAAAGGCACTCCTATTTTCATCACTTCACACCCCCAGCCACAGGACTTTCCATCACTGTGTGATACTGACTCATGTTCCCAGGAAAAGAAAATTAAACTAGAACTCATCTAAAACTGCCAAAAAGAGGGCAACGAATCATCCACTTAGTTAAAAGGTACATAAGCCTTTTAATCAAAAAAAAAAGATATGTTTATGACAGAATATCAGTACTCACAAAATATGTGCCTGTTATTATCTGATTCAGAAATTCATTTGAGCATGAGTTGCTATGCTGATGTGCAGGCAGCAGCAGACCTCTGATTAAATATATCTTACATAAGATCAACTTCTTTGTTTTTTATAATGATTTGTTTTAGAAGACACATATTTGAGCTTCATTCCTGTGTATTTTGGAATAGAAATGAGTTCCTTTCTGCAAATCAGAATGAACAAAGCTTTATCAATACCTCAACTCTAGGAAGTCACTCCCAAGTCACAGAAAAGCTGCAAAAAAGCATTAGGTACCCAAGTCAAGCCTGAGTTCCCACCTCCGGCGAAGCTGTCACTGAAAGATCCTGAATGATTTAGCCTGCAGAATTTAGGTCAGTGATGCTATTCTGTAACTTTCTCCTACAGTTAGACTTACACAGTAGTTAAAAAGGGGCTGTTTTTTTTTTTTTCACTTAGACTTAAAAAAGCTAAGTATATGGTAAGAAATCAGGATCTGAGAAGAAAGTAATGCAAAATCATTTCCTTTAGGAAACATGCAGAGATTAATTAAATTAGTGTGGTTAAATGATATTCTCTCTGAATGAACATTAATGAACATTAATTACATAGTCATACAAATAAGTGTATAAATGCAAAATGGGATAGTTATTATGAAAGGAAGTTAAACAACTCCATGGCAGTGTGTGTGTGTGTGTGTGTGTGTGTGTGTGTGTGTATGTGAGTGGGTGTGTTTTGAGGAAGTAGTTTAGGAAAGACTTTTCTGAGGAAATTCTTAAACTAAAAGTTCCTCAATTAGTGAAGTTGAGGAAGGACAGTGTTATTACAAACAACCTCAATTATTGGTGGTTGAACTTACATAAAATCGTTATGGAAAATCCTGGTGGAGAAGCATTATTCCTGGGCATAGGTCCTCCAAACAGCAGCTGGGGTACCCAGGCTCCTTGTATCTAATGGTTCTGCTACCTTCAATATGTAACATCCATGAAAAGGAAAGAAAGAGTGTGGAAATGGCACATACACTCTAAGTTGCCTCAGCCCAGAGTGACACATAACTACTACTCACATTCTGTTGGAAAGAACTAATTACATGATTTCGCCCTAAGCGTGGAGAGATAGGGAAATGGGTTTAGCTATGTACCCAGGAAATAGAAAACTGATTCAATGAGCACCTTTCCAATTCTGTGCCACATATCTGAAGGGTGAATGGGAGTTAATTCATTAATTGGTTGTTTGGGAAAGAGGAGGTGGATGAAGCATTCCAAATACAAGACATAGCATATGCAAAGGTCCAAGTGCATTAGGGAATAGACAATGTTTAAAGAAAAAATGGTAGTTATTGTGACTGAAACAAAAAGGGTGTGAGTGGTAAGAGATAAGGCTAGAGAGGGAGGTAGTGTCCAGTTCATTCAAGGCCTCTGTGATGTGATTTATAATAAGGAATATATATTTAGTCTCAGTCCCTCTTTCTGGCACTAATCTCCTAAAACCCTTGGGATTTCCTAAAGGATGAGAGCTGTAAAGGTGTCTTTTGTTATGTTAATTAGGTCACTTTGGGAACGCTCCTAAGGATAAGGGCGGGTTGCCAGAGGAGTCAACCGTGTGATTAGAGGTTAGAACTTTTCAGTCCCAACCCCTGATTTCTGGGAAGGGCAGAGGGGCTAGAGGTTGAATAAATACATAGTGGGCAATGATTTAACCAATCGTGCCTGTGTAATGAAGCCTCATAAAACCCCAAAAGGACAAGGTTCAGAGAGTTTCTGGATTAAACATTTAGAGATTCTCGAGGATAATGGGTACCTGGAGAGAGCATGGAAGCTCTGTGCCCTTTTCCCATATCTTGCTCTAAACATCTTCTCTGTCTGACTGCTGTTGAGTTATATCCTTTTATAATAAATCAGTAATGTAGTAAGTAAATGAGTTTTCTGAGTTCTTTCAGCCACTCTAGCAATTAATCAAACCTAAGGAAGGGGTTGTGGAAACCTCTGATTTATAGCCAGTCAGTCAGGAGTACAGGTAACAACCTGAACTTGCAACTGACATCTGAATGTCAATGAGGGGGTCATGAGAACCTCCAATCTGTAGTTGGTTGATCAGAAGCACAACCTTGGCTTATGATTGGCATCTGAATGGGGGTGTAGTTTTGTAGGACTGAACCTTTAACCTGTGGAATCTGAAGGTACTCTGGGTAGATGGTGTCAGAATTGAGTTGAATTGTAGGACACACGGCTGATGTCCATAGAATTGCTTGTTGGTGTGGAAACCCCACACACACATTTGAGATGGGTGCAGAACTTTTAGTTTCATGGGCCATTGAAAGGATTTTTTACATTATTTTAACTAACTGCAGTGGAAAGTCACTGAAAGGTTCTAAGTGAGGGAATGACAGATGCATTGACAGACCTGTGCTCATTATTCTGGTTACATTATAGAAACTGATTGGAGGAGCATAATATTTGAAATGGGAAATCTGACAAAGAGGTTATTGTTTTGGGCCAGGTGAGAGAGGACTATAGCTTGAACTAGGGTAGTGGCAGTACAGTTGGACAAGGGGGCATAGATTCAATAGAAATTGACAACTGGACACTAAGAAATGGTTATCATCTCAAAGAAGAAGTTTCACTTCCCAAATAGAGGAGCCTGCATTGGGGTAAATAAAGATCATGGTCCTAGGCAATCAAATTAAATTTCCACGACTAACTTAGCCTCCCTAGCAGAAAAGTTAAGGTAAGGCAGAGAAACCAAAACAGAAGCCCATAGAATGGACCAACTTGATGAAAACAAGGAATAGGGCTGGAAAAACAATGAGGTCACATGAAGATTCAAGGGACATATCAAGCTCACATAATATCTAAATTTTTGGTGTGAAGACCTAATTGCAACTATTTCTAGATATTTGGATGGAGGCTGTCAGTAAACAATGTATGAGTTCTTCCAGGGTAGGGACCTTGTCTTTTTCATGCTTTTGTTTTCAAACGCTACTACATTTCCTAACATAATATCCACTCATTATGTGTTTATTAAATGATATAGTCCATATTCCTATGCTTATTCAATAAAGAGCTATGCAAGAAGGACATTGGAGAATTCATATATGACTCAAATCATGTTTAAGTGTGTCTTAACCATATTACCTTTGGTAAGCTATGGGAAGGCTAGACTCAGATCAAGAGAAAAAAGATGGAAAGAGTTCATAATTTTGTTACTCACCCCTCCTTACAGAGAAACAGTACCGGATGCAGGCTACTCAGGGGAAGCAACAGGACGGACACTAGGCAGAGGAAGAAAGTGAAACTGTGGGCAAACCCCTTTATTGTGCTTTCCACCAGCAAGAACAGGCAAGACAAGGTAAGTGGGCTTACAATCAGCTAGCTGTGTTTGAAAGTGTGCTATTACTGTTAGGACATGTGGGTGTGGAGTTATCTAAAGTCTCCAGATGTTTTTGGTTGGGTCAGGGTTTACTCGAGAACAGCTAGTGACCATCCTGTAGATGCTAAAGTATCAATTTCAGAAACAAAGCATGAAATACAAAATGATGATAACTCCTAGAGTCATATATTCAACACTGAGTATTTTACTTAGCTTCAGATTCACATACACACTTCTTGCATATATTATAGGCATTGAAAAAATAAAAATCTCCAAAAATATGTCTTGAATCCTACCTACTTACCCAATCTATCTTATTTTATTCCATCTCAGTGTGTAGTATTCTCATACAACACTTGCTTAAGCCTAAAACCTAAGTATCATCTTTGATTTCTCTCTTTTGATCACCCACCATGGCAAATCTTTTAGCAAGTGGCGTAAGTTCTACCTCAAACTATATCTTGACCCCATCCACTCCTTTCTATTCCCAAGTTCTTCGCAGCTGGCAAGGTAACACTCTAGTTCATATCCCCAGTCTAAGTCACAGTCCTCCTTTGCTTCAGATTACATCTGAAATTAAATTCAAACTCCTTAATATGGCATATAAAGCCCTACAGATTCTGGTCCTTTCCTAGTTTTCCTGCTGCATCTTCCTTAATAGTTCAGGATGTGCCAGCCTCTCTGGTATTTTTTTCTGAGTTTTAAACATTTTAATTTCTCTCCCCTTCCCTGGTTTTTGTATTTCCTGTGCTCTCTGACTACAATGCTTCTATATTCTGATGCATCCTATGGCTTGGTATTTCCACTGTTTGATCACAACTCATATGTAACTTCCCCACAGAAACTTCCTATAACTAACCTATCAATGGTAAGCCCAACTCCTACACCCATCATCAAGCCAGTTCCTTTCTGGTTTAGTTTGAGTGCCCCCTAAGGAGAGCCTGAGACAATGATTTGCATGCAGGTAGTTTATTGGGGTTATATACTTTTTAAAAACAGGGCAAGGGAACAAAAATGGAAGATAGGGGAGAAAAAAAAGTGAATAAAATGTATTTTATTGACCTGAGAGCATCTGGGGCACATAGAACTCACTTCCTCTGGACCCTCTTGAGAAATAATGTAGAACAGACTTATAATTTTCTCTCAAAGGAAAGGAGTCTTTGACATTTGTCACACATTCCCATCCACCAATGCTTGAGGTTTGTCCTTTGGGTGTTAATTACCCTGATTTTCTTGGCTCCTGGTAAGAGATGCCCCAGGTTTTAAAGAAAACCCTGAGAAGAAAAGCAGAGAAACAAAGAGGGCACATGACGTTGCCATCATATATGAGAACTGTACATCAAACTTAAAGCTGAATTCAGAGGTAAGCAGACAGAATACAACACAATGCACCAAAAGTGTTGGCCACACTATTAAAACTAGGTTATACATTTTTTTTTTTGGTAAGTCCAGTAGGAGGTCTGGAAAATTTAGAAGAGATGAGTAATATCATATGATTTCTCAAAAATAATTGGACCTCAAGGTCTTTGAACTAGATTAATCATATTTTTAGTTCATAACATAATCTTGTCATGATTTCCTCCATGGCCCACTTTCATTTATTTATTTATTATTGATTTATACTAATATTATAAATAATCATAGAACTATTATCTAAAAGAGGAGCTAAGACTTTGATATAATCATAGAATCCATGACTAATTCATCTCCCATGCTGTCAACCCCAAACACTTAGGCAACCACCACCATGAACCAAGTGTTTTTCACTCTTCACTTTTTTTTAAATACTTTTTTTCATTTCTATGTCTTCCTAAAAAGTAGATAGATAGATAGATAGATAGGTAAATAGATGGATAGATAGATAGATAGATAAATAGATAGATAGAAATTATCTCATGGTGTATGAAATATATAGGAACTTACATCTTAACTTTAATATTGCATTGTTGAAAGTCATCCATGTCACTGTAAATCACTTGTTGTGATAGTTATGTTCTGTTGTGTGATTATGATATTCATTCTCCTCTTGAGGGTTATTTGGTTGTTTACAGAGTTTTAGTTGTGCATGGTTCTGCAACAAACATCTTTGCATTCATATCTCCTGTTAAATATGTGTCAGAATTCCTCCTGAGAATATATATAAGTGGAAATGCTGAGTCACAGCAAATGCAACTGTTCACTTTTGAGAGGTAATTCCAAACTGTTTCTCAGTGTAGTTGCACCAATTTACACTTCTATCAGTAACATTTAAGAAGTCCTATAAATCCACATCTTCTCTAGCTCTTGTTATCTTTATATGCATCAAAATTAATTATAAAAGTTTCATTAATGATTTTCATCTTATTTCAGAACTTCTTTTATCCAAAGTTGTAAAGTTTTTACACCTACATTTCCTAAGTTACTTTTTAAAATATATGAGATATTTAAGTCCTTTGTGCTTCTAAGTTTGTCTTTACAAATAAATTCAGTTTATTTGTAATAACTGAGGGGCTGAGATCTAATTTTACCTTTTTTCTACATTGATAACCATTTTTTTTCTGGTTTAATTTATTGACTAATAACTTCCTTTCTACACTGCTCTACCATGTGACCTCTGTCTTACACAAAATTGTATGACATGTTAGTCTGAGTCTAAACTTCCTAGACATTCCTTCAATTACTTTTTATATCTCTCCACCTATCTTCAGAAATGTCCTAGGTAGTTTTGACTTTTTTCTCCATATAAATTTTAGAATCATCTAGTCAAGTTCCATAAAAAAACCCAGTTGAGATTTTGATTAGACTCAACCTACAAATCAGTTTAGGAAAAGCTGACATTTTTTTGCTGTTAAGTCTTGCATTCAATGAACATGATATATTTCTTCATTTTTTTAGGTCTCTTTCTTTTCTCTCAATAAAAGTTTTCCTGTTTTTGTGTAGAAATCTTGAATACCATTTGTTATATTTATTACTATGTACTTGATATTCAAAGAATATGTTGATATATGTTACTATTATATATATATTTAATTATTTATCGGTATTAACATATTTTTCCTTTTGTTCTATATATCTTTACGACAATGATAAATTTTATTCAGGTATTTGATCACTTTTACTTCATATGCCTTTTCATATATCTTGAATTGTTCATTCCTCTTCTTTAAGAACTTTATTCCAAAATGTTTTCAATGTAGGTCTTTGTCCAGCAAAACTCCTGAGACCTTATACTTAAAATATTTTATTACACCCTCATATTCTAAGTTCTAACTTCCTTACATTCAATAATTTGTGTGGGTGGGGAGACTATTCCATCATTGTCTCACATAAAATGTTGTCTTAAAATCAAAATCAATATCTATGTTAATTATAATGAACTTAGGGGATAAGACTGGGGGTCCTCAGTGATCTTTGGGGCATAAGGACCAAGAGACCAGAAAACTACAACCAATCACTTCCCAGTTCATAAAACATTTCCTTAGGTCAAATCTTCACTCTTCATACTCTAGGAAGAAATATCATTAGGAGGAAGCACTATTCGAGTTGTAATTCTCCAGGTTTAAGAATTCGGAAAGGGAGCGTTCGAGAAGAAATTGCTCAGGTCAGTTATCTGCCAGCAGTTTTTCTCAGCTCCTCACAAGCATAGTACTCTGAGCTACCTGATTTTACTCTTGGGGACGTTTGGACAAGAGGCCTGAGCCAGCAGATGTGGAGTTATGAAGGCATTTCTTTTCTTTTTTAAAAAAAAATTATTGGAGTGTAGTTGATTTACAGTGTTGTGTTAGTTTCAGGTGTACAGCAAAGTGAATCAGTTATACATATACATATATCCACTCTTTTTTAGATTCTTCTTCCATATGGGCCATTACAGAGTATTGAGTGGAGTTCCCTGTGTTATACAGTAGGTCCTTATTTGTTATCTATTTTATATATAGTAGTGTGTATATGTCTTTATTATAAGGGAAGATGGTGAGGGGAGATGGAGGTGGTAGAAGCAAAAGCAGAATTCTAACATTTGCCTTCCCCTAGCCTAGCCAGTGTGCTCTCTGCTCCAGGACAAAGGTATTGCCTCTCTGTCCACCAACTCACCCCACCACAGACATACACCAGTTACAATAGCATCTCTCCTCACAAATATTGTTGAAAAGAATACCAGTTTTTCCCATTTTCTCTGTGTAATTCTTCTAGAGTTGATTTGGACTCAGCATCTTGATGGTAACTGGGATAAAGTGATCTGACTGATATTTTTAAATGTTTACCCTATCTCCTAAATGGAGAATTTATTGTAGCCTGGAAACTGGGAGAAGATGGCAGCTGGGGCTAGGACGGTTGAAGTGGAAACAGAGAGAAGTGGGTGTAATGCATTTTGGAAGTTATTTTATTAATCCAGGCAAAGTAATGACGAAAACCACTAAACACTATAACATCTTAAGGAATGCTAGTTAGAGTGTTTTTTCAATAGGATGACAAGGAAGGCACTGCTGAAGAAGTGATATTTGAGGTGAGATACTGTAGTTCAAAAAATATTACCCATGCAGTGACCTAAAAGGAAGCAAATTCCAAGAAAAAGAAATAGTGAATGCAATTAATCCAGAGGTATAAAGAGCTTAAAGTTATCTTTAATAGGTTGGTTATTATGAAGTTGTATAAAAGGTAGTTTCAGGATATATTTGGAAAATAGCACCAACATAACTAACTGATGGAACTAAACTGAGGAAAAGGCAAAAGGAAGAATCATAGGTGACTCTAGATTTTTGTTTTAAGTAAAACTTACTGATATGAAATTTTCATTTTCATTTATTTATTTACTCATTTTTTGAGAAAAAATGAAAATTCTTCAAGAACAAGATCGTTGATGTGACTTTTCACAATTATACCCTCAACACCCAACATACTTGAAACACAGAGCTTAATCAGATTTGTTGAATGAATGAATGATGCAACCACTCCTTGGAAGTCTTCCCAGATAACACAAATCATATTATATCTGGCCTCATAGCATACTTTCTATTTAATTAGCTAACATCACATTTGCTAAATGATATTGGTATTGTGTGTGTCCCTCATTAGACTGTAAATTTATTGATGATAAGGTCAATCTTAGTCATCAATCTTAGTCACCCTTACTTCCATAGCACCTGTTCATTTATTCATTTATTTAATAAATATTTCTTGGGCACCTTATGTGCCAAGTCATTCTCATGTCAAAAAGATTGACAGTAAAGTCTAATTATAACCCCATTTTCTGATGGGGGAAGACAGAAAAATAAGGAAAAAGTTATAAGAGCTACAATAAGGATACATGTCTTATCCATGTTACTTAGAGCACACTTCTTACAAGCTTGTCAAATTGCTTAAACTCCAAAGAACTGGGAAGTGATCAACAGGCAGAAGCTATGAAGGATATTTAATGAAGCTTTCTCCAATATGTATACTGCTTATCAATTGACCAGTTAAAGACAAAGGGAGGAGAGAGAGCCAAGGACTAGGAGAAAGATTTTCTAAGAACTCAGGATGAAATAAAAGATAAAAAAAACTTAGCCGAAATGCATAATAGAATGTGATCCTTTCAGAGGACCCATCAATGGCCAAAGTATAAAGAGGTTAGGAATACAACCTGCCTTTAAAGCAGAGCCTTGGTTATTAAAATTAGCTAAAGGAGTAAGTCAAACAATAAAGTCTAGACAGAAGACAAGGTTGGATTCCCTGAACCTGAGAAAGATAACTCTAGAAGACAGGGAAAATAAATACATAGAATATAAAGGCAGATAGAAAAAAATATATGGGAGTCTAGTAGACAACATAAATCTGTTATTTTGAGAATTCTTGTAGGGACTCAAGTGAAGGATAAATGTAGTTTCTGTGACTTTTCTGAGGATGGCATCTTAAACATATCACCAAAGGACAAAGACAAAGCTTGCAAAGCATGGTTAATTTGCAAAAAACAAGGCAGCCGAGTAAATGTCCAATCTGTCACAGATATTTGCAGAACTCTGATTACTAACATCTTGTTTACTCAGAAATCCTACCACCAAAATTCAATGAGCATTATAACCACTATACACTGGGAAAAGTTTAGTCAGTTTGTAAACAATTATTTGTCAGTTCAGTATTTTCCAGAATGTCTGTTTATTATTAGCAATTATTTCTGTATCCTCTGCCCACTTCAAAAAATGTATCATGGTTTTATATTAAATATAATTTACAACACAAATAATTAAAAAGGAAAATGAAAAAGTAAACAATTTCAGAAGAGAAAAAAGATTAGATCAGAAATTCTAGACCAAGGGAATCTATTGAAAACCAGAGTTGGCTAAAATGGGAAGGCTAAGTAGGGGCTAAAATGCACCAAAGAAAAATGAAAAAGTCAAAATTAAGCTTGAAAATTTCTTCGTTTCTAGATGACCAGAACCTGATTTTTTGGAAGATCAAACTAAAATATTTATTTTTCTCTTCCTTAGCCTCTCATTTCATTGACCATCTTAACTCAAAATTTGTTTTGCCTTTCTTTACAGCCACCTACTCACATCAATAGTTATATAAAGTCCAAAAGCTCCTTTTCCCATATCCTTTCTTCAGTCATTCTTAGCATTTCCACTCACTCTGGAAGGAATGGAAGCACTTCCATTCCTTCCCCAATAAGATTCCACAATCCATTTTATAATCATTCCTTGAGGAAATAAAATGCTTATTCTATCCACACATGTTCAACTAGCATATCCATGTGTGTGTGCGTGTATGTTTGCCTAGAATATAGAAATTGGGACACATATGCTAATGTTGCCACTATGACCTTTGCATATAAACTGGCCATGCAGCTCCTTATCTGAGCTTTGCTATTAATTCCTAGGCACCTTTCATAGTTGACTTTAATTGCTCCTTTGAATTAATCATTCTAATTATCTCTTTTTTTTTATTTTTTTAGAACTAGATGTCCTTAGATCGCTTAGACATTCCCCCTCTTTTCCTTTTAGCAGACAAATAATTTATAAAATTGGCAATTTGACCAAATGTCACCAGACTAACAACAGGGAGAGACGGTAGGGGAATGAATGAAAAAAGTATTTAAAATTGAGGAAGTGAGTAGGAAAATGCACAGAAGCCTGAGGTCTATGGCACACTGAGAAAATTATTGGTACAGTAATATAAATGGCCACATCAACTTCTTTATGTAGAGATCCACAGTCTCTGGTTCTATTGAGAGTCTAGTATTAAGTCACAAAGATTCTTCTTATCTAATAGAATGGGCATTAGAACTAACTGATCAGTATTATTATAAATAAACTTCAACTTTACTCAATACCAGGAGACCAATTAATATATTTGCCAACCAAACAACGCATCCTATTAAATGACAAAACCGTCTGCCTGATATACTCCCTTAATATATCTTTAATGATTTAAAGAAAAGAGAATCGAGAAAATAGAAACAAGAAAGGAATGAACTGGAGAACAAAGGGAGTAATAAGAATTGTTATTGTAAACTCCTTAACTTTTATTCACCTTCCATGCTATTTAGGTCTTTTCAGATCAAATAATAAATTGGCCAAATCAAAGTTCTGTTTAACTAATTTTTCCCCAGTGGTTTTAATTTCAGATAAAAAGCAAACATTTAATTCTTTGTTAGATTGAATCACTGAGGTCTCAGTGAGTAAGCAAAGCTAATGCAGACATAGAAAAACATCATCCAAGGAGCTATGAATAGTTTGGCCCTTTGCCATCTCTCAGTATGTGAGTTTAAAATCTACAAACCAGAGATTAACTCATGGATCAATTATATTTTAAGTATTCTCTGCTAGTGCTACTCAAGAAAAGTCATAACTCCTTCATTAATTACTTAAATATCATTTGCCAGAAAAATAAACCAACTCACTTATTTCATAAAAACACTTTTGATAAAGAGGAAACAGTAAACTACAAGCTGTTCATCTTCCTGATTAAATGATGATATATTCTTGCATTTTCTTCTCCAACGTGCATGCTTGGTAACACTTGGCAATGTCTCTGTCACTGAGACATTTCTACCAGCTCTCTTCTTTATTTCAGAAATCCCTTCTCCTAATCTATGTCATAGCGACAACCTTCTTGTAGCAATGTAGCCCCCAGCTATCTAATCTTCTGGCTGACTCTTTGGTATAAGGCTACCTCCAACCACTATTATCTTTTCATTGATCATTTGTTTAAACCACATGTTCTGATTTTTATTTGGGTGTCATTCTTTTAAAAATAAATCCTTATGTTTTAGATTTCAACTGTGAAAATTCATAATAAAAATAAATTGGAACAACAAAAAAGAGTTAACCTTCTCTACTGCTCTTCTTCTCAATATATCTAACACAGAAAGATATTGATGGTCTTTAAATAAATGTTCCTGAAGTTCAGAATCAACAGCAACAACAAGAAAACCTCACATGTTTTTAAAACCCTTTGATAATGAGTACACTTAAATGATATATTTTTAAAAGAGTGAAGTTTTTCTTGATATGAATAAACACAATCTTAGTAAGTTGATTCAAGTTATTTTAGAGTTAGATTGGACTTTTGTTTTTAGATGGAACATAGAAGTGCACATACAGAATACAGTAGAGTGCATTTAAACTGTGAATCACTTATATTAAGGCAACAAATCCTAACATTGTCTCCTGGCCTGATAATCTTCTCTCTTCTTTCTGTATATGTTGCTAGAGACATATTTTGTTGAACCAGCTTAGTGTTTTGTTTTCTAAATTACAAACAATTCTTTACCAAGAGATCCTGCATAAAAATCTGGATTTAAAATACCTTTCAGATATCAAAAAATTTGATTGAATTGGTTCTGCATTCCTATGTGGCAATAATTACAGGCTCTGGGGGCAGCTATTCCCTTCAGAAAGACCAAGTACTGTCTAATTTTCAACCTGCCTGCATACCTGACACATTCTTGACTTGCCACCATAAGCATTTGCATTGTGACCCTATAATAAAGCTTTTAGTCCACATAGGGATATCTACTGCTTTCCTTTCTCTCTCAAGGTTGTCAGTGAGATGGCTTTGGGGAAAATCTGCCTGCCTTAGAACTGGCATGTGCAGATTAGGGAAAACTTCTCGATAGATCCCTGGGATAGAGTCATATAGCCTCCCTCCCTCTCTCTCTCTTTCTCTCTCTCCATACATATCACAGGATTTACATTTAGTTGTCTTTGGGATCAGAAATAGGTATACACTCAGGGGAAAACAAGTCAAGGCACAGTCTCCAATCTGGTTCAACGTAATTCATACTAGGTTTGGAGAAAAATCTTCATTACAGGGAGTATATTTTTTTCTGGCCTTGATCTCTCTCTCTCTTTCTCTCATATATATATGTTCCAGGATGGTATATGGATGTTTGCAGAATAAGATTCAGGTTCTATGTCCAAGCCACATAACATCATTCCAATGCAATTTCAAGCTAGTCAATTTATTAGATATACGCATGTATAATTATATGTGTGACTTATGGTGATAATTAAGAATTGTTCATTATTAATATCCACCCCTTCATCACAATTATAAATCCTTATAGTTGAGAATATTGAGGAAGAGACCTTGTTCTACCACATTTTCAGAAAAGACTGTAAATTGGTACAAATACCTTAGTGCTAAATGGAATAGAACAGCATTTTCACCTGAGACAGTGAATAAGTGACCAAGATTTATACCTAAACAAAAAATGAAGGATACAAAATTCCCAGGGCAGAAAATTTGAGAGAGTGATGGTAGGAAAAAGTTAATTTCAAAAGGGAAAAAGAACTGTCATATTGTGTCCTAGAAACTTTACATAGGTAATTTCATTAATCAGCACACCACATCTAAGAGGAAAATATGCTCATCATTGAAAAAATGCACAGAAAGATAAAGTAATTGATTCATGGTCACAGAGCCAGGAAGTAAAAAAATGGAATGCAAACATATAATTACCTGGCTCTTATCTGGGTTCTTTTTCCATTATACTATTGTATGATGCAATAATTAGGTGGCATTATCAAGAGAGAGTTTTCCTATGAAATGAGTGATCTTACGAATTGCTACAGGTGAATGACTCCCTTTGTTTACCCAATTTTTCTCTAATTTATGTGACAATGGGCATTATTCTTAGTATTAAAATTTTTCTGAATCAGCTTGAGTAAATGCTCATATACTCAAATATATTTCAATTTACAGATGAGGAAGTTGGTCCATTTCTGTTTACCTGGCATTCACAAAGGAAGACTGGTATACTATCTCTTTGGAGTAGAACAGAAATGGTAATTTAAGTTCTCAGGTTTGCTTTGAAAAAGTATTTTCCATTAAATTGTCATCTTCAAAATGATGAATACATTTTATATCATGATTAGAAACTGTACCAGAAAGACCAGACTAGATATATTTAGAATTAAAGATTGTCCAGAAAAAATTTTTTACAAAGATTCAAAACTATTTTCTGTAACTTAATATATAAATATTGGAACAATTTATTTTTGCTTGTTTCATATTAGAACTCTTGGGCTTCCCTGGTGGCACAGTGGTTGAGAGTCCACCTGCTGATGCAGGGGACACGGGTTCGTGCCCTGGTCGGGGAAGATTCCACATGCCGCGGAGCAGCTGGGCCCGTGAGCCATGGCCGCTGAGGCTGCGCGTCTGGAGGCTGTGCTCCACAACGGGAGAGGCCACAACAGTAAGAGGCCCGCGTACCGAAAAAAAAAAAAAAAAATTAGAGCTCTTACCCAAAGGAGTAAGACCACCCCTTAGGAGGAAGTTATTTGAAATTCAAGAGCTTTTGTCTAGAAAGGAAAAAATATGTAATTTTGCTGGTGGTTAAAGATTGTCGATTGAAAAATTTATTATTGACTTAAGTTGTAGGTGTAATTCACTAGAATAAAACAAAACGCTTTTAAGGCAGGGAGAAAAATATATAATAATGGAATAAATGTATATGTATGGAAAGGAGAGATGGGGAGGATTACTGAGCGATCTATGGATATTGACTCCAGGTTCTAAAGAATAAAGAAAAAGATAAATCTAATTCATCAATGTACCTTAGTTCTTTTTTTTTTTTTTTTTTTTGATTATAGAATTTATCCATGGCCTCCTTTAACTTGTGTGGCTCAATTGTTCTCTAGTCTCATTCTTTAAATGTATCCTTCCCTCTCTCTCAGAGAAAATCACCAAGGGGAATGGGAAAATGTGGCATAGTATGTTCCAGTGTTGAATTAAAGAAAGTAGGCTTTGTAATGTCACCTCAAATTGGGAACAGGGTAAAAATTATGCTATTATAGAGAGGATATGAATATCATAAGGCAAGCAAGAGGAAAGCAAATGGCCAGAGTTAAATTCCACACTGTTAAATCTGCCAAATTTTTAAAAAGATACAGCACAATCAAGAAGACAGAAAAGAATGCTGCCACCCAGGCCTCTTTCTCCTTTCCTCCATTGTTAACATATGGATTTTCTCTCTCTTTTCAAAGCAACAGTGAAAATATTTGGAGGAGAGAATGGCTATGCCATTAAAAAATTATCCAAAACTTGGAAATAGGGCAAAGACATTATGATGTCCCCTACTGATGTCATACTGGATCACTATCTAAAAAATCTACCCAAAGGTGCACTGTAGAAAAAGATAATTTTACTTGATATACTAGTTACTATTTATTAAAGCCCAGATGCTGTAGCATAAGATGCTAACTTTTATAAGACTGAGAAACTACATATTGTTTATTTTTGTTAATCCCATACTCCTAATTTACCCCTCCCCTTTGGTAACTATAAGTTTGTTTTCTGTGCCTGTTTATCTGTTTCTGTTCTGTAAATAAATTCATTTGTATTATTTTTTAGATTCCACATATAAGTGATATCATATAATTTTTGTCTTTCTCTGTCTGACTTATTTCTCTTAGTATGATATTCTCTAGGTCAATCCATGTTGCTGCAAATTACATTATTTCATTTTTTATGGCTGAGTAATATTCTATTTTATATATATACCACATCTCCCTTATCCATTCATCTGTTGGAGCACTTAGGTTGCTTCCACATCTTGGCTATTGTAAATAGTGCTGCTATGAACATTAGGGTGCATATTTCTTTTCAAATTAGAGTTTTCATCTTTTCCAGATATATGTCCCAGAATGGACTGCTGGTAACATATGGTAACTCTATTTTAGTTTTTTAAGGAACCTTCATACTGTTTTGCATAATGGCTGCACCAATTTACATTTCCACAAACAGTATAGGAGGGTTTCCTTTTCTCTACACCCTCTCTAGCATTTATTATTTATAGACTTTTTGATGATAGCTATTCTGACTGGTGTAAGGTGATACCTCATTGTAGTTTTGATTTACATTTATCTAGTAATTAGCAATGTTGAACATCTTTTCATGTCCCTGTTGGCCATCTGTAAGTCTTCTTTGGAGAAATGTCTATTTAGGTCTTCTGCCCATTTTTTGATTGGGTTGTCTGTTTTCTATATTGAGTTGTATCAGATGTTTGCATATTTTGGAAATTAACCCCTTGTCTGTCACATCTTTCACAAATATTTTCTCCCAATCCATAGGGATTGGATTGCATATAATTTTTATCTGATACAGATATAAATGATTTATATCTGGTATAAAGAGAACCCCCATTTTTTAAAAATTTCCTTGGAAAATATTGACAAGTCTTAGATCTAATGCTCTCACATTTTGCCCATTGGAAGTGTCTTCAGCTTTCTTCAGTTACTCTCTTCTTCTGGACACTAAAAGACTACAAAACCTTATTTAAGCCAAAACACTTTGAATTTTTTTTTCATTATTAAGAAATCCAGTCTTCAACTTGTAAAATCGGCATGTATTTGCTCCTTACACATGCTGGACTCTGTGCAAGATGATAGGACTATGGAGATGATCTGACTTTCAAATTTCATGGATTTCTCAATCAAATTAAAATGATCGACAAAGAGGTTCACAACTACAATATAAGAAAGACTATGCAGCAGGCACAGAAAAGGCATATAAGTGAGCGTGGGAATCAAGGAAACATTTCCAAAAGTGGTGATATTTTACTTGTCTATTGAAGACAGAGTAAGGATTAGCCAAGCAATGAGAATTTCAGGCTGTGGAAAGAGTGTGAAGGAAAATATTGTACAAGAACTACTTACTTGTTCAGAGAACTGAAGGTGGAAAAAGATGTCCTGAAGATGTCTGGAGTAGCTGAGATCTGAAGGACAGTCCAGGACCAGTCCTAAAAGGCTTTATGTTGTGGAAAAGAGTTTGAACTATGAAGTTCATATAGGATATTATGCAACAGCATGCTGTCAACAGATCTTTATTTCAGACTGTTCACTCTGACTGCCCAGACACAAAAGTATTAGAGGGAAGCAAGACTGGAGGAAGGGAAACCAAATAAGAGATGACCATAGTAACTCTAGTTAAATAAAGAAGGCTGACCTGGAAGATTGTGGCCAGTTGCTTTAGAGATATTAAAAACAACAGTTCTCACTGACAAATAGATAGAGGAATGAAGGGAGCTAGAATGTGATCCATAAGTGGCCAAATGTACCTTTGCAATCTAGAAAGCACACAAAGTAGAGAATGCTTGGTATATTAATTTTCTATTGCTGTGTAACAAATTGGCACAATTTAGCTACTTAACACAACACAAATGTGTTATCTCACAGTTTCTGTGGGTCATAAGTCTGACCTGCTTTAGCTGGGTCCCCTGTTCAGGATCTCAAAAGGCTGAAATTAAGGCACCTGCTAAATGTATCATCAACTTGAGGCTTGACTAGGAAAAAAAATCCACTTACAAGCTTTCTTGCATTGATGGCAGAATTCATTTTCTGGTGGCCATATGACTGAGGTCTCCATTTTCTTGTTAGCTGTCAGCTGGAGGATGCTCTCAGCTCCTAGAGCAGTTTATTCCTCCAAAGCCAGCGGCACGGTGTTTGCTGCTGCTTTGAGTATCTCGCTTCTTTTAATGTACTATTATCTCAGGCTCACCCAGAATAATCTCCTTTTAATTAACTCAACTGATTAGGGAACTTAATTATATCAGCAAAATCCCTTCTACCATACAAGGTAGCATGATTACAGGATTGATATTTCATAATATGCACATGCTCCTCTCACCAAGAAGGGGAACCATGCAGGGTGTATCCATCAGAAGGCAGCAATCTTATAGGATATCTTAGAATTCTGCCTATTACATCGAGGGAGAAGATTATGAATGGGAATCAGAGCCTTCCTTATCAGAAGATGTCATTGCCCAGGAAAGAAAAAAATGAAGAAAGAAGCATAGACAAGATTCAACATGCAGATAGAAAAATTAATGGTTAGGCAGACAAACATAATTTAATTAATCCTAAAGTACTTACATCCAAAGGACACTCCTAAATTTTAAATCCCATACAGCTTTATTTTAAAAATGTAGGTAGCAAGGAAGATGTCTAGCAAAGAATATATAAAGAAATAAGTGATTTCCCATTTCAAATTGCATTTCCTCTATTCTTTTCACTGTTAAAGAAGCTCTTTGTTAACACCCCTATCATTGTTTCTTCATTCTGCTGGAGCTGCTCCAAGCTTTTCACTTTTAGCTGAAGTTGTGAGACCCTCAACTGTCATAACAGTACAACAAAAGCCTGATGTCTGCTTAGTATAGAGAATTGTCTCACAGTTTCTACAATAATTCTCCTATTTATACAACCTAGAACTTCAACATCATTTTAAACAACAGTACTAAACTGTATCTGTGACCCTGCCTCAACTTCTTTTCTAAACACTTCCCCACTGTTATTTTTTATAATAATGTCTTTACTTCAATTAGCATTTCCATCACTGAAAACATTTACTGAAGCAGTGGCTCGTTGAAGTTATACTTCACAGAGATCAATTCAGAATGGGATTTTTGGACTAAATTGGATCTCAAAGAGGTCATATAGATCACTCTCCTGTATCCAAGCAATCCCCCCAGAAGATAACCATCCTATTCCAGAAATCACTCCCCAAAAGGAAACTCTACATCCATTCCTTCAGCAAATTATTTATGTGTCTAATTACCCTTGCAGTTAGGGACTTCTTGTTCGAGTCTCTCTGGGCATGTAGAACAGCTGGTAACCATACTCCTTATAATGGCTGTTCATAAATCTGCAAACTTTTCTTAAG
Organism: Delphinus delphis; assembly: GCF_949987515.2. Classification (NCBI taxonomy): domain Eukaryota; kingdom Metazoa; phylum Chordata; class Mammalia; order Artiodactyla; family Delphinidae; genus Delphinus; species Delphinus delphis. Next base: position 43,139,809 of record NC_082690.1, on the reverse strand, counting down.
TCATCTTCATTATCTCTCTTCCAGACCAACTGTATTCTATATTTAATAGTCAACTTCATACACCTTCAGCATTCAAGGACAAGGTTTTTGGCAAATTCATAAATGATACCAAATCTCCTAACTTCCTGTACATTTAAAAGAAATACAAATTAAAAATGAATTAATATGGCATACAAACCAATTGTTTGCCTACGTAGCTGTCTTTCTAGCAGCTCAAGTACTCAAGGTCATACTCACAAGCCATGCAAAGAAAGCCATAACTATATGATTACTGTTCCCATCATCTGCTCATCCTGTCTGATAACTATATTCACTTCCTTTTTAGAGTCCTTCTTCTGCAAGTGACCTGAGTTGCAGACAAATATGGGCAATGTGACACTGGTACTTAGTAATCCTCTCCTAATCTTTTTAGTCCTCTGATTGAATAAGCAATCTATATGGTGAAATACAGTGCCTTTGTTCCAATATTATCTCAAGCTGGTCTTGAATACATACATATATTTAAGAATCACTATACTTTAATATAATTCTCTGTAAAATGTCAATTTCCATCATTTTTATTCTCTCTATTTCTGTCAATATTGCAACATTTTCCCACACAATAGCCATTATAGCCTGTTATGCCTACTCTCCATAGAAGCTGTTAAATTGACAGCCACATCTGAATCTGAACTTCTTAAATACTCTTTTTTGGCTTGGTGTCAACACTCTCCAATTTTTGTTTGTTTGTTTGTTTTTTCTTTCTACTAATTCTGAACTAATTCACTGAGCAAGACAGTGAACTACTAAAATTCAGTCTGGCATAGATCTTCTTATTTATATAATCAGAGACTGGCTATTCTTATCAATATTGAGACAGGGAACCAAGCTTACTGAAAATAATAATTCTATGTTTTGGTACAGGCATTGAACTCAGGATTCAGGATATAGGCATTGAGCTCAAGATTCTAAGTTTCAAATCCTTCTTTGAAAATAGAAAGTTGCATATTTTGAAAAAGTCTGTTCATATAAGAGAACTATTATTTTAGTTGTCTTTTTCTCTTTTTTTGCATTAATTTGCATATCACCAAATACTAGTGTTTGTAAAGTGAATATATATGTATAAATTTAAAGTAAATATATATGTATTTAATTTTACTCTCTATTTAATTTTACTCTCCTCTGAATTGTCTATTAAAATCTTAGTCCATTTTCTTGAGTAGTTGCTCATTTTCCTAATTTGTTAGAGCCTTGTGTGTCATCTATGTTGCTAATATATTTTCCAAACTCTTTCAGTGTCTATCGATTTTCTTCATACACACTTAATTTTGTACTACCTAATATAAGCACATTTTATTACAGATTTTGAATAACTTATTTTGTCAGGATGGTCACTTATGTTATTGGGTGGGGCATGTAATCTCTTAGATGTTTTTCTAACATAGTCATTATGTACATGTATAATCTACTTTAAATTTAGATTTATATCTGGAGTAAAATAAGGATATAATTTTATGTTTACAGTGGATAATCATTTCTTAAATGAGCCATCATTTTCCCATTGAGTTGAATTATCTCAATCATATACTAAATACTCAAATATATCAGATTTATTTCCAGAGTCTCTATTATGTTGCATTTTCTTTTGTATTTTGTTGTTGTCACTGTTGTTGCTCACTGATTCTCATGCTAATATACTATTAATTTTACTATAGTACATTTATAAAATTTTCTGTATTAGGCAAAATAAATCCCTTCCCATTTTTCCTAACCCATTTCTCCTATCTGCTTTTTATAATTTTCTTTTTTGGGCATTTATTCTTCTACATGAATTTTAAAATCATTTTATCCATTTCAAAGACAATGTATCTCCCTCAGAAAATCTGCTCTTTACTAATTAGCAGATAACTAAATTCATATATTAATTTTTGAGGGAATTGATATTTAATATTCCCATTCTGAAACATAAGGCATTGTGTTTCAATAAAATGACTTCATTTATTTCCTATATCTTTCTCATTTCATTTATTCTTAAATGTATATAGTCTTCATTACTATTATGAATAGATTTTTTCCATGTCCTTTTTCTTGCTTTTTACTTAACTGAAAAATACCTTTGAGTTTTATATATTCTTGTGCTCAGTCATATTGGAAATTCCTTTATTAGTTCAAATAGCTTTAAACTAGACTCTCTTGGATTTCCTAGTTATAAAATACACTAATAAAAACAGATCACTTTACTTTCTCTTGTTTTTTTCTTTTTTAAAATGGTGATAATGATAATATATATTTTATAAGTTCTCTATGAGGAATAAATGAATTAAAATACATAAAATATTTTGAACACTACCCAGAATACTAGTCCTTAATAAAATTTAGCTATTTGTAGTAATACTAGGCATTCTTGTCTAGGTCTTAATTTTGGTTAAAATGACAAGTGTGTATCCATATACAAGGAGATTCCTAGTGCTATTTATATTTCTCCTTCCTGGCCAGGTGCAAAAAGCCTGAACCCTTTGCTTTTAAGCTTGTTCTGAATGTCAGTGTCCAAAAAAAAAAAAAAAAAAAAGGAAAAAGGAAAGCAGTTGTCCGGAGTCAGCAAGTTATCATTTCAAATCACAATTTAATATCCATAAAATTTTGGGAAACTTATGTAAGCTCCAAACATGAAGCTTTTATTTGATATATACAAAATGGGGCTAATTACACTTCCTAATCCTGGACTTATGAGGATTAAATGAGATAATGATCACAAAGTGCTAAGTACTATTCCTGGTAGAAAGCAGATGTTCAGTGCATGTTAATACATCCTTTCTCCCTCTTTTTCACATTTCCACCATCTCAGGAAAGTCTTTTATACATGACCTTCAAATAGAAATACTGTATTGTCTTTTATTACCAGCACATAACTATCACTATGAGCCTTCATCTCACTGATTAAAAAAACCAACATGGCGATCTTCAAGATGGTTGAAGAGTAAGATGTGGAGATCACCTTCCTCTCTACAAATACATGAAAAATACATCTATATGTGGAACAACTCCTACAGAACACCTACTGAACACTGGCAGAAAACCTCAGATTTCTCAAAAAGCAAGAAAATCCCCACCTACATGGGTAGAGCAAAAGAAAAAAGAAAAAACAGAGACAAAAGAATAGGGATGGGACCTGCACCTCTGGGAGGGAACTGTGAAGGAGGAAAAGTGTCCACACACCAGGAAGCTCCTTCACTAGTGGAGGCGGCGGGTGGGCAGGGGGGAAGCTTTAGAGCCACAGAGGAGAGTGCAGCAACAGGGGTGCAGAGGGAAAAGTGGAAAGATTCCTGCACAGAGGATCAGTGCCGACCAGCATGCACCAGCCCAAGAGGTTGTCTGCTCATCCGCCAGGGCGGGTGGGGGCTGGGAGCTGAGGCTCGGGCTTCGGACGTCAGATCCCGGGGAGAGGACTGGGGTTGGCTGCGTGAACACAGCCTGAAGGGGGCTAGTGCACCACAGCTAGCTGGGAGGGAGTCCGGGAAAAGTCTGGAACTGCCAAAGACGCAAGAGACCATTGTCTTGGGTTGCGCGAGGAGAGGGGATTCCTTCCCCGTGTGCTCACAGAAGACACAGTACTGCCTAAGTGAGCTCCAGAGACGGGTGTGAGCCAAGGCTATCAGCATAGACCCCAGAGACGGGCATGAAACAGTAACGCTGCTGTCACTGCCACCAAGAAGCCTGTATGCAAGCACATGTCACTATCCACAGCCCCCACCCCCAGGAGCCTGTGCAGCCCACCACTGCCAGGGTCCTGCAATCCAGGGACAACTCCCCAGGGAGAACACACACACACACACACACACACACACACACACACACACACACAGTGTGCCTCAGGCTGTTGCAATGTCTCACTGGCCTCTGCTGCTGTAGGCTCACCTCGCATTCCAGTGATGACTACCATAACCCTCCCTCTCCCCAGCCTGAGTAAGCAAGAGAACCCTAATCAGGCCCCGCTTTAATGTACTCCTGTCTGGGTGGGGAACAGACTCCTGAGGGCAACCTACACGAGAGGTGGGGACAAAACCAAAGCTGAACCCCAGGAGCTAAGTGAACAAAGAAGAGAAGGAAATTTCTCCATGCAGCCTCAGGGACAGCAGATTAAATCCCCACAATCAACTTGATGTACCCTGCATCTGTGGAATACCTGAATAGACAACAAATGTTCCCAAAATTGAGGCCATGGACTTTGGGAAAAACTGTAGACTTTGGGTTTGCAGTCTGTGACTGATTTCTTTCTGATTTTTCTGTTTGTCTTTGTTTAGTTTTAGTGCTTGTTATCATTGGTGGATTTGTTTATTGGTTTGGTTGCTCTTTGCTTTTTTATTTATTTATTTTTATTTATTATTATTCAGTTTATTTCTTTCTTATTTTTCTCCTTTTCTTCTGAGCCATGTGGCTGACAGGGTCTTGGTGCTCTGGTCAGGTGTCAGGCCTGAGCCTCCTAGGTGGGAGAGCTGAGTTGAGGACATTGGAGGACCAGAGACCTCCTGGCCCCACGTAATGTCAATTGGCAAGAGTGCTCCCAGAGATCTCTGTCTCAACATTAAAACCCAACTCCACCAAACAGCCAGCAAGCTCCAGTGATAGATGCCCCATGCCAAACAACTATCAAGACAGGAACACAACCCCAGCCATTACCAGACAGGCTGCCTAAAATCATAATAAGTTCACAGACACCACAAACACACAAATAGACATGGACTTGCCCACCAGAAAACAATGTCCAGTCCAATCCACCAGAGCACAGGCACCAGTGCCCTCCACCAGGAAGCCTACACAAGCCACTGAGCCAACCTCACCCACTGGGGCAGACACCAAAAACAATGGGAACTACAAATCTGCAGCCTGTGAGAAGGAGACCCCAAACACAGTAAGTTAAACAATATGAGAAGACAGAGAAATAGGCAGCAGATGAAGGAACAAAGTAAAAACACACCAGACCAAACAAATGAAGAGGAAATAGGCAGTCTACCTGAAAAAGAATTCAGAGTAATGATAGTAAAGATGATCCAAAATCTTGGATATAGAATGGACAAAATACAAGAAATGTTTAACAAGGGCAAAGAACTAAAGAGTAAACAAACAATAATGAACAACACAATAAATGAAATTAAAATTCTCTAGAAGGAATCAATAGCAGAATAACTGAGGCAGAAGAACAGATAAGTGACCTGGAAGATAAAAGAGTAGAAATGACTACCAGAGAGCAGAATAAAGAAAAAAGAATGAAAAGAATTGAGGACAGTCTCAAAGACTTCTGGGAAAACATTAAACCCACCAACATTCAAAATATAAAGTTCCAAGAAGAAGAAGAGAAAAAGAAAGGGTCTGAGAAAATATTTGAAGAGAGTATAGTTGAAAACCTCCCTAACATGGGAAAGAAAATAGTCAATCAGATCCAGGAAGTGCAGAGAATTCCATACAGGATAATCCAAGGAGAAACACACCAAGAAAAATATTAAAAGTAGCAATGGAAAAGCAACAAATAGCATACAAGGGAATCCCCATAAGGTTAACACCTGATATTTCAGCAGACAATCTGCAAGCCAGAAGGGAGTGGCTGGACATATTTAAAGTGATGGAAAGGAAAAACCTACAACCAAGATTACTCTAACCAGCAAGGATCTCATTCAGATTCAGTGAAGAAATTAAAATTTTTAGAGACAAGCAGAAGTTAAGAGAATTCAGCACCACCAAACAAACTTTACAACAAATGCTAAAGAAATTTCCCTAGGCAAGAAACAGAGAAGGAAAAGACCTACAAAAACAAACCCAAAACAATTAAGAAAAGGGTATTAGGAACATACATATTAATAATTACCTTAAATGTATATGGATTAAATGATCCAACCAAAAACATAGACTGGCTGAATGGACACAAAAACAAGTCCCATATATATGTTGTCTAAAAGAGACCGACTTCAGACCTAGGGACACATACAGACTGAAAGTGAGGGGGTGGAAAAAGATATTGCATGTAAATAGAAGTCAAAAGAAAGCTGAAGTAGCAATTCTCATATCAGAAAAATTAGACTTTAAAAGAAAGACTATTACAAGAGACAAAGAAGGACACTACATAATGATCAAGGGATCAATCCAAGAAGAGGATATAAAAATCGTAGAGATTTATGCACCCAACATAAGGGCACATTAATATATAAGGCAAATGCTAACAGCCATAAAAGGGGAAATAGACAATAACAATAATAGTAGGGGACTTTAACATGCCACTTTCACCAATGGGCAGATCATCCAAAATGAAAATTAATAAGGAAACACAAGCTTTAAAGACAAATTAAACAAGATGGACTTAATTGATATTTATAGGACATTCCATCAAAAACAGCAGAATACACTTTCTTCTCAAGTGCTCATGGAACATTTTCCAGGATAGATCATATCTTGGTTCATAAATCAAACCTTGGTAAATTTAAGAAAATTGAAATCATCTTTCAATGATGATTGAAAAAAGTATCATTTCCGACCACAGTGCTATGAAACTAGATATCAATTACAGGAAAAAAACTGTAAAACATACAAACACATGGAGGCTAAACAATACACTACTAAATAACAAAGAGAAAGAAAATCAAAACATACGTAGAAACAAATGCAACAAAAACACGACAACTCAAACTTATGGGATGCAATAAAAGCAGTTCTAAGATGCAAGTTTATAACAATACAATCCTACCTCAAGAAACAAGAAAAGTCAAAATAAACAACCTAAACTTACATCTAAAGCAATTAGAGAAAGAACAAAAAACCTCAAAGTTAGCAGAATGAAAGAAGTCATAAAGATGAGATCAGAAATAAATGAAAAAGAAATGAAGAAAACAATAGCAAAATTAATAAAACTAAAACTGGTGCTTTGAGAAGATAAACAAAATTGATAAGCCATTAGTCAGACTCATCAAGAAAAAAAGGGAGAAGACTGGAATCAACAGAATTAGAAATGAAAAAGAGAAGTAAAAACTGATATTACAGAAATACAAAGGATCATGAGAGATTACTACAAGCAATTTTATGCCAATAAAATGGACAACCTGGAAGAAATGGAAAAATTCCTTGAAAAGCACAAACTTCCAAGACAGAACCAGGAAGAAATAGAAAATATGAACAGACCAATCACAAGCACTGAATTTGAAACTGTGATTAAAACTTTTCCAACAAACAAAAGCCCAGGACCAGATGGCTTCACAGGTGAATTCTATCAAACACTTAGAGAAGAGGTAATGCCTATCCTTCTCAAACTCTTCCAAAATATAGCAGAGGGAGGAACACTCCCAAACTCATTCTTCAAGGTCATCATCACCCTGATACCAAACCAGACAAAGATGACAAAAAAAAAAAGAAAGCTACAGGCCAATATCACTGATGAACATATACGAAAAACTCCTCAACAAAATACAAGCAACCAGAAAGCAACAGCACATTAAAAGGATCATACACCATGATCAGGGGAGTTTATCCCAGGAATGCAAGGATTCTTTAACATACTCAACTCGAACAGTGTGATGCACCAAATTAACAAATTAAAGGATAAAAAAAATATGATCACTTCAATAGATGCAGAAAAATCTTTTGACAAAATTCAACACCCATTTATAAAAAAAGTAAAAATAAAACTGCAAATAGTGGGCATAGAGGGAACCTACCTCAGCATAATAAAGGCCATATATGACAAACTCACAGCCAACATTGTTCTCAGTGGTGAAAGACTGAAACCATTTCCTCTAAGATCTAGAAGAAGACAAGGTTGCCCACTCTAACCACTACTTTTCAAGAGAGTTTTGGAAGTTTTAGCCATGACAATCAGAGAAGAAAAAGAAATGAAAGGGATCCAAATCAGAAAAGAAGATGTAAAACTGTCACTGTTTGCAGATGACATGATACTATACATAGAGAATCCTAAAGATGCTACCAGAAAACTACTAGAGCTAGTCAATGAATTTGGTAAACTAGCAGGATACAAAATTAATGCACAGAAATCCCTTGCATTCCTATACATTAATGACAAAAATTCTGAGTGAAATTCAGGAAACACTCCCATTTACCATTTTAGCCAAAAGAATAAAATACCTAGGAATAAACCTTCTGAAGGAGACAAAAGACTTGTATGCAGAAAACTATAAGACACTGATGAAAGAAATTAAAGATGATACAAACAGATGGAAGCATATACTGTGTTCTTGTATTGGAAGAATCAACATTGCGAAAATGACTCTAGTACCCACAGCGATCTACAGATTCAATGCAATCCCTATCAAACTACCAATGGCATTTTTCACAGAACTAGAACAAAAAATTTCAGAATTTGTATGGAAATATAAAAGACCCCAAATAGCAAAAGCAGTCTTGAGAAAGAAAAATGGAGCTGGAGGAATCAGGTTCCCTGATTTCAGACTATACTACAAAGATACAGAAATCAAGACAATATGGTACTGGCACAAAACAGAAATATAGATCAATGGAACAGGATAGAAAGCCCAGAGATAAACCCACACACATATGGTCACCTTATCTTTTACAAAGGAGGCAAGAATATGTAATAGAGAAAGGACAGCCCCTTCAACAAGTGGTGCTGGGAAAACTGGACAGCTACATGTAAAAGAATGAAATTAGAACACTCCTCAACATCACACAGAAAAAAAAAATGCATTAAAGACCTAAATGTAAGGCCAGACACTATCAAAACTCTTAGAGGAAAACATAGGCAGAACACTCTATGACATAAATCACAGCAAGATCCTTTTCAACCCACCTCCTAGAGAAATGGAAATAAAAACAAAACTAAACAAATGGGACCAAATGAAACTTAAAAGCTTTTGCACACCAAAGGAAACCATAAACAAGATGAAAAGACAACCTGCAGGGGCTTCCCTTGTGGCGCAGTGGTTGAGAGTCTGCCTGCTGATGCAGGGGACACAGGTTCGTGCCCCAGTCCGGGAAGATCCCACATGCCATGGAGCGGCTGGGCCCGTGAGCCGTGGCCACTGAGCCTGCACGTCCGGAGCCTGTGCCCCGCAACAGGAGAGGCCACAACAGTGAGAGGCCCGTGTACCGCAAAAAAAAAAAAAAAAAAAAAAAAAAAAGACAACCTGCAGAATGGAAGAAAATATTTGCAAATGAAGCAATTGACAAAGGATTAATCTCCTAAATACACAAGCATCTCATGCAGCTCAATATCAAAAAATCAAACAACCCAATCCAAAAATGGGTGGAAGACCTAAACAGACATTTTTCCAAAGAAGATATACAGATTGCCAACAAACACATGAAAGGATTCTCAACATCACTAATCATTAGAGAAATGGAAATCAAAACCACAATGAGGTATCACCTCACACCGGTCAGAATGGCCATCATCAAAAAATCTACAAACAATAAATGCTGGAGAGGGTGTAGAGAAAATGGAACCCTCTTGCACTGTTGGTGGGGATGTAAATTGATACAGCCACTATGGAGAACAGTATGGATGTTCCTTAAAAAACTAAAAATAGAACTACCATACGATCCAGCAATCCCACTACTGGTCATATACCCTGAGAAAACCATAATTCAAAAAGAGACATGTACCACAATGTTCATTGCAGCTCTATTTACAATAGCCAGGACATGGAAGCAACCTTAATGTCCATCAATAGATGAATGGATAATGAAGATGTGGCACATATATATGATGGAATATTAGCCATAAAGAGAAACGAAATTGAGTTATTTGAAGTGAGGTGGATGGACCCAGAGTCTGTCATACAGAGTGAAGTAAGTCGTAAGTCAGGAAGAGAAAAACAAATACAATATGCTAACACATACATATAGAATGTAAAAAACAAACAAACAAAAATAAAAACAAACAAAAAATACGTTCTCATGAACCTAGAAGCAAGATAGGAATAAAGACGCAGCTATGGAGAATGGACTTGAGGACACGGGGAGGGGAAGGGTAAGCTGGGATGAAGAGAGAGTAGCATTAACATATATACACTACCAAACGTAAAACAGATAGCTAGCGGGAAGCAGCCACATAGCAAAGGTTGATCAGTACAGTGCTCTGTGACCACATAGAGAGGTGGGATAGGGAGGGTCGGAGGGAGGCGTTAGAAGGAGGGGATATGGGGATATATGTATACATATAGCTGATTCACTTTGTTATACAGTAGAAACTAACACAACTTTGTAAAGCAATTATACTCCAATAAAGATGTTAAAAAAAATGCCCTTGTGTTTTATTATCTAAACGTATCCGTATATATAGTCCCGAAAATAGACAAATTGATCCATTATACTCTACGACTCAGTGCTTAACAAATGTCAGGCCACAGAAATATAAACGAGGCTTTGGCAGATCATTTAGAATGAAAAATATCCATTCAAAATATATTAGAATCCAGCATTGATGGTGGTAGTAGAACGATTCTTTAGTAATTGTTTAGTAATAGAACAATCCCAGTACTTAATAATTCAATTTTCCAAAATTCAATGTTTGCACATTTAGTATGAGTGCTTACATAATTTATTATTTAAAAATAATGTATATACAGGAAAAATTGTTCATTTATCACAAGTGCAAAGGCAACTCAAAACCAGAGTGCCACAGTTAGCATTTTTATATAAGCATCTCTATCCCATACAGTGAGAGTAGGATTATAATCACTATATTATCATCTATCTGGGAACACCTATAAACTGCAAACTAATGAGGTAAGCAATTTTGGTTAATTAGAATCAATAGTATCATCCTTTAATTAAACAATATTGATTGCATTATACAGAGGGAAGCCTTTTGAAATAATATGCTCTTATGCAATGTGTCTTTTCCTTGCAAAAGTATGTCAGGGGCAAGTTTACTTTGACATGGGCTAAACCCTCTGCACCTTTGCCAATATAATGGCACTTTATATTTATGAAGTCAGAACTGGAGAGATTTCCAAATACTAATTATATGACTTTTGATACTCTAATATGTGTGGTTGAAGTTTCATTTGACCTGACACAGAAGCCTCTTTATGGAAAGAGAAAGACATCATTGGCTAGTCATGAAAAGTTTATTTTATTCTGGTTATAACTAAAAAATATGATGATAGCAATCAACTATTACTAATTTAATATTTTAACATAATTTGTCTTCAATTACTTAAAAATGTTATGGAAAATTATTTCCACCTGAATGTCCCGCTATATTGTAAGCTCTGCAAGAGTGGAACTGAGTCTATCTTGTTCACTTTCTCTGAGCATATGCTTGATACAAAGTAGATATGCCACAAGTATTGATATTAGTGAGTTACCAAGTCATTTTCTTCAATGTTCCATCTGACGTATGTGGACAGCTATAGGAGCCAAGAACTGTGAGTCCAACTGAAATCTTTAATGTCATGTTGCCCATACCCATGCTTTGCTTGACTGCATGGAATTCTAAAGGATCACTTCTATCATTAAAGACCTACTCCATCATCACCATCAATCTACCAGTCTACTTTTTCACCATTCTTACCTTCAGGAGATCTTTTCTTATATGTAGTCTAAATATCTTACAGTATGGTTTTAAGTCTATTTTCTTTTGTTCTGTCAGCAGTAGAAATGGAGAATAGCTGGGTATTAAACCTATATCTATTTGAAGAATATTAACATAAAAGGACCCTAGACAGAGGAAGAAGTTACTGAAATGTCTTAATATGTTACATTTCTATGAAGTAAATGAGAAACTACAAGTGCATAAAAAGAGCAAAATAAATATGAGAATATTTTAAGAGCACACACTCTCTTCAGTTGGTGAAATGATTCCAGATTCTTTATCATTTTCCCACAGGCTTTATGTTGCAATTGTTTGAAATGAGTCTTCAATAAGTGCAATTCAATTGATTGGAATTGAATGCCAGTTTAATTGGCTCTGGGTTATATACAGTGAGAATATCCAAAAAAACAAAAGAGAGTAGCAAAGTCTAGCAGTTACAGGGATGGGGATTTCAGCGTCAAAGAGACCAAGACTTAAGTCCTAACAAGCTTTCCTACCTGCAAACCATATAACTTTGGGCAAAATATTTGAATGCACAAAGGCTCATATATTTCATTTATAAAAAGAGGATGACAGTGCAAGCCTTATTGGTCTGTTGTAAGGATTAATTAGAATATTGTACTAAAAGTGCTTAGCCGGAAGCCTGGTGTGTTGTAAATCTTACCTACCTTTTTTTTGTGTGGTACGCGGGCCTCTCACTGTTGTGGCCTCTCCCATTGCAGAGCACAGGCTCCGGACGCGCAGGCTCAGCGGCCATGGCTCACGGGTCCAGCCGCTCTGCGACATGTGGGATCTTCCCGGACCGGGGCACGAACCCGTGTCCCTTGCATCGGCAGGCGGACTCTCAACCACTGCACCACCAGGGATGCCCTTAGCTACCTTTTATTAGCCATGCTGCTTCTCCTCAAAGAGCTTATTTGAGGGCAGACCCCTGATCTACTGCTTCTAAGATCATTGATGTTTCTATTGTATCTCTCTGTTATGCAGTCACTCATTCCATTCCATTCTATTCCATAAACCTACTACATCAGCAATTCTCCTGGACTATAGCTTATCATATATTAGAGGAAACATATGTGGATGCAATTTATGCAGCTGTAAGCTAAAGTGAGTGGTTCATTACTAAAGTAAGTAACATACAGCAGGGCATCTGGCTGGTCGAGACCTGGAGTTCTGGTATTATAGGTATGTGGATCGTTAATGGATGCAGCATAAGCAAAACAGCCTAGCTAAGGGATTTGGACCCTCAACTGGCTTCAAAGAGCAAGGGGTACAGGTGGAAATAGCATGAAATTTCCTTTACCCTTAAATTTGACAAATGAGGCAACAATGTTTATAAATAGTCCCTTAACACTGAGGTAATTGGGTTAGAAAGCATGACAGGGTATGGAAGATAGCTCCTTTCAATTTATTACTAAGGCACCCTGTTAAGGTATTTTCTGAAATTGGGCCTATAGGTCAAGTTATTTAATTTGAGTTACTGAACCACGTTACCAAATTCCAAGATCTAATAGCCAAAATAATCTCATCTGCTACTTAGGATGAGGTAGGTTGTCTGGTTGCTTTCCTGATCTAGGCTACTGAATATATTGTTTAGTATCATCAGGAGCTGAGCAGAGAAATTCAATGATGCCAGAGGCATAGTTCATATTACCATGCCACAAACCAGACAAGGGATGCAGCTGGCCTTGACAGGGTATTTGCAGCAGAAATCAGGGCTCCTTTGAGATAACTCATGTGAAATTGTGAATCAAAGAGAGACAGACTTGCCTTTTTATGGGGAAGAAGGAAAGACAAAGGAAAATCACCGTCCACTGCAATTCCAAGTTTACTTATGAAAACATGTTTTTCTTGCCCCAAAAGGAGAATCATATCTAACATTGCAATATTCAAAAGCCAAGTCACACCTCAGTCCAAGAAACTGAGATTTCAGGATCCTAGATTTTATTTCTGAGCTCTTCCAACTAGGTTAATTCTATTTCTGCTCTCAGGTGTCTATACTAATAATTGTTCTAGTGAGTCAAACTTTATGGTTGCAAAACAGGAAATTAAAATCTTAATGACAAAAGTATTTTGATTTAAATTGATATGTGCTGATATATGGTTTGAAAATATATTCTTCAGGAAGTTTTTAATAATTTGCAGCATCTGATTTTTATTGGGACCCCTAGGACACACAAATCTCATAGAAAGTTTGAGCTCATGTAACATTGAGTTCACATAACAAATAGCAAACTCCACTTTTCCTGCAACCCATAAAAGAAAACCAGTATAAGCCCTCACAGACAGTAGCCTTCCCTACAGCCACTGGTAGTCCTGGCTTCAGATCTATCCATGGAAAGTTCTCACCATTACAGAGAACACAGCAGGAATAAAACATTTGTGTATAAAACTTTCATACCCTTTTCAACACTGATAGATTTATACCATGACAAAAGAGAAAAATCTTTGAACTCTTGTTATTATAGAAGAAACCAAGGGAGCTGCTGGAAAATATTCAAAGTTAAATTGTTTTATGAATTATCAAGTATCACAAATCTCCATACAAAACAGATCTTTATAAAAATCAATGAGCAACCTAAGAACAATTAAAAGAAAATGTTATTGGTAGTAATCTCTACTTTGATGATGATGTTCCACGTTGCATCTCGTTGAAGACCTGATAACCTGGAAATCAGGTTTTTGCTTTCATTTTCAGGGAAAGTGAGATATTATTCAAGAAATGCTTCTTGGGCTTCCCTGGTGGCGCAGTGGTTGAGAGTCCGCCTGCCGATGCAGGGGACACAGGTTCGTGCCCCGGTTTGGGAAGATCCCACATGCCGCGGAGCGGCTGGGCCCGCGAGCCCTGGCCGCTGAGCCTGCGCGTCCGGAGCCTGTGCTCTGCAACGGAAGAGGCCACAGCAGTGAGAGGCCCGCGTACTGCAAAAAAATAATAAAAAATAAATAAATAAAAGAAAGAAGTGCTTCTTGACTACTGCTCTATGCAAGGCATCATTCAATGTCTGTGGGGATATGGAGGAGGCCTTCTAAGTATGAACTGCAGCAAATAAAATTGAGGCTGTTACAAATTGGAGGTCAATTTATTTAGAAAGTGTTTCTTTAATTGTGCTCACTCAGTATATTCACATATGTGATCATCAGGTATATATCAAAGGTAATATTTTAGCAAGGTGAGTTGATAGAGGCCCTGGGAATGTTTCCATTTCATGGAACCAGGGACCTGCAAACAAATGCCTCCTTTTATTGGTAATTTCTTCATCAACTGTTACCAAAAATATCTTAATATGTTATATTCCTTTGCAAGTAAATGGAAAATCATGGGTATATAAATAGGACAAAACATTGTGAAAATATTTTAAGAGCAGGCTTTCTCTTCAGTAGGCTAAATTATCCCAAATCCATTATAATTTTCTCATAGGCTTCATTTTGCAATTGTGAGAAATGTATCTTCAGTAAATGCAATTCAATTGATAGTACCTGCATGCCAACTTTGAATTATTTCCAGATATGTACTGTGAGAAAATCCAAAGAAGTAGAAAAAAAGCAACAAGGTCTAGCAGTTATGGGCATAGTTTGGATCATGTCCGTTGCATCTTTGTTAATAACCAAGTTGGTGAATCTTCGTTATGGTGCAGTTGTTAGAATGTAGGCACAAGCCCTATATTTTAATTTTTAGGAAATGATAGGGTCTTAGGAACACACTTTAGAAAGATTAATTGCTTATATGAGCATGGGGAAGAGGGGAAGTCCATAATTGCTGACTGTTCCTCAAAAGAGTTATGACTATATTAAAAATTTTTTTCTATGGTCCCTGGGATATTTTGAAGTTATCAGGCATGCACTTTGGTTTTTATGTTGCTATTATGCTAGAAACCCTGAAAAGAACTTCTATCTTTGACTTGAATGAACAAGGTGGCAGATCACACCACCAGGACCAAGGCAAACCCCTTCACCATGCACCTCACTTTACCAGAAACAATAACATCTATAACCCAAACTCTGGCTGGGTTAGGGGCCCATCTTTCTTCCCATCTAGACAGGACAGAGATATTTTAGTTTTACTTTTATGTACTCATGTGAGTAGAGAAGGGGACATTTCCTTCTAGATCTAGTTCTAGAACACCAGGCAATCACTTTGTTACTTGAATTAAATGGTCATCTGAAAATTAATAGTAAACTGGATAGAAAATGAAAACAAATTAATGATTTCATAATCATTTTCATGTTTCATGACTGTCACATGAAAAAAATTACCCTGTGTGCTTTTGTAAATAAGGTACATTGTTTTTTCTAACTCACTGAAACATCTGCAATGTCTTCATGGATCAAGGAAACAATGAAATAAGTACATCATATTTATGATTACATTATAGGTATTCCATTCAGAGAATAGGAAATATATGTATGCATGCATATGTGGAGTTATATGAAGCATAACTATGCAATTATAACATTTTTTATCTGGGAATAAAATACACCATTTGTTTACTGGTAATCTTCTCTGATCTTTAATTCCTTTTCCTTTATAATTCACTAGAGGATTCTTGGAAAAATGTTATTTACCTCTCTGATTTCAAACCACCTAGTCTCACATTGCAAATTGATCTTAATAGGAGATTGTTTTAATGCCATTGACCATTTTTGAACATCAAGAAATATTAGCAATAACATATGCTAAAAGCAATATACAGATCATGCAGTTTTTAATGTTTTGTGAATTGTATGATAATATTAAGAACACATGTGAAAGAAGCTGGATGTTTAATGAGGGTATCTCACTCATTATATTTGTCAAGATTATACTAAAATATTCACATTGTTGTGTATTTTGTATTTCAAACTGCACTGTATTTCATGTTTCAAACTACACTGTAAGGCTATGCAAGGCTGGAATGACTTCTGGATTTATGTTAAAGCCCCCATCACCTATATGTGTGTCACATATAGAGGGTGCTCTAAAATAGTTGTCTGATAAGTGATGTTTATAATACTTTTGAGGGTTTTGAAGTTAGTTTTAAATGATAAGAACCTAGATGTTAACCTAATTAATATCAAAATAAATACTGTGAAGACAGATATGAACACTACACATAATGTATTCATTTAAGTTGTGAGTCAACTCCAAAGTCTACTATTATAAGCAAATAAGAACTGTTAACAGCTCTGTTTCTATTAATTGCCTAGGTACACTCATTTTCCTTAGGAGCACATGCATTGATTAAACCTGCTGGTGGCTAACAGCAAATTAAAATGTTTGGATTTCTACAAGTTTATCTGGATTTCATTTGGCACAAACCCAACCATGTAGACTACTCATTTTTTTTTCTTTTTCTTTTGGTCTGGAACATATAGCTGAAGCACATGGTCCTTCCTAATAAATGTATATTCAGAATCATGCTTAAATGATTAACTATCCTTTCATCGAACAAAAAACTGGAATTCAGTATTCATAGACGAGATACGATTAGATGTACAATTATTGAGAGTCTATGATGGGCAAATCACTGTTACCAGAATTGCGAAGATTAAACAGTGAGTGAGAAAGACATGATTCCCAGTCTCTTGGAGTTTATCATCTAATAAATTAACCTCACACACACACAGAGATACACAAGGTGAATACATGTTATTCGATCATGAGTAAAACTTAAGGATTGGCCATTGTTGTAAGAGTGAGGAGGGGGAACTCATCAGTTTATATTTGACATCCAGTTGGTGAAATTTTTAGTGGCTTTATAGAACTGTTTAAAATGTGCTATTTACTGTAAAATGAAATCCCAGTTACTCTTTCCTTCATTTTTGTCTTCTCTTGCTCTAGCTCTCACTGTTACTTTTTTCTTTTTCAAACTCAAGTGTCATTCACACAACAGGAAGCTAAGAAGAGAATCCTTGAGTATGAATATTAATACAGAAAGGCAGTACCACCAGTTAAGATGCCTCAGGGGAAACCGATTAAAGACTTGAGTAAAACAATAGAGAGGCACATGATATGGAAGTATTTTGTCTAACTCTTCACTTTCTGTTACTTTCTTTGTTTCTGAGTTGTCTTTTACTGAGTGTCCTGTTTTACTTCTCATTGTGCTAACTTGGAGGAATTTTTTTGTGCAAGTTAAGCAACAGATTTCCTGAAATATGTGCAACTTTTGTTAAATGTTTTTAGAATACTTCTAAATTTCAGAAAATGTGTAGACTTTACAGTTTTAAGGAGTTTACTAAATGAATTGACATGAATTCAGTTTCCTAATTATTTTCATGGAAGTATTGCTTGTAAATTAGATGATTTTCCTTGCCTTCATTTTGTGATCACTCTCTTGAAAACAAAAGGTTTTGTTTTGTTTTACCATTACTCTGTATCTTCCAGTAGATACATTTCTCTGCCTCACTTTCCACTGTCATAAGAAGTAATTGTGGAATTTTTAAAATTAGAGAAACTATAGAGATCATCCAATCCCAAAATTTACAGTGTTTGTACCTGCCAAAACAACTTTCATTATTTTCATTTATGGAAGCCACTTCTGAAAAAACCCTGCCTACCAATGGATTAAATGGATTCATAATTTCATATTTTCATTAAAGACATCTGAAATAAGTAAATACAGTATATGTAAACTGACTAATATCATGCCACACAGGAATAAATAAATTAAATGTTTTGATGTTAGCCTGTGTAACATCAAAAGTGTTGATATAGGGGCTTCCCTGGTGGCGCAGTGGTTGAGAGTCCACATGCCAATGCAGGGGACAAGGGTTTGTGCCCCGGTCCGGGAAGATCCCACGTGCCCGTGAGCCATGGCTGCTGAGCCTGCGCGTCCGGAGCCTGTGCTCCGCAACGGGAGAGGCCACAACAGTGAGAGGCCTGCGTACCGCAAAAAAAATATGTTGATATAATTTTTATTAGGTTTTTCCAAAACATTGCTAGTATTTCATATTCCTTCATTAATTCTTCCAAAGGGAAATCTTGGTACATAGGAAACTTCAGCTGTGGAAATTCTGATCCAGCTAGCTAGCTCATCTCTCTATAAATTAGGAGTTAAATATAATCTGGCAACTCAAATAAATGGCACACTGTGGAGAATTCTCTTGCAAGGCAAATTATTGTTATATTTTAAGATTTCTTAAGTATATAATACATTCAGAAAATTACACAAAACATAAATACATAAGTAAGTGAACTGATACAGAATGAATAGATTTGTAACCACTAACTACTAAGAAACAGTACTCCATTTCCAATACTCCATTTGTGTCCCTTCCAATCACTCCCCCACCAAGAAGCAAAAGACATGTATATCATTAATATTAGTAGATAATGCAAAACTCATTTCCCAAATCATTGTTCCCATTTAAACACCCACAAACAGAATATGACAGTTATCTTTGCATCAGATTTTTTTTCATACCTGGTATTGTGGGTCTTTTCAATCTTAGTATAGGCTGAAAGCTCATTATGATTTAATTTTTATTTCTCTCATTACAATTAATGTTTGTAATTTTTAATATGTTCAATGGACC
Source organism: Delphinus delphis (assembly GCF_949987515.2). Classification (NCBI taxonomy): domain Eukaryota; kingdom Metazoa; phylum Chordata; class Mammalia; order Artiodactyla; family Delphinidae; genus Delphinus; species Delphinus delphis. Next base: position 43,120,764 of record NC_082690.1, on the reverse strand, counting down.
TTTTTTATGAAGTTCCACTACTAAATATACACCCTATAAAAATGTGTTTATCTATGCAAAAAGAGATATATACAAGAAAGTTAATAGGGATATTAATAGTCCAATACTGGAAATTACCCAAACATCCATCAATATTAGAATGGTAATTATGGAGAATTCATACAACAAAACATTATAGAGAAATGAGATGAAGATAATTTAGCAAAAGAAGACAATCTCTTGCTTATTTTTGTGTTGAGTTAGCCCTTTCCCTTATTGATTTATATCTGTTTTTATGTATTCTGAATGTGAGCCCTTTGTCAGTTTATGTGTTGTAAATATCTTTTCCCACTGTCTGGCTTTCCTTTGCACTTATTAATGACAACTTTCTTTTGTTTGTTTTTGTGGTACACGGGCCTCTCACTGTTGTGGCCTCTCCCGTTGCAGAGCACAGGCTCCGGACGCGCAGGCTCAGCGGCCATGGCTCAGGGGTCCAGCTGCTCTGCGGCATGTGGGATCTTCCCGGACCGGGGCACGAACCCGTGTCCCCTGCATCGGCAGGCGGACTCTCAACAACTGCGCCACCAGGGAAGCCCCTAATGACAACTTTTGATGGACATAAACTCCAAATTTTAATGTAGTTCAATTGATCATTCTTTACTTTGTGGCTATGACATCTTGAGTCTAATTTGAAAATATTTCCCCTAGTCCCAGCTCTCCTATGTTGTCTCAAAGCTTTATTATTTTGTCCCATTCTGCCAATCTGTTTTCCTTAGCTTCCTAAAACAAAGTTACTGACAGCTCCCATTTTCATGATCAAGGCCATCACCCTGCTACTCTAATGCCAAGAAATACAAGAAGTACATTAAAAGCCTCTGCCTTACGATTCAAATGATCTTGGAATTGTCACCTGCCAAGACCAGAAACAAAGGCATCACTATAAATCTTTCTCTCATATTGCACCCTATTCCTTGGCAGCAGCATTGAACCGATGCCATTTCTTCTTATACCTTTTCACATGCAATTTCTCTACTTAGAATTCTTTATTCTCTGTTATCCAACTGGAAATTCTGATAATTCTTAATGTTAACTCGCTCCATTTCCCCAACTGAAAGGTCAGATTCTACCCTAAATTAATAGATCTCTGTTCAGTTGGTACTAAATATTATAACCGCATATATTGTATTTTACAGCCAGAGTGGTATTTTAAAATCATGTCGTTCCTCTGCTCGAAACCTCTCAATGATTTCCCATCACAATTAAGGTAAAATCTAAAATTCTTTGCACAGTTTACAATGCTCTTCATGATCTGGTCCATGACTACTTCACCGGCTTAAACTTTTGCTACTCTACCCCTTTGTTATCCCCACTCTAGCTATACGGGGCTGCTTTCTGTTCTTGAAATATGTCAAACACACTTTCACTTCCTGGTTGCTGAACATGGACTTTCTTCTGTCTGTAATGCTTCCCCAATCCAACCTGACCCCATTTGCTTAATTACAAATCATTATGAAGTTAATTCCTTCTTGAGTCTTTCCCATGTGCATTCTGGCCTCCTCCTCCCAAGACTATAATAGATCCCTCTATTATACCTTCTCACAGTACCCTACTCTTCCATTTTTTATTGCACTCTTTACTTTTGTCATTAGTTACTAAATATCTGAGGTCTCTGATTCTCTGAGCCTCATAAAGTGTGATAGCAATATTATTATTAATAACGTAATGCCATGATTATAATGAAATAGTGCATATTAAAAATAATCTGTAATCTGCAAAAATGTTCAATGAATGTTATGAGAATATTCTGTACTGCTAACTGCATCAAGTTCTTAGGCATATCTTATGCTTTCATTTTATCCCTTTCAGTACTTAACATAGTAGCTATTCAGTAAGAAATTGTTAATGAACTGGCTGATTTTCCAAATGGAAATATTAAAGCAGTTAATGTCTAGAAGGTCTCAGAGTGGAATAAACATCCGCCATTCTATTCCATACTACCCATTAAAAGAAAGCAAGAAAGAAAAGAGGGAAGAAGAAGGAATGAAGGGAGGGAGGAAGAAACACGACAACCACAGACTGCTAGCCTTCTTACCTGTTGCAGATGTCATAAGAGCCAGGCAAAAACAGAAAATAGCTTTCTGAATAAGTATGTTCTCCATCTTCTAGATCACAACCATTAAGACAGATGGCCTGTGACCCATTTATAATCAAGAAATTAATTATTTGAGTGAATCATTAGAGATACCTTGGTTTTCATGCAGACTAGGAAGTAGAGTCTCCAGGCCAGAACTTACATAGGCAGAAATGTGACTCATTTATCGCTCTTGAAAGCAGACTCCATCACCAAGCTAGTATCTTCCCCTTAAGTTTTATCTAAATACGAATCATAATAAACAATATTCTTACTGCAATATGACACTCACAGAGCCATTTCTTGAATATGATCTCTGAGCACTACAATAACCCAGAAGGAAGTTAGGTGTTATTATCTCCATCTTACAGAGATACATAATCAAAAAGTTATCTAAGTAGCCAAGAACACATAGTAAGTGGCAAGACAATCTTAACTTGGCAAGTTAAGTGGCAAGACTTCAAATCTACTCTTTGCTGCACAAAACCACTATCATAATCTTGGGTTCCTACAGCTTTATCTATCCAGTGACTTGTCTCTAATATTACTTAATTATTTCTACAAGAGCATGAACACTAGTCCCTCTAATACCAAAAGCTTAGAATTTACTACCAAATCTCAGAAAATAAGTTCAAAAGATAAATATTGTCCAAGTAGCAGAAGGAAGCAAAGATTGGTAATAATATAGATAATGCTTATTGAGTACCTGATTATTGTTCTACATAACTGAGATGTACTAACTCCTGGAGTCTTCTCAACCCTGTTATAGGTATTATTACAAGCCCACTTTGTGGATGAGGAAACTCAGGCACAAAGAGTGAATAATTTCACCTGTCACACATAAATAAGTGACGGATCTAGAATACAAACCCAGGCCAAAGTACTGACCCCTCGTCCAGGAGGCTCTACCACAAACAAAGTAGAACTCTGATCTGGCTCCAGACACTGCCAGCACAGTCATATGAAGGATTAGTTTTCAAGAACCTTAGTAAGTTGCCACATTTCCAAAGCCTGCAGGACTGATGCCCCACAGAGTATCAGCATGAGGCCAGCCCTCTGTCACTTCAATTTTTTCAGACTTATTATCCATAGTTATTTTTTCTCCCAAGATCACAATTTCTCTTGATGAGAAAAATAGACAAAAACATAAAATTGGGGAACCTAGACCAAAAGAAAAATTGTTTTGGAATAATTTTAAAGAGGTATTTTTGTTTGGTTTACCTTAACCTTGACAAAAGCACATCAGGGCCAATAATACCAATATTCTAGGATTATAAGGATGTAGACTCAACCCTCAAGCAAAGTAGTCATGCAGACAATAGCCATGTAGACAGCAGGCAGCAGAAACAACATAGAGGAACAGGAGAAGCATTGGATGCTGAGTAAAATGATACCATTTAAAATCACCTCAGTATGTTATAGTTTTCTGCATACAGGTCTTTTGCCTCCTTAGCTAGGTTTATTCCTAGGTATTTTATTCTTTTTGTTGCAGTGGTAAATTGAATTGTTTCCTTAATTTCTCTTTCTGATCTTTAATTGTTAGTGTGTAGGAATGCAAGAGATTTCTGTGTATTAATTTTGTATCCTGTGACTTTACCAAATTCATTGATTAGCTCTAGTAGTTTTCTGGTGGAATCTTTAGGATTTTCTATGTATAGTATCATGTGATCTGCAAACAGTGACAGTTTTACTTCTTCTTTGCCAATTTGGATTCCTTTTATTTCTTTTTCTTCTCTGAATGCCACAGCTAGGACTTCCAAAATTGTGCTGAATAAGAGTGACGAGAGTGGGCACCCTTATCTTGTTCCTGATTTTAGAGGAAATGCTTTCAGTTTTTCACCATTGAGAATAATGTTTGCTGTGGGTTTGTCATATATAGGCTTATTATGTTTAGGTAGGTTCCCTCTATGCACACTTTCTGGAGAGTTTTTATCATAAATGGGTGTTGAACTTTGTCAAAAGCTTTTTCTGCATCTATTGAGATGATCATATGGTTTTCATCCTTCATTTTGTTAATATGGTGTATCACTTTGATTGATTTGCATATATTGAAGAATCCTTGCAACCCTGGGATAAATCCCACTTGATCATTCTGTATGATCTTTTTAATGTGTTGTTGGATTTGGTTTGCTAGTATTCTGTTGAGGATTTTTGCATCTATGTTCCTCAGTGATATTGGCCTATAATTTTCTTTTTTTGTGATGTCTTTGTCTGTTTTTGGTATCAGGGTGATGGTGGCCTTGTAGAATGAGTTTGGGAGTGTTCCTCCCTCTGCTATACTTTGGAAGATTTTGAGAAGGGTAGGTGTTAGTTCTTCTCTAAATGTTTGATGGAATTAGCCTGTGAAGCCATCTTGCCCTGGACTTTCATCTTTTGGAAGATTTTTATTCATAATTTCAGCTTCATTACTTGTGATTGGTCTGTTCATATTTTCTATTTCTTCCTGGTTCAGTCTTAGAAGGTTGTACTTGGGAGATTGGGATTGACATATATACACAATTGATATTATGTATAAAATAGATAACTAATGGAAACCTACTGTATAGCACAGGGAACTCTACTCAATGCTGTGTGATGACCTAAATGAGAAGGAAATCCAAAAACGTGGGGATATATGTATACATATAGCTGATTCACTTTGCTATACAGTATAAACTAACACAATATTGTAAAGCAACTGTACTCCAATAAAAATTTTTTAAAAAATAAAGTCACCTCAATTTTCCACTGTGAAAAATGATGCTAAAGTCTACCCTGTTTGTCTTACCCAGTTTTTGTAAGGACAAAGTTAATTAACACATTATATAAACACAAAGTTGGGTAGTAGTATTTGAAGGGTCAGAACTGTAGGCAAATGAAAAGGAGACTCAGGTTCATCTGAAACAATTATGTATCAAATATATCATAATATATTCCAATCGTTAGTGCAAACTAAAATAACTGACTGACAGCTGGACTCAGTCTACATAGGCAACCATTCCACACAGCTGTTCTGAGTGGAAGGACCAGATGCACTTCTGCACCTCAATCTCTCTCTCTTTATTTCTCCTGCACATTCATCATTAGCAGTATTGGCTGAACAGAGCCAGAGATGATGAGGAGGAAATCTGCTGACAGAAGGCAGACATCAACACTCCAGAAGTAAAAATTAAATGGTGGGGGAGGGGAGAATCAAGATGTTAGAAATCAGAACATTTCATTCTGAATGAATTCCACTCATATTACAGTCTCAGTCTGTTTAAGGGCTCACCGTTCCCACAAAATCTGGCTCTCTGATATCTACTTTTCCTTTGTTCTCCTGGTTTGAGCTCTCTCTGGAAAAATAAGCTGCACTGATGGCAATGTTTAAGCTTTCTGGTTTTCAGCAGAGGCAGGGGCAGGAATGGTGGCAGTAATGGCAGCAGCAGCAAAATAACATAATTCATACAGGATAAATAAAGGGGAAGCACTATGCCCATGTTTTAATTTCCCCAGTGCCTGCTGGCTGCCAGTTTATTGCTTCTCTGAAAGGCACATTAGCTAAACCAAGAGCTTGAAATGACTCTCACCATCCCAAGGATGTAAATGCTGCCAAATGTTTTCATGCCATCTTTAGGGTTCCCAGAGTTCCAAAGCTCACCCAAGACCATTTATACCTTCTTTTGGGAATTTAAGCTGGTGGATCCCTAGAGAAAAATCTTTTTCATGAGATTAACTATCCTCTTGGTCAATAAGTTCCCATTATAAAGGGAAAACATATTTATCTTCACAATCGCCATTTCCCTCACATTTGTGAAACTGGTTCACTTTATGTCTTTCTCATTATTTCCTGCTTTCACCTGCCTTTCTAACCTCAAGAGGACTAGGTTATCTGGGAAAACAACATCTCACTGAGTACCACAAGTGCATGCTGGCTGAGATGGCCTATTCTCTGCAGAGAGGAGCAATGTCATTACACACATCTCATTCAACACCAAATTGTGATGCTTATTGACTTTCTACCTCTAGTTATAACTAGAAGGTTATGTATACTCCACACTGGGTAAGAACGTCCAGTGGAAAACAGAAATTCATGGGAAGGATTTCAAAGAACTCCAAGAAGGTAAACTCAGAAGAAAGTAGAACCGGAAGTTGGGTTCAGAGACGATTGTCAAGAATTAGACCACTGTTTCTTATTTTAGCCATTCTGATAGGCATATTGTGATAACCCACTGTGGTTATAATTTGAATTTTCCTAATGGCTAATGATGTTGAACATTTCCATGTATTTAGTTGTTGTTGTATATCCTCTTCAATGAAATGTCATTTCATGAATTGCCCATTTTCTAATTGGATATGTGGGATTTTTATCATTGAGTTTTGAAATACTGATATATTCTACACATGCATTCTTTGTTGAATATATGGTTTGAAACAAATCTAAGCATTTTTTGACTAGCTTTAGATCCCCCAAAATTTCTTTTTTGAAAAGACTTATACTTTTATATTTTACATTTAAGTCCATGACCCATTTTAAGTTAATTTTCGTATAAGGTGTGAAAATTAGATTGAAGTTCATTTTTTCTCCCTATTGATGTCCAGCTGCTCTAGTACCATTTGTTGAAAAGACTATCTTTCCTGCATTGAAGTGCTTTTGCATCTTTGTCAACAATCCTTTTGGCATATTTGTGTGAGCCCACTATTCTGTTCCGTTGATTTATACATGTATTCCTCCACAAAGACCTGTTAATATGGTGAATTGCATCAGCTGATTTTTGAATATTGAATCAGCTTTTCGTCATAGAATAAACTCCACATAGTCATTTTGTATAATTCTTTTTATATATTGTTAAATTTCATTTGCTAATATTTGTTAAAGAATTTTATATCTATAGTCATGAGTATACATGACTACAGTTTCTTATTTTGTAAATTGATTTCATAAAATCAATTAAGAAGTGTTTTTCTTCTGTTTTCTGGAAGAAAAGGTGTAGAATTGCTGTTTATTCTTCTTTAAATGCTTGATATATTTTTCCAGGGAAACTATTTAGGTCTAGAGATTTCTTTTGGGGGGAAATTATAATTATAAATTCAATTTCCTCAATAGTTATAAGGCAATTTAAATTATCTATTGGTTGAATTCTAGTTCTTTTTGTTTTTTGAGGAGTTGGACCATTCTGTATAAATTATCATATTTATTTGTATAGTATTTCATAGTATTCTCCTTGCTATTGTTTTGATGTCTGCAGCATTTTTAGTGATATCCCAATTTCATTCCTGATATTGGGATTTGTATCTTCTCTCTTTTTTCTTTTGTCAATCTTGGTAGAGGTTTGTCTATTTTATTAATATTTTCAAAGGACCATCTCTTTGTTTCATTGATTTTTCTCTATCGTTTTCAGCTTTTAATTTCTTTGCTTTCTACTCTTATCTTTATTATTTTCTTTCTTCTGTTTGCTATGGGTATTTTGTTCTTTTCTAGGTTACTAAGGTTGAAATATAGATTATTGGTTTTAGATTTTCTTCTTTTCTATTACATACATTTAGTGTCGTAAATTTTCCTCTCAGCTCTGTTTTAGCTATTTCCCAAAATTTTGATATGTAGTATTTGCATTTTTATTCTGTTCAGTGTATGCTTTTTAACTTCCTTTGAGACTTCCATTTTGATTCATAGATTATTTGGAAGTATGCTACTTAATTTCCAAATCTTTGGAGATTTACCTGTTATATCTCTGCTACTGATTTCTACTAAGATTCTATTATAATCAGAGAACACGCTTTTTACAATTTTAAAAAAATATTTAGTTTTTATTTATTATTGAAGTATAATAAACATAGATGAAAGTGCACATATCCTATTTATGTAGATCAATGAATTCCCATAAACTGAAAACATTTGCATTGTAAGAACCCACATCAAGAAATCAGCACTTCCTAAATTATTCTTTTATTTTTTTCCATTTACTACTCCCAGAGGGCATCTAATTTCCTGACTTCTACATGCTGTATGTATTTCATAGATACTCTTTATCAGCCTAAGGCACTACCATTTTATTACTGGTATTCTAGAGTTACCTTTTCTACTGTGTTAAAATATAAATAGAATAAAATTTATTACTTTAACTGTTACCTATAATTATAATTGTTTGAAATTTGTTGAGATTTGTTTTATATTCCAGGATATTGTCTATCTTTGTATATAATCCGTGTGCACTTGAAACTAGTATGAATTTTGTTGTTATTGGGTAGAATGTTCTCTAAATGTTCATTAAATACTATTAATTTATGTTGTTGAGTTCTTCTATATCCTTAGTGGTTGTTTGTCCAGTGATTCTATCAATCCTTGAGAGAAGGGTTTTGAAGTTTCCAACTATAGTTATTGATTTGTGTATTTCTCCTTTAATTCTGTCAGTTTTTGTTTTATTTATATTTTGTCTCTGTTGCTTGTTGCATACATAGGATTGCTAAGTTTTTTTCGTGAAATGACCTGTTTATCATTATATAATGTCCCACTCTCTCTGTAAAATATTTTTTCCCTCTGAAGTCTATTATTTGAAATGAGTTTCTTATAGACAGCATATAGTTCTGTCATGTTTTTCAATTTCTTCTTTCAAACTCTGTCTCATTATTTGTTTGTTTAGAAATTATATATATATAATACATTTATTGTTATATTTGGACTAAAGTCTGATATTTTATTTTTTGTTCTCTCAGTTTTTTGTTTCTCTGTTTTCTTTTTCCTGCCTTCCTCTGAAATAGTTGAATATTTTTTACAATTTGATTTTGATTTATCAATAGTGGTTTGAGTATGTCTTATTGCATAGTGTTTTTACTGGTTGTTCTAGGGATTACATTATATATACATAACTGGTCTACTGGTATCATCATTTTACCCGTTAAAGTGAAATGTAGAAACCTTACCTCCCTTTATACCTCTCAATCTCCTTCATTTATATTATATCATGATTTTATTAGATATTTTCTCCACAAACATTTAGAACCACATCACACTGTGTAATAACCTTTGCTTCAACTGTCAAGCAGAATATAGAAACTCAAGAGGAAAAGGAAAACCTATTGTGTTTACCCATATTTTTATGTATCATATTCTTTCCTCTTTCTTGATGTTCCCAAGTTCATATTTCTTTCATATCTTTCTGTTTAGAGAACATCCTTTAACCATTCTTTTATAGTAGAACTGCCAGAGACAAGTTCTCTTAGGCTTTCTTCATCTGAAAATGTCTTGATTTCCCCTTTTATTCCTGAAGGATATCCTCACTGTGTACAAGAGCTGAGTTGACAGTTCTTTTTTTTTAACATTTGAAAAAATATCGTGCCACTTCCTTCAGTTCTCCAGTTTCTGATGAGAAATACACTGTCACCAAGTTGTTTTCCCTGTACATGTTATTTTTCTCTGACTGGTCCCAAGAATTTTTTCTCTGTTTTCAGCTTTTACAAGTTTAATTATGGTGTGCTTTGGCATGGATATCTTTGGGTTTATATTGTTTGGGACTCACTCAGTTTCTTTTCTCTAAATTTAATTATCTCAAGGTATATACAACATGATAATTTAATATATGTATACTGTGTGAAGTGATTAGTAAAATCAAGTTAATAAACACATTCATCACCTCACATAGTTACCACATTTTGTGTGGGATAAGAACATTTGTTCTGCTCTATTAGTAACTTTCAAGTATAGAGTGCAGTATCACTAACTATACTTATGCTGTACATTAGAGTCCCAGAACTTATTCATCTTATAACTGAAAGTTTGTACTCTTTGACCAACATCTCCCAATTTCTCCTATCCCCAGCCCCTGACAACCATCATTCAACTCTCTGTTTCTATGAGTCTGACTATTTTAGATTCCACATGTAAGTGATAGCTACAGTATTTGTCTTTCTTTATCTGGTTCATTTAACTCAGCTTCCTGAATTTATAGGTTTATATGTCTTACCAAATTTGAGAGTTTTTGGACATTTTCTTCTTCAACCCTACCCTCTTTCTTCTCTCCTGAAATTCTGATCACACGGATATTAGATTTTTTGTTATAGTCCCACAGATACCCTAAGCTTTGTTCATTCCCCCCTCTATTTTCTCTCTGCTGTTCAGATTGTACTGTCTTCCAGTTTACTGATTCTCTCCTCTGCCTCTTCCTTCATGCTATAAGCCCAATCACTGAGCTTTTTATTTTCGTTATTGTATTTTTTGGTTCTAAAATTTCCACTTTTTCTTCTTTATATCTTTTATTCCTTTGTTGAAATGTTTCTATTTCTTTCCTAAGGCTTTCTGGTCTATCGTTTATTTCAAGCTTGCTCGTAATTGCTCATTGAAGCATTTTTGTCATGGATGCCTTGATATTTGCCAAATAGTTCTAACTTCTCTGTCATTTCAGTGTTAGCATCTATTGTTTTTTATCATTTAGTCTGAAATCTTCCTGTTCTTGCTATAACAAGTGATTTTCAATTAAAACCTGAATATTTTCATATTATATAGGAAATTCTAGATCTTATTTAAACCTTTTCTGTTAACTGGCTTTCTCTGACACTGTTTAATCAGGAGAAAAGTTAGTGCTGTCTTATTAGTGCCAGATAGATGTAGCAATTCAGGATTCCCAATCAGCTTCCATTGATACTTGGGAGGGTAGTCCTTGTTACTTCCTGGCTAACCAGGAGTTCTGGTTCCCCTTGTTGTCTCCACTAACATTGAACTGAGGGTGACCTCATTATCTCTGGGAGATGTTGAACATTCTGACTCCCACTGATCTCCTCTGACCCCAGCAGATAGGAGAGATGCCTCATCACTGCAAGGGAGGGATAAAAAGCCAGACTCTCCACATGAATTCCACCAACACTATGGGGGTAATGTGGCTTGTTACCAGCTGGCAGGGATGAAAGTCCCGTGTCTGTGTTTGGTTTTCCCCAACAACATCTGTCAGGGTTGATTAGCATCTTGTTACAACCTCATGAATGTAGATGTCTAGGTTCCCTAAGTGCCTTTGTTGACATAGACAGGGTAGGGCCACAGGAACCATTGAATTTGACCAGAGTAGGACAGTTGTTATCTAAAGGTTTTCTACCTTGCTCTGTTGCCCCTTTCCTGATCATTTAACTAATAAGAACAGGTTTTTGTTGGGACTTTTGGTGTTTTCAGGTCGCTGTCCTTTTTAGCTCCAAGTCTGGGATATATGAGGCAAAAAGAAAACTAAAGGATACTGTGTGTCATTCCCTGGGTCCCAAGATTCCTACTTGGTCTGCCTTGTTCTCTCTATCTTTCAGACTCTTCTTGTGTTTGTTTTATGTGTGGTGTCCAAGATTTCTAGTTGTACTTAGCAGGAGGACCAGGGAAAATTATATCTACTCCATCTCTCCAGAAGAAGAATTTCTCTTCTTTTAATTTAGAAATACATTTTATAAATAGTTAAATTTATAGCATTTGAATTACCTTATTCATGTCTATTTCCATTGTATTTTATAGTATTTCTAATAATATAATTTAACATAGTTAATATAGTTTAATATTGTTTTGTCTTCATTGTATTTCCCTACATTTCTCCATAAGGTTATCATCTCTTAGTAGCAAGAGTACTGGTTTTTCAATTAATGAGTATTGTAATAGGAGTTATTAATTTAACAACAATAAAGAAGAGAGAATTATTTGGGGGAAATACTATATATATAAGTACCCCAAGAGGATATATCAAAAATTGTGAAGCTGTAGTTCGAATCACAGATTTAAAAAACACTGAACTCCTTGAAGCTCCTTCCCTCTCCCTGTTCCTACCAGAGTGTAATCATAGGATGTCAGCATGTATGTAGTGTGGCTTGAACTGTGCTCAGTCTATTAAGTCTTAGCTCTACCACTTTATCCTCAACAAGCAGAGGTCTAATAATGCCAAAATCTCTTGTTTGCTGGTTATCCCAGGATCACTGAAGAAATGCTCTTCATTTCATTGCCAGGCATGCTAGGACACGCTGTGTTGTCTGCTAATATTTTGTGCACAGTTTCTGATTTTCACTCTCTGGGAGGGTCTGCAATTCTGAAACAATTAAGTTTAACCTGGCACATAAACTGAAACATGTCTTGCAAACATGAGGTACATGTGGTGACTATAGTAAAACTACACATTGATTTCTGACCTAAGGCTCTCCAAGGAGTGTCCCTGATCTCCCAAGGGTAAAGTTTGTGAGGGAATCTTTGATTAAACTATAAGATTAAAGCAAGTTTAAGTGGCTGGACAGCTCCCTCTTCACTGCATGTTCGAAACGTCTTGAGAACATGTGTTATTCTTTTCAAAGTTGGTTGTAAATCAAACTCTCTAAATTGCTTCCAGATCAGTCTTTTCAGGCGAAGCATTAAGATGATGATTCTGTCAGCCAAAACGCTAATTTTTGCTCCAATCACATACACGATTATAAATTCCCCTTACCTAACATTGAAGAAGGAGATGCCAATCCAACCAGTCATCCTTTCTCTAGGTCAGCAGATGTGCTTTCTGGATTAGAAGCTGCTGTCAGCAATTTGCTCACACGATTTAGCTCAGATTTTTAAGAGATCAGTTGTGTGTCTCTGTGAAAAGATTTTGGCATAAATTCCAAAAAGATTCTTCTTCATAACACTGAATGTGATATCAAATGAAAGTAGAATATTCAAGTTGAACAGAAGTAACTTTTTTGACAGGAAAATATAGTTCTTCAGATTTTAGTGTTTGATTATCCTGTTTCAAATCCATGTAACACTCATTCTTGAGTCTTCTCCTTCAGCTTTTTCTAATCAAAACTTCAATTTTAACTAGACTTTAATAACTGACTACTTAAAATCAATGAGTATGTTGATCATAATAGAGATTCTTAACTAATTTTCACAGATGAACTCTAATCCATCTGTGAAGCCCTAAATTTTATGCTTCTTTTTTTTTTTTTTCCTGGAAAAGAAGTCTATTGCTTACATTAGATTTTCAAGGATGTGTATTAATTCAAATTTTAATAGTTTCTCTTGTTAGTAGCCTCAGTGATTTAAATTATCTAAAGAAAGATAAACATAAAATGTGGACCAATATTTATTAAATATAAACATATATCCTCAAAATAAAAAAAGAGATAAAAACAACTTACAATTTACAACTACAATTGTAGATACACTAATATTACTAATCCAAAGTTATTTTGTTCAATTGTGTTGATTATTTGTGCTATTCTGGAACTATTTAAGACAATACAAAATGTGTTTTCTAACTTCCAAAATATCAAATGGTAACTTTCAATGTGCTGAAATCAAGCCTTCCTCAATGCCCTTTGAAAGAGTCTTATACTGACAAGTGGTACCACTGATTCATAAATGTGCCTCGTAGACATGAAAAGTATTCCATAGCTCCTCCAAGGAAAAGTATAGGCCTAATTAATAATAGCAAATGTTTTAAAATAGCATAAGAGTTTTCAATCTTGGATAAAATGGAATAAGCACATTTTACCCTGTCTCTCCCACTGATTGCAGCTATAAAACCTTGATATAATGCATGGAGCAGATTTTGAGGATTCTGGAAATTAAGTAATGCAGGAAACTTGTGTATAAAGACTAGAATTCACAGTATCACCAAACCAGTGGTGAGATTACCAGTTTTTACCAGGATATCCTTCAAGTATCTTAGACCTAGATTAAGTATAGCCTGAAATCTGGAAGTGGGCACAGGGTGCAGCCAGAGAGCTCTCTAGAAAACCCCTCTATTTCTGACTCCAGGAGCAGGAAAAGGAACATCTAATGTTCAGATAGACTGCAGAAATCACCTTTTTGTATTTTTCCCTTTTTTCCCATTCTCTTGCATTTGAGCCCCCAAACAATACTTCAGAGGGGGAAATAAGGGTTGTAATAAGAACCCATAGGAGCAAAACTGTGAAGCATATGGACACTCAGCCCTGTGGTCCCAAGAGGTGAGATGATCCTCCCTTTCTATTTTTTTCTCTCTGTCGTATCTCTGCTTTGTCCTAGAGGTGGACATATTTGTGAAAGGGCAAGGAGAGAGGACCAACCCAAGCCCCAGCTTGCTGACCACATGACTTAAAAGAGGAGCCCCAGGGAACAAGAAACATCCAGAGAGATTGCAAGGAGGGAGGAGCTTGGGAAAACAATACCATAGAATAAGTTATCAATTTCTGAGCTCAATCTTGAGCTACATATGTGTAGATCTGATAGTAATAAAAATACCAAACAATTTGAGAACTAAACTAACAGACAGATCACCCTCAGGTGGGGGACAGAGGCAAATAGTATAATAAAGTCTTTGGAAACTGAAACAACAAAGGAACATAACTAAGTAGATTGATAACTGAAACAAAATTAATTCTCCACAAGATTTAAAAAAGACTTACATACTCATAATATACATTCATAATATAATACTCAAAATATCCAGGATACAATTCAAAGTTACTGAGTGTACAAAGAACCTCCTCAATTCTTGTGGGAAAAGCCAATCAACAGACATAAGTACCAAGGTGATGCAGAACCTGGAAATTTCTGAGAAAGCCGTTAGAGTAGCTACTATAAAATTACTCCAACAAGCAATCATAAACATTATTGAAATGAGAAGAAAAATAAAATTATCCACAAAAGAAAAAGAATAAAGAAAATCCAAGCACATTTTAGAACTAAGTAAAATAATTGAAAATTTGAAATCTTTGAATGGAGATTATAAAGAAGGTACTCAGTGAACTTGAAGACAGACCAACAGAAATTATTCAGTCTGAAAAACACAGAGGGGAAAAAAAGGAAAATAAGTGAATAGCACCTCAGAGACCTGGGTAACAGCAACAAAAGATCTAATATTTTTTTAAAGCAGAGGCTTAGAATGAGAGGAGAAAAAGTGTAATGCTGAAAAAATATTTGAAGAAACAATGGTTAAAAACATGGTAAAGGACATAAAACTATAGATTCTAGAAGCTCAGTAAACATCAAATAGGATCCCCCCAAAGTCCATGTCCAGTAAGATCAAACTGCTGGAAATTAAAAGCAATAAAACTAATTTGAAAACAGCTAGAAGAAAAAGAAGTATTTTCTATACAGGAAAAACAACTTGAATTATCACGGACTTCTCATCAGAAACTATGAACACCAAAAGGAAGTTACACGACACTTTTTAAATGCTAAAAGAAAAAGCTATCAACTCAGTATTCTATGTCCAGTAAAAATATCTTTCAGGAATGAAGGTGAAATAAAGAATTCCCAGACATGACAGTAGAAGCTTAATCCATAAAAGAAAAGAAAATTGACAAATTGAACTTCACTAAAGTTAAAAGCAAAATAAAACCACAGTGAGATATTACCACCTACCCTATGAAAATAGATAAAATTTAAAAACTAAAGACTGAGAACACCAAGTTTTGGCAAGGGGGGTGAAACAATAGAGCACTCATACATTGCTGTGGAGGTTGAAAAGGGCACAGCCACTTCAGTGTCTTAAAATGTTTAACATATGCTTACCATATGACTCATCAACCCCACTCTTTAAACTATTACCTTTGAGAAATAAAAAATTTATGTTTACCCAAAAACCTGTATGTGAATATTTTATCAGTTCTGTTCATCACCTTCAAAAACTGAAAACAACCCAAATTTCTTTCAACAGGTAAGTGGATAAGGAAACTGGTACATCCATATAAAGGAACCCAACTTGGCAATAAAATAGGAAAAAACTATTGATACCACAGGAACTTGACTGAACCTCAAATGGATTATACTGAATGAAGGAACCAGTCTCAAAAATTCACATACTCAGTGATTCAATTTAGACGACATTTTCAAAAGCAGAAAACTATGGTGACAGAGAACAGATCAATGGTTGCCAGGGAGTAGGAGGTAGGGAGAGTGTGATTGTAACACAAGGCGTTTTTGGGGGAGAGTAATGGGATTGTTCTGAATAGTCACTATGCTGGTGGTTACACTAATCTATACATGTTAAAATTTGCTAAACCAAAAAAGTTTATTTTGCTGTATGACAATTCAGAAATAATAATTAAAAATTTGTGTATGACAATTTGACAGAGGAGAAAATGGATAAAAATGAAGTGTGTTTGTTTAATATAAAAAGACATTTGTCAAGTACCACACATTTGGTGCTACTAGGTTAGTTTGTTTTATTAGGGATATAATTAAGATTAATTTTCATTCCATATGGGTTATGCCATGTCTGCTTGATGACCTACTAAGTTGTTAAGACTCACTGGTTCCTTCCTCTCTGAAGCTTTTCATTAATCTTCCCTCTGTCTTTCATGTAAATTTGTCCAACCTTCTTTTGGTCATCTCTTTGCCCTATACATACTTTTTCACAGCATCCTTAGTAATATTTCCCTATTAATCTACAAATCCCATGAAGGAAAGGACAATCCATTTTTCAGCATCATTTCCTAGCAAAGAATGGCATACACTAGACACGGAATAAATGTGTGTTGAATGAATGAAATGTCTAAAGCTGCACATTATTTAATTTGCAAGCTATCAGGGAGTATTTTATCACTTCTGGGTTAAGGTTGCAATTTATAACTATTGTTTTTTCTTCAGATCCCCCCTCCCCCAAAATAATCATCTTGTTGAAATACCAAACCACTTGTCTTGGTTTATTAACTGTTAGTGAAAATCAGCTCCTCTATATTTTGTCATGTATGTGTGAAGTTCTTTTACGCTCTGTGCTTCAATACTGTGCTAATAAAACATTTTTTTTTCTTTATTGGCGGGATCAAGATGGCAGAGTAGGGATCAAGATCCTGAGCTCATTTTCCCCACAAACACATCAAAGCTGTAATAACATATAGAGCAACCCTTGCTGAGAGCCACCTGAATACCAGCAGACTAGTTCTCCTACAACCAAGGCTGTAAAGAAAAAAACACACAGGCTTTTCCCTGATGGCATAGTGGTTAAGAATCTGCCTGCCAATGCAGGAGACAAGGGTCCAATCCCTGACCTGGGAAGATCCCACATGCCTCGGAGCAACTAAGTCTGTGTGCCCCAACTACAGAACCTGTGCTCTAGAGCCATGAGCCACATACACTGAGCCCATGTGCTGCAACTACTGAAGCCCGCATACCTAGAGCCCATGCTCTGCACCAAGAGAAGCCACTGCAATGAGAAGCCCATGCACTGCAACAAAGAGTAGCCCCTGCTCACCACAACTAGAGAAAGCCCACACACAGCAATGAAGATCCAACACAGCCAAAAAATAAATAAATAAATCTTTAAAAAAATCAGTTATATAAAAATCAGTTATAAATAAATAAATCTTTTAAAAAAATAAAATAAACTGTTAAGGGATGGATATGAAGATGTGAAATATGACATCAAATGCACAAATCATGAAGGGGATCATAAATTATCATTTCAGTAAGAAGTGACGCCTTTGGCAGCTATCCCCTTCATTTGATATCCTAGAAACTTCATTATAGGCTGAAAAAAACACATGAAGAAATAAAAACCTGGGGCTAAAGGGAAATTTTAACTTTGAAAGGAATATGATTTGTGACCATGTGTGATGAGGCAGACCCTACAGTGAGAGAGAAGAATGAGACACAACTGACTATAATGGCAAGTCTGCACCTGGGAAGGAATGAAGCAGAGAAGGATGAGGAAATGTAGCATGAATAGGGAAATAAAATATTCTGTGTTAGGAGCAAAAGCCAATTTTGATACAGACAATGCTACTTCACACTCCAGGGAAATTTTAAGGGTAAAAAAATATATATACACCATTAAACACAGATCAGGTATAACTTCAAACTTAAACCCCATTCCAAAATTCCATTACTGTTTTCATCTGTTATCATGAAAAAGACAAATGTGGTCAGTGAATGCTGAACCTAAGGCATCTACATTGCTTAAAATATCCTCAGATCAGGCAATTTCAACTTCTTAAAACAGAATTGAGAAAGAGGAAAAAGAAGAAATGGATTCATTTTATTTTATTGAAGCATATATCAATCCATCAAGAGCTATTTATTGAGCACCTACTAAATACAAGGTGCTTGCTCATTGGTACCTGAAAGTTCAGTGTTTTATAAGAATGCCAGTAGAATTCATTATGGATTGGTGAAACATAATTCATAATTTGTTATTCCAGTAGACTAAAATATAGTGTATGTCCATATCTAATATCCCAGTAGTGTGAGTTCAGCTATTCTTGGTAAGGATGAAGTAGCATATAATTGATAGGCTGAATGATAAAACTGGGAAGCTCCAAGTGATATGATTTGCTCCTGAAGAATTAATATAAAATCATAAATAATCTATATAATCTGGAGGAAAGGCTGACCTCTTTCATTTTGGTTACAAGAAACAGAAACTTTAACATGTAATAAAACTTTTATTTGAGTGTTGACTATGTGCTAAAACACAATTCATTTAATGCTTTTTAAAGACAGAACATAACTTATGAAACAGTTTTAAAAATATGTAATAATCTTCTCTATGTGTATAACCTATCAACAGAGGGATCTAGGAACTCTAAGTAAATGTAGTAGATGTCTTCAGCAAAAGTTAGGATTTTCCTCAGTGGGGATTCTAACATGTTAGGGTTTGTCTGACTAGCTAGCAGAGTGGACTCTCCAAGAATTGATTTCTAGATCTGCTTGGCAAAGGATTGATCAGAAGAGAAGAGGTTTCAAAGACAGTAACATAATGATCTCAGTTGTGGGATCTGAGCTGCTCCAGAAATCTGCTGTTAGTACTCCTTGGGAATGAAGCTACAAACCAAAAAGTTTAGTCCCGGATCAGCAATTTCTATGGACACATAGGGAATACTGTGGTTATAGTTGCATTACTAATGAAGTGTATTATATTAAGAGGTCATTTTAAGTGTGTTATGTTAAGAGATAAACCATACAAATGGTACAAAAACCATACAAAAAAAAATTCAGATCTCTTGACCAGAGATCTGAATTTATCTATAGATGTTTGTTTTGTGTTATACCCTTTACTGGAGAGAGTTACAAAAGAAAAGAACTTGAACACTTTTAGAAAGAATATATATGTACTTTCTAGTTTCCCACCTCTTCCTACTGCCTTGTACCTAATCTGCTGCCCTCATTTATGTTACCTGTTTGTCCCTGGATAATCACCTCAATCTTTTAGGAACTTGTGACCTCTGGTTTACATAAAATAATACATGACAGATTTTTATTGGATAAAACCAAAGATCAGAAGACATTTGCAATTGGTAGCATGCCACCTACTAGATGCCTAGTACTTTTCAAGGTGCTGGAGATAGAACATTAAAGACACTCACCATGGGACTTTCAAGATAGTGGAGGAGTAAGACATGGAGATCACCTTCCTCCCCACAAATACATCAGAAATATATCTATATGTGGAACAACTCTAAAAGAACACCTACTGAATGCTGACAAAGACCACAGACTTCCCAAAAGCTTTGTTTTTACTATTTGTTCTAGTGTTCTGTCTGTTCATTTTGGGGTTTTTCTGGTATAGTTTTTATTTCTTCTCATCATTGGTGGATTTGTTTCTTGGTTTGGATGCTCTCTTCTTTCTTTCTTTTTATTTTTTTTAATTTTTAATAATATATTTTCATTTTAATAACTTTATTTTATTTATTTATTTTTCTTTCTTTCTTTCTTTTGTTTTTTTCCTCTCCCTTTTCTTCTGAGCCATATGGCTAACAGGGTCTTCGTGGTCCGGCCGGGTGTCAGGCCTGAGCCTCTGAGGTGGGAGAGCCAATTTCAGGACATTTGTCCACCAGAGACCTCATGGCTCCACATAATATCAAATGGCAAAATCTCTCCCAGAGATCTCCATCTCAATGCTAAGAGCCAGAACTACTCAAAGACCAGCAAGCTAAAGTGCTGGACACTCTATACCAAACAATTAGCAAGACAGGAACACAACCGCACCCAGTAGCACAGAGGCTACCTAAAATCATGATAAGTTCACAGACACACCAAAACACACCACCGGACACAGTCCTGCCCAACAGACAGAGAAGATCCAGCCTCATCCACCAGAAAACAGGCACCACTCTGCTCCACCAGGAAGCCTACACAACCCACTGAACCAATCTTAGCCAC
This sequence comes from Delphinus delphis, assembly GCF_949987515.2. Lineage (NCBI taxonomy): Eukaryota > Metazoa > Chordata > Mammalia > Artiodactyla > Delphinidae > Delphinus > Delphinus delphis. The sequence continues at coordinate 43,100,629 of NC_082690.1, read as the reverse complement.
TAGGGGCAGACACCAAAAACAATGGGAACTATGAACTTGCAGCCTGTGAAAAGAAGACACCAAACACAGTAAGTGAAACAAAATGAGAAGACAGAAGCACAAGCAGATGAAGGAGCAAGGCAAAAACCCACCATAACAAACAAAGGAAGAGGAAATTGGCAGTCTACCTGAAAAATAATTCAGAGTAATCATAGTAAAGATGATCCAAAATCTTGGAAAAAGAATGGAGAAAATACAAGAAACGTTTAACATGGACCTAGAAGAACTAAAGAGCAAACAAACAATGATGAACAACACAATAAATGAAATTAAAAATTCTCTAGAAGGAATCAATAGCAGAATAACTGAGGCAGAAGAACGGATAACTGACCAGGAAGATAAAATAGTGGAAATAACTACTGCAGAGCAGAATAAAGAGAAAAGAATTGAGGACAGTCTCAGAGACCTATGGGACAACATTAAACACACCAACATTCAAATTATAGGGGTCACAGAAGAAGAAGATAAAACAAAAGGGACTGAGAAAATATTTGAAGATATTATAGTTGAAAACTTCCCTAATATGGGAAAGGAAATAGTCAATAAAGTCCAGGAAGCACAGAGTCCCATACAGGATAAATGCAAGGAGAAACACACCAAGAAACATATTAATCAAACTATCAAAAATTAAATAAAAAGAAAAAAATATTAAAAGCAACAAGAGAAAAGTAACAAATAACGTACAAGGGAATCCCCATAAGGTTAACAGCTGATTTCTCAGCAGAAACTCTGCAAGACAGAAGGGAGCAGCAGGACATATTGAAAGTGATGAAAGGGAAAAACCTACAATGAAGATTACTCCACCCAGCACAGATCTCATTCAGATTCAACAAAGAAATTAAAACCATACAGACAAGCAAAAGCTAAGAGAATTCAGTCCCACCACACTAACTTTACAACTAATGCTAAAGGAAGTTCTCTAGGCAGGAAACACAAGAGAAGGAAAAGACTTTCAATAACAAACCCAAAACAATTGAGAAAATGGTAATAGGAACATACATATCGATAACTATGTTAAATATAAATAGATTAAATGCTCTATCCAGAAGACACAGACTGGCTGAATGGACAAAAAAATAAGACTTGTCTATATGCTGTCTACAAGAGACCCACTTCAGACCTAGGAATACACACAGACTGAAAGTGAGGGGATGGAAAAAGATATTCCATGCAAATGGAAATCGAAAGAAATCTGGAGTAGCAATTCTCATAACAGAAAAAATAAACTTTAAAATAAAGACTATTACAAGAGAGAAAGAAGAACACTACCTAATGATCAAGGGATCAATCCAAGAAGAGGATATAACAATTGTAAATATTTATTCATCCCACATAGGAGCACCTCAATACATAAGGCAAATGCTAACAGCCATAAAAGGGGAAATTGACAGTAACACAATAATAGTAGGGGACTTTAACACCTCACTTTCAGCAATGGGCAGAGCATCCAAAATGAAAATAAATAAGGAAACACAAGCTTTAAATGACACATTAAACAAGATGGACTTAATTTATATTTGTAGGATATTCCATCCAAAAACAACAATACATGGTCTTCTCAAGGGCTCATGGAACATTCTCCAGGATAGATTGTATCATGGGTCGCAAATCAAGCCTTGGTAAATTTAACAAAACTGAAATCATATCAAGTATCTTTTCCGAACACAGTGCTATGAGACTAGATATCAATTACAGGGAAAAATCTGTAAAACATGTAAACATGTGGAAGTTAAACAATATACTACTAAATAACCAACAGATCACTGAAGAAATCAAACAGGAAATCAAAAATACCTAGAACAAATGACAATGAAAACACGATGACCCAAAACCTATGGATGTAACAAAAGCAGTTCTAAGAGGGAATTATATAGGAATAAAATCCTACCTCAGGAAACAAGAAGGATCTTAAATAAACAACCTAATCTTGCACCTAAAGCTATTAGAGAAAGAAGAACAACAACAACAAAAAAAAAACCCTAAGTTAGTGGAAGGAAAGAAATCGAAAAGATCAGATGAAATAAATGAAAAAGAAATGAAGAAAACACTAGCAGAGATTAATAAAACTAAAAGTTTGTTCTTTGAGAAGATAAACAAAATTGATAAATCATTAGCCAGATTCATGAAGAAAAAAAGGGAGATGATTCAAATCAGCAGAATTAGAAATGAAAAAGGAGATGTAACAACTGACACTACAGAAATACAAAGGATCGTGAGGAATTACTACAAGCAACTATATGCCAATAAAATGGACAACTTGGAAGAAATGGACAAATTCTTAGAAGAGCACAACCTTCCAAGACTGAACCAGGAAGAAATAGGAAATATAAACAGACCAATCATAAGGACTGAAATTGGAACTGTGATTAAAAATCTTCCAACAAACAAAAGCCCAGGACCAGATGGCTTGTACAAAACATTTAGAGAAGAGCTAACACCTATCGTTCTCAAACTCTTCCAATATATAGCAGAGGGAAGAAAACTCCCAAACTCATTCTACGAGGTCATAATCACCATGATACCAAAACCAGACAAAGATGTCACCAAAAAAAGAAAACTACAAGCCAATATCACTGATGAACATAGATGCAAAATTCCTCCACAAAATACTAACAAACAGAATCCAACAGCACATTAAAAGGATTATCAATATGATCAAGTGAGGTTTATTCCAGGAATACAAGGATTCTTCAATATATGCAAATCAATCAATGTGATAAACCATATTAAAAAATTGAAGGAGAAAAATCATATGAACATCTCAATAAATGCAGAAAAAGCATTTGACAAAATTCAACACCCATTTATAATAAAAACCCTCCAGAAAGTAGGCATAGAGGGAACTTACCTCAACATAACAAAGGCCATATATGACAAACCCACAGCCAACATCGTTTTCAATGGTGAAAAAGTGAAACTATCTCCACTAAGATCAGGAACAAGACAACGTTGCCCACTCTCACCACTATTACTCAACATAGTTTTGGAAGTTTTAGACACAAAAATCAAAGGAGAAAAAGAAATAAAAGGAATCGAAATTGGAAAAGAAGAAGTAAAACCGTCACTGTTTGCAGATGAAATGATACTATATAAAGATCCCTAAAGATGCTACCAGAAAACTACTAGAGTTAATCAATGAATTTGGTAAAGTAGCAGGTTACAAAATTAAGGCACAGAAATCTCTTGCATTCCTATGCACTAATGATGAAAAATCTGAAAGAGAAATTAAGGAAACACTCCCATTTACCACTGGAACAAAAAGAATAAAACACCTAGGAATAAACCTACCTAAGGAGGCAAAAGACTTATATGCAGAAAACTATAAGACACTGACGAAAGAAATTAAAGATGATACAAACAGATGGACAGTTATACCATGTTCTTGGATTGCAAGAATCAACATTGTGAAAATGACTATACTACACAAAGCAGTCTACAGATTCAATGCAACCCCTATCAAACTACCAATGGAATCCTTCACAGAAGTAGAACAAAAATTTTCACAATTTGTATGGAAACACAAAAGACCCCAAATAGCAAAGCAATCTTGAGAAAGAAAACCAGAACTGGAGGAATCAGGCTCCCTGATTTCAGACTATACTACAAAGCTACAGTAATCAAGACAGTATGGTACTGGCACAAAAAACAGAAATATAGATCAATTGAACAGGAGAGAAAGCACAGAGATAAACCTATGCACATATGGTCACCTTATCTTTGGCAAAGGGGACAAAAATATACAATGGAGAAAAGATAGACTCTTCAATATGTGGTGCTGGGAAAACTGGACAGCTACAGGTAAAAGAATGAATTTAGAACACTGCCTAGCACCATACACAAATATAAACTCAAAATGGATTAAAGACCTAAATGTAAGGCTAGACACCATCAAACTCTTAGAGGAGAACATAGGCAGAACACTCTATGACATAAATCACTGCAAGATCCTTTTTGACCCACCTCCTAGAGAAATAGAAATAAAAACAAAAGTAAACACATGGGACCTAATGAAACTTAAAAATTTTGCCCAGCAAAGGAAACCATAAACAAGATGAAAAGACAACTCTCAGAATGGGAGAAAATATTTGCAAACAAAGCAACTGACAATGCATTAATCTCCATAATTTACAAGCAGCTCATGCAGCTCAATATCAAAAAATACCCAAACAACCCAAGTCAAAAATGGGCAGAAGGCCTAAATAGACATTTCTCCAAAGAAGATATACAGATTGCCAACAAACACATGAAAGGATGTTCCACATCACTGATAATTAGAGAAATGCAAATCAAAACTGCCATGAGATATCACCTCACAATGGTCAGAATGGCCATCATCAAAATAATCTAAGAACAATAAATGCTGGAGTGGGTGTGGAGAAAAGGGAACCCTCTTGCACTGTTGGTGGGAATGTAAATTGATACAGCCACTATGGAGAACAGTATGGAGGTTCCTTAAAAACCTAAAAGTAGAACTACCATATGACCCAGCAGTCCCACTACTGGGCATATACCCTGAGAAAACCATAATTCAAAAAGAGTCATGTACCACAATGATACTTCCAGCTCTATTTACAATAGCCAGGACATGCAAGCAACCTAAGTGTCCATTGACAGATGAATGGATAAAGAAGATGTGGCACATATATACAACGGAATATTACTCAGCCATTAAAGAAACAAAATTGAGTTATTTGTAGTGAGGTGGATGGACCTATAGACTGTCATACAGAGTGAAGTAAGTCAGAAAGAGTAAAACAAATACCGTGTGCTAAGAATATATGGAATCTAAAAAAAAAAAAAGTTCTGAACAACCTAGGGGCAGGACAGGAATAAAGATGCAGACCTAGAGAATGGACTTGGATTTGAGGACACAGGGAGGGGAAGGGTAAGCTGGCACGAAGTGTGATAGTGGCATGGCATGCATACACTTCCAAATGTAAAATCGATAGCCAGTGCGAAGCAGCCGCATAGCCCAGGGAGATCAGCCTGGTGCTTTGTGTCCACCTAGAGGGGTGGGATAGGGAGGGTGGGAGGGAGACTCAAGATGGAGGAGATATGGGGATATATGTGTATGTATAGCTGATTCACTTTGTTATAAAGCAGAAACTGACACACTATTGTAAAGCAATTATACTCCAATAAAGATGTTTAAAAAAAAAAGACACTCACCAGCTCTTAAGACTATTATAATTCAATGTCCAAGACCAATAACCCTACAAGTGTTGTTAGAATGATAGCTATTAGTTGTTATAAGAACTCTAAAGAGAGGTGCCTGACCCAGATTGAAGGAAAATAAATGGGTTACCGGAAGGATGGCACCTGATCTGGGTCTTAATGGATAAGCCAGATTAACAAGATGGAGATATAAGTGGGTTCTAGAAAACTTTCCCACAGAACATTCCATGGTCTCAATATCAGAAACAGAATACTAGGTTGATGCTCAGGATTACAGGGTGACACCTGTAACTTTTTAGATATGCCAAGCTAAGCCATCAGTGATAAAAGCAGTTTAATATACCATTAAATCTGTGTAAACCAAGCAATCGGCTCCCATATGTCAACACTCTTAAATGGTACATCTGAATCCTGGCAGGCTCTCACTGGCTAAGATTCATCCAAAAAGCTGTATCTCCTATTTAAAAAAACAAAAAACAAAAAACTTTTAAGCTTTTTTGGTCTTGGTCCACCACCATCGATAAACTTACTACTCAGAAACACATAATATCACTGTTAGGAAAAGGGATACTAGATATCTATTAAAATATACATGTATCTCCCTTACATAAGATTGTTTATAATGAGAGAAGTTTCAATTCGCCCTAAAGCTTGAGAACATTGATGCAGTACTGCCCATGTCCGGGATGGCTCAGCTGAATAAAGAGCCTTTCCTTTCTGATTCTGTGTATGCAAATCAATGGAAAAAAGAAAGGTATATCTAATAGAATTCGGTCAACCAGACAGCTCGTTCTGCCAGCGATGCTGGTGGGAGATAATCTGATTACAAATCATCAATCTAATTAAAATAACCCTGTAGCCAAAATAAAATGAAGCAAACACTAATAACAATGGGGATAAACTCTGAGGGTCATTCTCATAAAATCTCCAGGGAACATCTTCAGTGAGATGGCTAAGTCTGTCCTTCATTTAGCACATGATTTTGAATGCCTGTCATTTTCTAGACATTTTTATGGATAAAAAGATGTAACAGTCATGGGTCCTGCCTCAAGGAGCTTGCTAATAAGGGAGACATGACACATAAATAAATAATTTAAATATATAGTAGATGGTGGTAAATGCTACAAGGCAGTACATATAAACTATTATGGGTGTGTGAGGAATAAAGATTATTTCCAGCTGACAAATATAGAAAAATTTCTTCATGGAAGTGATTCTGTTGTGTTCCAGATTTGTGTATCCAACTGGCTTCTGATCATTTCTACTTATAAGCCCCAGTATACTTAATGCAAAATCTAGCAACTTTTCCTCCAAATGTGTTCTTCCTTTTCAACTCCACAGCTCATTGAATGACACTGTCCGTCCAATCAACCAAGCTAGTATCCTGGGAATCATATTGGACCTCTCCCTCTCTTGTGTGTCAATGCCACATTTTATCAGTCATCTCATCCTGTACATACTGTGTGCTGAATATTTTTGGAATCAGTCCTCTCTACTCACACTTCATTATTATAGTTATATTCTAAAAATTGTTACTGTAGATACCTGCAGTGGTCTCCTAAATTATTTTGTTATTTAATCATGCCATTGTTCTGCTTAAAATCCTGCAGTAGCAGTCCTTAGCTTTCAAGATAAATTTCAAATTCCTTAGGTTCTTCATAATCTAGCGACTCATAGAGTGCCTGTCACATAGTAGGTACTCAATAAGTACTTATTTGAATTAGTGATGGGATAAATGGACTATTGGATGGATTCAATATTTTTGAGGTACATCTAGAAATAAGAGGACATTTTGGACACACTCACGTAGCAAAGGGAATTCAAATTTAGAGAGAATGTTCTCAGGAGCCCTGACCTTGGAGACTAGTTAGAAGAGATTAGGACCCTAAGTACAGGGAAACTTCCTGCCCTTAATAATCTATATCTTATGAGGCAGGAGAATAGCTTCAAAAATACCATTGCACCCTCTCCAAAGATAGATAAACTCCAGTTTGAAATGTGAAGCCACTTATAGTTATGCAGAAAAGTAATGGTACAGGCACTTGCTTGATTCATAGTCCCACCTGCTTAAGGATGGCTGAGGAGGGGGAGAGGGAGAAAGAGAGAAAGAGAGAAAGAGAGAAAGAGAGAGAGAAAGAAAGAAAGAAAGAAAGAAAGAAAGAAAGAAAGAAAGAAAGAAAGAAAGAAAGAAAGAAAGAAAAAGAAAGAAAGAAAGAGGGGAGGGAGGGAGGGAAGGAAGGAAGGATGGGAGAGAGAAGAAAATGTTATGTTTTAATAAAATTGTTTTCTGCTTTTAAAATTCCAAACACATTCCAAAATATAGTGTTTGTTTAACCTAATGCTAAATTTTAATTGAAATTCTATTTGAATTTTCATGAAAAACCATCACAGATAAATATTAAAAAAAAAACTCATCTCACATTTCTATACAAAGATACAATTAAAAGTAACATTTAGGGGCTTCCCAGGTGTCACAGTGGTTGAGAGTACCCCTGCTGATGCAAGGGACACGGGTTCATGTCCCAGTCCTGGAACATCCCACATGCCGCAGAGCGGCTGGGCCCGTGAGCCATGGACGCTGAGCCTGTGCTCCGCAATGGGAGAGGCCACAGCAGTGAGAGGCCCGCATACCACAAAAAAAAAGTAACCTTTAAAATAAACTTATAATTTCTTAGATTCATACACTTGCATATATACTCTGATGAAAGGAAAAAAATGGCTAGAACTTTTGTTCAGGGAATCTGTGTTTGTTTTTTTTTTAGTTTGTTTTGTTTTGTTTTTTAAATTAGTAAGATACCATGCTATATTTTTTACAAAGATTGGTGTTCCCAAAATTTCTAGAGTCGCAATTGAAAAGTTAGAAGTCATTCCTTAAACCAGTCAATTTTATACTTTGTATAAAAGTATTTGAAGTGAGGCACTGATACAATGGGGGAATGATACAGGAGGCTGCCAGGTCCATCTGCTACTTAACTTGGACCTTGGCCTAGAAGAACTGCCGTCTTAATCACTTTGCATATTGCACTTTTTTCACCTCTAGAAAAATTTCACTGCAGAAAACAAAAAAGTTTGAAAAATCACTGCTAAACAGATCAGTTTCTCCTTTTTCTTCTTCTTTTGTCAAAAGTTCAAGGCAGAGGAAGAGATATCTAATATGAGCAATGAATAATACTAACCCTATTTTTAAGTACATATAACTCATAAGATCATTACAAAGATTTGGTCCAATAAAAATAATGGTAAGTTACTCTACTTGTTAGTTAAGCTTTGAACCCTTTTATTTTCATTGCTTCTACAGTAGAGACTCTGGAAATTGTTGCTTATCCTATAGATATTCTGATAGTCTTTTAAATGACTTTCTTATTGGTAATCAGAAAATAGAGCTTTCCCCAAGAGACCATTTGTCTTCCAATAAATATGAAAGTTAAAATCACAAAGATGTCCTTCCTTTCCATGAGGGCTACATATTTACTTACTTATCTAATGTCATGTGTCAGCAGAAATTAATAAAAGTTGAGATATTTTGTGGTTAAGTTTTGGGTATACTAATATTTTGGTTGTTGTAATTGATGCTGTTGCCTTTTTAAGCTTTACCACTTTTATTCTTGTCAAAATAATCCATTTTCACATTTATACAATCAAGTTGTCCTGAGGGTCAAAACGAAAGACAGCCATCCCTTGATATGACCCTATCTGTCTTCAAGTAGGAGTTGAGCTTGGACTTGTTTTCTGATATGTACTATAACTTTTCTAAGCAATTTTACTCATTTCTTGATTTTTTAGAAATTATTAGTTACCCCATTTATGAAATATGAGGGTCTAATTATTTTACATGCCATATACTCTATATAGCTAGATAATTTTTAGAAACAAAATATTTATATGAAGATTATTATAAAGTATTATTTACAGAAGTGCCAGGTGACAACAAATGCCTATATAAATAATTTTAATTTTGTCCTATGCTTCACAGACACCATTAGCCTCTGTCCTCTACTATATTACAATATTAAACATTTAAAATGCCCTTTTTTGATACACATGGCCAACACATCACCTTAGTGGGGAAAGGTTTCTAGCAATTTACAAAGGTAAACCAGATATCATCTGTCTTGGTAGGTATTCCTGGAATAATCTCAATTGGGGACTTGGGGATTTCGCTTTGTATGAGACTTTCTTTGGACACCAAAATATTCACTAAATTAGTATAGCTTATAGTCAGTGCATCCATTTGATTTTAGAATCTATTGCTGTGTTTGAAATGTACAAGTGTGATAGTCTTGAAACTACTCTTTGTGCCTGGATCGCCCAGCTCTTATCTTACATGCACTGGGCAGTCCCCATTAATAGAAAGTAACTAATAGCCATCTGTCGGGGACAGTTTCAGGCAATAAGGTACACACAGCTCATGCCACTTATATTAGTCCTGCTGAAACCTTCTGGGAAGTGTTGTTCTTTTCCTGACTATATAAGAAAGTACCCACATTCTTTGAGAAGAAGCAAGCTACTGGAACAAACTGATGTCCCTTTTCTCTCTTGTCAACATGTACGTCAGCCTACCTGCCATGTTGAGAAACAAAAGGACCTTACTCTTCCCTTTGGCTAGGGTTCATTCTCTTTCTTTCTCATTGTGTTTATTAAAGATTGCACTTAGCTTTAAAATGTATTTACCTTTACTCATTGTCCACTTAGGAAAACAGGGACCAAACTAGCTATTTTAATGACAACAAGAATCATATTCTAGGGGATTGTTTAAATAAGTATCGAAGGACAGAAAGACCAAAAGAGGACACTGAGATAACATAGAAATAGTAACTGGAAGAAGCTGCTATCACTTCTAGAGCTGGTCAAACAACAGCCAGAGGTTACTAGGATTTAGAAACTTGGAGAAGTCCCTGTTGATCTGGGACTCAGATTTCTAAGGAGGGAACACATCGCAGATGGCTCTGATACTCAGAAGCTCTGGGAGGCACCCCTTCCCCCAAGTGGGGACTCAATCTTTAAGAAGGGGATGCTGTCTGTCTGCTGTTGGTGTCTATGAGTTGACCTGATTAAGGTAGTTCTGAGAGTAGGGGGGAGAATTATGAAAATTGGAACCAACTGCTGCTATTGGATTCAATAGCTGTAGCCAGAGTGGAAGGTGGTGTTTGGAGTTGCACAGACAGGAATAGGAATCAAACCAAAAAAGTCCAATGTCTCTCTTCTTTTCTTCCAGTGTCTGGCGTTCTCATCAATGAAGCCTAACAGAGAGAAAGCTGGCCAAGGAGAAATGTAATCTGCAGAGTCCCAGCCTCACAAAGCAAAGTATAGAAGAGTGAGTTTTGAGCCAAGAGGCAAAAGCTTAATAACCATCACATCCGAACCTTATGTAAAAACTCACCACTTCAGGGGAAAGAGAAGTGATTTCTGGAGTGACATTAAAACTAGACAATTAGCCCTTAATCAACTCAATTCATAATTCCAGTCTTATAAGCAACGTTACAAACACTATAATCATGCCCTCCAAATATAAGAAACTTGAGACACTATTTTTGCCTCATTAATTAAGCACATGTCTAAGATAATGCTACAAATGATTTCAATGATCCCATTATCAAGTCTGATACTATCAAGTCTGATATTATCAGTTATTGAACAATGATTATGGGCTCCTCCGCTTCTTTTCAGTTAACAGATTCACAGTTCTAGTCCTTTGAGTTTCACTTAACTGCTACAGGTTTCTTGCTAACTTCCCTCCAGACAGAGTTTCCCTGGCACAGGTGTCCTCATAACATTACCTGAGATCTTCAAAGAGGGAAAATTTTAGTTTCTTTTAAAGAGCTCAAAGCAAAACCACTCTACTTTATGCTCAAGGTTTTTCTTCCTACTCATGAAGGACTTTGCTATTTGCCTACCAATGTCTACTTTCCCCTTCTGTCTTACTAACTGAATCCTGATTTTGTTCATGAAAATGATGTGCCCAGGAAAAAAAAAAAAACTACATTTCTTAGTCTGTTTTGCAGCTAGGGAAGGGTGCATTATGGTTCAGGACAATGAGGTAAAAGAAATCTCATTTCTAATGGCTTTCCAGGAAAGATTTCCCTGTTTTCCTCTTTGTTAGGTCACTGGTTGGAACACAAATGGAAAATGGAGGTAGAGAAGCCATCTTATGTGGTATGATGATGATGAAGATGAAAATGGCATAGAAAGAATGAAAAAACAGGAAGGCAGAAAGAGCATCTCTGCCCTGGACTGCTTATCTTAGATTTCTTTTGAGAGAAAAATGAGATTCCTTACTTCTTTCCTAGGAAACTTAAATTTTCATAATTGATACACCATTTAAAAGTATCACAGCAATACTATTCTACTTTAATTCAATCATTTTCAATGAAATTCCTATGATGTGTAAAGCATTATCTTGAGCAGTGTGGGTGACACAAGATGAAAAATAATTGAGATAATCTGCTGATCTTAAGGACCACATTATATGGTAGAAGAGACAGACATAAAAATTTGATGACAATAAAATATTTTTCAGCAGTGTTTATTACTAATAATGTTTATTACTAACAGTGTTTATTTTTATTATTTTTGTAGCTTTGACCCCTTGAGATTCTGAGTGATCACAAACTATTCTAGGTCCTAGATTCCCAGGAGATTTTAATGATATCATGATGCCTTTCACACCTGGAAGGAGGCACAAATTTCTCCTGTGGCCAACCCTACTCCAGAAACATACAAAAAAGGAAATTCTCGAAATGTCATTCCAACTTATCTAAGTTGAAACAGCACAAAACCATCACACCCAGTTAATAAATAACAGATCTGGGATTCAGACTCAGGCAATCTGTCTCCAAATCCATACTTTTAACTGTACCACTATTTTGCCTCTCATACAGACATGACAGGAAGGACCTAGCCCTAGTTTGGGAGTTATGATGTTGTCTTATTTTTCTTGTGAACTTTCAGTATCTTATGTTCAGTTGCTCATTAACATGACAAAGTTTGCAAATGGAAGAGCATTTAGTCTGTTTCTTTCCTGAGATAAAACTGAAGTTAACTCTCATGTCCAACATTAGCAGATCAAATGAATAGCAACTTTACAAAAACTTCCATCACATTGATGGAGAAAAGAAGAAGGTAACATGTTTTAAGATAAAAGGGAGCACACATTATCACCCTGATAAATACATAATGACATACAGGAATATGGAGAGCTGATATAAGACCTACTGCTAGAGACTAAAATATTAAACAAACCCAGTTTGACTTCAGACACTTACTAGTTCATCATAAATTCCAGAGTAGTTTCCCAAATTCTTGTGAAGGCTCCTTTGACACAAATGAAACTTAAATGCTTGCTATAATCAAGATATACACTGTGGGGCATGGAAGAGAGAGTAACATCCCAAATGAGAGGTCAGCTTCAAAGACAAAATGGCATTTGAGTACAGCCTTCGATGACTGATATGTTTTGAATGGAAAAGTTACTTGTGACAAGGCAGTCAAAAGACAGAATGCACAATGGCCCTGAGGCATTCAGTAAAATAGTTTTACTTTCTATGTGCCATGCATTGTGCTAGGGATGAGATAAATATTGTAGAAAAGGCAAGACAGGTTCACAAAACAGATGACACTTTGATGTATCTAGAATGTCAGGTGGGTAATATGAAATAGAAGCAGATGAGTTTGGAAAGATGGAATGAGAGCAGATTATAGTTAATGGAATTTCTATTCAAAGTAAACATTTTCACTTTTGTGGATAGAATTCAAAAGATACAATGTATAATGATTTTTGAAAGTTCACAATAAACAAAGTAACACTGTATAATGGAAGAAAATTGCCACAGCCCAGCTCTTTTTCTCTTTAGAAATGTATTTGAATGCAGGAACATATTTATAATATAAACCATTTCTATTTCCTTTAAGATGATGAGGGAAGAGCCACCTTTTATGAAATTTATGGAGTTTAAAATTCAATAAGCACAATGTTTACAATGTTACACATTCTTTCTTAGCCAAAAAGTAATACCATTCAAAATGCTCTCTGAAGGAATGACTTATATTTTATTTATTGGAAAACACATTGACTTCCCCCATTACCAAACTTCTATGGTACTATTCAATTCATGTAATCTTTCTGGAGCTTTTTCTGTTTTCTTTTCCTATGCATTTAATTTACTTATGAAATTTAACTTTGACAAACTTACAGTAAAGGTTTCTTGTTGACTATTTTTTGGACTTGCGTGGCTCTCAGGGGTCCACATTTCATGGTCTGCACAGTCTATGGCTTACTGTTGCTCTTAAAACCTGGTACTAATTGTGTTCTGTAACCTGTGGACTGAGGTATAAATCACAGAAAAAAATGACCAGTAGTGTGTGACCAAACCATTTGGGAGAAAAACTTAACAATTTTAATTCCTGCCTTGAATTACCTGGTCTCATTGATATGGAGAGAAGAACAGTTTCAGGAGAAAAAAAAAATATATATATATATATGTGTATATATATATATACATATGTGTGTGTGTGTGTGTATATATATATATATATATATATATATATATATATATATATATATATATATATATACTGGCTAACATGCTCACTTCAATCTTGAGCACTCTTGGCCCAGAATTGCAGAAGAGAAAGATGGGGACAACCTGCAGGGGTAGAGAAGAAGAATGAGTCAGAAATCTTACATGCTTCTCACACATGCCGTGACAAATATGGTTCTGTAAATTAGCAGAGATGTTATGTCAATAGAAAGTTTTATCTTTAGAGCTATTCCTTTGAATAAAAACAATACACATAGTTCACAAATATGTTAAATAAGAGGATAACAATTGCACTTATATTAGAATGTATTCCTTCATTCAACTTAATGTGTGTGAGGGTAGGGAATTAAGAAGACAAATAACAGAGAGAAGTTTTGATTGGGGTATGGGGGATGATAGGAAGAGACATATGTTCAGAGCATGGAGTCCCAGTGAAAAGGGACCAGAGTTGAGAGCCTCAGTATATAGGGTTTGTGAGATGTTTTTGGAATCTCAGAAAGGTCAGAGAAATAAATTTGGAGCTCATGTTTCCCTATTTTTTCTATAGTCAGTTGTTAAATGACATATTTCTGGAATCATATATGGTTTGGTGACCAGTTTATAGAATCCACTAATAGCTGTGTGGCTGTGGGCAGATACCATGATCTCTACTTTCTGGAACCCATGCCTCTGTAATCTTCCTTGTAGTGTGAGAGGGGACTGTGGCTTGCTTCCAGTCGATATAATGTAATAATGATGATGGGATCTGATAGCATTTTATAAGATTGTAATTCATCTTGCTAGGAGAATACCTCTTCTCTCTTAATTTTGAGGAAGCAAGTGCTCATATTCATAAGACCCATGTGGCAAGATCCTAAGGGTGGCCTCTGGCCAACAGTAAGTAATAAAATGAGTCCCTCAGTCCACCTACGTACCAGGAACTGAATGGTGAGCTTGGAAGTGGATCCTTCCCCAGTTGAGCCTCTGATAAGACTGCAGTACCAGCTGACATCTTCATTCTAGCCTTGTGAGACCCTGAAGCAGAAGATCCACTAAGTCAGGCCCTAACTTTTGATCCACAGAAATTGAGACAATAATGTGTGGGGATTGCAGCTGCTAAGTATGTGGTAATAATGTTATATGCAGCAACAGAAGACTAATTCACTGAGCTTGGGGCATGTCACTCAACCTCCCTAAGCCTAAAGATTTTTTTCATCTCTTCCTTATATTGTCCCTCTTTGTAGGCTAGCTGCATTATATCAAAGTAAGTTCATTAAAAAGAATTCTACAGAGCATCCACACCATGAGGTCCAAGGATGCAGCTTCCTGAAAGTTTCACAAAGAAAAATGTATATTGTATTTAGAGCATAATTTCTCTAAGTGTTCCTCAGAATACTAAGTTTGCTGGATGTTAATAAGTGTTACATAAAAAGTGTTTTCACTTAGTTTCCCTGGTGGCGCAGTGGTTGAGAGTCCGCCTGCCGATGCAGGGGACACGGGTTTGTGCCCCGGTCGGGGAAGATCCCACATGCCGCAGAACCGCTGGGCCCGTGAGCCATGGCCGCTGAGCCTGTGCGTCTGGAGCCAGTGCTCCGCAACAGGAGAGACCACAACAGTGAGAGGCCCGCGTATCGCAAAAGAAAAGAATAAACTAAAATTAACCAGAGTGCTTTTTTTTTTCCGCAGCTTTTCAGATACTCAATCAGCATCATTCAGCTTTTCATTGTGAATCTCTAAAAAGAATTGAAAACTAAGAAGCTTGACCAAAAGTTGCCTGAGGAAGTACCTGAGGAAGAGATGAGAATTTCCTAGGAAAACCATTTGGAATCTACTTCAAAAGAAAAACAAATGGATGACCAAGGTCCATGAGGCCTATGATATAAAACATGCCTATAGAAATTTCAGCCAAGAATTTTTTAAATGATTATTGCTAAATATCCATCTCAGCAATTAAAACAATTTAGTAACCTGACAGATTTCATCAGATTTTAAGCTCCCTAGGGTCATGCAGACATTCTCCTCCACAATTTGGGGCATAGGGGTAGAAAAGTTTAAGAAGTGTCACTTTAATGCCTTAGCTGGACTTGGCTATCCTGTGTTGAGAGTCAAAGACTGAAGGTTGGGGTGTGACAGTGGAGCAGGGGGACACTAAAGCAGCAGGGAAGAAAGCCAACAGGAGGATTCCTGTCAGTTACAACCTAACCAGCTTGCAAGTGGGCATCAAACCAGATCTCAGTTAGCTCCCATGCTAACAAAGTGCTGAAGTCCTGAGGCTGAGTCCTGAAAATGGTAATCTCTAGAAGTCATTGCTATTTTTAAAGAAAGCACGTAAAGAAGAACTCAAGCTTCCAGGCACAACAGACCACTTTCCAGTCAAGAAATAACAGCTTCCAAGGGGATGTTGACCACCCTTAGAATCTAAAGTGGAATGCTTGATGAAAAAGACACATTTTTCCCCAAAACTATTCTTTTCATCTCTAAAATAGACATACCCTGGACATTGAAATTTTTTTGTATTCAGTTTTTACCTTTTGACTGCATACACAGACAAAGCAAAGAAAGTCCAAACAATTTTCCACACTTAACAAAATCACTTCTACCAGAAAAATTTACATAACTGGAAGCAACATTTTTTCTTTGTTTCTATTTGCTTTAGTTATCAGGCTTTATTCCAAGCTTTATTACAGAAGATAGAATCACTACAAATTTTACAAATTTCTCTGTGAATCTTACAATACATATTTAAGGAAATTCTTGTAGAAATGATATTAATCTTTCTGGTGTTTGATTTTTAAAAGGAGGCTAATGATGATGATTTCATAATCATGATACAGAAGACACCAGTTCTCCTCTACACATCATCAGCACGTTAATGGGAAATTGATCTGTATCCAGGTAATAAGTATAAAGTTTATTATGTGTCTGTGTTGACTTCCCAAGTATATAGGCCATTAAAGATAGGGCATGGGTATTCTGAACTATAGAAGTACTAAATGGATAATGAAAGAATGCCAATATATTTTTTAATTACTCTATTTTTCTCAAAAAGAAAAACAACAGTGTTTTAAAATATGTCTCAAAAATTTCTTGTTTAACCAAGTTAACTGGTTAGATACAAAGATGATAGAAAGATAGGTGGATAGATAAACAGATAGATAGATAGATAGAGATATATTCAGAGCCCTTGCTGAATAAAGTTTATATGTGAAAAATACCCCCTTATAAATGTATTGGCTCATTTGCAATCTGAAACATAAGGAAGACAAGCAACTTGACCAAAGTCCCGCAGTTATTAAGGTGCAGAAATGGCATTCAATTCAGATCTGTCCTAGTCCCTGTCTTATACTTTTAAATACTAACTTACAAACAGTTGTAAACAAAGGTACTATCATAGCACACCTTTCTTCTTCCCTCCACCCTTGAACCTATCCTTTTCTGAGTGAAATCTCAGACTAATTTCCCAGCCAAAAATATTAACAATATCTCAGGATACATCTAGTCCCAAGAATTGTCCCATGTCATTAATTGAAATCCAATGTACAGCAATCATCAAACGCTGACCCCCAGCCAGCTCCTCCCTTTGTCATCCACCTCTGGTCTGTGAGGCACAGGACCTGGGCCAGGGCCTCAACAGAAGTGTGGCTGGTTCCCAGGGTGCTACCTGTCCTTTTTTTGCTACCAGAGAGGTCCTGACATAGCCCACTGCCTCTGAGTTTCATAGGTATGGGTCAAACACCAATCCTTTATATTCCTCCTAATTTCATGGACAAAATACTGTGCTCATCAATTAGTTCACTTATTCATTCGACATGCATTTATTGAGCATCTACCATTTAGGAACCATTGTCCTTGAACCATGAACAAAACAGACAAAAATATTTGTTTTTATAGATTAATCAAACCAAGACATTTTTGAGAGTGAAAGTAAGAATGACAGTGAAAGAGAATGCTCTTCATAATTGTCATAACATTAGGCATAAACCCATCTGTCTCAGGTGGATGGGGACATAGGATCAACCTGCACAGACTGAACTATACAGTATGTATTAAAATTAATGTAATGAAAAAATAGTATAGAATAAGGGGGATTAGAAGAGCCAGGATGAATACAGAGCTTACAGTTTTAAGCATGGTGATCAGGGAAAGTCTCACTGTAAAGGGGATAGCTATCTAAACAAACACAAGGAGGGGAGGGAGAAGCTATGTAGTAAAGGAGGTAAGAACTTTCAGGAAGAGAAAATAGTAAATATCAGGCCACAGTGGGAATGTACCTTCTGTCTTTGAGAAAAAAGGAAAGAGAACAAAGTGCTAAAGGACTTAGGGTGATCAAGGGAAGAGCAGGGAATGAGCTTAGTGGGGAGGATAGCATTTAGGCTCTGTAGGTCTTTGTGGAGACTTCTCTTTCTGCTCTGAGTGAGATGGAAGGCACAACAGTTTTGAGCAGAACGGTAACATATTCTGACACCTTCTAACAGGATTGAACCAACTTTGTGTTATAGACTCTAAGGGTAAATGTGGAGTCAGAGAAATCCAAGGAGACTTTTCCAATAACACAGGCGAGAGGTGATGGTGACATGTGTTAGGGAGGGAGTGAAGATGGGGGGAAATGTCAGATACTGGATATGTTTTGAATAAACTGATATCAAAATTTCCTGATGGATTGCATGCAGGACATGCAAGGGAAAGTGGAGTCAAATTAAACAAGGTCTTTTAGGCTTGAGTAATTGGAAGGATATTGTTGATCAGTTTTCTCAAAGTTTCTCTCAGTTCGCTTGAGAGAAAGAGGTGGCACCCTAGTCCCCCATCTCATCCTCACAGGGTTTGGGAGAGAGAAGGGAAAACGCTGTCACACTCTAGCAAATTTCTCCAAATAAACTCCTCTCTCAGCCTCTTTTAATCTCAACCATTTTGTATGCTGAAGAAGGTTTTAGGCTGATAGTCATAATATTGACTCTTTCCAAGTCCTACATAGATGGAATAGCAACTTACTTTGAAATACAGGAGTATTTATACCATGTTACTTGGTTATTGTCCTTTTGATGACTGAGTTACCAGGGAGAGAAATGATCCAATTTTAACACCATGCTTATATAGATAATTACATGTGCACTCTCACACACACATAACAAAATCAAGATCATATTTCTGACACAAGTGTTTTCATTTAAATCCCTGTCATTAAATATTTTTCAAAGCATGAGTTTTTTCACTGTTGCATTATTGCTTCATATGATTAAAACATGTATTTAATCATTCACCTTTTGTTAGACATTTAGGATTTTAATGAACTTTCATCATTCTATAGTTTGCTATGATAAACTTCACTCTATATTAATCTCTGTATCCATCTCTGAATAGTGAATCTCTAAATAGCCATCTCCTAAGATCACTTTCTAGGCATGATATTAATAGAACAATGCTAAACAACACTGTTAAAATACTTGATACAGTTTATATAATGTCCAGGAAAGTTGTCTTGATTTAGATTCTCATCAGCCATATATTAATGGATTACTTCAATGCAATCTCAGCATCACTACTAGGTATTATCTTTTTTTATAAGTCGGAGTTTGCTTGTAATATTTTTTTTAATACATAATGATTCACTGAGGTATAACAATGAAAATCTATGGCTATATGGTATATTAATTCTAAGTTAAACATATACATATTTAGTAGAGCTAATCTGTATATAAAACTTTAAATATGTTTAGATATAGCTTGTAAAAATATAGGTACAATATGTAAATCATTTTTAATGTTCTCTCTAGGCTTAACTTTTCATTCCCCATGATTAATGGAAAAGAATAAACCGTTTATATGTGGTAAACACCTATGCAACATTAATTTTTTATAAAGCCCAAGATTTCAGCATAGCTAGGCACAGACTCTTCATTTTAAAGAAAGATGAACTTTCCATGAAGAAAGGTGATTCTTTTTTTTTTTTTTTTTTTTTTTTTTTTTTGCGGTACGCGGGCCTCTCACCGCTGCAGCCTCTCCCGTTGCGGAGCACAGGCTCCAGACACACAGGCTCAGCGGCCTAGGGCTCACGGGCCCAGCCGCTCCGCGGCACGTGGGACCTTTCCAGACTGGGGTACGAACCCGTGTCCCCTGAATCGGCAGACGGACTCTAAACCACTGCGCCACCAGGGGAGCCCAGAAAGGTGATTCTTGAGCAGACCTTAATGGATTTAGTTTTACCTTCCTCAGAGGAAAACATCTCACTTCAAATATTGGCAGAAACCAGATAAAGTGGGGAAATAGTCACACACAGCCATGAAGGAATAAATAGAGGAAGCTCAAGGATTTGGGTTATCCATCCAAGTTTGAAAAATAAGGGCATTGGAAAGAGAATATATTATGATGGATAATTCATTGAAAATTGCAAAGAATATGTTATTATTACTAATATTATTAGTCCTCAAAACCTCACCAATTCTCATCTTTTCTAATCTTCTGAGCCTTCGTCAAAGTGATGACTACAGTGAGCTGTCATTCATTGCAAATACTTTTTTCTGCTGATTAAAGGAATCATGTTTTCTTTATTTCAGACTATTCATTCTCAAATATCAATATACATCCAAGTCAGAACAATATACATTATTTTGCCAAAGCCACATTCACCCCATTTTTCACAGTTTATTTTTAATAAACAGCTATTTTTAAAAAGCTATCATTTAACGAGGGCTTATTATGTGATGGACGTATAAAAAGGATTCAATAAAAGCATGATCAGAAATAGTTTGTGGTAATCATTATTATCCCCATTTTATACACAAATCAGGTGAGACTTGAATAAAGCATTATGTGTGAGTTTAATAAAAGGAGAAGGTAGAATGGAGTCCTAACATAGAAGTAAGTTACCTGTCCTTGGTCACACAGCTAGCAGAGTTAAATAGTCAATTTCAGAACTGTCTGATTCTCCCACACTTCGTATTTATCTTCACAAGTAATCCAAAAGCTCTCAGAAGCAGCAATTGCATGAGAGTTCTTTCTTCTCCCACTCTGCTTAGCACAAATACATAGTAAGTTCACAGTCCATATCTGTTCCAGGGCTGAAGGTATAACTCCACACTGAAAATAACCTTCTACCAAATTATCAACTCTGTGAATTCTGATGCTTATGAGATTCCAACTCTGGTGTTTCAAATCAGGAAATTTAGATGTGATTTCAGGGTAAGAAACAAATTATCATTTTTAGGAAAGAATTTGTGCCTACTCTTAACTAATCTTAGAGTTGATTTGAAGTGGAAATGGGGGTGCACCTCAACCAAATTTTGTTACTATTGGGTTTTCTATTTGTTTATTTTTGTGTGTTTTAAATTTGAACATGATACCTGGTAATCAGAAAATTATGTAAACTCAAGAGTCATTAAATCAGACACATCCTTCATTTCAGGTCCATTCAAGAATTCTTATTAAACACAATGCAATTTTATGCAAGGCAATGTGCCAGGTGCTATGGAAATTACAAAGATGAAAACTATAAACCCAGATCTCAAGGAATGTGAAAACTACTGGTGTAGATAAAACCTACAGAAAAATGACAAGATCAAAGACAGAATATATATCTGTAAGTAAAATTTGATAGTTCAGAAGAGTTATGGTTTCCAATCAACAGATTAGGGAAGAAAATGTGGAAGGCATAGAAATTGAATTGAGAAGGAAGGAAAGAAAACAACTTTTTTGACCATCTGAAACACACCAGGAATTGTGCTTAGTGTTTCAACATTTTTTCATGTAGTCTTCTAGAAATTCTTCCAAATGTATAATACAAGACTCACTATACAGAGGGAGACAGGGAGGGGTCAGAACACAGAAGACCTTGATGCTGTGTAGATGCTGTCAGTGTTTAGCATTATCCTCAGGCATTATGATTTCTGACTATCCTGATGACTCCCCATTGCCAGTATATGTATCTCTGCTCCAGGCTTTCTCTGAAACTGCTGATGGCTGCTCTGCTCCAGACTGCAGTTGGTTGGAAATACCAGGAAACCAGAACCTCTGGAGAGCAGCCCTCAACCAGCGGCTGATGGGAGTTGGTGTATATCTCACCTCACTCACCCTTTGACCGGAATAAGAGTTAATCTCCAGGTGTCCACCATGGTAGCTGACTTTAAAACACACTAATTTCAGGAATTTCTTGCCGTTCCCCTAACAGGGTTCCTTGCACTTCCCAAATAAATTATTTGCACTGGAATCTTTCTTCTGGAGGAACACACACTAAGATATTATAAAGAGCTTAAATTGTATAATATAAACCATGGGGAACCTTTTATTAAAGATATATACCTGATCAAAACTATGTTTTAGAAAATCGATCACAGTTAAGTGACTTTCTTTCCCTTCAAAGAAAAATGAGCACTCTACATACTAAAGTAGTTTAAGAAAACATCTTCTGTATCTTCTATGATAGCAGAAGGGAACACCTGAGATCTGTTATCATATATTGTTTTACCCGTTTCGCTGTAACTTTTGAAGTCCAGATCAAAAAATCAGACAAGATGTTAATATTATGATCTTATGTACATGCTCTTTGGCCTTCATTTTTGGCCACACAACACACTTTAATAACCATCTTTCTATTATTATTGTGAACAGATGAAGCCATCACTTTGGAATACAGCAATTTACAATGGTATCATTTAGAATGGCTGTTTCTGTTACTGTTATTGGTCACAATAAAAACTAACCAAATGAAGATTTATTGAGGCACAATGACTACATGTTTGGTGCTACCTCATATACACAGTATATGGAATAACCCTTTCCCTCAGAAGTTTACAATCTTAATAAGGCAACAACTCACAGAAATAAAATAAAGATCAGTAAAAGATTAAAAATAATAAGGAATTCAATAAATACGTTAGTTAGTGCTGAGATTTAGTTCTGATTTTATTACAATGCCTAGATTCTGCTCTACCAATCACCCTTGCGTTTTATGAGCAAAGTATGTGAAATACACACACAAGAAATAATGTAATGGGAAACAGAACAGCACTCACCACATAAGCTAGATAGAGGTAAGGTAAGCAGCCCAAACTAGAAATACAAAATGTTTCCTTTCTCCCTCAAACCTAAACTTGATTCTTATCACTCTCAAGTTAGTACATGGAAGAAAAGATATCAAAGAGCGGAGTGTGCCAGAAAGACGACCAGGAGCAAGCCCCAGTTCAACTCTATCCCTGGAGCCAACTACAAGTGACAACTCAGTGACGGCTGTGTCCAATCTTGAGTCTGGGATATGACCGATCCTTAACAGGGGGTTGAGTAGTAGGAGAGGGTAGAATGGCAGGGCGTGAGGTGAGGGAGGAAACTTTAGAGTATCAGTAGTAAATCCTACGAGAGATTGGTATGTGGCAATTTTGTACGGAAGCATGAAGGTTGTTTGCATGAAAAAGATGTTCGGAGATTCAGCTTGTAGGACGGATAAGAATGTAATTGTAAGCAAGCAAACAAACAACATGACATCAGGTTGGAGAAAACACATACACAGGTAATTAGAGTTAGTCTGCTCCATTTGCTATAAGAAAATGCTATACACTGAGTGGCTTACACAACATAAATTTATTTCTCGCTGTTCTGGAGGCTGGAAAGTACTGAATCAAGGTGCCAGCCTTTTCATTTCCCTGGTGAGAGCTCTCTTCCTGGCTGGCAAATGGCCACCTTCTCACTGTGTCCTCACAAGGTAGAGAGAGAGAGAGAGAAATCTGTCTCTCCTCCTCATTTTACAAAGCCACTAATCCTATCATGGGGGCCCTACCTTATGACCTCATTTAACCCTAATTAGTTCACAAAAGCCTCATCTACAAACACCATCACACGGGGAGGGGGGGCGGTGGTTAAGGCTTTAACATATGAAAGGGAGGGGACACAATTCAGCCCATAGCACAACCACAGTTATGAGAATGAAACATTCTAATTTTCAAATTTTCTTGGCAACATCGTTATCCAAGTCAGAAAACCAGAACAATTCTCATCTTCTCTCACTCACCATCTCAACTGATACCCAATCGGTTCCTAGGTCTAGTGAGTTCTACATCCTACAGATCATCCAGTCTATCCCTTCCTCTCCTTGCCCACAACCTTAAATTAACTCAGACCTTTATCTTGTCTCACTGGGATAATCTCCATATTCCATTTGCCCTCACCATATATTCTGATACAAGGTTGATACTCCTGCAATGCCTGTTGTGTCTCTTTTTTGAAAGTAACATATGTTTTTCCATTTAATATCAATACAAACTTTATTCTAGCAAACATTTTCCAGCAATATTATCCCCTGTCAAAACACAATTATGGATAAAATGCAACATATTCTTCTAAGCAAGTAGTTGTTTTGGAAGAAAAGATGCCTTCAGAGACCAAAAGTAAATCAGGGTTTTGTATACAGAGTGGTAAGAAAATCATGAAAATGGTGGCCCAGAATTCAGAGTGTTGGGATATACCAGCCAAATTAACATTTTTAAAAATGGCCTTTGATCCATATGAAATAGGAAACTGTAACAGAAAACCATAAAGAAGCCTTGGCTCTATGAAATATTATACCTTCAGTGAAAGAGTGACTAGAAAAAAATTCTACCCTACTCAATAAAAATGATAGCAAAGAAATCTATCTAACCTAAGTTTGGTTTTGAGATGAGGGAATAATTAAGATTACAAATTCATAAACTGGCATTCAAAGACATGTAAGGTTCAAAATCACACCAACTGAGAGGTCTGAAGAATGAAAATCATACAAAATAAATTAATTTAAAATAGTTTCAGAACTCTGTTTCTGCAGAAACAAAATCAAGCCCTCTTATAAAAAGAATCCTCTGAATAGACCTCATTAGGTTTGCACAGGTAATGTCACAACAAGTGTTATCTCATTTTCAAAAATCACAAGTAACTCAACAGGAAAAGCCCACCCTGTAGAAATATATCAAATATTGGAAAGTCTGGATACAAATATAAAATGAATATTCTAATATAATCTCAGGAATAAAAAGAGAATTAAAATTATCAGCCAAAAAGGGTAATATAAAATTTTCCACGATTATTTGAGAAAGTAACAGATGCATCTAGAAGTGAAAAAATATAATTGTTAAAGTTAAAAGCTAAATAAATATCCATTCCTAGGTGTTTATATAAAAGAAATGGAAAACTATGCCCACCAAAAGATTTGTACGTGGCTGTTCAAGACCATTCATTTATATCAACAGAGGAATCACTAAACAAATTGTGGGAGATCAAAAAATGGAATACTACTCAAGAATAGAAAATACTAAACTGATACATGCAATGATATGGGTAAAATGCAAAAGAATTGGGTTGAGACAAAGCCAGACAAAAAGGGGTACATATTGTATAATTCCATCTATAGAAGTCCAAACACAAGCACAATATTCTATCATGATGGAAATTAGATCAATGGTCAGAAAGTTTGGGGAGGCGTGATTAGAAAGCTATATGAAGAAATTTTCTGGGGGTTATCTTTTTATATTTAAATTATGGTGGTACTTATATATAGATGTATATAACTGTCAGTAGTCATTCATCTGTTTATTTTATTGCATGTAAATTTGGGGGCAATTTTTGGAACACAACTGAAGAGAGAAATAATGAATTTATAATAATAGCTAACATTTATTGAGTGCTGAACATGACTCTATTTTACACTTAGATAAATTCTGTTAATCCAGTGAGGTAGGGGTTGTTTTCACCCTCAATTTTTCCTATGAAAAAACTGAAGAACATATACATTATGAATCTATTCGTGCAAACTTTCACAGCTATGAATGGAGATTTTAACCTAAGCAACTGGACCCCCCTAGCCACGCCTGGATATGCATCAAATACTGATTCCAGGCCTTCTTCAGACTAAAGAAATCAGAAACTCTGAGGTTAGGTCTGAGTCAGCAATGAACACTACTGTCCTAGGCAAACATGAAGATTTGCTCCCTGGAACATTTACAAGAATGTTCATAGTATATTTATTTGTATTAGCACGTAACTGAAAGCAACTAGAAACAGGAGATATGAATAATATTAGATTCTGTTTATATAATGTAAGACTATTAAGCAGTAAAAATAAATGCCCTTCAGCTATTTTCATGGATACGGATATCACAAAAAATAAAATAGAATGAAAACAGCAAGTTTCAGAAGATATGTGCAGTATTATGTCATTAACATTAATTTCATAAACATTTAAAGTAATCAACATATTGAATAGGTGGAATAAAACCATTAAGAAAAGCAAGACGATTATAAATACAAAATTCAAAACAGTGTCTCCTCCAGGAAGGGAATAAAGAAATAAATAGGACACAAGGAATTTCAACTACAATGGGAATATTCCATTGTTTAAATTCAGGTATAATTATAGGAGTGTCCTTTACATTATTCTTTATGCATACAATATTTTTTATTAAATATTTATTGATATATAAAAAATTAAGAGTAAGGAATATAAAAATTCTGCTAACACCCAGAAATGACTAGTGAGTTTTTGTAAAACTGGGCTTATGCTATACATGCAGATTTTAAAGAACAGATAACACATTATGAATCATAGGTTTTAGACCAAATTTTATATAAACAAAAGATTGAACATGCCGCTCACTTATTCACTAGTTCTAGTTTAAAATGAAGGACATTCAAAAGTAGTTTTTTTTTTTTTTTTTGCGGTACACGGGCCTCTCACTGTTGTGGCCTCTCCCGCTGCGGATCACAGGCTGCGGACGCGCAGGCTCAGCGGCCATGGCTCATGGGCCCAGCCGCTCCGCGGCATGTGGGATCTTCCCGGACCAGGGCACGAACCCGCGTTCCCCGCATCGGCAGGCGGACTCTCAACCACTGCGCCACCAGGGAAGCCCTCAAAAGTAGTTTTAAAGCATTAATATTTCTAATCAATTTCCTTGGAATTAAGATTGTTATTATGTTGCTCCATTCAGCACCAGTTTACGGAGGGTTGAAAACATAACTCTTGTTAATTATTTTTTAAACCATATTTATGCATTTTATTTTGGAATTTTTTTTTTTTTTTTTTTTTTTTTTTTGCTGTATGCGGGCCTCTCACTGTTGTGGCCTCTCCCGTTGAAGAGCACAGGCTCCGGACGCTCAGGCTCAGCGGCCATGGCTCACGGGCCTAGCTGCTCCATGGCATGTGGGATCTTCCCGGACCGGGGCACGAACCCGTGTCCCCTGCATCGGCAGGCGGACTCTCAACCACTGCACCACCAGGGAAGCCCTATTTTGGAATATTTTTAGATTTACAGAAAAATTGCAAAGATAGGACAGAGTTTCCATACATCCCTCATCTAATTTTCCCCAATGTTAACATCTTACGTCACCACATTACATTTGTCAAAACTAAGAAACCAACAGTGGAACGCTGTTATTTACTAAACTCCAAATATGATTTTGATTTCACCAGTTTCCCGTTAATGATCTCTTCCTATTCCAGGATCCCATTGAAGACACCATGTTGCATTGTCATGTCTCTTTAGATTCCTCCAGTCTGTGACAGTTTATTCTTTCCCAGCTTTTCATGACTTTGGCAGTTTTTCTTCCAGTTTTACTGAGATATAATTGACATACAGCATTATATAAGTTTGTGTACAACATAATTTGAATAACATACTTCATGAAATGATTATTACAATAGGTTCAGTGAACATCCAGCATCTCATATAGATACCATATTAAGAAATAGAAAAAAATACTTTTTCCTTGTGGTGAGAACTCAGGATTTATCTTTTTAACAAATATCATTTATAATGTTGAGCAGTGTTAATTATCTTTATCATGCTTCACATTACAACCCAGTATTTATTTATCTTATAACTTAAATTTTGTATGTTTTGACTACCTTCATCCAATTCCCCCTCCTCCAACTCCCTGTCTCTGGTATCCACAAATCTGTTTGTTTGTTTATTTATTTGTTCATTTTTGAAGTCTAATTGACCTACAACCTTATGTTAGTTCCTGATACACAACATAGTGATTCAATATTTCTATACATTTCAAATGATCAACAGGATAAATATATATACACTAACACACATGATTATTTTAAGATGCTAATCTCTTAAGTTTGAATGCATTTTAACAACCCTGCATTTTTCTCCCCCCATGTTTACTGTTTTTGACATAATATTTTACATCTTTTTGTTTTGTGAATCCCTTAAATACTTATTGTGGATGTAGATGATTTTGCTACTTTTGTATTTTAACATTCCTGTTAGTTTTATCAGTAGTTGATCTACAACCTTTACTGTATATTTGCTTTTAGCAATGAGATTTTTCCTTTCTTTATTTTCATATTTCTAATTTGCCCTTTCTTTTCTGCTAAAAGAAATCCCTTTAACATTTCTTATAAAGCTGGTTTTGAGGTGCTGAATTCCTTATCTTTTGCTGGTATGTAAAACTTTTGATCTCTTTTTCAAATTTGAGTGAAAGCCTTGCTGGGTAGAATATTCTTGGTTGTAGGCTTTTCCCTTTAATCACTTTAAATATACTAAGCCACCCCTTCTGACCTGCAGTTTCTGCTGAAAACTCAGCTGATATCCTTATGGGAGTTCCCTTGTAGGTAAATTGTTGCTTGCCCCTGCTGCTTTTAATATTCTCTTTATCTTTATTTTTTGCCATTTTAATTTACGCTGTGTCTTGGTGTGGTCCTCTTTGGGTTGATCCTGTTTGAGACTCTTCATGCTTCATGGACCTGTATGTCTGTCTCCTTTCTCAGGCTAGGAAAGTTTTCAGCTATTATGTTTTCAAATATGTTCTCTGCCCCTTTTTCTCTCTTTTTCCTTCTGGGACTCTTACAGTGTGAAAGTTATTACACTCGTTGGGGTCACAGAAGTCTCTTAAACTGTCTTCATTTTTGTTTTATTCTTTTTTTCTTTTTTTTATGCAGCTTCAGTGATTTCCACTCCTTGGTCTTCTAGCTTGCTGAACCATTCCTCTGTATCATTTAATCTACTGTCAATTCTTTCTAGTATATCTTTTATTTCAGTTATTGTATACTTCAGCTCTGTTTGGTTCTTTTTTATATTTTCTAACTCTTTGCTAAAAACTTCTAACTTCTCACTCTGTTCATCCATTCTTCTCTTGAGCTCTTTGAGCACATTTATGACCATTTCCTTAAACTTTTTACTGAGCAGACTGCTTATCTCAACTTCAGTTTCTTCTTCTGAGATTTTATCTTGTTCTGTCATTTGGAACATTTTTCTCTGTCACCTCATTTTCCCTAACTCATTGTTTTTATTTCTATGTATTTGATAGGTTGGGTATGTTTCCTGATCTTTGAAAAATGGTCTTATGTAGGAAACGTCCTATGGGGCCCAGCAATGCACTCCCCTGTGGTCACAGAGATATATAACTTAGGGACCCCTTGTTCCTTGGGGAGAACGTCTGCAATTTTATTTATCCTCTCATTTGCCTGTCACCTATCTGGAGGTATGTGTCTTGACCATACCACATCTCTGCTTCTCCTATCTGTCTTGCTGTGGGTCCTTCATATCTTTACCTGTACAAAATCTTTTCTTCTAGTCTTTAGATCACTTTCATGGATAGTTGCTCTGTAAATAGTTGCAATTTTGGTGTGCCTGTGGAAGGAGGTGAGGTCTGGTTCTTTCTACTCCACCATCTTGGCCCCAACACATCAATTATTGCTGGAAGCATGCAATCAATTTTTAGCTACAGCTGAAATAAAAAGTGTTAACTTGCACAAAGTTTACCATGCTCTAGATGTTATCCTTTCTGCCTTGCATCTATTATTGCATTTAATCTTAGGACACTGTCATGTCATATACTTATGATTATCTCCATTATGCAGTGGTATAACTAAGGGACAGAGAGTTTACATAACTTGTCCAAGGTAACACTTCTGGTTGGGAACAGAGCTAAGGTTTAAACGCAGGATCTCTGGTTTCATATTTGGATTCTCAGTCTACAAGCAATACACACTCAGAGTTCCTGATAAAGGCAGCAGTGTGTATTCCCATGCCTCCAAAGTGCCAGGAACAGAGCAAACACATCAGTTGTATGTTTTCAACTACAAGAGATTCCATCTGCATTGAGTGGCGAGGGTCATGCACAATGAATAAATATCCTTCTGTGGGGAAAGCAGAAGAGATAGCAGCAAAATGAAGACCCCTGGAGTATGCAATCCACACACACATTTGGGAGTGTGGGTCTACACTGAGCAGAGCAAAGGACTGGGTGGTATATTTTTTAAGACTTTGAAAATCTGAGTGTCTTGCTCTTTCCCTAGCCAAAGGAAAATTTCTTGGTTTGGTTTAAAGTTAGTGAGTCTCTTTTTTCTCTGTCTCCAAATTCTATAGACACTCTTCTAATATTTATTTTTGCAAAAGAGACATCTGAGTCAATTTTTTTCCATTTTTTCCATTTTTATACTGGTTTGTCTTTGTAAATCTTTAATTTCTTTTTTTCCATGTCAGTGTATTTCTTTTTCTCTTCCCATTTTATTGAGATATAATTGGCACACAACACTGTATAAGTTTATGGTGTGCAGCATAATTATTTGACTTACATACATCACGATGTAATTACCACAATAAGTTTAGTGAATATCAATCATTTCATACACATACAAAATTAAGGAAATAGAAAGAAAAACTTCTTCCTTGTACTGAGAACTCTTATGGTTTACTTTCAATAATTTTCATATGTAACCTAGAACAGTGCTAATTATATTTAATGTGTTGTACATTACATCCCCAGCACTTATTTATCTTATAACTGAAAGTTTGTACATTTTGACTACCTTTATCCAATGCCCTGTCCCCCACCCCTTATAAGTGTATTTCAAAAATCTTTACAAGTCTAGGTATGGTTTTCTTTATACTGACTTTTTTGGAAAAGATGATTTTAGATTTACATATCCACACTTCTTTCAAATTCTGAAAGATTTCTTTAGATGCACCTTTGTTAATTTTTTTATTTCTGATTATTCTGATTATAGCTTCAGGAAAATACATAATTCTTAAGTTGAATTCTGTGGGGCTTTTTTATGTTCTCTCACACTTTTTTTTTTTTTATCTCTACATTCTGGGCAAGTTTCTCAAGTTCATCTTCCACATCACTGATTAATTTTTCCAAGGTAATTAACTCTTCTTCACTACCTCCACTGGAAATTTTATTTCTGCTATTACATTTTTAGTTTCCATATAAAAGCTCATTATCTTACACATTTTCCTGTTTTCTAAGCTCAGTGTTTCTTTTTTATGGTTTTCTGAACTTGTTTCAAATGAATGATATATTATGATACTCTATTGAGAATATTAACCATCTTCATAAATTTTTTCTTGCTTTAAACAAGTTGCAAAGATCTCCTCTTCCTCTGAACATTCATAATGATAATACTTTTTCCTTGTTTTTCAATGTTTTCACATAGACTTTCCTTAATGGGGGGGGGCGTGGATGGGAAGAATCTATTCTAAAGGAGAATAGTTCAAAGGTCTTATTAGTGTTTTTTTTATTCAAACTATAAGTTGTCTGGCAAGTTAGTTTGCTTAGTCATTGGTGAAATTACCAAAGACTCAAGGGCTTTCATTGACTTTGGGACTGTGGCACTACAAAAGCCCAGCCATCTCATACTTAGAACATAATAAATATTTGGGAAAATAAAATCTCCATGATGCATGGCTAATAGAGCTATTCTCTGATTCTGCCTACTGGTATTTTAATTGTAGGAATCTATACCTTTTAAGATGAATGTGCAACCCTGGGGACCACCACACTGTATTCTCCCAATCTAGCCAATAAACATTAAAGGAGATACTTTTGCTGGGGAATAGGAAACAGAGATCTGTTTCCCTCAAAGAGAAACTACCAATCACCACATTTGCTACTTAACTTAGAACCTGCATTTAGATCCAGAGGCCAAAAGTACAAAAGGTCTTAATACATACTTTGAGGTAGGTAGACGCATTTTATTTTTATGAATTACAATTTTTAATCCAGTTCTATAGATCTTTTAGTGAATAGACATTTCTTTCAGATTCTGACAATAACTTGTCTAGGCAAAAGTTTTAAGTTTTCATCTGCTTAAGCTTGAGTCTGTGGATATATTTTGTGTAAAACTTGGAGATATTGTGCCTAAAACTGTAATCTAAATAACACTGAATTCTTGCTGTCCCCATTATCCTGAGATTTATATGACACAAGATTCCATGCACCCGTCCACTTCATATTTATATTTTTCAACTGGATGGTAAATTAAAGCTTGTTTATCCTTTCAAATATGCCAATAACTGAATAAATAAGGTATTATTGTTGTCATTGTTGTTTTTTCATGGTGCTACGGAGTTGAGATTGGAATATTTTTAATCCAGATTTTTAAGAAATAGACATAGGGGCATTAAACAGCCTTTCCATCTACTTTGTTTACAACAAATTTCATTTTCAGAGAAAATTTTAACCAAGAGTGGAATACATAGAAACATTCCATTACATACTCTCAGTAAACATTAGACTCCTTTCCTTTCACCCCTTGGGTGCTTATCTAAACTAAGGAGCTTTGAAGAGCATTATAAAGACACTGTAGTGCCATTTTTATAACCTGGACATTTCATGAATGGAAATTATTATCACAGATTTAAATAATTGGTCATGTGTGTGTTGCTGTTCAAAGTAAAATCATGCATGGAATAGATAACTGATTTTATTTTGTCATTAATAATGAATGCAACTCACCTCAATGGATGTATTCTATAGGTAGCTTGAAGCAGAGACCCCAAGGAAGTTATGTTCCATTTCAATGAGGGAGAGAGAAGGGCTAGGGAGAATGGAGGCCAGCACCCTAG
Source organism: Delphinus delphis (assembly GCF_949987515.2). Lineage (NCBI taxonomy): Eukaryota > Metazoa > Chordata > Mammalia > Artiodactyla > Delphinidae > Delphinus > Delphinus delphis. Next base: position 43,068,084 of record NC_082690.1, on the reverse strand, counting down.
AAGAAAATGTTACTACCAGTTACCACTTAGCATGGATGGGAACCTAGATGTCCTAAGGGACCCCAAAGAAAACTGTCAATAAAATGACAAGTTTGTCTCAGGCTACTCATGTGTCAACCAACCCATTAAAGAGCTTCAAGGACAGTCGCCCATGATCCCATCACAAATCTCACTATCATAAAGTTCTTTCTCATTATTATAAATATCCCTTGTCAAAATCAATATCTGACCTTAGGTTTTGATAAACATCATGTTTCTAACATCCATAAAATAAGATGTCATGTTTTCCTGGATAGGAGGCAGGGGTCACAGAATCGTAGAAAAAGGTCTCAGTTCAACAGCCTCAAGTCTAGAGAAGAGGGAAAACATCTCAAGTCAAGAGAGACTCTGTACCAGTTCATAGAATGGCTCATGTCAGAGCCACCAATGAAGAGTGTAGTAAAGGTGGAGACATTGCAGCCATAGAAAAGGGTGGCTCTTCTCTCACCATCTTGAAGGAGATCTGTGTATTGAATCTCTGAACAGGACATTTAAGAATGCTGCTTTGTCTTGACTTCCTACTTTGATTTATATTGTATTTCAATCTTTTTTTTTTAAGTTCTTTAAAAAAATTTTTTCAATGAGCTTGCTAATGTTATTAGCTGCTTGTTTGTTCCTACAAAAGAGCAATGTGTCCTTATGGAAAGTTAAGATGTTCTGCTGAGCACACTCAGCTTTTAAGAAGCTGGATGATTCTAAAGAGTTGACATTTATTCTGAATCTGAAATCAGCTCTTAGTTAACCAATTAAAGAGCCAACTTGTTTAAGAGCATAAACTTGCAACTAGTAGATAAATAAGTCCTGGAGATCTAATGACCAGCATAGTGATTATAGGCAGTAAACTGTATTATAGACTTCCAAGTTGCCCAAAGACTAGATCTTAATTGTTCTCAACACAAAAAGAAATAATAATTATGTGACATGCTAGAGGTGTTAGCTAACACTAAGACTGTAATTATATTGCAATAAACCATATTGACACATTATATCAAATGTATCAAATCAACACATTTTACACCTTAAACCTACACAATGTTGTATGTTAGTTATATCTCAATAAAAAATAAATAAAATAAAAAATACACACACAAAAGCCAACATTCACAATAAATGCCAAGCTTGATAATAAGAGATTTTTCCATTCCAACTAACCAGTTTATTTCAGACTTCACCAATTATAAAATATTTCGGAAAAAGCTTTCTAGAAAAATAACAATGTCAAAAATTCACTGAAAGCAAAGTATGATTTAAAATCAAAATTTCTATAAAAGGAAGATACATTTTCAGGTCTCCTATTATAGGAAAAAGTCCTGGAAGTTACTTGAAAGGAAATCACTGGGTTTGGCCCTTGAAATCCCTACTTGGGACTTCAAGAAACATTCAAGAAAAAAACTGCATCACCAATTTTCTTTGGAGAATCCCAAGTATAAAGTATGATGTATACTGTAAATACCATGAATAAGAGTTCATTCTGTGTGGTAGTATCCTATTTTTCATAAGTAAGGAATGTACCATTTATGGCATCAGAAAAAAAAATATATTTATCCAGATTTGAAGTTGGACCTATCACTGCTTTATTTTTCACCCATTGGAATCTATAGTCAGGATTGAACCATGGTTGTTAAATATATTCAGTTAACTGTGTGCTAGCCATGGTTCTAGGGATTGGAAATACAACAGTGAGCAAGATATATCAAGATCTTGTTCTCATAGTATTTACATCCTATGGAGAAAGTATAGTTGAGAAAATTTTAGATGGTGAAGGACTATGAAAAAAACAGAAACAGCCAACATGATAGACAGTGACTGTTAACTTCTTTAGTTTGGATGGTCAGGGAAGTCCTCTCCAAGGGTGTAGTGTTTCACTGGGGATCTGAATGAGAAGGAGTAAGCCAAGCAGAGGTATAGGAGATCATTCCAAAGAAGAACAAGTGCAAAGGACTTAAGTCAGAAACCAGTTTAGCATTTTGGGAGCAGAAAGACCTATTACTGGAACTCAGTGAGGAAGGTAAGAGTAGTACCTGGAGAGGTCAGAAAGATGGGCAGGTGGGTACCTCAATGGGCGTGTTGGGACATTTTAACAACCTGCTCACAGATCTGTAGCACTCACCAATTTTCAATTTTCATGATGTGAATACTCTCCTCATGAATAATTTCACACTCTCAAAAGCTTCGAAGCTAGCTCACAAAATTCCTGAAAATTTAATAAACCAGTGTGAGACAATCCAGCAGAGTAAGAACACTGGATTGCATTTGTTAGGGGAAAATCCCAAGTAGGTTTTCCCTCGGGTTTCACCACACTGGTTTCCACTGAAGGGAGAGATGGGAGATTATCCATTGTATTCCTAGGCAGATAAAAATATGCAGCAACCATTCTATCTTTCCTCCATTCCCACCAGAGACAAGAGGAGTGACTTACCTGATTGATTAGTGAATTTGAGAAAAGAAACTGGACATGTCAGCTGGTGACCCTTGCAGACATTCTCTTTTCAAGATCTGTGTGACCACAAGGAGAGAACATCCTGACCTGCTCACACATGCAGGAAAACATTTGGAAGTGGCTTTTCCTGGGTAGAGTGGAGCCTGCAATTCTGAAGTGAAGTTCAGGGAAGAGAAGTCACAGGTCCATTGTGGTCTCACAGCTAAGACATATTCTCCAATTATCATTACCACTAAGGATGACATGGCTCTTGATCTCTCTGTCTCTTGTGTGGACTTCTCAATTCTAAACCCAGTAGGGAAATTAATGGGTGTCAATTTCTTTTTCTACCCTTAAACTCAACATTATCATAAGAGCAAAATGGAGTGTAACATGAGAATGATCTGACCTAATTTGTGTTTTACACAAACAGAATGCTGTGTCGGAGAAGGACATAGAGAAGTTGGTAAGAAATGTCCTTTCTAAATAGTTATAACTTAACAGAGTCCATAAGATGAGAGGAAACCAGCAAGATAAAGATCAAGGAAAAGTGTTTCTGGCAGAGAGCAAAGATGCTCTGTTAGGGAAGAGCTTGGTAAATTCTAGAAACTGACAGAGGCCAACGTGACTGGAATGAAATGAGTAAGAGAGAGATGCGCACCTAATGGGGGGAAGAGTGAGACAGGGCCAGACTGTGCAGGGCCTTGTCAGGGCTGCGGTAGCACATTTGGCACCTCTGTACAAATTGGAAAAATGTGCCTCACCAGAGCAGATAAATTAGAAAAAAGTGCTCTCTTTGGGAAATTAGAAAAAGGTGCTCCGTCTTTTCTGTTGACATAACCCTATTCCCTGAGACAGGGCTTGGGTAGCAGCAAGCTGGAGGAAGAAATACAAGCTGCACAACCAACCATATGGAAAGGAAAGGGATTTTATTACAAGTGCTGGAGATAGTGGTTGAAGAGTTTGAGCAAGTGCTAAAAATAGCAGAGTATACAACAGTTACGGACTTCACACTGCATGAGTTTCATTTTTGACTCCTTTACTTGGGCTAGATATTAAACTTTGATGTGTCTCCATTGCCCTATCTATAAAATAGGCATAATAATGGGGCCAATTTTGCGTAGGATTGCTGTTACTAATAATGAGTAGCATATGTAAAGCACTTAGACCAGTGCCCGAAATAAAACATGTGCTTCATAAATGTTTGCTAAGATTATTATCTTAATTATATGTTTAAAAGATTATCTGGCTGATGTGTTGAGGATAAACTTTAGAGGGCAAAGAGTAGAAGTGGGAAGACCAGTGAGAAATCCACTGTATGAGTGCAAGCGAAAGATGATGGTCTTTTGACCAGAGTGATATTAATGAAGATGTAATTATGTGATATTCAAATGTAGTAGCAGAGGTCATTAATATCAATTTATCTATGAATATTTCATATTTCATGTATCTCAAAAAGATAAGAAATCTTTTAAAACACAAGCTTTATTGTACCTTGAGATATTGATAACTCCTTACTGTCATCAAATATCAAGCCAATGTTCAAATATTCTAAGTTGTCTCAATTTTTACAGTTGGTTCAGCTAAAAATATTTGTCTCTCCTCTTACTTTATTTGGTAAAGAAAACAAAGAGTACGCCTTTAGAATATCCTTCAATCTGGGTTTTGCTATTGCATCCATAATGTTATTCAGCATGTGTCTCTGTCCCATGATTTCCCTGTATATCAGTACTTTAAGCTGCATATTCTTATTAATTCTGGTTCAATTTCTTTTCAGTAATGTGTTTGTATTTCGGTCAGAAGATGCACACCACACACACACGCACGCACACGCACACACACACACATGATATTATCTGTTTTCATGATATTATCATAATATCATTTCATGATATTATTTGTTTTTATTTGCTCTCTAGTAGATTCCTCAAGGAAATCTTATGGTAATGTTATTTCCTGAGATATTAAATAATCGTGGTAAATTTTCTGGAGACTTTCAACTTAAAGGATAGTTTGGTTAGATATAAAATCCTAAGCTCATATTTTCTTTCTTTGGTGACATTTGTCTTTTGATATAAAATATTGCAGTTAAAAAGTCTAATGATAATTCAATTTCTTTTCTTTTTAAGTGACCTCGGTTTTGCCCTGGATGCAAAGGGATTTCTTTTTATTTTCTATTATATATATATATATATATATATGTGTATATATATATATATATATACACATATATATATTTATTATTATTTTTTTTTTTTGGTGGTACACAGGCCTCTCACTGTTGTGGCCTCTCCCGTTGCAGAGCACAGGCTCCGGACGCGCAGGCTCAGCTGCCATGGCTCACGGGCCTAGCTGCTCCGTGGCATGTGGGATCTTCCCAGACCGGGGCACAAACCCACGTCCCCTGCATCGGCAGGTGGACTCTCAACCACTGCGCCACCAGGGAAGCCCTCTATTATATTTTAAGTCATAGTTTTATTGAACTCTGTCTTGTTATTACCTGCTCCAGTTGGATTTTTCCCAGGTGTGTGGGTCAGCGTTTTAATGTGCACTTTTACATCTTTATTTCTAGGAAGTATTCTTGATTGTAATACCTGACTTTTGTTCTGTTGCATTGCTTGCCTTTTCTTCTCTGGGGGCAGCTACCATGCATAGAATGAGTCTTCTTTGTTCATCTTCTGTATCACTTTCTCTTGAAACTTTTTTATCTCTTTCTTACTTTGTTTTAGATTTTACTATATTTTCTCCTTTCCCTTTTTATTTTGTTTAAGGACTTTTCTGAACTGTTTATTTGCTCTTCTGTTAGTTTAGACTTCCCCTGGGAGTGGTCCTTCCTTTTATTTCTAATTCTTTCCTAAGTTCCAAAATTCTCCCTCCCGTCATCTCATGTCTGTGTAGTTCTGTTTATTATTTTATGCTGCTTGTTCATAGTTTCTACTATTTTTAATTTGTTTGTTTGAAAATTTTAGGTCACAGTGTTTGATAGTGTTCACCTGCTTCATAGAAATGTATCCTGAAATGCCTTCATTGTAGAAGAATTACTCTGCTTCTCTCTCTCTCTCTCTCTTTCATTCCCACTGTCATACTTTCTCTTTTAATAAAAACTTCACATACAGGATTTTACTGCCATGCTTTTCTAGTTCTGATGGTGCTGCGAGATAACTTTTCTCGTGCTCTTCACAGGAGCTTGTGAGCTCCATTGTCTTCCTTAGCGTCACAGTTTGCTGGAGCCCCCTCTCCTATCATGTTCTTTGAGTGCTCAAATCATGGCCTCTCCCTTTCTGAAATCTGTGCCTTCTGCTCCTTCCTCTTTTATCTGCTCCTTCCCACTTTTATCTGGTTCTACTCTTTTCTTCCTCCCTCTTATCCTCGTTCTATTAAATTTCAGTTCTATTTCTAGCAATTTCTCTCAGTTTGCCATTTTTTCCTGGAAAATTTCTTTGGCTTGTTCCCGGGTCTAGACTGCTCGAGTGCTGTCTAACTTTCACTCTCACAAGTGAGTTTGAGCTACCAAGTTTTTTCCAGGGTTTGGCTCCTGTTTTCAGATGGGCCTAGACATGTTCCAGTGAGAATCTCTGGGAAATCTGGGGGTTCTCTATCTTTTGATATTGTCAAAATCCCTTTGCCTTTCGTCTGTCACTGCACACACAGTTACTGATAACTTGTTGGTTTTCATTGCTGTGAGTGCTTCCCCCACGCCTCCATTTTCTTACATTTTGTGGGGGTTGACATACCTTACATGTGGGAAATTTGGGAGAGATTTGATAACTATGCCACAACCTGAAAATCTCCACTGCAGTCATCTCTAATCCTTGCAATCATTCATGAAGTCTGGAAGGAAGCTTTATTAAACCCGTTGTGTATATGGAGAAACTAAAGCTAGGTGATATTAAGAAACTTTAACAATTTCTCAGAAAGAGAAAGGGACAAAGGCAGGAGTTGAACCCAGGTCTATCTGGTCTCACAAACTCATTTCTTTGTACTACAGAAATATTTTTCCTCTTATCACTGGTAGTAGGATTGCACTTTATTTCTCTGTTCATTGGTATGAAGAGAAGCAAGGATGGCTGAAAAGAGATAGGCTAAGCAGTGGAGTAGGAGGGGTCATAAGACAAGGCTGTAAATGCTGTGGCTCTTCCATAAGTCACCTTCGCTGAACTAATCTTTCTCGATGCCAAGGGACTCTAGATACCAGTCTTCACTGTCCAGCTTGAAAAACAAACATTGAAAACGGTGAAAAAAATGAGTTTAACTTGTTCAGTAATTAAGATAGATCTTTATATCTGGTTGGTTTGCACATGATCCTGAGCAGAACTAGCAGTGCAATGCATGATCTCTTAATGTTCCTTTTAGGATTATAATTCTATAATTGTATAAACTCACTACTTCTAGCATTCCAGTCCATTGAGTTTAGGCTGAGTGGGGTCTAGATTTACGGAGAAATAGACAATGTTCTGAATTACTTCTGAGAAAGAAATGAATGGCTGATTGGACCTCAGACTTATCTGAAGAAGGTCACACAAGCCATACATGAGAAAATCATACATAATCTGTTCTCTGCTCTATGAATAAGCCAAAGTGAAGTAGCTGTTCAGAATATGAGTTACTCAGGTTTGACAATAACAAGTGAACTGTGAGGTCATGGGGTAATTAGAGATGAAGGCATTACTCTAAGGAACTGATTCTTGAGTCAGGAGAGAATTCACAAAGGCACCAAACAACAGCTAGGGATTCTATCTGGAAGATGAATCAAACACAGGAAGTCCACCAAGTCACAAACTATAAGTATTCATCCATGTTATTTTGCTTAATTTCTTTTTAGCTAAGGGGGAAAAAAAAGATCCTAGATCATATTTTGCCCACTTTAATCCATTTCTATTAGTTTTAGATTAATTATTTATATTTAATTTGTTAGAATTCAATGTTCAATTTTAAAAAGTCGATGCATTAGTAGCATCTTAATAAATAATACCTAATAACTATTAAAGATCATTCAAAATGCACAAGTGATTTACTTTCATAGCACAACTTTTTTGTGGCCCCATGAACAGAAACAAAATATTGCCTACAAAAAAACTTCAGAACTTTGACATATTTACCACATAATACGTGTCCTTAGTTCTTCCTGACCTGGGTTAATGTTAAAAGTACATTAGCACCCTCTTAGAATCTTTGACTCAGAGTATTTTTGGAAGGCAAAAATATCTAGAGGAAGGACAACACAATTTTCAAATGTAGAAATGGGTATCTACTCCTGCATATACACCTTAGTCTCAAGAGAAGTGTGGGGTAACTCTATAGCATGTTTAATTATTAGTTACATAGTATCACAAACTAGTAAACATTACATCTTCCACTACTTCATCTAATTATTCTTCTTCCATATTTTCCATTGAATCAACTGTGGAGAAGGTTGATCTGACATAAGACTTAAAAGAAATGGGAAGGAAATGCATACAAAATTACTACAAGTTCATGCTGAAAATTCAACTTTTTATGACATAAGGGAGAATTAGAAGTAGAGATGCATGTGTGTTATTTTAACAATTAATTTTATCAGTACATAAAGTTAAAATGAACAAAACTTATAATGAATAGTCCAATTGGCTTACATACAGTCACAACATGCTTTATCCAATATGGCCCACCTTTTTCGCCCTCTTTCCTACCTTTTCCCAGCACCACTAAGTTCCAGTTACATGAGTCTTCTCCCTGGTCTTCTTACAAGCCATGCCTCTTCATACCTGTTTTTTCCCTTGCTTTTTCTTCCCTTTGCCACATTCTTTCCCCACACTATTTTTGTACAAAGTTTTACTTTCCCTGAAGACCCAACCCAGCTGTAACCCTTTATTAAGCAAAATTAATCTCCTCTCTGCTTCCACACATCCCATGCCCACACAGAACCTTGCAGATACCTCTTCTATAGCAGTTAACCAGTTGTACTGTCCTTCTTTACATATCTGTCTCTTACTAAAACATCATTTCCCTCAAGACATTTGTTTCACGCCAAAATGTCCTTGATATTTGGTCCTGTCCAAAACATCCACTGAGACATTTGGTCCATGATTCATCAAATAATACATTATCTTCATTAAATTTTTATTTACATATTTTTATTGGAATTCAGGATGAATTGTGGATTTCACATTTATTCTTGTTCTTCCTTGTCATGAAATTCAGCAGGGTTACTCTTAAGTCAATGAGCACTCACTCTCAAATATATATTGACTTGATTATTGGCTTTTTTATTTGGTATAACTCTTAACAATTTTTGTTGTACAAATTTTATTTTGTTAATATCATCATGAAGTTGCTGGCCCTATTTGAGTGTGATCACCAAGAATCTAGGTCATAACTTGTTCATGGTTTTGTTTCATCTTTTCACAATTCAATAAATCTCCACATTGAAGGATGATGCACTACCATCAGCTTTTGAAATTTGCTGTGCCAGCCTTCAACTGCATTGTTTGTCCTGTGATTGTCATTCAATACTGATGCATAAACATTCCAAGTCTTCAGTGGAAATCAAGTTTCTGGTGGTCTTCTTCTGTCTCTGCCGTGCCTTCCATGGACACACACTCTCTCGACATAATCCATTAGCTCATCCAAATTTTCTTCTGCATTCTCCACAATGTACTCAAAAGCTTCATTTACTAACTCCAAAGGTACAAATGGAAGTCCAAAATGGTGTTACTTTCTGTTTTCATATACTTGCATGTTAGATCCAAAGAGGATGTTTTTTGCCACAGTTATTGTGAAAAGTAAAACAATCATCGTTTTACTTGTGCATTTGGTATTTGTAGTTGAATCACATTTATATTTGACATCTCAAAATCTATCATGCACAATGAAGTGTTAATGTAAAGATTTCTTTCCCATGTAAATGCAAGTACTTTCTCATATGCATATATATTTGTAAATGTCTTCTCACCCTTTCATTGTTAGTGTAGAAATCAATGGCATAGTACAACCCAATACTATACCATGCACAGTAAGTAAAAAACTTTAGTAAACCATGTTGGTGCTGTCTTGAAGATGTCATCACTGAATAATATTGTTCTGACACTTAACTAACAAATATTGTCATAAGTTGTATACATAAGAATTCTTTTGTCATCTTGAGCACTGGAATCATGCATAAAAGAAAGTGGTTCTCCTCGTCTGATCACTTTATACTCTTCTGGAATTTCAATTCCATGGAATGAAGTTGGGTTTGGAGGTGAATGTCTGTTTTGAATTCTATTTACTTGCTTCTTTAATAAGTTTCTGGTAGCATTAACAGGACCTCTTCACATGTATCATGAGAGTTCTTTGAAGTACTTGTGATGATGTTGCATTTGGTTCTTATTTTGCGTGTTGTTTTAACCTACATGGTTTTCCTTACTTCCCCTTCAACACCCACATTGTGCTGATATTATCTTGTCCCATTATGAATGATTGTAATGTTATCCAATGTTATTTTGACTGATTGTATATGAGGCATTGCAGATTCTCATCTCTTCACAGAGCCAGTACCTTTTACTCCTATCTCTGTTAAAGGAATTTAAATGGTAACTAAAACTATTATAATGAAACATTGACTTTTCTTTTGGTAAGAACACTATTTCTGCCATATTCCACTGAGAATTTTCAAATAAAGATGTCATATTACTAAGTACAAAAAGAGAGATTTTTTTCTTCTTCTTCTTATTTCAACCATCTAACCAATGGTTGCTGGTTTACTGGTAAAGAAAAAAAAAAACTTACTAACATCTTATGGATTCAACACCCCGTTTTGGCCCGAGCTGGACCAGTCAGTAGGTAGACACCAGCCAAGGGTGTGGTGGTCCATACTGATTGGCAGGTTAGCATGGAAGTCACAACCACTAAAACCCCTACAAATAGCAACAGATACTTCCTTCAGTCCACCAGATCATACCTCTATAGGATGTCAGTTCAAGGAAAACATCACCCATTAACCCTGGGCAATGGTACAGTTGTAGGGGGATAATTAGATACCCAGTATCCCCCTTATGGAGGCTATTAAACCTGATCACTATGTGGTAGGAGAGCCACATTCATTTTTCACTCCTCCCAAACAAGCAAGATGCTCTGTAATGAGTTTATTCAATGTGTTTGATACAGTGGCTTGATCAAGCTCCTCCTTTCAAACTTCTTTCTTATTGAACAACCCAGCCACATTCAACCAAATGCCCAGTGCCATATTAATGCAACTTGCATAGAGAGATCCATCTTCAACTTGTCCTCTGTGCATTTCTCTAACTGTAGGACTCTCTTCCTTCATATACATAGTTAATATCAATTCCACTCTTCTGCAAGATTCGAACCCCAATCCATCTACCTTAACCTTAGGTGCCATTACCAGCTAGGCTAAGAAAGGTTATTATTGGCTATACAGCCACAATACAATTATTGGACAAATAAAACATGATAGTATTTTAGGTATTAATCCTGTAAACCAAAAGTATAAATGAACTTTATGGGCTATTTGAACCCAAGGATGTTTTCTAAGTGTGGACAATTGTGATAGGACCTTTTGGCATGGACCAAATGTCTCAGTGGACATTTTGGACAAAACAAAGTGTCCCCTAATCATGAGCTCTTCTCCAAATTAATTTGTTCTAAACATTGCTGTATCTTTAGTACCCTAGGTTAAGTCCTGGCACAGGGAAGTCATTCACTTTTTTGCCATCCATTCTATTTATCTCATTAAGACAAAAATATTCTTGGATGAGGAACTTTTATTTATTCATTGAGCTATCTATTTGACATCTCTACTTGAGATTCCTCAAAAAAACATGGTCCTTGTATTCACCTCTCCTGTCCAACCTGGTGTTTTGCCTTTCAGTAAGCAGTATCACACTCCATAGAAATCTGGGGATTTCTTTTTGTTTTCTTCAACCCAGCACCTAAATTTTCAGCAAATTCAGTTGGTTGCAACACCAAAATAAACTTTGAACCCATAGCTACCTATATTATGCCAGTCTAAGCTACTATCACCTTTCCTCTGGACTACTGCCATAGCCTCCTAAGTGACCTCTTTTTATATTTCATCTCCTTCTAGTTTATTCTCTTTAAGTACCAGAAGGATCATTTTAAAATGTAAGTAAGGTAATACATCATTTTTCTAAAAATTATTTCTTAAAATAGTAGCTTCCCATACCACTTATGTTAAAATTCTACCTGGTTACCATGAATTATAAGTAGGGATGCCAGATTTAACAAATAATAATACAGGACACCAAGTTAAATTTGAATTTCAGATAAACAATGATTTTTTTCAGTGTAAGTATGTCTTGTGCAATATTTGAGATATACTTACACAAAAAAAGGCATTAGTTATTTATCTGAAATTCAAATTTAACTGGGCATCCTGTATTTTATCTTGCAGTTCTAGTTTTAAGGCCCAATAAAATCAGGCCATTGTTTGACTTTCTAACTTTCTTTGGTGTTACTACCCCTTTATTCACTATGCACAGCTCATACTAGCATTCTGACAGTTCCTAGAATATGCTAAGTTTATTCCCATGACAGTGGTTCTGCACTTTGTGTCCCTCTACCTATAACATTTCCCCTGGTCTTTTTGATGCTTGGCTCTTTCTGATCACTCAGCTACCAACTTAAATGTCATCCTTCAAAGAAGCCCTCTCTGACCACCTTACATAATACAGAGTGCTCAGTTTCTTTTGTTTATAATATTTAATACAATTCAGCAATCCTTTTTTTTTTTTGCTTGTTTATCTCTTCTTTGTTCATATTTTTGTTAAATAATTTTCTACCATAATTTCCTTTCATGAAGGCAGGGAACTTGTCTATCTCATACAGGATAAGTTGAACATTTATTGAATGAATGAAGAGAAAAAAAAGGAAATTCAACTCCAATAGATTTTGATTTACTGTCTGGCCTCAGAACGTGGATGGAGTTTAAAACAAAGATCGAATCTGATTATCAGGGTTTAAAATCTCAGTCCTTATAGTTTGGGTAGCTGTGAGCAAGTTATCAAATTTAAAAGTTTTAAAAGCATTATTTCTTCATTATTAAATTTGGGGTAATACCAGTACTTGTCCTATAAGCCTACAGTAAGAATTAAAAGAGAAAATTTTTTCATGCCCAGCAGACAGAAAATATTCAATAAATGTTAGGTATTACTATCACTATTGTTATTGCTATTTTATAAGCAACCCAATTTACCATTGAGTCTTTTAGACACTCTCCAGATTCATAACACATTCAGCAAAGTTTCCATTGGAGAAGGTTGATAAAAAATAAATGTTTAGGGCTTCCCTGGTGGCGCAGTGGTTGAGAGTCCGCCTGCCGATGCAGGGGACACGAGTCCGTGCCTTGGTCCGGGAAGATCCCACATGCCGCGGAGCAGCTGAGCCCGTGAGCCATGGCCGCTGAGCCTGCGCGTCCAGAGCCTGTGCTCCGCAATGGGAGAGGTCACAGCAGTGAGAGGCCCTGTACCGCAAAAAAAAAAAAAAAAAAAAAAAAAAAAGTTTAATAAGGGACGATTTGAGAATGAGGTAAATATGGAGGAAGGCTACACAACTGTTTCCCTCACTAAGGTCCTGGGTAAGTAAGGAACAAGTCAAAAATAAACAGTAATGTACTATTTAACTTATTCCTGAACTTTTATATTCTCAGGGCCTTCCAGAAGGTTGCAAGAAAAAAAGAAAAATAATTATTCTATTTTCCACCTCTTCTGGTTTTATTGCCAATTCACTTATCAGAATGAAGTTGGTAGAGCTGGAGAGAAATAAAAAGCAAGCAAAAAAAAGGGGGTAACCAAATGGCGTTAGTGTATGGATAGCCAAACATCTTAGGGCTGCCACTGTCTGGGCATCTGATTCCTACTACCTCATGGAAAGCTATCCAGATAGACTTTCTGATGTAGGTCATCTGAGATTAGCAAATTATCTGTGTTAAAGAAACCTGAAGTGTTTCTGAATCAAATCAAAGGGACAGATCCCACATTAAGTAAATCCAAGGGAATTTTAGATACATCTCAATTCTGTTCAAAATGGAGGAAGCTCAGAATCCAGATGTGTTTTGTATAATTTCAAAGTTAAACAAATTGCTTTTGCAGGTACACGGTGACTGATTTAAGAGCAATCTTCCAACAGAACAGAGTACATAGGGAAAAAAAGCAAATAAAATATGCCATTATATGTTAATTGTTAGAGAAATTTAGGTCTTGAAAATTGATCTTTCCTTCCCAGAATGGAGAGAGAAGAAAAGCTTTTAAAACCACTCCAAACTATTTTTGTTCTCTCAAACCGAAACACAAAGAGGCTTGTTAGTCTTCAATTGAATTAAAAATAAAGTCACAGGGATGAGGAACAGTATATCAACTTTCTGCTCAAAATGCATGTTTTTAGCATTAGATGTACTGTCATAAACATGTTGCTATTGTAACTGAAATCAAGCTTTGGATACTCTGCCAAATGCATGTTTTTTAGGCATGCAAATAGTGTCCTTTTAAAACATGTTTTTATAACTCACTCTGAAAAAATTGTTCCAAAGTATTCTTTCGTTCTTTTTTAGGTCCACTGTTTTTATAACCAGCTCATCCCAGGAATATTATTGAGCTAAACATAAATGTGACTTTCATTTGACTGGCCACTGCCAATTATGCTGCAAATGCCAAAGGTCTATCTTTTATACCTGAGAGAGAAATGGGACAAACTCAGAGAGGTTTGGTCTCGACTAATCAAACATTTACTTGTCTCTGAAATTCTCTCATAATCAGACTTTTAAGTGTCATTGTACAATGGAAGGAGAAAGAAATTACAGAGTGAACTTCAAAGCAGCCATTAGAAAATGACACAGAAATCCTGTTTTTTATTAACTGAATATATGAGGATATGATACTTCCCACACACTCCTTTCAAATTATACCCTAATGTCTTTGGAAGATAGTCATATCTGCCTAGGAAATGCAGTCAAGACTCTCCAGTTAGATAATGCCAGTAATCATTGGCTTGAAACATTTTTAGTGGTGTAGGTTTATAATCAAATTACAGGTATTATAACTGGCACAATAAGAATAATTCATACATCAACATACCTATTAACTATTTGTCCATAACTAAAGGATTACTTTCAAGGCAGCTCATTAACCACTGAACAGAAAGAACTGGTAACGATCAGAATATAATTAGAAAATACCAAACTATGTATGTAAACTTGAAGGCATATTCATATACATCCAACCATGCATTACATTCCACGGCAAAATGTTTGAATTTGCAGTAATAAACATCATCTAACAACATATCATTAAAACTCGTGATTTATTTTACATATATCGAAGGTTTCATAGTTTAAGTTGATTTGATGGCCCAAAAATCACACTAGTGACTTGAATGAATTGGAGTCTCCAATCATATCTAATACGCAAAAAATGAGCATTTTAAGCACTGGTGATGTCCGGTTGGCATATAAATACATTTAACCACATTATAAAATAAAACATCATCAACTATGCTTGGCCTTGTAATGCCAGCATGACTGACAATCCTCTTCACAATAACTATATAAAATGAGCTTTTAGCACAAATTTAGTCAAAATAATGAATATTGAACTCAGGTTTTTCTGGCGTCACATCCAGATTCCTCCATGTATTAGCAATATGAACAGATGGACTTAGGCTTATGATTTAGCCTCTCAGGGTCTCAATTAACTCCTCTGTAAAATGAGGACAACTTGCCTCACAGGATATTTTGGATAACAAGTCAATATCTCTGGCATTTTGCACATGCTCAATAAATGTTATTACCTTTTACCTCTTGAGAATGAAGCAAGGATGTCAACCTTCACAAAATGAGGAGCCAGGTTTGAGTTTTTAAAGGACACTGAGAGCCACTGCAAGCTTGAGTTTGTATTTGATATGGTTCTAGTCAACATTCCAGACACTCCAAAACAAGCAACTAGCCTTCCTTCTGAATTAGAATGTTCTAGAAGCAATAGTAAAGGCAAAGAGTCTGAATATAGACTGAAGTGATAAAAATTTAAATTTGCTTAATAAACCCTTCCTTGTCAGTTGAAGATACCTTGAAGAAAAGCCCTAGAAATTTCTTTTGGGGTATGGTACATAAAAGCCACAAACAGACACCAGTAGCTTATTCCTCATAATATACACCCTTACCACCACTATTCCCCTCTTCCCCATCATCACTGATTATTACATGTTCAGGGCACAGTGCTAGGTGTTAGCCACCTCTCTATTTCATATCACTATAGAATGCTTAGGTTATCATTTCTTAGCAAGTAAAACTTACGAGGCATAACTTCACAATCTATTTTATTATTTCTCAGTCTGTGGAGCATATTACAGACCACCAGTCCCTCAGAGACCTTGTGACTGATGTAAATCCTGCCTCACTGACACCAGATTCTGCTTGTCAGTATTAACTCTGTGAACTCGTGATTCACTCTAAAGAGACAAGACAGCTGCTAATTTCTTTATTCTATACCACATGTAATAGCACAGAGCAACAAAGGTAAGTGTAGGGCCTGGCAGGCTATATAGCATGCTGTAAAACTATTTGATGTGGAATTCCTTAATTTGGAAGGTGATGTTCTACTTCCCCTGGAAAGTCTTTTCTGACACTCCCTGGACTAGGTAGACATCCCTGCTATGACCTCTCACACAATATTGAGTTGCCCTCTGACCTCCCGCTCATAAATGATTTTAATTGTTGATTTAATTGTTGGTCTTCTACATCAAGCTATAGTCACTGTAAAGGCATGGGGTTTATGTGTCTTCTTGGACTCTAGGGATCTGGCATTCTGCTTGGTTCATAACAATGTTTAAGCACATTTGTGAAATGACTGAAATTAGCAATATAATGCTTCTTCTCCGTGTGATTAGGAATATCATTCTTTACACTTGGGGAGAATTTTTCAACCTACAGGAGTATTATACACAATCACTTATTGCTTGACCATTTCCTACCTTCCTATTTGTAGGTACATACCTACATTAGCCAGGGCCTAATACATAGAAGGCAATTAATTAATATTTTTGAATGACTAGGTGAGTTAATAAATTAATCCTCAACATTGTATTCTAAGGGCCTTCATTTATAACTAAAAGTCCATATGCCATATAATAGATGTCTACTTTGCTCCTACTAAAGTTACAGCCCTCCAGTGGTCAAATTCACTTATTTAGATTTTTTTTCCATTACATAGCCCATAAACCTTGAAACTACAAGTTGTGAGACGATAACTCTGCTGTGAAGATATTTTAAAGGTAAATGTTGGCTTGTTCTGTTTCTTGTTAAATGTTCATATGATAATAGCTTCATGCTTAACATTCTTCTATTAAAGTAGATACTGGACTTGATTTAAAATAAACATCTCTAGTTAACTTCTCATGTATTAATGGTCTTGTTCTTAACACTGTTCTATTAAAATGCAAACATTCTAAGACATTTCCTAGCTGTTCAAGAGTCATTCCACAGTTTTGTTTTGTTTTCAATTCCAACTCAATACTATTTTCTCACAAGACTCATGTTAAAAGAAATTAGAAATTCACAGCAGGTATTATAATTGAGTCACATTAAGAAAGCCCAGGAAGCATTTCTTTCTCTGATTCAAGGGACCATTTCTGAAAGTTTTTATTTGTTGAAATATCAAGAATGACCCAATTATCTTAATGTAGTTTAGTTGACCAGAGGTAGCATGATGAGAATTCGTGTCCAGATTGTTTTTCACTGTGTGCCCAAGATCTTTTACAGCCATTTTTACATAGTTCATCTGGTTCTGAAGTCCAAAACACCATCTATATTTGAACACAGGAATCTTGTAATGAAACTATTCCCTCTTAAGACCATGTGGAGGCTAAACTGGCCAGCCTAAAGATGGAGGCCCAGGAGCATGAGGGGACAATAGTGTAGCCACAGAAATGGCTGAGGAGTCAAAAGCTTAGGTGACTCAGCTCAGCAAAATAGTTCTGAAAAGTTAACCAAAGTAAATTCATCATACACATACACACAAAATTAAAACTCTGTGAATTTTTATGTTTGCTTTCTTCGGTATGCCTATATGGTTTTAACACAACACATCAAAATCACTGGAATCTATAACTTAAATACAATTTTAAAGTGTCACCTTAACTCTATTGGGTTATAAATAATAAGATGCCTTCTGTTAAACAAGTGAAAGAGATCCCTCTGGAACTTACTAGTTAAGTCTGTCTGACTCAAGAGGGCATTAAGTTAAAAAACAGAAAAAGCAAATTTTGAAAAAATGTCCACAGTCCCTTGAGAAAACTTTCTTGGGTTATCTGTAGTTATCCACAAAGATCTTCTTACTAGTTATGTTAAATATAATCCAGCAATGAACCCACAAACCCCTTCTTTTGTGCTACCAGATCTGTAGCTTTTACTGAAAAAGAAATTATACAGCTGACCAAAATAGCCCAGTGAGTGGAATCTGGAATATTTCTTTATAACCAACATATTGTTTTTCTTTTTCTTTTTTTTTTTTCTTTATTTTTGGCAGGGGGGGGTGGTCATTCATGGTTTAAGCTAGGCAAAGCTAAGTGTTGGTTGCTTAGTAACCAACTAATGGGAACTTCAGAGTAATATTGGTTTACTCTTCCTGATGCCCCAAACCTTTCTTTGCTACCATGAAAATTATGTCTCTTTAACTCTACTTCTATACAACTGCCATTCTCAGAAGACTTAGGAGAACATACTTATGCAAAGGCAAGTTCTTGGCAGTTGTTAAATTTCCTACCCTGATTCTCTTGAAATGTCCAAAAAGACCGTCCACTGAGCTGTATTCTTCAACTTGAAAGGCAGCATCATCTTCCTCAAGGAAGCAACAGAAAACCCATTAGGAAATTCCTAACACTCTGGTGTCATTGCTGCTGCCTGGGTTCATGGTTCCTGGCACTTCTTCAGAGTGTCCTTCTGTTATCTTCTTTTATTCCCTTATTCTCACCCCCTTCTCTTTTTTTTTTTTTTTTTTTTTTTTGTTTGTGGTACGCGGGCCCCTCACTGTTGTGGCCTCTCCCGTTGTGGAGCACAGGCTCCGGACGCGCAGGCTCAGTGGCCATGGCTCACGGGCCCAGCCACTCCACAGTATGTGGGATCCTCCCAGACCGGGGCACGAACCCATGTCCCCTGCATCGGCAGGCGGACTCCCAACCACTGCACCACCAGGAAAGCCCCTCATGCCTTTCTCTTAATTGCATTCTTCCTATTTAACATCTTCTGGATTTGGAAACCATCACCTTTTGCCTGGCCCCCCTATTAAAATGGCACAGAGAAATGCTTGAGCCCCATCAATCTTAGTTTATAAACAATTTCTTCATTCACTTTGGTAAAGTGTCTACTGGCCTTTGTTAACTGTTGAGACTAATTATGTGTTAGTTTACTGGCTTTCACTGGATGCACTTAAGTTAACCTTCTTTTAGCTTTATTAGGTAGTAAATTTGTTAATTTGGCTCAACCTTTTGCTTTCTTGGCTTGGCATCCTGGGTCAGGCATTGCTTCCCTATAATCGACGGATTTACTCATTTACTAATTAATGCTGCTTTTCCCTCCTAATTGTAGATCTTCATCTTCATTTAAAAGCCAATTTAGGAAAAATGGCTTCCTTGCCTCTTTAAATTTGGACAGTTAGTAGAAATAGTCTTTCCTTCAACTAATAAACATTATTGAGTGTTTAGCTTGTTTTTAGCATTGTGCTAAGTGCTATGGAAAAAACAAGGTAACCTCAGACTCAATCTGTCTTCAAGGAAAACCTTAAGCTCCCATCTTCGATTGCTTTATTTCTTCTGTGCCCTGTATTCTAAGTGTTCTGTGTTCTCTTCAGTGTCTACCTAGTCAAACAGGCAGACACATTGATTCATTCCTGATGGCCTCAAGGTTTACTTTTATATCTTGCTCTTAGTGTTCTGTACCCTGCAACCCAGGGAAGGCCAAAATTTTCTCTCAACAACTGTGTTCTCAAACCAGGCCATTTGAATAATAGCTATGAATTATAAATAGGCCCTTATATATCTATCTCTTTCACTACATGACATGTTTTAAGTACAAAAAATGTTTTTATAAACTTTAGCATTCCCAGAACTTAGCTCAAAGCTTAGCTCAGATCCATCACTCCTTAAGTCAGAATTTCAGAGATCACAACTCCAGTGTCATAGAATCTATAGTAAAGCTTTGACTACATTTGAAGAAGACAAGAAGCATACTCATTGGGCTTCAGAACAGTCCTTGGTGGCATGAGGCCTACTCTGAATAAATGTTGGTTAGATTTTAAATATCAGCCAAAAAAGATTGGAACAGGAAGTAACAGAGATCTGGGTCTGCTACTCTCTGCTAAAGTGACCTGGGGCAGTTTGTTTCACTTCCCTGGGTGTTAGTTTCCTGATTAATATCACAAATGTGGTAGAATTAACACTTGTTAAGAGTACCTTGCAGTGAGAAGACCCTGCAATTCTATCACATGGGATTGGTAAAGTATATAAACATTTATGCAACATGCAACAAGTCTAAGTAAATGCCAAATTTTCCAGGATTAGACAATATGTATTAGATAAATTTAGAGGAGAAAGTTTGGGACACTGGAGCCAAAAAGTCAATTACAGTTATTATAAAATGATCTAGATGATCCAAAGTGACAGACCATGAGGATAAACTGGACAGACAACATGAACAGGGAGAAGTCATTAGCCTTCCTCAGACAGACAGGTCCCCTGGTGTATTAACACTAACACATGTGAGCCCAAAGTGAGTGGTTACGTCAGCTGTTATTCCTAGAACATTCCTAGATAGACATTGCCAGGTGTGTTGACTTCAAAGTAACTGGATATTACATTTCATCAGACTGAGAAGGAGAAAAAGCAGGTTCATGGTAAGGATATAGAGTATGATCATCTTTCCTCCATAAGGTTTTCTGGAAAAGAAAAAATAAACACTGTAGGCAGATTACTTATAAAAGTTGTTCTAATATAAAGTTACAGTTGATTAGAAAAGTAATGAGAAATGAGTCATGGCATTCAAGGAAATAGCCAGCCTCTTTTAAATAAACTGGGAGACCAAAGCACCCACCAGGAATTATAGTTACTCAGGCAAATGTACAAATCAGTATTCTTCTTTTAGAATGTCAGATATCCAGATCTGGAGGCCAGCATCTAAGTGAAGCTAGACTAATACTCTAGGAAGGCAAACAGATTTACAATTGTGATTCAGAAAAGATCCTAGAAGAAATTAGGATAAACTTTTGTGTCCATAATTCAGGCTGGTCTCCATAAAATGGCTGTATGAGAAGTTAAATTTTGAAAGGAACTTGTCTTTCCATGTACTAATGGTTTGCACCTGCAAACATTAGTGACTGTGGTGCCACAAGCAGATCTAAAGGCAGCCCAAGAGGTCAGTGGAAAATTAAGTCACCAAGCAGGTAATTGTTCTGTCCATGATCCAATTAGGGACACAAAGAACCCCAATTCACTTCCTGCAGTCATTAAAGGCAGCAAGGGACAAGGACTGCCATTGTCATAAAAACATAATTAAACATGCAGTGTAACTGCAAATAGGGAGAAACAGACAGACATGTTTTAGCACTTACTTTGTTCCTAACAGGCAATGAATCGACAACACAACCTTAAGCACGAACTGGTTGAAGGTCACAGGAGAAAAGTAAAATACCTCCTTGGTGAAAGACGTCAGATGAGAATGAATGTCTTATGTGGACAGTCTACCACAAAATGTTTCCCAAAGTAAGCTATAAATACCTGAATCCCCTGAATGTTTTTTTTCTGATTTCCAGGTCCCAGCCCAGAACATTGGATAAGAAACTCTGAAACTAAGACCCAGGTATCTGCCTTTTTAAATGCTTCCCAAGGTTTTGAAGCAACCAGCTTAGCACTAGAATTCTGCTTACTGCTGCTGCCCATTAA
Organism: Delphinus delphis; assembly: GCF_949987515.2. Classification (NCBI taxonomy): domain Eukaryota; kingdom Metazoa; phylum Chordata; class Mammalia; order Artiodactyla; family Delphinidae; genus Delphinus; species Delphinus delphis. Next base: position 43,046,708 of record NC_082690.1, on the reverse strand, counting down.
ATATGATTAAATATGAAATAGAAAAGACCTACAGTCGATTAACATAGTACTCATCTTATTTTCCATCTATATGTGTGTCCACACCAGCCTCATCAAAAATAAAGTATAATAATGAATTCCTGCTAAGTTACAGCTATAAAACTTCCCTGTCCAATCCTCAAAGAAGGTTTGAAGCTCTCTTTTACAGAAAATTAAAACTTGAGATGCCATACACACAAGCAAAACAATAGAGTGATTGGAGTAAAATATCAAATATAGTCTAAAGGTCAACAAAATCAGTCATGATAAAAAGAGAAAACAAGCAAACACAACCAATAAAACATAAAATAAAATGCCACAAAGGACAACTTACTAAAAGCTTTATTCCATCATGATTTTATTTCACTCTTGGGTGTTCACTTTTGCTGGGTTTGAAGAGCAGGAAATAGACTACATAATAGTACAACTTTTGAGTTGGGAGAAAATATTCATTTTTAAAATAAATAATAGTCTATATTTGCTATTGGCCATGCTCTGTGCTGCATGCTGAGCGTAGACCGGTGGTTCTCAGCCAGGAGCAATTTTGCCTCTCGGGGGACATTTGTCAATATCTGGAGACATTTTTGCTTTTGGTGACTGAGGACAGGGAGGAAGGTGGGATGATACTGGATATCTAATGAGTAAGGCCAGGGATTCTGCTAAACACCCTACGATGCACAGGATAAGCCCTCACAGCCAAGAATTATTCAGCCCAACATGTTAATAATGACAAAGGTAAGAAACCTTGGTATAGATTGAAGAACAAGCAGATATGCTCTTTGCCCTTAATGAAATTTATTTTACACAGTCTTAAATAAACATGTAATTTAATGTATAACAAATATTGTCAAAAGCGCTTTGACTAAAAGAATAAGAATTAGTAGAACATACAGATAACATTGGAACTAGGTGTACATCGGCTCAACATAAAAGAACAAAGTCCAACAGATGATAGGTACTCAAATTTGTGTTGAATTAATGAAATTCCCTCTATCACCAGCTTTTTATAACAGCCCCTTATATAAAGATCTTTTTCCTTCAACTTCCTTTGATCCCCATGCTCTATGATTAAAATCAGCTTAAGTGAAAGTGGCACGCCCAGAATGTTGTCTGAACTTTATGCCTGTTCCAGCCGTGGCAGCCGTTTCTCCAATGCGTTTCTAGACCTGCCTTGTCCTACAGGTTAGGTCTTGATTTAGCACCTGTAGAGCAGTCCATCAGCATCCTCTCATACTTTTCTCTGATTGGAGCACCACCATTTTCCTAGAGAGAAATCACTTCCTCACTGTGGATCAGAACTTTCTGGCTCTAGGGAGAGGCAAAAGCCTAAGCAATAACAGCCAATGGTATTCAAGTCTGGACACTGGTTGGGATTTTTAGAAAAGGGGCATTTTCTTTCCATTGTGATTATTGACGGGAAAATATAAGAGCCTATATTTACTGGCAATTGTCTTACCACAAAGGAAGGCATACTATCCTAAAAATAGAGTCAACTGAGAGAGACAAAGTAGGGCAGTGTACCAAGGATATGACTTGAGCTCCAGGACCCAGCAATGCTTTATGCCAGATAACATAAAGCATTGGGTGAATGTGTCAATTTGGCTTAAATCGTAATATAACTAAGTAAAATTAAATACATGTGTAGTCTTGAACTAAACTCCAGTTGAACTCACAGATAAATAAGACATGGTCCTACCATTAAGAATTTCACAGTTAATAGAGGAAACAATTTTATTTGTGAGCATCTATCATAGCTTAGTTCTTGTACCTAGGTACTGGAAAGGTACAAAGTAAGGTTTAAAGTATCTTTGTTTTATTAGACACTATGGTTAGTAACTTTCCCAAGTCACAGAATAAGTAAATGATCATTCAGATTTCGAACCCATCTCTTCCTGATTCTAAAGCTCCAGCACTTTGTTTTACATTATGTTGCCTCTCTGCAATGATTATACAAAGAAAATAATTTAATTGTAATAATAAGATTCAAAGACATTTCTGCTAGTGTGCAGAAGTCGGAAAAATATAACTCTGTGCAAGTGTTTCACAGATCACATTTTTTAAAGTTTGCAGTGTGAGGAAAGGAGGAAAATTGGAAGAGGGTCTTTTAGGAGACTAATTTTTACCGGCCCTTTGAGCCAAGCACTGTTCTAAGCATATTACTATATTAACTCATTTATCCTCACAGTAACCCTATCAAGTGATTGCTATTATTTTCACCATTTTTAAAACTAACATGGGGCATGGAGAGCTGAAGTAATTTACCCATACAACTTTTTGTAGGACTAAGATTTGAACCCAGGTAGTCTAGCATCAGAGCAGACACTTTATACCCTATATGGACACCCATATGACTGTTCACAACCCTATATTGCCTCCCATATGACTACACGAGAGTGTAGTAACAGTAAGTTTAAGAACATCAATGGCGAGAAATAAATGAATATCGTGACTTACATCTCAGTCTGATATTTGCTTATATCGTTTACAGAAGGCTTATAGAAATTCATTTTTCATAATACTTCATTTGAGATTTCCAACTCTACACACTATCAATCTGACATTTTTTGACAGAACAAGGACAATTATGAGTTAATATGTTATATAACTAAATGTTAAACTTTAGTTAAATAAGGAACAGATAACATCTCTGACAACTCATTTATTGGCAGTGCAGTACAGTTTAATTCAATAAGTTTATCTAGCAACTATGTTGTGTTCCTACCCTTACCAAACATAGAGCCTATAAAGCTAATTGCAGTCTATCAAATAAACTCATAAGATAGTTATTTTTAGATGGTATCATTTATTTAAGTCTATGCGTATGCATGTGTCCGTATACACACATACATATTCATACATGCACATAAAAATATATACACATTAACACACACAGAGATGTAATTCCCTTTACCTTTTTACATGCACTGTGCTACATCTAAAAAAGGAGAAATAAGTCCTAATGATTTCAGTTGAATCTGCTTTTGCCTCAAAACATGGCATAGAACTGGTTACATTCCTTTTCAAAGCCCTATAGCAAAATTTCAAATAAAAAATTTTACAAATAGCATTTAATCAACTCTGCTACTCATATAATATAAAGCTTTAATAAATAGACAAATAAATAAATAAATATGATCACAGTGTAATGTAATCAAATTATATGGAATTTATTGTGTGCTATGAAAAAGTGGCTGGACCACTTACTATGAGTTTGCTCAAGCTACTCAAATTCTCTGGAGCCTCGGATTTTTTTCATCAATGAGTATGAATAAAGATTTTAACTTGTTGTAAGATCATTGAGATAATTAAATGAATTACACTGCTGCCACATAATAAAGGCCCAATAAATAATAACTTTAATTATTTAATGTGTATAAACAGTTCTAGTGTATGATATAAACTGTGTATTATTCATAATCCATGACATTGTTTTCTGAAATAAATCAGATTAAGAAGCACCTTCGTAAAAATATTGATATCTAAAAGAAACTCTCTAGAGATTTTTCTCAGGTTGTCTTTGAAAAAAGACTGAATGTACTGAGGGAAATCTGGACGTATTTTGAAAAAATTTTAAGAAAACATTCTGAGAAAATGTTGCCTTCTTTTTCTTTTCGCATAACGCCTTGTAGTCAGCATCTACACTAGAAAGAAACCACAGTATTTGTCCTTTGGCTGCCTTGGAACATACTCTCCTGAAGCTATCTTAATACAATAGCACCTTTAACTCTCCTGTGTGGGGCGATGGACAGTAAGCATGGGACATGGTCCTGATCACCTGGTCCTTTAACTCCTCCCCAAGCCCTTTGACTCCTCCCCATGATAAAAGAAAAAAATGTTCATAAAATATTATGTTTGCTCTAATAATCCAGGAAACATAAGCAATTACAATTTAAAACATGCTTCAAAATATAAGCTGTGTGTCCACCATGATGCAGCAATTCTACTTTCCATAACTTAAGTATAGAAAATTATTCAAGCACAAGAAAATATATGTGCACGTGTGTTACAAATACGTGTAACATGGCAGCACTGTTTTAACAGAGGCAAATTGGAAATGAAGTAAATATCAATTGGATGCTGATTAAGTAAATTCTGTAAGAAATTTAAAATGAAATCCTCTACAGTCATTAAAAATAATGTTATATATCTGTATGTATTGAATCAGAAAGCTGTCCACAAATATATTCAAGAGGGGGAAAAAAATCAAGTTACAGAACTACATGTCTATTATGAACCTATTTATATAACAGTCTACACATAAATATAAATATTTATAGATGAATAGAGCAATATCTGGATGAAATACTATTTTTCAAATGGCAAAAATGATTCTCTTTGGATATTGGAATTTTAGGCAATTTTTATATCTTTACATGATTTTCTTGCTTTTTTTTAACAATGAGTATGCACATGGACATTTTTTATTAAATAAACATAAAACTACTTTTTTAAGGTGCAGAACTTTGGTATTTATTGTGCCAAACTAAAGTCAAATTGTGTTGATTTTGATCCAGAGGGAAAAGAACAAACATCTGTTCAGTTGCCATTCTGGTCTATAAACATTTAATACGCTATCTCAGATGGACTTCACATCAATATATTGAGAAAAGTAGGATCATACTTATAGTTAAAATGAGGAAATTGATGCTAACAGAGGTCAAGTAACTTAGTCGTTTACACAGCTAGTAACTAGTAAGATGAAACCAGAATTCAAACCCAAGTTCCATTTTCTTTCCAAAGATACCACACTGAGAAGAAATGATATGAACAAAGAAAACGTAATTATAACTCTTTGTTTCTTCCATCTCAAGATTTATTTCTTTATTTCAAATATCCACATTATTTTTAAAAACTATTAATGTGTTTATATGGTTAATTTTAGTGATGACATTTTATCTTACAGGCAATAAAGATAATAATTACCAGAGTTTACTGAACCAGGTTCTTTTTAAAGTTCTGACATGGATTACCTTACCTAATTTTTACAACCAGCCTATGAGTTAGGTACAATAATTGAGAGTCACATAATGAACAAGCTGTGACAACAAGCAGTTAAGTAACTTAGCCAAGGTCACTTAGAAAGTGAATCGTGAAGCTGAGGATTCCCAGGAAGTCTAACTCCAAAGCTTGCACTCATAACTATTACTCCATGCTAATTTATACAACCAGGTAAGTACTGATTCTTTCATAGTGGCCATCTTTGGAAGCCAGGTGTTTATCTCATTAATCTGTTAGGGGTTTTTTTGTTGTTTTCTTTAATAAATTTATTTATTCATTCATTCTTTTATTTTTGGCTGTGTTAGGTCTTTGTTGCTGTGCATGGGCTTTCTCTAGTTATGGTGAGTGGAGGCTACTCTTCGTTGCTGTGTGCAGGCTCCTCATTGCAGTGGCTTCTCTTGTTGCGGAACACAGGCTCTAGGCACACAGGCTTCAGTAGTTATGGCATGCGGGCTTAGTAGTTGTGGCTTACGGGCTCTAGAGCACAGGCTCAGTAGTTGTTGCTCCGTGGCATGTGGGATCTTCCTGGACCAGGGCTCAAACCCATGTCCCCTGCATTGGCAGGCAGATTTTTAACCACTGCACCACCAGGGAAGCCCAAGCTTTTAGTTTTTAATATAAGCGTGAGCATTTTAATAGCTACACAATGTCTCCTGGTTATATACAAGCAATTTTTTTTGGACTGATGATTTTGGGTGACTTTCTCCCTTCTCCCTTTATTTGTTTTTTCCCCACAGCTCATTTGTACACACAGGGGGTCTTCCCTATGACCTAATAGGCAAGAGTGAAAGAACCATGGAGTTAACCAGCTGTTGCCCTTGGCCTTTAGTTGCTACTCATCAAGTGTACATGGGAGAAGAACTCTCACATGTATGGCCAAAAACAACCAGCCTGAAGTCAGCCCATTTGCACACTGCCTACTGGCCTTACTGTGTCTTAATGTGATGACCTGGGAAGAATGAGAACTGTAGAATGTCACAAATTGAAGACTACATAATGTCCAAGCAGAAAATACCAATTTACATACAAAAGGATAATCTTCTGTTTACACTTCAAAACAAGGCAATAATTACTCCTCTAAAGACTGTGCAGTTAGGGGCCATTAACAGCCATTAATAAGGAATACTCTCTTGTATTTCTTCTGTATATTGAAATTTTATATCAAGAAGCAACACTTAGCTCATTCAAATGAATTCATATGTGATCCAGAACTTAGACTAATAAATATTTAGAGTGTGACTCTCAACATGAATGCAAGGAAGATTTTAGGGTGCATATTATTAGAATTCTGTGTAAATATACTCCATATTTTAAAATTATAAATGGTAAAAAAAATTAAATTTCTGAATAAGGAAATTTGTAAATACCCCAAACCAATCATCAAATTGTATTTGATATTTTAATATAATAGAAATACTGAAATCTGTAATAAAAATGTCTCAAGCATTTCTATACCCATAAAAGGACACATGTCCAGAAAGGACTCTATCAGAGAAAAGTATCCCCAAGTGCTTTTTCTTTAGTATTAATCGAGTAAGTACTCATAGTACCCTGGTGTAGTTACTGGGCATGAATCCTAGGCTGGCTTCTCTAGCAGAGGCCAAAGGAGTGTGAGCAATACCTGACACACAGTAAGAAGCCATGGGATTCAAACTGCCAGAAGCTTACCTACTGATGCAAAATTAAAATGAATGAAGCAGTTATAGAGCTGTAGAAAAAGTGTATAATTAACCTTAGCATTTCTTCTCTCAGTTTGAGTTATTACCCAAATAGTCGGATTGAGCTAATGTTTTAGACAGAAATGTTGAATATATCAATCCTATAGCATGATTAAAAACCTGATTTATTGTTTTGTTAAAGGCATCACAAATCATTTAAAAATGATTTTTAGAAAGAGGAATGTAAAGGAACTTGCCAAACTCACTACTTTCTAATGAACTAACCTGTATGAAGTGTATTAAATCAGAGAAAAAAGTTAAATGATTTCATTTATTATCTGCTTTGTATGTAAGTCTTCCTTATCTCTGCCATATAAATAGATAGATGATAGACACCTATATAATAGATAAATGGTGCACACACACACACACACACACACACACACACACATATCCTTGAATAGTAGAAACGATGTCTTATTTATTTTTATGATCTAGTATAATATACAATATATTTGATTAATTGAATTGCATTGACTTTATTTTGACAATGCTTGTTTTACACACACTGTGTTGAACTTCACTTCAGTCCCATAGGTGCTTAGTCAGGTAAACTTGTGTTTCTGACTCTGTGCAGGACCACATTGTGGGGGGGAAAAAGGGGGCGGGGATTAAGAGAGGACAAAGAATCTGTCCCTAAGAAGCATAGGATCTGATTTATGTGACCTAAGCAAACAGGGACCAGCCACAGAAACACACAAATCAGTGTGCCAGGACTGAGAAAAAGTGCAAAGAGGAGAATGTTGGTCATTAAGAGGAAGGTTTCCAGCCCTGGCCCTTCCACCATGTAGCTGCAGAGGAGCATTGGGTTACTAGCTAGTTTTCTCTAGACCTCTCTTGCCCTCTCTGGAAAACAGCTCTAAGCAAACCAGTGAGCCTCTAAATTGGGCAAGTCTTTCTGAGACATACCCACTTCACACCAGTTTATTTCATAGCTAGCAACAATAGTTGTACTGGCCAGGATGCTTAACTGACAGCAACAAAAATCAACACCTGGTGATTCCAATTAAATAATGAAAAACTGAAGTAAAGGCTATTGGGCATCTTATAGAATCACCAAGAAGACACAGACAACACAAAGGTGGAAAAAACAAAAAACAATGACATCTGAATTACAGCCTCAGTAATGCCACAGAATCCACTGCTACCACGGATCCTGGGATTCCACAGCTGTGCTACTGCACAGCCTCCAATGGACGCTGGATAGTATTGCTCATTCTGAGGACGCAGCAGGGTCTCTGCTGCTCCAACTGCCAAAGAGCTTCTGCACTAGACTGCCCAGCTTCTGTGAGAAGGAGACAAGCCTGGGTCAGAAGCCACAGCCCAGATGTATGTAAAGATGGAGAGGTTATTGAATGGGACATAGAAGCTTCCTTCCTCATCCAATAGCAAACTTAAAGATAGGGGATTCTCCAAACACACAAAAAAGTGTTCATATGCTGAGCAGACAAAAACAGAGCCTTCTTCAAACACGAAGAACCCCCCTTCATGTCACACTTATCCATACAAAGGACACCATTCAGATATGGTCAAGTATTTGAGTCAAATTGAAATGGTGTTGAGTACAAAAGCATATTTTCAACACATTGCAGTGTGTTCCTTCTTTTTCTCCCTTAGAACACTATATTCATAATTTTCTCATGAATACATATCCCATTTTAATGTAGTTAGTGATGGAGTCTGCCTTCCCCCAACAAGACTAAGCTTTGGTACATGCCTTATTCTTTCTTGGTATTTTTGGCACATTTCAGGGATGAAATAAATATGTTGCTTTGTGTGGTTTTGTCTCTGGAGATTTATAGAAAATAAAAACATGTTTGAAGCACGTATGATGGTCAAAGGATAATTTTGTTAATGCATAAAAAATTCATGCAATTAATAAGAAAATTACTAATATTTTAAGCAGTACTATATATAGCAAAATAAAAACAGACAATTCACCAAAAAGGAAATGTAGCTGAATAACTGCAAATGTGAAAATTTCAATAATCCAAGAAATAGAAAATATTATGAAATACCATTTTTCATTTATCTAATTTGCAAGAATTTTTCCAAACCATACTATAATATATAGTATATATAGTACACTATATTATGTAGGTCAAGGATTCAGTGAGGTGGGCAGATTCATATATTTCTAGAAGAATATAAATTCATAACATTTAAGACAATTTATAACATGTATCATGAGTCTTAAAATTTTAAAATCCATTGAGACTCAAAAATAATTATTCTAATTATTTATGCAAAGGTGAAATGCAAGGGAAAAAACATAAAAATGTTCACTGAAACACCATCTGTAATAGTAAAATATTAGGGTAAAAATATTACTTTCCAAAAGTTTAGAAATGGTCTGGAATATGATGAAATATTTACTTAAAATGTATTATGCCATCATTGAAAATGATGTTTATAAAATATTCATACTGACAGGGGAAAATGTTCCCATATGTATCTTGCACAGACAGGCATTGTAACTAATCACACCCCATTGCAATTGTTTCCTTACATGTCTGGTCTCTTATGAAATCATAATCTCTTCAAAGTCTAGTATCTTGTCTTATTTATCTTTTTTATCATGAGTAACTAGAACACTGTTATCTAATTCGAGCTCAGTATATTGTTGAAGAATGAAATGAGTGAATGAATTAGTGAGCAAATAAATGTATGTATGTCATTAGAAAGTTGTTTTCCCGAATGGTATCTATGTCTGCTACTTTATGTGTTTTGTGACACAGAATGGTGCAACAGAAGACAATTAATCTCTATTATGAAAAACCTGTGCTCAAAAATGCCTTTTGAAATTCAATGACTTGGAGGAGTTTCAAGATGGTGGAAGAGTAAGACGTGGAGATCACCTTCCTCCCAACAGATACATCAGAAATGCATCTACATGTGGAACAACTCCTACAGACACCTACTGAACTCTGGCAGAAGACCTCAGACCTCCCAAAAGGCAAGAAACTCCCCAAGTACCTGGGTAGGGCAAAAGAAAAAACAGAGACAAAAGAATAGGGACAGGACCTGCGCCAGTGGGAGGGAGCTGTGAAGAAGGAAATGTTTCCACACACTAGGAAGCCCCTTCGCGGGTGGAGACTGCGGGTGGCAGAGGGGGAAGCTTCAGAGCCACGGAGGAGAGCGCAGCAACAGGGGTGCGGAGGGCAAAGCGGAGAGATTCCCGCACAGGGGATTGGTGCCGACCAGCACTCACCAGGCCGAGAGGCTCGTCTGCTCACCCGCCAGGGCAGGTGGGGGCTGGGAGCTGAGGCTCCAGCTTTGGAGGTCGGATCCCAGAGAGAGGACTGGGGTTGGCTGTGTGAACACAGCCTGAAGGGGGCTAGTGCACCACAGCTAGCTGGGAGGGAGTCCAGGAAAAAGCCTGGAACTGCCTAAGAAGCAAGCAACCATTGTTCCAGGTGCACGAAGAGAGGGGATTCAGAGCACTGCCTAAACAAGCTCTAGAGCTGGCTGCGAACTGCGGCTATCAGCGTGGACACCAGAGACGGGCATGAGATGCTAAAGCTGCTGCTTCAGCCACAAAGAAGCCTGTGTGCGAGCACAGGTCACTCTCCACACCTCCCTTCCCAGGAGCCTGTGCAGCCCGCCACTGCCAGGGTACAGTCATCCAGGATCACCTTCCCTGGGAGAACACACGGCACGCCTCAGGGTGGTGCAACATCACTCCAGCCTCTGCCACCAGAGGCTGGCCCCGCATTCCATACCCCTTCCTCCTCCCGGCCTGAGTGAGCCAGAGCTCCCTAATCAGCTTCTCCTTTAACCCCGTCCTGTCTGGGTGAAGAACAGATACCCTCAGGCAACCTACACCCAGAGGCGGGGCCAAATCCATAGCTGAACCCACGGAGCTATGTGAAAAAAGAAGAGAATGGGAAATCTCTCCCAGCAGCCACCAGAGTAGTGGATTAAATCTCCACAATCAACTTGATGTACCCTGCATCTCTAGAATACCTGAATAGACAACGAATCATCCCAAACTGAGGCAGTAGACTTTGGGAGAAATTATATATATATATTTTCCCTTTTTCTCTTTTTGTGAGCATGTATGTGCATGCTTCTGTGTGTAATTTTGTCTGTATAGCTTTGCTTTTACCATTTGCCCTAGGGTTCTGTCTGCCCATTTTTTGGGTTTTTTTTTAAGTATAGTTTTTAGTGTTTCTTTTTTTTTTTTTTTAAGTGAAAGCTTTGCTTATCTGCTGGTGCCTGACTTACATCCTCCCCTATGTGACAGAGGATGTCACAAGCCTGCATCTGAAATTAATTAATTTATTTTTGCTGTGTTGGGTCTTCATTTCTGTTCGAGGGCTTTCTCTAGTTGAGACAAGCAGGGGCCACTCTTCATCGCGGTGCATGGGCTTCTCACTATCGCGGCCTCTCTTCTTGCGGAGTACAGGCTCCAGACATTCAGACTCAGTAGTTGTGGCTCACAGGCACAGCTTCTCTGCGGCATGTGGGATCCTCCCAGACCAGGGCTCAAACTCGTGTCCCCTGCATAGCAGGCAGATTCTCAACCACTGCACCACCAGGGAAGCCCTAGCATTTCTTATCATTGGTGGATATGTTTTTTGGTTTGGTTGCTCTCTTCTTTCTCTCTTTGCTTCTATTTTTTTACTTTTTAATGTTTTTTAATTTTTACTTTTTATTTTGATAACTTTATTTAATTTTCTTATTATTTTTCTTTCTTTCTTTCTCTTTTTCTCCTTTTTATTCTGAGCCGTGTGGATGACAGGACCTTGGTGCTCTGGCCATGAGTCAGGCCTGTGCCTCTGAGGTGGGAGAGCCGAGTACAGGACATTGGTCCACCAGAGACTGCCCAGCTCCATAAAATATCAAACGGCAAAAAACCCCAGAGATCTCCATCTCAACGCCAAGACACAGCTACACTCAAAGACCAGCAAGATACAGTGCTGGACACCCTATGTCAAACAACTAGCAAGACAGGAACACAACCCCACCCACTAGCAGAAAGGCGCTTAAAATCATAATAAGGTCACAGACACTCCAAAACACACCACCAGACGTGGACCTGCCCACCAGAAAGACAAGATCCACCCTCATCCACCAGAATACAGGAACTAGTACCTCCACCAGGAAGCCTACACAACCCACTAAACCAACGCCAGCCACTGGGGGCAGACACCAAAAACAACAGGAACTACGAACCAACAGCCTGCAAAAAGGAGACCCCAAACACATTAAGTTAAGCAAAATGAGAAGACTGAGAAACACACAGCAGATGAAGGAGCAAGGTAAAAACCCACCAGACCAAACAAATGAAGAGGAAATAGGCAGTCTACCTGAAAAAGAATTCAGAATAATGATAGTAAACATGATCCAAAATCTTGGAAATAGAATGGAGTAAATACAAGAAACGTTTAACAAGGACCTAGACGAACTAAAGAGCAAACAAACAATGATGAATAAATGAAATTAAAAATTCTCTAGATGGAATTAATAGCAGAATAACTGAGGCAGAAGAACGGTTAAGTGACCTGGAAGGTAAAATAGTGGAAATAAATACTGCAGAGCAGAATAAAGAAAACATAATGAAAAGAACTGAGAACACTCTGAGACCTCTGGGACAACATTAAATGCACCAACATGCAAATTATACAGGTCCCAGAAGAACAAGAGAAAAAGAAAGGGACTGAGAAAATATTTGAAGAGCTTATAGTTGAAAATTTCCCTAATATGGGAAAGGAAATAGGTAATTAAGTCCAGGAAGCACAGAGAGTCCCATACAGGATAAATACAAGGAGAAACACACCAAGACACATGTTAATCAGACTTTCAAAAATTAAATACAAAGGAAAAATATTAAAAGCAGTGAAGGAAAAACAACAAATAACATACAGGGGAATCCCTTAAGGTTAACAGCTGATCTTTCATCAGAAACTCTGCAAGCCAGAAGGGAGTGGCAGGACATATTGAAAGTGATGAAAGGGAAAAGCCTACAACCAAGATTACTCTACCCAGCAAGGATCTCATTCAGATTCAATGGATAAATTAAAACCTTTACAAACAAGCAAAAGCTAAGAGAATTCAGCATCACCAAATCAGCTTTACAACAAATGCTACACAATCTTCTCTAGGCAGGAAACACAAGAGAAGGAAAAGACCTACAATAACAAACCCAAAACAATTGAGAAAGTGGTAATAGGAACATACATATCAATAGCTACCTTAAATGTAAATGGATTAAATGCTTCAACCAAAAGACATAGACTGGCTGAATGGATACAAAAACAAGATCCATATATATGCTGTATACAAGAGACCTACTTCAGACCTAGGGACACATACAGACTGAAAGTGAGGGGAAGGAAAAAGATATTCCATGCAAATGGAAATCAAAAGAAAGCTGGAGTAGCAATTCTCATAGACAAAATAGACTTAAAAAAAAAAAAGACTATTACAAGATACAAAGAAGGACACTACATAATGATCAAGGGATGAATCCAAGAAGATATAACAATTATAAATATTTATGCACCCAACATAGGAGCACCTCAATACATAAAGCAAATGCTAACAGCCAAAAAAAGGGAAATCAACAGTAGCACAATCACAGTAGGGGACTTTAACACCCCAATTTCACCAACGGACTGATCATCAAATATAAAACTAAATAAGGAAACACAAGCTTTAAGTGATACAGTAAACAAAATGTACTTAATTGATATTTATAAGACATTCCATCTAAAAACAACAGAATACATTTTCTTCTCAAGTGTTCATGGAACATTCTCTAGGATAGATCATATCTTGAGTCACAAATCAAGCCTTGGTAAATTTAAGAAAATTGAAATTGTATCAGTTATGTTTTCTGACCACAATGCTATGAGACTAGATATCAATTACAGGAACAACGCTGTAAGAACCTACAAACACATGGAGGCTAAACAGCACACTACTTAATAAACAAGAGATCACAGAAGAAATCAAAGAGGAAATCAAGAAATACCTAGAAACAAATAACAATGAAAGCATGACGACCCAAAATCTATGGGATGCAGCAAAAGTAGTTCTAAGAGGGAAGTTTATAGCAATACAATCCTACCTTAAGAAACGAGAAACATCTCAAATAAACAACCTAACCTTACACCTAAAGCAATTAGAGAAAGAAGAACAAAGAAAACCCAAAGTTAGCAGAAGGAAACAAATCATAAATATCAGATCAGAAATAAATGAAAAACAAATGGAGGAAACAATATCAAAGATCAATAAAACTAAAATCCGGTTCTTTGAGAAGATGAACAAAATTGATAAACCATTAGCCAGACTCATCAAGAGGAAAAGGGAGAAGACTCAGATCAATAGAATTAGAAATGAAGAAGGAGAAGTAACAATGGACACTGCAGAAATACAAAGGATCATGAGAGATTACTACAAGCAACTATATGCCAATAACATGGAAAACCTGGAAGAAATTCACAAATTGTTAGAAAAGCACAGTCTTCCAAGACTGAACCAGGAAGAAATAGCAAATATAAACAGACCAATCACAAGTACTGCTATTCAGACTGTGATTAAAAATCTTCTAACAAATAAAAGCCCAGGACCAGATGGCTTCACAGGCAAATTCTATCAAACATTTAGAGAACAACTAACACCTATCCTTCTCAAACTCATTCTATGAGGCCACCACCACCCTGATACCAAACCAGACAAAGATGTCACAAAGAAAGAAAACTGCAGGCCAATATTATAGATGAGCATAGATGCAAAAATCCTCAACAGAATACTAGCAAACAGAATCTAACAGCACATTAAAAGAATCATACACCATGATCAACTGCGGTTTATCCCAGGAATGCCAGAATTCTTCAATATACGAAAATCAATCAATTTGATACACCATATTAACAAGTTGAATAAAAACCATATGATCATCTCAATAGATGCAGAATAAGACTTTGACAAAATTCAACACCAATTTACGATAAAAACCCTCCAGGAAGTAGGCATAGAGGGAACTTACCTCACCATAATAAAGGCCATACATGACAAAGCCACAGACGACATCGTCCTCAATGGTGAAAAACTGAAACCATTTCCACTAAGATCAGGAATAAGACAAGGTTGCCCACTCTTAACACTATTATTCAACTATGTTTTGGAAGTTTTAGCCACAGTCATCATGGAAGAAAAGGAAACAAAAGGAATCCAAATCGGAAAAGAAGAAGTAAAGCTGTCACTGTTTGCAGATGACATGATACTATACACAGAAAATCCTAAAGCCACTACCAGAAAACACCTAGAGCTAATCAATGAATTTTGTAAACTAGCAGGATACAATGTTAATGCACAGAAATCACTTGCATTCCTATACACTAATGATGAAAATTCTGAAAGTGAAGTTAAGGAAACACTCCCATTTACCATTGCAACAAAAAAATAAAATACCTAGGAGTAAACCTACCTAAGGAGACAAAAGACCTGTATGCAGTAAACTATAAGACACTGATGAAGGAAATTAAAGATGATACAAACAGATGGAGAGATATACCATGTTCTTGGATTGGAAGAATCAACATTGTGAAAATGAGTAGACTACTCAAAGCAATCTACAGATTCAATGCAATCCCTATCAAACTACCAATGGCATTTTTCACAGAACTAGAACAAAAAAATTCACAATTCGTATGGAAACACAAAAGACCCCGAATAGCAAAAGCAATCTTGAGAAAGAAAAACAGAGCTGGAGGAATCAGGCTCCCTGACTTCACACTATACTACAAAGCTACAGTAATCTAGACAGTATGGTACTGGCACGAAAACAGAATTATAGATCAATGGAATAGGATAGAAAGCCCAGAGATAAACCCACGCACCTATGGTCACTTTATTTTTGATAAAGGAGGCAAGAATATACAATGGAGAGAAGGCATCCTCTTCAATAAGTGGTGCTGTGAAAACTGGACAGCTACATGTAAAAGAATGAAATTAGAATGCTTCCTAATATCATACAGAAAAATAAACTCAAAATGGATTAAAGACCTAAATGTAAGGCCAGACACTCTCAAACTCTTAGAGGAAAACCTAGGCACAACAGTGTATGACATAATTCACAGCAATTCCTTTTTGACACACCTCCTAGAGAAATGGAAATAAAAACAAAAATAAACAAATGGGACCTAATGAAACTTCAAAGCCTGTGCACAGCAAAGGAAACCATAAGCAAGACGAAAACACAACCCTCAGAATGGGAGAAAATATTTGCAAATGAAGCAACTGACAAAGGATTAATCTCCAAAATATACAAGCAGCTCATGCAGCTCAATATCAAAGAAACAAACAACCCAATCCAAAAATGAGCAGAAGACCTAAATGGACATTTCTCCAAAGAAGAAATCGAGATTGCCAACAAACACATGAAAGAATGTTCAACGTCATTAATCATTAGAGAAATGCAAATCAAAATTTCAGTGAGATATCACCTCACACCAGTCAGAATGGCCATCATCAAAAAATCTACAAACAATATACACTGGGGGGGAGTGTGGAGAAAAGGGTACCCTCTTGCACTGTGGGTGGGAATGTAAATTGATACAGCCACTTTGGAGAACATTATGGATGTTCCTGAAAAAACTAAAATTAGAACTACCATACAACCCAGCAATCCCACTACTGGGCATGTCATCTGAGAAAACCATAATTCAAAGAGAGTCGTGTACCACAATGTTCATTGCAACTCTTTTTACAATAGCCAGGAAATGGAAGCAACCTAAGCGTCCATCGACAGATGAATGGATAAAGAAGATGTGGCACATATATACAATGGAATATTACTCAGCCATAAAAAGAAATGAAATTGAGTTATTTGTAGTGAGGTGGATGGACCTAGAGTCTGTCACACAGAGTGAAGTAAGTCAGAAAGAGTAAAACAAATACCATATGCTAATACATATATATATGGAATCTAAAAAAAAAAAAGTGGTCAGGAAGAAGCTGGGGCAGGACAGGAATAAAAAACACAGACCTACTAGAGAATGGACTTGAAGACATGGAGCTGGGGAGGGGTAAGCTGGGACAAATTGGGAGAGTGGCATGTACACATCTACACTACCAACTGTCAAACCGATAGTTAGTGGGAAGCAGCTGCACAGCACAGGGAGATCAGCTCGGTGTTTTGTTCACCTAGAGGGGTGGGATAGGCAGGGTGGGAAGGAGGGAGACATAAGAAGGAAGAGCTATTGGGATATATGTATATGTATGTCTGATTCACTTTGTTATAAAGCAGAAACTAACACACCATTGTAAAGCAATTATACTCCAATAAAGATGTTAAAAGAAAAAAAAAAAGAAATTCGATGACTCATTAGGGTGAAAGACATTCTCCTTTTCCTTTTATTTTGTTCATCAGGTATAAGGCTAGACACAATGAGTTCCTGATAAGCCACAATACTGAGTGGATTTTCAAAAATCCTCTATAATATAAATAAGCAGATAATTTCCAAAGTCCTTGAACAATATGATAAAAGTTACACATGCACGCATACACACACACATGCACACACAACCTGTCATGCTATCAGTGCCTGCCTCTTCCAAGCTCCTAGCTCAGTCCTACTAACCCCGAATATTGCCCGCAGAGGATGCCAAGGAGTGAAAAAACTGCTGAGCTCTTAAATGAGCATTGACAATCTCGTGACCTTCAGATTTAAAGGAATGTTGAATGGTCCCCACTGGAATTACATTCATGTGTGTTGTACCAGTTGTTTAATCTTCAGATCAGGCAGAGTATAATAGTACCACCAAGCTAGGTCAATTGCCAGACAGAGGTATATGCCTCTAAGACCACATAAGTATACATTGTGCCTGGATCAAGGAATTTTCATTGAAAAACTAATTTTCCTCAGACTCTCAAAAATAACTAAAATATTCTGACCCCACAGGTAGCACTGGGATTGACCTTCATATCATATCAATTATTCAGGAAATGGTTTATGCATAAAGAGTTTGTTCCAAGGTTATTTATAGACGTAAATAGGAAAAATTCATAGGGGGAGAACCTTAAAGCAGTGTTCACACATCTGCTCATTCTATCACAAGTTTCTCATGTCAGATACATGGGCTCCAAAAGGTAACTTGTGATATATAATGTCACCTGAGTTAACAAAATAAGTGGAGGCAGGGGTGAGAGTGATGCAGAGCTGGAGATGTGAGCTGAATTGATGAGAGCACAGTCTTTCAAGTCAGATATCAGAGTTCAGCTCTTAGCACTGTACTTATTAGCTGGGGGCCTTCAGTTACACAACATGTATTGCTGCTGCTTCCTCATCTGTAAATGGGAATAATGATAATGATGATGATGATAATGATGATGATGATATAATAACAATAACAATATCCATTGCATAGATTCATTGTGAGAATTAAATGAGCCCACAAAGCACTTAGCACAGTTCATGCGTCACACTAAATACTAAATAATACTATTTAGTTGACTAAAATTACAAGAATCCATGTGATTCAATTCATAAGTCAATAGCACCTGACCACAATGGAAAAGTGTTGCCAGTCTGAAAGGTGGCATGGATTTTAATTTCTTTTTCAGATACAGTCTCATTAAGAGATTGGGCAGCTTAATACAAGTGATGAACAGGTTAAAGTTAAAACTAGTAAAGTCTAAGAATCTCAGGATTATCTTTAAAAACACTCATAAGCATAGAAACATCTCAGTGTAAGTTGCCAGCTAAAAATTGCCACTTGCTATCTGGTTCTATAAGAATGAAATCACTAACCACTGCAGTTGCTGACCTTCAGCACAGCTGAAAGGAGCAATCAGGAATGAGGTACTCTGTGCTCTGGGGAAAACTGGAAGAACAGACCTTCAGATAGTTATTTTCAGGAGAAGATTTTATAAGCCCAATCTCTCGCATCTTCTCATACCCAGAAAAGCACTGAAATCATTAATGGAGACATCTGCTCCTTGTGACTAACAGCAAGCCTCTGCCAACATGTGTGCTCAACTGCACACACCCAGCTTCACTAAAATCGTATATATACTGACCTCCCCCCAACCTCTTTGGAGCAGTTTCTTGGAGCTATCTGAGAGGCTGTCTCCCGGGCTATAGTTCTCATCTGATGCAAAATAAAATTTAACTCACAACTCTCACATTGTAAATTTTCTTTTCAGTGGACAGAGTAAAAGAGTGATTCCCTTCTGGGGCCTCACTTAGGTCTGATTACAGGCTTGGCATGGGGGAAGAGCAGGAACTTAGGTGCAGAAGTTCAAATGGCCCTGCTGTTTTAGTGGCTTTCAGTCACTTGATTACATTCACAGCAAAAACACAGCCAGAGAGAGGATTAGAGAAATGGAGGACTTACTTATGGGATACATTTAAGAGATGAAAATAAGGTCCTAAACAACATAAGCCAGAAAGGAAATGGTGAATTTCCTTTCTTACAATAGTTGTTTTACCTAGAATCCTCTGGCTAACTAAACATTCTAAATAGAATAGAAATATTACAGTAATAAATCTAAGGAAACATAATTTTTGTTAAAAATATCACTTCATTTTTGCTAACAAAAGGCATCTCAAAAGTTTTAGTGACTTTACAAGCAAATAATAAAACAGTCCTTCATGATACTCAGGTCAATTTTTCTAAGCATAGCATTATGAAAGGCATTATTGCTGCAAACATTATTTTCTTCAAATATTTTGGTTCTCCCTTTATTTTTTCCTTTACCCAGTGTTTTTTTTAAGTATACATGGAAGAGAGGCAATCAGTAAGTTAATACTAAATATTGTGATAGTTTGTCACATTTTCTGCACAGCCAAAAATTGCTATTATAGATGCCTAGCTTTCCTGAAAGACTAGTTGTCTTACAATGCAATCATCTAGACAAGAGAATTAAAAATTTTACTAACATTATAGTTAAGACCTGTGAATAGGTGAAATGGAGAGCATAGGGATTAATAGTTTCTTAACTTTTCCATACTTCATCTTCCTTATCTGTAAAATAGAAATAAAGTAGCACATATCTATACATCAGAAGCTATCCTGAACCCCAGTAAAGAAATTATTTTATTCATATAACTATCCTATGAGGAAAACAATATTATCATCCCCTTTTTACAGAGAAGGCAACTGAAGTACAAAAAGGGAAAGTCACACTTAATAAGTGGCAAAGCCAGAATTCAAATCCAGGATTCTCAAACTTGCATTCTTAGTCACAATGCTATATTTTGGAGTATAAAGAAGGAAATCATCAAAAGACCATGGTTCATAAAGTGATACGTAAACCTTTCCTGAAGATCAAACAGTTTAAAACAACTCTAGAATTAGGCATTTCAAATTTCTTCAGTCTCTAATCTGAAAAAAAAAAATTCCCACCAGAAATCAACATTGGATTTCACAATTCTAATATTCTCTTGGGTTTTGAAAGAATTTGAAATGGAAATGAGTACAGACATAAGGATTTGTGACCAGATCGATGTGTAATTATGTTTTGGGTATAAAATTCTCTGGGGAAAAACTACATTCAAATCCTCCTGAGAGACTCAGCTTCAGCTTATGGATGATTGGTGATAGGTCGCATTAGGAAGAGAAAGGAATTAGTGATGAGAGGCAGCACACTGTAGAAGCATCCTTCCAAAACATCCTTCCCTGCCTCAGCCAACAAGGCAGGAAGCCTCAGGTCAAAAGGAGAATCAGCATTTTTTTTCTCTTTTGCTGGTGAATGAACCAATTTAGCATAAGTGTGTATGAAGTGTTAAGCTCTCTGAGGAATATTTATGTATTTTTTTGTTCAAGATAAGAGTAGATAGTATATTAAAGATGATCTTTTCAACCAGATTCATTCAATCCCTATCTTCAACCTCGGAGGACAACTGTTTAAAAATATAAATAAATATAGGTTTACTTTGCAATTAGAAGTATAAAGCAACACAAGAATTAAGAGAAAACATAATAATTAATAATATTAATAATAGTAGTAATAGCTGACTCAGGAACCGCCAACACATTGCACAACTCCAAGCTCACCGGCCACTGTGATCATCTACACTACAAATGTTGCCCTTTAGAACTGTGCAGCATCGTGTTTCTAGTGTCAAATACTGGTCTAATCACTTTTTATATGTTAACTCACTTAATCCTCAAACAACTTGATGAAGAAGTAAACTATTATGTCCCAATTTCAAATTTTTTTTTTAAAAGGCTAAGTCTTACTTTACACAGTAAGGAATGGAACCATAATTCAAAGCAAGGCTTTCTGGTCCTAGAATCTACTTATAACTACCACACTCTGCTACCTCTCTAGGAAGAAAACAAGGAAAACAGAATCAAAATAGTAGTAACTAGATTTAACAATGCAGTTCAAGATGGACCGAGCACCCTAAAAACTTCAGTGGAATTTAAAGCTTAATTACCCAAGGAGACTGAAAAATAAATAATAGCAAGAGAAGAGGGAAACAAAGTCAAAATGTGAGAGAGGACCCATTAGGGAAATGATTTTCCAAGTTTGTTTCCCTCCTATGTCTGTCAGCTTGAACAGAATGAGACCTCAGGTGTGGAACAGTGCAGCAGCACCAAAACACCAGAGAGAAATTCCTCCTTTCTGGCCAGAGGACCAGGAAAGTATCCCCTGTGAGCTGAAGCCCGTGGGCAGCAGCCGAATTTGTTTCTTAATTTTTTTCTCTCCATGTAGTGCTCATGGGCAGCCCCAGTCACTAAGGTTCAGTGCTGCAGCATCAGTGTGGGCATAGAAAACTCCAAAGGGGAGAGAGAGAGAGAGAGAGAGAGGAAGGGAGGGAAGGAGGGAGGGAAGAAGGAAGGGAGGAAGGGAAGGAAAGAAAGGGAAAGGAAAGGAAAAAAGGGCAAAGGAAGGAAAGAAAGGAAAAAAGGGCAAAGGAAGGAAAGAAAGAAGGAAGGAAGGAAAGAAGGAAGGAAGGAAGAACATGTCTAGAGGTCACCAAGGGGGGAAAGCAGAAGTGGGGGGATGAATTGGGAGATTGGGATTGACATATAAAGACTAATATGTATAAAATAGGTAACTAATAAGAACCTGCTGTAAAAAAAATAGATAAAATAAAATTTTAAAAAAAAAGGAAATGGCTAGAGAAACTCAGAAAATGGGTCCTAGAAATAAAAAGTCTGAAAAAAATCTGTTATTTTTCTTTCTTTTTCCCATGGCCTTTTCTCCCTCAGGACTGCCACGGCTATGTAGAGCTGTGTGACAGAGAAGGAGACTAACACTATAGGTTAACCAATTTTCTGACCAGTAAAGCTTGGAAAAGAGGTTCTCTGCATGCTGGGGGGGTAGATTCTTCAAATAAAACCTTAAGAGAAGTTCCCTTAATTCTGTGTATGAACTGACACATGTCCCAGACTCATCCCCAAGCTATGTGTGCATGAAGCAGGCACAAAAAAACATAGCTAAGGCTATGAGAATTAAACAATGATATAAACCACCACCCAACTCCCAAACTAAGACCCGAGGGACACACACAGAGAGTGGACCCAAAACAACATAGCAAAGGATTTGAAAACTAAACTAACATTGGAGGTTAGATAGAACTTGCTGTTTGAATCTAACTTTAATGATTGACTGCTAAAACAAACAAAACATATTTTTCAGAGGATTTTAACAGGGGTCAGAACTTGGCAAGTAGTGTTCAAAATGTCTAGGATACAATACAAAATGAATATACAGAGAACCAGGAATATGGGATCAATTAAAATAGATAATTAACAGATGCCAACCTTGAGATAATCTAGATATAACTTTAAATCAGCTATTGAAGCACACTCTATGACATAAAAATAAGCACTCTAGAAATGAATTTGAAAGACAGAAGTTCTCACTACAAAAAAATAAGTACAAAAAGGAAACGAATAGAAAATTTAGAACTGAAAAATAAAATATCTGAAACTTTAAAAATACACTCAGTGAGATATATAGAATAATGAAGAGGTCAGAGAAAAGAATTACTGCACTTGAAGATAGAGCAATGGAAATAATCCAACCTAAAAAGTCAATGAGAAAAATTATTTATATGAAATGAGAACACAGCCTCAGGAACCTATGAGAATTATCAAAAGGGCTAATACTCATATCAGTGAAGTCCCAAAAAAGAACAAAAACATTGATGCATTTGAGATATACATATATATATATATATATATATATATATATATATGCAGAAATAATGGCATAAAACTTCCCAAACTTGCTGAAAGATATAAATGTATAGATTTTTAAAGGTCAGTAAATGCCAAACAATATAGACTCAAAGAAACACATGATAAAATACATCATAATAAAGCTGCTACAAATATATACACATATATATGATCATGATATATATATATATATATTACATTATAAAAGAAAACCGTCAACCTAGAATTCTATGTTGAATAAAAATATCCTCCATAGAATAAAGACAAAAATTTTTCCAAATGAGGAAAACAAAGAGAATATGTTGCTAAAATACGTATTCCAAATGAAATGCTAAAGGATATTTTTCAGGCAGAAAGGAAATGACACCAGAGGGAAACTTGAAACTTCAGAAATGAAGAACGAAAGAAATGGTAAAGATGTGGGTAAATGCAAGGTTAATGTTTTCCCTTTTGATTTCTTTAATGTATGGATGACTCTCAAAAGCAGAAACAATACTATTGTCTAGTGGTTAGTTCAAGGAACATAGATATATTGCATATGACAATTATAACCTAAAACAGGGAAGTTAAAGGAGGAGGGTTATAAGGCTTCTTCTATATTTTCTTTGAGGAGATAAAATATGAACTCCAAGAATATATGAAAAGTGAGATATGTATATTTTACTCCCTAAAATAACCTCTAAAAAGTAATATCATGCAATACATCTAAAAAGTCAGTAGATAAGCTGAAAAGGAATATTAAAATATCCAAATTATTCAAAAGAAGGTAGGAAAAAGGGAGGCAGAGAAACAAAATCATAGGAACAAATAGAAAGAGATAAAATAGTTGACCAAAATCCAATCATATTGTATCATTTATTACTCCAATGAATATATCACTCTTTTTCATTAAATGTCGTGACGACACAAATGAAACAAAAATCATTGTCATACTGGGCAGAAAAAAATCAATACCCAATTATATGTTGTCTATAAGAAACATGTTTTAAATATAATACATGCAATGAAATAGAACAGCAATGAATAAAGAGATATTATGCAAATACTAATCTAAAGAAAGCTACAGTATCTATATTAATATAAGAGAAACCAGATTTCATAACAAGGAAAATTGCCAGAGACAATATTTAATGAATTTAAAAGGTCTCTCCTGCAAGAAATAAAATTCTAAATGCACATACCCTTAAAAACCGAATTTCTAAATAAATGAAGCAAAATTTAATAGAATTGAAAGGAAAAATAGTCAAATTTGTTTACTCTGTGAAAGACACTGGTTTAAGAATAGAAAGACAAGGCACAGACTGGGAGAAAATATTTGTAAATCATATATATGACAAAGTACTAGCATCCAAATTACATAAAGAATTCTCAAAATTCAACACTAAAAATCAAACAACCCAATGTAAAAAGTGGTCAAAAGATTTGAATGGTAACTTCACCAAAGAAGATATATGGGTGGTTTGAGAAGCTGCACGATGGTCCCACAAATGTGTCTACATCCTAATCCCCAGAAACTGTGAATGTATTACCTTACTTAAGGTAAAAGGAACTTTGAAGTTGTGATTTCATTAAACATTTTGAGATGAGGAGCCTGGTTTGGACTACCTGGGTAGGTTTCATGCAATCACAATGGTCCTTAGAAGAGGGAAGCAAGAAGATCAGCGTCAGAGACAGAAGATATAAGTTGAGAAGCAGAGGTCATAGAGGAAAGAGGACGTTATACACCTTGCTTTGATGATGGAGGAAGTTGTCAACAGCCAAGGAATGCAAGCAGGTTCTAGAAGCTGGAAAAGGAAAGGAAATAGATTCATTCCTAGATTTCAGAAGGAACACAGATCTGCCAGCACCTTGCTTTTAAGTGTTAATTTTAGTGAAACTGATTTTAAACTTCTGACGTCCAGGACAATCGGATAATAAATCTGTGTTGTTTTGTAAGCCACTAAATTTGTGGTACTTTGTTTTAGCAACAATATACATAAATATATCAAAACTACTTCAGATGGCAAGTACTTAAATGAAAAATCATCAATATCATTATCACTTGGGAAATGCAAATTAAAACCACAATGAAATACCACCACACAGATACTAGAAGTAAAAAAGAAATAAAACCTAATGATACCAAGTGCTGATGAGATTGAGGAACTAGAACAATTACACATTGCTGATAGGGCTGCAATGTGGTACAGCTACTTTGGATAAAAAGTTGGGAAGTTTCTTTTAAAATAAAACACACTTACTATACAACCCAGAAGTTCCTTGCTGAGGCATTTATGCAAGAGGATTGACAGTTTATGTTCACACAAAAGCTGAATGCAAATATTTCTGGCATCTTTATTCATCTCCAAAAACTGGAAGCAACCAAAAGGTCTTTCAGCTGGTGAATAGATTTTTTTAAAAATTCATGATACTACCATCAATAGAACTCTACTCAGCAATAAAAAGGATAGGATCAATTATTGATACATGAAAAATATGGATGAATCTCAAATGCGTTATGTTGAAGGAAAAAAATCAGACTCAGAAGGCAATGTACTATGCAATTCCATACAGGTATAACATTCTGGAAAAAGCAAAAGGTCAGAGAACAGCTCAGTGGTTGCCGGGGCTTTGAGGCTGGGATACAGTTTGGCTAGGAAGGGACAGCAAGAGGGATTTGGAGAGTGATGGTACTGGTGATGAGAGCTATATGACTATATTCACTTTTCAAAATTCATATTACCATGCACCAAAAAGAATAAATTTTACTGTATACAAATTCATAATTGTTTTGATAGTAAGAACCAACTTACTGTTTTCAACCTAAGCGTGTTCTGATTGCACCACAGAGCTTCACTGTTATTTTAAGCAAGAGTTTGTTTGTTTGTTTGTTTGTTTAATTCTCTGGTCAAAAATGTTCTCTCCAGACTGTGGGCTTCTAAGTTACATCCTAATATCATAAATATCATTACTAGAAAAAAATGTGTCAATTAGGCAAGCATATTTTAAAATATCAGGGTTTAAGCTATACCCACTTGATTGGATAACCCATTTGTTTAACTCAGATAAAAGCAGTATCAGGTTTTGTTCTGTCTTTCCTCCCTTGCTTTTAAGTCAGTCTTTTTAATTAATTAATTTATTTATTTATCTATTTTTGGCTGTATTGGGTCTTCTTTGCTGCACACAGGCTTTCTCTAGTTATGGCCAGCAGGGGCTACTCTTCATTGCGATGTGCGGGTTTCTCACTGTGATGGCTTCTTTGCTGCGGAGCACAGGCTCTAAGCACGTGGGCTTCAGTAGTTGTGGCACACGGGCTCAGTAGTAGTGGCTCGTGGGCTCTAGAGTGCAGGCTCAGTAGTTGTGGTGCACGGGCTTAGTTGCTCTGAGGCACGTGGGATCTTCCCAGACCAGGGCTTGAACCTGTGCCCCCTGCATTGGCAGGCAGATTCTTAACCACTGTGCCACCAGGGAAGCCCAAGAATAAATAGAAGTCTTATAGAAATCTTAAGTGTCTTTTCTGTAAACACTAGTAAAAAGGGTTTAGCCTTCTAGGTAGGTGACCTTGATTTGTTCCATCTGCTAGAAGCCCAATTTGAATCCAGCCCCTTGTAACTGATGGTTTTTATGTTGTACGTGACTCATGGCTGAAATTTTGGAATGGGAAATATGAGGCCTCTGTGTTTGTTTGTGTGTTCATATGTATCTATATGTGCATTGTAGGTGTATGGTCTTGCCAAAAATCAATTCGTAAAAGAACTCTACTTAATCAGATCTTTAAAAATTAAGCGCTTATATAAATACACAGAAATAAAAAACAATGTAGCCAGAATGAATTTCAGGTTCATATCATCTGGAAAATATTCAGTACTAAACTGATATCTGGTATTGAAGGTGGCTTAAGCTTGTTGGTTTGATTAATATACACATGTTAGAGTCATCAGTGTTAAGTATAGTACTTCTGTTGTACCTAGGTTTATTAGAGGTCAAATAAGACCTTATTCTATCTGTTACAAATTTGTCAACAAGAAAAGTAACTCGTTGGAAAAAAAGCTTTTAAGAAAAGTAAGATATGTATTTTCAGTAGAAAAAGGTGTGAAGAATCTAGGTCAGTCTTAAAGCAAGGCTCATTTCAGCCTCCACTGTCCTGAAAA
Source organism: Delphinus delphis (assembly GCF_949987515.2). Classification (NCBI taxonomy): domain Eukaryota; kingdom Metazoa; phylum Chordata; class Mammalia; order Artiodactyla; family Delphinidae; genus Delphinus; species Delphinus delphis. The sequence goes on along the minus strand of NC_082690.1, from coordinate 43,019,695 downwards.
AGCCCATACCCCTAAAAACAATGAGTTAATTAGATTTTATCTAAGGAAGAGCTCATAAGGGAGAGAAGGAGACATTTGGCATCAGTGTCTTAAATATTCATTCCATTTGTCTCCTCTCCCAAATCTCCCTAAACTCAAACTTGAATCATTCCTTCTTCACCAACCCCTATTAGCGATGCAAACAGCCCTAAACCAGCCTTCTGAGCTCTAGAAGCTTACTCGAGGCTTTCTTAATCTCTCACCATGTTCTTAGCCAATGCAGTTTGAAACTTGCCAATCATTACATGTTTGTGTAAATGTGTGTGAGAAATTCTAATAGAAAGGCAAAGCCAGCAATCTGTTTGAAGTATTTTGAGTAATGGCAAGGTAAGGTATTAGAGGCAAAATCTAAAAACTCTTTCAGAAAACAATATTGAATAAACAAAGCCTTACACATAAAACATGCACAGAACTTAACCAAAGGACCTATAAAAGTAATAAATTGTACAGTTTAAGTGATGAGAGATTTCAAAGAAGAGAGTTGGGTTTTTGTTTGTTTGTTTTGTTTTTACCATTAAGGTAATCAATTTATTGATTGATTAAATCTCTACTGCATACTCAGCACAGTCTTGTATTATGTGCAATTCCCACTCAAACCTGCATACACACACACACACACACACACACACACACACACACATACAAACACCAGTATATCAGTGCCTGAATCAGTCACATAATAATTCAAATAGGGTAATTATATCTCTACTAGTTTATGGAAGAAAAATAGAACTTTCTACCACTGGTTGACCAAGAACCATTTTCCTTTGGAGAAAAATGAAATCATTTGCTTCCAGATGAAACAGAGATAAGCCCTCAAAATTTGGTTCACTCTTTTTATATTGTCCACAGTCTTGAAATTAATTACCTCTACAATTTATGGCAGAGATTAGAAGGCTCAACAGTTTCTATTCACTCCAAATAAAGACTATCAGAGTTTTGTGCTTGCAGACTTAGACTTAGGAAACATTCACTACAATGAAAAAGAAAAACATGGAAAAACCTTGAAATCCAGTAGTTAGCAATTTAGCCTGAAATAATACTTGTTTCTTCCTTGAATCACAGGTAGTTTGATTGAAATGAATATGAACCAATGATTTAAGTCATTTATTCAGAAATTTTACATTGAGCGTCAATTATATACAGCACACCAAATAGCAGGTAAGTTAACAGAGGACAAAATTTGACACCTAACATTTTTAAAATAGCATAGGGATCGGCAAACTACTGCCTGTTTTTATAAATAAAGCTTTATTGGGACACAGCCACACCCATTTGTTTATGTATTAGTAAGCAGAGAAAAGACATGGTGGACAGTTGAGAGGCTTAGTCCATAAGCATTTACAAATGCTGCCTAGACACATACAGAATTATTTCATGGAAGTAAGAGATGTGATTTTTGCAGTTTAGACAAGAGAAGGCCAAGGAAGTACTGCTTAAGATACATATTATCGATCAAGATGGTGACATAGGTTGCTCCTGACTCCATTCTTCTCACAAGAAGACCAAGGAGCAAATATCCGTAAACAAGACACCACTGTGAAAATCCCAGAACTGCAGGTGAGGCTGAAGCGGCCCCTGGACTACAGAGACGGTGAAGGAGCACATTAAAGAGTAAGAGGATCGGCTACATTCTGCCGGCATTGCCCCTCCCTCACACCGGCATAGCCACGCCCCTTCACCGAGAAGGCCCCCTGGGATTATGGCTTCTCCGGAGGGTAAAGAGAACCCAACATGGGCATTCAGTTCCCCCAGCATTATGGGAAGCTTCCCGAGAGGCTCATGCAGATCTTTTCCATGGGGATCACTGGGGAAATCTGTGGGACTTGACCCCTGGGGATTAGACAAGGATGGAGAAGGAGGTGGAGGCTTATGGCAACCAGGGTTCAGATCTTGGTGGACTGTGTTCTGGCTTGCAGCAGCACCCAAACAAAGATCCCAGCCAGCAGTTCTGTCCATCTGCACAGCTGAGGGTGGCCCAGTCTGGCCAGGGAGCTCAGTTCTGTCTAATTTGGGTCCCAGTCAAGAGGCTGTAATGGCCATGGAGCCTCTTACCACCCAATTTGGGAAAGGATGGAAATTCGCAGTCCTGCCCAGCTGCTGAGTGTAGCCTACAGTCCTGCCTGACCAGAGAACCTCGGCAGCCCTGGAACCCATCCTATAGTCCCACCAGGGCAGGGAGCCAAGCCAGCAGCTGAGCATAGCCTCTGGTGCCACGTAACCAAAGAGCCTGAACAGCAAGCCTGGCATCCCAGGGCTCAGCCTGTGGTACCCCTGGGCTGTGGAGCCCAGCCTACAGCCCACCCCAACAGTAAAGGCCAGCCTGCAGCCCTGCCCAAATTCAGACACAGCCTGTGGCCCCAGCTGATGGCAGAATCCAGCCTGAGACCCTGTTCATGGTGAAGCCCCACCTGCTGCACCATCCAATCTGGGAGGACAACCTGAGACCCATCCAACCAGAAGCAATTTTTTTTTTTAATTTTATTCAAGTATCCATGTAGATACATTATCTGTCATTAGAATTAGTTTTTTTCACATGAAACACAAATCTTGTCGTTTTTTTATTGTGGTAACATGTTGGATATGAAACTCTTCCCTCATTCTAATTACTACTAATAACAAGAAGTTTTCTATTTGAAAAGTAGCTGTAACCTCACTGTGACGATATCTCCAGAGTCTGGTCTCCAGCTGTGCTTTAAAGATGGCACCAACATATTAATGATGTTCTTTACAATTCCCTTTAAATATTCACACGTTCCACATCAATTCTACACAAGGCATTGTCTAAGACTCCATAGAAGATGTAAAAATGAAGCAGAACCAGTTTTCCTCAGAAATGCTAATAAAAAAGAGAAAACCATGACATAAATATCTGGAACACAAGTTAGAATGTGATGGGACGTTTTTGTTCCGAGACCCCTTTGTATTGGAGCCAACTTACTCTAAATGTGCTTCTGTGACCTCCTCATTTATACCTCATTGGTCAAAATGTACCAGAAACCATTTTATGTTACTTCATTGCAAGATTTTTTTCATTCAAAATAGGAACTTTGTCATGAGCTATAAATCTATACCTTCTAAAAACAGGCTTTTGTAATTAAACTAAACACATTCCCTTCTTATGCCTCTTTTTCCACCTCACCACAGAACCGCATAGCATTAACTTACAGATATTTATGTACATGTCCTAAATGTTTTTTATATATGTACAAGTATGGAGCAATATACTTTCATAACTTATGTCTCCCAAGTATCCTTTAAAAGTTATGTAAAGGATCTCTTGCAAAAAATAACAAAAGGCCTAATTTTTCAAGAAATCTGAATTGACAATGCACTGTAATGATTAAATGATTCTTTTCTGCCTGCCCACAGATAGTGGAACTTCAGTTAACTTGAAAGCATCAATACATAAACAATGACTAAGATATACAAGTAACTCCAGTAAATTGCTATGTTATTCTGCCCCGCAATTGTCACAAGCAAATTTAACAGCAGGTGCTCAAACAGTATGGGCACAATGTTTCTTTTACATATTATTCCTCTGAATTTAAAATATAAAAGCATGAAATGTATATCCCTATCATAGAGATGCTTCATAGTGCATTAAAAATTCCGTTACGAAAGTAAATTATCCAAAGTCAAAAATTGACTAAAGAGTTTAAAGCTAAGAGTGGGGCTCTAAGATCCTGATTGCTATATTTTCAAATTCTATTTCAAATGGACATTAGTACAGGGCAGTGACAAGAGCAGGTTTTACAGCAGGAGAAATCTTGTGTATGAGTCACATGATCCGGCAATAGCAACAGCTTTCAGGAGCCAAGCAAAATTAATGGCTTGAGAGAGTGGTGAGATGACAGTTCCTCTGTTTAGAATCTGTAAGGGTTTTTTGCTTATATTCAAGATCTGGAACACCCTACCCTGTGTGGGCCATAGAGAACACCACACTGAACCCATTCAGTGCTAGTCTATAGCACTAAAAAAATTACAAGAGCTTATTTAAGGAGCAGCATAGTCCTCAATGGTTTTATTTGTAAATTTCAGAAAAATGGGTACTCAAAGGCTGCTGTAGTTCAGGAAATCTCTGTGGAAATACAACATACAAACCTGCGCATGGCAGTACTTCTAATATGCAAGAGGTAGAAGGTTCACTGGAATAGCAAGTCGTGGTAACACAGAAATTCAAGAAGTTCAGCTGGGGAGCTCAGTTTTACTGACAACAAAGACACCAAGGCAAGGGTGATGATAAATTAATCACACTCCACATCTGTCCTCACCCTCTGTCTCAGAAACTAGATTTCTTCAGCACATTAAGCATGGAACCATGTTTCAGAAGTGACTCACATTAACCAGATCCATATGGACTGATGTATAAAATGGTAGTTAATTAGCATGGAATGAGAAACACAATATCCAAAGAGAACAGACACACAGAGATTACAGCCAGTACAACCTCTCCTAGCAGGCAAGTTACAAGACAAGTCAAATTACTATCAAAATGCCAGTGTATTAATTGATAGAGAATTCTAATTGCCAAGTGGGCCAAACATAAAAATTCTTTGGCAGTGCATTTCTTTCATATAAACAAGCAACATGGAAAACTAATTGTTAATCAGATGTTTGCTAGTATATCAGTCTTGGAACAAAAACACATTGTTTGCTATTTTGATGCTTATTGATTCAGGCTTGGGTAACCTGATCCACCCTCTCCTGGAACCAGACAGATGGTATATTGGGAAGTGCATCCCCTTCTTTTACTATGCTTGGAAGACCAGAGCCTCAGTTGCTAGTTATACCCTCGTCATCAAAGCCCTCTTCCTAACATTTATGGATGGTTTTTAGTCCACCTCCTCCAAGTCATACCCTTGGCTTTTGAAAGAACTTCTTAAAAGTTCTTTTTTTTAAGAAAAATTTTTAAAGAACTTCTTTAAAGTTCTTTCCAGCTGCTTTCTTCTACCCTGGAGTTCAAGAACTGAAATACCTTCTCACTGTGATCCTTCAAGATCCTGGGGGTTTGAGGGTGGTGATGAGGGAAGTCTCATTTTGTTTTATGGTTTGTTTCTCACTTCCTTTTGCAAAATTATACCATTTAAAGTTGCCTGGCATATCAATTTCCCCCTAACGCTAATTTCTTGCCCATGGGTCCACTCTTATTTTGTAAAAGCTGTGCAGGTCTCCCATGATGACTTTTAGGAAACCTCACACCTCTTGTCCAGAATCCATTGCACACCTCCCTCTCTGGCTGTGTATTTCTTCAAATGTTATTCTACGTCAGTCACACTAGGCAAGCTAGTCCTGTGAGGAAGTGACACTCTAAGACACACAAGCAACACATTTTTGGTGTTTACTTTAAAGATCTCTACACTAGCACGGTCACAAAAATATCTTATGATTCTTGCAAAAGTTCACTGTTGCGTAGGATATATGTGACCCCTCCCAAAGAAAAGTATTAATTCATTCTAGGAAGATAAGCATTTCACCACCTCTTCTGTTATTTGCAAACTCCCCTTGTCTGCACTGGAGTTAGCTTGTATGCTTCCCATGCAGAGCGATGCAGAGCAGTTTTGTTTCTTTCTTCTACTTCTCCATCCAATCGTTGCTCCCACCCCCATCTTTAATATTATGCTCGCTCAAATCTATGTATAACAAGAAATTAAGAAATAAGCGTATGACTGGTGCACATACATCCTAATGGCTGCTTATTAGCTACACAAAAATCTCAGCTGAGGCTTTTAAAATGAACACTGAGAAATGGTGAAAACGTAGACTTGACGTTATGTATATTTTACCACAGTAAAAAAAAAAAGAACACCTGTAAGGTGTTTATCAAGCTGCCGTCTTCCTTCTCAGACTGAGCAGAGAGTGGGAAGGATGATAGTTTCCTTAGCCTAGTAACACCCCTTTAATTCTCCTTTGTGTGTTGTTTATTTCCATTGTAGAATAATCCCCCTTATGATTGACACATTCTTTCTTTAGATATGTTAATATATTAACAACGCCTCAAAGCTTACAACAGTATAGTTCAACTAGCCTGGAAATCATTCTTCTTTTTCAGAGGAGATTCAGGGAAAACATTATTGCCTGTGTTCCAAAGTTATTTGGGATCATTTTACCATTAGTTCAGGGCATCACCTACTTTTGCCTTAGAACATTTTCCTTTATTACTTAACTTCTTATATGTAAGAAGTTATTATATATAATAATGACTGTATTCATTAAAAGCACAGATTCCAGAGCCAGATTTCCTGGGTCTGAAGTTCCAACTAATCCACAAACTAGCTGTGTGGCCCTGGACAAGTGATTTGATCTTTCTGTGTCTCTGTTTCCTTAGCTGCAACATAGAAATGATAACAACATCCTCCACTAGGTTTGTTGTAAAAGCAAGTGAGCTAACAGATGTAAAGTATGTGGAACAATGCATGGCACATTAGCTATTATTTATTGAGCTTATACCATGGCTGGGCACTAGGAATACAATGAAGAGAAAAAGAGATTTGGATACCATAAAGCGAAAAATGCACTTTTTTTTTTTTTTTACATTGCTAATACTACTTTAACTATATGGGGATTTATTCCCATAACGACCAACTCTCTGACACCAGCTGGGTATCCAATTCAATTCAGCTCTGTCACTATCTACCTGGAGATAGCATCAGATTCCGCAGGTTAAGGGCTCAATTCTCACAAGACTGCCTCCACTGCAGCTGTAAATTGCAAGTTCCAGGTTGTCCCGGGTGCTTCTGATTGACCAGCTATAAATCAGGGTTCCCACAACTCCCTCCCTGGATATTATCATTTGCTATATCAGCTCACAGAACCCAGTGAAACACTGGCTTACAGTTACTAGTTTATTTTCTAGTAAGGGATATCATAAAAGATACAGATGAACAGCCAGATGAAGAGATACATAAAGCAAGGTCCAGAAGGGTCCTGAGTACAGGAACTTCTGTCCCCATGGAATTGGAGTGCACCACTCTCCTGGCACGTGGATATGTTCACCAACCCAGAAGCTTTCCAAACCTTAGACTTTGGGGAATTTTTATGGAGGCTTCATCCCATAGGCATGATCTCTTACTAATTCAGTTTCCAGTCCCTCTCCCCTCTCTGGAGAATGAGGGGTGGGGATGAAAGTTCCAAGCTTCTAATTATGACTTGGTCTTTCTGGTGATGAGCGGCCATCCAGTAGCCCACCAAAAGTTGCCTCATTAGGACAAAAGATGCTCCTATCACCCAGGAAATTCCCAGGTATTTAGATGCTCTGTGTCAGACACTCCTATTACCTGGGAAATTATAAGGGTTTTAGGAGCTTTTGGTCAGGAACCAGGTTCAAAGACCAAATATTAGCTGGAACTGGGGCAGAGACATACATACATTCTTATTTCAGTTCCTTTCTCAATAGAATATATGAAGTTTATATTGTATTTAAAGTGACAGACCAAAAGCTCCAATAACACAGGTACATAAATAAAATAACTACATGCTACAATGGGGCTTGTGAAGGAAAGAGGAAAAAGAGTTGTGATAGAAAATTATATAGGGAAATTTGTTTAAATAGAGCAGTCAGGGAAATCTTCTCTGACGTAATAACAGTCAAGAAAGTGAATGATTACCAATTCATAGAATGGTGGCAAGAACATTCCTGCTGGGGGAATAGTAGTGCATACAAAGGACTTGAGGTCATGAAGAGCTTGGTGTTTAAGTAGCTGAAAGAAAGTGTTGGGAAAGATGAAATGTGTTGTTTGGTGTTATTTCATAAAGTCAATCATCTGCAAATATGAATGCAAAATATCTTATTACATTCATGAGCTGTGTGGCCCAGTGCCTGATTCCAGCAATTTCTCATGTTGGTTTTTATAATTCAAGGCAGAACTTAGCAAGTTATCAGATGAGGGTCAAAAAAGAAATGTTATAGAATCACAGATCAAAATAAATTAATTTTGCAAATTTACCGTTTTAACACATGTTTTGAGATAATCTGCCTTCCCAAGTATCTAGTGATTTTACAATTTTGGTCCCAATTCCTATGCATGGATGTGTGCACCAACCCAGAAGCTTTCCAAACCTTATACTTTGGGGATACATGCATTTATAAAAGGATCTAAATCTGGATGCAAGCTGTAAGACTTCACCTGTGACACCATAAAAGGCACCAAAAAAATGCTGACAATTAACCCCGGTGAGAAGCAGAGGGAAAGAGACAGACTCAGAGCCAGGGAAGGAAGAAAAAAAAAAAAAGAAAGAACAAAAACACAAATGGTCAGGAGAAAAATGGACTGCAAAAACCAGGCAGGCATGAAAAGATCTAATAACTTGAGACAAGAGAGAGACTGATGTACAGTCCTGAAGGACAAGAAGAGGTCACCCAGCCTGGATCGCTATCACAGACAATGCCACGCTACAGCATCAAATTATCGTTCCATATTGACTATCCCAGTTGTAACTCTAGCATATTTTCATGCAAATAATCTGACCTGCAGGTTTCCACAGAAGGAATTCTGGCAGATGGAGCCAACTTCTAGAACAGTGTAACACCAAAAGCAACATCTGGTAGAGCCCGAGGAGCAGTTCAATGAACCCTGAACTAATGGCCAGGTGGAACGCTTATTTGATGAGGTCACAGGGAAGATGCAAAAGAAACACAGTGCAATGAAAGGAGGAACTCTTCTGTAAGAGGGAGTGTCTATTGGGCACATCCAAATGTTCCTGATATAGCCCCATCTTTATGACCAGACACAGCTTATTATCTTAAAAAGTCACAGGCAGAAATGTCAGTCACTTCCTAAAATATGAGTAACCAAAAATCCCAGATACTATTTGTACCACAATCTAGCCATGAAGTGGAAAATATTGACGGCCAGAGATTGATAACAGAGTGATTTTTTTTTGAGATGTCCTGGGATGCGGTTAAGAACACACTATCCCCTGGTCAGAATGGCTATCATCAAAAAGTCTACACACAATCAATGCTGGAGAGGGTGTGGAGAAAAGGGAACCCTCCTACACTGTTGGTGGGAATGTAAATTGGTACAGCCGCTACGGAGAACAGTACAGAGGTTCCTTAGAAAACTAAAAATAGAGCTACCATATGATCCATCAATCCCACTCCTAGGCATATATCAGGGGAAAACCATACTTCGAAAAGATACATGCACCCCCAGTGTTCATTGCAGTGCTATTTACAATAGCCAAGACATGGAAGCAACCTAAATGTCTATAGACAGATGAATGAATAAAGATGTGGTACATATATACAATGGAATATTAGCCATAAAAAAGAATGAAATAATGCCATTTGCAGCAACATGGATGCACTTAGAGATTATCATACTAAGTGAAGCAAGTCAGCAGAGAAAGACAAACATCATATGATATCACTTATATGTGGAATCTAAAAAAAATGATACAAATGAACTTATTTACAAAACAGAAACAAACTCATAGACTTAGAAAGCAAATTTATTGTTACCAAAGGGGAAGGTCAGGGGGAAGGGATAAATTAGGAGGTTGGGATTAATATGTACACACTACTGTATATAAAATAACTGATCAACAAGGACCCACTGTATAATGCAGGGAACTCTACTCAGTACTCTGTAATAACTTACATGGGCAAAGAATCTGAAAAAGAATAGTTATATGTATATGTATAACTAAATCACTTTGCTGTACACCTGAAACTAACACAACATTGTAGATCAATTATACTCCAATATAAAATTAAAATAAAATTAAATTTAAAAAGAAAGTGATTATGGTAAAAAAAAAAAGCAAGGTAGAAATAGAGACACAGGTGTAGAGAACAAACGTATGGACATCAAGGGCAGGAAGTGGGGGCAGTGTGGTGGTGGTGGGATGAATTGGGAGATTGAGATTGACATATATACACTAATATGTATAAAATAGGTAACTAATAAGAACCCGCTGTATAAAAAATAAGTAAATAAAATAAAATTCAAAGAAAAGTAAAGTGATTATGGTAAAAAATAAATAAATAAATGTAATTAAAGAAAGAACACACTACCCCAAAATATGGCACCTTGACCGGGAATTTTGTAAGCTGAAGGAATTTGAGAAGTGGCAGGTGCAGGAATGACTCTCTGACCTCCCCCTTCTCCCCCAAAGCAGGTCATAAGAACCTCGTGTGACAGATGTCCTCCCTTTACCAGGAGGAAAGTAGCACCTTTATCTCTGAAGATGGAGGGACACTGAGAGGAACATGAACCAGCAGCCCTTGCTAAGTTTCCTTTAGTTAACTACCCTTATTAGCTCATATTCTTTTTTCCTATCATGTTTTTCCATAACCTTCCACTCTTTATCAAACCTGGTATAAGAAACACTCAAGCCTAACAGCTTCTTCCAGTCTTCATTTCCTTGCAAAGTCTCCCATGTTGTATAAAACTTAGATTGAATAAATTTACGTGATTTTTTCCTGTTAATCTTTCTTTGCCAGTTTAATTTTCAGTCAGGGACTCTAAAGGGGTCAAGGAAAAGTTTATCCCTCCAACACATGGAAGAAGAAAACTTGCAAAAGGCGTATTCATCTTTAAATTCACTAATTCATCCGTTCAACAGATATTTATCAACTTGCTTACTATATACAAGTTAGGAGCTGGGGATGTAGTAGTGGTATCCTGCCCTCATGGTCCTTAGATTATTTCAATAAGTATTTATCAGATGCCTTCTCTGTGCCAGGCACTAACCACGCTAGACTCAGAAACACAGTTAAACCTCACAGTTGCTGCCTTCAAGGAACTCAGGCCAGTTGGAAAGACAGGTCAGCAGTGCAACATTTAATATCTCTGGTCCTTGATTTACTCTTCTTTAAGATGAAGAAGAAAGGCTTGCATGATCTCTAAAATCTCTTCCAACTCTAAATGTTTTCTATATTATCACAATAATTTTTAATGTGTTTTTACTTGGTCTTACCCCTTAATGAATTTGCCATCTGTGAGAAACAATAAAGTACTGGAGAGAGATGACGAGGAAGAGCCAATGTTATAGCTGGAAGGAAAAAGTATTTACATGAAAATAAAACTTAGCACAACTTCATTCTTCTATCCTTTCTACAAATATGTGTTAATTTCCTACTATACACCAAGCACTATCTTATGCTCTGTAAATAAAATAAACTTAGTTCCTGTCCTTGTGAATCTGTGTCCTTGGGCAAGTCACTTAACTGTGTGTGTGTGTGTGTGTGTGTGTGTGTGTGTGTGTGTGTGTGTGTGTTCAGGTATAAATTTAAACTAATAACCAGACCACTGCTATTATATTAATCAAGTGTTACAATGTACATGGAAACTCTTTATAAACATGATACAATTGATATATTACATTATTTTAATTCTCCTCTAAAAATCTCACCAAGTCACAGAGTCTTGTACTCTACATATTGGGAGCATTAAAATACGTATTTCATCAAATCTTCAGTGAATCTGATTCATCACTGTTATATGCATCTTTAAGAACGAAAAACCTCTGCCAGTTAAACCCGTCATGCTGCTAGAATACCATCAGTTGCAAGATTCATCCTGGCTTCAGAAATGTTAAAATATGCAAGAATAAATAAATTTTATAAAACTGTGAGGTAGAAATCATCTAGATTAGTACCTGTTTAGCATGGAGATAACATGACCTTAGGAAATGGAGGTACATGACAGATGAATTTAATTTCGTATTATCATAGGAAAACAAACTCTGTAAATATAAAAAAAAATAATAGATACAATTTGTGTGGTCACATAAGACATTTATTTCCCAAATGATATTTTCACTAGTAAGCTCAGAATATACGGTGTAGACAATATTATTCTGATAAGGCTTGTTGAATGGCTTGATGTTTTCCTGACACATTCATTGACAAGATACCTTATGTAGACACCACATGGATCTAAGGTGCAGAGAGGAGTAATATTCACAATTCGTTTGTGAGTGAGTGGGACTACGTTGAGGAAAACTTTTAGAAGCATGAGTGGAGGTGGAGAAAAGAACCTGGGATCTGAGTTGCTTGAAAATTTTATCAGTGTCTTAGATAAAGGATCCCTTCATTCAGTTTGCAGAAAGTGACAATTTTTAAAAAGTAATTAAAACAGAAAAGAGAGAAACTAAATGCAAAGCAGACTTGATAAAGTAGTTAGCTATTCAAACATGCAAATAGTCAATAGCTGGTAGTATAAGGTATAGTCTGGAAATTAAAAACAGCTGTCTAGGGCCTCCCTGGTGGTTCAGTGGTGCAGAATCCACCTGCCAATGCAGGGGACATGGGTTTGAGCCCTGGTCCAGGAAGATCCCACATGCCGCGGAGCAACTAAGCCCATGTGTCACAACTCCTGAGCCCGTGTGCCACAACTACTGAAGCCTGCACACCTAGAGCCCGTGCTCTGCAACAAGAGAAGCCACTACAATGAGAAGCTCGCTAACTGCAACGAAGAGTAGCCCGTGCTCGCTGAAACTAGAGAGAGCCCCCCAAGAGCAGCGATGAAGACCCAATGCAGCCAAAAATAAATAAATAAATAAATTTAAAAAAAAAACAGCTGTCTAAATATAGAATTGGAAACAGTATGCAAAATAACCTAGATGGGCCTAGATGTTGAAAAAATAGAGAATGAGTTTTGTACTTCTGTACCTGCTTAAAAAAGGATCTGGAGAAACATCATGGGAGGAGAAAAAAAAGGCTAAAGGGAAATCTTAAGGGGATGAAAGAGTTATGGACAATTGCCTAGAGATAGCCTAAAGGGAGAACTCACCTCTGTCTGCCCGTGTAAGAAGGGTTATAACAATGAACATCAGCACAAGTTAGACCTTTTCTAGCGTCATCAGTAGAAAATGTTGCACACTCCACAGAGAGAAGGATTTCAATGATACAAAAAGTAAATATAAAACTACTATCAACTAATAGTGCTACCCCAATAGAAGTGATCAGGTCATTAGTTAAATATTCATTCTCACATTCCTGTGGCCATTTCTCATTGATGGTTATATTAGTGTTTCCCAGAGTGCTTTCCACAGGACAGCTCCACAGATGACAATATATTGTAACTGGGGGAAAAAAGTTTATGTTAAATATGATAGGGAAACATTGGGTTAAACAATAGTAAACAAGTTTCTTTATCACGAAGCTTCTCACAATTTTTATGAGGTTGTATAGGAATCTCTAACATAATCTCTTACTTAAACTTGACGATGCTACCTTCTTTCTCATGGGGCATGTCAAGGAGCTGCTGGAGTTCTATAGAGATCAACTCTGAAAATCCTGATGCAGGCCCCAGAAGAGGGCCTCAGAAGATATCTTCCTCAAACCATACCATTTCTCTTTTTGAAAAATTATAGGAAACTATTGTTTCACCAAACCATGAAGGTTTGGAGAAGATTCTTCTTAAGGAAACAGAGGGAAGGGAGCGTTATTAAGCGGCTCTAAAAGAATAAGGCAAACAAAGGACTGCCAAGGTAGAAATTGTTTTTTTACTTGATATAGATATGAAAGTTTTCTAAAAACACTTGGGAATTGAATTCTAACCTCCTAGAAAACTGGTAGCTATCCTTGATTGTAAAATCTTTTTATTTGTTTTCTTTCCTTTTAAGGAGCTACTTCATAGACATTATACTTGTGAGATTGAGTCACAACCTTCCAGCTGCACTTTAATCTACAGATTTTATTTTCTCAAATGGAGCAGTATTAAACTCACCTATTAGTGTATCAGGTAGCACTAATCTGAGAAGTGATTAACATCTGCTTTAAAGCTCACTTCAGCAAAATTCTTTGTCAGATGCTGCCACCGGGTTCTATTTGCAAAGAGATAGAGCAGAGCCTTAAGAATTCCTTGGGACTCTGTACCTTGCAAAGCCATCATTTCAGTCCTCCCACAGATTTTAAAGCTGTATCTGTTGAAATACTATGGTATGTAAGCAATGCATCTCTGCTAAAGTCAGGAGAACATTAAATTAATATTAGAATCTAAGAAAATAGTGTTTGTTCCATTTCTGGCTGCAAACGGCACTTTGGTAGAGTCTGGATTCTCTGTTCCTTTTGGCCTATCTCATATTGCTTATAGAACATGTAATATTTAGCCTTCCATGTAGCCCATGATCACTTTCAAACAGTGAAATTATTTCTTTATATAACAAAATTGTTTGATGCTATTTTTTTTCATTTGGTAGATACTAATCCTGTGAATTATTATTCCCATCTTAACATAATTAAAGTATTGCTGTTTGGAAAGAGTTAATTCAAGTATCTGAAGTCACACATCCAATAAATGGCAAAGCTGGAAAAAAATCCATATCTTTCTAACCTTAAAGTCCATGCGGTTAGGGACTGAGCTAAGTATATTCAGAAGATCTGCACTCTGGTGCCTTTATACTCTAGGCTAATTGATTTGAATGGTCGAATACATGATGCTAATGAGCCCCAAATCACAGATTACTGTCAGGATTGCCACTGGTTTCACAGTTGGCCTATGAATAGGTGAAAAGGTCTAGGTCCAGCTAAGATCAGCTGAAACCACAAATCAAAGAACAACTCTGAAGTGGCCAGTGCTTTCTGGTCATTGCTACACATGCCTTCATGTACCTTATAGCAACTTTTGATGATGAGACTAGAACCACAGGTCAATTGACTCAATATAAAATTATGGAAGTTAGATGTATAACTCATAGTCTAAATACTCCCATCTTCCCATTTTGTGTTGCTTCTCAAATAGCCCACTCTTCCCCAAACCAAGGCATGTTCAATATCCTTACTTAATCTCTCTTACATTTCTTAAATGTATGCCATTTTTTAAAATGATTTTTTTTGTACATCACAACTTATTTCATAAATACAGCACATTCTGTACTTATGTCTTCATGCTCATTCTTTTTCTCCAGTTTTATTATAGTATTATTGGCAAACAAAATTGAAAGACATTTAAAGTATATAGCATGATGATTTGATATGCATATTCATTGTGAAAAGATGCCTCTCAGTTAAGTAACATCTATCACCTCAGATATTTACCTTTTTTTTTGCATGTGTGTGGGGGGATGAGAATATTTAAGTTCTACTATCTTAGCAAATTTCAGTTATACAATACAGTGTTATAAACTATAGTCACCATGTTATACATGAGATCATCAGTCCTTATTCATCTTATAACTGAAAGCTTTTACCCTTTTACCAGCCTCTCCTGATTTCTCCCACCCCCATCCCCCGATAACCACTTTTCTACTCTCTGTTTCTATGAATTCAACTGTTTTTTTTTTTAGATTCCACATATAAGTGACACCATGTTGTATTTGTCTTTCTCTGTCTGGCTTATTTCACTTAGCATAATATCCCAGATTCAAACACTTTGTTGTAAATGACAGAATTTCCCTCCTTTTTATGGTTGAATAATATTCCATTGTGTGTGTGTGCATGTGTGTGTGTGTGTGTGTGTGTGTGTATTTCACTTTTTTCAGTCATTTATTCACTGATGGACACTTGGATTGCTTTCATACCGTGGCTATTGTGAATAATACTGCAATGATCATGAAAGTACAAATATCTCTTGCAGCTAATGATTTACTTTCCTTGAGATATATACCCAGAAGTGGGATTGTTGGATCACATGGCAGTTCTATTTTTAATCTCCTTAAGAATCTCCTATTTTTCATAGTGGCTGTGTCAGTTTACATTCACACCAAGAGTGTATAAAAATTCTCTTTTATCTACATTCTTGTCACATATATTATCTTTTATCTTCTTGATGACACAACAGGTGTGAGGTGATAGCTCATTGTGGTTTTGATTTGCACTTCCTTAATGATTACTGATGTTGAGCAATTTCTCATGTACCCATTAGCCATTTGCATGTCTTCTTTGGAAAAATGTCTACTCAGATCCTTTGCCAATTTTAAAATTATGTTACCTGTGGGTTTTTTGCTGTTGAGTTGTATGAGTTACCTGCATGTTTTGGATATCAACCGCTTATCAAATATGTGGTTTGCAAATATTTTCTCCTATTCTGTATGTTGTCTTTGCATTTTGTTGATTGTTTCCTTAGCTGTGTAGAAGCTTTTTAGCTAGATGTGGACCCACTTGCTCATTTTTACTTTGTTGCCTCTGCTTTTGGCGCCAAATCCAAAAAAAAAACTTTGCCAATGTCAAGGAGCTAAACTTCTATGTCTCCTTCTAGGAGTTTTATGGTTTTAGGTTTATATGCAAGTTTTTAATCTATTTTGATTTGATTTTTGTGTATTTTCACCCTTATTCTTGACCCATGCCCTTGTCATTCTTCCCTCCATATAGCATTTAAACCCAAGACATCTTATCTTTCTACATTCCTCACCCACGGTTAGATTTTCTTTTCATTTCCACTCTACTATTCCTACAATCCTTAGAAAGAGTCCATGAAAAAATAGTCTCTGGTCTATATCCAAGAGGAAATCACAATTATTCATACTTTCTGTGATTCCTCCAAGCCCTACTACTTCTCTCTACCTGACACCTAGCAAATTCTGAGGCAAAGACTTTATACAATTCTTAATTCTCATAAAATACCCATTTGGGGCACTAAACCTTCCTTACTAAAGATGTCTATGAGACTAGAAGAAACTGCAATGATGTCTTAATTCAGCCATAATATACTAATTAAGAAAAGAATTTTTTAAAACTTCAGGAAGCCTCCATACATACAATGCCCATCTTAACAAGAATAGGAATATAGCAGAAGTTCTGCTAAAATGTTTACCACAGTATTCTTTTCATTGAAGTGTCAAGTTATATAATTAAAACACTCTTTCCCAAGTAATTCCATTAAGCAAAAGTCACTGTGTGTGGTTTTCAGATTATTGTATAATTACCTCATGCATTTAACATTCATTATCATGGGAAAATGAATCTGTGCAATCAACATTTGTTTAGACACGACGTTTTGTCAGTACTCGCGTAGCAAATGTCACTAAGCTAAATAAAAGCAGTTCTTACATATGCCTGTGCAACAGGAAAGACACTTGGGAAGTTAATTCTGTCCTGTTGCTGATTCGGAATGTCAGTTCACATTGACAGCACAATAAAAATTGGTTCAGGTAGTGTTGACAGCTGGTGAGGATGGGCTAGAGCAGGCAATTCATTGTTGATTCAGAATCTTAACACTGTAATCCTTGAGTGGGGAAACTCAGGTGACTGACATGTAATTCAGTAAGTGCTAAAATGAGTTATGGCTCACTTTGTTAAATTGATTCAAATTTTTGGATGATATCAAATAGCAAAAGATAATCTTTTCATATCATCCAGACACTTGATGTCTCCTCAATATAGTACCTTAAACCACAAGTTAAGGACAGAACAACTGATGAAATGTTTTCAAAGACTGTCATCATGACGATTTACATGGAAACTGGCACCAAAGTTTATGCTATATGCTAGACCAGGGGTCAGCACACATTCTCTATAAAGGGCAATATAGTAAATATAAGGGTCCATACAATTCTGTTACAACTACTCAGTTCTACAATTGTAGCATGAAAGTAGTCGTAGACAATATCTGAACAAATAAGCATGCATGAGTTCCAGTAAAACTTTATTTACAAAAATAAGCAATGGAACAAATTTATTCTGTAGGTCATATTTTCTTGACCTCTATGCTAGATTATGACTTCCCAGAAAGTTGATGATTGGTGTGAGAATGGTGTTATTCTCACCAGGGCAGGTGTGTTTATGAGAGATCCTTCCAGTCATCTTTGAAAGGCTCTTGGATTCTGAATCTATCTAGGTTTAGAATGGAGTCACACAAGTTTAGGGTCAACCTTGATGAGGGAAGGGAAGCAGAGCAGAAACTCTGCATCATACATACAGTTCAACATCTATGTCCATCATAGACACTCCTTCCAATTAAAAAGAGGAAATATAACTACCTAATACTTTAGCTTAAATATTCTGTCCATGACAGTACTCTGTTTAAAAATGTATATTTTTGTGAAGGGGGAAAAGTACTGGAAAATATATAACATTCCTAATTCTGTTCTAGTCTTAGTGATAAGTAAGTATGCAATTTTGGGCACTTCACTTTATACATTTGAACTTAAGTTTGTTCTGTGCAATAATAGCATAGAATTTGGTTATTTCATATGTCTCCAAGTCAAATATTCTGTTATATATACAGTCCATTTTCATTATCTTTAGTACTTATGTTCTATAAAATTGCTGTGGACAATGAATTAGCAAATACTAAGCCATTGCTTCTAGGAGAAAAACATGGTTAGGTTCCTGAGAGCCTCTGGCCACAACATTTTTTCAACCTATCAATACATATAATTGTTTTATGTGTATTTCTGTTCAAAGACACTGTATTTAATAAATAGTATTAATTTATTAGCATTTAATTCATGGCCAAAAGCACTAAAACTCATGTTTGAACAAAGCTGACCTAACACACATTTTCTCCCTAAGGCATAGCACAGACCTTCTTGCACTTATGAGCACTAGACAGCACTCCAGCATTATGCTTGGGTGCCATTTTAAACAGTGAAATCAACAAGAAAAGCAGCAAATGGGAGAAACATAGCACTAAATAGACTGTGAATAGGACACTTCTTTACAGTATGAAAGCTGAAACAGGAAGGCAGAGCATCACCTTGTTGCACTTCAGCTGGGACCGTGCTTGCTGGGTGATTCAAATTTATTGCCACTTAGTACATGTCTGTGAGTGACCCAAAGTGCTGCAAGTTTTGATTTGGGGTTACAAACAAATGGAATAAGTAGGCAAATTTGCAATACAGAATCTGCAAATAATGATCGACTGTAATGATAAATAAGTTATTACATATCTCTGTGTCCAATAACCCTATTTTGTTTCCTTTTATATTTTTCATTGAATTACATGCACTATCTGTCTTCAGGACTCTTCTGTATCTAGCCACTCATGGCAGATGCCTTCAGTTTTTACGCCTAGACATCTACAGCAATCCTCTTCTTTCTCTTTCTTCTTCCACACTGATTCCAGAGTTATCTTGCTAAAAACAAATCTGAGCTTTCACTTCACTACTTAGCAATCCATGTTAATTCCTCATTAACCTTAGAACAAAATCCATACTTCCTACCTTGCTATGTAATACCCTTCACAATTTAATCTAAACCTAACTTATCTCCTGCCACCACTCTCCTTATATTTTGTATGTTAGCCACTCTCACATTCTTATTTATCTATCTTTTTTATAGGCTTATGCCTTTTCAGTTGCTATTTTCTTTGTTTATTATGCTCATAGCCCGAAGTTCATCAACTCCGAATTCGTTCTTGATTATCTTAGTAAAAAAAAATGTTGCCTATATATAACATTGAAATTACCTGTTTACATGAAATGTTATGCATTAAACTGTCATCTCCTTAGGGACAAGGGCAATCTCTTAAGGATATTTTACATTCTAAGACCTCAGAATGAGGCCATGGCATAATATGTGCTCAATAAAGCAAGATAGCACAAGCAGAAGCAGTATGCATTAGTATTCATTGAAAATATTTACTTACTACCTACTATTTACCAGGTATCATCCTAGATATTATGAATAGGACATGATAAGTAGTGTTTAAGAATTAGGTGCAGGTTATTTAATCCTTTAAGATGTCAGTGTCCTCATCTTTTAAATGAGAGTAAAAATATCCTTGTGAAAAGTAAATGAAATAACAGAGAGGCAGATGCAAGACAGCACTGTGTCTAAAATTAGTAAGTACTCAGCACATTAATTTTATAGGACTTAATGTTGAGTAAATTATCAGTTATTTCCAGTGGTGTATACCTAAAACTTCTATAATGGTTCTTAAAATTTATTGAGTCCCAGAACTCTTTGAAATCTGACTAAAGCTTTAGACTCTTTCCTACAGAGGGTTGAGAGGTTATATACTCATATACATAACATCATTTACATAACTTTCATAGTTAGTCTTGAATTTCTGACCCAGGGTTATTTTAGATCTTTCTCACTATTTCATAATTATATTCTTAAAATTCCCTTGTTAAAGTTTTTCCAATTCTTACTAAGGTGGTATATCTTTTCTTCTTTTGGAAAAGAAAATATTCTCCTGTTTGGATATTTATGGTAAACACAGCCTATTATCTGGCTGCCAGCTGTAGAAAAACATAAATACTTTGGCTTAAAAAATATGGGTTTGTTTTTCTCATAAAACAATGTCTAGAGATAAGTGGATGCTGGTATTGGCTCAATGCTTCAGTATTAGGGCAAATGTTTCTATGATTCTTTAGTCCTTTCCATTATGATTTCTAAATGGCTGCTGCAGATGAGGCCACTGGGACTGCATTCAAAGAAGAAGAGAAAGAAAAGGGGACAGAATCTGCATCAGAAAGAACAATCTTTCTCAGAAAATAACAGTGTAATCCTATTTACATCTCATCGGAGGTGACTGTATCCCCTAACTGTCCTGTAAGCTGCATGCCAGGAAGACTGAGATAGCAAGGATTTACCATTTGACTCATTCATTACCATCTCAAATAGTTTTTATTTCTGTTGGTAAGGAAGAGGAGGAAGAAAATAGATATTATAAGCACTAGTGCTGTTTCCACACAAATGAAACAGCCAGGGGTAGGTTTCATACCCCCCAAAAGAGTTAGAATAATCAAGAAATATGGGCCTCTCTCAACACATTTTTTAATAATTTATGAAATTATTTCTTTGTCTCTAAGGTCCCGTTCAGGGCTTCCCTGGTGGTGCAGTAGTTGAGAGTCCGCCTGCCGATGCAGAGGACACGGGTTCATGCCCCGGTCTGGGAAGATCCCACATGCCGCGGAGCGACTAGGCCCGTGAGCCATGGCCGCTGAGCCTGCGCGTCCGGAGCCTGTGCTCTGCAACGGGAGAGGCCGCAACAGTGAGAGGCCTGCGTACCGCAAAAAAAAATAATAATAATAAGGTCCCATTCAAAAAATGAAATATAAGGTATCTGTTTGTATTAATGAAAATAAATATTTACCTAATTCTAAAGTTTCCTAAAGATTGTTTCTCCTTTGGTGTCTTCAGGACATGAATTCTCAAGCTTTGTGTGTTAAAATCTAGACATTTCCCTGCAAAACATAATTTCTTTCACAAATACTATCATTTCAAATGAGGATAGATAGGTGTGAGAGATAGATAAAGATTGTGGGGGAAGAGGGTTGTACCCTAGAGGTGCTAGAAGAGATTAAATTTATCACCTACATGATCAGCTTCCCTAGGAAGGATGGGGTAGGTGCTAAAACCAAAAACTGATTTTAGATCAATATATAGAGTAGCACTAAACAATAGGTTTCACTGCTTGTGTCAATGCAAATAGGTTGGTAACAGCTGCCTGAAGCACTATTGAGGAGTCTGAGGCTACATCTATACTCCGAGGGAAACCGCCAGGTAATTTTTTTTACCAATATCTCTCATGAGTAAAGGAGAATGAAGCACAAGGGTGCCACGTGTGTGCTGTATCTCATACAAACTAATATATTCTTGACTGTTGGAAATGAAGCATAGAGATAACCTTGTCCAATTATCTCATTTTCAAGATGAAGCAAAATAGATTAAACTAGAACTTGATGCCCTGCCTTCACTCCCTTGTGAACACCCAGGTGGTATCAGGTATCAAGTTTGAAACATATTTTGGAATCTTAACCTGTTTGGTCTCTAGAGAAGAAGATCCCAAACACCACTACCGCCTCTTCCTGACAGCACTAAAAGTGCAGTAACAGATAAACCCTAAGGTCCCGACGTCTAAATGGTTTTAAGAACTGGAATTTATTAGTCATTCACTTAAAGTCCAATTTTTTTTTTTATTTTACTCTTTTTGTTGCAATGGTAAATGGGAGTGTTTCCTTAATTTCTCTTTCGGATTTTTCATCATTAGTGTATAAGAATGCAAGAGATTTCTGTGCATTAATTTTGTATCCTGCAACTTTACTAAATTCACTGAGTAGCTCTAGTAGTTTTCTTTTTTTTTTTTAAACATCTTTATTAGAGTATAATTGCTTTACAATGGTATGTTAGTTTCAGCTTCACAACAAAATGAATCAGTTATATATATACATATGTTCCCATATCTCTTCCCTCTTGCGTCTCCCTCCCTCCCACCCTCCCTATCCCACCCCTCCAGGCGGTCACAAAGCACCGAGCTGATCTCCCTGTGCTATGCGGCTGCTTCCCACTAGCTATCTACATTACGTTTGGTAGTGTATATATGTCCATGCCTCTTTATCGCTTTGTCACCGTTTACCCTTCCCCCTCCCCATAGCCTCAAGTCCATTCTCTAGTAAGTCTGTGTCTTTATTCCTGTTTCACCCCTAGGTTTTTCATGACATTTTTTTTCTTAAATTCCATATATATGTGTTAGCAAAAAATCTAGAAACAATAAATGCTGGAGAGGGTGTGGAGAAAAGGGAACCCTCTTACACTGTTGGTGGGAATGTAAATTGATACAGCCACTGTGGAGAACAGTATGGAGATTCCTTAAAAAGCTACAAATAGAACTACCATATGACCCAGCAATCCCACTACTGGGCATATACCCTGAGAAAACCATAATTCAAAAAGAGTCATGTACCAAAATGTTCATTGCAGCTCTATTTACAATAGCCCAGAGATGGAAACAACCTAAGTGTCCATCATCGGATGAATGGATAAAGAAGATGTGGCACATATATACAATGGAATATTACTCAGCCATAAAAAGAGACGAAATTGAGCTATTTGTAATGAGGTGAATAGACCTAGAGTCTGTCATACAGAGTGAAGTAAGTCAGAAAGAGAGAGACAAATACCATATGCTAACACATATATATGGAATTTAAGAAAAAAAAAATGTCATGAAAAGTCTAATTGGTTGCAAGAAAAAATGATGCTCTGCTCCTTAGCATCATTCTGGTATTCAGGCCCCTTCATCTTGAGGCTCAGGTCTCCTCTAGGACACCTGGAGTGCTCTCTATTGAGGTACAGTTGGAGAAGGAGAATGAGAGATCACCTGGGAGGTAGTTATGGGCCAGGTCTGTAAGAAACGTATATCACTTCCAATAATATTCCATTTTCCAAGACCTCAGTCACATGATCGCACATAACTACAAGAGAGCCTGAGAAATGTGGGCTAGCTATACATTATCCAGAAGGAAAGGAAATCTGGGTTAAGTAAACAATTAGCCTGACTTTGCAATGAAAGTCAATCATCTTGCAGAACCTTTCCTAGGAAATGGTCACTAATTAGTTACTGTGTGCATGTAAGTGTGTATTTTGGACCAGTCTTTTAAAAGAAGTTTAGAGTAGTAAGGAAAATACATATTTTTGTCTTGAAACTTTATTATGTAGTCAGCCTTGATTTCTCATGTAAAAGTGGAAATGATTTATTGGAAATCAAGTTGTGAGAAAAAGTTTAAATTTGTGATACACATATTTCTCTTTTTTAACTTTTTCTTTTGAGGTAATGACAAATTCATTAGATATCAGAGAACAGTACAGAGAGGCCCCATGTACTTTTCGCCCACTTTTCCTCAATGAATAGAGTTTGATATGTTATAGTGTAATATCAAAACCAGGAAACTGACATTGGTACAATGTGCTGGGCTTCACTGGGAGTTCCAGCACCTTACTGGGCCTCCACTGATATCTCCTTGGCTCAGAGGGGTAGGAATCCCCTTGTAGCCTCCATTACTTCTGGGCCTAGGTGAAAGTCCTGACTCCCCTCTAGGTCTCTTCTGATACCAGCAAAGGGAGAGAGAAGCTTCTCACTTCTTAGTGCCACTTAGGGGTAAAAACCCAAGTTCCCCATATGCTTTCCACTGACACTCTTGGGATGGAGTTCATTATGATCTGGCAGTGTTATGTTGAGTTTAAGTCTACACCTGGACTCGTGGAGAAAGACCCATGTCATTTTTTAGCAATAGCACTATAGTCTGGCAAGGATGGAATTCTAGGTTTTCTACTCCCTCTTTGTTGGCACAGATGGGGTGAGGACAAAGTTTATTCTTTGGTGTTGGACTGCAATAGAAGTTAATCTCTAGAAGTTTTCTGTCTTGCTAAGATGCCCCTTTAGCTAGAAGAGCAGGCTTTTGTTGGGGATTTTTGTGTCTGCACCCTAGGTGTTTCTGAGGTGCTGGCTTCTGTAGCTCCAACCCTGGGATATAGGAGACAAAAAGAAAACCAAGAGAATTCACCACCTTATTTTCCTGGGTCCCCGTGTCCCTAGCCAGTTTACCTTCTTTTCACCACTTTTCGGAGTTCACTTATGCATGATTTACACACAATATCGAGGAATTTAGTTGTACTTAGCACGAGGAATAGGGAAAAGGTCATCTACTTCATCTTCCTGGAAACTGAAGTTTCCTATGTAAAATTTCTTTTTAAAATTCATGGAGGACCTTCAAAATGGTGGAGGATTAAGAGGTGGAGATCATCTTCCTCCCCACAAATACATTAAAAATGCATCTGCATGTGGAACAGTTCCTACAAAACATCTACTGAATGCTGGCAGAAGACCTCAAACTTCCCCAAAGGAAAGAAAATCCCCACGTACCTGGGTAGGGCAAAAGAAAAAACAGAGACAAAAGAATAGGGATGGGACCTGCACCTCTGGGAAGGAGCTGTGAAGGAGGGAAAGTTTCCACACACTAGGAAGACCCTTCAATGGTGTAGTTGGGGGTTGGGTTGGGGGGAAGCTTCCGATCCATGCAGGAGAGCGCAGCAACAGGGGTTTGGATGACAAAGCAGAGAGATTCCTGCACAGACGATCGGTGCCGACCAGCACTCACCAGCCTGAGAGGCTTCTGTGCTCACCCACCAGGGTGGGTGGGACCTGGGAGCTGAGGCTCAGGCTTCAGAGGTCAGATTCCACAGAGAAGACTGGGATTGGCTGTATGAACACAGCCTGAAGGGGGCTAGTGCACCACTGTTAGCTGTGAGGGAGTCCGGGAAAAACTCTGGACCTGTCTAAGAGGCAAGAGACCATTGTTTTGGTGTGAGTGAGGAGAGGAGATTCAGAGCACTGCCTAAAGGAGCTTCAGAGATGGGCGCAAGATGCAGCTATCACGCGAACACCAGAGATGGGCATGAAACTCTAAGGCTGCTGCTGCAGCCACCAAGAAGCCTGTTTGCAACCACAGGTCACTATCCACACCTCCTCTCCAGGGAGACTGTGCAGCCCACCAATGCCAGGGTCCCATGATCCAGGAAAAACTTCCCCGGGAGAACACACGGCATGCCTCAGGCTGTTGCAACATCATGCCAGCCTGCGGCTGCAGGCCCACCCCATATTCCATACCCCTCCCTCCCCCAGCCTGAGTGAGCCAGAGCTCCCTAATCAGCTGCTCCTTTAACCCCCTCCTGTGTGGGTGGGGAACAGAAGCCCTCCGGTGACCTACACACAGAGGTGGGGCCAAATCCAAAGCTGAACCCCAGGAATGATGCATGCAAACAAGAGAAAAGGAAATCTCTCCAAGCAGCCTCAGGAGCAGCTGATTAAATCCCCACAATCAACTTGATGTACCCTGCATCTGTGGCATACCTGAATAGACAATGAATCATCCCAAAATTGAGGTGATGGACTTTAGGAGCAACTATAGACGTGAGGTTTGCTGTAAGTGACTGAATAATTTTTATGTTTCCCTTAGTTTAGTTTTTAGTACTTGTTATCATTGGTGGAATTGCTTATAGCTTTGGTTGCTCTCTTCTGTTTTATTAAATATTTTTTTATTTTAATAATAATTTTTAATTTTTTTATTTTAATAACTTATTTTATTTTTTCTTTCTTTCTCTTTTTTTTTTCTCACTTTTCTTCTGAGCCATGTGGCTGACTGGGTCTTGGTGCTCCAGTTGTGTGTCTGACCTGAGCCTCTGAGGCTGGAGAGTCGAGTTAAGGACTTTGGATCAACAGAGACTTTGCAGCATAATATCAATCAGTGAGAGATCTCTCAGAGATCTCCATCTCAATGATAAGACCCAGCTCAACTCAATGACCAGAAAGCAACAGCGCTGGACACCCTATGGAAAACAACTGGCAAGACAGGAATACAACCCTACCCAATAGCAGAGAGGCTGCTTAAAATCATAATAAGTTCACAGACATCCCAAAACACACCACCAGACACAGTCTTGCCCACCAGAAACACAAGATCCAGCCTCATTAACCAGTAAACAGGCACCAGTCCCCTCCACCAGGAAGACTACACAACCCACTGAAACAACCATACCCACTGGGGCAGACACCAAAAACAATGGGAACTATGAACCTGCAGCCTGTAAAAAGGAGACCCCAAACACAGAAAGATAAGCAAAATGAGAAGACAGGTAAATACACAACAGATGAAGGAGCAAGGTAAAAACCCACCAGACCAAAGAAATGAAGAGGAAAGAGTCAGTCTATCTGAAAAAGAATTCAGAATAATGATAGTAAAGATGATCCAAAATCTTGGAAATAGAATGGAGAAAATACAAGAAACATTTTACATGGACATAGAAGAACTAGAAAGGAAACAATGATGAACAATGTAATAAATGAAATTTAAAATTCTCTAGAAAGAATCAATAGCAGAATAACTGAGGCAGAAAAACAGACAAATGACCTGGAATATAATATAGGGGAAATAACTACTGCAGAGCTGAGTAAAGAAAAAAGAATGAAAAGAATTGAGGTCTGTATTAAAGAACTCTGGAACAACATTAAATGCACCAACATTCGAATTATAGGGGTCTCAGAAGAAGAGGAAAAAAATGGGACTGAGAAAACATTTAGAGATTACAGTTGAAAACATCCTTAATAGGGAAGGAAATAGTCAAGTCCAGGAAATGCAGAGAGTCCCAAATAGGATAAATCCAAGGAGAAACACACCCAGACACATCTTAATCAAACTATCAAAAATTAAATACAAAGAAAAAATATTAAAAGCAAAAAGGGAAAAGCAACAAATAACATACAAGGGAATCCCCATAAGGTTAACAGCTGATCTTTCAGCAGAAACTCTACAAGCCAGGAGGGAGCAGCAGGACATAGTTAAAGTGATGAAAGGGAAAAACCTACAAACAAGATTACTCTACCAAGCAAGATCTCATTCAGATTCAACGGAGAAATTAAAACCTTTACAAACAAGCAAAAGCTAAGAGAATTCAGCACCACCAAACCAGCTTTACAACAAATGCTAAGGGAACTTATCTAAGCAGGAAACACAAGATAAGGGAAAGACCTACAAAAACAAACCAAAAACAATTAAGTCAATGGTAAGAGGAAGATACATATCGATAATTACCTTAAATGTAAATGGATTAAATGCTCCAACCCAAAGACATACACTGGCTGAATGGATACCAAAAAAAAAAAAGACCAATATATATGCTGTCTACAGGAGACCCACTTCAGACCCGGGGTCACATACAGACTGAAAGTGAGAGGATGCAAAAAGATATTTCATGCAAATGGAAATCAAAAGAAAGCTAGAGTAGCAATTCTCATATCAGACAAAATAGACTTTAAAAGAAAGTCTATTACAAGAGACAAAGGACACTACATAATGACAAAGGGATCAATCAAAGAAGAAGATATAACAATTGCAAATATTTATGCACCCAACATAGGAGCACCTCAGTACATAAGGCAAATGCTAAGAGCCATAAAAGAGGAAAGAGACAGTAACACCCCACATTTCACCAATGGACTGATCAACCAAAATGAAAATAAATAAGGAAACACTAGCTTCAAATGACACATTAAACAAGATGGACTTAATTGATATTTACAAGACATTCCATCCAAAAACAACAGAATGCATTTTCTTCTCAAGTGCTCATGGAACATTCTCGAGGACAGATCATATCTTGGATCACAAATCAAGCCTTGGGAAATTTAAGAAAATTGAAAGAGAATCAAGTATCCTTTCTGACCACAATGCTATGAGACTAGATATCAATTACAGGAAAAAAACTAGAAAAATACAAACACATGGAGGCTGAAAAATACGCTACTAAATAACCAAGAGATCACTGAAGAAATCAAAGAGGAAATCAGAAAATACCTAGAAACAAATGACAATGAAAACACAGTGACCCAAAACCTATGGGATCCAGCAAAATCAGTTCTAAGAGGGAAGTTTATAGCAATGCAATCCTACCTCAAGAAACAAGAATCATCACAAATAAACAATCTAACCTTACACCTAAAGCAACTAGAGAAAGAACAAAAACCCCCCAAAGTTAGCAGAAGGAAGAAAATCATAAAGATCAGATCAGAAATAAATGAAAAAGAAATGAAGAAAACAATAGCAAAGATCAATAAAACTAAAAGCTGGTTCTTTGAGAAGATAAACAAAATTGATAAACCATTAGCCAGACTCATCAAGGAAAAAAGGGAGAAGACTCAAATCGATAGAATTAGAAATGAAAATGGAGAAGTAACAACTGACATTGCAGAAATACAAAGGATCATGAGAGATTACTATAAGCAACTATATGCCAATAAAATGGACAACCTGGAAGAAATGGACAAATTCTTAGAAACGCACAATCTTCCAAGACTGAACCAGCAAGAAATAGAAAACATAAACAGACCAATAACAAGCACTGAAATTGAAACTGCGATTAAAAGTTTCCAACAAACCAAAGCCCAGGACCAGATAGGCAAATTCTATCAAACATTTAGAGAAGAGCTAACACATATCCTTCTCAAGCTCTTCCAAAATATAGCAGAGGGAAGAACACTCCCAAACTCATTCTATGAGGTCACCATCACCCTGAAACAAAAAACAGGCAAGATGTCACAAAAAAACAAAGCTGCTGGCCAATATCACTGATGGACATAGATGCAAAAGTCCTCAACAAAATACTAACAGAATCAACAGCACATTAAACGGATCATACACCATAATCGGGGGGGTTTAATCCCAGGGATGCAAGGATTCTTCAGTATATGCAAATCAATCAATGTGATACACCAAATTCATAAATTGAAGGATAAAAACCATATGATCATCTCGACAGATGCAGAAAAAGGTTTGGACAAAATTCAACACCCATTTATGATAAAAACCCTCCAGAAAGTAGGTAGAGGGAACTTAACTCAACAAATTAAAGGTCATATATGACAGACCCACAGCCAACAACATTCTCAATGGTGTAAACTGAGACCATTTCCACTAATATCAGGAACAAGAAAATGTTGTCCACTCTCACCACTATTATTCAACATAGTTTTGGAAGTTTTAGCCACAGCAACCAGAGAAGAAAAAGAAATAAAATGAAACCAAATTAGAAAAGAAGTAAAGCTGTCACTGTTTGCAGATGACATGATACTATACATAGAAAATCCTAAAGCCACTACCAGAAAACTACTGGAGCTAATCAATGAATTTGGTAAAGTAGCAGGATAAAAAATTTATGCACAGAAATCTCTTGCATTCCTATACACTAATGATGAAAAATTGGAAAGAAAGATTAAGGAAAAACTCCCATTTACCACTGCAACTAAAAGAATAAAATATCTAGGAATAAAACTCCCTACGGAGACAAAAGCTCTGTATGCAGAGAGCTATAAGACACTGATGAAAGAAATTAAAGATGATACAAACAGATGGAGAGAGATATCATGTTTTGGGATTGGAAGAATCAACATTGTGAAACTGACTACACTACCCAAAGCAATCTACAGATTCAATGCGATCCCTATCAAACTACCAATGGCATTTTTCACAGAACTAGAAAAAAATATTTTACAATTTGTACGGAAACACAAAAACCCCTAATAGCCAAAGCAATCTTGAGAAAGTAAAACAGCTGGAGGAATCAGGCTCCCAGACTTAAGACTATACTACAAAGCTACAGTAAACAAGACAGTATGGAACTGGCACAAAAACAGAAATATAGATCCATGGAATAGGATAGAAAGCCCAGAGATAAACCTATGTACATATGGTCACCTTATCTTTGATAAAGGAGGCAAGAGTATACAATAGAGAAAAGACAGCCTCTTCAATAAGTGGTGCTGTGAAAACTGGACAGCTACATGTAAAAGAATGAAATTAGAACACTCCCTAACACCATACACAAAAATAAACTCAAAATGGATTAAAGATCTAAATGTAAGGCCAAACACTATAAAACTCTTAGAGGAAAACATAGGCCAAACACTCTATGATACAAATCACAGCAAGATCCTTTTTGACCCACCTCCTAGAGAAATGGAAATAAAAACAAAAATAAACAAATGGAACCTAATGAAACTTAGAAGCTTTTGCACAGCAAAGGAAACCATAAGCAAGAAGAAAAGACAACCCTCAGAATAGGAGAAAACATTTGCAAATGAAGCAACAGACAAAGGATTAGTCCCCAAAATATACAAGCAGCTCATGCAGCTCAGTAACAAAAAATATATATATAACCCAATCCAAAAATGGGCAGAAGACCTAAATAAACATTTTTCCAAAGAAGATATACAGATTGCCAACAAACACATGAAAGGATTCTCAACATCACTAATCATTAGAGAAATGCAAATCAAAACTACAATGAAGTATCACCTCACACCGGTCAGAATGGCCATCATTAAAAAATCTACAAACAACAAATGCTGGAGAGGGTGTGGAGAAAGCGGTACTCTCTTGCACTGTTGGTGGGAATGTAAATTGATACAGCCACTATGGAGAACAGTATGGAGGTTCCTTAAAAACCTAAAAATAGAACTACCATATGACCCAGCAATCCCACTACTGGGCATATACCCTGAGAAAACCACAATTCAAAAAGAGTCACGTACCACATGTTCACTTCAGCACTATTTACAGTAGCCATGACATGGAAGCAACCTAAGTGTCCATCAACAGATGAATGGATAAAGAAGACGTGGCCCATATATACAATGGAATATTACTCAGCCATAAAAAGAAAAAAGTTGAGTTTTTTGTAGTGAGGTGGATGGACATAGAGTCTGTCATAGTGTGAAGTAAGTTAGAAAGAGAAAAACAAATACCATATGCTAACACATATTATATGGAATCTAAAAAAAGAAAAAAAATGATTCTGACAAACCTAGGGGCAGGACAGGAATAAAAGATGCAGACGTAGAGAATGGATTTGAGGACACAGGGAAGGGGTGGGGTAAGCTGGGACGAAGTGAGAGAATGGCATTGACACGTGTACACTACCAAATGTAAAATAGATAGCTAGTAGGAAGCAGCCACATAGCACAGGGAGACCAGCTTGGTGCTTTGTGACCGTCTAGAGAGGTGGGATAGGAAGGGCAGGAGGCAGACGGAAGAGGGAGGGCATATGGGGATATATTTTTAAGTATAGCTGATTCACTTTGTTATACAGCAGAAACGAACACAACAATGTATACAATTATACTCCAATAAAGATGTTAAAAATGTAAATAAAAAAATAAAATTCATAAAGATAACTTCCACGGTAATAGACACAGACCTGAAAATGCTAGACACACCTCTCCTAGGCTTCATTCAGCCCGGGCATCTGTTCTTTATGAAAACATCTTCCACTTGTAATCGGGCTCACAATGTACAGTTATTAAGTACTTTTCCTCCACAGATTTCACGAGTTGTAAAAAATAGTTCCTTTTTTTCATGTATGTGTATTATTTACAGAAAACCAAGTTTCTATATGTACTACAGTGAAATTCTCACTTGTGATAGGTGTTCAATAAATCTAGAATAAATATTTTCATGAATTAATACATTAGTGAACTAGAACTAGTACCTATGAACCCACAAATAGGCCACAACACTTTTTCTGATAGATATTTAAGCCACTAGTTTTTCCCAGCCCATAAGATAAAGAATGCTGCCTTCAGGGAACTGTCTCTCCTGGCTACCACCAAAATGTTACCAAGAATTAAGGACATAATGACTTTGCTTCACAACATGCTTGAGTCTTCATGCCTTAATAACAGTAGAAAAATATTAGTGGGAAATCACAGGGGAAAATCACAAATTGGGGAAAACTTGTATCACAGCAGAAAAGATAAAAAGACAAGTTACATTAATGGTAATTCAGGTAGAGGCAGTCAATAGGGCAAAGCAGCACTAGTCCTTCTAGAACCTTCACTATGTTTCTCCAGCACTATGCTTTTTAAATGTCAAATACAATGTTACAGTGACAGTTGTCAGCAGAGAGGGATTACAGACCTGCAAAACCACTCACTGCATTTCAATGATAGCCCTCTTCCCTCAGGGAAAAGTCTAAGTAAACAACAAACAGATAACATTTACCTGACATTTTCTTTCTTCACCTTGATTGGTAATTCACCAATAATTCATGTTCCCTTGGGCACACCTCTTGGGATCAACATAATCCTCAGACATCTTTAGAGAAAGAGAAACAAAATGGACAATTTCGTTTCTCTCTCTAACCTTCACTCAGATTCTGTTCACTAATTGACCTCACTCTTACCTGGGAATAAGAAGACTAAACATGTCAGGAAAGCACAGGCGACCACAAGCAGACTGGCAGAGTCTCAGAGTCCATGAGAGCCTGCTGACAATCTGACATGATTGTCCTGACTCACTATTGCCAATTCTATCTGATGGGAACAAGTGACCTATGTCTTATCTATACAGAAAATCACGTCACTGTCACTTTTTCTTAGAGCTCTGAACATGTGAGAATCTTTCAGCATCCATCTTAATTATTCCCCAAAGTATGGCAACTTGGTTGCTGAAAAAAGCTGAGAAGCTCTGATGGAAACCACTTGACTCAGGATAAAAACATTGTATTTGTTGTCTCTGCCTGCCCCTGCCCAAGATCTTTAAACCAAGCCTACCTATTCACTAAACTCACAGTGTAGCTGAGTCCTGTTCTCAGGGAGAGTCTTGGACTGTGTACCTTCATTTCTGACATTGTTCTGACTCTGAACTCCATTCCGTGTCCTACCCTTCAAAGTTGTGATTGCTTTGTCTCCCATATCTGACACCTTACTCATTAGCTGACTAAGGGCTGACATTGACTTCCTTGCTATTGACCCATTGTCTCTTTAATAATTTGAAACCCAGTCTCTTTCTAGTTCTTTCTGCAAGTGGCATTTTTAGATAAGAATCCACCAAACCAAGTTGATTTTATACCAAACTTTCCTACATATATATATGTACTATGTTTCTGGTTGTATCAAGAGTGAGACAGTTGGTTGCAGCCTTCCCTAGAAGGCAGTAAGAGGATAATACTGTCTATAGAAAATGTTTCAAACACTAATAAAACTGACTATAACTTATTCTCCTTTTTATCTGTATCATGCACCAGCAATTCCAAGCAATGTCAGTTATAAATATTCCTAACTTCCAAGATGAACTGCTCCCACTGTTCTCTCCCCATCTTGGTATACATATATCCATTGCTCTCTTCTGTCCTGTTGATAAATTTGTATATCAGTAAACACATATGAACAAATATACCACATGGTTTGAATTCTAAAATGTCTAATAAGCACAATGTCTGATAGGACACATTTCTCTTCCTTGTTTTTCTTAAATAAATCTTGTTCTTGACCTTTACTTCATCCATATTGATTTTGACATCAGTTTGTCTAATTCTACAAAAACAAAACCTGTTGATGTTTTAATTGCACTGCATTGAACTTATAGATCGGTTTTGGGAGAATTGCCATCTTTTGACATACAGAGTATTCTCAATCATGGGTATTATTCACCTTTTCATTTTGTCTGTCTTCTTTAATACTCTCAGTACTATTTTATAATTTTCTCCAAAATAGATTAGTGTGCCCTTGTTAGATGAATTCCTGAATACTATGGCTTTTTTGCTGTTATATATGATGGGATTTTTTCCAGTTATAAATTGGTTATTTCTGGTGTGTAAGACTGTCACTGATTTTTGTATAATGAGCTTATACCAGGAACAATGCTGAACTCTCTATTTCTAAAGTTTGTCTATAGATTTCACTACATCTCTTCCTTTCAGTTCTGTATTTCAATTTTTCTTGTCTAACTGCAATAACTAGTTCCTCCATTACCATGCATAGTTGTAGTAATAGCAGGCCACTTTCTAATTTTATTAAAGAGAATGCTCCTTTTATCTCATCATTGAATACAATTATTGCTATGAGCTATAATAGATATCCTAAAAAGGTAAAGATTTTTCCTTCTTATCCTAGTTTAAGAGTATTTAATCATTAATGTATGTTGAATTGATTAGTATTTTACCTATGTATTAAGATAAGAGGATTTTAAAATAGGAAATTAAAATAACAGATTTTTAAATATTCAACTATTTCTTGCATCCCTTGTACAAACCCAGTATAATAATGACATATTTTCATATATTTTTTGCTGAATGTTTTTTAGGATTATGTATCTATGTTTCTTAAGTGAAATCGATTCTGTGTTTTTCCTACTTGCACTCTAATTGTTTGGTTTTGCTTTGATGGTCTCATGAACCTGTTAAAATATGAGGAGTGTTCTCACTCTTTCTATTCTCTGGAAATATTTTTATAACATTGTGATTAATTATTCCTTAAAAAATTACTAGAAAACTTCTGTATCCATGTGTAATTTTAAAGTACACTTTTAAAATCTCCCAATGTATGCTTTTGTGTTATCCTTTTTATTATTGATTTATAATTTAATTGCTTTTAAATCAGAAAGTAAAGAATTAAAACAGTAGTTTTTAAATATTTGTTGAACTTTGCTTTATGGCATAGAACATGGATGGCATACTTATGTAATTTTGCATTAAATCTGAGAAAAGTGTGTAAAATGTCCTTGGGTGAAATGTTCTATGTATGTTTTTTGATTGAGTTATTTTGTCTGAATCTTTCTTATTCTTACTAATGATTTTATCTACTTGATCTATCAGTTGTTGAGAAAGGTATCTTGAAATCTCCCATTAGGGTGATAGATTTGTCATTTTCTCTGTGTATATCTGTCAAGCTGTTGTTTCTATAGTTTGAAATTATATTATTTTGTGTGTATAATTTAAACATAAATTATATGTTTACTATAATACATATGTTTATAGTACATATGTTTAGCTATATAAACATAGCTTCATGGTAATACAATACTTAGGAATTAATTTTGCCTTAAAGGGTATTTTCTAGATATTAATTAAGCTATACCATTTTACTTTTGGTTAGCGTGTTTTAAAGTATTATGATTCTGCTGCCTATCTAGGCTCATAGGTGAAGCAGGTCAACCCAATAAAACATATAATTATGGTTCTAGAAAGACAATAAAACTTTCTGAACCCCAGTTGCCTCACTTAAGTGTGTGATTATGATGATCACTAATTCTATGGTTTTTGACTTTTTCTACCTAGATTTGTACTATGTCAAAGTTCTCCATTTACTTTAACTTGCATTAAGCCAACTTATGAAATAATGTGCATGTCCAGATATTCCAGGTAATCCTATCACCTGAATTGGAGAGATCAGAAGTCCATGATATTCTTCGGGAATTACAAAAAAAAAAAAAACAGTTATTTTTACAAGTGTGGCTTTCATCGTTGTCACATAAACAAAATATCCAAGTTGAAATTTGTCCTGGATTTTGATCTGTTCTGCAAAATCTTTGGATCGTATAATAGCTAAGCAGAAACAGAAAAAAGAAAGTTCAATCTGCAGGAAACAAGGGCAAAGATGATGTCTTTATCTCAGCAGGAGAAGGCAATGTACAATAATCTATACACCATTACCAGTCTTCTGGCCAAATACATTTCATTCAAAGGCTGCTGACCAGCAAGCTTATCATCAAATATGACAGAATTCAATAAATAAATATTAGTGTTCTTATGTCTAGCACAAAGAGTAGTAGAAATATAAAGGCAGAAAATATACTAGAAGTCATCAATTCCAGATTTCTCATTTTAGAAACAGAAAATTAGAACCCAAAGAAAGAGTGATTTACCATATTATTTGTTTTTAACATAGTATGCTTCTGATAAACATGCACTGATCCTTAATTTCCTTTGCCTAGAGCCTGTCATGATGGCTTACCTTAAGCCTATGGAGATGTGTAACTCCCTTTCACTACTTTAGCCAAATTGTATATTTTGCATTTTAAGAACTTATTTTTGTTCCCTCTTCACAATTTTTACTATTATATACTTTCATACATTTTAAGAAAGATCCAAAAATTATATTGAGACATTGGGAATACTCTGACTCAAAGATTTTAAAAATCATTTTCTATATCAACTTGGAAATGTTTTTTCTTAATTCAATGGCATTTCTCTCTGAGTCTGACAAATGTTGAGTTTTTGCTCATTATCACTGGCATGAATGATTATGACCTAAGACTTTTCATGTTGTAAATTTATCTATGTTGAACCTACTCTCATTGGATTGCCTAAATACCTCTTCAAGATCTTGTGGGTTCAAGGATTTGAGGGGTACATATTATTGGTATTGAGTTATATGGCTTTCTCTAATTATTCCTAATAGTTTAAAATATGAATGGAATCAAACAAAAACTAGATATTTTCTTTTAATTCACAATAAACTCACTTCATAAAAGACAACAGTTACCAAAATACCAACTTCTGGAAGCTTCCTCAGATAACTTTATTTCTTGTAGTGCACAGTACTTTAGAGATAAAGTATTCTTTTCAGAATTTGTTTCAGAGATAAAAGTATTCAGTTCAAGATTGTCTAGGCCAATAGTTCAGAAAGTGTCGTCCCAAGACCAGCATCAACAGCATCACCTGAGAGTTTGTTCGAAAAGCAAATTCTTAGCAGCCCCAGACTACCAACTCAATCAGAAATTCCATGGGGGTGGTAAGTGGATCCATTAACCTATGTTTTAACATTCTCCCAGGTGATTCTTATGTACTCAGGTTTGAGAACCATTAGTCTAGGCCAGCCTCCACACTCTCCATCTGCTTTTTTAATGAGGAGAAATGAAGTACAAAGAGGTATTACAATCCCTTTGTGTTGAATATTCTGATTTCTTGGCTTCCCTCAGGTTGCACAAATACTCACTAACAGACCCAGGCTGAGGACACATATCTCTTCACTCATATATAACAGAGGTTTAGGATGACAGGAAAGTGAGAGATTAAAAAAAA
Source organism: Delphinus delphis (assembly GCF_949987515.2). NCBI lineage: Eukaryota > Metazoa > Chordata > Mammalia > Artiodactyla > Delphinidae > Delphinus > Delphinus delphis. The sequence continues at coordinate 42,982,686 of NC_082690.1, read as the reverse complement.
CTTGAGATCAATGGATTCAATGGGTTTTATGTTCCTGTGTACTTGTGTTTAATGGTTATTATAATTGTTCAAAGTCTATCTTTTCTACTGAATTTGAATCTACATAATGTGATAGACCATAATTATTTTGATCATCATTAATTCTCCAATATTTTTACAGTAATCTGTAACATAATAGCTGCTTAATAAATATCTATTGATTATAATAATGATTGAATATATAAACAAAAAAACAGTTTCTATAATTTCAGAGACCCATAGTAATTCATAGTTTCAATCACATCCTTTTTCTAATATGTGAACTCTTAATAAAAGCTTATATAGTCTTCTGATCCTTATATGTACATAAATTAACAGGCTTGGAAGTAGTCACTGGAAGGTGGGAAGAATGATTTATAATACTTAGAAGTATGTTCTAAAGTTCCAAAATAGAAAATTTGAATTACCTCTAACAGAGACCCCTGGAACAAAAGAAGAATATTACAGTTGTACAAACAAACAAAAGAACAATTCAGAAGACAGGATAACCAAATTTCAATTTGTAAGTACAGATGCCTTATAATTAACTTTGACATTTCCAAAAATATATCTTCTCTTCAAGAGACAAATCAACTATAGTTCATCTTGACACTAATATGAATGTATATATACATATATCCATTATATGTCAATTTATCTTTCATTGGGTTAATTGAAAACTGTATTCTAGGGAGACCTTCAAGATGGCAGAGGACTAAGATGTGGAGATCACCTTCCTCCCCACAAATACATCAAAAACACATCTACAGATGGAACAACTCCTACAGAACACCTACTGAACAGTGGCAGAAAACCTCAGACTTCCCAAAAGGCAAGAAAATACCCTTGGTAGGGAAGAGAAAAAAGAAAAAACAGAGACAAAAGAATAGGGATGGGACCTGTACCTTTGGGAGGGAGCGGTGAAGGAGGAAAAGTTTCCACACACTAGGAAGACCCTTCAATGGTGGAGAAGGGGGTTGGCGGGGAAGCTTTGGAGCCAGGGAGGAGACTGCAGCAACAGAAGTGCACAGGGCAAAGCAGAGAGATTCCTGCACAGAGAATCAGTGCCAAATAGTACTCACCAGCCTGAGAGGCTTGTATGTTAACCCACCAAGGCAGGTGGGGGCTGGGAGCTGAGGCTCAGGCTTCAGAGGTCAGATCCCAGGGAGAGGACTGAGGTTGTCTGCCTGAAAACAGCCTGAAGGGGGCTAGTGTGCCACAGCTACACAGGAGTGAGTCAGAGAAAAACTCTGGACCTGCAAAAGAGACAAGAGACCATTGTTTCAGGGTGCATGAAAAGAGGGCATTCCTTCCTGTCTGCCCACAGAAGGCAGAGCACTGCCTAAATGAGCTCCAGACATGGGCATGAGCTGCAGCTATCAGCTCAGACCAAAGAGACAGGCGTGAAACGCTAATGATGCTGCTCTTGCAGCCACCAGTAATCCTGTGTTCAATCATGTCACTACTCACCCCCTGACCCCTGGAGCCTGTGCAGCCCACCACTGCCAGGGTCCCGTGATCCAGGAACAAGTTCCCCAGGAGAGCACACGGTGTGCTTCAGGCTGTTGCAACATCACACCAGCCTCTGCCATCACAGGCTCACCCCACATTCCAGTTATAAATACTGTACCCCTCCCACCCTGTGGCCTGAATGAGCAAGAGCCCCCTAAACAGCTGCTGCTTTAACCCCATCCTGCCTGGGCGGGAACAGAGGCCTGAGGGTGACCTACAAGAGAGGTGGGGCCAGAACGAAAGCTGAACCCCGGGAGCTGTGCAAACAAAGAAGACAAAGGGAAATCTCTCCCAGCAGCCTCAGGAGCAGTGGAATAAATCCCCACAATCAACTTGATGTACCCTGCATCAGTGGAACACCTGAATAGACAATGAATCATCCCAAATTGAGGAGGTGGACTTTGGGAGCAACTGTAGACTAGGGGTTTGCTGTCTGCAACTGATTTGTTTCTGATTTTTATGTTTACCTTAGTATAGTTTTTACCACTTGTTATCATTGGTGGATTTGTTTACTGGTTTAGTTGCTTTCTTCTTTTTTTTAATGTTTTTATTTTTTTATATTTTAATAATTTTTATTGTTTTATTTCTTTTTTTCTTCTACTTTATCTCCCTTTTGTTCAAATCCGTGTGACTGACAGGGCCTTGGTGCTCTGGTATGGTGTCAGGACTGAGCCTCTGAGGTGGGAGAGCTGAGTTCAGGACAGTGTTAACCAGAGATCTCCTTGCCCCATGTAATATCAATTGGCAAGAACTCTCCCAGAGATCGCCGTCTCAAAGCTAAGACCAGCTCCACCCAATGGCCAGCAAGCTGTAGTGCTGGATATCCCATGACAAACAACTAGCAAGACACAGCCCAATCCATTAGCAGAGACGCTGCCTATACTCATATAAAACTCATAGACACCCCAAAAAGCACTACCAGATGAGGCCCTGCCCACAAGAAAGACAAGATTAAGCCCCACCAACAAGAACACAGGCACCAGCCCCCTCCACCAGGAAGACTACACAAGCCACTGAACCAACTTCACCCACTGGGGGCAGACACCAAAAACAATGGGAACTGCAAACCTGCAGACTGCAAAAAGAAGCCCCAAACACAGTAAGTTAAACAAAATGGGAAGACAGAGAAATATGCAGCAGATGAAGGAGCAGGTAAAAACCCACCAGACCAAACAAATGGAGAGGAAATAGGCAGTCTACCTGTAAAAGAATTCAGAATAATGATAGTAAAGATGATCCAAAATCTTGGAAATGCAATGGAGAAAAACAAGAAACATTTAACAAGGACCTAGAAGAACTAAAACACAAACAAACAATGATGAACAATGCAATAAATGAAATTAAAAATTCTCTAGAAATAATCAATAGCAGAATAAGGCAGAAGAATGGATAAGTGACCTGGAATATAAAATAGTGGAAATATCTATCACAGAGCAGAATAAAGAAAAAATAATGAAAAGAATAGAGGATGGTCTCAGAGACCTCTGGAACAACATTAAATGTACCAACACAGAAGAAGAAGAGAAAAAGAAAGAGTATGAGAAAATATTTGAAGAGATTATAGTTGAAAACTTCCCTAATATGGGAAAGGAAAGAGTCAATCAAATCCAGGAACCACAGAGAGTCCCATGCAGGATAAATCCAAGGAGAAACATGCCAACACACATATTAATCAAACTATCAAAAATTAAATACAAAGAAAAAATATTAAAAACAAAAAGGGAAAAGCAACAAATAACATACAAGGGAATCCCTATAATGTTAACAGCTGATCTTTTAGCAGAAACTCTGCAAACCAGAAGGGAGTGGCAAGACATATTTAAAGTGATGAAAGGGAAGAACATATAACCAAGATTACTCTACCCAGAGAGGACTCATCCAGATTCCACAGAGAAACTAAGACATTTACAAACAAGCAAAAGCTAAGAGAATTCAGCACCATCAAACCAGATTTACAACAAATGCTAAAGGAACTATTATAGGCAGGAAAAACAAGAAAACGAAAAGACTTACAATAACAAACACAAAACAGTTAAGAAAATGATAATAGGAACATACATATCGATAATTACCTTAAATGTAAACAGATTAAATGCTCCAACCAAAAGACACAAACTGGCTGAATGGATACAAAAACAAAACCTGTATATATGCTGTCTACAAGAGACCCACTTCAGACCTAGGGACACATACAGACTGAAAGTGAGGGGATGGAAAAGATATTCCATGCAAATGGAAATCAAAAGAAAGCTAGAGTAGCAATTCTCATATCAGACAAAAAACACTTTAAAATAAAGAATGTTACAAGAGACAAAGAAGGACACTACATAATGACCAATGGATCAATCCAAGAAGAAGATATAACAATTGTAAATATTTATGCACTTAAACATAGGAGCACATCAGTACAGAAGGCAAATGCTAAGAGCCATAAAAGAGGAAAGAGACAGTAACACCCCACTCTCACCAATGGACAGATCAACCAAAATGAAAATAAATAAGGAAACACAAGCTTTTAATGACACATTAGACAAAATTGACTTGATATTTATAGGACATTCCATCCAAAATAAACAGAATACACTGTCTTCTTAGGTGCTCATGGAACATCCTCCAGGATAGATCATACCTTGAGTCACAAATCAAGCCTTGGTAAATTTAAGAACATTGAGATCAAATCAAGTGTCTTTTCCGACCACAATGCTACAAGACTAGATATCAGTTACAGGAAAAAAAGTGTAAAAAATACAAACACATGGAGACTAAACAATATGCTACTAAATAACCAAGAGATCACTGAAGAAATCAAAGAGGAAATCAAAAACCACCTAGAAACAAATGACAATGAAAACACAATAACACAAAATCTATGGGATGCAGCAAAAGCAATTCTAAGAGGGAAGTTTATAGCAATACACTTCTACTTCAAGAAACAAGAATCATCTCAAATAAACAACCTAACCTTGCACCTAAAACAAATAGAGAAAGAACAAAAAAATAACCCAAAGTTAGCAGAAGGATAAAAACCATAAAAATCAGATAAGTAATAAATGAAAAAGAAATGAAGGAAACAATAGCAAAGATCAATAAAACTAAAACTGGGTTCTTTGAGAAAATAAGCAAAATTGATAAACCATGAGCCAGACTCATCAAGAAAAAGAGGGAGAAGACTCAGATCAACAGAATTAAAAATGAAAAAGGAGAAGTAACAACTGACACTGCAGAAATAAAAAGGATCATGAGAGATTACTACAAGCAACTAAATGCCAATAAATGGACACCCTGAAAGAAATGGACAAATTCTTAGAAAAACACAACCTTCTGAGACTGAACCTGGAAGAAGTAGAAAATATAAACAGACCAATCACAAGCACTGAAATTAAAACTGTTTTTAATAATCTTCCAACAAACAAAAGCCCAGGACCAGATGGCTTTACAAGTGAACACTATCAAACATTTAGAGAAGAGCTAACACCTATCTTTCTCAAACTCTTCTAAAATATAGCAGAGGAAGGAACACTCTCAAACTCATTCTATGTGGCCATCATCACCCTGATATCAAAACCAGACAAAGATATCACAAAAAAATAAAACTACCAGCCAATATCACTAATGAACATAGATGCAAAAATTCTCAACAAAATACTAACAAATAGAATCTAACAGCACATTAAACGGATCATACACCATGATCAAGTGGGGTTTATCCCAGGAATGCAAGGATTCTTCAGTATATGCAAATCAATCAATGTGATACACAATATTCAGAAACTGAAGGATAAAACCCATATTTTTTCAATATATGCAGAAAATGCTTTTGACAAAATTCAACAAGCATTTATGATAAGAACTCTCCAGAGAATACACATAGAGGGAACCTACCTCAACATAATAAAGGCCATATATAACAAACCCACAGCCAACACCATTCTCAATGGTTAAAAACTAAAACCATTTCCTCTAAGATCAGGAAAAAGACAAGGTTGCCCCCTCTCACTGCTATTACTCAGCATAGTTTTGGAAGTTTCAGCCACAGCAATCAGAAAAGAAAAAGAAATAAAATGAATGCAAATGGAAAAGAAGAAGAAAAACTGTCGCTGTTTGCAGATGTGATGATACTATACAGAGAGAATCCTAAAGATCCTTGCAGAAAATACTAGAGCTAATTAATGAATTTGGTAAAGTAGCAGGATACAATATTAATGAACTTCTCTTGCATTCCTATACACTAATGATGAAAAATCTGAAAGAGAATTAAAGAAACACTCCCATTTACCACTGCAACAAAAAGAAAAAAATACCTAGGAATAACCCTACCTAGGAGGCGAAAGACCTGTATGCAGAAAATTATGACACTGATGAAAGAAATAAAAGATGATACAAACAGATGTAGAGATACACTATGTTCATTAATTGGAAGAATCACATTTTCAATTGTGAAAATGACTATACTACCCAAAGCAATCTACAGATTCAATGCAATCCCTATCAATTACCAATGACATTTTTCACAGAACTAGAACAAAATATTTCACAATTTGTATGGAAACACAAAAGACCCCGAATAGCCAAAGCAATCTTGAGAAAAAAACAGCTAGAGGAATCAGGCTCCCTGGCTTCAGACTATACTACAAAGCTATAATAATCAAGGCAGTATGGTACTGGTGCAAAAACAGAAATATAGATCAATGGAACAGGATAGAAAACCCAGATATAAACCCAAGTAAATATGGTCACCTTATCTTTGATAAATGAGGCAAGAATATTCAATGGAGAAAAGACAGCCTCTTCAATAAGTGGTGCTGGGAAAACTAGACAGCTACATGTAAAAGATTGAAATTAGAACACTCCCTAACACCATACACAAAAATAAACTGAAAATGGATTAAAGACCTAAATGTAAGGCCAGATATTATCAAACTCTTAGAGGAAAACATAGGCAGAACACTGTCTGACATAAATCACAGCAAGATCCTTTTTGACCCACCTACGAGAGAAATGGGAATAAAAACAAACAAATGGGACCTAATGAAACTTCAAAGCTTTTGCACAGCAAAGGAAACCATAAACAAGATGAAAAGATAACCCTCAGAATGGGAGAAAATATTTGCAAATGAAGCAACTCACAAAGGATTAATCTCCAAAACATACAAGCAACTCATGCAGCTCAATATCAAAAAAAACAAACAACCCAATCCAAAAAATGGGCAGAAGACTTAAATAGGCATTTCTCCAAAGAAGATATACAGATAGCCAACATACACATGAAGGGATGCACAACATCACTAATCATTAGAGAAATGCAAATCAAAACAAAATGAGATATCACCTCACACCAGTCAGAATGGTCATTATCAAAAAATCTACAAACTATAAATGCTGGAGGGGATGTGGAGAAAATGGAACCTCGTGCCTGTTGGTGGGAAAGTAAATTGATACAGCTACCTTAGAGAACAGTATGGAGGTTCCTTAAAAAACTAAAAATAAAACTACCATATGACCCAGCAATCTCACTACTGGGCATATACCCTGAGAAAACCATAATTCAAAAAGAGTCATTTATCACAATATTCATTGCAGCACTATTGACAATAGCCAGGACATGGAAGCAACCTAAGTGTCCATCAACAGATAAATGGATAAAGAAGATGTGGAACATATATATTCAATGGAATATTACTCAGCCATAAAAAGAAATGAAATTGAGTTATTTGTAGTGAGGTGGATAGACTTAGAGTCTGTCATACAGAGTGAAGTAAGTCAGAAAGAGAAAAACAAATACCGTATGCTAACACATATATATGGAATCTAAAAAACAAACAAACAAACAAACAAAAAAACATACCTGTGACGAACCTAGCATCAGGACAGGAATAAAGACATAGAGAATGGACTTGAGGACATGCGGGGGGGAAGGGTAAGCTGGGACAAAGTGAGAGAGTAGCATTGACATATATACACTATCAAATGTAAAATAGATAGCTAGTGGGAAGCAACTGTATTGCACAGGGAGTAGCTCAGTGCTTTGTGACCATCTAGAGGGGTGGGATAGGGAGGGTGGGAGGGAGATGAAAGAAGTAGGGGATATGGGAATATATGTATACATATATCTGATTCACTTTGTTATACAACAGAAACTAATACAACTTTGTAAAGCAATTATACTCTAATAAGGATTTTTTTAACTGTAAAATAAGAGAATATCTGAAACTTTACAGGTATGCCTAAAATAAGCCTTTGTTTCTATGAAGATATACAGGAAATGATTCTAATGAAAAACCAAGAACTGGAGTTTAGACAGGAGCAAAAACCAAAAACTTAAGTAAGGCTGTATCACCTTATAATTTAGTATGAGGTCTCTGGAGCCAGATACCTGCCACCTTTTTCTGCTCTTCAAAATGCTGAATAATAATAGTACCTTCTTTGTAAGGATAAGAGGATTCAGTGCATTAATATACATAAAGTACTTAGAAATAAATGTTAGATATTATTATAGAGAATAGAGCAGTAATTTAGGACCTAAACCAAGTTCTACATATTCTTGAAAAACATGTTTTCAATATTAAAAATAATCTGGCGACAAAGAAGTCCTTTCAAGTAACTAGATTTAGTTTGCAAATATGCATAACCCTCTAGTCTCTCCTCTGATCTTCCCACCACAACTCACAAGATCCACATCAACCAAGTGGCCTTTTGTGGGAAAGTACTTTGAAAGTAGCAAAACACTACAGATATGAAAGGTAATGACAACAATAACAACCCAAATTGCTTTGCATAGCTGTCCATTCCTCTCTGGCCTCTTCCCTTGCTACTCTCCCTATGCCTCACTAGACATCACGCTTCCATTGGGTCCCGTGAACATTTTACTCTTCCCCATGCTTGGAAAGCTGCTTCCCAGTCACTGTCTTTATCACCAGTTGTTTATCCTTCAGGCTCTGCTTAAACACGATATACTCAGAGAAGCTTTCTTTCAGTCGGGGAGAGGTCCCTTGTTATATGCGTTCATATTTACTATATGTACACTATATTTAGAATGAGTTATATGTGTAATGCCTTTCTACTCTGCCAGACCTCAAGCACCTCAAAAGTGAGGTCTGTGTTCACTTTGTCCTGCACATAGCAGGAACTAAAGAAAAAAATATTTGACTGAATGGGTGAATGAGCCATCCATATAATCTGGTAACGAATAAAGTAAAATAAGATGTTAAGGAAGAAAGCTAGAATCCCCAAGCTTTCCAACAAAATCCTTTTATTTTTATGGACCTTAAAATAAAATCCCTAGTGGGTTTTGTGGGAAAAGAAAATGTTTTGGAAGTTAGCCCATAGTAAATAGCTGAAAAAGGAGACTGATGCTGGATTTTTCCATAAACATACTGAAAAATTAAGCTGCTTCTGTGTACATATTTCTAATTTTGTGTAAACACACAATGAGGATGTTTTCCTTTCTTGTATCTTAGGATGACTCTAAGTATTGTTTTTAAAGACAGTAATCATTTGATTACTAAATTAATTTTAGATTCTAAAACTAACCCCCTGGTCCTCATTCTCATCAAACCTGAGTAGCAGTCTTTGCAACTATGCCAGACTCACCATACTCAGCAGATGCAGCAGCAACTGCCAGAGAATAAAGTCAGGATCCAGGTAACTTCTTTTGGTTTCTTTGTAGCCCAATGATAAAGTTGTAAATTTGGATGTTGTCCAAATTCAGAAGAAATAAAGATTGTTTATTTGAAATACTGCCTTGAGCCCAAATAGTGTCTTGAAAGAGAAACAACACCATTTATCTAAGAGAGGACAGAAGGTACATTTTATCCTCAGCAAACCTTACAATAACAAGATGCAACCTGGGGAAAGATGAAAGTTGATGTACCTGGAGGGGAGTAATCTAAAACAGAGCTAGTCAATTGCTGTAAAGAAACTTGCAAACAGTATCAGGGAATAAAACCTGGGGTAAGTAATGGGGAACAAATAGCAATAAGACAGTGCAGAGTCTGCAGAAAGTCAATCAGGAGAAAAGGCTGAGCTGCAAGGAAGTGAGAGGTCTCAGAGTTGGGCTCTGCGGCCACTCCTCTCCTCCACAATGGCCATGGATCAACCAGCACCTCTTTTTCTTGCTCTCTCCTTTGTATCTCCATTTCATAAAGCATCCTGCACCTCTTCAGTGTCTACACCCCCGCCCCATAGATGGGGAAAGTTACAGACAGCAAAGAGATACAAATACGATGCAAGAGAGGAAGGTGGGGACGAATGGAAGCAGGATGAGTGAAGGAAAAAATTCATTGGTCTTTTATATATCATTTAGTCCTCATCATAATCTTAGGACGTTTTGTGATTGTTTTCACTTTACAGATGGGCACATTGGCATTCAGAGAGGTTAAATAACTTGCCCAGGTTCTCACAGCTAGTAAATTTCAACACCATAATTCCAGCCTGAAGTCCATTCATTGTTCATCATCTAATTTGGCTTCTTTTTACCCTCTCTTGATTGGGCCTTTTTCCCTTTTAAATGTGCAAATATATCTTCAAAAGACTCCCAGATACCTTTTTTTTTTTTTTTTTTTTTTTTGCGGTATGCAGGCCTCTCACTGTTGTGGCCTCTCCCATTGCGGAGCACAGGCTCCGGACATGCAGGATCAGCGGCCATGGCTCACGGGCCCAGATGCTCCACGGTATGTGGGATCTTCCTGGACCGGGGCACAAACCCGTGTCCCCTGCATTGGCAGGCGGACTCTCAACCACTGCGCCACCAGGGAAGCCCCCAGATACCTTTTGAATTGCAGACCTCAAGCCCTTCCTCAACTTCCTCTTTCTCCTTAATCTAACCCCTTAAGCCTCCACTCTTAGAGTTTGCACACTCCATCTAAAAAGTATCCTAAACCATTCCAGTGTCCTATCATCTATTTGGAACATCACCATCTCCTGAGGCACAGACTTCTGTAGAATTGTGTTTCAGGACACTCATCTGCTTAAGGAAGCCCACTCCATCTCAACTCAGGCATGCAGTCACTAACACAGCTCACTCCCGGTTTCTGTAACCATTTATCCTGCTCATGATCTCTCCTTGAGGGCAAGAACTGAAATTACAACTTTGGTTCAGGAGTCAGTATAGTTTTTCTGTGAAGGACCAGATAATAAATAATTTTAGCTTTGAACTCCATACATTCTCTGTTCTATCTACTGAACTCTGTTTTTGTCAGAACAACCATTGATAATACATAAATGATAATGCTACTGTATCTAGAGGGTCGGATAGCAGCATTTAGAGTATGCTGTTTTTAGCTGTTTAAGAGGTAGAGGCCAAAAAAAAAAAAAAAGCCAATGTAGTAAAACAGGAAGTTCAAACTTTCTGAGATGACAGAGAACAGTGAATGTGCATTTGTGGGTATAAGGGTATGCCTGTATGTGACTAGGAGAGTCTCATCAAACAAGATTTAAATTCTAATAACTTCTAATTTTAAATCATAAATCTTTTAAAGTATAAATCATCTCATGTCACATTAATGTTTCCCATTTTTTATAATAGCCTAAAAATAACCCCAGGAGAGGACTGGGGATGGCGGAGTAAACACAGCCTGAAGGGTGCAAGTAGGCCAGAGCTAGCCAGGAGGGAGTCCAGGAAAAAGTCTGGACCTGCCTAAGAGGCAAGAGACCATTGGCTGTGGGTGTGCAAGGAGAGGGGATTCAGAGCACCGCCTAAACAAGCTCCAGAGACAAGCGTGAGCTGCGGCTATCAGTGCAAACACCAGAGCCGGGCATGAAACTTTAAGGCTGCTGCTCAGCCACCAAGAAGCCTGTGTGCGAGCACAGGTCACTATGTACACCTCCCCTCCCAGGAGTCTCTGTAGCCCGCCACTGCCAGCGTCCCGTGATCCAGAGACAACTTCCCCAGGAGAACACAGGGTGCAACTGAGGCTGATGCAAAGTCATGCTGGCCTCTGCCGGGGCAGGCTCGCCCCACTTTCCGTACCCCTCCCTCCCCCGGCCTGACTGAGCCAGAGCCCCCTAGTCAGCAGGTACTTTAACCTCATGCTCTCTGGGTGGGGAACAGATGCCCTCAGGTGACCTACACGCAGAAGCAGGCCCAAATCCAAAGCTGAACCCCAGGAGCTGTGGGAAAAAAAAAGAGAAAGGGAAATTTCTCCCAGCAGCCTCAAGAGCAGCAGATTAAATGTCCACCATCAACTTGATGTACCCTGCAACTCTGGGATACCTGAACAGACAATGAAGTGGTAGACTTTGGGAGCAAATCTAGACTTGGGGTTTGTTTTCTGCATTTAATTTGTTTCTGGTTTTATGTTTATCTTAGTTTAGTATGTATAGCTTATTATCATTGGTAGATTTGTTTACTGATTTGGTTGCTGTCTTACTTTTTAAAATATATATATATATTTTTTTCCTTTTTCTCATTTTGTGAGTGTGTATGTGTATGCCTCTGTGTGATTTTTGTCTGTATACCTTTGCTTTTGCCATTTGTCTGAGAGTTCTGTCAGGTTTTTTTTTTTTGCTTTGTATTGTTTTGAATAGATTTTAGTACTTGATATCATTGGTGGATTTGTTTTTTGGTTTCGTTGCTTTCTTCTTTCTTTCTATCATTTTTTTATTACTTTATTTTTAATAATACTTTTTATTTTTTATTTTAATAACATTATTATTTTTTTCTTTCTTTCTTTAAATTTTTTTCTCCCTTTTCTTCTGAGCTGTGTGCCTGATAGAGTCTTGGTGCTCCAGGCAGGTGTCAGACCTGACCCTCTGAATTGATGAGCCGAGTTCACGACGCTGGTTCCCAGAAACCTCCCAGCCCCATGTAATATCAAACGGTGAAAGCCTTTCCAGAAATCTCCATCTCAATTCTAAGACCCAGCTCCACTCAATGACCAGTAAGTTATAGTGCTGGACACCCTACGCCAAACAACTGGCAAGACAGAAACACAAAACCACCAATTAGTGGAGAGTCTGCCTAAAATCATAATAAGGTCACAGACACCCCAAAACACACCACCAGACACGGTTCTGACCACCAGAAAAACAAGATCCAGACTCATCCACCAGAAAACAGGCACTAGTCCCCTCCACCAGGAAGCCTACACAACTCACTGAACCAACCTTAGCCACTGGAGGCAGACAAAAAAAACGAAAACTACGAACCTGCAGCTAGGAAAAGGAGACCCCAAGCACAGTAAGTTAAGCAAAATGAGAAGACAGAAAAATACACAGCAGATGAAGGAGCAAGGTAAAAGCCCACCAGCCAAAAGAAATGAAGAGGAAATAGGCAGTCTACCTGAAAAGGAATTCAGAGGAATGATAGTAAAGATGACCCAAACTCTTGGAAATAGAATGGAGAAAATACAAGAAATGTTTAACAAGGACCTAGTAGAACTAAAGAGCAAACAAACAATGATGAACAGCACAATAAATGAAATTAAAAATTATCTAAGAAGGAATCATTAGCAGAATAACTAAGGCAGAAGAATGTATAAGTGATATGGAAGATAAAATAGTGGAAAAAACTACCACAGAGCAGAATAAAGAAAAAATAATGAAAATAATTGAGAACTGTCTCAGAGACCTCTGGAACAACATTAAACCCACCAACATTCAAATTATAGGGGTCCCAGAAGAAGAAGAGAAAAAGAAAGGGTATGAGAAAATATTTGAAGAGATTATAGTTGAAAACTTCCCTAATATGGGAAAAGAAATAGTCAATCAAGTCCAGGAAGCGATGAGAGTCCCATGCAAGATAAATCCAAGGAGAAACACTCCCAGACACATACAAATCAAACTATCAAAAATTAAATACAAAGAAAAAATATGAAAAGCAAAAAGAGAAAAGCAAGAAATAGCATACAAGGGAATCCCCATACGGTTAACAGCTGATATTTCAGCAGAAACTCTGCATGCCAGAAGGGAGTTGCAGGAAATATTTAGTGATGAAAGGAAAAAAACTACAATCAAGATTACTCTGCCCAGCAAGGATCTCATTCAGATTCAACAGAGAAATCAAAACCTTACAGACAAGCAAAAGCTAAGAGAATTCAGCATCACCAAACCAGCTTTACAACAAATGCTAAAGGAACTTCTCTAGGCAGGAAACACCAGAGAAGGAAAAGACTTACAATAACAAATGCAAAACAATTAAGAAAATAGTTATAGGAACATACATATCAATAATTACCTTAAATGTAAATGGATTAAATGCTCCAACCAAAAGACATAGACTGGCTGAAAGTATAGAAAAACAAGACCCATATATATGCTGTCTACAAGAGACCCACTTCAGACCTATGGACTCATACAGACTTTAACTGAAGGGATGGAAAAAGATATTCCATGCAAATGGAAATCAAAAGAAAACTGGAGTAGCAATTTTCATATCAGACAAAATAGACTTTAAAGTAAAGACTATTACAAGAGACAAAGAAGGAGACTACATAATGACCAAGTGATCAATCCATGAGGAAGATATAACAATTGTAAATATTTATGCAGCCAACATAGGAGCACCTCAATGCATAAGGCAAATGCTAACAGCTATAAAAGGGTAAATTGACAGTAACACAAAAATAGTAGAGGACTTTAACACCCCAGTTTCACCAATGGACAGATCATCCAAAATGAAAATAAACAAGGAAACACAATCTTAAATGATACATTTAAAAAACTGGAGTTAATTGATATTTATAGGACACTCCATTCAAAAATAACAGAATACACTTTCTTCTCAAGTGCTCATGGAACACTCTACAGGATAGATCATACCTTGGGTCACAAGTCAAGCCTTGGTAAATTTAAGAAAATTGAAATCATATCAAGTATCTTTTCCAACCACAATGCTATGAAACTAGATTTCAATTACAGGGAAAAAAACTAGAAACAATACAAACACATGAAGGCTAAACAATATGCTACTAAATAACCAAGAGATCACTGAAGAATCAAACAGGAAATCAAAAAATACCTAGAAAAAATGACAATGAAAACACATGGAACCAAAACCTATAGGATGCAGCAGAAGCAGTTCTACGAGGGAAGTTTATAGCAATGCAATCCTACCTCAAGAAACAAGAATCATCACAAATAAACAACCTAACCTTACACCTAAAGCAACTAGAGAAAGAACAAAAAAAACCCCAAAGTTAGCAGAAGGAAAGAAATCATAAAAATCAGATCAGAAATAAAGGAAAAAGAAATGAAGGAAAAGATAGCAAAGAACAATAAAAATGAAAGCTGGTTCTTTGAGAAGATAAACAAAATTGATAAACCATTAGCCAGACTCATCAAGGAAAAAAGGGAGAACACTCAAATCAATAGAATTAGAAATGAAAAAAGATAAGTAACAACTGACACTGCAGAAATACAAAGGATCATGAGAGATTACTACAAGCAACTATATGCCAATAAAATGGACAGCCTGGAAGAAATGGACAAGTTCTTAGAAAAGCACAGTTTTCCAAGTCTGAACCAGGAAGAAATAGAAAATATAAACAGACCAACCACAAGCACTGAAACTGAAACTGTGATTGAAAATCTCGAACAAACAAAAGAACAGTACCCCAGGGCTTCACAGATGAATTCAATCAAATATTTAGAGAAGAGCTAACACCCATCCTACTCAAGCCTTCAATAAGAGGAAGCCTTCAATACGAGGAAGGCACACTCCCAAACTCATTCTGCCAGTTCATCATCACCCTGATACCAAAACCATACAAAGATATTACTAAAAAAAGAAAATTACAGACCTATATCCCTGATGAATATAGATGCAAAAATTCTCAACACAATACTGACAAATGAAATCCAACAACATTTTAAGAGGATCATACACCACGATCAAGTGGGATTTATCCCAGGGATGCAAGGATTCTTCAATACACACAAATCAAAAAATGTGATACACCATATTAACAAATTGAAGAATAAAATCCATATGTCAATAGATGCAGAAAAATCTTTTGACAAAATTCAACAATTTATGATAAAAACTCTCCAGAAAGTGGGACTAGAGAGAACCTACCTCAACATAATAAATCCCATATATGAAAAACACACAGGAAACGTCATTCTCAATGGTGAAAAACTGAAACCATTTCCTCTAAAATCAGGACAAGACAAGGGCATCCATTCTCGCCACTATTATTCAACATAGTTATTTAAGTCTTAGCCATGGCAATCAGAGAAGAAGAAGAAGAAATAAAAGGAATACAATTTGGAACAGAAGAAGTAAAACTGTCACTGTTTGCGGATGATATGATACTATACATAGAAAATCCTAAAGATGCCACTGGAAAACTACTAGAGCTAATCAATGAATTCTGTAAAGTTGCAGGATACAAAATTAATGCACAGAAATTTCTTGCATTCCTGTACACTAACAATGAAAGATAAGAAAGAGAAATTAAGGAAACAATTGCAAGGAACAGAATAAAATACCTAGGAATAAACTTTCCTAAGGAAATAAAAGACCTGTGCTCAGAAAACTATGAGACACTGATAAAAGAAATCAAAGATGACACAAACAGATGGAGCAATATACCATGTTCTTGGATTGGAAGAATCAATATTGTGAAAAATGACTGTATTACCCAAAGCATTCTACAGATTCAATGTAATCCCAATCAAATTATCAGTGGCATTTTTCATAGAACTAGAACAAAATATCTTAAAATTTGCATGGAGACACAAAAGATCCCCAATAGCCAAAGTAATCTTGAGGGAAAAATTTGGAGCTGGAGGAATCAGACTCCCTGACTTCAGGCTATACAACAAAGCTACAATAATCAAGACAATATGGTACTGGCACAAAAACAGATATATAGATCAATGGAACAGGATAGAAAGCCCACAGATAAACCCATGCACCTATTGTCACCCAATCTATGACAAAGGAGGCAAAGGCATACAACGGAGCAAAAACAGTCTCTTCAATAAGTGGTGCTGGGGAAACTGGACAGCTGCATGTAAAAGAGTGAAAGTAGAACACTCCGTAACACCATACACAAAAATAAACTCAAAATGGATTAAAGACCTAAATGTAAGACCAGACACTATAAAACTCTTAGAGGAAAACATAGGAAGATCATTCTTTGACATAAACCACTGCAAGATCTTTTTTGACCCACCTCCTAGAGTAAAGGAAATAAAAACACAAATAAACAAAGGGGACCTAATTAAACTTAAAATCCTTTGCACAGGGCTTCTCTGGTGGCGCAGTGGTTGAGAGTCTGCCTGCCGATGCAGGGGACGCAGGTTCGTGTCCCAGTCTGGGAAGATCCCACATGCCGCAGAGTGGCTGGGCACATGAGCCATGGTTGCTCAGCCTGCATGTCCAGAGCCTGTGCTCTGCAACAGGAGAGGCCACAACAGTGAGAAGCCCGCGTACCGCAAAAAAAAAAAAAAAACTCTTTTGCACAGCAAAGAAAACCATAGACAAGGTGAAAAGACAACCCTCAGAATGGAAGAAATAATATTTGGAAACAAATCAATGGACAAAGGATTAATCTCCAAAATGTATGAAGAGCACATGCAGCTCAATATTAAAAAAACAAACAACCCAATCAAAAAATGGGCAGAAGACCCAAATAGATATTTCTCCAAAGAAGATATACAGATGGCCAACAAACAAATAAAAAGATGCTCAGCATCACTAATTATTAGAGAAATGCAAATCAAAACTACAATGAGGTATCACCCCACATCAGTCAGAATGGCCAACATCAAAAGATCTACAAACAGTAAATGCTGGAGAGGGTGTGGAGAAAGGGAACCCTCATACATTGTTTGTGGGAATTTAAATTGATACAGCCACTATGGAGAAAAGTATCGATGTTCCTTAATAAATTAAAAATAGAATTACCATATGACCCAGCAGTCCCACTACTGGCCATATACCCAGAGAAAACCATAATTCAAAAAGACACATGCACCCCAATATTCATTGCAGAACTATTTACAATAACCACGTCATGGGAACAACCTAAATACTCATCGACAGACAAATGGATAAAGAAGATGTGGTACATATATACAATGGAATATTACTCAGCCATAAAAAGGAATGGAATTGGGTCATTTGTAGAGATGTGGATGGACATAGAGACTGTCATACAGAGTGAAGTAAGTCAGAAAGAGAAAAACAAATATTGTATATTAACACATATATGTGGAATCTAGAAAAATGGTACAGATGAACCAGTTTGCAAGGCAGAAATAGAGACACAGATGTAGAGAACAAGTGTATGGATTCCCTGGTGGGAAAGCGGGGATGGGATGAATTGAGAGATTGGAATGGAATTGACATATATACACTAATATGTATAAAATAGATAACTAATGAGAACCTGTTTTATAGTGCATAGAATTCTACTTCACTTTGCTCTACAGTAGAAACTAACACAACATTGTAAAACAACCACACCTCAATTAAAAAAATAAAAGAGTACAAACTTTCAGTTATAAGATGAATAAGTTCTGGGGATCTATTGTATGGCATGTGACTATAGTTAACTATACTCTAATGTATACATGGAGGTTGTTAAGAGAGTAGATCTTAAATGTTCTTACCACATAGACAAACGAATGATAGTTTTTTTGATGGTATGAGAGGATGGATATATTAACTAACCTTACTGTGGTAATCATTTCACCACAATATATACTTGTATCAAATTATCACATTGTACACCTTAAATTTACAAAATGTTGTATGTCAACTATATATCAATAAAATTGGGAAAAGTTTAAAATAAATTCAATATAAGAAGCAATTACTTATCCTTTGGGAGTATTAGACACCGTCTTCTCTCCTACTAGCTATTCGCTATGTCACCATCCCTTGTCAACCACTGTCCCCACCTAAACAGACTATTAGATCTTATTGAAGTTTCTAAGATTACTGAACATTTTGAGAATATTTACAAAGTTTAACCATGAATATGGGCAATGGTATTGTCCCTACAGCATCTTTAACAAGTGTTCTTCCAACTTCTATTTAGAAAAACTTCCAAGGCAAAGATGTGGACATATTAGCAGGCAGGAACTACTTATGTTGGATATTACTCAGCCACTCATTCATTCATTTAATCAACTTTTTTTTACATTTATATGTGTTAAATGAAAATGAATAAGACATTTCCCTTATCAAATATTCACTTAAACTAAGGGAGGCCTATAAGTAATTAAAAGTTAAATTTTGTCATAAAAGCCACTATAAAAGATTATGTGGGATACTAGATACAAAACTTCATTTTGGTATCTCTTGTAGATGCAGATGCTAGCAAGAATTCTCCCATTTAATTAAAAAAGGAGGAAATAAGAATGAAATAAAATAATCGTGCCAAATAGTTTCTCATCAACCTTACTTGACATCAATCCTACTCAATGGATTAACATTAAAACAATGTGTCAATCAGATGGAGGCTTGATGAGACTTTTAAGCTGCTTCCGAGACCACATGTTGGCAGGGCCTCTTACAGGCACCATTCAAGGGATCCGATTTGATTACTGGATTTTTCTGGAAAGCATATATCTCTATCTTTATTGTTACAATAGTTACATCAGACTATCTAAGCCTCCTGCCATTAAACATTCAAACCCTGAAATTAACTCCCTTTGTTGATTTCATGCTTAACCAATAACCTTCCGATAATTTGGCTTTCTGAGTAGCTTGCTTATGGTGATTGAAGGTAAAGCTCAGTCTGGTGCTATTATCTATTCTCTTGAGCAGTTATAACTTTCACTGTAATTTAAGAGTCTGGTATTCTGATTGATGCATCAGTCTTCTGAGAGCTTTATTATCAAAAGCTGCTGTCCCACAGGGAGACCACCTCTGGAACACTGTGACAGGAACAGCTTTTGAATATGAAAACCTAAGTTCCAAAACTTGTACAGTAGGGAGTTCCTTGAAGAACTACAAGGAGCACTGTGGAGTTAAGGGTTCCACCACTGAGAGTTACCTGAGAGAGACTTGGAAACAAAAGCTCTTGCTCACCTGACAACAGAAGCAGGTTTGTAGGCTTACCAAAATGTAGATAACGGAGTCTTATCAATGTCTCCTGGGCACTCTTCTGTGTATCATCCTCTTCAATACTGTGGGCAATGTAAATAATTACTGGAACTTTTTTTATTCCTGAAATTTCCTGATTTCTTAAAATCTACTAGTGACTTTCCTTTACCTTACTAGACCTTCCAACAACTTTCATTAGCTAATTTTTACTTGAAATGCCTTGTGAATTCTCTTCTTTTTTTAATTGAAATAACATTGATTTATAACATTATATAAGTTCCAGGTATACATTATATTTCAACTTCTCTATACACTACAGTATTCTCATACCAAAAGTTTAGTTTCCATCCATCACTAAGAGTGGACCAACCCCCTTTACCCTTTCCGCATCCCCTTCCCCTCTGGTAACCACTACTCTGTACCTATTTGTTCATTTTTGTTTTGTTTGGTTTGCTCACTTAGTGTTTCTTTGATTTATATTCCATTTATGGGTAAAATTTTGAAAGAAAAAAAGTAGAACCATTGCATAGTTAGCTGTTAACTTTCTTGTATTTGCTGTATGTAAGCAGTGGGGAAGCCAGCAAGAAACAAGTTAATTGTTTCTCCCAAATACTAAAAAAAAACCTCAGGAACTGGAGAGCCCACTTATTTCTCAATGTGATGGAATATAATGAGATCATAAATAGGAGAATAGATTGAAAATTTGCATAAAGAGTTGTTAGAAACCAGATCCCCTCTCCCACCCGAGTAAAGAATAGAGTTTATTTCCTCCAAGATCTCTGGCTACTCCTGACTCCTATGAAAGAAACTGGAGGGTTCCTATCAAGAAAAATTACTCACTCTTACATTTAGAAGTGATTCAACAAAGATCCAGTTCTCCACCCATGTATTCACTGGGAGGCCTATGAATCAAGAAGATCTTTCAAAGCATAGAGATCTTACAATAAACTTATTTTAAAGCAATTCATTTTTAATTTAAAATAGGTATGTTGCCTAAATAGCTCAGGAAAGTATCTAACATAAAAGACAGACTGAAACCAAAAGGAAAATAAGTAAGAAACAGAAAATATACACAGTAGGAGATAACTTTAAAAATTATTCTATATATTTTCAGAAAGATATATATAAAGTAAAAAGAATATACTATTTATTAAAGAGGAACACAGCATAAAAATGGAGCTCTTGAATTAAGAATTATGAGTGTAATCTAAAATGGTCAGTAGAGGACTGGAAGATAAACTTGAAGAAAACTCCTGAAAATCAGAAGATAATAAAAAGAGATGGAAGCCAGATGAGAAAATTAACGATTCAACTTGGCCATCTAAGTTATATAAGAATTCCAGAAAGAGAGAGGTAGATATAAGAAAATTTCCTGTAACTGGGACATGTTTTTCAGAATGAAAGGAGCACAAAATACCCAACATAATAAATGAAAACAACACACAAAGATTCTCAACCGGATACACCATTGTGAAATTTCAGAATACAACTGACAAAGAGAAGATTCTAAAGATTCCTGAGACATATATATATATATATATATATATATATATATATATATATATATACACACACACACACACACACACACATATATATTATCAGCAACATATCAGAAATTATGATGCCATTGGATTTTTCAACCCCAACAACATTGGAAGCTGAAAGACACTTAAGTATTGTCTTCAAACTTCTGAGGAAAATTTATTTCAAAACTCTGAAATTCTATACCCAGCCAAATGATTAATCAAGTATATACGCAGAATTACAGCATTATCAGATTTAAATGTTTTCATCTCCTGTGTGTCCTTTGACATAAAACCACTAAAGGTTGTATTTCACTAACACAAACAGAAAACTAAGGAGGAAAGAGGGAAAAATAGCTACTTAAAGTAGAAGAAAATAAAGAGAATTTCCAAGATAGCAAGAATGAGAAGTTCCAAGACAACAGACATGAATAATTCCCAACCAATGAATAACAATTAATACAGGAAAATGGCAGACTCCAGAAGTGATGTCTGCAAGAAAAAAATAAAACTGATATGTTATTACATCTGATCATACAGAGAGAAGTTTTATATTTCTGTCAGAGAACTTCAAAGACTAGGCTCATGAAAAGTTAATAAAACAAACAAACAAGACAAGTAGCTCCAAGAAAAATATATGAATAAGAACGAGAGAATAATCATAGTAAATTATGCAGTTTAACAATAAATATTTTAACTATAATAAACACAGAATACTGAGGATTCAAATTTATGATATAAATATGTTGATATAATTGATGGAAGGTGAAGTATTTCTGATTGTTGAGTGAAAGACAAGAAAGATAAATCCAAATATATTATAAGGAGTCAATAGAATACACCTAGAATCAGAAAAAAATAAAGTCAAGGTATAAGATATAGTAAGTTAGATAGGTTACATGGAGGTAACTATGAAGAAAAATATAATAATTGAAAGTTGTCTCAGGGAAATTGAATAAGGGGGTGGGGAAAGCAAATCTTTTTTAAAAATTTTAGTTCATATATTACTATTTGAAATTTCCAGTTATGCACAGGTATTGAATTGATAGAAATAAATATTTAATTAAAAGGAAATAAAACACAGTTGAGAAAACAGAAAAAAAATATTTAATTTCCCATTCATTGATAACCACTCTAAAGTATTTTGGTATGAATTCTTTCAGTCAATTTTGTTCTACGTATAAATGCTAACATATATTTTGACAAAGTGATAACAGTATGCAAATTTTTCCAATTAGCAAAATATGAACATATTCCATACCAAACAAATTTCTTCTACATTTGCAGTGAGTGCACATCATTCCATTTTAGGAATACACCAGAATTTATTTAACCAACCTCTATATTTGGAAATTTGGGTATCAGTATACTTTATATATTAAAAGAATAAGATTCCTCCCCCCTTCTCCAACCAATTTATCTCCCATTTGGAGGTGATATCAACCCTGTTGAAAACATGTGAAGAAAATATTCACTGGTTTTTGGTATACATTAACAAATTCTCCTCCTCAAAGTCATTAACAATTTCAAGTTTTATCAGCAACATGTAAAAGTAAGTTTCTCCACTTCACAAGCAACCATAGTGTTTATAAAATAATTACATAAAATTTTCTAAATAGAAATTTCTCAATGAAAATCTTAAAATTACTTATTTGCTTATAAATATACCTTAGCACCAAATGCTAGGAATGAAAATATTTACTTGTTTCAGACTTTGTCCAACCATTAAGGGACAACGGTTCATTTCAAAATTTTCAAGCAATTTACATTTAAAAAGTATACTTATAAGTGTCATCATGATCCTCACTATAATTTAGATTGCTTTTAAGTCAATTTGTTATTGATTCAACCAGAAAGTCAACTATATCCTGCAGTTCTTCTTCAGTTCTCAAATTATTGACCCAGTAAAATCAATTTGTAATCAGACAAATTTTTAAAAGTGCTTTCTCTCCATAAATATAATGGTAGCTTTTGAACTGTTGTGAGTTCTCCCAGACTTCATGGTTATCTGGGCCTTACACTGTTTTTATCTACAGCAATTATATTTTATTGATGTATATCTTGTGTTTGACAAAAGACTTGAAAGAATTACCTAGAACACTCCAACCCTGCACTCGGTTTGATAGTTCAGTACTAGGTAAGAGCCATATGAAACTGTCATTTTTAAAGTCAAAATTAAATATTAGCAATTCCATACAATTCAATCTAATAGTTCAGTGCCCTTTTATGTACCCTAGAAAAGAAATGAGTGTTTATGAAGTATTAGGACTGCCTAGGCCCTGCCACATAGATTTTAAATATTCTGTTGAGATGTATACTCTTTATAAGGAAGCAACAGCCAAACTGACCTAATCATAGAGGATTAGATAAGTTATTTATTTACAGATTGATACAAATACTGCACTGCTTCCCTCCTCCAAGTTAGGAAAGTAGTCAAACCCAACATTGTGTCATGAAGAGAAATATTGGAGTAGAAGTCAGGGGACCCAAATTGCATTCCAGGCTTTTTCATTTCCTGCCTGTGTGAGTTTGAGCCAGGCACCACTGCTTAGTCATTCTTTGGGTCTCAGTAACAATTTTGGTATTAGCTTCCCAGGGAGGCCTTCCCTGAGTATCACTAAAATTGAGGTCTCCATAGCACCCTCTGCTTTCCCTTTTGTAAAAGCATTTATTTCACTAAAAATCATTTATTTAATGTCAGTGTTTCTCTCTAAAGGAACATGAGGGCCAGGAGATGGTTGTCTTGTTTTTTCCTTTATCCCTGGTACCTAACACAATGCCTGACACACAGTAAATGAACTATGTGCGTTTGTTCAATGAATAAGTGAATGAAATGAACTTAATAATTCAAAGTCTCAGTTTCATCACTTATAAAGGGCAAATAATAGTGCCTGTCCTGCCACTCCCAGGGTTGCTATGGTGTTGAGACAAGGTTATTGGGTAGACTCAAGTGAGACAGAGGGTACACATTTCACCTCTCCACTATGAGACCTCTCCCAAAATCCAAGAGGGTTAGTGTGTGTGAAAGTGTATCATAAGCTTCAGAGCTCTCTCCAGGCAGAAATGGCTATTAGCTTTCATATAAGTAAAGATATTATCATATCCACAATATAAAGGTTTCATTAAGGTGTCCTTCCACTGGGCTAGGCTTCTCATGACTACCTACACATATTTTCTTTTTCCCAATTCATTACATGTACCATTTCACCCCAATCTCCTAACCTCTACCCATGTTGACTATTTGTTTTCACTCATTGGGAACACATCCAAATCATAAAGATCCTATATCAAGTAGAATTCAGAGAGAAAAACAGAAGCCATTCTAAGTATTCCAAGTAGAAGGGGTTTAATACAGAATTAGAGGCTTATTCATCCATTGGAAGGGTTGAGAACAAAGGCTAGAAGAGTAGCTACCAAAGATCCTTGATGCTTGCAACAACAAAGTGGGCAATTCTCAAAAATTTCCCTGCAAGGTTTTGCAAACATCAAGAGTCTCCAGGAAGCAGCCACCAAGGGTCCCAGGGTCCCACAACACCAGTGATACACAGGATCTTAGCAAACAAGCTGCTGAAAAACTCATGCAGCTGCTCACAAGTCTGCCTATAATTTCTCCAGGAAATAATGGCTTCTCCTAATGCAACTTTAAATCCCATGAAGACAGAAATAAAGCTGCTGCAATTAGATCAATTAGGAAAGAGGAGTCACTCTCATTTCTACCTCTTGTTTCCCATTTCCTCATATTTTGGCAGTGGAAGAAATGGTTTCAAACATAAGTCACTGAATATAAACAGCATATTAGATAACACTACAGTTCTGCAAGGTGTTGTCACACCACCTGAGCTGTAACTGTGTCTTCAGAAGTTGCTGTGGGTTAAGAGGGTACATATAAGTCCTGTGACTCCTGTAGGCATGAATCCAATACCTTTTTACATCTCTTATATCAACTTTATTTGGAATGCTATAACATAGTGAATAAAATATGGAGGGTTTTCTATCCCTCCCCAGAAGCATGTGTGTTTTGCTTCTGTCCTTCCACCAATGGCTTTGGGGATGAAAGGATGTGTCATTCTAAATTTCCCCCCTCCCCCACCCCAACCAAGGGTCCTAAGGCTGTTTCTTAGGAGTAAAGAGTCAGGGAAGCAGATGTTGTTTCCTACCTGTCTCCCCAGGTCAGCTGATCACTTCCAATACATCTGCATCTCCAAGGTGGGGCCTCTTTCTGGTATTTAGGGGAGTGATTTTTATGTTTTATTCACTGCTGTATTTCTAGCACCTAGGAGTCTGTCCGGCTGGTGCATGGTGATACTTGATTGTGGTAATTGGATAGACACATATTAAATAAGAAAGAAAGCCATTAACTCAAATGATACAATTTAAATCCAAAAAATTACCTAAAATGTTTAGACAATCTCGTAATTTTCTCTCTTTTAATAAGATGTTCTTATGATCTTTCCTCACATATAAATGTTCTTACCAGCCTATTCAAAATATATTGTTCCTTTAGGGACACACTTAAGTTGAAAGCATTCACTGATGGCTCAGACCATGTACTGTCATTGTTGTTTTCATCAGAAATACAAAATTAGAGACTTATTCACCATGGCAGAACTTGGATATTTGTTCTAAGGCAGATCTGGATTTAAATCTCAGATCTTCTATGTGCTAGTTATGTGACTGTGGCTAAATCAACCTTTTTTACCCTGTTTTCCTATCTGTGTGATTAGGGTAACTACAATATCTACCAGTGTAACTATGATAGCTACCTTAGAAATTGTGCATATGTATACATACATGTGTGCACGTGTATAAGAACTCATACAGTATTTATCAGTAATTAATAATAAGCAATAATTTTTATTTATCATGCTTTTATTTTTCATTGTTTCATGTGATCATATCCTATCACTGTGACCAAACTGTAAACTCTTTAGGATCAAAAGGATGGTTTTGAGATTTGAGTCCCCTTTGTAGGAAAATAATATGCACTAGGGTCATAATTCCTTTACAAGTGAATCATATTGAATATGGAAATGTTAACATAGAGGGCAAAAGTATTTCCTTTTGTATGTTTTTCTCCATTTCTATTCCATAGAGTTCCCCCCGACCCTTTTCCCATTTTTTATTACATCACCCATTACCTGGATTAGAATCTGGTTGAGAAACATTTGTTTTATCTTAGCAGAAACAGAACTAGCCCCCAGGGAATCAAATTCCTTCCATTCCACACACTCTTCTTTAGTCCCCTCTATACACAAGACACAGTGCAGGACACAAGCATGGTCCAGACACGTTCCCTGCACTTAAAAACCTTGGACATTGGGAATCATCAGAAGCTTGGGTCTGAGACAACCTGACTTTGCCTGGAAGAACAGGAAATCTAAATTGTAACAAAGAGCTGATACCGGGTACCCCCCTAAAACAACATTTCATTGTTCTTTCTTCTTGCCTTTTGTAAATAATGACAATATCATACATTGACATGGTGATTCCAGTAACTGAAGGCATATTTGCATGTTTTACCTCATTTTATCTTTGCTTCATCCCTGTTGGGTGGAACAAATACTGTATTTTAATTTAACGAATGGAAAAACCAAGGCTTAGAAAGGTTACGTTTCTTTAAATGAATCAAACATGTTATTATTTGTATGACCTGGAGACTTATTTAAAGTCTTCTGACTACTTAATTTACGTTCTTTTCCCAGAAATGCGATAATAAGAAATTATTTCAAACCCTGGATTATAGAAGGAAGAAAAGGGAGTGTGCAAATAAGTGGTAAGTGTGGGTATCAAGAGATACAGTGCTGCCAGTGACCATGACCTCCCTGGGGGAGGGTCTGGTGTAATAAAATGAATACAAGAACTAATGTTAGAAGACCACTTATTATCTATTTCGCTTCAGATAAGAAAGTAAACTCTCCTGACCACCACACACTTATT
Organism: Delphinus delphis; assembly: GCF_949987515.2. Classification (NCBI taxonomy): domain Eukaryota; kingdom Metazoa; phylum Chordata; class Mammalia; order Artiodactyla; family Delphinidae; genus Delphinus; species Delphinus delphis. The sequence continues at coordinate 42,955,695 of NC_082690.1, read as the reverse complement.
AGGCTGGCCAAAATCTAGAACACTGACAACATCAAATGCTAGCAAGGATGTAGAGCAACGGGAACTCTCATACATTGTTGGTACGAATGCAAAATGGTGTAGTCACTTTGGAACACAGTTTGGCTGTTTCTTGCAAAACTAAACATATGTTTGCTATATGATACAGCAATCAGGCCCCTTGGTATTTACCCAAGGGAGTTAAAAATATATGTCTGCATGAAAACCTGCACATGGATGTTTATAGCAGCTTTATTCATCATTGCCAAAACCTGGAAGCAACAAAGATGCTCTTCAGTAGGTGAATGTATAAAAAATTGTAGTGCATCCAGAAAAAGGAATATTATTAAGCACTAAAAAAAGTGAGCTATCAAGCTACGAAAGACATGAAAGCACTTTAAATGCCTATTATTTTTTTAAATGCCTATTATTTTTTTAAATGCCTATTATTAAGTGAAAGAACCCCATCTGAAATGACTACATACTGTATGATTCCAACCGTATGACATTAATGAAAAGGCAAAACTATGGAAACAATAAAAAGATCATAGATACAGAGAACAGACTGGTGGTGGTTTGTTGTTGTTACTGTTGTTTTTCACAACTGCACACATCTCGGGATTGCCCTTGGCTGATGGGGGCTACCTAGCCCAGAGTTGTTTAAGAGGTTCCATTCTGCTTCTTCCAGGGAATCAATCAATTCTCCAAGGAGCCCTGATTTCTTATAATGGAGAATTGTATTTAAAAACCAAATTCTGAGTATTGGGAGTGCTCATTTCTACGGAGGAATGACTGCTTCTAGGTTCTCTCAGTGGACAGAGCTAGGAACTATGTGTATGGATAATAACTCATGCATACATGTATACATATCTATATTCATTTATGACTCTATCTTATACATATTTTTAAAAATACCCATGTACTTTACTGATAACTCCAACCCAGCACAGCACAAGGTTCATTCTCACCTTCAACTCTATCATGATTTGTAATTTATTTCTCAGACAGTTAAGAAAGATATCTCTTATTATCTATAGTATATTTACTTTTCTGTTCAACCCTAGTATACATATAATTTCAGAGTTGCTAATGCATACCCCTCTGAGAAATGAATTTACTATCTAGAGTACAGCATTTGTGGACAGTGTTTTTTTTTTTGTCTTTAACCTTCAGTTTCCAGTCAAAGCACTGTTTCCAAAGTTGTTTAGGTTGGCTCCTTTGTTTCTGACTTTCTTCAGTTGGTTATGTTAGTCACTTGTAACAGAGTTAGAATCTTTTGTCATAGTCTGCATTTAATTTTAGGTTCCTCTCCACAATCTGGTAAATAGTTTAAAATTTTCATACAGTAAACTTCACTCAATGTGACACATAGTTCTATAGGCTTAACCAACGCAATGAGCTGTGTACCATTACCACAGTTCCATATAGAACAGCTCCATTATCCCGCAGATTCCCACACACATCCTCTTTATAGTCAACTCCTATTCCCAAGCCCAACCCCAGGCAATCATTGATCTACATTTCACCTCTATAGTTTTTCTTTTCTGTAGAATGTCATATAAAAGAAACCACACAGTATGTAGCGTTTCGTGTTTAGCTTCTTTCACTTATCATAATGATTTCTGATATATATCAGTAGTTACTTTGTTTTTATTGTGGAGTAGTATTGAAATTATACAATTTGTTTGGACATTTACATATTGGTGGACATTTGGACTGCTTTCCATTTTTACTACCATAAAGTTGTTATGCACATTCATGTACAGGTCTTTGTGTGGACATATGTTGTCATTGCTCTTGAATAAATTATTAGGAGTGAGGTTGCTGAATCATGTGGTAGGTAAATCTTTCATTTCTCAGCCAGTTTTCCAAAGTGGCTGTACTATTTTGCATTTTTAATAAATCTTTTAAAAATTTTATTCAATTTATGTAAAATTTAAAAATTTATCCTTATCTCCCCCCTCACCACCTACCTCTGGCAACTACCAATCTGTTTTTTATACCTGTGAGTTTGGTTTTTGTTTTGTTTTGTTTAGTTTAGATTCTACATAAAAGAGAGATCATACAGTATTTTTTTTGCCTTATTTCACTTAACATAATGCCTTCAAAGTCCATCCATGTTATTGCAGATGGCAAGATTTCATTCTTTTTTATGGCTGAATAATATTCGCTTGTATATATACCACTATTTCTTTATCCATTCATCCATTTATACACCATTAGGTTGTTTCCATATCTTGGCTATTGTAAACAATGTTGTAACAATGAGGGTGGGAATATATTTTTAAATTAGTGTTTCTTTTTCTTTAGATAAATATCCAAAAACGGAATAGTTGGAATATATGGTAGTTCTATTTTTAATTTTTTGAGAAAACTTCATACTGCTTTTCATATTGGTTGCACCAATTTAAATTCCCACCAACAGTATATGAAGTTTCCCTTTCCTCCACATCCTTGCCAACACTCATTATTTCTTGTCTTTTAGATAACGGCCATTCTAATAGGTATGATGTGATATCTCATTGTGGTTTTGATTTGTATTTCCCTGATAATTAATGATGCTGATAATTTTTCATGTACCTGTTGTTCATCTGTATGTCTTCTTTGGAAATATGTCTATTTAGATCTTCTACCTATTTTCAAATTGGATTGTTTGTTTGTTCTATTGAGTTGTATGAGTTCTTTATATATTTCAGATATTATCCTCTTATCAGATATATGATTTGCAAATATTTTCTCCCACTTAGTAGGTTGACTTTTCATTGTGGTCATGGTTTCCTTTGCTGTGCAAAGGAAAAAATATATCTATCTCTAGATATAGATAGATAGATAAAAGATATCTATCTGTCAAGCGGCTTTAATGAGACTCTCTGGATTACATATCACTTCGCAAACCACAGGAATCAAATGGAGTACAAACTGGAAGCTGTGTTTTTTAACAAGTTTAATTCTGTTTCATTGTCCTGTGAAGAGTGAGATACAAAAGGTCAATAATCCTTCTGATGTTATTAGCAAATGTGGCAATGTGGAAACACCAATGTCATGCTTTAAGCAGATAGAAGGTCCAAGTGTGTGTGTATGTGTGTGTGTGTGTGTGTGTGTGTGAGAGAGAGAGAGAGAGAGAGACAGAGAGACAGAGAGACAGAGAGACAGAGAAAGAAAGAGAGAGAGAGAGAGAGAAAAGGAAGTCTGGAAAATGACAAGCATAGAAATTCTTTTTTCTTAGTAAACACCTGGTGAAGGGCAATTTAACCTCCTGATATGAATTCTATAACTTATCACTTCTTCTGGACTCTCTCTCTACTAATTGACCCATTTTCTTCTGTATATTCAAATTCTTTTCCTGTAGCATATAAACAATAATCATCTCTTTTCTTTTAAAGACAAATTAAGGTCTGCCATTGACCTCATAACTCATATCTCCCTTTTTTCAGAAGTACTTTTCTGGGAAGAGTATTTTCTCTTTCCATGTGAAGAAAAAAATTAGTGGTTCTTAGGAATTGGTTGGGGAAGCAAGGGATGAATAGGCAGAGGACAGAGGATTTTTAGGGCAGTGAAAATATTCTGTATATTTTTACCATGGAAACATGCCACTGTACATTTGTCCAAACCCATAGAATGCACAACATCAAAAATAGACCCTAATGTAGATTATGGATTTTGGGTGATTATGGTTTGTCAGTGCTGTGGATCTGTTTTGTCCTCTCAACTGCGAAGAGTATGATGACAATAAATGCATGCATTACACCTCACAGGCTTGTTATAGTGATCCAATGGTATAGTGTGTGTTAAAAGTACATAAATATAAGCTAATGGATTTGATATCTCTAAACACGTTAGCCATTGTCATTATGACTTGGCATAGCTTGGGCCTGATACCATAAATGTTATGAAAGTAGAACTAAGGCTCAGATACTGCCTCTTGCTGCCAGTGCAAACCCAGTTCCAAGGTCAGAACATAAAAATAGTGGGAGAAAAAAAAACCCAGAACAATATAACAGCAGCAAAACCAAAATTGTGTCAGACTGACCTGGAATAGAATTCTGGTTCAGGGATATGTGAGACAGGTGTTCTAGAGAAAGTTCTTTAACTTCTTTCAAAGTTTTAGTATCTTTAAAGATGGAGATAAGACATCCTGTTTTAGTATTCTTGACAGAACTTAGTGAGAAACATAAATGAAATTTTTAATGTTGTGCCACATATAGATATTTGAAATATATTACTTTATTATTCCAGTCTAAATTGGGAGACTGGGATTGACAAATATACACTACTGTATGTAAAATAGATAACTAATTCCTGTTTCTTTTCATTTATATATTTGTCAAACCTTATTTTAATATCTGCTACTTGCCAGATTTCATGCAAAACACAGGGGACACTGGCCTTTTCTCTCCTCTGCCCCTTACTTTAGAAATGATCATTCCAAAGGCTAAGAGCCGTTATCAATGTCCTGCTTCCATAAAGGAAGATGATCCAACTCCTCACACCCTCTCCCCCTCAGAAAGAGCTATTGGTTAGCAAGTCCAAATACAAATAAAGTCTAAATAAAGTGATTTAGCAGAAGAAACACTATAACTGAAGTAAGAGGAGAAGAGAAGTAGGTATAACCAGCATTGATTGGGTCAGCGATGAGAAGAAGAAGTAACCAAGTATTAGGCAGAACCTGAATATGCCCAGCCCTGAAAGAGGTGAGGATCAGAAGAGATCTGAGTATGGAGTAAATAATATTTTTTCTTTGTTGATCCTTTCATTCAATAAATATGTATTGAGTGCCTATTATTTGCCATTATTTACCTCAATGTGCTGAATCTAAGACACCCTTACTGCAACCAGATGGTGATACCTCAGAATTTAGGATTTATTACAAGCTATGGTTTAAACGTATAAAAGATTTCAGATGCCATTACCAATCCCCAAAGTCATTTAGTCACTAGTATGGGCTATAATGGATTATTGATCTCATAGACTATTAAGGCTCCCAAACATCTTTCATAGGCTATTGGGTTAATCTGGTGACTGAACGTGCATACTTATTTGCCTATTGTCTGTCTTCATTCTCATGTATAATTCCTCCTTCTGGAGTTAATGGGAGTTATGTGCCTGCTTTCAAGGGTGAAAAGACACTTTTTTTTTTTTTAGGTTTCATGCTTCATATCCCAGTGAAATAATAGCTCAGAGAATGAAGCCTCTGAATGTTTAGAGTTGAATCTTTCAAATGTCATATTCATTTATGTGTCCATCATCATTAAAATTGTTCAGAAGTAAGGTCCTGGCAAATTTCATTTTAATTTAGATTCTTTGTGAAGCTGAAGTACACACACGTATTAGCTCTTGCATCCTCAGTGGTTTCATGTTTTTGTTTTGCATTTGGGTAGGAGTGTGTGTGAGTGTGTGTGTGTGAGAGAGAGAGAGACAGAGAGTCAGAGACAGAGAAGGCAAGAGTACCATGCAGCTTTCTGTCAACATTCTAAAATTAAATAACCTTAGCTGAGAGCCCACTCATGATTTGCCAAGAGAAGAAACTGCCTGAAAAAGTGTAATCCCCTTAAAAATAAACTACATAATGAAAATACTTGCATAGTTGTCACCATAAAACAGCAAATACATATCTTTATTTGCATGAAAGAGATATTTCAATAAAGAGCAAAACAATGTCACAGTGAACATATCTTTTCTGTACAGAAAGTCAATCAAGTGGCAAATTCACTGTAGTCAAGTTGTTGACTTAAATAAGCGTGATTACTCGTTGGGAATGTATATAGGTATTTCTCTCAGAAATGCCTTGTGCAATATCCCAGAAGCTCAGGAAAATTATATGAAACTAATTATAAGGGTTGCTTCCTGCCAGCATCACTCCAGGCGAGGCAATATAAAGGAGGCTCAGAGATGCTCCACACAGAATCAAAACCATGCAATTGTGCGTCCAGATTTAATTTAATTTTTCATTTGCTTGATGAAGAACCTGAGACCAGAGAGGTCATAGGACTTGCTCAAGCTCTTCTAAAAATAGGCAAATCATGGATAAGAACGCATTTCCCTGTTTCTCAAAACTTTTTCTGTTCCCTCTCACGTCTCTCATACATGATGGTCTGAAGGAAAATTATAACAAGTAGTTTCAGAGTCTCTAGACAAAAAACTGCCTATTGCTTCAATCCATGTCTGTTGACTGAATAGGCATCCATGCCTGCCTATGGCTTCATCCATGTGTATTCTCCACTTTTAAAATTGTACATATCATTATCATATGCTATTTTAAACTAAGGATACCACTGTAGATACGATGTCTATTGAGGTTTAATAATCAGACATAATTGCAGTCTTTCATTTATTAAATCTATACTAGAGCTTAGCGAACATCTAGAATATTCTGTAAGAATTGTTGCAGTACTCATTTCAGGTATAAATGAGTAAGCATACACTAAAGATACTCCATGATAGAGAACACAACACCATTTCACTGATGGCCTTAAAAACCCTGTTTGCTTCTCAGGACTTATCAAATCTTTCTCACCTTCCCAGGTCCAGCTTAAGATTCATCTTATCCATAGAGTCTTTTGGGACTTCTTCCCACCCTGATCTGCTAGCTCTGCATTACATCTGTGCCTACAGCCTTTGGGCGTAGTGTGCATTTTATGGTTTTTCAGTTTTTCATAGAGGCTACCTATGCCTTTCAGGCTAGTTTAATCAGGAAGAAGAAATGTTCTCTGGAATTCAGGGTCTGTAATCATCACTAGCTCTATGACATCACAGGAAAAGGGCCAGCATATGAATTAGGTTTGTGAGCACACCATTGGGATGAACACAATAGACACTCTCATTGACTATCTTTATGAATCCAGGCATTCTACTTGTTTTGACCAAAGCCCATGTTCTGGCTGCAGACTAATAAGCCATGATTTTTACCACCCAAGCATGGGTTTAATTACTTGAGCATGCAAGAGAGGAGAAATTAGCTTAGAAAAGCAAAAATGTAATCATATTAACAATGCCTTGCATTTTCACATCAGTAGTCACTCTAGAGTTTAGCAATCACATACATTTTTCACATTTACATATCACAATTAATCTTTGCTATAGTTTATCGAATAGGTAGTATAAAATAATAGATAAGATTGTGAGTTCCTAGTCAGATAGACCTTTGTTTTAATCTAACATCCTTTATGATTTTAGTTTCCTCAGCTCTAAAGTTGGGATAATAATGTCCTTAGTTTTATTGTAAATGTTAATGGAGATAATGCATATAAAGCAACTAACTCCTGGCAGAGAAAAAGTGATCAGTAGATCTTAATTATTAATATTATTGTTTTTCTTTATAATTATTGAATTATTATTATTGCAAAAGAATTACGTCCATGCCATTCCCCCTTATTCATAAAGTTCCTGGCTTAGTGTCTGTACTAACCAATTCCCCCAGTTATCTTGGGTGACTGTAATATCCACACACAGCTCACGGTCTGTTGACCTCCTTATGCCCTAAAGCCTTCTCCTCCACTCACCTCAGCCTCCCACTCATACAGGCATAGTTGTTCCTTTCCATTATCCAAGTTTCTCTGTCCCAAAACCACTAATTCAAGCCTCCTTCTTTCTGGCCATGGTCTCCTTGTCTTGCTTGTTTAAAGTCACGTGGATCATTACATCAGCACTTCCTTTTATTTATACATTTGCCTACATATTTTATCTCTCCTGCCTCCTTTTATTCCAAGTTTAGAATTCATGGTCTTCACCCTCAAACTCTCTTGCCAAACTTAACCTTTCCTTCCCGTCTATTTTTTTAAATAAAACCCATGTAGAAAATCCCATCCTGGGACTTCCCTGGTGGTGCAGTGGTTAAGAATCTGCCTGCTAATGCAGGGGACACGGGTTTGATCCCTGGTCTGGGAAGATCCCACATGCCACGAAGCAACTAAGCCCGTGCGCCACAACTACTGAGCCTGCGCTCTAGAGCATGTGTGCCACAACTACTGAAGCCTGTGTGCTCTAGGGCCCGTGTGCCACAACTACTGAATCTGCATGCTGCAACTACTGAAGCCCGCATGACTAGAGTCTGTGCTCCTCAACAAGAGAAACCACCGCAATGAGAAGCCCACGCACTGCAACGAAGAGCAGTCCCCACTCGCCGCAACTAGAGAAACCTGTGCAGCAATGAAGACCCAATGCAGCCAAGAAAAAAAACAAAAAATTAAAGAAAATCCCATCCCTGTTTATACCTGTTTTATCATTCCTTTATCTAGAAGGTCAAAAGTTGTTTTGAGAAAATTACTTAACAGGGTACAATGAAACTGCTTTAAATTTATGATAATAACCTCAGTAGGTCTTCTGAATACCTAAATAATTCTACTGTGTTTCTCTAGGTAATGTTTCACCTACTTTCTGCAAGAACTATTTCAGACTTCCTCATTTGTCTTCAAACCTCTGAATATCTCAGTTCTTCCCTTACTTTAGTCGGTAGCCTTATCTCTTAAATTACACTATTGCTTCTCTCTCATATGTGTGTGTGTGTGTGTGCGTGCATACACACACACACACACACACACACATACACACACAGAGAGAGACTCAGACACACACACATACAAACACAAACCTGAAATGTTCATAACCTTCAGGCTTTGGCCCTAGATTCTTCTTTCCCTACATTTCCTTCCTTCTGAATACCACACAATGGGTTTTCCCAAGATGGTCTCACCTATGCCCAAAGCATCAGTTACTATCCATATATCATGGAGTTTCTAATTTATATCCAGTTCAGATCTTTCTTTTGAGTTCCAAATCTATATTCTAACTTGACTGCCTTGGCATCTCCACTTGAATGCCTCAGTGGCATCTGAAACCCAACATGCTGAGGACTGAATTCACCTTCCCCTTCAAACCAATTCTCATTATTTTCTGTCTCAGCAAATGTCAGGACCATCTATCCATCCCAATGCCCAAGTCAGGAATCTATAAATTATTCTTTAATCCCCCTTCTCCTTCAACAAGTCTCATTGATATTATCTTAAATCTCTAAAATCTGTTTATTTTTCCTCCATCTTCAATAACACCACCACTACCTCTGTCAACTCCTGTCTACACTGCCATCCTCTCTCACTGTAACTCTTTACAGGTCATATACCTCCTCATTGTTCATTATCTAGCCCAGACTCCACATTTACTTAAAACATAAATCTGATCATGTTGTTCTTATGTTTAAAATCTTTCCAAGATCTCACAACCCTGTTAGAATAAAGACAAAGTTCCTGAACATACATTGAACTACCATAGAATCAGGCCCCTGCTTACCCCTCCAGCCTCATCATAGCTAACCTACCTCCTCATTCACTATGCTTTCTAGGCTACAATTTCCATGAAGGAACTGCCATGCTATTTCATCCACCATCTTTTTCTCAGTAAGTATAAAAAGGCCTGGTACCTGGATAGTGCCAAATAAACAATGGTCAAGTGATTAATTAGTAGCTAAGTGACTTGACCAAGATTCTTAGTACAATGGAAAGAAAAGACCAAATTAAAAACCCAGAAAAAATTTCTAGCAAAGCTCAGACTAGTCTCATCATTAACATATTAGTGATGAATTGAGTTGAATATAGGCCAGGAAAAAGGAAGGGAAATGAATGGTATCTTTTCTGCAAGACGCATGTCCACAATCCCTTTGATCATTAAGATAATTAACCCTGACTAATTGGTTGTTCTAAAATATCACCAAAAAAGGAGGAAGAGAAGGAGGAAGAGGAGGAGGAGGAGAAGGCAAAGAAACTGAAGAAAAAGAAAGAAAAGGGAGAGAAGTAGAGAAGGAAGAGGGGAAGAAAACAAGGGGAGGAAGAAGAAAACAGCCATGGTTGTGTAGAATTCATATCCCACATATCATTATAAGTTGTTCATTAGAAATGTAAGATAACTGTACAGCAGAGAGGTTTAAGAAAAGCAAGACTGAAACCATTTTGTCTTCATTTTCCTCCTTAAAATATTTCTCTTTCATTTTACCTTTACTGGGTAAATGGGTCTTGAAAATCATCATTTTTAGCACTGCAAACTAAACAAGCTCTTGGCATTTCGCATACAAAAGAGGTGCCATAATTTCATGCCTTTGCAAACACACACTGTGAGCAATCAAGGGAAAAGGAAAATTAAAAACTAATTCTGCTGTTTATTCTCCTCATTTATTTTATCAGTCATCTCCGTCTTACACTGAATAACAATCAACAGGATTTGACAGACACACCTAGGGGAGGCTAGACATCTTCTCTCAAAATCTCTAGAAAGCTGGAAAGGAAAGTCAAATAACAATGCTTTGGGGAGGCATCTCTAATTATGCAAATAAAAGTATCAGCATCAACATTTCCAGGCAGTGTAAAACTTCTGAAATCAGAAGTTACAATGGGATATCAATAATGTAAAACCTGGAGTTTCTCTATCACAGACTCAAATATTTGACAGCCCAAAACCATAACAACAACAAAAAAAAACTCCAGAAAAATACAGATTCAGAAGAATTGCAACCAATGACTAACCTTTATCTGTACCTGCATCCTGATTCTTCCTCCTTGAATTTTGGTAGTTTGGAGTTCACCTTGAGGCCCACGATGATCTCTTTAGTATAAATTCCATTTATACCTCAGCAGCATCATGGAAATGATTCATAATGCATAAAACCAAATTATCCATCAGAGAAAAGTGTGTCATTTCTGCAACTCTCCTCAAGAATTTGGGTAGGAGCTGTACAGGATGGGAGTCATTTACTTTATCCTTAAACATCAACATTACAAGTAATAGGGGAGCCTAACTTTACTTAAAACACCAAGAAAATGTGCAACACTACAAACGAATGCTACTGAACCTCAATATGGATCTCAATCACAGAAACGTTACCGTTAATATTTGTATTTGTCAGTAATAATAATTAATAAATGTTTCACTGCTCTCTTTAGTCCTAAATAAATTTCAGTCAAGCAGCCAATCAGTAAGTATTTATTGAGGATTGGTTGTAAGTCGGTTTCCCTGGAAACAAACTCTGTGTTGGATATTTGCCTGCAGGAGTTTATTGAAGATCGGCACCTGCAGGGGAGTAAAGGACACAGGATTGGACAGAGTTAGAAGCTAAATTGCCATGAAGTCACAGCCAAGGCCTTAGCTAATCATAGGTTCTACAGGTAGCTCTGAAACTGGATGGACCTTCACCCTTAAGAGATACCTTCAGGCGGAAGCAAGGGAACTGGCCCTTTTGGACCTCCACTGCCCCAGATTGACCAGTTATTGAATCAGGCTCTCTTTATGGAAGGAATCTCTGAAAAAGTGACTCATTTGAGTGGTGTTGATGGTCGGGGTGACATAGCACAGCATGTACTAAAAAACATATTTTGTTTCTGGCCATGAACCCTCTGGCATTAGCAAATTATAGAGAACACATAATTTGCATCTAGCAAACCCCTACTTTACTTTGTGTCCTAGCCCAAATATTTATGAGGTCTGTGCAGATTTTCCAGAGCAGAGATAATTGTTCCCTCCTCTTTGTTCTCTCATCAACATGCTCATAGATTTGTGGTACTTCTTATCAAACTGAATCATATGTCATTAATTCCCAGTCTTTGTTCCACACCCAGCTATGTGTTCCTTGAGGGTGGATTGCAATTTACATGTCATTCTCCAAACTAAAATCTCCCAACCACCAGCCCCATCTAAGCAACCATAGTCCATTTGTTATTCTCAATCACATCAAGCTTTCAGTATTCATCCTGACTCATAATTTTTAGGTTTATTTGTTTACTTGCTTACTGTCAAACAATTGGTGAAGCCATTGTTTTATGATCACATGGAAATAAAAGTAATCATTTAGATAGCTGATGGGTTTATATTTGTATTGAACCTAATTAGTGACACACAACAAAATGAATTCTGGTTATGCACTGCAATGATGTTGGAATTTAACAAGCCTTTCATTTTTCACACTAAGAATCCAGTTTCTGGGCAACACTGTTACATACCTCATTTATTTCAAAACCTGGATTTGAGGTACTTACTTCATGGCAGTTTTTTTTAAAGCTTTGTTTTTTTTAGAGGAGTTTTATGTTCAAGGCAAAATTGAAGGTACAGAGTGGAAAGTGGAGGGTACAAAACAGAAACACCAAAAGGGACTTGACCCTAATGTCTAGGTCCAGGCTGGACCTATCCCACCATTGGTCCACTTGCCCCAAAACATCTTCCCCAGACTGCTGGACATGTGTAAAATGACAGTTCTTCAAGGAAATTATCCCCACTCACCCTAATACAGCATAAACAATGGTTACAATACATTGATTCTAGAGTCACACAACCTGGGTTCGAATCTCTAGTCTACTCTTACAAACTATGTGACATAAACAAGAAATTTTATATCACTTTATCTTCACTTGCTCACCTGTAAAACAATGTTAATCATGAGATTTACCTCATAGGATATCTGTGGGGCTAAGTGATTTAATTTATAAAAACTGCTTACAGCCATGCATGGTACATATGGAATGTTGTTAAAGATACTAGTGTGAATTGATGTTATTGGATCACTCTTCACTTACCATCTCTATAATAACAAGTTAACTGAGGCAATGAGAATTCTAATAGAAGGAAAAAAGAGAATAAAGAAAACCTGGAGTGATGTAAAGTGAAGGGGTGTTTATTCAGAAGTGAAAAAAGGCTTAAGGTGCCAGAAAGAAAAGGCACGAGAAGAAAGATACAGAGTGGGATGTAGAATAGTGTCAAGAAACATTTAACCTGGTAATTAAAATCTTGGCTACAATTGATGAAATTATATTAGAAAAGAAGCAGCCATTTCTTTCCTCTTCTACATCTTTCTTTCACACAAAATGGCCAATGGTTCTTAGAACTCAGAACTCAATGTAGTGCTAAGGTCTTCAAAAACCTTTAAGTAATCTAAGAACCAACTGCTTCTAACATTGTTTCAATTGTAAACCAAGTTCCAAATTCTAACCAGGACTCTGCAATTGAACGTTTCAATGCAGTCTTTTACCAAGTCTCTTGCGACTACAAGCAGAAACCTGAAAGAAGAGCTCAGGGAATAGAAATACAATGAAATACAGTGCTGATGACAATGGCCGATACACGGACCCCAAAAGGAAATATAGAAACCATCCGTTAAAAATGCTTCATGAGTTGTAAGCTACTGTGATCTTTAAAAGGCGTGTTAGGAGTGTCTGGAATCACACTGGTTATTGGGTGCTCAGGAAAGGAAGCAGGCTTCAGCTAACCTGAGCACTAGTAGTCCAACAGAAGGAAAGAAGACCATTAAATAGCTCTCTTCAGGGCTCCTCAGGGAGCATCACAGGTAAAAAAAAGAGGAAGGAGACTGGACAGATCTATTTCCCTAAATGCTCTGAACCACTGTTGTTCCAGATTCTGAAATTTTGGGTCAGTGCTTGATTTTTCAATAAGGAGAGCCACTTCAAAACTGTCATTTTAAGGCAAGGTGAGAGAAATGCTTTTTCCAAAAATTATATAATTCAAGAGAAATCCTTTTTCCTGGAATTGTGTAATTCAAGCTTTCTAAAGACCTCCGGTTTCTTATGTTAAGCAATTACTCTGTGCCATAATGAGGGCAAATCACTCACAGGTAATATCTTAATCTTTTAAAAAATCCTATGATTGATTGATATTATTACTCCACTTTATAGATAAGGGAACTAACAATTACAGTGAATAAGACAGTAAGTCATTTCTATAAGGTCACAAAACAAGTTTGTGGTAAAACTTCAAATTCCTCACTAGAATCTGCAAAGCAGCATGGTTTGCACTAATAAAAGGGTACAAAGAATACTTTGCTCTCTATTTCCTAAAAAAAGAAGGGGAGAGTAATAATAAAAATTTGGAATTTTACCAGAAAACTTTAAACTTGTTTTAAACATAATAGACTTTTGAAATTTTAGATGCACTGATGATTCCTAGAGAATTGCCTCTGGCATATATAATTTAGCAAATTATCTTTCCCAAGTAGATTGCATTACAAAGCTTTCTAGTAGATCATAAAAGTTAGTAGACCCAGGAAAAAAAGTACCTTTTTCCTTTAAGAAAAATTAAACTACTTGAAAACAAGTGATACGGTCTTGTTTCCTTTCCCTGCACACATGATTTCATCCTCTTACACATTCCTATCTCCTCAAACAGAGCTGAGAATCTACTATAAACACACTGGATTAATTTAGTCCTGTCTTTTCTGTACCAATAATTTATTGTTTTATTCTGGCTCTCTATATGTCTTGATGTACAACCCTTAAGAGAAAAATGTGAATATCTGTTCCAAAGCTTAGCCAAACTTTATCATAATTCTGCTTCCACAGCTTGGTCCTTTGACCCCTTTTTAATGTGTCCCAAATTTCCAGTTAGAGAAAGAATCAAGAGGATGATGTTGGTGTCATGTAGGTAAGTGTTTTGCCTTGATAATTTCATATAAAATCATTAACTCCAGGAACCAGAATAAAATTTTAAATGCCATCTTTTAGTATTATTTTTAAAGATTTTTCAAGCCAGCATAAAAGTAGGAATGGTGGAAGCAGACTGATAGAGACATATCAGACATGTCATTAAAGCTATAGGTGTGCAGAGTACTGTCAGCCCAGACGTGTATTGTCACTGAAAAGAAAAAAAAAAGAAAAGAGCTACAGACTTAAAAAAAAAATCTTTTGCCAGTTAAATATACCAAAAACATTCCAAGACCTTGGAAATGTTGTACAATAAGTGTCAAAGAGAAGTCTCTTTCTCTTTGCAGCTCTGCTCAATGTTTTATGTTCCCATCATTTCTGTTCCCTCCTCTTTTGGTGATATACATGTCATGTGTCTATGGACCTAAAGGGAAAATTCACAAAAGCACAATGTCTGCATTGACTACCTTACAGTCTGTCCAGAATGAAGACAGCGTCTATTAGTGTGATACAATTTCGTTGCAGTGTATCATCTACAGACTTTTAAAAGGGAAAGGCTAGGTGTTAAGTGCCTATTCTGCCTATTAGAAAAATTATGTATACTGCTTACTTTTTCCTAAATTCTAATGCTCCAGTTAGATCAAAGATTAGTAACTTAAAAATAGTAAGTCTTTTTTTTTTTTAATGCCATGGTTTCATTTTAAATCATGGAATAGCTAGCCATTAATTGATCTTGGATGAAATTCCCATTTGAGAACACTGGAAGTGAATTTCCACAACATTATGTGCTATACAAGAATATCCCATTAATTTAAATCTTACATGTCTAGAATTTTTATGGAAAGCAATGACGATAGCAAATATTTGACTAAACTAAATGAATAAACAAGACTCTTTCCTTGGAAGTGGCAAATATCCAACAGAAGCTAGCTTAAACAATAATGATATGAGTAGTAACAAATAACATATTGAGAGCTTACTGTGTTCCAGGCATTTAGCTCAGTATTTTATAGACAGTAGTTCTTAATTCTCAGCACAATCTGTGAGGTTGGTACTATTTTTATCCTTTTTTGACAGATGAGGAAATAAAGCTCAGGGAACTCAAGGCACTTGCTCACACACACAGAGGTAGTAAGCAATGGCTTGAAATTGGAACTGATACAGTGTGACACTGAAGCCCAAGCTTTTAATTATCTATGTCACTGGGAAAGAAAGGAAACTTATCAGAAGAAAACTAGGAGTGGTGACAAATCAAAGGAAGAAGATAAGGATGCCCCACAAGGCAGGAAAGAGAACAGAAAATAAACCCAAGAATTCTCTGACACCATAATTTTCTTACATCTTCTCCTCTTGCACACTAGTGGTCTCCATGTGGCAGGGAGAGTGAGCTTCCAAACTCCTACCTTCTCTAGTAGAGTGGAAGGGATACAGCCCCACCATGCCCAATACCTAAGACTGGAACATTCTGAAGAAGGACTCTGATGAGACCCTTCCCTTCTACCTGACACTGTGCTGGGGAAATGCTACAAATGGCCCACTTACAAGTTTGAAGGGGGTGGGAAAGGATTTTGAACTATTATGGGACAACATGGGGGCATTTGGGGAGGAGTAGGTCCTCAAAGAAGAAAGGTACTGTTAGAAAAATTAAAGGCAGTTGAATGAGGTTGGAAATAACAGTGCATATCAATTTTGCTTGGAAAGGTTCTGAATTCCAGCCTTGGCTCAAGTATGGATGAGTCAGAGACATCTGTGAATGTATTTGCATGCTCCTGTGTCTTTTAAACTAAAAGAGATAACTATCCCTGTCCAACCTACTTCACAATCCTTTCAAACAAGATAATATTTTCAAAAAATTAAAAATCATCCATGGGATTTATGACCATTCCAACTAGAGAAGGCTTTGTACTATTTATGGGATAAAAATGTTTATGGGACTTCCCTGGTGGCGCAGTGGTTGAGCGTCCGCCTGCCGATGCAGGGGACACGGGTTCGTGCCCCGGTCCGGGAAGATCCCACATGCCACGGAGTGGCTGGGCCCGTGAGCCATGGCCGCTGAGCCTGTGCGTCCAGAGCCTGTGCTCCGCAACGGGAGAGGCCACAGCAGTGAGAGGCCCGCGTACCGCAAAAAAAAAAAAAAAAATGTTTATGAACTAAATAAATTGTGAGCAAGATTTTGGCTTGCTCAAGAGAAAAACTCTTTTCAAGTACTTTGATAGCACTCATAAAATACCAAACTTTAAGTGTGAAATGTATACTAAATATAAATTTTTCTAATTTATTTATTAAAGCAGACATCAAAAGTCTTTAGCTGACAGGAAATTCTATGAACAGTTTTCATGCTTCTGTAATGAAACAATTATACCAAAATCTTCTATAATATACCTTTCACTAATTTGTATTTTTGCAACTCATTCTTTAATTCATCTATTCATGTACTTATTTGTTCATCCAAGGTGTATTGAACTCCTACCACAATGAGTCCAAATTAAGAGGCCTGACTCTATCAATAAAAATAAGCAGCCACTAGGCTATGATGACTTCACTTAACAAATCCGACCGACAACAATGGCCTCAAATATGCCCACTTTACTGATTCTAACAAAGTCCTGCCCTGCTATAAAATATGACTTTTCCCCCCCAGGACAATGAGAATTTTACAATGAAATTTGAATGTTCTAGAATCACTAGTAACCCCTTCTGAATTTTGTTTCACCTGTTTCCTTACCACTATTCAGAATTTAGTAGCTCCCTATTGTTACATCCAACCCAGTACTACTGGGTGGTTTAGCTCACATTCATCCACTGGAAGAGTTAAAACACATCTCAACAGATAAGAGAAGGAACACCTCCCACGTACCTGAGAAAGAGTTTCAAGAGATATTTGGACAACAAAAATTTTACCAGAATTTTGGAAACCCCTTTAACCATCTTATTCTTCCAAGCCCCTAATTTAGTTTACACAGTCTTAAGAATGAAGTGTCTTCACAACATCTGTCTTAAGAGTTAAGTAAGGAAAAAGTATTCCTTACTTACCCTACTTAATAATACCCATCCTAAGAATGGAAATAAGAGCAAATATCTTTCCTATTTGTCTAATTCACTATTATTATATTCTTTTTTTTTTTTTTTTTTTTTTGCGTTACGTGGGCCTCTCACTGTTGTGGCCTCTCCCGTTGCGGAGCACAGGCTCCGGACGCGCAGGCTCAGCAGCCATGGCTCACGGGCCCAGCCGCTCCATGGCATGTGGGATCCTCCTGGACCGGGGCACGAACCCGTGTCCCCTGCAACAGCAGGCGGACTCTCAACCACTGCGCCACCAGGGAAGCCCTAATGCACTATTATTAATCTCCCAAGATTATGTTTGCTCAAGCATTTTCTTTCAGATTAATTAATCTCTTCTTGTATATAAATGACCCCCAAAAGATAGTTCTCATTCCTCAGCAGTTCTACGAAAGATTTTGTATCCACCACCAATCCTTGAATGTATGTCACCATATAAATAAACAACTCCAGTGAGCCACTTTATATGTCACTAAGCAGATCATGAGTATCTTGAAAGAATGGATATAAATATTGAAGCCAATTCGGTCCATATTTCCAGAGAAGCAAAATAGGACTAGAAAGAAATTTCTTATCAGAAATCTCATCATTGGTTTCTGCCATACTGATAGGAATCAGAGTAGCCAGTGCATCTTCCCATGTTTTAGAGTTATTTTATTCAAAGACTAGAAAGAAATTACAAGAATACTTTGGAAGCCAAAATGATTCTGAAATAAAAAGACACCTCCAAAATGGATTTGGACATGAAAGCTCTTGGCCCCGTTTGGCAGAATAGAAGCCACGAGCCCAGATATGGCTATCGCTAAGGCAAATCCCCTGGAAAGATCCAATCCATGTTCCCAGAATATTTCAATTTAGAATATAATTTACACAGAAGTCCTCCAAATCTGACACATTCACAAGCTCTCACTGAGTGAAGTCATATTTGTATTCAGCACTGGATGACGCTAACTGCTACTTTCTAAAAGTGGTGCAGTTTGCTGAAATTTCTATTTTGAACCCAACATCTTTTGTTAGTGTAGTCTGTGATGCTGTGTTCTCAGTTCCCTGCCAAAAGGCAATCCCCTTTTTCTGAAAGCAGTTAACAGATGTTTCCTTCATAATAGAACCAGACCACCCATCAGTCTGTTTTAAGGGGGTGTCCTGTTGAGACCTGAACTTTCCCATCAGTTTTATATGCTGGTGAAGAACTCTCCACAACATGGGAGAGATTTTAATGGTAAAAAGAAGCTACGGGAGAAGGGAGAGATCATACTGTCTTCTGCTTTCTCTTGAAGACTGCTGTGCTTGCTCCTGAAACCCCAAATAGCAGCAGAAATCTAAAAAGAAAATGGGAATAGGAGAGATTTGCCTTAAAAGTGTTTCAAAAGAGTGATAAGCAGAGACAAAAACTCATTATTCAGAATAGAATTTCCAAATGTCTGAGTACTATGTCCCTTTCTAAGAGTTTCCTGATATGCTCTTTCCCGGCCTGCCAACTTAGCATCCATAGTCTGAAGTCCGACTTCTCTTGAGTTCCAGGCCCATGAGGTGCAAAGCTAGCCCTGCTTCCAAAAGAACTGACAAGGAGTGGAAGTTTCCCCAGGACTTTTTAGGTCTCAGTTGAAGTGGCTCCTCCTCAAAGAAGGCTTCCTCTATACCCAGACTTGATCAGGTCTCCCATTGCAGATTTTACTGGAATCCTGAACTTTTCCTCAAAGCACTTATTCCAATTGCAAAAATGTAATTAAATGATTATTTATGATATTATTTGATTACTGTAGATTGCTTGGGGGAAATGAATAAACAGATGTCACTAAAACATGGGAAGATGCCTGGGTTAAAACCGTGAAGAAGAAGTAATTATTTAGGATGCTTTACTCCAAAATACCTAAAGAAAAAGAAAAAGGAAAAGAAGAAAGGAAGAAAGAATCAGGGGGAGAGAGAAGGAGGGAGAGATAGAGAGAGAAAATGATTCACCTGAGGGACTAGTCCAGGGTAACCTTCGTTTAAGATGATGCTCCACCTGGAGTTCAGACACTGTGATCCGGTTTGCCTCTCTCTTTTCTGAACTCTGTTTCCACAGGCTGGTTCCTTTTAGTGGCCTTACTTCATGGCTATGTGCTTAGTGGAGAATAGGAGGAAATCTGCTTCCCTAACAGAGCAACTAAAGTCATAGAATTGAGTCCTTTTGGCAATGTCTTGACTTGGCCCATGATCCAAGCCCTGAGCCAATCAATGTGGCAGAGATTTGTGGACATGCTAATTTGCTTAAACCAATGAAAACTCATTCTGAGAGCCAAGCATACATTCTTACCTCCCAAATCTCATTATTGGAAAATTCAGAGTACTATTCAAAAGGCAAAAAGTAAGAATGGATGCTATGCAGACAAGAAACAAATGTCCACATCAATGACAAATTAGATTTTGCATTGGAAACCACAAAGAGGTTTTGAGTGAAGAAACAGCTAATCCAGATTTAGGTTTGTGACTGGCATTAATGTGGAACAGTTAGGTGTAAAGGGAGCTTTTAAAGCAATAGGATTTGATGATAGGTGAGAGTATAAAAAAGATGGCTTTGAATTTTCTAGCTTCCATGAATATATAGATGTTTCTGCCATGGATTAAGGTAAAATACACAAAAGAAGGAGCAAAATTTTAGGACTCCTAAAATCTATTACATTTTACATTCTGTTGGAAACCACTTTTATTTAAACAGAATTGGGGGAAATATTTGAGAAATTTGTTAATCACTACTGAGATGGGCTTAGTGGGCTACCAACTCCCAAGAGCATGTTAAATAGGATATTGAATTACAATAAATTAAAAACACAATGCCTAACCCCATTTCCTATATTTTAGAGAAGACACTGAAACAGGGTATCACATGCATTGAGCAGCCTTTTACTAGTGTAAAACCTGAAACTCAACTAGAAGCACCCAACTAATTGACTTTAAATGTTTGTAATCCGCCAAATTCATAAGTTGAAATCTAAGCCCCAAAGTGATGGTATTTGGAGGTGAAGTCTTTGGGACGTGATTAGATCACAGGGGCAAAGCCCTCATGAATGAAACTAGTGCCCTTATAAAAGAGACCCCAAAGAGCTCCCTTGCCTTCTGCCATGTGAAGACACAGTGAGAAAATAATTGTCTATGAACCAGAAGTGGGCCCTCAGCAGACACCAAATCTTCCATGCCTTGATCTTGGACTTCCCAGTCTCTAGAACTATGAGAAATAAAGATTTGTTGTTTAAATCACCCAGTTTATGTTATTTTTTAAACTGCAGCCCTAACAGACAAAGACTTACTTCCAGTATTACTGGAATATTGCTTCCAGTATTATTATTATCCAGTATTATATCCAATATTCCAGTATTCCAGTATTACTGGAATATTAGGTAGATATTTTACCTAATAGTAAACTTTTGACATTAAGAAAAGAACTTGAAAAACAGAATGTTAGTAAAAATGAATTACAGTTGACCCTTGAACAACATGGGAGTTAATCCGTGTATAATTTATAGTTGGCTCTCCATATCTGTAGTTCCTCCACATTCACTGTTTCATTTCAACCAACCATGGACTCTGTAGTACTGTAGTATTTACTGTTGTAAAACATCTTCATATACGTGGACCCACATTGTTCAAGGGTCAACTGTAGTTGCTTGTGCCATCTCTTCCATCTGACTGCAAACTCCATGAGGGCAGGTGGTACAAATTATTTATTTGAGAGGAAAGTGATGAGCTCAGGAAAAAAAAAAAAAAGCTGGTTTTCACACAGCACTTAAAGAGAATATAGAAAGTCCAGGATTTGTAGAGTTGAGACAATGGACCTGATCCTATTTCCAAGTAGTAAATGATAAAATGAAGACCTGGAGCAATAAAGGGTGATTAAGATTCAGCCTCTAAACCAGTACCAAATCAACCATGTGGCTGTAAATCAATTTTATCAGTGATTGTTAAATTGTCATCAGTACTATTCTCATTATTAATGTTTTACCTTCAAAATAAAATCCTCTGAGTGACCTCTGTTCACTGAGGCCACAGCCATATGCACTGTGCTTAAGCCACTGTTAGGTGTGTAATACAAATTAAGTGGAGAATTGTTGACTGGCTGACTCCCTTCATGAGATAGTATGACCCATGAGCATATGTTCTCAAGTGAAAGACACCTTCTACAGTATTTTCCTGGCTTCTGGCACTTTTGCAGCCTTTCTTATGTCAAACGTTTCTACTAATAGTACAATCACCATGATGTAAAGTGTGTTCCTTAGAACAGATTTTGTGAAATGTTAATGTCTTAAGCAAAAAATAGATTCTGTGGTTAAATTAGTTTAGAAAGCACTTAGTTAAACAAGGTTATGCACTTTTATTGAGTTCAGGACTTCTCAGACTTTAAAATGCCAGTGTAGATGGTAAATCTCCAAGGGGGGGCATGATATACATTTGCCAAACTTATCTGAACACAGAACATTTGTTTTTCCCTAGAGCATCTCACAGATTTTATATTCTATGGAAAACATATACAATTTAATATTCTGTGGAAAACTATTCCAACACTGTTGGAAACACTAGACATATATTAATGTCTTTGCTTTAGGCTAATTTTACTTCCTTTTCCCTGTGCAAGTGTGCTTCCTCTTGGGGAAAGAAGTGGTTAGGGACAATGATAACAAACCTTAAATTTTTGCTTCCATTTGTTTTCTATGCATACTTATATGCCATAAGGGCTCAGATAATCAATGCATCCTTTGTTCCCCCATTGTGCCACATTAATAGCTCAATTACAGCCTTCTCTCCAGCTGAGAAACTGCATGTGGCCCCAGTTCAATGGGAAGGAAGCCAATCATGTCTAGTTGCTGACCTGGTGCCTGACACACCTCCCCTGAAAGCTATAAATGAGCAGAGAGCCCTAAAAAAGCCCTAAAAAATATGTAGAAACAATGGTCATCTTTCTTCCTTTCTCTTCCTTTTCTGTGTTTTCCCCTCCATTTTTGTTCCTGTCACTTATCCAGTACCTTCAAGCTATATTATTGTCTATTGTTCCATCAGTCATTATTCCCCTTAGCTCCCTATCTTCTCAGTCTTCTCCAAATATGCTCCCTTCTGTTAACTCTTCCTGAGTCTGATCTTGTTGTTCCTTCTTCCCAATTGTTCCTTATCTCTGCATATGTAAGCCTGCTTCTTCAAGGTCCAATTCAAATGCTATCTCCTGTTTGTTTCTCTAACTTTATCAAGCTCTCTGTCCTGTGAATACCCATAGCAGTTTATTTATACTCTAGTTTTTTGACACAAAGCACTTTCTTTCATATAGTACAGTTATTTAAGTCCATGTGTATGTCTTCTGACTGTAAATTCCATGAAAGTTTGTGATACAACTTGTTCTTTGGCTCCTCCTATTCACACATTTTCCTCACTTAGAATATGTTCCAGAAGACACTAATGTATAAGAGACTCCTGATAAAAATATAACCCATTCATTGACATTGACTATATCTTGGTTAAGCAAGCACTAGTACAAAGACTCAGTACCTCGTTAACTTCCTCAGAAAGAATCTGTTTGCAACAAATATATGAGTAATCAATATAGATTTTTTGAAGGCCTTATAGAAAAGAAGATTTGTGTGACACACTCCAACACACTTTATAAGTCCCTGATCTACACATCATTTATATTAAGGTCCTGTAGACATGCTGCCCCTAAGAGCTCTTCATTATTCCCACTCTCAGAGCCAGGCACAGTGGCACTTGTCTTTTCCATTTCATGACCATCCTCCCAAGCCTTGAATTCTCTTGCTCCCTTTTTTTTTTCTTTTTTTTTTTTTGCGGTACGTGGGCCTCTCACTGTTGTGGCCTCTCCCATTGCGGAGCACAGGCTCCGGACGCACAGGCTCAGCGGCCATGGCTCATGGGCCCAGCCGCTCTGTGGCATGTGGGATCTTCCCGGACCGGGGCACGAACCCGTGTCCCTGCATCGGCAGGTGGACTCTCTACCACTGCGCCACTAGGGAAGCCCCTTGCTCTCTTTTTATACAGAGCAAACTATCTCTATTTCTTCTAAGCCTTAAAAAAAACTTAAAAGAGTTGTGTATAATCACTGTCTTCAATTCCTTTTCTTCCATCCTCTCTTAAACACACTACAACTATACTTCTGCTATCTCTATTCAACTGGAAACTACTTTCATCAAGGTCTCAAGTGATTCTCAAATAGCTGAATCTTTGGGTCAATTTTGAGAGAAGTATTTGACTGTTAATCAGTCCTTCCTCCTTAATACACTCCTTAGTACAGCTTCCCAAATACTATATTTTGTAGTATCCCTACTACTCAACTCATTGTTTCTGGTCAGTCTCATTTGGTGATTTTACTTCTTCTCCCTGGCTTCTAATGCTATGACCACAAGAATCAGTCATTGGATATTTTCTCTTCACTTTCTACATTTGTTCCATTAGTGACCTTGTCCAGGTCCACGGCCTAGATGTCATTTGTATGCTAACTACTCCTAAATTTATATTCTAGCCCAATTTTTTCTCCAGAATCTAGATTTCTACATTCAACTTTCTAATCAACATCTTCACTTGAACTGGTTAATACATTTCTGCAAACTAACAAGGTTTTTTAACAGTATATAGGTACTATTGGGTTTGGCCAAAAAGTTTGTTTGGGTTTTTCCATACATAACATGAAAGAACTTTTTGCCAACCCAATATTAATTTGCAATTTAAAGAAGAAATTATGAGGGGAAGTTTGGTTAGCCTTACTATTCACTGCTTATCATGTCTGGACTTTTTAAAGTCATTGTTTTATTGAGTTATAATTTACATACAATAAAATGTACATTTATTGTGTTTATTCTATAATATTTGACTACTGTAAACATCAAAGCCACCCACTATCCAAATGAAGATACGGACTACTTCTACCAAAGTGGAAAGTTCCCACATGCCGCTGTCTATCAGCTGTCTTCCATCTGCTCATAAGAGGCCATCATTGTCCTAATTTCTGTCCATAGATTTGTTCTACCTGTTCATGAACTTCATATTGATGGACTCATATGGTATATATTTTTCTGAGTCTTAGTATTTGCACTCAACATAATGGTTTTTAGATTCATTCTTTTTGTTTCATGTATGAGTAGTTTGTCACTTTAGTTTGCTGAGAATATTACATTGTACAAATATACCACAATTTATTTATGTTCTCACCTTTTGATGGAGGGCTATTTCCTGCTTGGGACTATTAAAAATAAGGATGCTATGAACATTCTTATACAAGTGCTTTTGTAGACAAGTGTTTTTATTTCTTACAATAAAAACCAAAAAGCAAAATTGCAATTGCAATTTTTGATGACACAGGATATGCTTTTCACATGTTTTTTTGTCATTCCAATGCTATCTGTTATAGAGAGCCCAAGTCTTGCCCGTTTTGATTGGGTTGCTTGCCCTTTGATATTTTATTTATAGAAATTCTTTATATATTCTGTGTGAGTTCTTTGCCAAATATATAAGCTGAAAATATATTTTTCTAAGCTAATTTACCTATTTATTTCCTTAATGGTGTATTTTGAGGAGCAAATATTTATAATTTTGATGTTACCTAATTTATCTCATTTTTTTTCTTTTTTAGAGCTTTTCGTGAAGCCCTGAATACACTGAGAAATATATCATCTTCATGAACTGGAAGACTGACTATTGTAAGGTGTCAGTTCACTATATATTCTATAAATTCAATGTAATCCCAGTTCAAAATACAGCAGGGGTTTTTAAGAAGAAATTGACAGGCTAATTTTTAAATTTTATAAGAAAATTACACATTACCTATAAGTATTAGATTAATATTGAAAAAAAAGAACTAGTTTAAATTACTATACTACCTTATTTTAAGACTTTCTATAAAATCACAGTAATCAATCCAGGTTGAGAGTCCGCCTGCTGATGCAGGGGACACGGGTTCGTGCGCTAGTCTGGGAAGATCCCACATGCCACGGAGCAGCAGGGCCCGGGAGCCATGGCCGCTGAGCCTGCGCATCCGGAGCCTGTGCTCTGCAATGGGAGAGGCCACAACGGTGAGAGGCCTGCGTACCGCAAAAAAATATATATATATATATACAATAGAGAAAAGATAGCCTCTTCAATAAGTGGTGCTGGGAAAACTGGACAGCTACATGTAAAAGAATGAAATTAGAACACTCCCTAACACCATACACAGAAATAAACCCAAAATGGATTAAAGACCTAAATGTAAGGCCAGACACTATAAAACTCTTAGAGGAAAACATAGGAAGAACACTCTTTGACATAAATCACAGCAAGATCCCTTTTGACCCATCTCCTAGAGAAATGGAAATAAAAACAAAAATAAACAAATGGGACCTAATGAAAATTGAAAGCTTTTGCACAGCAAAGAAAACCATAAACAAGACAAAAAGACAACGCTCAAAATGGGAGAAAGTATTTGCAAATGAAGCAACTGACAAAGGATTGATCTCCAAAATATACAAAGAACTCATGCACCTCAATGTCAAAACAACCACCCAATCAAAAAATGGGCGGAAGACCTAAATAGACATTTCTCCAAAGAAGACATGCAGACAGCCAACAAACACATGAAAAGATGCTCAACATCACTAATTATTAGAGAAATGCAAGTCAAAACTATAATGAGGTATCACCTCACCAGTCAGAATGGGCATCATCAAAATATCTACAAATAATAAATGCTAGAGAGGGTGTGGAGAAAAGGCAACCCTCTTGCACTGTTGGTGGGAATGTAAACTGATACAGCCACTATAGAGAACAGTATGGAGTTCCTTAAAAATCTAAATATAGAACTACCATATGACCCAGTAATCCCACTACTGGGTATATACCCAGAGAAAACCATAATTCAAAAAGACACATGAACCGCAATGTTCATTGCAGCACAATTTACAATAGCTAGAACATGGAAGCAACCTAAATGTCCATTGACAGATGAATGGATAAAGAAGATGTGGTACATATATACAATGGAATATTACTCAGCCATAAAAAGGAAATTGGGTCATTTGTAGAGACATGGATAGACCTAGAGACTGTCATACAGAGTGAAGTAAGTCAGAAAGAGAAAAACAGGTATCATATATTAACGCATGTATGTGGAATCTAGAAAAATGGTGCAGATGAACCTATTTACAAGGCAGGAATAGAGATGCAGACATAGAAAATAGACATGTGGACATGGGGAGGGGAGAGGGGGATGAACTGGGAGACTGAGATTGAGGATGTCCACTGCTATGTGTAAAACAGATAGCTAGTGGGAACCTGCTGTATGGTGCAGGGAGCTCAGCTCGGTGCTCTGTGGTGACCTAGATGGGTGGGATTGGGGAGGGAGGGACGGAGGCCCAAGAGGGAGGGGATATATGTATACATATAGCTGATCCACTTCATTGTACAGCAGAAAGTAACACATCATTTTAAAGCAACTACACCCCAATTAATGAAGTTAAAAAAAAATTCCCAGCCATTCCCCCATTTTAACAGTTAGGCTATGAGTAACACAATAAAAGGGTTTTGGTTCATGTTTAATCTGAGTTAAAAGTGGAATAGAACAGTTCCATGCCCTGATGTCCCCATACTCAATTTGCCCAGAGAGAGTGCCAACTTTGGAGGTTTTGAGTTTTATTTTAATTAAGGAAGACATTATTTCTACTCAGACCTTCAAATCACACTAACGAGATCATTCTCCCACAGTCCAGCACTTCTACAAGGAACCACTCTGCTCAGTGACACATAAGAGAGAGAAAAGAAGGCTACTTAGATGCCTGCTGGCTCGGTGGGTACTTACCCTGAAAAGAAGAGTCGGCTTTTTGAACAATGATGATCACGTTCCAAGAACTCAATTCTGTATTTGTTTTTCTTTCTATTTTAGAAGTGCATACATGTTTAGGAGGCAAGATGGCTTTGATTTTTAACTTTCTTTTTTGATGCTAATCACTTAATGACATTTTCTCCTTCTAGGCTGAGGTTTTCCACATTTGGTCTCTGTCTTCTTTTTGACTTAATTAATCGGAGCCAGAATCCCTTTCCCATATGCCCCATGTTAACTACTAATTTTTCAGAGCAGTCACTTGGAGGTGGGACAAGAACAAGAATGCGGTTCTTGGCTGATGGTGTTGTCGCAGTCAAGGAACTGAAAACTTAGTGGCAGGAGAAACAGCTGGGTAGAGAACACATCATGAATATCCAGAGGGACCTAATGGACTCTCCACACTCCTTTTACTCTGCAAAATTCTGCTGTCACGGCAAATGAAGTGGCCACATCTGAACATGTTTACACATGCTAAGGTCAATACCCTTACATACTGTATCATTGATAGTGGCCCTTAAGTGTCTTCAGTTCAGCGTTTCACTTACAATAATAGCTCTCATCTTTGAACACTAAGCATGTGCCAGGCACTATGCTACCTGTTTTGCAAATGACAAATCTTTCAATCGTCTCAGCTATCTTGTGTAGCAGGGATTATACTTATTTTTCACATGAAGAAACTAAGAAAAAGGTAATCTGTCCAGGGTCACATACTACCTAAGTGACATAACCTCGATTTCATCCTAGCCCTGACTCCTGAACCAATTCTCTTAATCAATATACTTGTTTCTCTTTTAGTTTGGCATGCCTCTCCCAGATACATGCTCTTCTAGGGCATATACCCAATAATTAGCTCAACCAGGTATACACACAAGTGCTCAATAAACTGCTGTTGTTTTTAGTGTGGAATAATGTAACTAATACAGGCAAAAGCAATTTTATTGATCCAGAGACAAGTTCTAGCTGAGTGACTTTTATCTATGAGGAAATTATCCTAAGTATGACACTTAACTTGATTATTTAAAATACATTCTCAGTCAAACTAGGTCAAAGATTTGGTGACTTTAATAGTTGTTTAGTCAAACTGCTCCTGATAACAGGTTAAACCTACTTGTGCCTTGGCTATAGAAAAGAACGTGAATTGACCAGTTGAAATACATCACCTTATTATAGTGTTTAAAAAAGTAGGATAACCTTGAGATTCTACTGTTGGCAATTCAGTCACACTACCTTTATTAGTGTGTATTAACAACTAGATTCTTAGGTTCACCTCAGAGTATGAGATTGTCCTACATGATGAGCCTTTTGGTGGCAAGAACTGCATCTATCTCAGCTCCTCCAAGAATTGACACACTGACTGGCACATAGCAAATATTCAATTAATATCTGTTAAACTGAAACAGGGTGGGGGGGGAGGGATAAATTAGGAGTTTGGGATTAACAGATACAAACCACTATATATAAAATAGATAAACAACAACGATCTACTGTATAGCACAGGGAACTATATTCAATATCTCATAATAACGTACAATGGAAAAGGATATGAAAGAGAATACATATATATGTGCATATATATATATATATATATATATATATATGAAACCGAATTGCTTTGCTGTACACCTGAAACTAACACAACATTGTAAATCAACTATACTTCAATTAAAAGTATATATATAGGGACTCCCTTGGTGGCTCAGTAGTTAAGAATCCGCCTGCCAATGCAGGCGACATGGGTTCGAGTCCTAGTCCAGGAAGATCCCACATGTCACTGAGCAACTAAGCCCATGAGCCACCACTACTGAGCCTGCACTCTAGAGCCCGCGAGCCACAACTACTGAAGCCCATGCGCCTAGAGCCCGTGCTCCGCAACAAGAGAAGGCACCACAATGAGAAGCCCACACACCGCAACGAATACTCGCCATGACTAGAGAAAGCCTGTGCACAGCAGCAAAGACCCAACGCAGCCAAAACTTAAATAAATAAATAAATAAATTTATTAAATATATATATATATATATAATTTTAAGTTGAATTAAAATACATTAAATAAATGGAAGGAAAATATATTTTAATTCTGCATGAAAACAAATTTAAATATAAGTATGAAGGGGACTTCTTTAATTGAATCTCTAGTATAATGCATTTTTGTGGCTTGATATTAAGAGAAAGCAGAGACTGGAAAGTCAGAGCGACATGTGCCTAAGTCTCACTTCTTTATTAAGAATTGTATGATTCTGGAAAAAATACCTAACTTTCTAATCTTCAGTTTTCTTTTGTATGAAATACAAAATAATACCTCATGGAGTTATGATTAGAAATATATACATATTCAACATACAAACACTATAAATAATATATAGATTAGGTATATATGTATACATACATGTATATATACATGTAGGCATATGTACATAATATTAAATATAATACATAATACCATAGCACAATGTGTTTTGTCTCTGTACCAATGCACTTTTGCTGCAGTAACAATCAATTCTAAATGCTCAGTCATTTACAAAAACAAACATTAATTTCTTGCTCACTTTACATGGGGGCTACAAGAAGTAGGCTGCTGTTCTGCTCTAGACTGTA
Source organism: Delphinus delphis (assembly GCF_949987515.2). Lineage (NCBI taxonomy): Eukaryota > Metazoa > Chordata > Mammalia > Artiodactyla > Delphinidae > Delphinus > Delphinus delphis. Next base: position 42,925,812 of record NC_082690.1, on the reverse strand, counting down.
GGTAGACATAGACTTATTTTGTGTGTCTTCTCATCTAGAACGTACGCTGAAGGTCATGGAAGAGGGTGGAAACACAAGAAGAGGCATAGAAAGTTACCATGACTTTAAAAACTTCTCACATTCAATTATCCAAAGCTAGACACATAGGCAAGCCAAAATCAGTGGGGCAGGAAGCATACCCACCCATAAGGAAAGAGGGAACGAATAATTGTGAATAATTATATCATCTATTACCACAAAGATATATTTTAAAATTGAGTTCCCTTTTCGATTAAAAGACAAATAAGCAAATTTTTTAAAAAACCGTCTATTGAGAGTTGGCTATGCTCCAAACATTGTGCTAGGAATATAAATATGAAAAAATTTAGATTCTGTTCTTAAGGGGCACAAAATATCATAAAACACTTCCTAATTTTTAGAATCTTAGCCTAATACTGTTATGTTCCAAACTATGTAAAGTGCTGAACAAAACCAGAATTTTCTATTTAGTTAATGCCTATTAGAAAGCATATTTTTACTAACTTCTCTAACTTTAAAATTTTTGCTTAATTTATCATAAGAAAATGATATTGCTGAAATAAATATCTGTCATGAAAGATAAGCAAACAGTATCCAAGTTAAAAACTAAATAGTCATATAAGCTAGTGCAACTTTTATGTATTCCATATTTTCAATTACTTACTATCTTATTAAAAAGCTTTTGGATACAATCTGTTAAACATGGTCATATCAAAATTGACATGAAAGACAATATTTCCTTATTTTCTTTTTATAACTTTTAGTCTAAATATTGTTCATAAAAAAGGTTTTTTATTTCCTAATGAAAATGCATTGCTTTAAAAAGCCAAAAGGCCAACAAAACTGTGCTGTTAATTGGAAATATGGTCAGGGCTTTTGTGAAGTGACTCTCTAAAAGTAGTGCTTAGCTGAGAAGTGCACATGCATACTTCTACACACATGCAAAAACTTTTAGCAAAAAAAAAAGTTTTAGGCAGGTCTTGCATCAAATTACCCCATTTTATGGGTTGCTGTGGAAACAAATGAGCCCTCTGGAAGTGCAAAACCACCTTTGAGTCTAATGCAAAGAACCAACCATACCATGAAAGTGAAGAACAGCTGGGATTGAGGAAGTGTAAGCTGACATGTCAGACAGTAGCCAGACAAAGTGAGCCAGGTGCTGTCTGGAGAAAAAAAAAGGGGGGTTGGGGGCTGGGAAAAACAACCGAGCACTGTCAACAGAGTCAACAAAATGGACCAGCTGTTCACTCTTATCATAACAAGAAAATACAGAGAATTCCAGGGACAAGGATTAAACTTGCTGAGAGATGAAACTTTTAAAAATCAAATGAATGAAGAGGATTGCTCTAAGAAGCCTCCACTTGGAAACTTTTTGACTGGAAAGTGCAGTGCAGGACTCTGGGTGATTCAGTGCACTCACCATTGACGGGTTCGGGATTTAAAAGCTGATAATAATTTCTCTCTCTTCTGGGGATATCACCCTCTTGCTTTCTGACTATTTGGGAACTGCCTACTTTCAGGAAGTCCAGATGTAGCACTGTTCTTCTTGGCACTGCCCCAAAGAGGAGGAGATATACCTGGACTGAAATGGACATGAGGAGGCATCTCGTGAGCATAGTATTGGTAGCATAATATGGTAGAATTTTCTGGTGGGCCAAAGGTCTGAGTTGTCCAAGTCACTTGCTTTCTCTGAGTTACAGTTTTCTTCTTGGACAAAGGTAGGGAAGCACTTGTTAAAAGGGCTGGTGTCAGAGAAAAAGGGTTTGAAGTAAAATGGGTTGAAAAATATCACGTTCTTTAATCCTAAAGATTCACAATAACCTCTTATATATCCAATGCTCTAAGAAACCTCAATATGGGGAAAGAGCTGTTCCACTATTTTTTATCCAATATTTCCTTCATTTGGCCCCAGAAGCCGTTTATCACTTAGCACCTACTAAACGCCCAACGTGATGTCGTTCCTTAGAGTTCATGCTGGGAAACACTGAAGTAACTGTTCCCAGGACATTTTCAGCTGTAAAATCTGCACTCTGTTTTATATTTTTCTTGACGTGGGTGAATGCTGGAAGCTCTGTCTTGGCTAGGATCTAGAAAGAAAAGATTCAGTACTTTTGAAACGGTTTGGTTTCACATATAAAGTACAGTCAGGTAGTAACTACGGGCGGATTGTTTTAGGGAGTAGATGCTCCTCCAGCCTCCAGAGTGTAATTGAAAGCAAGTCAAGCTCTCATCCACAGGCAGCATCAAGATAATGTAGTTTAAAAATAGCGTGAAGAGAAAATGCTCTATAATCCCCCAGTTTAAAACTCAGCTTTATCACTAATTAACTGTGTGACTTTGAGTAAGTTACTTAACCTCTTTAAATATCCATCCCTTCTTTTTATAAGATACAAATAACCATCATGTCCCCCAACACAATACCTGACACATAAGCGTTCAAAAGTTTCAAAAACAGGGTTTCCCTCGTGGCGCAGTTGTTGAGAGTCCTCCTGCCGATGCAGGAGACACGGGTTCGTGCCCCGGTCTGGGAAGACCCCACATGCCGCAGAGCGGCTAGGCCCGTGAGCCATGGCCACTGAGCCTGCGTGTCCGGAGCCTGTGCTCCGCAACGGGAGGCCACAGCAGTGAGAGGCCCGCATACCGCAAAAAAAAAAAAAAGTTTAAAAAACAAAATTTGATAATAAGAAATCGGGATGGAGCTAAGAAAAACCAGGCAACTGCTCTAAAATAAATCCTTAGTTGAGGGCTTTGGATGGCATTCTTATCAGTTTGAATTAAGGAGGACTGAATCTAAATTTAGCAACAAATTATGCAGCAACAAAACTGGTTTTTTTCTTTAGTTTTATTTGCCCTCGTCCCAAATTTATTCTCTCCGTGATACCCTTTCCAAAATGCAAACATAATCATGTCATTTGCCCACTTAAAATCTTGCAAGGTCTCCTTATTGTCTAAATGATGAACGTTAATGCACATCACGCAAGCCCTCTCTTTCCCAACGACTGTCCCCTCCTGCACATCAAACCCCCTGCCCTCCATGCTGCACTTCACACCTAACCACTGGGAGATCCTCAACATTCCGTGCTGTGTTCTAGGCTGACGCCTTTAACACATGCTGCCCCCTTTGCTTGAAACACCCTAGCCCTCACTTGACTGTTTCTTCATTCTAGTCTCGGCTCATGTCACCTCTTCTATCAACCTTTCCTGAGCTCCCTCCCTCCCCAGTCCTCCAACAGAGTCCACTCTGTCCTCTGCGTGTCCTCATTGAACTCTCACATCCATTTGCAGCATCCTCGGTCTGCACCAAAATGATCTTCCATGTCAACTCCCCAGCTCCCGAGCGCTTCCTCCTAGTGACTCCATTCATCTCTGCGTCCCCAGAGTCTCACAGAGAAGGCCCTACACAAACGACAAACATCTGTTAAATGAAGGCAGAAGGAAATAGCGAAATGTTTCTGGAAACAGTTTTACTCAACAAATGCCTTCGTGGCATGGAAAGATGTTTCCCTCCAACAAATGTTTTTATTGTAATAATAATGTCCATAGCAGAACTTGAGGCTCTGGGAGTGCCTAGGTTTAAATTCAGTTTCCACTTCTTTCCAGCTCTGAAAATTAGAGCACGTTTATTCCCCTCTCTGAGCCTGTTTTCACTTCTGTAAATAATCATACCCACTCCAGGCCTCAGTACAGGGCTAAACCTAGATTAACTACTTGTTGATTATCAGCTGTCCTGTTTTTACTATTATTTGTAGCATTACAATTTTTTATTACTATAATACCAAAAGCTTAAATATGATAATCTCAACGTGAAAGTGTTTGTAAACTGTAAAGAGATATTGAACTGTTAATTCTTAGTACTCTTTATCTTATTTAAACTCAATAGAAAATTCATTCAATCCTGAACCTACCTCTAGGTGTGGTAGTCTGGTTTGGGGATGTCAGTAATATAAATGGTGTGGGCTCCGTAGAAATTAATATTGTAAAATAATTTCTGAATATTTTGCCAGCCAGAGTATACAGTGTTTGGTGCCCTCAGCAGTCTACTTTTCCTAAACGGCATCCCAAATGTACCCAAAGCATTGCAAATTCCATCCAGTCTAAAATGATGGGTAATTGAGAAATGAAGAAATGGACATTGGAACTATGTGGTTAATACATGCTTTCTCATTCTCAGTAATTCATTAATTTAACAGGGAGCAGAAGCAGGTTGAAGGACGAAATCCTGAAACTTCATTCACTTAGCAAACAGCTGTGACCTTGCAAGAACAGCAAATGGGAGCCCATGTATAACAAGCCCTTTTTTCGTCTGTTTGTTTTTATTTTCTCTTTTAGTAATGACATGGCTCTGGAGAGATTCTTGTGAGGGAGAATCTGGCTAAATGGCTTGCAGGATGATTGATTAACAAGATGTTTTGTTTCTATTGTCTCACAGATAAGCACCACTATTCTGTCCTCTAATCTGCTAGCTCCTACATCAATACAGTATCTTCTAAATCATGAATAAACATAAAATTCACAGAGATGGAAACTGAAAATTTCTTTCAGAGAGCACAATTAAGGGATTGATTTGATTATTTACACTGAATTATAAGCACAATTTTTTCCTCCCTTCAACTAGAACCACAGAGAACATTTTAAATCAGGATGCTTTGACTGAACGGCCCAGAAGACCAACTAGCAAGAAAGTGAGAGGAACCTGTGCACAGAGTCATAGGCTGTGCTAGAAGCTCAGGGTCCCTGTAGGGGCTGGCAGTGTAACCTGGGCAGCCTGTAGATCTTGAGGTCCCTGACACTTAGCGTTTCCCTCTGACCTTTAGATTTAGTTGCTAGGGTGGGTGGCTAACAGTTACAGTTAGGGGTGCAGGGTGAAATAGGACAACTGGTCAAATATGAATTTCAGATAAATAATGGATAATCTTTTAGTATAATTTGGGACATAGACTAAAAATTTGGGATACGCTAAAAAAAGTTTTGTTCCTTTTTTTATCTGAAATTCAAATTTAACTGAGCCCTCTCTAGCTTTCTGTGTTAAATTGGACAACCTTGGTTCCAATCAACATGTAAGAAGGTCTTATCAATCTGCCTACATAAATTTGCCACTAAAGAGAAAACAAAAGGTGAGTTCTCCCAGACCAGGAAGTCCTAGTCACTGACCCCACTGGCCACCCCCATTGACTATGTCCTACTCTCAAGTCCAGAAAGAAGTAGTCCCTTTTATGCTAAGAAGATACCAGTTACTTCCTTCATCTGACTGAAATTTTCCCTTGTCTTCCCCTTAACTCTTATTTAGGTAGAAGGAGAAAATTGGAAGGAGATTGAGTATTTCCACCAATACCAAAATGTACAAGTTGCAAAGCAAACAGTGATAAACAGAGTGGTTTGTGATAAACAGAGTGGTTTGTGATAGAGAGAAATTGTTCACAAATTTTCTTACTCTCCTCATGATTAATTTATTTTGGCAGACAGTGGAAGAAGATACTTCCTTCTATTTTAGCATATTTCTAAATCTAGTTGGTAGGGAGGGAGGAACAAGTGTTTGAGAGTCTTGCAAAGTAGTTTCAAATCCAGCCTCCAGCACACAAAAGTTGTCTGAGCTCTGTTTCTCAGTATTTTGATCTGTACAATGGAACAATAATGCAGCACCAGCCCTAGCATATTCTTGTGAAGGTTAACTGGTATGACGTAGGAAAAAACTTTAAATGTTGGGTTTTAGTTCTTTTTCTCTTTCTCCTTTTGAATTTTTAACAGTCTTCCAATTGTCTATTCATTCTTTCATCTTTTTATTTTTTAATATAGAGTTAAGGCCCTGCTTTCCTTCGCTGTCCCCACAAGGCTTCCTCCTTGGGGAAAGGATTGTGGCCCAGGATTACCTGTTTGGACATCCTCTCTCTGCTCTCTAGCTATAGTCATCCTCACCCTCGTATGTGTCTGCCCTATAATCCTCATCTTTGAGTCTGAATCATTATATTTTCAAATCTGTAGGTATTAAAATAGTCTGGTTTATATATGCCTAATATTTTGGAAGAGAATGCCTAAAATTATTAACTGTTGCTCTCTGAGTTCAGAAGCAATGGTTAGTGGTCACTAAATCTTATAGAGTTGTGAATACTTCCAAATTTTAAGCTTTAAGTATTTAAGTTTATGATAAAAAGGTTTTTTTTAAAACTTAGTAACAGAAAGATTAATGAATTACTAAAGATCTCATAGCCAATATGAGGCAGAAATGGACCTTGAATGTTACACTTCTGACTCCAAGTGCTGGGCTTATTTCTCCCTAGTATGTTGTCTTTCTGTCTTGTTCCACTTGCCCTGGTGATCTTACAATATATAATTATGAATATTCAAAAGTGAATACACCCTGTCTCTCCTAATAGATCATAACATCCTTGAGAACAGGAGTCATGCCCTGTACTTGCAAAAGATGGTGTCAGACACATACTAAGTGCTCAGTAAATGTGGGTTGACTGAATGATTCCCTATTCACATTAATTTTTCATTGTCTTTTCCAAACCCATCTAGTTGAGAAAAATTTGAAACTATTCATTTCCCTTGCTCGTCTATCAGCATATGTCTATACAGAAGATTTTGGTCTTTGTTATCAGGACTGCCTCACTTCTAACATCTGCTTCCACCATAGCTAAATACCACTTTCACATGCACAATATCCTCATGTGGACACTCAGAGAGGTGTGCTGCCTTAGAGATAATCTGCTCTGCATCCTGCCTGAAGCCTGAGTGCCTTTAGATGCTCATCCAACTTCTGCCTAAAGAAGATTAGTACCAGGGATTCGTGATTAGGCAAGGCCATTTAGAATACAGCAAACGATTAGAATGTGTTTAGTAAATTAGCCTGAAACCAGCCTCTCTCCCTTCCATACTGTTCATAGGTAGACCCTCTGGACTCACAGAAATTCTCATCTTTTCTATCTTAGGACTGCCTTTCAAATGTTTTTATACATATCAAGACCTCGTCAATACTCTTTCTTTCTTTTGGCTAACATTGTAAAACAACAAGCCTCCTCCTCAATTCCCATCTTCATCTAACTTTTAATATCTTGCATTTGGTATCTTGAAGTAATGTGAGTGTATTAGGGTAGCACCAGCTGCTGTAACAAACAGATCCACATATATAATGTCTCAAATACAGAAGTTTTTTTCTCTCTCGTATGACTGTCCAAGACAGGTGTTCCTGGCTGGCAGGTATCTTTTCTCCACTTGGTGTTTTTGATGCCATAATCTTCACATCACCTGGCTCTCTGATCTTCTAGGGTTTCATTAGCATTGTTTGCATCCAACAGATAAAAGGAAAAAGAGGGGTGTAAAGACACACCTGTTTCTTAAAAATTCTTTCCTGGATTATCATCACTTCTGCTTGTAGTCTAAGGAAAAAAAAAAAATCACATGGTCACCTCTGAATGCAAGGAGGGAGTGGAAATGGCCCTGGGAGGTATGATCTCCTCCTGGGTTGTCACTTCCCTGTAACAACGTTACATTACTGAAAGACAGAGAAAATATTTTTGTGGACAGTACCATGTCTGCTATGGTGTAAGGGGAAATCAGATTCGGCAACAGGGTTAGCAAAGTGCTTTGAGCCTCAGGTAACAAGGATGGCTCACTTATCACATAGGCCTCTGTCTTGAACCCAACTGGGCCACCATTGCTCTTACCATCACCCTCGTCCAGGGTTTTCTACTCTGTTCCATTGAAAGACTTGCCCATAATTTGATGTACCCCTAAGTAAGGAAAACTGCTGCTAATTATTATGACACAGTGATCTTCTGACATATACCAACTTCTGAGATTTTAAAATTTTGAAAAGAAATGCATCTTAGAATCACACTGTATGGTATCTACTGTCTCTCTTTCACACACACACACCCCGACAGCAATATGTGCCTCTTTCTTTGTCGTTTTATTCCTTCTGTTTCAGAACTTCCGTGTATTATTCCTTTTATCCAATATACCTACTGCACATAGGTAACTGATTTAGCAATTTAGGACTCTCCCAATCACAGGACACTCATTGATCTGTTCTGCCAACCTTATGTTATAAGGAGTCTGACTTGAGACTGGGATTTAGTGTGTTCGAGTTTCACTCCCTTATCACTGGAGAGTTAGCCATGTTGAGCTACACAATGGCAATGGGTACAGCTGATGAAAGTGTCCTGAGAATTGGATACAAAACTACATGAATAATATTTTCTCTCATGGTTAGTTCATTAAAATCAAACCACACAAGCAGTCAGGTCATAAACTTTGAACTTTGATGATAAAGGTAATGGTGAATTCCAAAAATAGAACAATGCTTTGGCAGAAAAAGAATTGGAAACTTTCTTTCAGCAACATTTTGCAGACCATGAAAAGGCCTCTTCAAGCCTCAAAGATATTCTCTCAGTGGTCTCTTGTGGTCCATAAAGGTCTCACTATAAATCACCCCATGAGACCGAGGTGTGGAAGGATCCAGTAAAGTGCAGATATGTTATCTGTGAGGAGTAAGTTCCTATGAAACTAATTCTTTCATCAACCAAGTCAATAAATATTTATTGAGAAAGGTCTATGTGAAAAGGCACACTTTTAGGTGTTGTTTTGAGTCATGGGAGGAGGGAGTTTCAAGCCAAGAATGTTGTAAGGAGAAGGCAGGGCTGAAGTAAGGCTCTCTGGGCAGTGATGGGGAAATGTTACCCCCGTGTGCCCAGGTGGGCAGTGGAGTTCATTCCAAGGTGAATGGCACTATTGTTTTTATTGAAGTATTGTTGATTTACAATGCTTCAGGTGCACAGCAAAGTGATTAGGTTATACATATATATCTATATTATTTCTCAGATTATTTTCCATTATAGGTTCTTACAAGGTATTGAGTATAGTTCCCTGTGCTGTACAGTAGATCTTTGTTGTTTATCTACCTTATATATAGTAGGGTGGATCTGTTAATCCCAAATTCCCAGTTTATCCCTCCCCACCCCTTTCCCCTTTAGTAACCAGAAATTTGTTTTCTTCAAAAAACTCAAACAGCAAGGTCTGCAGACTTTCTTTTAATTGGATTGAACAATCTGTAGATATCAAAGCATCCTTGGATTCACTAGCAGAAATTTATGACCCAAGATAGGTCATATGTTCAAAAAACTAAAAAGCAAAGTAAGCAATGTAGAAGCTGCACGTAAGTCAGCAAAGAGATGGGAGAAGAGAGGAAACAAACAATATACATCTCTAAGATGCTAACCACACCCATGAAAACAGAAACAACAAAGAAACAAAAACTGATTTCTTTAAATTAGCCACAGTTCCCAACTTCATGGATGTGAGCTGAATCTTCAAACTGGAAAATCCCCCACTTCTCTTTTTTTAAGAGGTGAGAGATAGACACTGTTAACCTCTGATTTTCTTGCTGGTATGGTAACCTCTTGCTGTGTCACCATTTATTTGTTCAGCCACCTATATGTTCTCAAAGCCTACTCTTTATAGCAGAGGCCAAAGGCTTCCAAATGAACCCTGAAAATGGCTGTACAGCCATGACTAGTGATGAGAACTCGTTGTTTCTGACAGAAAAACAACTCAGGAGCTGCCTGCCATTTCCACTGGAGCCTTTTGGAAAGTTTTTCTTCAAAGGGTATTGTTGAGGGAGCAGATGAGAGCTCAAGAGGCTTGTGGAATGTGAGCCCTGGTTTTTGAAGTTACTTTTTCCTGTGGGCTGATTTTTAAGAGTTTGATTTTACTTTTAAGAGAGGAAATATGGAGCCAGGCTCCACTCACACTTTAACTCATTTACCAGAAGGAAGTCAAATCAGAAAGCAATTGAGTTGCCTCAGAGGCCCTGGGTTGGCATGAGGGTGAGGGAGATGGGGCAGTGGGGGAGGGAGGAGAGAAAGAGAAGGAAAGAGAAGGAGACTGAAACTCCAGGCTACAAGAAGAGCCTATAAACTTTTAATCCCTTAAAGCACTGCAAAATGATTAAACTCACCTATTTCATACCTGCCTTGGAAAGAATGCGGATACGTGGAAAAAGAGAAAATCTGGAAACTCACAAAATTGCACTTCGGACATCATGAAACATTCATTTGGGGTTCAGAGGGCTGATCCCACTTAGTATGTTAAACATCTATGGGTTCTGGCTGCAGAATCGGAGGAGACGGTTCTAAGCAGTTATAAAGCAGAACCCTGTCTCATGTTTTTCCGTAGGGAGGGAACTAAGAACAATTCAAAGTAATGGATGGTTTCTGGAAGGTCAGGTCTGCAAAAGGAGCATTAAAGGGCATCCCTTAGGGTAGCTGAGAATTTTCCTGGGTTGTATTCTGCTGATATATGCTCAAGGCAGATTTCACAGATATGTGGGGAGGCTTTAAAGGCATTTCTTACAAATTTCACACTGGTTTCAGGAATGGTTCCTCCCCCCATTTCATGTTATTATGTTGGGTAGGATTAAGAAGGTTAACATAAGGGATATGTGCATATTTTATGGAACCATTTACCCAGCACTAAGAGGTGAGTTCCCATCCCAGCTTCACTTTTGTGATGGTTTTAGTTTGTCCTCTAACAATTTCAATATGCATTTCCAAAAAATTTGAAAATACCACTCAATATAGTCTTACACTTCTTTTACTTTTAAAATGTTTTTCCTTTGTGTTTTAAGTGATAGTGTAGTTAACGTGATTGTTTCAATAGATAATTAGGCACAGAGTAGCATAAGCATCTGGAAACTCAGTACATCAGTGACAAAAGAAGATGATGAAGGAAAACTAAACAAGTGCCTGGCCAATAGAAATACGTAGTAAAATTGGAATTATTAAATGGTCTTCTGTAAGATTAACAATCCAAAGACTTTGCATTTCTATAGCATCATTATCATCATTATTAAGATTTTTATTATTGGGTCGATCCTATGAAGAGCCAAAGAAAATAAACTACTATCTGGGAGTAATTTGTTCCCCCATATGATGTGAATTAAATTTTCTTGGAGAACAGTGTCCCACTCTGAAAACTGGGAAGAGATCATCTCTAGGGAATCTCTTCTAGCGTGAGTTCAACAGCAGAGACAGCAACCAGGAAAACATGAAATTGTGAGGCCAGACTTTAACCAAAGGGAGCACCCTTCTCCCGCAGCTCACAGAAGCTCCTCTGACTTACAGCACATTCCCAAGGTATTGCAACCTCTCCAGGGCACCTGATGGGCTAAATTAGTCCAATATTTACTGCAGAGATTGGGAAAGTCCAGTTTTTCCAGGAGTGGCACCATAGAAAATGCAGGGACTTGATATCCTATGTAAGTTTCTGGCACATTATCTGAGCACATAGTAAGGGAGGAGGAAGCAAGAAGTAGTTTCTTTCTTTCTTACAGCTAGGCTTTCACTTCTCTTACCTCCCCTAGGAAAGTCTCAGGACCCTCTCTACCCAATAGATGCCTTATACATGCTCACCAAGTCTAAATGATCACATTACAACCCTGTCACTGGCACAAACACCATCGATTCATGACTGATAGTCTAAAGGTCAAGAGCAGAGGATTTATCATGAAACGAACTCCACCACTTATTAGCTGTGTCACCTTGCATATATCATACAACAGTCCCAATGCCTTCATTTTCTCTTCTGAATGGGATGCTGCTCAATTTAAATTAAATAGCATGGAGCAGAGCATGTGACTCAATGTAAATACCCATATATAGTAGCTCTAATATTATTTAATGCAATATTATGGAATGGCGTGTAAGCCCTTTAGCTTTGGTAAATTGCTTCATTGGACAAAATCTTCCCAATGCACGAGGTACTTTAAATTGGGCATGTTGAAAGGGCTTATTGTTTTATTAAGTATCTTTTATCTGCATTAACTAAAACCAACTTGGTCTATCTTCAGTGAAAGAAAAAAAGAGATGATGAGGTGAAGGCATGGAATTTTTAAGTAGCACTATTTCTTAGAATCGGAGTAGCTGGATCTCCAAGGATAATGTTAACTTTAAAATTTTAAGTTTTCTAATAGCCACATTTAAAAAAAAAAGTAAAAGGAAATAGGTGAGATTAATTTTAACCCAATATATCCAAAATATTTTAATATGGAATAAGTAGAAAATATTAGTGAGATTTTTTGCATACTCAGTTTTTGAAATCTGGTGTGTATTTTACACAGTACAACTCAGTTTAGACTAGCCCATTTCAAAGGCGCAGTAGCTACAGGCAGTGAGTGACTACCATATTGGAAAGCAGCTCCAGTGGCTCCTGGAACCAAGCACTAGAGATGGAGTACCCAGGTAGCAGTTCAGTCTCTCTGCTTGATTCCCTTTACCCTCCGCTCATATTCTTCTCCCTTTGGGACCAACTTTCTCTGATCTTTCTGTGCATGCTTGAAACGGCTGACACACAGAGCAAGAGTATTTAACTGTGCCAAAGATATAGCCATATATTTTCGATGCTAATTATAATCCAAATCCCTAATCCTTCAGGAAGAGGAGTCTGATTGACATAACTTGTCACATGTTCACCCCAGTTCCTATCAACTGTGGGGAAGAGAGAGCAGGAAGAAGTATAAGCATCATGGTTATCCGAGTTTGAAATATGTAGCTTAAGCTTTCCATAATGCGCTGCTTGACGATTCTCTGGTATCCTTCCACTGGTAACAATTTCTGCAGACAAAGGCACCTCTCCTTCAGTAATAATGGTTAAGGTAAGTTGGGGCTTGATCTTTTTTTAATTTCATTGAAGACATTGGGCAGAGTCTATGAAATTAATATTGTGTATCAAGGATGACCAAATTTTCATTTATTTATTTCAAGCAAGATAGTAAAGATTTTAGGCTTTATGGATCAAGAAACAAAATTGACAATACTATATAGGTACTTGTGTTACTATTTAAACGTGTTAAAAGCATTTTTACTCACAGGTCATGCAATAATAGGTGACAGGCCAGATTTGCTGTACAGACCATAGTGTAGAGACCCTGTCCTACATAATTTTTTCTCTGTCATACAGTGCATTGTGATAGTTTCCAGGTTTAAATATGGCTCTTTGATTGCCCCATGAAAATCTATAATAGCCTCTAATGTTAAGTAGCACGATTAAATTCAGCTTTGCTGTTCAGAAATTAAAAAGAAAGAGACTGTGCCAGATGAAGCCAAGTGATTCCCATTATTAAGTGGGCCATGCTCCCTCCTGCTGCTTTCAGGTTCCCTGCAGTCTGGGCCTTTGAAAGGACCTTTGTCTGTTACACATGGAAGATACAGCTATTGAGGAAACTCACATCCTAAGAGAGAAGGCCTGGGCACACAGATCCTGGCTTACCCCCAGGGGAACTACTGCTCTAACTTTCTCACTGACAATTACTCTCACGAGTAATGAGTCAAGCTACATTCCAGGACAGGTAGGAGTTTAAGAGTATGTTCTATACGTGTGTGTCCTTTATCTTAGCCACATAATTTAACCTCTCTAAATCGATATTCCATTATATAAAAGTTAGAGTTGTGATACTTAACAGCGTGGCTATAAGGAGAAAATGACTAATGCAAATGAATCACTTAACACCTTGCTTCACATATATTAAACCAGTGAATATATGGTGGTAGTGAGAATGCAGTGATGACACTGATGGTGATGATGATATGATGATGATGATGATGTTTGTAATGATTACACTTCAGAGGTTCAAACCCAAGAGTTTCTCCTAGTAACACATGAAGTCACCTTCAGGGATCTAGGTTTCAAGTTTCTTTTCCCCATCAGCAGGCATGCTAATATTTGATTCTAACTGATATAATTTAGATCTGGAATTGCCACTTCAGTCTCCACTCCACACATTTCTTGTCACTCCCCCTTCAGATATTCTAGTGAGGGGCAGCATTTCCCAGCAATGCGTTCCAAGAAAAACTAGTTCCATAAGCTAGATGTTTTACACACAAACACACACACATACACACATGCATGTGTGAGCACACACACAGATGCACACACCATACCTATACAACTTTTATGGACAAACAAGTTAGGGAAACATTGAGCTAAATAAAGTTGAATATATTTCCAAAGAAGACTTTTAAAATGCTTTTACTATGACAATAATTGTGACATTCTGTGAGGGAATTAAAGAATATTATTTCCCAAATGTACTTCACAATGATTGCCTTGCTTTCCCTGAGTTGTTTGTGGTGCCAGCTTTCCATGAAATACATGTTCAAAATGATGATAAAGTTAACAAGCATTTATTGATCAATTAATAAATGCCATGCTCTCTGCTAAGAACTATTATTTCATTTGACTCTCAAAATAATCCTATGTGGCAGGTACTATTCTTGTACCAATTCAAAAATGAGGAAACCCCTCAGAAAATGTACATTCCCAAGCCCAGACAATAGAACCCAGATTTGAAGGAAGTAACCTGAATCCAAATCCTGTGCTCTTGATCTACGTTAAGTATCAAAACATTGAGAAAACCCGGATGTGGTGTTCTATAGTCCAGATTAGGAGCTTGATGAAGGATCAGAGGGTGAATGTAAATGTTTTGCTCTCATAATAACAGCTTCCAAACTTTGCTTTCTTTCTTTTTAAATAGCAAGTTCCTCAGAGTCCATTTTTTGTCAGTATGAGGTTCATCCCACTTTCGTCCTGAGCCAATAGACTATTGGATTCAGATTCCCAGAGTAAATGGCTTCTACTTGGATTGCTGGCTGTCTGCCAGAGTCCTTAGGACATAAGATCATATTCTTAGAGGCATACATCCCTCCCTTCAGGTACTGGCTCTACCATTCAATAGCTGTGAGACCTTGAAAAAATTACAAAACATCTCAAAGGCTCAGTTTCCCCATATATAAATTGAGATTAATAATATTTTTGAATGAGTATACACATGTAAATTTTAATGGCATTCAATAAGTTAATATTTGCATATAGCATAGTAGAATATTTGATCTATAAATGTCTTATGTAAGCATTAGTTAAATAAAATAAATAAATAAATTAACTTTTTAAAGGCACGTAGTAATCATTTACTAATGTTAAATATCAATATTATTATTGTTGTTATTATATTAGGGAAATACATAAAATTTTATCAATTATAGTTTTGCGTTTCTTAATAGAGAATACTTGTACCCTCAAATCTTAGTTCCTTATATACCAGG
Source organism: Delphinus delphis (assembly GCF_949987515.2). Lineage (NCBI taxonomy): Eukaryota > Metazoa > Chordata > Mammalia > Artiodactyla > Delphinidae > Delphinus > Delphinus delphis. The sequence goes on along the minus strand of NC_082690.1, from coordinate 42,910,699 downwards.
AAATTATAGTTTCCTGGAAACATCAATCATTATTAGAGCAGTTGAGAACCAGGAAATAAAGAAAAGAAACCCCTAAATCCTAAAATAACTGCCCAAATCCCTTGTACTAAAAGTTTAGTATTTTGTGGAACAGGAGAATATTCTCTCCATTCACACACAAGACTAAGGGTTTTAGTCATCTGAATTCTCATAGCTCAGCAGATTAGAAACAGTAAATTAAAAGGCAGATGGATATAAGAAGCAAGCATACCTACCTTAGCAGTGACAGTTGACAGACCATAAAAAAAGAAAAACAAGAGCTACTCTATTAGAACTTAATGCAATTACTAATTGCCATAATGCTTATTTTGTGTCATTGAAAAAATGTTACATTTTAATCTATACTTTTCAGAAAACATGAAGTTAGTTATACAGTGTAGAAACATTTCTTCTGAGAGCAATTGAAAATGTTTGGTTAAACTTCAGTTACAGAGAAACTTCACCTTTATTACTACAAATTGCCATGTAGTGAGGTGTCACTGTATTTGATTTAGGTGATTAAATCTCGACTTTGAGGTCACTGGTTTACAGTTTAAGTTGTAACTTTTTTGCTTATTAAATAAAATAATGATTGAGCACTTTACCTGTATAAAATCCTATGGGGGAATTATCTGGAAAAAAATAAGATTTCTTAAAGCATAAACCAAATATCTAGAAAAGGTGCTCTTATAGAAACAAGGGTCATAAAATAGGTAAGTAAAATATACTCCTAGCAATGCTGGGAATGTGGAGTGGAGCTTGGAAGCCTATTCATTGAAAACTGAAATTTCACCTTGTTAGCAGGTTTCTATAGGCTCAGATTACGATGGGTTAAACTGACCTATAAATGTCAAATTGCTATACAATAATTATTATGTATATAGAAATTTAGAGTTTGCAGTATATGTTTTAGCCACTAATTCATTTGATTTATACATAATAATATTTATAACAATAATAATTGCAAGAACAAAAATGACTATATATGGAATGCTATCCTAAATTTTTTTATGGAATATCTCACTCATTACTTTGAAAAATCCTATTATTTTACCTAAGAAGAAACTGAGGTTTAGAGAAATTAGGTAACTAGTCACACAGCGCATTATTTGCAAAGAATGCCATTCCAACATAAGTACCAGGGTCTAAATCACAATGCACTATCCGTTCCAAAAACTCTAAGTGCTGGAAGTTTTTACTAAGATCATTTATAAGAAAAGCAATCTCAGATAAGTTAAAAAATTGCCAAGATTACTCAGCAAAGAAATCTAGCATGAAACTCAAGCCTTCTGACTATTGATTCCATGTTTTGTTACCATCCTACTCTGTCTTTTTTACTTTCTATTATTTCAAGGAGGCACATTATGGTTCAAAATTCTTAACTTAAAAACAAACAAAAAAAAACACAGGAATAAATCCCCACAGCCTAGCTGCAAAGTGCCAAGCAAAGTGATCTCTAGAGTTTATGGGTGAGAACACCCAAACCAAAAATAGGAAAGTATCTTGGTCAATGGCAGCTTATAAGTCTGGGATTTTCCAGCTAAAAAGCCTGACTCACAAACTTTGAGGCTTTTGTTCTAACTGGAGAAGCACACTCCTCCCTATACCTGATCCCAGATCATCTTTCCTGAGCAGACAGTTGACATCAAAGCATCATTTATATAAGAGTGGGAGGAAGCAGTGCTTAGTATCTCCGACCTGTTCCTCCTGCTACAAATACTTCAGAAGAAATGTCACTCTCTGAGAGGAAATTTATAGTCTGAGAACCTAGCTTGAAAGTAATAGAAAAAAAATTTAACATAATATAAAACATAATCCTCCTCTTTCCCTTTGAAGAAACCAACGTCTGCTCTGAACGCTTTGGTTGACTTACATCCCAGGTGACTGGGATGGACGGAGCTCCCAGTGGTCATTAAAGCTGCCCAGGCTTTGGAATGATTCATAGCCCATACTCCACCTTCCCAGAGATCCTTAGCAAAAGTCATAGACTGAAAAAAAATCAGTGGCTGGGAAGTAGGTTACCATTTCTGAAGAGGTATTCCCTCACCATCCTATGTAATTAAGAGAAAAAACTAGGCTGTTCATTGAAAAGTCCACTGTGATAGGTTTCGATGTTTAATTATGACATTCATCACCATTTGCCTTTGTCTAAGAGAAATCCTGCCCTATTTCTGGAGGCAAGTAAACCTCAAGGTTATATTAAATAGTGCTTCTGGACTAGCTAAAAACAGCACGGACTCCAGCTAGGTCAGTTCGTTAAAGAGGTCTTCCTGCAGCTCAACAACAGGGATCTGCACTGTGGCGGCAGCAGCAACAGTGGTGGCATTGCCATTGCCTGGGCACCTCTGTGTGAGTCCATGTGATGAAGGAATAAATGGGGAATCCTGTTTCTGCTAAAGCCAGAAAGGAAAGAAAAGAGGCTTCCAAATGTAGGATGCTCTCATTTTCTTCCTCTCTTCAGCTCTTTACAGGGGGCAAGTGGGGAGAGGAAGAAACAAAATTAAATTTCCAAACTATAATAACTGCCTGCAAATTAACATCTTAAAAAGTCTTGATGATTTTCTGGAAGAGAAAGAACTTTTATTTAAATGAAATCCGATTATTTGTAATATAATTTTTATCACATTGGAATGACTTACTGTGAATTCACATATTGCCTTATGTTAACTTTTGTTATTCCATTATTATATCACTTGTTTTGACGTTAATGAAGAAGAATTTTTACATGAATGATTTTTTTTTTTTTTTTTTTTTTTTTTTTTTTTTTTTTGCGGTACACAGGCCTCTCACTGTTGTGGCCTCTCCCGCTGCAGAGCACAGGCTCCGGACGCGCAGGCTCAGTGGCCATGGCTCACGGGCCCAGCTGCCCCGCGGCATGTGGGATCCTCCCGGACCGGGGCACTAACCCGTGTCCCCTGCATCGGCAGGCAGACTCTCAACCACTGCGCCACCAGGGAAGCCCAACATGAATGAATTTTTACATGAATTTTTAAATTGTGATTATTCCTCTTCAGATAAGTTTTGAAGCTAGGGATACTTGTTTATTTGTTTCCCAAAGCACTAGATCCTGTGTTCAGGTTATGCAGATTTGCAAACTTTGAGGTGTGTTCTGGGCATTGTTACATTAAGTGTATAAATCCATAAGTACTTTGAGGAGTTCCTTTAGCTCATTTAATAATGTTTTCCAAAAATATTATGCTAGGTATAGAGAGCAGTTTTAAACAAACTATATTCATTATGCAACATCTCAACTTTATATTATAAATTCCATGGTGGTTAGGATCAGTTTATTTAGTTATTTTTGTGTAATATTTAGCCAAACACAGGACAGTTATATGTTTATTGTACATTTATCAATAATTAGGATGGATTGGTAGCCTGTTTCTTCCTGAAGGTGAAAAATATATATGTATATACCTCTGTAACAAATATTTGTTTTGCTAACCAAAAGGTAGATAATCTTACATTTAAGATAAGTAATATTTTGCCAAAAAAGAATGCTATCAAAAAAAGTTTACCACCCCATGGTCAACATTGCTTAAGACCACACTTCAGGATGGATCTATAAAAACACTGAATGTAAGCCCCATGAGGGCAGAGAACTTTGCTTCACTTACTGACATTTCACGAGCTCCTGGAATAATCCCTGACATAAAGTTAGCACTCGATTAAACACAAGTTGAACTGAATTGAATTTTTTATCATTCTCTTTCAATCCAGATACAAATGCACAGGATTTTGTGATACAACTCTCTCTCTCTCTGTCTCTCTCTCTCTCACACACACACACACACACACACACACACACACACACACACACACACATACACACAAACACACACACAAAGAGTTGGTACTTCTTCCTCCACAGGGACCTTTGGAACCACTCTCGACCCTGCTTTTTCTGACACCTACCCTTTTTCACCCTTTTCTTTATTTTTCAACTACTTTCACATCCTTTCAATGACACTTTGATGCTTAAATTAGCCAGAATTGGTATCTGTAGCTTACCTCAAGGAACCTCATGGAAATATTAATTGCATCTCAAACTACCAGTCTCATAACACTATTCGATAAATAGGACAATCCAGGACCATTGTTGAAAGAAGGAGTGTGTGTGTGTGTGTGTGTGTGTGTGTGTGTGTGTGTGTGTGTGTGACTGTGTCTGTGTGTGCGTCTGTGTCTGTGTCTGTGGGTGCGTTGGAGAAAGGGGTTGCTTTTTGGTTTGCTGTTTCAGTTTTTAATGCCACCCAAATTGGATTACATTGCTTACAACCACCTGGGTGGTAAATGAGCCGCCTTACCGAAGAATATCTGGTTATCGGTTAGACTTAGAGACGTGCCATATGGCTGCACATTAATTGCTCATAACGATGCTTTAACTACAAATAATTAAGTAACCAGGCCTTCGAGCGCTCTTAATTTACCTTCCAATCACTGCAGGCATTCTCCCTGCTTTCTCCCCACACATATATCCCTTCCCCTCACCAGTCCATTCTTCTGGCCAGAATTTCAGCCAGCCAAGGAAGGAAGCAAGCAGAGGCCCAAACAGCCTCCATTGTCCTGCTCATTTCTTTGGAAGGTAGTTGTTCCCATTCCTTAGAAGTCAGTTGCACAGAGAGCCTCTGAAGCCAGCATAGTTAAACGGCCAATATCCTTTTACGAACAGAAAGTACATGCAGAATAGCACATGGGCTAGATCTTAGGCTTTCGGATCACTGTGTTCTGCCGAGAAATCATCAAAGCCTTTTTATACCAGGAAAGTACCTACAGAGCCTGCTGTGTGCACAGGGTTTTCCTTGAGTAATTGGATATCATTATAGAATCAGGACTTTTCAACAGGGGGTCATGACCCATGAGTGGGACTTAAAATAGATTTAGTGGATTGAAGCCAGCATTTTGTTAAATGTAACTAAAATGTTTAGAATTAGATTCTGTTGCTCTGAAGGAAAAAAAAAAAGAATCCTCATTTCATTTAAACTTCACAGAGTAGGCAAAGCTGAAACCAGGTATACCGGTGTTCTGAGCTTACAACAAACACAAAATGTGCCGTGAAGTCAGTTTCGGAACCGGTGACACGGCTCACAGACATGTGTTAATACTACTGTCTGCTCTCCAGACGCGCCTTATTCTTAGAAGGATCTGGCTGACCAGGTGAGAGACTCAGTTGTCCTGGGCTGCTAGAAGAGTGAATGTGCTGGAAACATGTAAATCAGCTAGGAAATTGATAAACTTTGTATATCATTATTTGCATTTTTGTGCCTTGGTGTAAGTATTGGATTGCCATTTCCGTGTATGGATCTGGAGGTGAGTGTTAGTATTACCCTTATTTTACAAATGAAAAACCTGAGGCTCAAGCAGTTGGATAACTTGGCTAAGTTCACGTAACTAGGAAGCAGCAGAGCTTAGAGACTTATCACCACAATGCTACACTGCTTCTTTGTGAAGCCCCCGAGGGGACCAAGTCTGTATCCTTGAAGCAAAGCATCCCACTCTACCCAGCTATCTAAAATAGCTCCATCAGTGCATCCAGAGAAAATGGTCTCAGCTCAAGAGCAAAATGGGTGAAGGAATTGGGTCCCAGACATTTCAATGCCCAGAGCCTCTTCTTCCTGAGCTGATTTCTTTCAGTTTTGCCAAAAAGAACTGCCTAGTGTAGGGTAATCATAATTTGATGTAGAAGTTTTGCTGAAACTTTGGGTAGTCTTTATGAGTTCTAGCTCTATTGAACTTCCCAAGATCTTTTGTCTTTTAACTCCTAGATCTAATACAAAACTATTTCATTCCCAGTTTTAGTCTCACTGTTTTCATGTATTAAATATTCTATTTTTAATTTGCCTACTGAACGCATTTGTCTACGACAGCTTAAAAATGCCATGGCTGAATGACACCTAATAGACTGAGAAAAAGTAAATCTAAACTATTGAAGACGGCCAGCTTTTAAAATATATATATTTTAAAATCACTCTCTGAGAATGCCCTGGGGAGCAAATTAGATAGATGGCTAGAGTTCAATAAAAACAACTTTGAAATGTATTGGGACTGGGTTATTACAGACTTCTGCTGCTTACAGCTGGCATATTTCCTCTTTATTGTAAATTGTAAGTTCAAGCTACAAATACTTCCTATTGACCTGAATTTAGTTGCACTTGAGGGTCCTCCTGTCTGACTGCCAGCCGCCTGCAATATCTGTTACAGGGATTTGGTAAGTTTTCATGATGACTCAGACTTTTTTTTCCACTAAGCCATGTTTTGCATTAGACAAGTGGATTTTATTTTATGATGTTATTAAGATCCTAGAGGGGTAAGAAAACAGAAAACAAACAGAAAGGTGATGTGGCACAAAGATAATCAGTTGGGTCAGAAATGCAAGGAAAGTCAAGTTCAGACTTTTGTTCCTTGCTACACCCATTCTCCTTCCCACCTTGGTACCCCCATAATTCTTGCCCCCTTTCTCTCTTTTCTTCACCACAGTCTTCTATGTGCTTTCTTTCCTTTCTTCCCCAACTTCAACGCTGAGATTGAAATGAATATGTCCCATTGGGGTTAGTATTGCAACATTGAGATGGAAGCAGAGAACAGCTCACTGAGTCCCCATTTCAAAGGAAACATCCATTTAGTTATGAATGTTAGTCCTTCTTAGTTATGAGACTGAACAGACTGCTAGCCACACTGTGCTATGGTTCAAAATGTGGAACCATCAGTATGGGAAGCAATACAGCATTGCAGATAAGAGTCCCAACTTTGAAATCAGATGAACTGGGCTCAAATTGTATTTCCAGTGTGACTTCAGACAGGTTACTTCACTTCCCTAAACCTCATTTACAAAATAAGGAAACAAGAGCATCTACTTAGAGTTGTGTGAAAATTAAATGAGGTTAGAGATGTAAAATGTTTAGTAAATGGCCTATTATGAGCACTCACTATAAGTTATTTTATTATCATATTACTACTACTACTGCATCAAGTCCAAACTGAGAGGTGGGAAGAGGGTAAAGGTGGAGCTAGCCATAACAGGGAGTCCACTGATGGGAGGCAAGATGGGAATAATTATGGAGAAGGCAGAGAAAAGTGGAACTCAGAGCTATATGTGTATGTGGGCTGCGGGTCAGATGATGTGGGTGGATTGAGAGAACGTTTGCACGAGAGGGACTTAGAGGAAGGAGCCCTGGGCTCTTCCAGGTCACATGCTAACCGATTATATGGCCTTACGCAGGTCACAGGCTCCCTGCCTCTCCCTCAGCTCAGCAAATGTAAAATGTAAGTATTGGCTAAACATCCCTGTAAGGCCCCTCTCAGCTGTTAAATAATGTGGCACAGGGCTTCGCTGGTGGCGCAGTGGTTGAGAGTCCGGCTGCCGATGCAGGGGACACGGGTTCCCCGATGCAGGGGACACGGGAGGATCCCACATGCCGCGGAGCGGCTGGGCCCGTGAGCCATGGCCGCTGAGCCTGCGCGTCTGGAGCCTGTGCTCCGCAACGGGAGAGTCCACAACAGTGAGAGGCCCGCGTAACACAAAAATAATAATAATAGATAATAATGTGGCACACACTTGAGAGTTAGATTTAATAAAGGGATGGAGAATCCAGAGGCAGAGGAGGAAGGACCACTGCAAGGTGGAGAGAGGAGGTGGAAGAGGCAAAATGCAAAAGAAGATGAGGAAAATGGGAGGTAAAGACAGATCCAGAAGAAAAATAATAAAAAAACTGGGGGCAGTTTTCCCCAATTTTCTTGTATGCTAGAGCATTTGTAGAAGGAATTATCCCCCATGGTACAAGCTCCTCAAACATCCAAAAGTGTGTAAGGAGCTTCCCTCATACTGTTAACTGTCCTCATAAAGCATCGTGGGCGTTATATATGGTATTACGCAGTGGCCTTAGGTTAAGCTAAGGCCATGCAGACGCACACACACACACACAGACAGACACGTTTCTGGAAAATATGCTGTCCCTATCCCAATCAACCATTCTCATCTAATAATATTAGGCTCAATTATTTAAATTGAAGTCGTCAAAACTTCTAGTCAATTAAATTTTCTATATAAATACAAATAGGATTTAATGCTTCTCAGCTTGCTGGTTCTAAATAAGAGGTTCCAGAACAACATTTTAAAATATCATCCCACTAAAATAACCCTGAATATTTCTTTATTTCCATAATATCTTGTACAGATCTAACTTCCTGGAGCAGTCTAATTGCAATATTGAAACATCAATGTGCTCGAGTATTTGTCTTTTTCCCCTTCTGCTTGTTCCTCTCACATACACAAATAAGATGACATCAGGAACACTTTGAAGTTTTCTTTTCTTAGCTTGCATTATACTTTTTTATATTTTATATATGCATATAAACACTTATTTTGTGTGTGTATATATATGTGCATGTGTGTGTATTTTTTAAACCTTTCAACCTTCATGCACACTTCATCTGGTATTAGCTATTTGCAGATATACCCTTCTTGAATTTAGGGATAGTATGGGACCCAAACCAAATCAAAGTGGAGCACAGGAATCAGGCTTAGGAAAATCAACACTTCATATGACCTCTGGCCACTTAAAATGGTTCCTTAATGGGCACATAATCCAAACAGATCCAGTGAGAATTTTGCTTGGACATTTGAAGTTGAATGGAAAGCTGGGACCACCTGTAGTCATCTTGCCTCCAAGAAAGAAAGCCTACCAGAGAAGTGAGCTACCCAGAGGAAATAGCCTGAGGGATGGAACAGGAGATAAACTGGATCCTGTTTCCATCATTTGAGCCCTTATATAAACCTTGAATGAGGCCAGTCTTACCCCTGGATTTTTAGACATTTTGCTTCCTGCTTTAAAAAGCTTGTTGCTTATTGTTTTTAAGAGATTAATGCTTTACCTATACATAAGCCCAGTACAAATTAAATAGAATAGAGACATTAACCTTTACCTATTTAAAGAAAATCATTGTTTTCTAACGAAGATATACTGAAATATGACGTTAAATCTGTGTGCACGCACATGCATGTGCGCACACACACACATACACACACAAAGTGAGCTGACTTTGAAGTTGGAAAAGCCCTGTGATACTTTTTTATTTTATGTCAATGACATTTTATTCTTTCTCACTAAACCCTTGAAGTTGTCTATTCTTTTCGAACTAGCTTTTTATAGATAGTCTTATTTCTTATCTTACCAATGAAAATTACAGCATTCTGAGCTATTCAAAGCATGGTACTTCCAACACATAAAGACCTCAGGTTTCAGGAACCCAAATTTTCAGTTGACCTTCTTATTCAACAAGAACTTTAGTTTGCCAGTTATGTGTCCTTTGAAAGAAACAGCTCAGACTTCATTTCTATCCAGTTTTTTAAGCTAAATATTGTTCAGGTGGATCACCTGGGTAGATTGCCTCTGTTGGGAAAATTATTCATTTTGAGGATTATTACAGGAAAAATTTTCATTTACAGATGATTTTCTTTCCAAAATGTAGTATCTCCAAAATGTCCTCTCTCTGGTGAATAACCCCAGCTTGTGGGTCCAAGTGTATCTGTGAGCAAACGTGCACTTTTATTCAGATCTGTGGGGTGTCCCCAGGCATCCATCCTTGGCCTTATGTCTCTTACTCTATGCCTCTCTCTGAGTAATTTCACCTATTCTCACAGCTTCAACTACCACCCAAATACTGATGGCTTACAGATATATTTATCTGGCTCACTGCTATCTTCCAAATTCAGTTCTGAAATTTTTGGACTGTCCCAAAAATTTGGACAGAAGGTCCACATGTTTGAGGGTGAAAACTAAATTGATTCAACACTGAATTTATCACCTTAACCGGTAAAACCCTTCTCTATGGGACAGGGAATGTATTTGTTTGCTAGTGCTGCTGTAACAAAGTTCTATAGATTGGGAGGCTTAAATAACAGAAATTGATTTCCTCACAGTTCTGAGGTTGGAAGTCCAAAGTCAAGGTGTAAGCAAGTTTCGTTTCTTCTGAGGCTTCTTGGCTTGTCGATGGCTGCTGTCTGGTGTCTTCACATCACCCTCCCTCTGTGTGTGTCTGTGTCCTAATCTATTCTTACTGGGATACAAATCATATTGCATTAGGGTCTACCCGCATGAACTCCTTTTAACTTACCCCTTAAAAGACCCTATCTCCAAATACAGTCCTGTTCTGAGGTACTTAGAGTTAGGACTTCAATATATGAATTTTGAGAGGATGCAACTAGCCCATAACAGGCAACATGAAGAGAATCATTTTTTTTTTTTTCTGAGCCAAATACCTAAGAATGGTGGTGGCCCAAGGGCAGAGTGGTATAGTGGGAACAGTCCATCCCAAATGCAGTCAGTTTTGGGGTGTGTTGTATGTCCATAGAGAATGTAAGCACAATAGTGAACCTAACTAAAAGTTGAACTGTTTTTTTAATCATCACCACGTGCTGGCAATTGTAAACAATGTCAATTATGAGAGTTTCCTCCCCCTGAAATTATTGTACGGTCTAAATAACTGCTGCATTACTCTTTTTTTTTAAAACATCTTTATTGGAGTATAAATGCTTTCAGTGGTGTGTTAGTTTCTGCTGTATAACAAAGTGAATCAGCTATACGTATACATGTATCCCCATATTTCCTACGTCTTGTGTCTCCCTCCCACACTCCCTATCCCACCCCTCTAGTTGGACACAAAGAACCGAACTGATCTCCCTGTGCTGTGCGGATGCTTCCTACTAGCTATCTATTTCAGAATTGGTAGTGTATATATGTTCATGCCACTCTCTCACTTCATCCCAGCTTACACTTCCTCCTCCCCATGTCCTCAAGTTGATTCTCTATGTCTGCGTCTTTATTCCTGTCCTGCCCCTAGGTTCTTCAGAACCACTTTTTTTTTAGATTCCATATATATGTGTTAGCATATGGTATTTGTTTTCCTCTTTCTGACTTACTTCACTCTGTATGACAGACTCTAGGCCCATCCACCTCACTACAAATATCTCAATTTCGTTTCTTTTTATGGCTGAGTAATATTCCATTGCATATATGTGCCATATCTTCTTTATCCATTCATCCAATGATGGACACTTAGGTTGCTTCCATGTCCTGGCTATTTTAAATAGAGCTGCAATGTACATTTTTGTACATGACTCTTTTTGAATTATGGTTTTCTCAGGGTATCTGCCCAGTAGTGGGATTGCTGGATCATATGGAAATTCTATTTTTAGTTTTTCAAGGAACTTCCATACCGTTCTCCACAGTGGCTGTATCAATTTACATTCTCACCAACAGTGCAAGAGTGTTCCTTTTTCTCCACACCCTTTCCAGCATTTATTGTTTCTAGATTTTTTGATGATGGCCATTCTGACCGGTGTGAGATGATATTGAATTATAGTTTTGATTTGCATTTCTCTGATGATTAATGATGTTGAGCATTCTTTCATGTGTTTGTTGACAATCTGTATATCTTCTTTGGAGAAATGTCTATTTAGGTCTTCTGTCCATTTTTGGATTGGGTTGTTTGTTTTTTTTCTTATTGAGCTGCATGAGCTGCTTGTAAATCTTGGAGGTTAATCCTTTGTCAGTTGCTTCATTTGCAAATATTTTCTCCCATTCTGAAGGTTGTCTTTTGGTCTTGTTTATGGTTTCCTTTGCTGTGCAAAACTTTTAAGTTTCATTAGGTCCCATTTGTTTATTTTTTGTTTTTATTTCCACTTCTCTAGGAGGTGGGTCAAAAAGGATCTTACTGTGATTTATGTTATAGAGTGTTCTGCCTATGTTTTCCTCTAAGAGTTTTATAGTATTTGGCCTTACAATTAGGTTTTTAATCCATTTTGAGTTTATTTTTGTGTATGGTGTTAGGGAGTGTTCTAATTTCATTCTTTTACATGTAGTTGTCCAGTTTTCCCAGCACCACTTATTGAAGAGATTATCTTTTCTGCACTGTATAGTCTTGCCTCCTTTATCAAAGATAAGGTGACCATATGTGCGTGGGTTTATCTCTGGGCTTTCTATCCTGTTCCATTGATCTATATTTCTGTTTTTGTGCCAGTACCATATTGTCATGATGACTGTAGCTTTGTAGTATAGTCTGAAATCCGGGAGCCTGATTCCTCCAGCTCCGTTTTTCTTTCTCAAGATTACTTTGGCTATTCGAGGTCTTTTGTGTTTCCATACAAATTGTGAAAGTTTTTGTTCTAGTTCTGTGAAGAATGCCATTGGAAGTTTGATAGGGATTGCTTTGAATCTGTAGATTGCTTTGAGTAGTGTAGTCATATTCATAATGTTGATTCTCTCAGTCCATTTCTTTTTCTCTTCTTCTGGGACCCTGATAATTTGAATGTTTGTATGTTTAATGTTGTCCCAGATATCTCTGAGACTGTCCTCAATTCTTTTCATTCTTTTTTCTCTATTCTGCTCTGTGGTAGTTACTTCCTCTATTTTATCTTCCAGGTCACTTATCCGCTTTTCTGCCTCAGTTATTCTGCTATTGATTCTTTCCAGAGAATTTTTAATTTCATTTATTGTGTTGTTCATCATTGTTTGTTTGCTCTTTAGTTCTTCTACTTCCTTTTTAAAAATTTTTTGTATTTTCTCCATTCTACTTTCAAGATTTTGGATCATCTTTACTATCATTACTCTGAATTATTTTTCAGGTAGCCTGCCTATTTCCTCTTCATTTATTTGGTCTGGTGGCTTTTTACTTTGCTCTTTCATCTGCTGTGTATTTCTCTGTCTTCTCATTTTGCTTAAGTTACTGGTTTGGGGTCTCTTTTTCACAGGCTGCAAGTTTGTAGTTTCCATTGTTTTTGGTGTCTGTCCCCAGTGGGTAGGTTTGGTTCAGGCTTGTGTAGTCTTCCTGGTAGAGTGGACTGGTGCCTGTGTTCTGGGAGGTTGGGCTGGATCTTGTCTTTCTGGTGGGCAGAGCTGCATCTGATGGTTTTTTTGGGTGTCTGTGAATTTAGTATGATTTTAGGCAGCCTTTCTGACAATGGGTGGTGTTGTGTTCCTGTCTTGCTAGTTGTTTGGCATGGGGTGTCCAGCACTGTAGCTTGTTGTTCGTTGAGTGGAGCTGGGTCTTAGCATTAAGATGGAGATCTCTGGGAGAGCTTTTGCTGTTTGATATTTGATATTACATGGGTCCAGGAGGTCTCTGGTGGACAATGTCCTGAACTTGGAGGTCCCACTTAAAAAGCTCAGGCCTGACACCTGGCCAAAGTACCAAGACCCTGTCAGCCACACAGCAGACTCTTTTTGGCCTTTGTCTTCCTGTCCTCAAGCCACCACATGTCAGCCACTTCCACACCCTCAGAGTTTCCCAGTGCTGCCCCTGTATTACTCTTGAGTTTTAATAATATATATGCAAGTTTCAAATTAGCCTATCTTATGACATAGTATAATAAGCATTATATTCTTCATGGAAGTTAATCCAGAGAATCTCCAGTTATACAGTTGACTTCAACATCACATCATATCAAGGGTACTGACATGTATTAATATAACTTTTCATTGATACTGACTTTGATCACCTGGCTGAGGCTGAGGAATGGTGTTTATATTATTAAAGGTTGGGGAAATCAAAAGAAGAATAATATTTTATAACATGAGTCTAATACATGAAATTCAGTGTCTATAAATAAATTTTACTGGAACCGAGCCATGTTGAGTAGTTGCAAAACAGACCATGGACTACAAAGCCAAAAATTTGCACCATCTGGCCCCCTGGTGTAGTGAAACAAGAACTGACTTGAGTCAAACATAAGTGGATTCAAATCTCAGCTCTGGAATTCCCACCTATGTGGCCTGTGTGCCGTTGCTCTGAAATGTAGTTTCCTCATCTATAAAATGGGGTTGTTAATGCCTCTTTTAAGGTCGTAATGAGGATTATGTAAGGAGGATGATGTTTATTAATCTGTCAATAATTAACATTTATTACTGATCAAAGGGATGTTATCCCCCAAACAAACAAACAAAAAACAGATTCAGAGAAGTAGAGTGATTTCCATGCCTGCTGGTAAACCTCAATTGGAGTTTCAGCATGTGTCTACTGGTGCTGCAGCATCAGGACCATCACCAGCTTTCAAACCAGACATTGCAATGTGGCTCTAGGCTCTAGGTCTTGCTAACTGTATATTCTTGAACAAGTCATTCTTCCTCCCTGAGGCTAAGTTTCTTCATCTACAAAAACGAGGCTAATATACAAAATTCACTACAGAAGACTGATTTGAAGATTAACAGAGCTAAGGTATATAAATTCGCAGTTACATAGGAAGTAGTCAGGAAACATGAGTTCAATTTTGCACTACATCAAGCTGCATTTATGGGAATAGAAACCTATCTGAAAGTGCTTTGAGAAAAATAAGGAAAGTAAAAACACCAAAGGCAAAAAAAATCAATAATCCTCTGATTATTTCTTGTTTTGAATTATCTGCTTTGTAGTTTCTTCAATGAGCCAAGACATGAGGGAGACTACCAGGTATAAAGCATGGTGGACAGATAAATGAATGTGAGGCACTCCCCAACTGCAGGAGTTATGAACCTGAGTTGACTGCAGTATAAGATTAAAAATTCATACTTCTTCTAAATTAAGAAATCCACAACCATGATATGATAATGAATACATTTCTTCATCTGAGGCTCTTAGATTCTTTAAGGCACCTCACAATTCCTATTGTCCTCACCTCCTCCAAGCTTGTCTCCAATTTCTCCTTGTAGCTGGATGTAAATTGCACATACCCATCCTCTTGCAGACTTTTCTTTTTAACTCCTTTAAAGGTTTTGGAGAAAACTTCATCAAGGTTAAGGAATTAGCTTTTAGAGTGTTCCTAGAGAAGCTTTTTATTTCCTTTCAGGATCCTCCCTTGGCCTGAGTATTGTCACCAAGACATTGATGAGGTTTCTCTTGGATGACGCAGTCATGTTTATAGATACTTGTCAAGTATTAAAAATAATTTGAAAAATAATATCCTACAAACTATACATAGTCCATGAAAAAAATGCTTACTGTGAACAACAAAATAGGAATCCAATTAACTTTTAACCTTATCTCATTCAATATCTAGAGTGTGCTTCTTAGGGAAAGGACTTGGTGGTTTCAATCTCTGCTCTATCCCAGTGTGCAGAACAGCTTTTGCACATAGTAAAGACGCAATACGTATTTACTGAATGATCACCTGTACAGCAGCCAGAAAGCCTTTCAATCCCAAGTGATGGCTATCTGACTTAACTATGATGCATTCACTTTCTTTCCCTACTTTTTTCCCTCTCTGAATATTTAGAGTGCGTATCATATGCCACTCCAGATACAAAGTGTTGAAATACAATGGTTAACAAAATAGACACACGGCCTAGATACTACAGCTTACCGGAGGAAACCCAGACAATTAAAGGAACATTCACAATATAACTTGGTAAATGCTATGATAGGAAGCATGGGGTACAGGAGATGAACTTAATCCAAACTCAGAGGTCAAAAAAATCTTCGTAAAGAATGTGACTTAGTTGAAGCACGAATAATGCATAAGAATATAATCTAAGCATAAATTGGAACTTGACATAGTCTAGTTTCTTCATGGAATCACAATCAGACATAATAATAGTACAGCCCATCAACCAAAAGTAATTAAAAATGAGGTCTAATCTTTACTAACATCTCTCAAAGAACATTAACATGGTCTAATTCACTATGCACAACACACATCTCAAAATATACTATACTCCTCGTCTCAACTTTGCAACCTTACAGTAGCTACAGGGCTATACAAACCTTAAAAAAAATCGCTTCCACGTCAAGCTCTCACTGCATCTCTGTGTGTGTCTTAAGTTACCCTCCATTCTCCAACATGACCTGAAAGTCCACGGCAATTTCCACTCCATGACCAGCCATGCTGGGTTGCTCCAGTGGATCCATGACTGGTCCAGCCTAGAAAAAGTTTGTGTTAAACTCTGTGAAGTATGGTTCCTCTCTTGCTAAGTGAGATGAATTAATTAATTCAATACTAGTTAATAAAATTAATTTCTGATTAATAAAATTCCCACCATCATTATAGGAATTAGTCTTACAAATGAAAGGCAATAAACATTGGAGGAGTAATCCAGGCAGAGGGATCATTTTGGGGTCGGTAAAGAACTTCAGTACAACAAGAGTATAGCGTGTACATTGCAAAGGGACAGGAGAGGAAATGAGGGACTCAAGGAGGTTCTCTATCCCATACTATATTGACTATACTAAATATTTTGAACTTTGACCAATGAATGGTACTTGAGGAGATCAGGACTATTCCACTGCTCCCATTGGCAGCCGTTAGCCTCTTTAATGAATGTTGTCCCTTATCCTCTAATTTAATCCCATCTGTGAAAAATTTTAAACCCAAGTATTAAAAAAGGAAAAAAAAATTTTAAACCAATATTTTCTTATCAATCACTGGAAGTAACAGTATCTCAGGCAGCTGTGAGCAGCTGTGGCTCCCTCTGGCCATCTCTTCATGTTGCCTACATTCTTCTAAGTCACACGTCTTCTACACCAGCTTCACCCTTCAGCAGTAGGACACTTTCCATGTCTTTCCAAATTGCCTGTAAGGAAATGTCATAACAATTGACAAAATGAGAAAAAGTGTTTTACAAAGTTTGCTACTTTTAGCAAACTTAATTCAAACATGAAATATGTCATTAAATAACTCAGAGATATATATAAACATGAAAGAGCTCTTCACACCTTTTAGTGTGTGCTCAGAGCCCAGTGATATCAGCATATGTTACCCCTCTTACATGATCCGTATATCATATCTGTCTCCCACTTATGTTCCCTCTTCTCTGTGTATGTGTGCGTGTGTCTAAGTGGCCCTCTATGAATGGAGGCTCCATTCTTACTAAATGTCAGTTCTCCTAAACTTAGTTTCCTCGCCTAGAAAATGCAGATAACAATACCTACCTTGGTTGTAAGGCTTGGTTGTAAGTGTAGAATGAAATGATTATTGTGTAACAGGAGCAGTACATGAAAAATCTGGTTCAGAAGTTATTAACTAATGAATGCTCAGAATATGCTCATTTTCTCCCCTTTTTTGACAGGTGGAAGAAGCAAATCCAGTTTTCTGTCTTTGATTCATTCTTGGGAAAAAGAATAAAAGTCTGACATTGACCTTCACCTTGGGGTACTTCAAAATGTCTGAATAAATATAGCCCTATGGAAATGGCAACTCTTCTATGGGGCAAACTTTCACCTGTCTGAACAGCATACTTTAAAGGAATATAGAGTTCTGAAATGCCAACTTTCACCTCCATTGTCAATATTGAATATTTGTTGCCCCCAGAAATGAAAACACATCTGTGACGGCATTCTCATCTTTCCATTCATTTTATAAGCAATAGATTTGCAAGAGGAAACTGGCTGGGGTTCAGGGCAGAAAAAACTTCACTTCAGCTCCTAAAAGACCAGGAGAAATTTCAGGAGAACGGTGGGTTCTCTGGTTCTGTCTTCTACTCTGTACCACACTATGAAACACGTCACCCAGTGTTAACAGATTAGATGCAAACACGGGGTCAAACTTCATAGGATTTTGTCTGTGTCTTAAAAAAGTGATTGAACTTTGATGCCAGATGGCAGGGAAGGTCATTCTAAGTAGAGATACCTTGAGCAAAGACCTAGAGGCACAAGAGAGCAGGACATTACCTTGAAACAAGGATTTGACTAATGAGGTTGGACCACATGGTGAAGGGAAGCTGTTAAGTTTATACTGGGGGTGGGGAGAGTAAAAGAAGTAGAATCTCTATTTTTAAAGAGAAAAACACAATTGTAGAAATTACACCACTGTATCTTAAGACTTACTATAAAGCTATAGTAATCAAATCAAGACTACACAGTAAAGCTTTGGTATGTGCAAAGAAATAGAAACACAGATCAATAAGAGAAAATGTAGAGTCCAGAAATACATCCATAAAGATATAACCATCTGAACTTTGATAAAAGTATAATCAGAATTCAATTGAAAAAGGATAATTTTTTTCAAAAAATGATGTTGAAACAATTGGTCATCCATGTATGAAAAAAATGAAATTTCACCTAAACTTCACACAGTTTATAAAGGTTAACTCAAATTATAGTTCTAAATGTAAAATATAAAGCTATACAACTTTTAGGAAAAAACATAGGAGGAAATATTTGAGACCTAGAGTTAGGCAAAGAGTTCTTTAAAATGACACCAAAATTAAAATCTATAAAAATAAAAAAGTGATAAACTGGTCTTCACCAAAATTTAAAACTTTTGGTCTGCTGAAGATACAAAAGAATGGGACGATACAGACTGGGTGAAAATATTTGCAAATCACATATCCAAAATGGACATCATCCAGAATATAAAGAATCTCTAAAACTCAGTAATAAGAAAATAAATAATCTAATACAAAATAGGCAAAGGTCATGAACTTCACAAAAGAGGATGTAAGAATGACAAATAAGCACTCAAAAATTTCAACATCACTAGCTAATAGGGTAATACAAATTAAAAACCACTGTATTAATCACTAAATCCTTATTAGAATGGCCAAAAATATTAAAAATACTAAGTGCTGAAAAGAATGAAGAACAGTTAGAACTCTCGCACATTATTGGTGAGAATGCAAAATGACACAGCCCAAATGATGAGTGGTAGCATGATGGTTAATTTCATACTTCAACTTGGCTAGGCCACACACAGTGCCCAAATATTTGGTTAAACATTATTCTAGATATTTCTTTGAGGGTGCTATATGAACAAGATTAATGTTCAAGTTGGTAGACTTTGAATAAAACAGATGGTAGGTGGGCCTCATCCAATTAGTCTAAGACATTACTAGAACAATGACTAACCTTCCCAGAGCAAAAAAGAAACTTCCAGCAGACTGCCTTTGGGCTCAAACTGCAATTCTTTTATGTGTCTCCAGTCTGCGGTCCTATCCCATCAGATTCTGTATTCACCAAGCCTCTATAATCATATGAGCCATGAGCCAATTATTTTAAATAAATCTCTAGATAGATAGATAAAATAGTCATATACATATGTGCATGTATTCATAAATTTACATGAATACATGTGTACAAACATACATTTGTATATATACACATGTGTGTGAGTGTGTATATACACACACAACCTATTGGTACTGTTCTCTTGAGAACCCTAATTAATTAATGCAGGGAATTTCTTACAAAGTTAAACATATACTCACCATATAACCCAGCAGTTCCCCTCCTGGATATTTGCCCTTGATAAATGCAAAGTGATATTCACACAAAGTCTATACTCCAATATTCTTAGCAGATTTATTTGTAATATCAGAAACCTTCAAAAAACCAAACTGTCCCGCAAGTGAATGGGTAAATGAACTTTGTTAAATTGATGCAATGGAATACTCTTCAGCTGTAAAAAGGAACAAACTAGTGATACAGGCAACAGCCTGGATGAATCTCAAAGACATTATGCTTAGGGAGAGAAGCCAGTTTCAAAGAGTTAATACTCTAGAATTTCATTTATTTGACATTATAAGAAAAGTTAAAAAATAGTGATGGAAAACAGATCAATGATCCCTACAGGTTAAGGGTAGGTGGGAGTTGTCACTGTAAAAGGGTAATATAAGAGAATGTTTGGGTATGATCACTTTTCTATATCCTGACTGTGGTGGTAGTTACACAAACACAGAAATGTTTCCAAATGCATAAAACTGAAAAACAGATGTATGAAAAATTTTTAAATAATAACATTAAAAGACATTGATATATAAAACCCTCCATTTTAAACTTTTGATTCAAAGTAGAAAGAAAACCAAAATTAAAGAATCTCTAGAAAAGAAAATTAATGAAATTGATATATATCAGAATCTATGAGATAAAACTAACACAATTCTCAAGAAAGAAAACAAGAATGCCTATCATCAGTCTCATTTAACATTGAACTGGAGTAACTAGACAAGGCATTTAGGCAAGTAAGAGGAATTATAACCAGATGATATAATGGTGTACTTAGAAAATAACCCAAGAAAATCATCTGAAAAAACTACAAATATTCAGAGTTTTCAGAAAGCTTAAAGAGTAAAAACAATAATAATATACAAAAATCAATCAATAGATGTCATCTATACAAAAAAATCTGCTAGAAAAATAACAAAAGAAGGATCCCACTTAAAGTAGCAAAAAAAACCCCAACAATATTAGAGAAAAAAAAACATAATGAGTAATGTGCAAAACCTATGTAAAGAAAACTTTAAGTTACCATTAAAGTACACAAAAGAAGAAAAACAAAGGCAAAGAACATTTCTTGGAATGGATTCATGATTAACATCATGAAGGTGTTAATTTTCCCCAAAGTATCTTACACATTTAACAAGATCCCAATAAAATTGTTCTTCCTTTGTTGTTATTGTTATCATTGGGATAGGAAAGGAGAGGAATTAGACAAGTTGAAAGCACTGTTCTTTAACATTAAATAAATAAACAAAAATACTGGAACTGAAAAAGAAGAGCAATGTGAGGGCTGTAGTCCAACAATAAATCCCATTAAATTGTCAACCCACAATAATAAGAACAGTATAATTTTGGCACAGGAATAGACAAATTGGAGAGAATTAAAGGACTGAAAATGAACTCAAATACATAAGTGTTTAAGATCTCCTGTCAAATCACATTGGTAAAGAAAGGACAATTCAATAAATGGTATGGAAAAAACTGAATAGCCTTAGGAAGAAAGAATAAGTTAAATACATTTATTCATACAACAAAATAAACTCCAGTTGGATCAAAGATTTAAATGTAAGATTGAAATCCCAAAAGAACTGGAAAAAAAGAAAACCTTGGAGGAATATATGTATCTTGCAGAGGAAAATCTTGCAGAGGAAAATTCTTCCTAATTGTGATTAGAAATCCAGAAGTTATTAAAAAAATTTAGTACACAATAAAACTTCTAAATGGCCAAAAAGAATCATAAGGAAAGAAGTAAGGAAGGGAGGAAGGAAGGAAGGAGGAAGGGAGGGAGGGAAGGAGGGATGGAGGGAGGGAGGAAAGAAGAAAAAACTGGGAAAAATGTGTGTAACTTGCATGATATTACAAAGCACTAACATTGCCAATATACAAGAAGCTCCTAAAAACTTATAAAAAAGACCAAAAATTTGGAAAAAATAGGCAAAGGATATGAACACTTAATTTACAGAAAAAAATAAAAACGTTTGTAAGTAGTAAAAAGCTGCTCTTCACTCAAAATAAAAATGATACAAATGAAAATTACATTAAGATCTAAATTTCACCTATCAAAATGGCAAGAATATGAACAAATTTTAACAATAAACTCTTTTTATTGGTATATGACATTATATGTCTCATGTGTACACTATTATAATTTGACATCTGTATACTCTACAAAGTGATCACCTCCAAAGGTCTAGTTACCATTTGTAACCACACAATTGACCCCCTTCACCCATTTTGCCCTCCCCTAATCTTCCCCTCTGATTAAAAACAATCTGTTCTCTGTATCTAGGAGTTTGCTTTTGTTTTGTTTAGATTCCACATGAGTAAATCATATGGCATTTGTCTTTTCCCTCTGATTTAGTTCACCTAATATAATACCCTCAGGGTCCATCCATGTTGTTGCAAATGGCAAGATTAAATTCTTTCTATGGTTGAGTAAGATACCATTATCTATCTATCTATCTATCTATCTATCTATATGTATATATGTATAAATATAATGCTTCAATGAACATGGGTATGGGAATATCTTTTCAAGTAAGTGTTTTTTGTATTCTTCAGATAAATGCTCAGAATTGGAATAGCTGGACCATATGGCTGTTCCATTTTTAATTTTATTGAGAAATCTCCACGCTGTTTTCCACAGTAGCTGCGCCAATTTACATTCCCATCAACAGTATGCAAGGGTTCTCTTTTCTACACATCTACTCCAATACTTGGTATTTCTTGTCTTTTTGATAATAGCTATTCTAACAGCTGTGAGGTGATATCTTATAGTGGTTTTGACTTGCATTTTCCAAATAATTAGTGAGGTTGAACATCGTTTCTAATTCCTCCTAACCATCTGTATATCTTCTTTGGAAAAATACCTATTCAGGTTCTCTGTCCATTTTTTAAATTGAGTTGCTTTTTTTTTGTTGTAGAGTATGAGTTTGTTGTATGAGTTCTTTATACATTTTAGATATCAACCTCTTATTGGAAATAATGATTTGCAAATATCTTCCCCCACTCAGTAGGTTGCCTTTTTGTCTTAATGATGGTTGCCTTCACTGTGCAGAAGCTTTTAATTTTGGTGTAGTCACATTTGTTTATTTTATTTTTGTTTCCCTTTCCTTTGGAGACAGATCCACAAAAAAAGTTGCTAAGCCTGATGTCAATGAGATAATGACCCATGTTTTCTTCTAAAAGTTTTATGGTTTCAGGTCTTACATCCAAGCCTTCAAACCATTCTGAGTTAATTTTTTTGTATGGTGTAACACAGTGATCTAGTTTCATTCTTTTGCATGTGGCTGTCCAGTTTTCCCAACACCATTTATTGAAGAGGCTGTTCTTTATCCATGGTATATTTCTGGCTCCTTTGTCATAAATTGTCCATATATGTGTAGATTTATTTCTGTGCTCGCAGTTCTGTTCCACTGATCTGTGGGTCTGTTTTTATGCCAAGACCATATTGTTTTGATTAGTGTAGCTTTTTGGAATAATTTGAAGTCAGCAAGGATGATACCTTCAGTTTTGTTCTTCTTTCTCAAAATAGCTTTGGGATCTTCTGTGATTCCATACGAATTTTAGAATTATTTTTTCTAGCTCTGTGAAAAATATTATTGAAATTTTGATAGAGACTGCATTGAATCTGTAGATTGCTTAGTAATATACTCTTGAAGATGCTGGAGGAAGCAAGAACGCTTGTACATTTCTTGTGAGAACATTCACTGGTAAAATGCCTATGAAGGGCAACTTGACAACAGCTATCAGAACTACACATAAATAGATATTTTGGTCTAACAATATCATTTTTGTAAATATTCTATACAGATATTCCTGCCCATATATGTACAAATTTGCAGCATAACTTGCAATAACAAAAACTAAGAGTCCCATTGTCCATCAGCTGGGACTGGTTCAATAAATTATGAAATACTAAGCACTAAAATGAAACACTAAGCAGCTATAATACAAAATGAGGAGGTCTCCACACACTGGTGTAGAATGATTTCCAAGATATATTATTAAGATGAAGAAGAAAAGACCAAAGTGCAGAACAGTGTGTGCAATATGCTACTTTTTATAAGATGAGTAGAGGCAGGGAAAGCTCTCTTATATCTTTGTATACTCATACAGCAATTCAGAAATGCACAAGAATCTAAAAACGGTGGCTCCCTATGTGGCAGTGCATGGGAATTGGAAAGGTGAGTGACAGATTGGAGGGAGACTGTAACATAATTTCTTCCCATTTTAAAACCATATGGGGATAACTTCAAGATGGCAGAGGAGTAGGACATGGAGATCACCTTCTTCCCCACAAGTACATCAGAAATACATCTACATGTGGAACAGCTCCTACAGAACACTTGCTGAACGTTGGCAGAAGACCTCAGATTTCCCAAAAGCTTTGATTTACCATTTGTCCAACCATTTGTCTGTTTTTTTTAAGTCGAGTTTTTAGCTCTTGTTATCATTGGTGGATTTGTTTTTTGGTTTGGTTGCTCTTCCTTTCTTTCTTTCTTTTTTACTACTTTTTAATATTTTTATTTTTAATATTTAATTTTTTTTTATTTTAATAACTTTAATTTACTTTCTTTTCCTTTCTTTCTTTTTTTTTTCTCCTCTCTTTTCTTCTAAGCCGTGTGTCAGACAGAGTCTTGGTGCTCCAGCCAGCTGTCAGGCCTGAGACTCTGAGGTGGGAGAGCTGAGTTCAGGACATTGGTCCACCAGAGACCTCCTGGCCCCACATAATATCAAATGGCGAAAGCTCTCTCAGAGATCTCGATCTCAATGATAAGACTCAACTACATTCAATGACCAGCAACCTATAGTGCTGGACATCCTATGCCAAACAACTAGCAAGACAGGAACACAACCCCACCTATTAGAAGAGAGGCTGCCTAAAATAATAATAAGTTCACAGACACCCCAAAACACACCACCGGGTGCAGTCCTGGACACCAGAAATACAAGATCCAGCCTCATGCACCAGAAAAGAGGCACAAGTCCCCTACACCAGGAAGCCTACGCAACGCACTGAACCAAACTTACCCACTGGGTGCAGATACCAAAAACAATGGGAACTACGAATCTGCAGCCTGGAAAAGGAAACCCCAAACACAGTAAGTTAAGCAAAATGAGAAGACAGAGAAACACACAACAGATGAAGGAGCAAAGTAAAAACCACCAGACCAAACAAATGAAGAAGAAATAGGCAGTCTACCTGAAAAACATTCAGAGTAATGA
Organism: Delphinus delphis; assembly: GCF_949987515.2. NCBI lineage: Eukaryota > Metazoa > Chordata > Mammalia > Artiodactyla > Delphinidae > Delphinus > Delphinus delphis. The sequence continues at coordinate 42,886,276 of NC_082690.1, read as the reverse complement.
TAGTAAAAGTGATCCAAAATCTTGGAAATAGAATGGAGAAAATACAAAAAACGTTCAACAAGGACCTAGAAGAAATAAACAGCAAACAAACAATGATGAATAACACAATAAATGAAATTTTAAATTCTCTAGAAGGAATCAATAGCAGAATAACTGAGGCAGAAGAACAGGTAAGTGACCTGGAAGATAGAATAGTGGAAATAACTACTGCAGAGAAGAAGAAAGAAAAAATAATGAAAAGAATTGAGGACAGTATCAGAGACATCTGGGACAACATTAAACACACCAACATTCGAATTATAGGGGTCCCAGAAGAAGAAGAGGAAAAGAAACGGACTGAGAAAATATTTGAAGTATTATAGTTGAAAACTTCCCTAATACAGGAAAGGAAATAGTCAATCAAATCCAGGAATCAAATGCAGAGGGTCCCATACAGGATAAATCCAAGGAGAAACACGACAAGACACATGTTAATCAAATTATAAAAAATTAAATACAAAGAAAAAATATTAAAAGCAGTAAAGGAAAAGCAATAAATAACATACAATGGAATCCCCATAAGGTTAACAGCTGAACTTTCAGCAGAAACTCTGCAAGACAGAAGGGACTGGCAGAACATATTTAAAGCGATGAAACCTACAATCAAGATTACTCTACCTAGCAAGGATCTCATTCAGATTTGACAGAGAAATTAAAACCTTTACAGACAAGCAAAAGCTTAGAGAATTCAGCACCACAAAACCAGTTTTACAACAAATCCTTACGGAACTTCTCTAGGCAGGAAACACAAGAGAAGGAAAAGACTGACAATAAGAAACCCAAAACAATTAAGAAAATGGTAATAGGAACACAAATATAGATAACTACCTTAACTATAAATGGATTAAATGCTCCAACTGAAATACATAGACTGGCAGAATGGATACAAAAACAAGACCCATATATATGCTGTCTACAAGAGACCCACATCAGACCTAGGGACACATACAGACTGAAAGTGAGGGGATGGAAAAAGATATTCCATGCAAATGGAAATCAAAAGAAAGCTGGAGTAGCAATTCACATATCAGACAAAATAGACTTTAAAAGAAAGTCTATTACAAGAGACAAAAAAGGACAGTACATAATGATTAAGGGATCAATCGAGGAAGAAGATATAGCAACTGTAAATTTTTATGCACCCAACATAGGAGTACTTCAATACTTAAGGCAAATGCTAACACCCATAAAAAGGGAAATCGACAGTAACACAATCAGATTGGGGACTTTAACACCCCATTGTCACCAAAGGACAGATCATCCAAAACGAAAATAAATAAAGGAACACAAGCTTTAAGTGATACATTAAACAAGATTGATTAAATTTATATTTATAGGACATTCCATCCAAAGAAAACAGAATACACTTTCTTCTCAAGTGCTCATGGAACATTCTCCAGGATAGATCATATGTTGGGTCACAAATCAAACCTTGGGAAATTAAAGAAAATTGAAACTGTATCAAGTATCTTTTCCAAACACAATGCTATGAGACTAGATATCAATTACAGGAAAAAATCTGTAAAAAATACAGACACATGGGTGCTAAACAATACACTACAAAATAACCAAGAGATCACTGAAGAAATCAAAGAAGAAATCAAAAACTACCTAGAAACAAATGACAGTGAAAACACAATGACCCAAAACCTATGGGATGCAGCAAAAGCAGTTCTAAGAGGGAAGTTTATAGCAATACAATCCTACCTCAAGAAACAAGAAACATCTCAAATAAACAAACTAACATTACACGTAAAGTAATTAGAGAAAGAAGAACAAAAAGCCCCAAACTTAGCAGAAGGAAAGAAATCAGAAAGATCAGATCAGAAATAAATGACAAAGAATGAAGGAAACAATAGTTAAGATCAATAAAACCAAAAGTTGGTTCTTTGAGAAGATAAACAAAATTGATAGACCACTAGCCAGACTCATCAAGAAAAAAAGGGAGAAGACTCAAATCAATAGAATTAGAAATGAAAAAGGAGAAGTAAAAACCAACACTGCAGAAATACAAAGGATCATGAGAGATTACTACAAACAACTGTATGCCAATAAAATAGACAACCTGAATGAAATGGACAAATTCTTAGAAAAGCACAATCTTCCAAGACTGAAACAGGAAGAAATAGAAAATATAGACAGACCAATCCCAAGCTCTGAAATTGAAACTTTGATTAAAAACCTTCCAACAAACACAAGCCCATGACGAGATGGCTTCACAGGCAAATTCTATCAAACATTTACAGAAGAGCTAATACCTATGCTTCTCAAACTCTTCCAAAATATAGCAGAGGTAGGAACACTCCCCAGCTTATTCTGTGAGGCCACCAACACCCTGATACCGAAAGCAGACAAAGATGTCACAAAAAAAGAAAACTAAAGGCCAATATCACTGATGAACATAGATGCAAAAATCCTCAACCAAATACTAGCAAACAGAATCCAACAGCACATTAAAAGGATCATACTCCATGATCAAGTGGGGTTTATCCCCAGAATGCAGGATTATTCAATACACACAAATCAATCAATGTGATAAACCATATTAACAAATTGAAGGAGAACAACCATATGATCATCTCAATAAATGCAGAAAAACCTTTGGACAAAATTCAACACCCATTTATGATAAAAACCGTCCAGAAAGTAGGCACAGAGGGAACTTACCTCAACATAATAATGGCCATATGTGACAAACCACAGCCAACATTGTTCTCCGTGGTGAAAAACTGAAACCATTTCCTCTAAGATCCAGAACAAGACATGGTTGCCCACTCTCACCACTATTATTCAACATAGTTTTGGAAGTTTTAGTCACAGCAATCAGAGAAGAAAAAGAAATAAAATGAAACCAAAATGGAAAAGAAGTAAAGCTGTCACTGTTTGCAGATGACATGATACTATACACAGAGAATCCCAAATATGCTACCAGAAAACTACTAGAGCTAATCAATGAATTTGGTAAAGTAGCAGGACATAAAATTAATGCAAGGAAATCTCTTGCATTCCTATAACTACTGATGAAAAATCAGAAGGAGAAATTAAGGACACACTCCCATTTACCACTGCAACCAAAAGAATAAAATACCTAGGAATAAACCTACCCAAGGAGACAAAAGACCTGTATGCAGAAAACTATAAAACACTGATGAAAGAGGTTAAAGATGATGCAAAGAGATGGAGAGATATACCATGTCCTTGAATTGGAAGAATCAAAATTGTGAAAATGACTCTACTACCCAAAGCAATCTACAGATTCAATGCAATGCCTATCAAACTACCACTGGCATTTTTCACAGAACTAGAACAAAACATTTCACAATTTGTATGGAAACACAAAAGACCCCGAATAGCCAAAGCAATCTTGAGAAAGAAAAACGGAGCTGGAGGAATCAGGTTCCCGGATTTCAGACTATACTACAAAGCTACAGTCATCATGACAATATGGTACTGGCACAAAAACAGAAATATAGATCAATGGAACAGGATAGAAAGCCCAGAGATAAACCCACGCACATATGGTCACCTTATATTTGATAAAGGAGGCAAGACTATACAGTGCAGAAAAGATAACCTCTTCAATAAGTGGTGCTGGGAAAACTGGACAACTACATGTAAAAGAATGAAATTAGAACGCTCCCTAAAACCATACACAAAAATAAACTCAAAATGGATTAAAGACCTAAATGTAAGGCCAGACACCATCAAACTCTTAGAGGAAAACATAGGCAGAACACTCTATGACATAAATCACTGCAAGATCCTTTTTGACCCACCTCCTAGAGAAATGGAAATCAAAACAAAAATAAACACATGGGACCTAATGAAACTTAAAAGTTTTGCCCAGCAAAGGAAACCGTAAACCCTCAGAATGGGAGAAAATATTTGCAAATGAAGCAACTGACAAAAGAGTAATCTCCAAAATATACAGGCAGCTCATGCAGCTCAATATCAAAAAAACAAACAACACAATCCAAAAATGGGCAGAAGACCTAAATACACATTTCTCCAATGATATACAGATTGCCAACAAACACATGAAAGGATGCTCAACATCACTAATCATTAGAGAAATGCAAATCAAAACCAAAATGAGGTATCACCTCACACTGGTCAGTATGGCCCTTATTAAAAAATCCACAAACAATAAATGCTGGAAAGGGTTTGGAGAAAAAGGATCCCTCTTGCAGTGTTGGTGAGTATAAATTGATACAGCCACTATGGAGATCAGTATGGAGGTTCCTTAAAAAACTAAAAATAGAACTACCATATGACCCAGCAATCCCACAACCGGGCATATACCCTGAGAAAACCATAATTCAAAACGAATCATATACAACAATGTTCACTGCAGCACTACTTACAATAGCCAAACATGGAAGTAACATAAGTGTCCATTGACGGATGAATGGATAAAGAAGATGTGGCACATATATACAATGGAATATTACTCAGCCATAAAAAGAAATGAAGTTGATTTATTTGTAGTGAGGTGGATGGACTTAGAGTCTGTCATACAGAGTGAAGTAAGGCAGGAAGAGAAAAACAAATACCATATGCTAACACATATATATGGAATCTGAAAAAAAAAAAGTGGTTCTGAAGAACGTAGTGGCAGGACAGGAATAAAGTCGTCGATGTAGAGAATGGACTTGAGGATATGGGGAGGGGGAAGGGTAAGCTGTGACAAAGCGAGAGAGAGTCATGGACACATATACACTGCCAAACGTAAGGTAGATAGCTAGTGGGAAGCAGCCGCATAGTACAGGGAGATCAGCTCAGTGCTTTGTGACCACCTAGAGGGGTGAGATAGGGAGTGTGGGAGGGAGACGCAAGAGGGAGGAAATATGGGGATATATGTATATGTATAGCTGATTCACTTTGTTATACAGCAGAAACTAACACAACATTGTAAAGCAATTATACTCCAATAAAGATGTTAAAAAAAACAAAACAAAACTATTGAGCCACCTGAATGAATCATCTATTGAAAGTTAAAGAAATAAGAATGGTAAGATTCTAGATGTTTCCCTAAATGAGCTGAGTGGTTTAGACACTCATTTACCCAAACCACAGATATTTTTGAGGTGAGGTGTAGTACCTAGCCTTACAGACCAGGGGAAATGAAATTTTCATAGACATCACCCTGTCTTTCTCAAATGCAGAATTTAAAGCCTTAAGCTGTGGGGGGAAAAATACCTAAAAATTATTGACATTTTCACATAACCTCACACTTGCACTTTTGCTAAGACTTTGATCCTCAACTCTTGTTCCTAAGCATTGAGTTAATAGGAGTCCTACATGGCTCAGTGAATGGGTTCATTTGTATGAATAACGCAACAGAAGAGGCACTGCTGTCTTCATCTCACTCTTCCATGAAGGCAGCTGCTGCCTTGAGCTGTCATTTCCAAGGATCACAAGATCAGCAAGGCTTATGTACTCACGACTTCCTGACTAAATTACTATGAATCAATAAAAAATGATCGGTCATTTAGCATAATGCACCTTGTAATCATAGGAAGTTTTCCATTTGGTAACAGTGCAGTGATGAAGATCTGGTTTTTCATGCAGCTGGTTGAGATGTATCTCAGGAGCTGTCTCTTGGATGACCGAATCTGTCATGGGTCAGAGAGACAAGGATTCATTTTAATCACCCAGACACTTGATGATGTTTTGGCGCTGTGGCCCGTAGTGAACAGCTGTTAGTAGTGACATTTTCTGCAGTACTAACGGACCTTTCATCCCTTTTCAGAGCTAGTTGCTAAATGGATGTGGGTAAATATAGACTCTGAAGTAGAAGACTTTCACCTGCTGTTAAAACTTTTCCAAAACTCATCTATTCTTTATCCTTATCCAAACTGTGGACTCACAAATGAAAAGAGCTGATTTATTTTTGAACAGGGACAATGGAGAGAAATAGACTTATTTTCCCAGCATTCTGAGAAACCTACAGTTCATTGAGTCTACCTAGCCAGATAGTCCCAGTCTCTACTCCATTCTCAGCCTGCGTGTATGGGGAAGCCCTTAGAAAGACCACGTGGTGAAATCCAAAGAGCAAAGACTCTAGAATAAGAAACAGCTCTGGTTGAATTCTGTCTCTGTGACTTACTAACACTAGAATCCATGGGCAAGTGACTTACCTCTGGGCCCAGCTTCTTCATATAAAGGAATAACGATGATACTGCCTTTCAGGCTAGTTCTGAGTATTAAAAATATGTATTAAAAGTGGCTGTCACATTGAAAGCACTCAACAAATACAGATTATTATTCTTTTATTAAGGGTTGTAACTTGATAATCACAACTCTTGCAAAGCAGGTTAGGCCTGAGAGTGGTCCCAGGAAACAGGCGAAACATTCCTTCTTGAAGGGCATTTCCTCCATCTCTTAGTCATTTAGGTGAAGATACACAGACTCCAGAAGGGTTATTCCATTTTCTCTAAGTAAGCAGTTTAGCGATATTAAATGAGAAAGAGCCACTCTTATTCAAGAACTTTTTATAGAATAAGTGTCCTGTTAGTTTCCCTAAGGAGGCTCCACTAAACTCAGTGCTGAAACTCCCCATTGACTGCTACCTTGTCTCAGACCCCTGTGTTAGCTGGTGAACAAGACAGACAGGACGCTTGTCCTTTTATAAATCCTAAGTTTCATGGGGTTTAGATAAAAATAAGCAGGCAATTAAAAATGGTGTAAAACATGCCACAGTTGAGGATGTGTAGAATGCTATATAAACAAAATCGCAGACGGAGGCAGGAGGTAGGGGGAATAGTCGTATAAAAGAGAAATAAGAGTTAACCAGGGGAATGAGATGCATGATGCTGGGGCGAAGGGAGCATTATTCCAGACAGCAGGAACAGCAGGGGTGTGTTGACTGGCAAGAAAATGAGTATTTTCGCTGAAGAGTGGAGCTGTGAGGAGACCCTGCAATGTCTTCTAAGTCAGTGTCAGCCATCAGAGAGCTTTAAGCAGGGATGAGCACAATCAGATCTGTGTTTAAGAAAGATTGCTGTGACTGAAGGATGGAAAATAGATTCAAAGCTGCATGACTAAGGCAGCGAGATCCCTGGGAGGCTGCTGCAGTAAGTGGGGTGAGAGGTGGTGTTTACTAGGGAAATGGCAATGAGATCTTGGAATAGAAAGGACTTTCTGGGTAGTGCCCATCCCACATTGTGATACATCTTAGCAAATTTTACTAAACAGTGAAATTAAACATGTCAACTCAACGGCAAACATCCTTAGCGAGTTGCCAAAGTTTTCTCACTTCTAGCCAGGGAATTGTTTATTCAAAAAACCTGTGAGAACTGGTATACACAAGGCACTCAGGATTTACAAAGAAGAAACTGCCACCGTCGGGTGCAGAAGGGCAAGGGCTACAAATACAAAAATAACAGAAAGAACCTAGGGGGCAGGACAGGAATAAAAACGCAGACTAGAGAATGGACTTTAGGACACAGGGAGGGGGAAGGGTAAGCTGGGACGAAGTGAGAGAGTGGCAGGGACATATATACACTACCAAATGTAAAATAGGTAGCTAGTGGGAAGTAGCCGCATAGCACAGGGAGATCAGCTCGGTGCTTTGTGACCACCTGGAGGGGTGGGATAGGGAGGATGGGAGGGAGACGCAAGAGGGAGGGGATATGGGGATATATGTATGCATATAGCTGATTCACTTTGTTATACAGCAGAAACTAACACAACATTGTAAAGCAATTATGCTCCAATAAAGATGTTTTAAAAACATAACAGAAAGAGATGGTGTTTTCTGTGCTATCAGAAAAAGTTCTCAACAAATATTGGTCCAATACATGAAAGAATAAGTGAATCAGTGATGTTAGCTTCTGTTTGGCCTTAAAGGGTTGAGATGGGAGGGAAGTTCTGAGAGGAAGAAATAAAACAATATCCATGTTGAGGAGATTCCGTGAGTGAAGATATCGAGGTAGGGAAATAGGGAAAGTGAAAGCGTTCTGCTTAGGGACGTATAAGCTGCATACACAGGCCCCAACTGAGGCAGGAAAGAATAGCACACAAAATGTAGATAAGAGTTGGAATGCAGAAAGTTGGGAGGTTGTAGATTTAAAAAATTATTTTCTTGGGCTTCCCTGGTGGCGCAGTGGTTGGGAGTCCGCCTGCCGATGCAGGGGACACGGGTTCGTGCCCCGGTCCGGGAAGATCCCACATGTCGCGGAGCAGCTGGGCCCGTGAGCCATGGCCGCTGAGCCTGAGCCTGTGCGTCGGAAGCCTGTGTTCCACAACGGAAGAGGCCACAGCAGTGAGAGACCCGCACACTGCAAAAAAAATTTTGTTTCTTTATGGGGGGAAACATTGGAGGTTTCTGGGTATGAAAGTAGATAAATCAGAGTGACAGCCATCATCATAATTGGTTAATTTCTCTTCTTTTCTCTCCTGTGTTCTCTGTGATAATGTGCATGTGTGCATGTGTGTGGGCACAGGGTCATCAGGTTCATAATACAAACATTTCTTTTAGGGATTTGTTGCCCTCCATGCAAATCCTTACAAGAAGCTTCTCTCCACTTTGCACCCTTTCCTCTCCTCGCCTCTTTCACAAGTGCTTCACTTCTAATCCTCCCATACCTTTTCTCATACTGTGTGGTTTGCTACTCTCTTACTATGTAGCTGCCTTTATGGTCTACATGATTCTATTACCATGCTCAGGCCAGCAGGCCTTCTCCAGGGCATGTTTCCACTTCTGCTGCCTCTGACCACAGCCCTCTCCACGGTGCAGCACCACCCAGTACAGGCTTCATCCAGCCTCTGACTTCTAAAGCAAAAGCTGCATTCCACAGTAGGAGTGGCATCTATAGTTCTGTCCTAACTGGGAGTTGTAAGAACTGGAAATCTACTCCTTGGGAAACCCTGGCTTTGAAGCAAAGAGGGACTGGTTTCTTTTTTTAAAAGAACTCCCATTAGGGAATCATTCTTCCAAGGGACAAAACAATGATGCCATCTATGGTGCTTCTGGTTTCCTTCAAATGTCTCAGAAGCATCTATGAGCAGGATTGTAATCGGTCCTTCTTTTGTGGGGATCTACACAGCCGCAGAAAGAAGTTAGACTCTGCCCGTGGTGCTCATTGGATGCACAGGACCTGGTCTTAAGAGTAACTCTTTCTTATGGAGATTACCAGATTGCACCTACCCTCTGCCCACACACATCTCAAATGTTTCCTTCAAGGAGAAGAAAATCCTTTTGTGATACAGAGACAGGGTAGAAGAGCGCCTTAATATTTCCTGACCTCATTCAAGTTAAGAGATACACAGCAACGTTTTCTGGTCCTTGTACTGCATCCTTTTACAGAGCTTAGCAATTGTCATCAATTCAGTAAATACTTACAATTCACTATGTCATGCCTGGGGAATCACTGGCAATCAGGAGATATGTTCTCTTCTCTCAGAGACCTTATAGTCTAGTAGGAGAAACAGGCAAATTAAACCAAATTATAAAGCATTGTGATAAGTGCTCTGATAGATGAGTATATGGTGCAGTAAGAGCAGAGGAAGCCCATCCTTTTATTACTAAGTGGAGCAGATGACATAGACGTTTAGAGCCTAGACAGATAGGGTCAGAATTCCAGTTCAAATGCTTCCTAACTCTGTGAGCCTGGGCATATGACTCAACTGTTTGCCTGTTTCTTTATCTGTAAAATGGAGATGAGAAAACGCCTGTCTCACAGGGTAGTTGTGGGAATAAATGAGAAGTGACATGGAGAGCACTGGGCACAAGGCATAGCGTCTAACAGTGCTCAGTAAATGTTGGGTAATTTATTTGTGCTCGAGACACATTTACCTGTCCAATCACACCAAACCCTTCCTGGATCCCAAACGTCCTCTGTCTCCATTTATTTGTTTACATTGTTCCTTCACTTAGTTGCCCTTTTTCTCTAACCTCATAAAATCCTACCTATTTGTACTGGTTTCCTATGGCTGTGTAACAGATTATTATCACAAACTAGGTGACTTAAAACAACTGAACTTTATTCTGATGCAGTTCTGGAGGCCCAAGGTCTAAAATCAAGGTGTCAGCAGGGCTGCACTCCCTGTGGAGGCTGTAGAGGGGCATCTTCCAGCTTCTGGTGGTTCCCACATTCCTTGGCTTGTGTTCACATCACTCCAGTTTCCACCTCCTTGGTCATATTGCCCCTTCCTCTTCTATCTGTCAAATCTTTCTCTACCGCATTTTTAAAAAAATTTTATTGAAGTATAGTTGCTTTACAATGTTGTGTTAGTTTCTGCTGTGCAGCAAAGTGAATCAGTTATACGTATACACATGTCCACTCTTTTTTAGATTTCCTTCCCACTTAGGTCACCACAGAGCACTGAGTAGAGTTTCCTATACTATACAGTAGGTTCTCATTAGTTATCTATTTTGTGTATAGTAGTGTATATAGGTCGGTCCCAATCTCCCAATTCATCCCACACCCCCTTCCCCCCTTGGTGACCGTAAGTTTGTTTTCTACATCTATGACTCTATTTCTGCTTTGCAAATAAGTCATCTGTACCATTTTTCTAGATTCCACACATAAGCGATATTATATGACATTTGTCTTTCTCTCTCTGACTTACTTCACTCTGTATGACAATCTCTAAGTTCTGCCTCATTCTTAAAAAGATTCTTTTATTGGATTGAGGAGTATCCACCCTGATAATCCAGCATAAGCTCCTTCTCTCAAAATCTTTCACGTAATCACAAATTTTTCCATATAAGGTAATGTTTACTCTTTTAACATATGTTTGCCATATAAGGTTCTAGAAATTAGCAATGGACACATCTTTTAGGGCCACCATTCAGCCCACTAGACCATCTCATAAGAACCAAATAAATGCCACTTCTGTTGTGAAGTCTTCCCTGATAGCCTCCATCTCAAAGTAGCCTTTCCACAACCTGAGAATCTATAGCACTTTACTTCTACATCTTTTAACATCTTATAATTACTTAGCCATTAAAAATATTTTTCAGGGCTTCCCTGGTGGCGCAGTGGTTGAGAGTCCGACTGCTGATGCAGGGGACGCGGGTTTGTGCCCCGGTCCGGGAGGATCCCACATGCCGCGGAGCGGCTGGGCCCGTGAGCCATGGCCGCTGAGCCTGCGCGTCCGGAGCCTGTGCTCCGCAACGGGAGAGGCCACAACAGTGAGAGGCCCGCGTACCGCAAAAAAAAAAAAAAAAAAAAATATTTTTCAGCAAATCAAATTTGACCTACCAGACTTCTTCTCGTAAAAATAGTGAGACTAAAAAAAAAATTGCATTTCCTTCCAAAATAAAGGGTATATATTTCTTTAAGTTCTTTGACTTTAGGGACCACAATGTCTCAACTTTATGTGACTGTGATGATGACCAAACTCTTTAGCATATAGTAGACTGAAGTAAGTTTTTTTTTTTCATGTATGGATCACTGGATAAACCAATGTATAGATGATTGATGTTTTTTCAGCTTTTGAAAATAGTTTTGTCTCAGAAGTATTCAGAAGCAGATATAGCTTGGCCACAATATTTGAAAAAGTGGCCTTGTGACGATGTAATCAAATAGAATAGCTTTCTGACATTAGGTTGCACCCTTTGGATTCTGAATAATTTCATCACATACTCTCCAGAGCAGGAGAAATTTCACAAAGATAGCATTTTCTCTTCATGTCATATAAAATGGAAAATGCATGTTGTTTCTCACGGTGGCTGGAGACTTCCTTCCTTCTTGGGCAATGCCAATTAACACAGGCATCGGCTTAAAATTAGGGAGGTCCACTTTGCAGTCGGCAGAGCACTTAACCAAATCACAGAATATGCACACCGCCCTGCTAGCTTCTAATTATCTGTGATCATGTTGAAGTCTGGAGGGTAAAGTGTAGTTATAAAGAATAGTAATAAAGGTGTCTTTGGTTGGACCATCACTTTGTAAAGAGCAAGCAGTGATTGATCTAACAGGCTAAACCACAGGCCATCTGCAGCCTGTCTAAAGGATGTGTCCAGCTGGAACATCGAACTCAGGCTACTCTCCAACTCGACATTTTTCCTGAGCATCTGGAAGGAACATGAGCTTATGGTGCTGTGGCCCAGCTGCATTTTCACCTATAAGCTCCTCCGGTGAAAACAAAGTATGCGGATCTATGTCTATCTCTGCTAACCCAGGTCTCAGCAGTTGAGGGACTGATAGCCGCCCAGACTTTGACTTTGACCTTTTAGATGTGTCAAGAGGGACTGTGGAAATACCAGTGACGGAGGCTTCACTAGACTTCTAGAAGGAGCTCTATGTGGACCTCTGGGGGCTCAAAACTTGAGGATCGCCTCTGGCCACATGTGCGCATGCGCCTGACTGCTGGGCCATACAGAGCCGCGCACTGAGTTCAAGCGCTGTCTTTGGCCTTGTATTGATACTATGGCTTTGGATATAGATATAATTGCCTATCCCCTCCTGCTTAGTTTTTGGATTATCATTTTTCAGTATCTGTTATGTGACGGTTAATCTATATTTTATGGCTTTTTATGAAACAATTTTTTGTGAGCAAGAGGCATTTAGAAACATAAATAAATACAAATAAAAGCAAATAGAAATAACACAAACCTCTTTTCATAGATCAAAATGTGGACAAATAGCAGTTTTAAAAGAAAAAAGACAGATTAGTCTACTAGAAAAAGAAATACCCTTGGTTGGAAAGAGGTGGACCACAGTTCAGCTCTGCCACTAACTGTGGGTCCTTAAATAAGTCATTCATTTTCCCCATGACTTGTGTCTTCTTCTGCCACTTAACAAACAAATTCAAGTGTCTGCTATGTACCAAGAACTGTGCTAGAAAACATCATAATAACCAGTATTTTCTGGAGATCTCCCTATGTACCAGGAATAGTACTCAGCCTTCTACAAGCATTATTTCATTTGTTGTCACACCAACTCAAAGAGATCAGTGCTATCATCACCCCATTTTACAAATGGGAAAAATTGTATTAAAAAGTTTTGCATGGTGGTAAGTTGTGGAGCTACAATTCAAACAAGGTTTAAGACTCCAAATCCCTGAGCTAACACAATGGACAGCTTCCAAAGAACCCAGGACAGACAACTGCAACACTGTCCAGGGCAATAATTAAGAAAAAAAAACTGAGAAAAGAAAGCAAAAAGAACGGATTTTTGAAAGTGTGTTTTGGTAACTTAGAAGAAGACAGATTAGTAAAAAGATGTAATGAAAAGGAAAGGGAAATAAAACTTGTAAAGATGTGCTGCCTAAATAGTCAATTATAAATTTTACCCTAGGATATTGAATGTTCTTCTCATATGTGTAATGACTGCCAATTTATTACTTAAATCTATGCACAAACTCCTCCAGCACCAGCAGGAAATCTCCTGAAATATTCTTGATTATAGCACAGCCCTGAATGAGCAATAGAGACACACGAACACATTGCTAAAAATGTTCTCTGGCCTTTGGAAGAGAAGATGTTTGACAGTTCTGCCTTAACTAGGTAACAGTTCTATATTCAAGGTTTACAGCAGAATATTTGTTCTTTCCATTGGGAACAGATGGACCATCAGTTTAACCATGAACATGAACCCAGGCGTAGCCAGCAATAGTATTGTGATAGAAAGAAGGCAAGTCCCAAGGAAGCATAGGAGGTGATGGGCATTAGGGCAAAGGGAAGCTGCACACATTGGACACATTTTTCATTCCATTTGTTGAAATTTTAAGTGATTTTAATACACAAGGCCAAAAAGCAGCTTTTTAACAAACTACTCCTCATTTAAGGCTCGATTTGAACATCCCCTTCACCATACTACCACCTTCTCTGGCTAAAGAATTGACTAGCCCTACCAGTTTTTGTAACATCTATTAAAGCACTTATGTCAGTTATTATATTTAATTATACATTTATAATATACCTCCCCAAATGAACCTCTGATCCATGCATGCTGTAATACAAAGGATACGGGTGTTGAAGTCAAAAAGAATTATCCAAGGTCAGAACTTGAAAGTGGTAGAGCTAAGTTAGTTAACCTTTTGAGCCTTCTTTTCTTCATCTGCCAGTTGGAGGTGATAATAAAACCTACTTCATAGGGTTCACGTGAGGATGAATTAAGAGAATACGAGGGAAATGGTAGCATTGTTCCAGTTACTCAACAAAAAGTAATTATATTTTTATTATTCTTGTGCCCCTAGTACCAAGTGCCACAGATTGCTGGTTATTAACTGCATAAATGCCATTTTTCCTATGGCTGATAATTAGATTAAGCAGTGTAATAAAACTACACAGAAGCCATGGGGAACACATTGAATTATCAGTGAGAAACAAATAAGAATTGATGAAATCACTCCTAGAAGGTTTGCCATGTCTTGGTGGTCCTGTTGTGTGTGTCAAAGGTACTGAAGTGATATATGAGACCAGACCTCCCTCTCCCCAGGCATCCAATGAGCTCATAATCTCCTTCTTCTACTCCCAGGGTCCCAATTTAGGGTGAGCACTCACCAGTGAGTTCCTCCGGCTCTAGACTGCCCTGGAGTACCACTGTGATCTTAATTATTCAGTTTCTGCTTCTTTAAAGGGGCAATAATAAATCTGTTTTATAAAAGTCTTGTAAGGTTTAAATTTGAACATATGAATAAAAAATATGCAAAATGCAAAAAATATACAATTAATGTAAACTTTTTCTTCCTCCTTCCCACCTTCCTCATCCTCTGATGAGCTGCATTGATAAAAAAGAATAATAGATTCAGCCACACCAAGGTGTCAATGACCAATGATGAAAGATTAGTTGTTCAAAGTTTTTCTTCTTCTGGCCTCTGCCTCTTTGGTTTGCCTTTTTCCACAACTGGGACCATTTAATTCCCACACGCACATTCAAAGCTGCTTCAGCTCCTAGGAGTGCCCTGCTTTCCTCCAAGAGGGATGTAAACACCTCTCTCCTAATGGGGCATTGGGGGAGGAAAGGAAAAGAAATCATTCACAAATCCACCCACCAATCCACTTATGCCATCATTCAGTAAACAGATATCATATGCCAGGCTCTGAGATAAGTACTACGGACAAGAAGACAAATCATAATAACAACAACAAACCATGGCCCATACTCTCAAGTTGTTCACCGTAGAGTGAGGGAGACAGAAATATAAATAGTCCAGTGCAATGCAGTGTGATGACTACAATGCAAGAGGCAGAAGCAAGCTGCAGTGGGGAGCTGCTTGAGCTGTGTCTGTGTCATAAAGAAAAAGATGCAGCTCATCAGACCCCATCTCAAGTGCTAGTTCTTGTTTCTGAACTCTGACTTATTAAGGTTCATGGCAAGACCATGCGTCTACAACAGAAGTCCAACTTTGTTCCAGTCAATCCATCTCCCACAGACCCAAGTCTTTTCCTCATGTTCAATCCAATGATTAGGGACCACACCACATTTAAAGGCTGCTTGATGTTTTTCCTCCTGCCTAGATTCTGATACTGCCTCCCCAGATGACCCGTCATAAGCCTGCTGGACTCACATCCAAGCTCTGCAGCTCTGCTGGAGTTGCCCTGGAATAGCACGCATGCTCTCCTGCCAGAATAGAATTTCTATCGGCACCTAGAGTTTTCTCCTCGATCCTCACCAGCACCTCCAGCTGCATCTTACCAACTTTTCCAGGTGACCCTCATGCACCCTGAAGTCAGAACCACCTATAAAGGAGGTAAGTGTCACACCTACCTAAAGCTGGGAAACACGCTCTGTGGGATTCTTTCCCATAGCTCTTATTTCCCTCTCTGGTGGTTGAAGCATTCAATATCAATACTTTCTGAGCATTTGCTGCATACCTGACACTGTGGGAGACATTGGGGAGATAGTGGTGAGTGACTGCACAGCCCGTGGGACTCCCTGCCGTCACCTCTGTGACCCACACCCTAGAACAGCCCTTCCCAGAGTTTGAGCAGTGGTAGACATGGAGGCGGGTAGTTTCCTCCAAAGTCCCACGGCTCAAAATGTGCTATTTTGCAGAGGTCTTAGTATTGACGGTAGTACAATTAAATAAGTACCAATAGTCGGGCAGTTTCCTTTACTCTCTTAACGCTCTCTGATTCTCACAACTTCTTAGGAAAGACATATGTAAAACATAATTACACTTTAAAAAACCTTTCAAAAACAGTTGTGATCAGTGCTAAAAATAAAAAGTATCTACTGTATGCCGGGCATTGTACTACGTCCAAATCCCAAGGAAAGGTGAATTAGAGACAATTTCTGCCCTAAGTAACTCACAATATAGAAAGAAAACACAATATAAAAATTGCCATGAAATATAACATAAAATGCGCTATGTGCAAGTAATTGGCTCTACTTGAGAACAGCATGTGGAAGATTTTTCATACGCCTAGAATTCAACCTGAAAAAATTAGTTCCACAATTTATATACTATTGATGTGGAATCATGGATACCTACTCACCCCCACCTACATATCAGATTAGCAACATTTTTCAAGAAAAGTGTATTTCACGACCTTCGCAAATCTGTTGGAAAAGAGTGGAGTAGGCAGCTATATTTATTAGTGCAAACATGATGCTGAGCTTTTTGCTAAGATTCATATACATAGTATTGTAAATAATTCTCACAACTGACCTTTAATGTTGACATTATTACTATCCACCATTTTCAGATGAAGAAACTGAGTTTCAGCGACTTAATTGCTAGATCAAGTTCCAGGCAGTGACAGAGCTGGGATTGAACCCAGGTCTCTCTCTCACTCCAGAGTCCCAAATGGTTCCTACTGTGCTTGGCCACCTTGAATGACCTTCTTCATTCCCTCTTGAGCTTGGTCTTTTCTTTTGTGTAGTTGAGTATATTTTTGGTAGGATTTTTCTGGTTCTGTTACATTCACTTGATTGCATATCTACTCCGGCCAGGTGCTCTGCTGGGGATACTGATGAAAGCAAAGCCTCCATCCTAGAGGAAGGGTAATCTTTTAAACCACCTCCCACCATCTTGTGATTAGAAAGCATGCTCCCACTAATTATCAGGTATTCCGGAGTTGTCTTTCATATAATAAATGAACACTTACTATGCCAGGCACTGGGGACACAGGCTCACTAAGTAATGGCCTTTGACCTCAAGGAGTCCGTGGTCTAGCAGTGGGGGAAACAAGATATTAAGCAAGCAGAATCATTAATTTAATGGCAGAAATGTGATGGAGGGGCTGTGCAAAGTCAGATGAGAGGGAGAGGCCAGAGAGGGCTTCTTAGAAGTAGGGGCGCCTTCACGGACTCCAGAAGGATGAGTAGAAGCAGAGTAAAGTTGCAGAGGCAGCGGGGGTTGTAAAGACATTCAAAGCAGAAAGCAATGTCTCCTGGAAGAGAAAGTTTCTGCCTAAAACAGGAGAACCACAGCTAGATTAACATTTATTTTCCCAGCGCATTATGCGAGTGCAGACCACTGGCTCTAGCATCAGGGAGATGTGATTTCAAAATTAGCACCCTCCGAACCTCGATTCCCCCACCTGTGAAATGGGGGTAATCGCTATTGTGAGGAATGAATGAAGTCATGCATAGCCAGAGAGCCTAACCAGGGTAAGTGTCACTCATGATGTTATTGGCACTTGTGTAGCTCAGGGTGACAAAGTAGACCATTACCATTCGATAAGGGGTTTATATTATACATTGTTTCAAGCTGTAAAATACTATTGCAGAATCCCCCCCTCAGAGTCTCGGAGGGAGTCTATGGATCAGTGCTGTTTATGGTATGAGAGCCATAATTCTCCTGTGATCAGGCCAGACACATCTATGAACAACACGTACAGAGGAAAGCAGTAACTGACACCCAGTTTTGCTTTGTTTGCTAAGAATGTTAATGGCCTCGGCTTCCTTCTTTCCTTCCTCTCGGTGAGCTGGAGCAGAAGAAAAACGTAATTTATTTCATTGTACTGCCAACACTTCATTTCATTTCCCTCGAATAATTCTCTGGGTTGATCATTGGCAGTTTCTTATTTGTCAATCCTTTCCCAGTGCAGCTGAGGAGATCTTAGAGGAGTGATGCTAAATCAATATTTGACCTTTATGCAGGCCCTGGAAATGCCCTGAATCCACAGCTGGGGTCGAAAGCTGTCTTGAGCACAGCGCTGTCCCACTGAGTTAGCTCCTGACCTGGAAGTGAGGCCTGGGCTGCAAAGGCTACTTCACCGTGGTTTGCCCAGAGTCCCAAGATGCCTGGTCTTCAGAGATTGTAAATGTCTGTTTCATGTCCACCGCCACCACCACCATACCCCACTGAGACCTGGGGTGGCCCTTTCACTCACTGACACTGAAGTGGGAGTCAGTGGGCCCGAGTTCTGCTCTTAGCTCTGCTGTGTGACCTTAAGCAAATGACTTCTCTGGTCTCAGTTTTCCTTCCTGAAAATGGGCTGGCAGGGCTAGTGAGTCTCCAAAGTTACTTCTAGTTCAGTGCTATTTAGAAAACCCAGCATGCTCTCCTTCGGTATTTTAACAGCAGTGCACCATTCGTTCCACAAGCATTTATTGTGCACTTATTCATGCCAGGGACTCTGCTGTAGATACTACTGAAAACAAAATTGGTTCATGGTCTTTGCCCCTCTTGCTGTCTTGCAGAGGATACAGACACCAGCACAAGGGTGTAATTGCAAATGAAAAGGTGAGGGAGAAGTGAGGGATAACTGCTCTCTGCTCTTACCAGAAACAGAGCAGGCTTGGAGACTTGTACAGAGTACTGGGCATTGCATGTAAAGGCTCATGAAGATGTCGTGGGATGTGTTCCAGTATGAACAACCTGAGAACAGCCACTGAGTATTAAGGAGGTTTGAAACTGGGCCACATAAAGAACAAAGGATGTAGAGCCAGGGAAGAGGAAACTTGGTGGAAGGGAGTGGAAATTTACCCAAGAAAAAAGGTTCTTCAAATAACTGAAGGACTGATCTGTGGAAGAAATACTATACTTACTCTAGATGGTCTCATGAGATTAAATTATGATCAGTGATTGGAAGTTGGAGGGAAATAGATTTGGGCTCAATATAAGAAATCTCACAGGGGACTTCCCTGGTGGTCTAGTGGTTAGGACTCCGAGCTTCCACTGCAGGGGGCATGGGTTCGATCCCTGGTCAGGGAAGTTAGATCCCTCATGCCACGCTGCGAGGCCAAAAAGAAAAAGAAAAAAAACTCACAAACTAAATATACAACAGAATAGGCTGCTTCAGGAATGTAGTGAATTCCCTGTTGCTAAAAGTGCTGAAACCAAGCATAGAAAGATTACAGGATAGGCAGAGCACCTTTAACAGTGGGACTACCTAGACAAAGAATCAGCAGTCAATGTGGGCAGTGAGTGAATGACTAAAGGAATAGATGTACTCTAGGCCCAGAATACATATGGAAGCTTTGCCTGTGGGGCTGGAAAAATTACCTACAAAATTCCTCTCATTCTGAGAATCTAGAATTCTATAGCTCTATGAAGCTGATAGAAGTTTGCTGTCTGTAGAGTGATTGAGGACCATAAACAAGGTTCCCAACATAAAAGATCTTTCCCATATGCTTGAAATTGCAAAGGATCTCAACTTCCAAATCTATAAAATGGGAACGATAATATTTGTACCGTAAGGTGTGTTTTTTAAAGAGATAATATGCATGAAGTACCTAACACTGTGGGCTTAAATGACTTAATTCATGCAAAGCATTTAGATCTGTACCTGGTAGATATTTATTGTACCTTTGGGTAATAGGACTTGTTCCTTTCACACTGTAAAGACCTCTTTAGGTGAAGATCACATTAACATGATCCTTACAGAAACCTTAGGGGAGAAAGTAGTTTAGGGAGGGAGCAAAAGCTAGAATTCTTGAATTGATATACAGAGAAAAATCTAATTCAAAAAGATACATGCACCCCAATATTCATTGCAGCACTATTTACAATAGCCAAGACATGGAAGAACCTAAATGTCCATCAACAGATGAATAGATAAAGGAGATGTACATATATACAGTGGAATATTACTCAGCCATAAAAAAGAATGAAATAATGCCATTTGCAGCAACATGGATGGACCTACAGATTATCATACTAAGTGAAGTAAGTCAGACAGGAAAAGACAAATATCATATGATATTGCTTATATGTGGACTATAACATATAACTATAACTATATAACATAGTCCTATAACTATATAACATATACACACTACTATATATAAAATAGATAACCAACAAGGTCCTACTCTACGTGTATCACAGGGAGGGAACTAAATATCTTGTAATAACCTATAATGGAAAAGAATATGAAAAAGAATATATATATATATCTCTGAATCACTTTGCTGAAACTAACACAACATTATAAATCAATTATATTTTAATAAAAAATTTTTAAAAGAAACAGGAAAGAAAAAATAAAGGTATGTTACCAAAGCAACTTTCAAATTTTAGTCAGTGTGTGGACTGGGTAGACTAAGTTGATAAACACATACATTGACTATGCCTCAGAAATGTCTCTCAAATCTTGCTCTCCTCTCTACTTGCACTGCCACTGCCCTGAGGACAGAGAGACATGACACAAGTTAAAGCGCTGAAGCAGATGCTTTAGAGAGAGCAGGCAGGGTCAAAACTAAAGGCAAAAACTGGAAGGATTTCTTGAGGGCTCAGAGGGTGTATAACTGCAGACCTGTGTTGCTCAGCGAGGAAGGAAAAGCCAAAGGTGTTAAGTTGATTCAAACTATCGTAAAATCTTCTATTTGGTGCCACTTGCCTGCTTCAGCCTGTTCCCCACGTCGCTTAGCAGAATATGGTCTTGCAGGAAAACACAGCTGATTGTGTCTGCTTAGCAGCTTCGGTGAGCTTACCATGACTGTAAGATACTACAGGACAAATGCCTTAGCCTGGACCAGGCTGATCCATCTCTTGAGTTTCAGCTCCTCCACCTTCTCTGCATATCGTCACATGCTCCCGTTATGTAGGGCTTTCCACCATCCCCAGCGCTGTCAGGTTACACGCGCTGTACCCTCCACCCCACTCAGAACCATGCTCCTGCCCCACCACTTTCCTCCGCATCACACCCCACCCCAAAACTATCCCCTTCTTTATGTTCTTTTTTCCTTAAGATCTCACTGTACCACTTAGAAAGTGGTAATCCCCAATATCCCCAACACCTGAGCCCAACCCCCAGCTTCACATAAGGTTCTTTTTTTTCCCCAGAGTACTTTTCTTCACATCTTCATAGTTTTTAGAGCGAAGACAGAGTCTCACTCCCCCAGCCGACAGTGATTTCTACAAAAACGAGGAGTATAACATTATGTCCCAAGGGCCGAGTGAATGAATGCCAGGCACTTCATAGGTACGCTACACATACTTATTAAATAAATCACTAATCAAACATTCAGCTTAAACTCCTTGGAAGCAAGACTCTTTATAAAGAAAATATGATCACCTGCATATCTGCTATAAGTCATAATCTCTCTTTTTATTTGTCCCTTCCCTCTTCTCCCTCTACCTTTTTTATGTTCTTTATACATTTGTTCATTTATTTCAGGCTCACCAGACACTTATTCATCTCTTCTGATTTAATTTCTCCCTCCATAGATCTGCTGTGCTTGGACATCTCAGCTACAGAGTCTCACATTCGTAAATATCTGCTGGATGGTTTTACTCCTCAGATGCCTTCAACACGCTAATGGATAATGTTTAAGAATCTGGTTCAATAAGCTGCATCGTTTGCTCACACTCAAATGGGACTGAGATGTGTCCATCCATAACAGCTCCCATGGCATTCAAATATAGATTAAAACACATAAAAGTAAAACAAACTTCATTTAGACTTAATAAAATTTAATGCCTCTCTCAAGAGTGCAAAATATTTTCAAAGGTGGACACTTTCAGAAAGAGCTTCCCTGACAGGAAAATGTCCTTCTGGAGGTCCGTTGTTGGGAGACAGGGTTCGTTAGTGACTTTGCTCTCATCATCTCACGACTTAATGTGCTTAAACTGACAGCTTTATTTCTGGATTTTTCAAATGGGCAGGAGCATTTCCACAAAGAGAGGAAAAGGCACAGACATCCTCGGCATGAAGGAACACTTGCATCTTGAGAGCATCACGTCTTAATTGCAGGCACACGTTAATGAGAGAAGCAGGGCAGGCGGGCGGGTGTCGGGGTGGAAGAAAGAGGTGCTTGTACACCCTTCGGACCAAACTCAGTCTCACCTAATTGAGAAGTGGAGCTGTTTCTGGCTTCCCTTAGCACAGAGCCTGGAGGAGCTGACATGTGGATTCCCTATTAACTGGTGCTGCCTATGATTTCTGTGATTTAAGAGAGGAGCCGACTATGTTTTTCACCACATTACTGGCAATGAAACGGATGATGAAGTGCCATGATCTTTTCCAGGACCAGATGCAATTCCAGCCAGACCGTGGATGGACAGCCCTGCTTGACTTAGCATGACGGAAACACTGCCTCTCCCCAGGGACCCTGAGTGTCGCATGGCCAAAGGAGAGCTGGTCAGGGGGCCATCACAGTCATGACCACACTGGTGACTGGGTAGAGCGAGAAATGTAGGCTTCACAAGCCACTGGGTGGCTTTTCCAGGAAGATAGAAAAACTGTTGGAATTCCTAGCCTCACTGACTTTTTTTTCCCTTAATGTTAGGCTGTACAGGAAGCTTCTTCAGATCACTCCTAAGGCTTTATGAAAACATGATTGCAGCTCTAAGTAGCATCTGACAGTAGTATGTCCAGCCGTAACAGCATTAGTCCAGTGAAAAAAGAGAAAAATTAAAAGAGACAGAGAGAGATTGCACGTATTCTTGGTGGTTTTCTCATACTTCCTCTTGTTTCTGATGGATAATAACTCCTCATGACTCCAGGATGTTTCAGTGAGTGAGGCTTGTTTGAGTTCGTTTTATTTCCTTAAAGATGTGGACATCTGTGTATACTTGTGTGTCTGTGGGCGTGAATGTATATACATATGCACTTGTGTGTACCTGCATATCTTTATCAGTGACAGCAAAGTCAAGAGTATTTCCAAACAGCTATATCATATTTCCTAAGCATATTTCTATGGGTTGGGATTACCCTGTAGTGTCATCTTGTTGACCACAGCCTGGCTCTAACCAGGAGGATCACTCAGATATTTAACCTGTGTCACCCACGGACAAGTTGGCTGCTTTAGCATGCTTGTTACTATAAAACCCGAACAGAGGGCTTCCCTGGTGGCGCAGTGGTTGGGAGTCTGCCTGCCGATGCAGGGGACGTGGGTTCATGCCCCGGTCCGGGAAGATGCCACATGCCATGGAGCGGCTGGGCCCATGAGCCATGGTCGCTGAGCCTGCGTCATCCAGAGCCTGTGCTCCGCAAAAAAAACCTGAACAGAGAGGTGGACTCTGAGTCCTACTCTTCATATTTCTTGAACTTTGAGTTCCATATAATGTGAAAGATCAGGCTGAAGATCCTAGAGCAAGACAGGTGTATTCATTTGTTACCATAACAAAGCAAAACAACAGAAATTTACTTTCTCACAGTTCCAAAGGCTGGAAGTCCAAGATCAAGGTGTCAGCAGGTTTGGTTTCTCCTGAGCCCTCTCTCCCAGCCCTGAAGGTGGCCACATTTTCACTATGTCCTCACCTGGCCTTTTCTCTCTGTGTGTCTCTGCCTCTTCTTATAAGGACACCAGTCTTTTGGGACTATAGGACCTCACCCTAAAGATAAAATTCATTTTAACTTAGTCACCTCCTTAAAGACCTTATCTCCAAATGTGGTTACATGCTGAGATCCTGAGGGTTGGGACTTCTACAAATGAGTTTTGAGAAACCATAGTTCAACCAATAACAGCAGGCCTTTTCAGTGGATATCATTACAAACATCATCATCAAGGTTTTATTCAACTTGGGGCTGTTGGCTTCTGGAAGCTCTGCATTTTTACAATGATATGCTTATTTAAGTCATTCTACAGATACCCAGTTTAGAGCAACAGTTGCTGTCTCTTGTTCATGAACAAAAAAAACCAAAAGACCAGATCTGAAACTTAACTCACTTCATACTTTGTAAGAGGAATATGCCAAGTGGCATCTTTTTTAATGAGACCATTTGGAGAGCACTGCATGTGACTAAAATAATAATTCGAGAAGAAATGCAGGTCATCCCTAGTATAAAAGTGGAGAAGCTCTCAGAGCTGCATTTTTCTGTCTCATTGAAATGTCTTCATCTGTCATCCTGTCTGCTTCTTCACTCCCAACTCACCTGTGGTGCTGTAGAAAATAAAATGTTTAAAAATCTTTCTCCCCTTTGCCCAAGTCTCCCTCAGACATTCAAGGTTAGATTACATATGATAGTTAAATAAGTTACAAAATAATTATTGGAATACTTCATCACGGTAAGACCTTTTCCTCCTCTGTGCTGCCTCAATCATAATAATACTAATTATTATATTATTATAAAAGCAAAAGCAAAGCTGCTGTTGTTGAGTTGCAGGCACTTTGCTAAGAGCTTTATATTTTTTATCCCAATGAATGCTCACAACAGCCCTATGAAATATGTACTATCATTATTCCCACTAAGAATATGAGAAAATTCAAGCTCTATTCCTGGCCAAATTTTTGACTAGTTTTCCCCTCAGTCCTATATTCGTCCAGCTCCTGGTGGTCCAGCCAATCATCCTCCATCCCACTTGGTTAGGTAGTTCGGGTGTTGATCCTCAGCATAGTCTAGGTCATGTTTGCTCAGAATCTCTGACTCCACTAACCCAATCAAGCCCAAAGTCCAGGCTGGTCCTCTGGGTTGGCATCTTGTTAACCTTCCCCATCTTCACACTTAGGGATGTGTTAAGGCTTGAGACTTACTAGGGTTATTCTTTTAAGACTTATTAAGGTTATTCTTTTAAGTTCTTCACTCACTGATTTCACAAGGAATTTTGATAAATCAAGATGTTTTTCAGGGCTTCCCTGGTGGCGCAGTGGTTGAGAGTCCACCTGCCGCTGCCGGGGACACGGGTTCGTGCCCTGGTCCGGAAAGATCCCACATGCTGCGGAGTGGCTGGGCCCGTGAGCCATGGCCGCTGAGCCTGCATGTCCGGAGCCTGTGCACCGCAACAGGAGAGGCCACAACAGTGAGAGGCTCACGTACTGAAAAAAAAAAATAAATAAATAAAAAGATGTTTTTCACCATATAGGTGAAAAAAATCAGAAAATTTTTGCTATAAAATAATAAACAAGAGATCATCAACTGATTAAATTCTATATATTTCTCTTTCTGCAAAAGCATCCAATTGCACTTACCCAAATGGAACAAGTTCTCATATTACCACCCCCCACAAAAAAAAATAGAATAGGATATCCTATGGGATAGAATATCATCAATAAAATAGAGACATTATCTATAATCTTAAGAGGCCACCAGGGCCTTTTTCATCTAAACTCTTTCCAAAAGGAATTGTAGTTGGTACCCAAACCCTCAACAATTCGGACACTGTCGTTCTTTGAAGACACCACCACTCTGCAGTCCAATCAGACCTAGACAGTCCTCGCTCAGCATAAGATCAGTCTCCTTCAGGACAACCTGGTTGACACTTTGAACTCCTGTTTGTTTGTTTGTTTGCTTGCTTGTTTGGTACTTTATCTCTTTTTTCCTTCCAACAGAAGTGAAGCCATCATTATTCTGAATCCATCCCCTTGAATTGGGATAAAGAATGCAGCGGGGCTCATATGTCAACCCCAATCCCCTGCTTCCTATTCACATTGTCCACTCTAAAAAAACTAGCTGAATAAAATATGTGGGAACTCATAGGATCATTGAGTAAATTCCAAAGCTGAAGACTTTGTGTTTGTTAGTTGGCTGTATTCAGTACCTTCATCTCAATGTTGACTAAACGTAGTAGGAAGAGAAGTAAGAATTGTAAATAAATTGGTATTTATTAAAACAGTGGGAGGAGGGCCATAACAATCCTGCTAGGTGGGAACACTGTTCAGAGATTAAATATAGGGATGTATAATTTTAGGCAAATTTATAAAAATGACTTAACTATATGTAATACAATGAGGTTTAGGCAAGCTCAGCCAACATCACGTACATGGCACATGGGAAAATGTTCCATATGGTAAGTAAATCCAAGTGCATGCCCCCGTGGAAGAAGTGAAAATTCAGGCACCATTATTATTAATAGAAAAACTTTGTGTCTCACATCAAGATATATATTTTTTGCATTATCTCACAGCTGATAACCATGGCATGCACATTTTGTCTCATTTCAGTAGATTCTCTTGCCATCTCCAACATCTATGAAATGACCACTCACTTAGAGTTCAATTATTAAAATGCATTTGTCAGTACCTCAGTGGATATAAATCAATGCTGAGCACCTCAAATGAATATATTTTTGGTTCAGGGTATGCTACTTGAGGCTTTCTCTGCACACATGGTAGGGAGAGGAAAAGACTAGAAAGAAGTAGACTAGAATTCCAGCTGATTAGAAATATTCTCACACTAGAAAATCAACACACTATGTCCCAGACAATTTTCTAGGTGTGCATGTTAATTTGTGCAGTCCTTGTAACAACCCAACAGAAGAGGAGTTATCATTATACTGTGTTACAGATGAAGAAACTGAGACACAGAGAAAACCAGTAACTTGCCAATGTCACCTCTAATGACTGGGGAGATGGGGCTGAGCCAGGGCAATCCAGCTTGTGCACTTAGTGCTCCCATCCTGGAGAAATGGACATGGCACACTCACTGCTCATTCACATAGGTAGCACCATGCTAAGCACAACATGGGAGAACTATACGCACATCAGAACACCTGAGCCATATTACTGAATCTAGCACCATTGATCCAGGACCCTGGACAATGCCTTTTAAGCCCTCTGGCAGATAGTGTTGAGAGAGCACATAGTAGGTGTGAAACATATCTGAACAGCTTTAAACACTATGAAGATACAGAGTCGTGCATTTTATTGTTGCTTATAAAAACATGGAGATAAGTGAATATGAAAAAGAATATATATATGTATGTATAACTGAATCACTTTGCTGTCAGTAAAATTAACACAACATTGTACATCAACTATACTTCAATAAAATAAATTTTAAAAAAAAAACCTGGAGTTATGAGGAACATTTCACTCTACCTTTTTCCCAAGCTTCATTTATTTACATAGCATTGTTTACTTTTAATAATATATACCTAATATTTTTCCATAACTTCGTTTCTTATATTTAAATACCTACTCAAGACCCATCATGAGGAAAATAATCATCTAATAATAATTAAAATAAATACATAATAAGTTAAAAGTGGTTATCCACATACTACATAAAATCATCTCACACACCACCAGAAAGGGTAAAACAGATTTTCCTGAGAGTCTACAGAAATGGAAATTTTCTTATTTTCTTCCTTTATTTATATTTTCCTTCTTTTTTTTCTACCTTCCTTTTTTTACATTTCTTTCTTTTTTCCTTTCCTTCACAAATACTTCATGAGTGCATACTATGTGTCAAGCAACATTCTAGAAAACTACAGAGAAACCAGAATAAACTCCCTGAAAATTTTAAGATTTTCTTGTCATAGTTCTGTGAAAAATGCCATTGGTAAATTGATAGGGATTGCATTGAGTCTGTAGATTTCCTTGGGTAGTATAGTCATTTTGACAATATTGATTCTTCCAATCCAAGAACATGGTATATCTTTCCATCTGTTTGTGTCATCTTCGATTTCTTTCATTAGCAACTTATAGTTTTTGGAGTACAGGTTTTTTGTCTCCCTAGGTAGGTTCATTCCTAGGTATTTTATTCTTTTTGATGCAATGGTAAATGGGATTGTTTCTTGAATTTCTCTTTCTGATCTTTCATTGCAACAGATTTCTGTGTATTAATTCTGTAACCTGCAACTTTACCAAATTCATTGATGAGCTCTAGTAGTTTTCTGGTAGCGTCTTTAGGATTTTCTATGTAAAGTATCATGTCATCTGCAAATAGTGACAGTTTTACTTTTCTTTTGGATTCCTTTTATTTCTTTTTCTTTTCTGATTGCCGTAGCTAGAACTCCCAAAATTATGTTGAATAAAAGTGGTGAGAGTCGACATCCTTGTCTTGTTTCTGATCTTAGAGGAAATTCTTCCAGCTTTTCACTGTGGAGTATGATATTAGCTGTAGGTTTGTCATATATGGCCTTTGTTATGTTGAGGTATGTTCCCTTTATGCTCACTTTAAGAGAGTTTTTAATCATAAATGATGTTGAATTTTGTCAAAAGCTTTTTCTGAAACTATTGAGATGATCATATGTTTTTTAAAACACGGTCTGAAAGGATACATGCACCCCAGTGTTCATTGCAGCACTGTTCACAATAGCCAAGACATGGAAGCAACCTAAATGTCCATCAGCAGAGGAATGGATAAAGAAGATGTGGTACATATATACAATGGAATATTCCTCAGCCATTAAAAAGAATGAAATAATGCCACTTGCAGCAACATGGATGGATCTGGAGATTGTCATACTGAGTGAAGTAAGTCAGACAGAGAAAGAGAAATATTATTTGATATAGCTTATATGCAGAATCTTAAAAAAAGATACAAATGAACTTATTCACAAAACAGAAACAGACTTACAGACTGAGAGAATGAATTTATTGTTATGGGGGAGAAGGGTGGGGGGAGGGATAGTTAGGGTGTTTGGGACTGACATGTACACACTGCTATATTTACAATGGATAACCAACAAGGACCTACTGTATAGCACAGGGAACTCTGCTCAGCATTATGTAACAACCTAAATGGAAAAAGAATATGAAAAATAATAAACTCCCTGTTTCCATAAAGCTTTCTTCCTACCACAAAAATAATCAATCAACAAGCAAAAAGTTAGCATCAAATGTAACCTCAGAGGCTCTAAAAAGAATAACATGAGATAAAGAGACAGAGAGTGAAGTGGATGTGGGGAGGTCTCTCTTCCCTCCAGATACACTCTGAACCTTTGCCACATGCTTCGTCCAGTTTGGGTTTTGCCAATGGGAAAGATCTGGCAGGAGATGGGAGAGCAGAAGAAGAGGGTGTTGGGGTTCTTTCTTCCTCATGCTCTCTCTGCAAGGTCATCGGGTTGGGGACTGGGCCTCGGGGCTCTCCGCTCAACTCTGTCTATGTTTTGCTCACTAGGACCCTGATTGTAAGGGGAATGGGAGACTATTTTAGGCATGGTGGCCAGAAAAGTCCTCTCTGAGGGACAGACATTTTCCCCTTGGAACCAAGAACATTGAAAGATAGAACGTAAGATAAACACAGATTTTTGGTCATCCACAATCCATATCAGTTTGTTTTTTTTTTCCTTCTAGATCCCTTGGATACGAAAACCAGAGAAGAGCCATCAGAGAACCAAGACAGTGAGCTGGGTTATTTGGATGAAAAGCAAGAAGAGGAACATTGCGGGTGGCAGAGACAGTCAGAAGGAAAAGCTGCTCAGGATGGAGGGAGAAATCAGAGAAAGATGGAGCTCCTTCTGAGCAGAAGTACCAATCTCTCTGTGGCCCATGCCTATATCCTCAACTCCCAAATGTATGAAGACCAAGGATTCTCAATATCTGAGGATCTGGTTTATCTGCACAGATAGCTACCATTTTTTACTCCCACATGAAACTGTATTCTTATTTTCAGTTTTCCAAGAAATGCTACTTGAAACTAAAAGCGCAGTTTGAATATTTTGAGCTAAATGTATTCTCCTCTTAATTCCCTTTGCTTTAGTATCTCTTTTTCCTTAATTTTTGTATGGCTGGAAGAATGTAATTAATTCACCATGATTGCTTAGAGAGACACTTTCCAGGTCCTCCCGGGTATACTGTAGACATTTCCTTGAAATTGGACTGAGGGAATAGAACCTCTATTAAATAATTTATTATATTTGATATTAATTCATCTAGATTGTTTTACTTTTCTGAAAAGTACATGCTAATGTTCTTAAACAGTATGAAATATCTGTAACCTCTGGTATTTCTGGAATATCTTTATCACCCCACAATTCTGTTTAGACAAGCACAATTTGGAGTTCAGCATCCCAGTGTATTCCTCTGAAAATGTGCTCTTTTGGCGAGATTTTTTTTTAAGCATTGGGGACTTTACCCAGAGCACAGTAAATTGAACTTTCTAGGATGAGAGAAATATATATTTTTCATATTACTGTTATCAGAAAGCTGCCTTTCTGGGAGCTCTTCACTCTAAAATTGGTCCTTACTCATTTGACCAATCTTCTATGGTTTATCTGAGATTTTAAAATGTATGTTTTGCTGAATTTTGATATGGCAATGTCTCTTTATTTTCCTTAAATAACCACTTTGAAAGAATGACTGGCAATTTAAAAACTAGTACTTATTATTTCAGAACTTTCTAACAGATGACTCATAGGCTGAAAGCTTGCCACACATTCATTTTGGCTAGCATCAACATTACCTCCCGAAAAGCTACAGAAATGTTTATACATGCTATGTTAACTGTGGGCTCTTCTGAGGATTGACTGGAAATTAAATAATTTATGCTTTTTTTCTTTTTAGTTTGAATTCCTATAAATTAAAGCAAAAATAGAAATTGTATTTTTGGAGTAAACTAGAGTTTACTTTAAAAAATGTACAACAAGCAAAAAACTCTGCCACATTTCCCAACAAATAAAATATTGTTAACAAATGTGCCAGTGTTTCTCTGGGCAGTTTATATTTTATTTGGGAGTTTTCATATAAGTAAGTAATCAGAGAAAATGTGTCTTTGCTTAGCTCAGACTTCGGAGCTGGAAGGGGCCTTGAAAATTCTTTGTGTAAACTCTTCACTTTATTGACAAGAATGCCCAGAGCTTGAAAAGAGAAGTGAGTCAGCCAAGAATGGCATAATCTCTTCTGAATTTATAGAGAGACACCAAGAGCCTCTCTCTGCCCTCCTTGGAGCTTTGTGGAGGATAACTGAATTAGGTCAGGCCAAGGAGAATCCTGGCAGAAACACTGGAGACTCTCAGTGACCAGTAAGAAGGAAGAAATTATCCAGGGTGATAGTCTAAGAAATCAGAATCCAGTCATTTCAGCTGTACGTTGTCCCTCCTAACCTTAACAGACCCCATAGCTGCAGTTGCCTCCTACAGTGAATCTGAATCTCTACCTGGTGTTTGGATACATAAATCAGTGTGTGGTTTGCCCTCTACAGGGTTTCCATACAGCTGTGTTGAATGGTCACTGCATGAGAGTGTTTACCCACAGGGACAGATGGGGCTGAAGCCTAACATTCACATCCCCACTCCCCAAGCCATGCTCTGTGGCAGAGGGACGTGTTGAACCACTCAATGGAAACACGAAGTATGCCCCTTCCCAAAAGGGGTTCCCTAGTTCACCTAGAAGTCATATGAGCTGGTGGAGTCCTGGATAGTCTACCAGTTGAACGTCTTTTGGGAAATCTACTTTTCAAGTAGGTAGCTTGGCTAAATGACCTTTATTAACAAAAACTCTATTTTACTTATAGGAGTGAGAAGGAGGGCATCTATCCCTCCTCCTTTATGCCAATTCTTCATAAAATTTCTAAAGGAAGATTTGGCTAGTTGTCAGGATGTACAGGGCCCTCCAATGTCATTATAAATGGTAACCCTTGAATTTATAACTAGGGGCTATTTTTCGTATTCCAGTAACGATTAGTTCTAGGAGATAGGTATACTGTGGCATTTTCTTAAAGAAGGCACTTTTACAAATCCATGCCCTTGGACATGTTTTAATGCTTCAGTTGTGTTTTGACATTTTCATGCCTTCACTAGCGAATTCCTGCAAATCTCTTCTTGAAACCTTTGCCTGACCCTACGACCTCTCTCAGAGAGAGAGGCTCCCTCAGAGCCTCTCTCTCAGAGAGCCATTTGCTCACTGAAGGATTAGAGAAATTTGTGTTACTCCCAACAATAAAATAATGTGATGTCTCTTTGCCTGAACTGTGAGGGCATCCCTTATTCTTATGTATCCTCCCATCACACTGAAAATTCAAGTTGGTTTAATTTAATTCAATCCATTGAATCACAGAATGTTAACCCCAGAGCAGTAAGTATTTACAAAGTGCCAAGCATGCAGGCAGGACACTGTGCCCTCCTCTGTGGTGCCCATGTACGTCAGCAATTTTTCCTTCCTCTCCCCTCTGCTGAGGGCTGTGTCTGTTGAATAACAGAATGAATGTATACAATAATTACTTAAAAAAAAATAAATGATACCTTCAAGAGCCCCAGGATAAAACCATGTCATGGGTACCTGGTCCAATAAAACATAACAGGGTATCAGGAAAGACCAGGAAGAATTCTTAGAGCCACATTCATGTTGCTCCCATACTTCTAAACCCCATATCTGGCTACATACCATTTCTGCCACCAGACCAGGGAGCCCCAGAGTCTCCACTGAATGTCTGCCACTAATCCTGGGTACCCAAAACTCTGTCCTTTTCATCTACCATTCTACCCTTTCCCCACAATCTAACAAGCCTCATGAGTGGTCATTAACACTTGATCTCAACCTTGCTTTCTTCTATCTTCACCTCTACGGAGGTCTTTAAAATCCTGGCAGTCCAGGCTCTATTTACAATACATTGGAAGAAAATATATGAACGAGCTAAAGCACAGATCTCAACTAGCTGAGTGAGGATGTTGGTTAATAACGAGGTGGGGGAGAAGAAAACAATAAGATAAAATTAATTCCAGATTACTATCTAGGGTTCTTTGAACGTCTCTGAAATGAATGTGAGATTCAGTAACACTAGGGTTCTAATTCACTTCTTTACGGCAGCTACTAAAGTAGGCTACAAGTAACAAGTGCTCTGTTGGCCTGAGGAAGTCGGTGCAGCTGCCACAGCTGTCACCAGAAGCAGTGTAGGCTTTCTGAGGGGCTCACCAGCCCAGCCAATTTTATTCATGATTATGATGACTACCTAGGCTTAATTCCCCCTGCACATATGTGACTTTTTAAGGACGTCAGTGGGGAAACAGTTCCACAATGTTCTTTGGTAATCCCTTCCTCTGGTCATGTATCCAATGGAGTCAGGGAGCTTTTCCACATGTCTGAGATAAACCCACCTGCAGCAGGCTTGGCCCTGTCCAGAGATTCTAGGCTGAGTGGAAATAAAAACCACCTGTGCCCCTATACACCTCTACTTTCCCTTTTCCACTCAGTTTAATAATCTGAATTACTACATTGTTACTTTCATGTGTGTGTGTGTGGGGGGGGGGGTGTTGGGGCTTCTGAGCAGGCCAGAATAATTAATGACCCTCTTCCCTAACTGAGCTCTGAACAAATTGAGAAGTGAGTGAAAGACGGAGGTCAAATATCCCTTAATGACGAATAGTGGCTGAGGTAGATGTAAGCTAGTAAGAGAGCTAAGGCTACTTAAAACCTCGGAATAGGGCTTCCCTGGTGGCGCAGTGGTTGGGAGTCCGCCTATCGATGCAAGGGACATAGGTTCGTGCCCCGGTCCGGGAAGATCTCACATGCCGCGGAGCGGCTGGGCCCATGAGCCATGGCCACTGAGCCTGCGCGTCTGGAGCCTGTGTTCCGCAACGGGAGAGGCCACAGCAGTGAGAGACCCGCGTACCGCAAAAAAAAAAAACCCTCAGAATAGGTCAGACTTATTCCTTTCTACCCCGCCCCCTCCAAGTCCCAGGTGCATGCACGTGAGATTTGCAGAACTCAGGGGCAATGAAGAAACCCTCTTCTCTGGGCACTTGTTCCCAAGGGAAGTTGATGAGCTGAACTTTATTCTTCACAAATCTGCTAATCAGATTAGGCACCGTTCCTCCCCAGGGTGCTGAGGGAATAAAGGACTGGGGAGAACAGCCAGAAGTATTCAGGGAAAATCTCTTCTAATGTAAACCAGAGGTTGGAAGAGGCAACCTTTACCTAAAAATTGACCAATCCTACAGACAGAAATTGAATCTCTTTTTAACTTTAAATTCTCTTCTAGACTTACTGGCTGATCCTATTTTGGTCTACTTTAGCCATTCCAGGAGCAGTTTCTGCCATTTCCAGGGTAGGTGCAACCGTGGGTAACGGTTTTATTTCTCCTTCAATAATATTTACTTCTGCACATCCCTGGCTAATTATATGGCTTGGTCAACCAAACCAGGCTGACCAAACTTCCCACAGGGGCTACTGCAGGAACTGAACTACCCAGAGACTATTCATTTCAGTAGAGCCTAAAAGTTGACCTGGAGTCACGGTTCAGCCTAGTCCTTCTGGCTCACTGTACAGAACCCTGCTCAGTCTGAGCAGTTCACTCGTTCCGAGCCATGTTGCTGCCTCAGTCGCTACAGTGGCACTGATTCCACTCCTCAGTTGAGACAGCCAGTACCTGATGCCCTTTTTGGAACACCTCACACCTCCATTGTCTTGCAAAAAGCCCAACTGCATAGATGGCAGGGTCTCAGTGTTAAGTTTGTAGGAATAAGGCAGGATAAGGAAAGGTTAGACTGGTATCCTCATCAGCAGGATCAGTCTGTCAGGTGACACACAATGACACCTACAATTGTGTTGTTAGCATAGCTATTTGTGTATTATACTATACTATGCATTTCCTAAGGGCAGGGAGGGATATTACCTTACTTTGTCAAGTTTCCTTTCTGCGCCTTGAATGTTTCTTACAAGGGAAAGGACACAGGGTGTCCTGGAAGGAACAGGGCTCTAGAGCTTGATGAGCTTAGGTGAGAGTCAGCTCTCTCAGTGGTTTTGGGGGCACATCCCTCTACCTCTCTGAGCTTTGGCTTTCTCATCTGTAAAATGAACACATAAAAATTACCTCATGTGTTTATGGTAAAGATTGAATGAGTTGACTTATGTAAAGTACTTAGCACACTACCTGGAAGACAGTGGCATCAAGTTGATTAAACTAAATAAATTCCTATTACGATGATCTACCAAACAACAGAAAAGGTAGCATTCAGATACGCTATTTTGGTACTTTCTGAGGCAAAACTTTTGACCAAAGAGCTTGCCCTTCAAAGAACTATATCTCTAAATGCCTAAGTTATAATTCATTCTTGGCCCTTGTTCTCTAGTCTTGACCTTTTTTTGATGGCACTAGCCTACAATATCCCTAATTTACCATGAAAACAGAACTAGAAGCCATGTCAAGGTGAGATTTCTAGGAAGGAATAAAAGGGAATAGGATTGCATATCTTAAGAACCTACATGAGACAGGTGCTAACATCCACTCAGTTAAAAAGTAGCAGAGCTGTAATTTCAACCCATATCTGTCTGTTTCCAAAGCACTTATTTTTTCCACTGAACCATTTGCCAGGCTATTTAGTGGGTGTCTGTTAAATAAACAAACATGGTGGGGAAAGCCTAAGCTAATGGTAAGTCTAGGTATACTGAAGGATAACCTCTTACTTCAGTAATTTTTCTGTAGGTAGTAATTAGGGGGGAATATTAGGGAAATGGGCTGACTATAAATAAATCTCACTTCTTTTGTTTCTGTCTCCTCAATATTTATTCCAGCAGCCTCATTCTCAGCTGATCTCCCTGCCTCCACAATAGTATCCTTCCATTCCATCCAAGTATTGAATACTACTGTGTCCTGATGCATACTAAGTGCTGTACAAGTACTTGTGCAATGAAAAATTTATATATTGTTTGTAGCCAGCATATTCTAAATTAAAATTTGCCCAAAATTTACAAACAGCTCATGTGGCTCGATATCAAAAAGACAAACAACCCAATCCAAAAATGGGCAGAAGACCTAAATAGACATTTCTGCAAAGAAGACATACAGATGGCCAAGAGGCACATGAAAAGCTGCTCAACATTGCTAATTATTAGAAAAATGCAAATCAAAAACTGCAATGAGATATCGCCTCACACCAGTCAGCATGACCATCATCAAAAAATCTACAAATAATAAATGCTGGAGAGGATGTGGAGAAAAGGGAACCCTCCTACACTGTTGGTGGGAGGGTAAATTGGTACAGCCACTATGGAGAACAGTATGGAGGTTCCTCAAAAAACTAAAAATATAGCTGCCATATGATCCAGCAATCCCACATCTGGGCATATATCCAGAGAAAAATGTGGATTGAAAGCATACATGCACCCGAATGTTTATTGCCGTGCTGTTTACAACAGCCAAGACATGGAAGCAAACTAAATGCCCATCAACAGTTGAATGGATAAAGAAGATGTGGTACATATATATAGGGTTGGCCACAGAGTTGGTTTGGGTTTTTCCATAAGATCTTATGGAAAAACTCAAACGAACATTTTGGCCAAGCCAATATAATGCACTATTACTCTGCCATTAAAAAGAATGCAATAATGTCATTTGAAGCAACATGGATGGACCTGGAGATTATCATACTAAGTGAAATTAAGTCAGACAGAGGAAAACAAGTAGCATATGACATCACTTATATGCGAATCTTAAAGAAAATGATACAAATTAACCTATTTACAAAACAGAAAGACTCACAGACTTATAAAATGAATTTATGGTTACCGGGGGAAGGTTAGGGGGAGGGATAGAATGGGAGTTTGAGATTGACACGTACACACAGCTATATTTAAAATAGATAACCCACAAGGACCTACTGTATTGCACAGGGAGCTCGGCTCAGTATTCTGTAATAACCTGAATGGGGAAACAATTTGAAAAAGAATAGATGCATATATATGTAAAAATAAGTAAATATATAAATAAACAAATAATAAAATGAAAAAGAAAAGAAACAATGTGATAAAGAAAAAATCTTGCCTTTGCTCTCTCCTTACAACACTTTGATATATCTTCTTTGCCTTTAGGTTGTTGAAACTCAAAGGTATGACATTCAAGAGCTTTCGGATCTGGCCTCTGTTTCTGTCTGTATCCTCATCTGTAATCACACCATATGTTCAAGTCATACTGAACTGTCTGCGTATCCCCAAACATGTTCCTCCTCAAGATCTTTGCATATGCCTATTCCTGGAATACTCTTCCTACAATCTCTTTACTCCTGTCCACTTATTTTTCAGGTCTTAATCTAGAAGGAAGCCTTCTCTGGACTCTTATTAGATAAAAATAGGTATCTTCTTTGTGTTTCTTTGTTAACCTTTCTGATGGCATTTATCTCCTTCTATCCTCTCCTTATCTACCTATAAACTGTATGCGAGAGCAGCTATTCTTTTGTTATATTCACTTTTGTATCTTTGTGCCTAGCACGAAGGGTTTGTTTAATGAACAAATCAAACAATCAGTGAGCAGGGTCACAGACATGAATACGAAAGTGGTTGGGGTAAATTGGGAGGACAGTCTACATGCATTAGAGTCCATAGTCCCGAAACTGTTGATCTTGATAGCACCCCTAAAGTCAATACCATTTCACACGTGCATGTCCTAGGGAACTTTTAGACCCTCTTGTCAACAAGAAGTAAAATCAACCAGTATTGAAATGAAATGTGTTTGTTGAGTTAAATTGAATTGAACAAGCAGGAGAGAACATTTCTAAGTAATGGCATTTACATTCAACCTCATAGATCATTTTATACCTGAACAATAAACTGGTAGAGATTATCTAGAAAGACACTCATTCTATAAAGGTCAAGTGCCTGCTCTGTGCCAACAGAGCACTAAGCAATGAGGTGACAAAGGTGAATAACATGCACTAAACTGCTCTGTGTCTCCGTTTCCTTACCCTAAAATGAGAATTTTAAAAGTACCTAAGTACCTATCTCGCAGAATCAGTGTGAGAATGAAATGAGTTAATTCATTTAATTGCTCAGTATAATGGCTGGCTCCGAGTAAGCACTCAAAAACGTCAGCTATGGTGACGTGATGATGAAAGTGAAATGATGGTGGTGATGCCGCCACATGGAGCTTACAGTCTCATAGAAACATAACTGAGTTATTGTTCTACAGCATGAAAAAGCACCATAAAAAAGGAATGAAAAAGAGACAACTGTATGACAAAGAGAGTAATCAGCTCTGCCTGGGGGTGGCAAAGAAGATGGAACCGATCATAAAGGCTTTATGGAAGAAGAGACAAATCTGAGGCTTAAAGAATTAATAGGAGTTGCAGGCAGTTGAAAACCTTGTCTTAAGGCTCTTAAGGACCTCAACCCTGTTTTTAATTCCTCTTGTGATAAGAAATATTTTTTCCATAAATGAAGGTCTTAATAACTGGGCCGTCTCATCAGGAGAAAATAAATACGGAGGTACAGAAAATGTCTCCTTCCTCACTAAGGTTTATTTGTCTATTCCAATTTTTCAGAAAAGCATTTTAAAGTATTTCAATAAAAATATGTTAATTAGATTGAAGTCTGGATATATTTTAAATTTTAATTTTTTTAATGGCTCACCTATCAAAGGGGGATTATCTCTCTAATTATTTTCATGGCACCTATCACAGGTATCTTCCTGCTTTGACAAATGCATTCACGTTTAGGCAAAACATATGTGCCAAGAAAATTACAGTGTCTGTCAACCGTGGAGGAATCTGGAGTGCATGCTTTGCTATGAATATCACAGAACGTGGAGTTCTAAGATTGTGGCCACTGTCCTAAGCTGGAATTGTAGGTCCTTGTGGAAATTTTTTTTAAAAGGACTCTTTTAACCTGGTATTCACTGGTATTAAAAATCAAATAGAGGGCTTCCCTGGTGGCGCAGTGGTTGGGAGTCCGCCTGCCGATGCAGGGGACACGGGTTCGTGCCCCGGTCCGGGAAGATCCCACCATGCCGCGGAGCGGCTAGGCCCGTGAGCCGTGGCCACTGAGCCTGTGCGTCCGGAGTCTGTGTTCTGCAACGGGAGAGGCCACAACAGTGAGAGGCCCACGTAATGTAATGCAAAAAAAAAAAAAAAAATCAAATAGATACTCAGCCAAAGAGGGCCCCTCCCTCTATGTCGTTCTGTGTTTTCCTCCAAGTGTAACAAAACAGTATTCATATCCCAGGAATGGACGTTTCTGCTGCTAGGGCAAAAAACTTATTTCATCTTCCACAAGTATGGAAAATGTTACAATCCAAACAGGGCTCCCTTATCCATGAGCACAACTGCCTACGAGCTAGATTTGTTAAGCTATGTAAATCTTATTAGCCTCCAGTATCTTCAACCTTTCATCTGGGTCTCCTCACTTTCTAAAGTT
Source organism: Delphinus delphis (assembly GCF_949987515.2). NCBI lineage: Eukaryota > Metazoa > Chordata > Mammalia > Artiodactyla > Delphinidae > Delphinus > Delphinus delphis. The sequence goes on along the minus strand of NC_082690.1, from coordinate 42,847,219 downwards.
TGCTCTATTGCTTTCCGTCTTTTTTATGTTTATGATGTAAAGTCATTATAAATCCACAGTCAATAAACTAGCCAGAGATTAATACCAATGGCGATGATATAACAACAGCAGACATAAAAAATATAGCTGGAAACCACCATAAACAGGCAAAACTGAGCTCCAAAGAGTGTTTCACAATTCAGTTCATAAAAAACAGAATGCTGTCAGCCCAGCCACAGGAGGACAATCAAACTGGCTTTCCTGGACAGGCACGGCAACTCATGGATCAACTCTGTCACTTCAGACAAAGTTAGCAAAGGGAAATACCTCTCTCTCCTTCCACTCAAGCAGTAGGAAACCAGGGGAGGCAAGGAAAGTGAAGGGAGGACGGCATGATGTGTAGATGTTAAGGCAAGCAGCCAGGTTTGGGGAAAACCACAGGAAAATCTCAGACGAACCTGCGCTGGGATACTCAGGGTAATCCAACACTCATTACAACACTCTTAAAGTCTATTTCAGAGATGACTAAGTGATGCAGTTTAGAGACCATGAAAGAGAAGACCATATTGTTAAGTTGATAATCAAGTATAAAAATATAGGAAAAATGGAAAACTTTCTGCAATAGGATTTTCTCAGAAAATCTAGATACTATGGTTGGCAAACCCACGAGATAACCCAGTTTTCCAGTCAAACAGATTACGGTATGTATAAGCTTTGCTGATTAGAGATGTTCATTTATTTCATTCATGGATCTATTTAATTACTACATACACACACGTGAATACACATGCACGCTAAGCCTTTTCCTAGGTGCTAAGATTTAGGCTTCACACAAAGTAGAATGAAAGTGTGACAAAATGAAGATGACCAATGTGTTTTGACATTAATTGAGGCAAGAAGCTTTGAGGGGACTCTTAGAAGACAAAGCATTTAGGCTGAATCTTAAAGGCTAAGTGAGATTTCAACAGGCAAAGTAGAAGGAAACAGGATGTTTCAGAAGAAATAGCATAAAAGATGGTACAGAGGTGTGAGTGTGTATTCAGGTTAAGAGTAGACCAGTGAGGATGGAGCATTGGTAGGTGGAAGGGTGAGTAGAAGGTAAAAACAGAAAAGTAGGGTATGAGCAGAAACCTGACCTAAGACAGATGTGGGGTTTATTCCTAGAGACTGTATTGTAAAAATCATTCAGAGTTGAGGCTGCATCCTCCTAGGCCCTTTCCTGAACTGAGATCTCACTGCTCCACCTCACTCACCCTTTGCATTTCTGCTTCTGAAATTGTATCAGTAGGTGCTGCCACACCATCTGTAAGAAGAGCCTGGCAAATTTGGGGGGTATTTGCTATAAGAAGGTCACATTCCCAGCTGTTGGGTCATGTAATCCACATCTTCTCTCACTCCCCCTCACTCCTTATTTTGCAGAGAGCTATTTATGGTCCAACCTCTCTCCTTCCTTGTTTCTACTATCCACCTGCTGTTGCAGAGAATTGCCATGATCTTATGTGTTCTTTACAATGGAAGGACATGAAGCACACTAATTAAATCTGCAGATCAAGCTGAAACGAAAGGCATAGCAAAACCACGAAGGACAGGCAAGTAACATAAAGGGGCTGCAGAGCTCAGAAATATGGGCAGGAAATTACCAAATGAGCCTCAGCATGGAGGCCTGAAAGCTAATACAGCTGGAGGAAAGGAACCTGAAACACAGCTATTTCAATTTCCACGGAGAAACCTGGAAAGCAAGAAACGTCGAGAAAGAAAAAGAAAAAAAAAAAAAGAACAGGAAGGTGATATTAGACACTTTAACATAAGCTTACGGTTCTGGGAAGCAGAATAAAAAACAGGGTGCATTTCTTGGCTGCATTTTAAGTTTCATGGCCAGACATGGCTGCAAGGTGATCCCTATGTGGAGCTGCCATGGGGTAGACCGAGTTTGGTTTTCAGGTGCTTGGGTAGTAGAGTGAAATAGACAAACAGGGGGCAAATGGAAGCCATGGACAGAAACAATCAATGGATGGGAGTGACTAAATTCCAAGAAAGGGAGATGGATTGATGTTGGTAATCTCATCTGGTGACAAGGGACAGTGAAGATGATGATGAGCATAGGAACAACATGTGCTCTAATGAGAAAAAGCCTGTGCTGGGGTGTTGCTTGTCAAAAGGGCAGTAAGCCTCAGGGAAGAAAAGGCGGTTTTGAAAAGTTGGCAAGTACTTCCAAATGGGCAGCAACCTTAACGCGGTCATCCAGAGAGCTGTGAAAGCAGCATTGTCACAGATGTAGAGGAGAATGTTCACACAGCTCTTTGGAGGGTGAGTCTGAACTCGAAACCAGCTTCGACCTTCTGACAAGGTTGCATCATCAATCCAGGCTCAGCATCAATTCAGATAACATCTGGTCTATTTTCTCATTTTTAATTGATTCAAGAAAAATAGTTGAACAAGTAGAATGTGCGTTCTGAAGTAGAGTTGATGTTTCACTAGCATATAAGCTCATATAGAGCTGGGACCTTGTCTTGTTCATCTCTGAATCCCAAGTGTTGAGTGCAACAGATATGCAGTGTTTTTTGAATTAATTAATGATGCAAAACTGGAAAAAAAATATCCCTGCAGTGAAGTTCCAGAACACATTTTTGGCAGTCCAGAGGTTCAGCACTTCTGAGGCTCTCTGGGAACTTCTCCCAAAGGGTTTGTATTCAAGAAAGAGATTTGTGCTTCCCTGCCTGTTCAGGGCTCAGAGAATCCTTTATCAGGGACAGAAAACCCCTCAGCATGGGGTTGGGCATTCTCCCACATTTAAAAATTAGATAGTTTCTTTCTTTCTAAAATCTGAGTGAGAGGGCTTCCCTGGTGGCACAGTGGTTGAGGGTCTGCCTGCCGATGCAGGGGACACGGGTTCATGCCCCGGTCCGGGAGGATCCCACATGCCACAGAGCGGCTGGGCCCGTGAGCCATGGCCGCTGAGCCTGCGCGTCCAGAGCCTGTGCTCCGCAACAGGAGAGGCCACAACAGTGAGAGGCCCGCGTGTCGCAAAAAAATAATAATAAAAAGTAAAAAAATAAAAATAAATAAATAAATAAATAAAATCTGAGTGAGAAACGGAAGAAGCTGGCGGGAAGTATTCATTAACTTATTGAACAAACGTTAGGATGCTGTGTAGTTCAACAGCTAAGAGCATGGGCCTAAGAGCCAGATGGTCAGATTTCAAATTCTGGTTTCGCTACTTCCTAATTCGCTACTTCCTAATCCTTTGGCAAGTTATCTAACTTAACTCTGTTTCAGTCTCTTCATTTGTAAAACAGGATAATAAAAGTACCTGATGAATGAGGTTATTGTGCGGATTATATTAAACAATCCATGGAAAGCATTTAGAAGAAAGCTGATCAGTCAGTCTTTCCTTTCTGGGTGTTGATATGTGTGTGCGTGGACAAACTGAGCCCATGCCGTGGGCTGGGCGCTCCTGCACGCTGCAGAGACAGTGGGAAGCCAGACAGGCAAGGCATGAGATCTTCACTTCTCATTAGAGAGTCAGACTGTAAGCAAGGAAGTGAGTAAATGGAAATGATAATTTCAGATGCAGATTGAGTTCCATGAAAAAGTAAAATGACATGATTTGCTAGAGGATGACTTGGGGAGAACCAAGGTGCTATATCAGAGAAGCCAGAGGAAGACTCTTTGAGAAAGTCTGAGCCGAGATCTGAATGACCGGAGGGAACCAACCATGGCAGGGTCTGAGGCAGAGGAAACACCATGTGCAGATATTGCCTAAATGTGAAGCAAGTTTGTCGTGTTCAGGGGAGAATATGTGACAGAGTGACAAGGGCTTGGTGACAAGAGGGAGGAGAGATAGGTAAACACTAGGAGATAAATAAGATCAGATCTAGGAGATAACCAGATCACGTAGAGCTTTGTTGCCCAAGATAACAACTTTGGATTTTGTTTGAATGCAGTGTGAAGCCATTTGAGACTTTTGAGCTGAAAGTGACATGCTCTGGTTTTGAATTTTTCAAGGATCACGCTGGCTTCTATGTAGAGAGTAGACTATCTGGTCTAAGAGAAGAAGCAGAGGGACAAGGTGGAGGCTACTGGCTATTGCAGAATCCAGATGAGTTAATACCCCTTGGACTAGGGTATAGCATTAGAAATGGAAAAAAATGTGATGGGTTTAAATTACATTTTAGAGTAGAACTAACTGGACTTCTTCTTTGATTAAGCCCTGAAAGGAAAAAAAAAAAAAAAAAAGGTTTTGAAACACTAATTATGAACAGTGCCTGCATTTAAATGACTTCCAAACTGTATTTTTTAGGGTGGGTCCTGGTAGGAAACAGAATCCCACTCAGACTTTAATGAAGAGATAATCTATAGAGGCTTGAGCAAAACTAAGGGAACCAGTAGGCAGGTGGAGAACACAGAAACGCGCAAGAGTGAGAAGTGAGAAGCCATCACAACCCCTACATTTGAAAAGGCAAGAGGAGGAAATTGCATTAACGAGGCCCCATGAAACATGGAGCCTTGGAGCAGAGCCATCTGGCAGGAGATGTAATCCTAGAGGAACGTGTCACTGTCACAGAATGTGGACCGGAGCACAAAGGAGGTGGAAGTAGGGACTAAATACTCTGACCTCTTTCCTCTCACACACCAAGATCTGCTACTGCCTGCAATAATCCCAGCAGAGAGGCTGCATAAAGATCTGAAGCATCAGTCTCCCTGGAGCACAGAATACAACAGAGAAAAGCACAGGATAGATCTGGTATGCTGACAGTGTAGAGCAAAACTGAAAGCACACAAATATGCAAAACTGTTAAAGAAGAAAGAAGATATAATCTGGAACAAGTCTAATGCCAACTTCAGGGTTTTCATACAGAAAAGTCTGTGCCTAATTCAAATTCTTTCATGCGAAAGATCCAAGGACACAACACAATTGCCCTTCTTCTCACTGTGACCAGTACCCATTCTGTTCTTTTTTTTCCCCTCAAGGAGGGGGGTGTTGGGCTGCACCCCACAAGCCTACAAGTCCTGTACTTGCCCAGTTTCAAGACTGAAGGAAGAACCCCCGGAGACAGCAGAGACAGAGACATCAATGGCTTAATGGATGGGGGACTGTACATGTCTGAAGCAAGGTCCTGGAGCAGCACCCCATCGTGTGCACCACATGGAGGGCAGGACTCGATGGAAGTCTCCGTTCGCAAGGGGACGGGGAGATTATCAGTTACAGGGGAATTGACGTCAGGTGGGCTCATTATTTACCAGGGACCCCAGCAAACAGGCACACCCCTCACTGCCCCTTTGATAAGAATAATCACCAGCTGGGCCCTGGGGCAAGTAATGCAGGAAGGTCAGTCATGTGAGTAGGGTGTAGGTGTGACAGGCACTGGGCGAGCAGGGAATGTACAAAGAGCAAGAGAACAGCCATCATGAGTGGCTTCACCATACATGGGGTAACTGTGGTTACAGGAGGTGATTTAATTTCTTCATTGCCTCTGAAGCAAAATATACATTTCATTGTTTTAAGAGTTTTACCGCCAATAACTATAGAAAAATATACAGAAGATAACACACAATGACTAGCACAGGGAAGTTATACAACTCACAGTTCTAATTGCCATGGCCAGGGGCTCACGGTGCCTGCAACCCTCTGAGACTATAAATTAAATGGAAGGCCCAGTGACATCTGTCTTTTGCTTTTGTTCTCTCTTTCCATCTCTCTGATTCAATATAAAAACAGCTAAGCAGCCCCCTCCCTTTCAGCCTAGACAACACATAACTCCATGTTTTAATAGAACAATTTGACCAAGAAACACCCACCTCACCTGACCAAAAAGCTACAGAAACCTCTACGGCAGGCTTCCTCCATACAACTGCTCATGGGAGAAAGTTTTCATGACTCTCTCTGGGTCCTTATTCCTCTCCCCTGTATCACTGCGCATATCCACCTCCACATTTCTCCCAGCAGCCTAACGCTAAGCAGCTGTGCAAGGGCAGATGCCAGTCTCTGAGGAGCTCCTGGATTCCCATGGAATGTGATTTGCCCCATCATATTAGAGCCTGCCTCCACTTGGCTTTCTTATCATATCTGAGGCTTGAGAAGTCTGTGTGCGCAATCAAACAATGGCATTTGAAGCTTTCCCTGTGGCCGTGATCACTACGCATCCTGGTGCAGCTTGCTGTGCTGATCACATTGATGACTTAACCTCAATTCTTAATGCTCCCCCTCAGGGCAAAGAAATGGCATTTTTTAATAAAAATGTAACTCTTACCTTAGCCCACCAGACAATTGCCAATATTCCATGAATTCTAGACTATGAATTCAATCGAGACACAGATCCTGTCTGCCTCAAATATTAGTGTATTCCCTAGAGCCTATCATCATACCTTGTATACAGTTAGTGCTTAATAAATATCTTTGAGTAGCAAATTGTTTTGCAAATGGCATTTTTAACTGCCACTCCTGCCTGTGCCACACTAAGCCTATACACATAAACACACACACACACACACATATACTTTCTCCATATTCACGTATATAAGATGTTCTCTGTGCTAATTTAGCTCAAGGCACCAAAAGAGTCATCAGTGTAAGAAAGCAGAGAACATTTCTTTAGAAGGACAAGTCGACAAACTTTCCCTTGACAATGGTCCCAGGAACAGTGTAGCCCCCATCCCTCTCTAGCTCTGTCCCTGCCAGTTCTGAGAGCCCTTGCCTATTTGCTTCCTCTCCACAATCAAAGGGAAGAATTCAGTTCAGTCTCTTCTTTCACTATTACCTTTGCTTCATCAAATTTTCTACAGAGGAGGGCTTCTCCACCCAAGGAATTTTTATTGACCATTCCAGACTAAGCATCTGTATGCCTTTATTCCAATCTTCCTCCCCCATAATGCCTTTCCTGTATCCCTTCTCTAGTTAGAAGAAATACAAAAGGAGCCTTACTGTCCCCACCTCTAGCCCCATCCTGACCCCACACATGGTACATATGGCCCCTCTACAGTGATTATCTTTTTGCCTTGTTTAATTGCATATTTGTTTCATAACTAGACTATAAATGTCTTGAGGAAATGCCCTGTCTTTTCATCTTTATATTCCCTTACATGTATGCTATCTCCAATCAGAAATACAGTCTTCTATTTGGTCCCAGAGCTGTTGTTTCTTTCCAGATTTGATCTGTCAAAATAAAAGTTATTTGGAAGAAAAATCTAAAAATAGAAAAAACCCAAAATAGTCAGGTTAACCCCATGAAGGTAAATGCTCTCTGAGAAGTGCACTTTGAAAGCTCCAGGTTAAATGCTACTTGAGTCCTGTGAACTAGAATTCCTCTGAGAGTTCTTTCCCACCTTCCTCAGGCATGACACCTCTCGGTCCCACACCGTTGGTTTTGCAAAAGCAGCATAGAACCTGTCTGCAAGCAGCACAAGCACAGCAGGTTCACGGATAGGCAGAGATGACAAAAATATATTAACAGCATCCTCACATGTAGCATGCGGATACACCATTGTACAAATTGGGTCATGAAGAAGGTGTTTGATAATATTCAGGAAAGAAAGAAGGAAAGAGAAAGAAAGAAAGAAAGAAAGAAAGAAAGAAAGAAAGAAAGAAAGAAAGAAAGAAAGAAAGAAAGAAAGAAAGAGAGGAAGGAAGGAAGGAAGAAAGAAAGAAAAGAAAGAAGGGGAGAGAGAAGGGAGGGAGGAAGGAAAAGAGAGAGAAAGAAAGGAAGAAAGAAAGAGAGAAAAGACAAACCTTACATATGGCTTACTATCTAAGAGTAATTCATATCCATTCTTACAGCTGATCTTCACAATAGCTCTGTGTAGTAGGCTGGTTAGTTATTATCCCCCATTTCAGAGGGGGGGCCCCTGAGGATCAGTATTTGAATTACTTGCCTGAGGTCACATAGCTCTAAATGGCGGAGCCAAGTCTCAAAACAAGGTCTCCTGGGCTTCCCTGGTGGCGAAGTGGTTGGGAGTCCGCCTGCCGATGCAGGGCACACGGGTTCGTGCCCCAATCCGGGAAGATCCCACATGCCGCAGAGCGGCTGGGCCCGTGAGCCATGGCCGCTGAGCCTGCGCGTCCGGAGCCTGTGCTCCGCAACGGGAGAGGCCACAACAGTGAGAGGCCCGTGTACCGCAAAAAAAAAAAAAGGTCTCCTGACTCCCAGATCCAAAACTATCACACAATCTTCAAATCTTTAGGGAAGATTTGAGGGAGGAAATGAGATTTCTCTAAAAAATTCTATTTCCTAAGTAATGCAAGTGGGCAAGGAGAGTGGAGATCATAGAAATGGTCCTCCAGGGGAGAGGAGACTAAGAAACTTCTTATTATAAAATCCAAGGTCAGGCCTCTGAGAGCCGTGTTTAGGTTTGCAGTGCCACTGAAAACCAGAAGCATTTTTATTTAATTGCTTCCAAATTTCACCTGAACTGGGGCTACTCCTGATAAACAAAAGCTGCCCTGGAGCAATGAAAGTCTGTTCTGCCAGCAGCATTAACTAAAGGGGAGAAGCCCTATTTTATTCCAGACCTCAGCAGTAAGAGGCCAAGTAACCACTCTTTTATCTGTAATGCCCTCATGCCTTCACTCACCACTTCTACAAAGGAACTGATAATTTATGCAGTTTCCTTATCTAAGATCTTAAAGAATTTCCAATGTAAACCTGCACATTTCCAGGCTCTGCTACTTAGGCATGTAAATTACTTATTTGTTTGCCTTTGATATGTTTTTGTTATATCTTGTTACCAACAATTGGGATTTCCCAGAAGAGAAAATTGTACATCTCTCCTATGAAGATACATTTTAATAAAGTATAAAAATTTTCAGCCCTCAATTATTCATAGTTGTACAGGGAATACTTAAGATTCTATTCACCAGAAAGAATCTATGCAAAGATTTATGCATGTGTTTTGTTGCCCAGGGGAATAGCACATACAGGCTTCAGGTTTGCATAGCCAGAGAGGTTGCTAGGTCTGAGACATTAATGCTCTTCAAATCATCTAAAACTTCTAGCATTTAAAAATAGTTGTTATGTGTATGGATCTGAGATGAGAATGACAAAATTCCTTATGATGTTGGAAGAAGGCTATTTGCCAATCTGAAGGTCAAAACGACTGGCAGTTACTTGGACAGAATTCCCATCTGTTCAGGTGAGGCATTGTAAGAAAAAGAAAGCAGGAAGAGACTTTGAATTTAAAATGTTGGAGGGAAATTGGTAGAGGTTTGGGAGCTTGACAAGGGCACCTTAAGTTAATATGTAAACTGATTTCTGAATACCAACAAGCCTAAGAGCGGATCTACCATAATTCAGAAGTCTAAGCAGGCAGAGTGGCCTAGAATTTGAAATAGGCCATCTTGGGATTCTTCTGCCTTCACTCACTCACTGGAAGCATCAGGTGGGTTCTATGGAGAAGAAACAGGATTTAAACAAATACTTGGGCATAGGAAAGCCCAGAGCTAAAAGCATTGCCGAAAAGGCAGCTGTTCCATTCGGGGGAAAAGTCGAGTATCTAGAGGGAGGTGTGAGAGTCAAGGCTGGAAAGACAGTTGGGGATTGTGTTAGGGATCCCCAAGCCACCCTCAGGTTCAGTGGTTTGCTAGAAGGACTAGCAGAAGTCAGACAAGTTATTATACTCGTGATTTCAGTTTATTACAGCAAAAAGGGTACAAAGTAAAATCAGCAAAGGTAACAAGCGTGCAGGGCAGAGTCCAGGAGAGACAAAGTACAATCTTCCTCTTGTACCCCTGTCCTCATTGTTCTTTCCCAGTGGAGTCCCAGGGAGAGCACTCAATTCTCCCAGCAGTACTGTGTGACAACAGGTATGAAGTATTCAATATTACCAGCTAGGAAAGCTCACTTAAGCCTTGATGCCCATGGTTTTTACTGGGAGTCAGTCACATAGGCCTGGAGTGTCTGTCTGACGGGCCTTAAGTTACTTGTTCTGCAGTCCGTCCAGAAGTCAAACTGATGATACAGCACGGCCCAAGGCACACACCATAAGTCACATGGTTAGCATAGACTATCTGTCCTGTCCCAAGGCCCCCAAGTGTACAAAAACTCTCTTGTCAGGCAGGATATTCCAAGGGCTTAGAGGTAGCTCCAAGACACTGCCCTTTATTTAGAATGTATAGGGTTTGAGTACCTCAAGGCTGCCTAAAAACCCTTTACCAAACAGGGACTAAACCATAGAGGACTTCATGGGAAGCCTTGGATATGAGATAGGGAATAGACAACTTAATCTAGCAGCAGAGTTTAAAAGAGTTAGCAGAGAAAAGGGCAGAAACTAGGGGACCAATTCTAAATTAGCTGTATTCACTCAAGTAAGATAATGAGATCCTGAAAAAGCACGAGAACCAAAGGGCATTTTTAAGCAGAGGGATTATATGATGAGGTCTATGTAAAGTTCAATCGGGCAGCAACGTGTAGAACCACACTAAACCATCATAAACAGGAAAGCCTCAATCCCAACATAGAAACTTCCCAGTCAAGAAAATATGCAAATTCCTGCCACACCCCATTACACATGTGTAGAAAAGATCTCAGTATTTGGAGAGAAGCTATAGTAGTTGAGCTCTTGAAATGATTGCCAACTCTATATGTCTAAAATGATCTTCTACTGAAAATAAATGTTGTGGTAGTATAATAATATAAAACTAATTTTTTTCAGATTTTTTTCTTTTTTTCCATTTGGGCCTTCTCCCCATTCTCATAGCCAGGTTTTCTGTGCCCAAGGACTTAGGAAATGGATATGACAGTCCCACGAAGAAAGAGAGAGCAAGAGAGAGAGGCAGCCCCTCTTTATTTTTATGCATTATAAGCTCATGCACTTGGGAAAATATAAAGAACATACAGCTAAGACAACAAACTAGGCAAAGAATAATCATAAGAACAAGTCATCCTGCCCCAGCCTTTACTCTCAAGGATATTCTATTGAAAAGAAAGGGAAGGCAGAGATGAAAGGGCAGCCACAGGGATGATTTTGTGTATCCCAAGGGGAGGATCTGGGATGAGCTCTAGCAGGTGGCCTGTGATGCAGAGAATTGGGCCCCATATCCTGGGCTGATCTTCAGGAAGGAAGCCTGACTCTAGAGGAGAAATTACTCCATGGTACCTAGATAGGTCCTGATAGATGGGGCCTTAGAGAACCTCACAGACTTTGACATGGTACAGGAGAATGACTTTCATGCTCCCGAGAATGGCTGAAATGTGGTACAGCTGATGGCTGGACTTGAAGGCCCATGTGAATAGAAACAATAGGTGTCTCCAAGGGACTCTTGAATGTACTTCTGTCCCAGCTCTGCTTGGAATAATAGGGATCTTAGAGAATGCCCACATTATTACATGACAGGGAGGACCCAATGCGCCCAAACTTCTAATGCTTTGTTGCAAAATAAATTCCCTGGGATGTAATGAAATCCAGGGAAAATATTGAAAGATGATTCCCAAATTGAGAAATAAATCTTCCATACCCTCCAATGGGGTGGCACCTTAAAAAAAAAAAAAAAAAAAAAAAAAAACTTGTCAAGTTACAGAAAAAAAAGTTAAGGTATACTTCTCACATGTTGTGGGTCTAGACCTATGCCAATTATGAGATTTTCTTACATCATGTAAAATGTGTCTCAGCTAGACCCCATGCCTACTGGCCTGCAGCCCATTGTGTATAATAAGCATTTATACATCCATCTCACTGGGATGAGCTTCCTGAGAGAAGAAATTACATCTCACATATCTTTATATCTCCCATGGTGACTAGCACAGTTATTAGACACTTAAACGCCTTAGTAAATTTGATAAATGAATAAATGTTATCTTAGAAAAATGGCAAGTATGGGAAACTGAAGTTGGTGAAAACAAACCACAACGTGACCCATTATGCAAAGTGATCCAGGCAGGTTTCTGCCAAAATACCAGTCGGAATTTTTCAGTGCAACCTGACAGGCTTAGTTAGAGACTGTGAATCAATGGGTTGCCCTAGATTTGCGTTGACACACTCAGGGAGCTGATGATAAAGTGAGCCTAACAAAGGTGGAATTTTTATTTTTATGATGTGGGAAATACATGCTGGGAAGAAAAGGCCCTAGTGGAAACTAGAGCATATGGAAAATATCCTCTAGGCTGCCAGGAATCTCACTCTCATCTCACCTTTCTCTCTTATATATGTTAGCCTCTCACAGATTTCTAGTATGAAAGACTTCAAATACACACACACACACACACACACACACACACACACACACACACATTTCACTGCAGCCAGAGTATGCAGATAGGAGCCTTACAGAATACACATTCATCAAAGAAGAAACATGGCAGAGGCCAAAGGAAGAAAATGAATGACCCAAATTGATCAAAACAAAGCAATGTCCAACCTACTTCTGAGAAGCAGCTCTCTCCGATGCAATGGATAGGATGCAGTGCTCCTTTGCCATTTTGCAGGTTGCTGAAAGGCAAATGTACCCTTCCAAATTTAAATATTATACTTTTTTTCCCTTTGAATCTATATTTAACTTTAATTTCTGATCAAACTAACTGCTTGTGGGATGACAGAAATTCATTATCACGTGAAAAGCATTTCTCTTGGTGGCATGTACCTGCAGGAGGAAAAAAATAGAACAGCCACGTGAAACCCACGGCTGAACCTGAAACAGGCTCAGGTTCATGGTGAGCTCTCTGTGCACATCACAGAGGTCTGTGATTTATTTATATATGCGAAATGCCTCCATAATTTGTTAGATGGATATTTAGCTGAAAAAAATTAAATACTGCCACCGAGTGCCATTTAAGGAATGATCAAACCAGTTCTGATCGTGCAAGAATGGATGTGTGCACTTTGCAGAATTATAAACAAAGCTCAACTCGGGCATTTTTCCATCTTCCTCTTGTGACACAAACTCATCCCGAAGCTGTCCTTCCCTGGCTGCACACGGTTCCCTGTGGAGAGAAGTGGTTTCTCTCACCATTTCTAAAACCCTCAGGGCTCTAGAACTCTGTTCCAGAGATGATTCTCCAGACCAAGAGAAGGTGTAGTTGTAACGCGCATCATGGCGACATTAGAGCGTTGGAACCTATGTGCATGATGAGGTAGTCCAACCTCCAGTCTGATACCGCAGTCCTTTCTTTATTATCATTGCCAAGTAATCAGGCAGTTTCTGTTGCTGGGGACCAGGGCCGGCCACCCCCAAATATGCCACAGTGGCATATTGATTATTTTGAATTAAAGTTACTTAAGAAATAGCCAAGGTTTGAGTCTTCTCCCTTTTTTTCTTGATGAGTCTGGCTGATGGTTTATCAATTTTGTTTGTCTTCTCAAAGAACTAGCTTTTAGTTTTATTGATCTTTACTATCGTTTCCTTCATTTCTTTCTCATTTATTTCTGATCTGATCTTTATGATTTCTTACGCAAAAGGGAGGGGATATGGGGATATATGTATACATGGAGCTGATTCACTTTGTTATACAGCAGAAACTAACACACCATCGTAAATCAATTATACTCCAATAAAGATGTTAAAAAAAAAAAAGAAAGAAACAGCCCAGGCAAAAGGGATACTCCCGATCTTCCCTTCTGTCTCTTGAAAGGAGGAAATAAATCTCTCAAGTGAAATGTGCCCTCCTTGCAGCTGGAAGTAGAAGGACACCCTTATCACTAGAGATAAGGGATTCAGAGCTGAAAAGCCTGTATAAACACACCCTGCTACTTCACCAAGTTACTACTCCAAGCCCAAATTCTCCTTAGAGTCTTCGCTAATTCAGCATCCAAAATCTAAGTTTCTTTGTCCCGTCAATTCATCACAGATTTATCGTTCCTTTGTCTAAAAATCATAAAATCAGCATGAGACCTCCATGCACCTGAATTAAAATTATTGTCTTTTTCTCCTGTTAATTTGTCTTGTGTCGATTTTATTATTAGTCCAACCACAAGAACTCAAAAGGGAAAATTTCTCTCCTCCTTGACACTGTGCTGGTAGATCACTCCTCAATTGAATAAGGAGTCTCTGCTACCTTTTACTAGGGACCACTTTTTCTAACACCTAAGTTATGGCACAAACATTCACTTCACAGACTGTCATATTTGGGGAAATCAACATCTGATGATGTTACAGCAACAGCAAACTTGGTGTTCATTTAGTATTTTCAGTGTTCCAGGCTCGATGCTTTTACAAATCCAAAATTCAGTACAAGGTCAATATTTATTTTAGAATGCAAAAGGAAATCACAACAAATTACAAATTTTGAAAAAAATTTGCAAGTATCAAGGTATGACAAAATCCGGAAAACATACTTATTTTTCCTAAATACCTTCATCACACATCTCTCATACCTTTATCCTTCATGTTTTGGCTTCATGCTCTTCGATCACCTATTCAAGTGACAATAATTTTGTAATAGTATTTTTGATGGTGAAGTTAGAGTGATAATTTAGTCATTCCTCTAACATGGTTGATTAAAATTTGTTTTTATTATTAATAATTGAGGAAACCTTTTTTTACTACTCCAGGACTCATCAGTGATAATGTCAGCAAAATTTGTAGAATTGCTGTCACATTTGGGAAAACCTGGACTGAGTTCCTTTAATGTCCAAGTGGTAAGATTCCAGTCTGACACCAGGCGCCATGCATTTTAAACATTGGTTCTTCTCTGCAACCCACAAAAATGTAGTCCTTTAGGAGATGATTAGGTCATGAGGGCATATTGTGAATGAGATTTATGCACTTATGAAAGAGACTCCAGACAGCTGCTTTGTTCCAGTGAGCATGTGAAGATTCAACTAGAAATCTGTGATCCAGAAGAGGACCCTCAACCAATCATGCTGGCACCCTGATCTCAATTTCAGTCTCTAGAATTGTAAGAAATACATTTCTGTTGTTTATAAGTTATCCAGTCTATCTTATTTTGTTATAGCAGCCCGAACAGACTAAGACAGGTTTCAAGAGTATGCCAACCTCCTAAAGCCATTTGGGATACTTCATATTTTCTACTCTCTGGAAAAGTTTGTGTGTGAGATTAGCATTATTTCTTCCGTAAATATTTTATAGAATTTAGCACGCGAACTACTGTGGACCTGGATTTTTGTATGGAAAATATTTTAATTTTAAATTCAAGTTCTTTGAGAATTCTTAGACTATTCAAGGTATCTGTTTCTCCTTTTATCAATTTAAAGCTATGTTTTCTTAGTAATTCATCCATTTTGTCTACATTTTTACAAATTATGGTATAACTTATTCATAATAACTTCTTACAATATAAATCTAGAGTGATGTCTTTAATTCCTGATATTGATTTTGGGGGCCTTTTTTTTATTTCGTGATACATCTTACAAAGAGTTTACCAATTTTATGAGTTTTTCATAGAATTAAGCTCTGGTTTACTAATCCTTTTTTCTTATATGCTTGTTTTCTATCTTATTAATCTTTGCTCTTACTTTCATATCTGTCTTTCTTCTACTTAATGACTGTAATTTCCTGTTCTTTTCCTTAAAATATTCTCTTGACATGGTATGTCCACCTAATTTTTAATTATGTCACATCAGTTGCCATTGTTGTTGTTGTTATTTCAATTAGGGCTTATTTAGTTTTAATAGCATGTTTTTGAATTTGGTGGGGGGGTCTTATAGTATTCTAAACTTTATCCTGATTTTTATTTTTTCCTAAAGTATATCTTTAGTAGGCTCTTTCAGTAAAGTTCATTGAGTGGTATAATTTTAGTCATTTATGTCTGAAAATATCTTTATTTCATACTGTATTTCTTTGGTCTTGCATGGAATCCAGATTTGCAGTCATAATTCCATCAGCACTTTGAAGATATTATTCCATGCTCTTCAAGCATCTATTTTGCTGCTGGAATTCAGGTCCCAGCTTCACTGTCATTGTTTTGTTACTTAACAGCTTTTTCTCTTTGATTGCTTAAACTATATTCTCTTTGTTCTGGTGTTCTACAGTTTCACTACCTCATTTTATTTATTCCCTTCAGGCTTTGGTATACTTCTTTAATCTGAGGATTACTATTTCTATCATCTATACTGGAAAATTCTTAGCCAAAATTTTTCTGAATATTGCTTCTTCCCCATTCTCTCTCCTTGTAGGATTCCTATTAGTGTTGTATGAGACTTAATCATCCTACCGTCTCTTTCTATAACATTCACAACAACTCTGGATGCAAATTTTGGCTCTACCTTAAAAATACATCCAGAGGGCTTCCCTGGTGGTGCAGTGGTTGAGAGTCTGCCTGCCGATGCAGGGGACACGGGTTCGTGAGCCGGTCCAGGAAGATCCCACATGCCGCGGAGCGGCTGGGCCCGTGAGCCATGGCCACTGAGCCTTCGCGTCCGGAACCTGTGCTCTGCAAAAGGGAGAGGCCACAACAGTGAGAGGCCCGCGTACCGCAAAAAAACAAAACAAAACAAAAAAACACATCCAGAATCTGGTTACTTTTCTATACTTCTGCTTCTACACCCTGGTCCAAATCATCATCATTTTTCTCTTATGTTTTTGCAATTGCCTTCTCATTGATCTCTTTATTTCCCCATTTTTTCCCTATAGCTTATTCTCAGAACAGTGGCCAGAAAAGTCTTGGTAGAAATACTTTTCAGATCATGTAATGCCTACTCAAAACCCTCCAGTGGCTTCCCATTTCACTCCAATTAAAAGTGACAGTCCTTAAAGTCCTTTAAGGTCCTAAAAGGCTCTCCCCACCCCACCCCCACCTGTACAGCTTCTTAACCCATTGCCCTGCCCTTCAGTCCATTTCAAACCCACTGTCTACCTTCCTGTTTTTCCAACCTGCCAAGGATGCTCCCATACCTTCCCCTTTGCCTAGAAAGCTATTACCGGAGGTCTCTGCATCATTCACTTCCCTCCTCAGGGGTTTGCTCCAGTGTCGGTTCTCAGTAAAGATCTTCTTCACCACTCAACTGAAATTGGATCACCACACTGGAACCCCGTCCACACTTCTTGTTACCATATACGCCACCACCCCCAGGATAGTTACTGTTATCTGAAATGCTGTGTATTTTATTTACCAAAGTTCTTTATTATCGCTCTTGTTTTCTACATAAAATGCACACTCCAGTGAGGACAAGTATTCTTATATCCATCTTTCCCTCCAGCTATATTTCCCAGCAGACAGAAAAATGCTGTATACATAGTAGGTGATATACTAATATTTTTGGCAAAATGGAACATAAATTCTCCATGTCTTTTAATCTTTCATTTTTTTTCCCTTTTCCCTTTGTGCTCCATACTGCTTAATTTCTTCATATAAATCTCACATTTTATTGACTCTCTTCAGTTGTGTCTACTATGTTATGTAAACCATTCTGTATTCTTTTTCAATTTTTGTCTGTCTATATCTTTCAATAACAGCTTATTGAGATATAATCCACATAATATAAATTCATCTATGAATTGTTTGATATAGTTTTGTCATTTTTTCCCACTCCATTTGGAATTTTTCATAGTAACCTGTTTTTCCATTTTGATTTGTATTATTTCAAGTCTTTTAAAAATTATTTTCAACATAGGTTTTAAAGTCCCTCATATTTTCCTCTTATCCAAAATTGGGGGGCTGTTCATCCTCCAGTTCTAGTGCAGCATGTGGTCAGTAATTTTTAGTATGAGCTTACCTGCACCGCAGGGTCTGTCATTGTGCACAGTCCATCTATTCTGGGTCCTGAGAGCACCCTTGCAGTGGGCTTTGTGTTTGCTCCTTCCAGGACCTCTGAGGCTTTCTCTGGTTCACCAGACATACATTAGTTCCACAACACCATTAGTGCAGGAATTGGTATCTACATTCATACCTGAGGGAGACTTGAATCTAGGATTGCTCATGGGTTACTATTGCTTTTCTTCTCCTTCAGAACCAAAAAGTCACACTCTCCACAGCTTTACATTGGCTTGTAGAAGGTCTTCTTCTCATCTCCTTTTTTTTATAAGAGCAGCTTTTCCAGGGCCTCAACTCTGCTCTACACAAGGCTCTCCCAGAGTTTCTACACGTCCAACTTTAGAATTTGTCTGGTTTTAAATTCCTTCTTTGTTTCTAGCATGTGAGAATTTCCACTTATTTCTTTTGAACTCAGATGCTTTCTTCCTTTTTTTTTATCATATTGAATTTAGCATTTCTTTATGTCTGTAATAAGGCAGTTTCTGTTAGCTCAATGCATAATATTGTAATTAAAAGACATCCATTAAAGTTTCTTTAGTAAAAAAAAAAAGTAGAAATAAATTCTGAAAGAATTTTAAACCTAAATCTTATCATATTGAATTAAGTATCAATTTAAAATACAGGTTATGGAGCTAGAATACCTCGTATGGAATCCCAACTGTTCTTCTATTTGTCTACTCAACTTGAGTAAATTACCTAACTATCTGTGCCTTTATTTCATTAAATATAAAATAGGGATAGTAATAGCACCCACATTTTAGGGTTTTCTGAACATTAAATTATCTTGATACTCTTAGAGAGCTTTGAACAGCATCGGGCACACATTAAGTGCTTGATGAAACTTAGTTGATATCATCATCCTCTTCAACATTATTGTATTAAGTTCTGTATATGGGATCCAACCCAATTGTTTTCTGAACCACTCACAGTCAGATGTCACATTCTTTTTGCATTCTCAGAGCCTACAACAATATTTGGCAAGTAATTGGTATTCCTAAATATTTGTTGATTAAAAGTTGTTCAAAAATATATATGTATATATACATATATATATATATATATATATATATTTAATTCAGTTGCTCAGTCATACTTCTTTAGTTCCCAGGTTTAATAATATTAAAATAATAATACCTTCCTCAATAAGTTACTCTGAGAAGTTTTATAGTGGATCTGAATGAGGATCTAATTTGAAAATTCAATAACAGCATTATTATGGGAACAATAATATAGTGGTAAACATTTAAAGCAATTAAATATAACAAAAATATACATTTGATAGAAATATGATTACAAATTAGAAATACAGATTTAAAAAAATTGGGAGATGCATCATATATAAATAAGTATTAGTAATAATTGCTGTACCTATGGCCATATTCCAAAGCTGGACTGAAATGATTCCACAAATCTAGAAATGTACTGAAAATCACCAGATGGTACACTTAAAACGGTGGATTTTATGGTGTGTAAATTGTACCTCAATAAAGCTGTTTTTTAAAAAGAAAAATAAGTAAATAAAATCTTATGTTATTAACAATAATAATTAGGAAGTGGTTAGGGGAATGGTGATAAAAATAAGACACATTAACTTCCTCATTTTTATAAAGAAAAGTTAAATAGACCAGACCAATGTTTTTTAAATTGTTCTGACTATAACCCACAATAACATGCATATTTTTCATTACTATCCAGCACAAACATATACATTTCTTATCCAACATCTTGATATATTTGATTGTGAGGTAAAATGAGTTTTTAATGTGGGCCACAGCTAAAGACTTGAAATGCACTGCACTAAATTTGTTTTATGACCTGCTAATGTGTTGTGACCCATACTTTAAAGATCAATGAATTTGACCTTGTGTTTTCTTGATGTTTGTAATTAAAATATGTTGGTTCAAGTATTACTTTACAAACACATCTTTGAAGTAGAACTTTTTTATACAGATATGTAGGATCCACAGTCTAAAAAATATATTTAAGTAAAAGAAATGTGTCAATAAGGAAACACATAAAAAAAATGGAAAGCATAAATCAAAATTTAAAAATAAAATAAAAGACATTTGTTCAAAATAGATGAAAATAGGTTAAACACCATAATTATAAGGCAAATAATCTGAAACTAGGTCCAAGCCACCTGATCATGTGTTGTTAAAGATAACAAAAAACAATAAAAGTTTATAATGATAAGTTTTGGTAAAGACATTTTAGAAAAACAATCAAAAAAATATGGTTTAATATATCAAAATCTACCAGAATTCCAGAGAAAATTCAGTTAAAAAGGCAAAATATATTTTGTATAAAGAGTATAATTCAATGAGAAACTGATAAAATTTTTATAACATATATGATTGGTATGAACTTTTTAATACTTTTATATACCATTTATATGAGATGCTTTTATAAATCAATATTGTATTAGTTACCTATTGCTGTGTAAATTATTCAAACTGTATCAGCTCAAGCACCAAACATTTATTATCTCACTTTCTGTGGGTCCAGAATTCAGGAGCAGCTTAGCTGGGTGGCTCTGGCTCAAGGCCTCTCATGAGGATGCAGTCAAGATGTTACCTAGGGCTGCAGTCACTTGAAGCCTTGACTGGGGCTGAGGATTGACTGCCAAGATGGTCCATTCACGTGATTGTTGACAGAAGGCCTCAGTTCTTTACCATGTGAGTCTCTCCGTAGGACTGCTTGAGTGTCCTCACAACACGGCAGCTGGCTTCCCCTACAGAGAGTAATCTAAGAGAGAGAGAAAGGCATAGACTGTGTTCTTTAACCAAGCCTTGGAGATCACATGCCATCACTTTTGCCGTATTCTATCCATCACACAGAAAAACCCTGAAACAATATAGAAGGAGACTACATCATAGATATTTGGAAGCAGGAATTTTCGGAGCTCAACATGGAGGCTGGCTATCATCAATTTAAAAAACATAATGCCCAAAATGCACAAAGGCTACCAGTTTCAAAACACAAAGGAAGGCATACAAAAATCAAACATAAAAACACACTAATAATTTTTTAAAGTAAATATTGTAAAAATTATCTGTCAGATTGTAAACAAATTATGTCTGAAAAGCCAAGTGTTGAGGATTAGGAACAATAGAAACCTCAGATTTCTGGGGGGAGCATAAATGATTTCAATCACAGTGGAATCCAGCATTATCTACTAAAGTTCTGAATATCCTAATATCCAGCAATACTGCTTCATAGAATTTCTTGCTCTACCCTAGAGAACTTTTTGCGTATACACACCAGAGGGTATGTCCAAGAATTTTTTTTTTTTTTTCATGGTACGCGGGCCTCTCACTGTTGTGGCCTCTCCCATTGCGGAGCACAGGCTCCGGACGCGCAGGCTGAGTGGCCATGGCTCACGGGCCCAGCCACTCCGTGGCATGTGGGGTCTTCCCGGACTGGGGCACGAATCCATGTCTCCTGCATCGGCAGGCGGACTCTCAACCACTGCACCACCAGGGAAGCCCCAAGAATGTTTTTAACCACATGATTTGTAATAGCAAAAAAGCTAGAAATATGATAATTTGCATTTGTTTAGTTATCTCTCTGTGTATTGAATGGTGATAAACTTAAAATTTTTCTTTTCCTAGTTCTTTATTCCCCAAATTTACTATTATGAATTATATCAGAAACCAATAAAAAATTCAATGGCTAAAGTAATGAAATAAGGTGAATGAAAGGAAGAAAGAGCTGGAAATAAGTGTTTAATATGAACAGTTTCACAGACAGCACAGACAATGTTATCCCTTAGTCTTCAGATAACATGTTGAAATGTAAGAAAAAAGGATCAAGTTTAAATCCAACTTCTCAGTGCTTGGGTGGCACAGGGACCTTGTGTCAGTGCCAGCTCTGAGTATTAAAAGGGCAAAATTGAAATGCAGTTTTTTGATGACCCTGGGGCTAATGATGGGGTTGATAGTAAGAAATGGAACCTGTCCCAGAAGATAGATTATTTCCATAGACTATGATTCTCAGAGCTACTTTGACTCAGACTTCCTAGAATCTAGAATACACACAGCCATTACTCCAAAAATGACTTTCAAAAGCCTCAACGGCTTATAAAGTGTGGTACCTTAAGGCATCACACATCTGTTGCTGCCATTATGAACTGGTTGGATGGGAAACAGTGGTGCGGCAGGGAGAGGGGACGGGGGGTGGTGAAATATTTTCAGTAGCTTCCTCCTTTCTCAGCCACCTCACTTCCCAGGCTTTTTCTTACACTCTCTGTTCAATCCCACATTTCCCTTGTCAGGGGCCCAAGGAGTTTCAGCCAATACAGTCCCTGCTCTGCCTGGCTCTGGCCTGGTCACCACTGATGCTCTTGGCATGGACCCACTGGCTGAAGAACTAACATCAGGCCTTGGGCATGACTTGGCATTAGAGCATGTCAGGCTCAGGTCCTGTCTCGGTCATGGTAGTCCACCTGCAAGACAAGGATTGCTTCTCCCTTTTGAAGGACAGTAAACCTTCTCCACTAGTTGCCACAGTGAACCTTGAGTTTTCACCATCCTATAGTTTCTCTAGGGATGTAAATCTTGGTTTGGTACGTTCTTCAAAATAAATCAGCTTAGAGTCTAACAGTCAGTATAAACAGTCAAGTTCATGATTACAGTACGTTGTGGTGATCATTTAAAATAATGCCTAACAATTCTAGAGCATATGTTCCAGTTATTGTTATAAGGACTTTACATAGATCAGTGCAGTTAAGCTATACAAAAGTATCACATTTTATAGATGAGAAACTGGAGACATAGAAAGGCCTAACTTCTGAGTCTCTGCTCTTACATACTACTCTGTATTGTCAAGAGTGCAGCGGAGGTGCAGAGAAGGTACATTAACTCGTGCTTCAGAAGCTGGGAAGAAGAAAATACAAGTAACACTCCATAAAACACCAGGGTTCATTCAGCTCTTCTGATTGGCTGGACAGAGACCCCTTCTTTCTCACTCATTATAAGTATCACTCCCACTGATGCACTCCCAAAGAAAATAATCTCTCCATAGATAAAAAGGCTGTTTTTAAGAGTCATGTACCACAATGTTCATTGCAGCTTTATTTACAATAGCCAGGACATGGAAGCAACCTAAGTGTCCATCGACAGATGAATGGATAAAGAAGATGTGGCACATATATACAATGGAATATTACTCAGCCATAAAAAGAAACGAAATTGAATTATTTGTAGTGAGGTGGATGGACCTAGAGTCTGTCATACAGAGTGAAGTAAGTCAGAAAGAGAAAAACAAATACCGTATGCTAACACATTATATATGGAATCTTAAAAAAAAAATGGTGCTGAAGAACCTAGGGGCAGGACAGGATGCAGATGTAGAGAATGGACTTGAGAACATGGGGAGGGAGAAAGGTAAGCTGGAACGAAGTGAGAGAGTGGCATGCACATATATACACTACCAAATGTAAAATAGATAGCTAGCGGGAAACAGCCGCATAGCACAGGGAGATCAGCTCGGTGCTTTGTGACCACCTAGAGGGGTGGGATAGGGAGGGTGGGAGGGAGATGCAAGAGGGAGGAGATATGGGGATATATGTATATGTATAGCTGATTCACTTTGTTATAAATCAGAAACTAACACACCATTGTAACGTAATTATACTCTAATAAAGATGTTAAAAAAAAAAGGCTGCTTTTATGTCACAAAGGTGGGATGACCTGGTGGACCCTCCAAATTAACCCTCATTGTCCATTTATAGAAAAATGGAGCAGGGGACCCTCAACACAAGGATGTCCTACATGATAACAGCTCAAAAACCTCAGTCTCAACTAATCCTTTCATTGTGCTTGGACTCTGCTCTCTCTCCGTCTTGAACATTACCTATGAGATTAACAGCAACACATCAACAACATCAAAAATCATTCTTCACTTATTGAGCACTTACTGCGTGCCAAGTGCCAAGCGCTTTACATGGATTATACCTATACATCCTCAAAACAATACAATAAATAGGGCTTCATTATTATAATTTTATAGAGGAAGAGTCTCAAATAAGAGAATAAGTAATTTGCTTTAAATCACACAGAGGAAATAGCAGATCTACTCTGTAATATGAGTCCTGTCTCCAAAGCCTTTGCTCATAACCTTTTCATATCCTCCCTTCCTTTGCCCCTTCCACCAACGCCAGCACTCTTTCTTTGAGAACATCATTCCTGGGGCCAGCCTCCCACTCCAAGGAAGCCCATCATTCTTGCATACATGGATCCTTTGAGCCTCAGGGAAGCCAGTTCTGATAAACTCAAATCTCAAAGAAGGCACACATTGTATTTTGTACAAATTGGTTCCCAAGCATATCCCAAGTAGATGGTTACACTAATTTCACAGATTTGTGTGTGTGTGTGTGGCTTTTCACATGGTGTTTTCCCAGTTTTCCAAGGAAACAAATTATTCAAACGAATAAATAAATGGCTCAAAGGAAAAAGAGTTAAATACACCTTCAAACACTGGTAATGGACACGTACATAGTTCTGGATGTCTATAAGCCAATGTCCTAAGTCCTCAGCATGCAGTCGTTTCATCCAACTTCACTCGTGACCGTCAAGCCCATGTTCTAGGGATGCTGACATATTCCCCACTCACCTCAGATAGTGGGCATTTTCTCTCTTGCCTAAGTTTTTCTTGCTATGCCCTCTCTCTGGAGTGTCTTTCTCCCTTTTTTGACATCTTCTGTCTGCCTGAACCAACTCATCTCTAAAGCCCAGTTTAAAGTCTTCCCTCTCTATGGTGCCTGCCCCAATAATCCTGTTTTGGAATTGATCGCTTTCTATTTCAAAGAACCATTGCATTTTGTTTAAGCTTCTTTTTTAACCTCATAACACTGTGATATGTGTACTGGTTTAGAGTTATTTATAAATATGCCTGTCTGTCTTACTGGATTTTAATCTCCTTATATAAATTTCCATTTATGTTTGTGTGTGTGTGTGTGTGTGTGTGTGTGTGTGTGTGTGTGTATATATGTATATATATATATACACACACACATATATATATGACTTTACTCCAGAACCTTCCCGTTCTACAGCTTTTAGCACTTAGTAAAGGCTTAAAATAGATTTGTTGAACAGGAGAAGAGTGAATGGATGAAATTTTCTCCTTAGTGACCCTTATTAAGGTTAAGAATATAAATCTTCCTCAAGGAATTGGCTAAATGACCACAAATTTCACACACACACACACACACACACACACACATTCCCACAGGGAGGGAGGAAGGGAAGGAGAGAGAGGGAGAGAGATGGATATGAATACATGTAGATGTTTTTTAGTCAGATAATAATAACTAATATGTGATGATTAGCATATACTAGGCACTGTTCTAAATACTTTATCCATATTAACTCATTGAATCTTTACAAAACCCTAAAAGATAGGTATTATTAACATTCACATTGTACAGATGAGAAAACTGAGGTGAAAAGAGGTTAGTAATTTGCTCAAGGTCTCAAAGCTAGAAAATGGTGGAGTGAGTTGAGGCCTACATGTTCCAGCCACTGACGATCCATAGGATACTAAACGTATGAATCTTTAGCTAATGCACTGATAAATAGAAAAGAAACACCATTTACACCAGTACATTTGATTTCTCATTCTTGCCCCAGGAGGCCTGCTTGAGGCCCTTGGCTCCCTGGTTAATCCCTATCGTCCACCATCACCCAAAATAAAATATTATAAAGACTCATTATAATACTATAACAGAGAAAAATAACAAGAGTTGATAAGGAAGACACTTCAAGACACCTTTAGGTAAAACACACTTGTGGACTGGCTTTACATCCTACCATGTATGATTTAGCTTCAAAGGAATGTGACCAGACCCACTCAATGAATGCAGATATTTGTTTAAACGTAATAATTCTCTTTTTTCTATGTTGAAGAGAGTTTTTAAAAAATTATCAGGATTTTCTTTTGGATATTTTAAGAAAGTGTTATTTTTTAGTCCAGAAAAAAACTGATTATTTAGGTCATGACCTCAGTACATATGAGAAGTCTCTTTTTTTTCCTGCATCTTTCTTTGAGTCCCTCTTTATCACTGTCACACACAATAGCCCTCAGACCTCCTTTCAGTGTTTGGAGCAGAGGGACCTTCCGCTTCAGTGACATTCTGAATACACTATACAAAATAGCTTCTTACTTTTATCAGATGTGGTAGCTTGTCTCAAAGACACTCCCCAATGATCTCTGCCTCATAGTATTCTTACTCTTGTGTAGCCATTGTCCTACACACTGAATAGGGCTTATTTTGTAAACACTAGGATGTCATGGAAATGGTAGAGTATGACTTCTAAGGCTAGGTCATCAAAGACACAGTGGCTAACATCTTGTTCTCTTTTGGATCACTTACTCTGGCAGAAGCCAGCTGCCATGTTGTGAGGACACTCAAGCAGCCCTCTGGAGAGGCCCATGTGGCAAGGAACTGAGGCCCCCTGCCAACAGCCAGTAAAGGAACTAAAGCCTCATGCCAATGGCCATGTGAGTGAGCCATCTTGGAACTGGATTTTCCAGCCACAGTCAGGTCTTCAGATGCCTGCAACCCTGGCCAACATCATAACTGTAATCTCATTAAAGACCCAAGCCAGAACCATCCAGATAAGCTGTTCTGGAATTTTCAATCTATGGAAACTGTGTAATTATAGATGTTTATTTTTTAAGCCACTGAATTTTGAAATACTTTGTTACACAGAAATAGATAACTAATATGCAATAGATAACTAATTTCAGAATTTATGATAAATTTTGCCAATGCCTTTTTACACATTTTCACATTTTGTCTTCTCAAGAAGTCTTGATGAAAGTATTATCATAGTAGATTCAGGCTAAAAGTAATCATATAGCTATGAAGTGCCTGAATTGTCCTTGAACCCAGATCTGTCTGTCCAGTTTCTTAACCATTATACTGAAGCGTCTAATGCCTTACTTTTGTTAAATCACCAAAATAACTCTGACAGAACAGATGCTATCCGTCCAGCTATTGGTCTACGAGGGTCTCCCATACCAGGAAATAAAAACTCTCAGCCAGACTGTTCAGTGTTTCAAAAGATTACCTTCATTTTTACTAGCTTATTAACTACTGTGAAAAAAAAGCCTACTTAAAACAGCCAGCATAAAATTCGTACGGTCTGTGTTATGTGGCAGCTTACCTAATAACCCTCTCTCTCAACAGACACTACGGGGCTATTATTTGAGGAAGTCCTTATTCTAATACTTTACATTAAATTAGACTAGACTTATGAGTTGACATGCAGCTGCCAGTAGAAGGGTTCTCTTTATCCCCGCATTTTCTTTTATTTAGGCCAAAAGCAACATCAACTGGTAATCTTCACAAATAATGTACAATTATCGCAGGTGAGAGAGATAGAGAATTGTCTAGCAAAACAGCAAGACTTCCAAAACGGATACTTTTTAGGTTTTGCATTTCTAGCTTACTGCCATCTGTGGATAGGGTTGTAAAGTCCCAGGAAGGGCTGACTGATGGAGGAGCAACTTGTCAAATAGCACATGAGATGAGACAAAAGTGGTTTTAAAATAGTAATGATAATGAGTAGCCTTATATGGCCCTTTTAATTTTATAAAATCTCTTTACATATATTTGCTTTCAGGATTCTTAAAATTCTATAAGAAATTATGACAATGTCAAAGATGATGATAATGTCAGCTATTATTATCTCTATTTTACAGATCAGGAAATTGAGGCTCAGAGAAATCACGTAAATCACTCAAAGTCATGAAACTGGTAATAGGACCTGGAATTCAAATCCCAGGCTTGATTTCATTCCCAATAATCTTTCCTGAACATGACTCATGTATCAGTCACCTTTGTACATGTCACTTAGGGGGCACGCCGCCTCACCAATAGTAGACCCTCAATGTATTTTATTTAGTATCGCTGAAAATGGGATAGAGCTTATATTGCAAGTGGAGGAGGAGGGGGAAAATGGGTTTTCAGGGAGCCAGTCCTATTGTTTGCTTTCCTTTCCTACTTCCCTCTGTGACTACTGAGCAAGCAAACAAAAGAGGAGAAGCCAATGAACTGTCTCGCAACTAGATTCCATAATGATTCCCCAAATGGAGACATTTTCTCATCTGCTTTGTTTCATTCTCCCTCCTGAAAAATGGTGGGACTATTCTCTGGAAAATACCACGCATTCACTGGATCTTTTCTTCTAGGCATGAGGGTCATCTTGATACCCTTTTCCCCCTCACCTCCCTGCACATTATCATTTGAATAATCAGAGTGAAATGTGGGCTATGGTAGCCTAGTTTTACCCAGAATACCTGGCTGGGTCGTTCCTTTCTGACCATTCTCATTTCAGTACAACACAGGTTAGGTAATAAACCGCTCACAGAAACAGTTGCTTTCATGCCATTCAGCCAGCAATGTCCAAGCCCATTAATTAAAGCCAGATTCCCAGATAATCTCATGATACTTATGTGAGGTCTAGGTGAGAATCCTACTTTAAGAGGTAAATAGCAATTTCAGTGCAAGTGGGAGTCCCAGATTTTTCTCTCCTCCTCCCTCCCCCATCCTTCTCCCTCCCTCTCCCTCTCTCTCCCGAGAAGCTGACAGTTGTTGCTCAATGCCTCACTGAAAACAATAAAACCATCCCATCCAGGGTGCTTGTTCTGTGCTTTTCTTGCCCTGGTCAATCTGTATACCACAAGTAAAGGCTTTATGAAGAGTTAATAAACACTTTATCTGTGTACCTTTCATAGAAAAGTAACATCCAAGCCTAAACACAGTGGCAATCTCAGGAGTTTTGTTTGTGTGAGTGTGTGTGTGGTGTGTGTCTGTGTGTATGTGTCATGTTTCTTTGAGACTGCACCAAAGTTTGCATCCATTTCATTAATAAAGTTACTTATACAGAGAGTATTGTTGCTGTTTATCTTTTTATTACTTTAGAAGATAATATGTAACTGCATGCTTTTTCTTAAAAAAAAAAATCACACTACGAAAGAGACCATTGATTGACATTACTTTGTGTGGATGTAAACCTATGCTGATGAAGAAAAAGAAAAATCAAATCACGTTGCCATGAAAATATACACCTAGAATCTGGGCTGAGTCGTCCAGCTTCACAGCTTCAGTATTATTTCTCCTTTATCAGTGTGCTTCAGTTTTCTTTCTTTTTTTCTCTCTCGTTTTTGTTTTTGCTCCTAGAGTTAGTTACCTTATTCACACTAAAACCAAATTATGCCTTTTCTCCTGGGGAGTTAGAGTTTTAGAAGTATGTGTTCAAACTATTAATATCCAAAAGACTCCTGGTGACTCTGCAACACACAGCTCTGATGTAAACTGTAAAAATATAGTCTTCAGCTATTAAGTACAATGAATGTGGTTTCTGAGTGCATGTCTACAATGATTTAAATGCCTCATAATATATGACTGAACTTAAATGAATACACTTAAATACTGCAAGCACATTCATTAATTAGATTAACCTTTAAACTTCTATTGTTAACTAGAACCTCATTTTGAAATTCGGACTGAATTTTCCGTGGCTTATTACAGTCATTATAGCTTATCACCGAGATGTGATATGCCAGAATTCCATAAGCACATACCAATCGCATGGCCCTAATTTTCTCAAAGAATGCCAGCCTCCCTTAGTATTTTCATAAATTTTTATATAGCCATTATGAAAGCATAAGATTATTCTGAAATTGACAAATGGTTACTTCGTAACTCTAGAACTGAAACAAGATTCTAATTAATGTGTTCTGTTTACAGATAACTAGCATACATTCTGCCCTGACAGTCAAGGGTGTCATGTTATTACCACCAAAGTTAACTGGCATTTGTAATTGCACCAAATGATGTTATATCTGTGGAATGTTCTCCCATTAAAAATGTTATTTTCCTGAATTTCCACTATGTGTCAACAAATGGGTATTTGAAGAGATTCTTACAGAATTAGAATTGATCATGAGGGATCAGTAGAAAATGGGACTAGAATTTATGGCAGAGTTCCAACGAGGCTGGCTTTGTGACTTAAGAGCTGAGCTATGCTCACCAAAGAACAGTAAAAAGTGAAATTCACAAAGACAAGATATTTAGGACTTTGAAACAATATTTCAGAAGATTAGGGGTCATTCATTTGCAACACTTTACTTGAGTTGATTGACTTAAAATCAATACAAGAATTTTTTATAAAAATTGTCGTCTTAAATCCTTGAATTTCTTTTTTACAGTGAGACAACTTTATAACTTTAATAAATTGACTATCACTAAAACATTCTGTGGGGATTTTGCTTGCTTAGTTATTAGGCATGTGGGCTTTGGAGTTAGCCAGATACCATTCACACTTGAACTCTTCTACACAGGCCTAGTAAACTTGGAACAAGTTGCTTATTCTTTCTAAGCCTTCATTTCTTCATCAGTCAAGTGTGGATACAGTAAGCTTCACAGGGTTGTTGTGAGGTTTAAATGAGGTAGGGTGTACAAAGGTTCTAAGTACCATTCTTAGCACACAGTAAAATCCAAAATAATGAACATTATTATAAGGGCAGTGAACCTACTTACCAATTTACAAGTGGCCCAAATCATTAACAAATATATAAATATGGAAATACGGACATTTTAATTTTATTTCATAAATAGCATAACTTCAAGTATCACACGATCTATCAGAATTATGAAAAGGTATTATACGACTTATTGAGGAGATACTCAAAATATAAAACTAAGAGCTCTCTTTCTTAGAACAGTGTATTACACACACACACAAACACACACCCTCTGGAAAATAGTAATTCTTAATTTCTTGTAAATGCACAACTATCCCCAGAGGAAAATTGGAAGATCCTACAATCTGGTCCTGGTGAGGGAGCTAAAAACTATAGATTCTCCTCTGCTAGGTCATGTTTCCAAACTGCTCATAATGCAGCTCAGCTGAGATAGCCCAACCAGCACTGATTTCTCCTCTACCCTAAGTTCCATCAGAACTTAAGAAGGTAGTTTGAGGTTATTACCTACTGTTTTTAAACATGATGGTCTTCAGGGTCAGCTCTGACCTCTAATTTTAATTCTTTCACTAGCTTGATTTGTGACCTGGGCTAGTTATTTAACCATTGGAGACTTTATTTTCTCATTCATAAATGGTAATAATATTTCAAGGGCTATTGTGAGAATTAAATAAAAAGAAGCTTATGTTAAAATGTGCCCAGTTCCAGGCATAGTAAATGACAGTCTTTTAAAAAAAAAAAAATACCTGCAATGGCTTTACGGTGTCTCAAGTTGACTAAGCTAAACTGTATTCCTTAGAATCCCCCTTCCAGTATGTTTCCAGATTGGGTGAGCTCCAAGAGATAATTTTTCAAGAGAGTCAGACAATGGAAGGTAGCACACGTTTTGTAACATACACATACCTCCTCCCAATTGTCTAATCAAATTCTATGTGCTGCTATGAAGATATTTTACCGATGTAATTAAAGCCCCAAAACAGCTGACTTTAAATGAGACAGATTGTCCTGGTGGGGCTCACTTATCAGTTGGAAGTCCTTTAAAAGAGTGCATTGTTCTCTGAGAGAGAGACAGACAGATAGACAGATAGACAAACACTCCTACCTGTGGATAACAAACTCTAGCTTATGTCCATTGGGTTTTAGTCTATTCGTGATCTTCCGTCCTGTCTGTTCTATGGACTTCGAATTTGCTTAGTCCTCAAAATTAATTACATAAAATAGTGTATTGTTGGATAGATGATAGAGAGATAGATAGATAGATTCACTATATATCTATATGTAGATATATAGGTATGTGTGTATGTGTGTATATTCATTACTGTTTCTGCTTCCCTGGTTGAGCTTTGACAGATACAGTGCTTAATTTGATGACTACCCTTTTCATTTTCTTTAGATCCTTTTCATATTTATTTAGGTTCTGTTCCTGGTATAGATGGGCAATGCTGAAAAAATAAAAATCAGTAGATTTAAGATGGGAGAATGGCCCAAGGCCACCATTGTTTAGCAGTATATAAACGTTGTCAATAATTTAATCTCCTATGTGCAAATGTGAGTTCAATTGTCACCATGTCATCTACTGCATAATAAATACTCAGTAAATATTATATCCCTTACCTTCTCTCCCCCAGCTCACAATATTTAAGAGGAATAAAATGAACTAAGGCATGCATTCTATTTTATTAATTTAAGAAATAACTTCTTAGAAATTACTATGTGCTGAGCACTAATTTATAAACATTAAGTCATTTAATGCAGATAGCAATTCTATAAAGTAGACAATATTATTATCATTTCCATTTTAAAGATGAAGAAACTGAGCAAAGAGGTTAGGTAACTTGCCTAAGGCCACCCAGGTGGTAGATTTGAACCCAGAAAGTCTGGTTTCAGAGTCAGTGCTTTTGACCATTATGTTTTACCATGTATATGAAAAAAATATGAAATTTATAGAATTATAAATGCAATACAAATTTATAATATTACTCTATTAGTTTGCTAAGGATACTAAACAAAATATCACAGACTGACTGGGTAGTTTAAACAAAAGAAATTTATTTTATTACAGTTTTGGACAAGATCTAGGTGTCAACAGGTACAGTTTCTACTGAGGCCTCTCTCCTTGACTTTCAGACAGCCATCTTCACACTGTGTCCTCACATGGTCATTTCTCTGTGCGTGAGCACCTCAGTGTCTCTGTGCTGCCAAATTTTCTCTTCTTATAACGACACCAGTCAGATTTGATTAGGGCCCATGCTAACAGCCTCATTTTAATTTAGTTACCTCTTTGAAGGCTATGTCTCCAAATACAGTCACATTCTGCAGCGCTGAGTGTTAGACCTTCAACATGATGAATCTGGGGAGAACACAATTCAGCCCCTAACAATTACTGTTGCTGGTATAGTATTAATGCTCTAACAACAACCTTCCTACATTAGATACCGAGTAACTGAAAAGTGAGAGATGATTGAGCAGACGAGTAGATAAGCTTGGAATAGCTCATCCTGAACTGTGCTAGGGCCTCTGATCATTCTTCTACGTTCTGACTTCTGGAAAATTGTGAAGCATTTTGTTATTTCCTGCCTAATTTATATATCTTAGTTAGGGGGGATTTAGGATACTGCAGACTGGTTATTATTTCTTAGGCTTTAAATTCTGCTGCATTACTAACTAAAGTGCTTTTTAACCCAAAGAAAATAGTCTTGACAGAAACCTACAAGTTTCAAAGTTGTCATAAGAGAAATTGGTGCCTTGAGGAGCCTGAGAAGTTTTCTCATAAGAAAGGGAGAAGTGAGGCAAAGGATAACCAAGAAGAAAGATAGCACCCAGAGGGTGTTTTAAAATGTCTTTGAAGCTAGGACAATAGATTGGGGATAGGCAGGGTAGCTTACAATTTCAATAACTAGAAGACTGCACACATTTATAGCTATTTTAAAGAAAGGAGCCTTTCCTTCAGCTTGGAGTTCCCAAGGCTTATACTCAAAGGAAGGCATTAGGTAAGATCAGCAAATAATCCTGTTTTATAGATTAGCAGCACAGAGGTAAGGATTGTTTTCTCCAATATTCTAAGAGTTGTTTTGCTTAACATATGAAAGAGAAACCCTGAAAGATTATTTAAGTGCCTAAATGAAGGAGAAAAATGAGAGAAGCTTCTGTTTACTGAGCACTTACTATGCACTAATTAAATGGCTAATATTTACTGCATATTTAATATTATCCAGTCACTATGTTTTTAACAGCCTTGCTCATTCACCATCGCAAGTAGCTTATAAAATAGGCACTATTACAACCCTCATTTTATGGATGAGGAAAGGATTTTAGAGAAGTAAAATATCTTGACCAGAGTATAATCAGGATTTGGGCCCATGGAGTATAACTCTAGAACCCCAGGGCATAGAGAACTTAGGACAAATGTCACCATTATCCCACTTGATCCTACCCTATTACATCAATGAAAAAACAAAAACCAGGAAAGATATCATTTGCCTTAGGTCACACAGCTAGTAAATCACAGAGCCAGAATGGAATTCCAGGTTTTTCTAACTCCAAAATTCTTCTAAGAATGCCACATTGCCTTTCTCTCTGGTTCTCTCAGGATGGTTGATAGAGGAAAATAACAGGAATATTAAAACATTATTTCATTCTCTAGCTAAGAAAGCACTGTATCCTAAATAAAAGGGTATTTCTAACTAGAATATTTATAAAGGTTAATTAGAAACGAACTGAAAACCAGCAGGGAAATATTCCCAGCTATAAATACCAAACTTATACATTTCTAATTATATAAGAAAATATCTCAAGCAGAAAGTCAAATGTTTTCCTCAGATGCAGGTGAATCATCTGAACAACATTTTTTATCATTTGCTATCTCTATTTTGAGTTAACTCTGACTGAATATTGGCAACGTCACTCTATCCAATCAAATGTTGTTGAATTACAATGTAGGTGCTTAAAAGGGGAACTGAGGACTCAACTACTACAGTGAGTAACTTCTCATAAAATCAGAGAAGATAATCTGTGATTGCTCCCATCTTTCTCCATGGACATTATAAGGGTGTTTTGTATTTTTATCAAAAGGTGGAAAAGGGGTAAAAAGCAATGGATGGAGTGGATTGGGCCTTTTTTTAATGGAAGTAGGCTTTTGCAAAGCTGACAGCATATATCTTGTAAAGGCCTCCTTTTCACCAAGTGTATTCATGATTCAGAAGGCAGAGGCCCTGGTGGCATCTATGAGCATCAACTTGAGCAGCCTTGATGACCACAGCGGCAGCAAATCTCCAAGTTTGGGGAGGGACCATAAGGAGATAACAGTGTTGATCCAAAGTAAGTAGAGAATCCAGGGCAAATTCCCTTGTCCCACAAGGAATCTCTCAACAGTTTCCAAATCACTTCATACCTGCCAGGAATTCCTCAATCTGTTTATCTAGCTTCTACAAAAGCCAGTTCTTTCTTATACTTACAAGGAAAATGAAAAACAGAGGGGGTCAGATAATAACTCGCCTTAGGTCACAGAGCTGGCAACTAACAGGATTCCTTGTCCGTCAGACTAATGGCATCTCCTTTGTTAGCCTTATCTACCCTAATTTATTACAACTCCGTACTTACTAGACCCAGGAGGTTTCACAGTGTCCAAAACACCTAAAAACACTGACATCCAACGTCACCATCTTTCTCCTCTTGCTTCCTATGGCATTCATCATCCTGCCTTTCCTATTTCTGTTAATGTCATCAACTCTTCTTTTCAAGCCATGCAGGCTCAAAATCAGTCATGTTAAACTCCTTTCCTTACCAAGTCCTGCTAATTCTGCTTCCATAAGATCACTAGAAGGACACTATCACCTACCTCTCACTTAAACTGTATCAAAAGCTTCCTAATCTATCTCCTTTCTTCCAGTCACACTGCATTCTAATTCAAACTTTCTCAAATCTATCCTCATACCACATCCAAATTAAGCTTCCTAACATGTCATCATATCGCTCCCCTAATCAAAAACCTTTTCTCCCAAGTTATCTCAAGTGACTTCTACTGTATCCCACTTCATTTTGAAAGCTATACATCAAATATTCCATGAATATATTCCAGGTCATACAAGTTGGGTGTGATCCTTTTAAATTCATTAGTTTGGGTTTATAACATTTATAATATCTTATTTCTCTTAATTTTCTTATCTCCCACTCTACTATTTTGAATTATTTGAAGGACAGAGACCACATCACATTTTCCACCTTTTATAATTGCCAAGTAGGTAATTCATAAGTGTTCATTTCAGCTGGCTCCAACTTAATCAAATAGACTGGAATTAAAGTGTCAAGGTCTGCCCAGAACTAAACCCTCAAGTTTAAGTGAAATAAAACAAATCCATAAGAACATTAACACTCTACACATTATGGTGCATCTTTTAACCACTGGGGATTGACTTAGGTGATTAGGACGAAGAGGGAGAGACTACACATGGATGGGTCCTGCTCTCAGCAGCATCCACTGTAAGGGGAAATGAGGGAAGAGATGACTATTAGACAAGGTAGAAATGGTAAGTCACACTCAGGAAAGAAAACCAAGATGGACCAGAAAAGTGAGGCAAATCAATGTCTTGGGAGGTACAGCCAGCTCCCTGATGACCACCTGGTCTATTATTTTTTAAGGACCTGGAAATAAATGGTACCAGATTTCTATCTGATATTCCCTTGTAATGAAGTACACACAGCTTATATCTTTCCCTATTTGTTTCTTTCATATGAGCAGTATAAAACTGGCCTTCCCTCTATCATTCTAAGCAACATGTCTTTATCACATGAGTCCTTGCTAAAAGAAATCACGGGGTGGTGGGGGGAAGAGAGAAACAGTTTTCTAATGTAGGGAATCTCACCCTTATCAGGTTAATACAGTGAGAGCTTGTAGGAGGAGCATAGGAAAGGGAGCACATTACAAAGGCTAGAGTATTGCAAGTAATTCAAACAGTTGTGTTAAAATGGAAATCACATAAACATTACAAGTGTGCTTTTCCGGATAAAGGCTCCGCAGACCCAATTGCCAACAGGAATGAATTTTAATGACGAGTTTATAACCTCTGAGGTGCTTGAAAATCTAACACAGTTGTTGTTAAAATGTGATACTATTATAGCATCCATGCAATTAACAATTCTGCAAGGAACATTCCTTGCTGGAAAATTTAAGTTGGCCTCACATTGGGAAACAAAGCTATTTTTGATCATTTAAGATGGAATGTGTCTAATTTATTGATCTGTAAATGTTACCAAAATATTTGACCCCAAATATTGAATCACATTACTACACAAGTCACTCTCTCCATGGGATAAATGTAAATATCAACATAAAAACTGACATTTATGCTGGTTTACAGTCTCCCGTTTTTATGAACTCAGTCACTTCTTTTCAAATCACTTGGGTCTTGAAAGCACAGTTAGCAAAACATTACAGACCCCAAATGCAGGTGCCAATAGAAGCGTTGGTTCATGGAGTGGCTGCTTTGTGGCCTAAGAAAGCTTTATTTTCCACGTTTCCGTGCGGTTCCATGAAATCCCTTTGGCAGGCCTCCATTAAAGAATATGGTTTGGGTAATGGTTTGCTTATTAGTAGGAGAGCAACTCCTGATATTACGAAGACTTATAAAGAGTTAGTCACAACTGCTCATAGCTTTCTCTAAGATCAAAAACTTCATCTCATAAACCCTCAGATGATAGGGAGTGAAAAGGAAATGGCATTTAAATCCATACCTCAAAATATCTTTTTTCCTTCTCAGAGAACACAAAATCAATGCTCCATATAAAATCAAAACTAAATTTATCCCTTAGACCCAGGGCTCACCATGCACAGAGGAAGCATACAGAGTTGTATATATAATCTTGAAACCCCAAATTCCCACCATTCCGATTATTCCTTGGTTAAAGCAGCATGTCCTCAAAAGGTCTCTCTTAAAATTTTATGTTCTCTGGTGAGTCACCCTTCTATACATTAACATATTTTAATTTCCATTTGTTTCTCAGTGACTGTCTTACAAGAGAGAAGGGTTCTAAGAGACTGGCCACAAAATGGGTAAATTTTGTTTCAGGACAAAGAGGAAAAAGAAATGAGCTGAACATGGCATGGGGGCAGGAAAAAGGGCAGTCAAAGATCAGGTTAGGGGACTTCCCTGGCAGTCCAGTGGTTAAGATTCCATGCTTCCACTACAGGAAGCATGGGTTCAATCCCTGGTCAGGGAACTAAGGTCCCACATGCCATGGGGCATGGCCAAAAAATGAAAAAAAAAATTTTTTAAATAAATAAAAATTTTTTAAAAGATCAGGTCAAAACCGTTAAAAATGTGAGTCTTGAATGTGAGGGGATTGCTCAAGGAAAACTGGTTTCTACAAGAAGGGGGGGGGGCACAAAAACAATGGACCCAATTTATAATACTGCCCAGAGGCAACCCTACTAAAATGAGTAAGATATACATAGAATATTAGCTAAAAAGTGATCTACCAGGAAACATTGTCCCAATTAAAGTATTTGGCATTGTTCCTGGAACCCAGTGTTGGGAAAGGCAATCTGCCAAGAGCCCTGAACCCTGCACTTCTTGCTGGATGTACCAAGAATGCAAAGACCAAATGCTCTTTACCCAAGCATTTCTCAGAGTTGTACCAATTTTTGCAGGGAGCACCCTTGAAGGAAGAAGAAATGTCTCCCTCTGGGACTAAGAGACCGCTTATCGTTAGCTACAAAATGGTGAGTTCCCCAAATGTGATGTTCCTTGGCCGCAATGAAATCTGAGTATGGCAAAGCATCCATGTGACCCTTATTGCATCGTCTCTGCAAGACGTGGGGAAGGGCAAGGAGAACCACCACATTTGCTGATGCTCATGATGCTTGCTGTACCACGAGCAATAAAAAGTTCTGTATCTCTGATCCAGGAGCCTGTGTCTTCTCAGCATCCATAACACAGGTTAACCCGTTAGCTAACAAGTAGGGCTACATCCCAGACCTGACACCTAGGAATTGCTCAACAAAAGCAGCAATTATTATGAATAAAAAGCATGCATGTCAACAACTCTACCAGAAGTAACATGGAAGAACTAGTGATGCATTCCAACATTTGAAATCAAGGGTGAAGGTTTTAAAATACAATCATTGCACTTTAGTAAAGTACAGTGCAACCAAGCAATCAATGACTAAGGATCAGTCCTTCCTCTGGTCAGTCTAAAAGTACAAAATCACGTTTACGTTTAGAGTTACCTTCATGCTAAGTGCTGATGCAATTCAGGACTCTCTATTACTCTAAAATTTTGCTTCCTTGCCATTCTTAGAAATAATAATAACAGCAACAAACACTAATATGGCTCCCAATATTGTAAGTAACTTATATAAATATTAATATTTCAATCCATACAGCAGCTCTATGGGGTAGGTGCTATTATTATCCCTATTTTGCAGACAGACATTGAGGCACAGAGAGGTTAAATAACTTACTTTAAGCACCCAGCTTGTAAATGGCAGATCAGGGATCTGAACTCTGGTAGTCTAACTCTAAAGACTGTGCTCTTAACTAGTACGTTATAAGTCTTTCCAGAAAACAATGGTTTATTATGGGCTGAAAAAAAGGAAAACTAACATTTTTGAACCCCTCTTGCTGCCAGGTGTTTTTACAAATTTATTTCATATAATCTTCTCCTTGCAGGGAAAATATTATCACCATTTTTTACAGATAAGGAAACTGGGGCTCAGAGAAGAAACATAATTCTGTTAAGATCACACAAATAGGCTATTGGAGAAACCAGAATTTTTGAATTGAGGTTTGACTTATTCCAAACCCCATGCTCCTTCCATTACACAATGGTGCGTACAAGACTCTTAAAGAAAAGGCTATGGGGCTTCCTGGTGGCTCAGTGGTTGAGAATCTGCCTGCCAATGCAGGGGACGCAGGTTCGAGCCGCGGTCTGGGAAGATCCCACATGCCGCGGAGCAACTAGGCCCGTGAGCCACAACTACTGAGCCTGCGCATCTGGAGCTTGTGCTCGGCAGCAAAAGAGGCCACGACAGTGAGAGGCCCACGCGCCGCAGTGAAGAGTGTCCCCAGCTCGCCGCAACTAGAGAGGGCCCTCACACAGAAACGAAGACCCAACACAGCCAAAAATAAATTTAAAAATTAAAAAAAAAAAACAAAAAAACGGCTATGGATACACAGCACATCTTTCCTAATGACTAATTTTGTCTATGATAAGCCTTTTTTGACTTAATCAGAAATGGGAACAGATAGAAACTGTTCAAATGACAAGGTTATCTTGTCCCTAGATGCTTCCTATATTATTTGAAAGTTTTTATTTGTTTGTTTAATATGCCTGACTTTGTATAGAGGAACTCCATTCCTTGAGTATTTGTCAATCAAGTTATCATTTTAGTGGCAGACTTCTTTTTTAAACTCTGTACTTTAGTATCATACAGTTAGCATTGGACTGGATGCTATGACTGAATCTCTACTGAATATCTAAATTAAATGGCCCCTGTTTGGGGCTCATCTAAAATGCCAGAATAGCAGAGCTGGAAGAGGTTCCTGAGGCAACTTAATCTCCCTTCTTTGAGGAAATCAAGGCCCAGAGAGGTAGGTGAGCAGCTTTCAAACCTAAAAAAAATTGTTAAGTATGGTACAGTGAACACTCATATGTCTGGAATCTCGATCCACCAGTGGCTAACATTACATTTGTGCTCACTCACTTTTGCTTTATGTATTTGTATATGAGTGTGTGTGTATACTTATTCGTGTGTATATATACATATATATATGTATATATATGTATATATACACACACACATATATATGTGTGCATGTACAGTTGATTCACGCTACTCAAGATGGTTACATTCTACAAAGTCACCGCAAATGCTGAATTAGTGAATATTGAACCGTTACTCCCAGGGAAAACACAGGATTCGGTTCCTGTGAGCTTCTGGTCACAATATTTTCATCAGCCAATCAATACGTAACCTTGTTTCATGTGTATTTCTGTTTAAAGATACCTTATTTAATATTCTTATTAATTCAGTAACAGTGAACTCACAGCCAACAGCACTATAACTCATGCCTGAAGGAAGTTTAGCTAACAGAAGCATTTTCTCCTTAAGGCATATCACAGTTTTCTTTCATTTAGAATACTAGACAGCATGTCAGTATTACGTTTGGGGGCCATTTTAAATAGGGAAATCACCAACGAAAAGCACAAAAAATATGAAGAAGTACCACTAACTAGACTGCAGAGAGGATACTTGTTTACAGTATGAGAAATGAAAAAAGAAGGCAGAGATGTGTTGTCTGACCTCGTCTGGGAGCACACATGGCAGGCAACTCAAATTTTTCTTCATTCCGCCTTTGGCTTCAAATGGCCATGAAAACACTGTGAGTATTGATCTGAGGATTACAAATAAATTACCTAGTAGGCGAATTTTCAAATACAAAATCTGTGAATCATGAGGCTTGGTTGTATATATTTAAATTGAACCGTTTAAATTAAGTAGCGAAGTTTACGACATTTCACATTAAATGTGTCAAAGCTGGTGAATTTTGAGTACTATGGATCTGAAGCAAACGTGAAAAATAATATAGAAAAACATTTTGGAAATTTTTATGGCCTGAGGGCCCACAAACTTCCCATTTTGGGGAATCATACCTATCTTTTTTAGCCCTCCCTGACCTACCTGAGTTGCAGCACACCATACTCAAGTTCATGACCATCCGAATAGATAAGGCCAACTAGAGAGTATTATCTTAGATATTCCTGGAGTTACCAACAAAAAAGTTAAGTATCTCAATTATCTGTATGTGCATGTAGCAGAGTTATCTGTACACTTGTCAATGCCTTTTTTATGCCGATTATGGATTTCCCCCTCTGATATACAGTATTTCCCTGCACCAATCCCCAGTGACTGTGGACCTAACATTTTTCACAAACACTCTAAATCAGGTCCCAGACACTGCAGCAATGCTGTGAGACTGCAGTAAAGCAGAAAGAAAGCACACTCTGTGACTCAGTCTTGAGCACCATGTTTGTATTTGTGCTGAGTTGCCTATGTGACCATGTGGCTGAGAAGCTAGAGCCAAAAGCAGGCACAAAAGTATCAACTTTAGCTTCTAATCAAGGCCATCCTTTCATTGAACAAGGACCAGTCATCATCCTTGGTCTCACCAAGTTTCTGTATTTTCTCCCAGCCATCATTGTTGGGAATCACAGATGCTGATGTATGAATGGGAATAAAATGAGGAGATGAAGCCTTGATCTTGAACATGTAAAACACATATTACTAAGAGAGTAAAAGGGACTTTGGGATTTTTTAGGTGATCTAGATTCACCATCGATTGTAACGAAAGTCTCATGATTCTTATATGCCATGTGCTAGGCTTAGCTGGTTTGGAGGAACTTTCTGAGGGCCACTTGTACC
Organism: Delphinus delphis; assembly: GCF_949987515.2. Taxonomy (NCBI): domain Eukaryota; kingdom Metazoa; phylum Chordata; class Mammalia; order Artiodactyla; family Delphinidae; genus Delphinus; species Delphinus delphis. The sequence continues at coordinate 42,805,693 of NC_082690.1, read as the reverse complement.
ATAAATAAAAACTATCTTTCCCCAAAGACTTTAATGAGAAAAACTTCAATTAGCTTCTGCCTCCACCAGAAACATCTCTCGTAGTTTTCCCATCACACCCTTTGATGTAAACACACTGCAGTTCGCTTCACTTCTGTGGTCCTGACAGCCCTGAGTCCTTGCACATGACAGTTCCATGCACCTGAAAGTCCTTCCTCCCCCTCCGTCAACTGGCTACCTCCTCTTCCTCTTTCCAGTCCTTGTTTCTCTACCACTTTCTCATGAAAGACCCTCTGAACTATTCCTCAGAATGACTTAACTTTCTTTCCCCTGCTGTTCAGTGTTCCATGTCCCTGGGCTCCCCTCAGTCATAGAGTCCTTCACCCTAGATTTAATCACTTGCCCTCAATCCTGTCTTCCACACTAGAGTGTGAGCCTTTTGACTCCCGGCAAAGACTGTCTTTTGTCTTGTTTGTTATTTCATTTTCTGTGGTTCGCACAGTGCCTAGTAGGATAAGAGTTCAAGGAATGTTTGTTTCATGAAAGACTGAATAAATGAATGAGTGAATTTGAATTTTCACTTGCTCTTATTAGAAGTATCATTTGTCCCATTGAAATGCCTAACCTTTATTTTATACATTTAGAATTCCTATAGTGAATTCATAAACAAGGTTTTCTTTAAATGCTTCCATATTTTCCCTGTCTCCTTAGTTTTCCTCAATACCCCTATTCAGGAAGGAGACTAGGTATGAATTTAAACCAATGTATTTTAAATTGCCTGCCAATTGCAGCTTTCCCACAGTGTCCTAATCCCCCTGTAGGGGAGAGATGCTGCTACCAAGCACAGCCCCTGGGATGCACAGGAAAGAGGCATAAGAGAATGGCTGCTAGGTAATTCACACAACCTCATCACTCCTCAACCAACTCAAAGGACGATACTCTATGCCAACTTCTCTTCCTGAGAGGTCACATATGTCCTTTCCATCCCCTGAGCATCTGAGTGTGTGTGCACCTCTTGGGGGAAGCTGACACAGGTCCTAATGAATCAATGTGAGTGAACGAGGTCTGGGTCCCATCATTTGACTCCAGCCACACTTCATCTTTCATGTAGCACAAATGAGCTACACCAGACCTTTTTTTTTTTTTTTCCAGAGGAATAAAATGCCTTTAACCATTCTGAATGAATCAGTCTCACCAGGCTGCAAAACGCTCAGACATTCAGCTCATTTCTCATAATCTGTAATTAAACCCAAGACCTAGTTGGAATGATAAAGAACGATATTTTCACATGCTCAGCAACATTAGCATGGGAAGAGTAAACAGGGAAAATTGGACGCAGCAAACTCAGCTTCTCAAGGTGAATAAACATATGGAATGATTTTTTCAGGCCAAGCATTTGGAGCCAAGGGCATTTAAAATAAAAGAAAAAAAGAACAACAACAACAAAAGAAAACACCTCTGATGACATTTGCCTGGTTTCCAGAAACATTGATGTAAAAATTAGATAGACTAAATAAAAATCATATTAAAAAATAAGCAAATTAGACCCAGTTAATAGCTTCTCCACCATAGCTTACTCCATATATATTTTCACAATATGGGTTTCAATAAGTAATTGATAATAGTCATCATCTACTAAAACCAACTTTTATTTGGGGGCCTCCAAGTGCCAGGTGCTATGTAAGGAAACTGTGTAAATGCTGTCTCACGTGATCCTTCCTTAAAATAACTCCACAAAGTAGGTGTTGTTATTATTCCCATTTTACAGATGAAGGAACAAGCTCAGAAAGGCAATTGACTTGCCCTTGATTAAAACCATCTGTATTGCTCTATCCGAACTTGCATGTACTTTATAAACTTGGATTGCAAATCACCTTATCACTTCTAAGGATAGGATAGGAAGAGATTCTTTCATGATGGGCAGACACCAATACAAGGAGAGAAGTCCTGGGAGATACTGACACCTAAATGCGTTAATACGTGGTAAGCTCAACCATTCCCATGCATCCACCAACACCTATAAATTGACCTCTCCTTGCCATCAGCTACATCTCTAGCTGAGTTCTAACTGCTCATAAAACACCTCTATTTGTGTGTTTGTCCATTGCCTGGAGTTTGACATCCTCAACCGGGTGACCTTAACCGCCTCACCGTGGAGAAATAGGTAATCTGTGGATATAAGGGTTAACCCGTAAACCAGGGTCAGCTGAAGAAAAACAGTGCATGGCGAGACAGGTATTTAAAATGTAAGGCCTACTTTCCTGGGCTAGAGAAATGCCTCTTCCAACACGATCTGTTTCTTCCATGTATCTTGAAAAAGTAGCAAATTACCTATATTTCTACGGTCTGACCTCCACTGCTTCTGACCTTGGAACTGACTCTGCTCTTTTGTGTGTTCTAACCTCATTTCCATCTGCAATATCTCCTCCTACCCTAACATGATGACCTGACCACATACTGCTTGTCTCCGCCCCAGATAGTTTGTTTTGAAGTTCTCAATTTGGACTTCACCTACCTCCAATTAAACCCATGAGAGTATTAATAGATTGTTGTTATTTAGAGCTTCTTCTCTTTCAGTGAAGCTAAAACCTTTACATGTATTATATTATATTTTATAGATGATAACATCGAGATACAAATATGTCAAGTAATTTGCCCAATGTCACGTAACATAAGTGTTAAATCCAGTATATGAACCTCCCCATTCATTCTGCCACTACACCATAACACCTCCTATTAAGAAGAAAGATGTCAAACCTTCCTCCTGAAAATTGATGGCTACAGTAAGATCAGTCTTCCAATATCCAGGCCAGAACTCTGAAATATCTTTGAATCACATCTTTTCTTCATTTCCAATAATCACTTGTTCCCTAGTATTGTCAATTCTTCCATCCAAAACTTTATTTTTCATTTCCTTTCTACTTTTCTCTGACCATCAACATTCCAATAACATTCCAACTAGTCTCCCCAAATGTAGTTTTCTTCCTGATCTAATCTGTCTCACACAGGATTGCCAAACTAATCTTCTTAAATATCGTATTCACCAGAAAAGACTGAAGCCTGATGATGCTTAGTCTTTAAGGAGAATATTTAAGGGGAATATGACATTTAAGAAATTGAAGGACTGTCAAGTGAATAAAGGATTAGCTTTATTTTGTGTTTCCAGAGAACAAAAATCATGTTTCTATACACGGAATGGGAGGTGGAAGTTTTTTTTTTAATTAATCTTGGTATGAAGAAATAATTTTTATCAATTAGAGCCATTAAACAATGGAATAGTTTGCATATCACATTGTGATTCACCCACTAATATGTTCAAGCATAGACTAAATTAACGCTTGCCAGAGGTTTTGGGATGTCTGGAGGTTGGACTCAATCAGCTCAGGTATTTCTTTGGGGTTTTTTAATTCTGTAATGAGTCCCTATACAGAGGCCAGCAATGACTCTCAAATTCATATCTCACTATCCATCTAACCTTGCATCTCAATACTTCCAATCATGAATCTCCATCCCAGGTTGGCCAATTAGTACCCACACACCAAGCTTATCCCTCAAGTCTCTGCTTTTGCTCAAGCAAGTTGACCCAGCCGGAATCCCTGTCTCCAAAGTCTCCACCCCATCAAATTTTTTTGCTCCTTTATAATATCACCAAAAATACCAAAATTATCTCATTTTATGTTCTCTCTCCTTCCCTTTCTTCAAGTCCTAATTCATCCACACAGCCTACCTTGGAGAAAGCATTTTATATGAACTATGATTTATCTAGACATGTATCGCATGAGCTCCTTATCTTGGTGTCATCAATGAGTTTGTGTTTCCCTGAAGTTGTTTTCGAATTTTTATGTGTAAGTGCTCATGTTCTATTTTCTAGTAAATATAATTATCCCTGTATTTTATTGGAGCCTCAAAGAGATCTTTGTACCCAAAAAAGGTTAAGAAAACTTTTGTTTGCATTTTTCATCACCTGTATCATTTAACTGTTCTCTCTCTTTTGTATTTTTCCACTTGTATTCTGTCTTAGATTGTAAATCCCTGAAGGTAGAGATTTTTTTTTTTTTGCTTATTAACCATAAGCTGTGAATTCCTTATGAAAGGATAGCATTATGTCTGTATCCCAAGTACCCAGTATGTAGTAGGTATTTTAGAAATGTTTGTGACTGAAGGCCTGAAAGAATGAATGCCACATCTCCTACTGTAACAGTGTTTTGTTACCTTTGGACGTTCTCTGAATATTTTAGATTGGACCTGGGGTTTTCAAAATAATCACTGAGAAGGCAGCTTCTTAATTCCTAACATATAGCTGAGATATATAAATATCTCATCATGTTTTGTCAAATTTGTCTGCCACGGATTAGCTGAGACTTTTTGCATACTAGAAGTAACTGCATTCACTGAATTTCCTATTTCTGGAGCTCACACAGAAATATCTTTACTATACCACTTAACATTACATGTCTATCCCGCTCCCATTCTGCAGTGAAAGACCCTGGATGTGGAAGTGGATAAAGATGCTGCAAAGGGATCTACAGTGATTGCTCACCAAGGCCACAAGGAAGAATGATGCAGAGGCACAGCACTGGACGAAAGGCTGACAGGACTGCCTTCCATTTACATTGGATCTGTTCCACTCTCTCATTTACTGGTTAAAAAAATAATAATAACACAAAGTAATGCAGTTCTCCTTTTTTTTTTTTTTTTTTTTGTGCAGTACGCGGGCCTCTCACTGTTGTGGCCTCTCCCGTTGCGGAGCACAGGCTCCGGACGCGCAGGCTCAGCGGCCATGGCTCACGGGCCCAGCCGCTCCGTCGCATGTGGGATCTTCCCGGACTGGGGCACGAACCTGTGTGCCCTGCATCGGCAGGCGGACTCTCTACCACTGTGCCACCAGGGAAACCCCCCTTCTTAAATACATACTCAATGGAAGATCAATTACTAGGCTTGCCTGGCAGCACCTAAGAGAGTGCTGAGCACCTATTAGTTTCGCTTTTAATGTGGATGATGAACTGAATGGAATCAGGCTCCTTAACATTATCAGTGAGGCTCTGTGCTAAGTACCCCATGCAAGGTTTTAAAGTACGCTCACTCTTCACAGAGAACATTCAAGGTACTGAACTCATTTTAGTAGCAGTTCTTTAATAAGGGTGTCTGTATGTTAACAAGTAGAGAGAAAGGCTGATTTTTGTTAAGTGCTTTTTCTCCTTACAATAGGACCTGCTCTATTTTAGGTATCTAATATTAACATTCATTGAACACCAACAGTGAGCTGGAAACTGTATTGCATAGAGACGTTTTCCTTCTCTGTTGCTGCACTATATTGGTCAACAATGGGATAATAAGCAAGTGGTAGACTTGCAAACTGAATTATATAAAAAGACACAGAGCTGGTTATGCCCACCATCAAAATGCACATGTTTGAGCACTGAACCTATGCCTGGGAACATCCTGAGATAGTTTTCTTTCTTTTCATCTGATTTTCAGCATCTGGTACTGGCTTTGTAGGAACAAGATGCTTCAATGCAATATATGTTTATTGATGATGAACTCAGGTCTTGTCTGTTATTTCAGAGTGGTAACAAAAACAACTATCATTAGCATTAATAAACTTTACATTATGCCATATATATATAGCTATTTAAACTTCCCAGCTCTCATTTGAGCTAAAGATTATTATAGATAAGGAATCTGAGGTCCATTAAAAAGAAGTAACTTATCAGGGATCACACAATAGCAGAGATGGAAATTCAACTTGGGTCTGAAGTCCAAACCCTATCCAGTTTCCCCAACTTTAAGGAGCTTCAAGAAGAATATATTTGTTTTGAGCCCTTGTATGAGCAAGCCACTGATTTTGTTGGAAACAGAAAAGCATAAAACTGGATAATAAATAATAACTCCTCTCAAGAACGTTAGAATTGAGTAGGAGTAGTAAGAAAAATAAGGCATGACTGTAAATATCCATGACACAAGGTAGTGTGGAATAAGTGACACATGAGCTATTCAAACCAGGCATCATGTGCATTCAGAAGAAGGCAATGATTGGCAAAGGCTTCCTGGAGAAGGTGCTGGACAAACTGAACAATGTTCAGCAAATAAGTAGACAAATAGGATGGGAATATAAAACAAATAAAGTAATCTAAATTGGAGAATAATAGAAACATTTTGCTAGTACCGTGGAGAGATGTGAAAAACAGATGAGGTATAATCTCTGTGCTCAAGGACCTTACAGTTAAATTGAGTAGAAAGGAACCTCATATTCAAAATAATTGAAGAACAGCCTAGGGCATCCCATATAGCAATTGAATGGTGAACTGTGTGGCACAGGCAATAGAATACTGGTGGTGCTCAGAGAACAAGCTTTGCAGGTCTTAAGTCGAGTTTGTCCATGAAGAGAAAAGAAATGAAGCAAATATTGCCAAAGGCAAAGAGAAAAGAGCGTGAGAATAAGGACTAAAATGCTTTGGGGATTATTTGTTTGAATATTTATCGAGTTTCCGTGTACTCAATGCACACAGGGCTAGGTATTCACTTAGAAGTCTCAGAGACAGTCATAAAAGTGTGACTGAAGGAAAACACAGCCGGGAAACCATGGTGACTGCTAAGCCTAGAGAAAGGAGCCCACATATTTGAGCCAAATGGGGGAGCCCTGAGGAGAGAGCTCTACCACTAGTTATGTGGCCTTGAGTAATTCATTTAATCTCTGGTTCTCAGTTTTCTCATCTATCAAATGGACTAGTAATACCTCCCTGGCCTCAATCACAAGTTTGTAGTGAGACTATTGTAAAGCTTATTGATTTCATCAAGCAAGTGTTAAGGAAACTTGAAGTATTACCTACAGTGCAAACGCAATGCCAAACGCTGAGTGGAAATGCAGGGATAATAAACTACTGTAACCCATGCGCACACAGTCTAGCCAGCCATTCCAATGTACCCAGTCATTAATTCGACCAATATTTTTTGAGAATCTACTAGGTTCCAGACATCATGCTTTTCACTAAGGATCCTAAGTCAAAAGAGACAAAGTTAGAAGAACACGTAAGTGTAAATCTTCATGTGTTGGCAATGGTTTCTTAGATATAACACCTAAAGTACAAGCATAATATATGACATAAAAGTACAAGATAAATAGATAAAGTGAACTTCATCAAAGTTTAAAACTTCTGTTTTTCAAAGAACTCTATCATAAAATGATAAGACAATGAATGGAAGAAAATATTTGCAAATCATATATCTCATAAGGCCTAATATTCAAATACATAATGAACTATTACAACTCAACAATAAAATGACAAATATCCCAACTAAAAATGAGCAAAGATTTGAATAGACATTTCTCCATAGAAGATATACAAATGGTCAGTAGCATACAAAAAGATTCTTAACATTATAAGTCATCATAGAAATGCAAATCAAAACCTCAGTGGGATACTGCTTTATAACCACTAGGATAACTATAATCAAAAAGATGGACAATAAAAATTGTTGGCAAGGATGTGGAGAAATTAGAACCAACATATTTGTTGATGGGAATGTAAAATGATGTAGTCGTCTTGGAAAACAGTTTGACAGTTCCTCAAAAAGTTAAACATAAAGTTATCATATGATCCTACAATTCCATTTCTGGGCATATACCCAATAGAACTGAAAACACATATCTACACGAAAACATACTCTCATGGTTCTTAGTAGCATTGTTCATGATAGCCAAAAAGTGTGTGTGTGGGGGAAATGTCCGCCAACCAATGAGTAGAATGAATTCCACCAACCAATGAATATAAACATGGAATACTATTTGGCCATTAAGAGGAATGAAGTACTGATACATGTTATGATATGAATGAACCTTGAAAATATTATGCTAAACAGTAAAAGTCTGTCACAAAGGCCCACTTATTGTGATTCCATTTATACAAAATATCCATAGCCACAGAATGTGGATTGGTTGTTGCCAGGGGCTGGAAGGAGGGGGCAATGTGGAGTGACTCTTTTTTTTTTTTGCGGTACGCGGGCCTCTCACTGTTGCGGCCTCTCCCGTGGCGGAGCACAGGCTCCGGACGCGCAGGCTCAGCGGCCGTGGCTCACGGGCCCAGCCGCTCCGCAGCACGTGGGATCTTTCCGGACCGGGGCACAAACCCGTGTCCCCTGCATCGGCAGGCGGACTCTCAACCACTGCGCCACCAGGGGAGCCCTGAAGTGACTCTTAATAGGCATAAGTTTCTGTTTGGGGTGGGGAAAATGTTATGTAATTATATAGTAGAGAGGGTTGCATAACCTTGTGAATATCGTATAAGCCACAGAAGTATAGACTTTAAAACAATAAATTTTATGGTATGTAAATTATATCTTAATTTTTTACAAAGACAGAGTTCCTTCTAATCAAGGAATTTACAACACGGTGGAAAGGAAAAAGAGGGAAATCACTTATAGTGCAAACCAAACATATTCACTATTCAATATAACAGGCATTGGTGAGTTGTTTCACACATACAGAGAGATATAAAACAGTAGCTAATATTTATTGAGCGCTTGCTATATGCCAGGTATTGTTCTAAGCAGTTCACATGTTAGCAGCTCATTTAATCCCCGTGATAGGTACGATTACATCTCCATTTTTCAGAAAAGGAAACTAAGAGTGGTAAAGAAACTTGTCCAAGGTTATACTACACATAAACAACAGAGCTAGGGTTAGAACCCAAGAAGTCAGTCTATGGCATTTGTATTCTAAACCACGAGGCAATACTATTTCTATAGAAAATATAAGGTACAAAACACATATAAAAATTATTATCAGCAAGTCTCAGCTCATGGAAAGATTGAATCTTGGAGTTAAAATTTATCTAGTACCTCCTTCTGGTTCATGCCTGAAGTCGCTACACGATTCCCTGCCCAAATGGTCATGGACCCAGCCTATAATGTATACTTCCTAAAAGAGGCAACTCAGCATTGACCCAGACCATTTATTCCATCTTTAAATGACACTGGCTATTTTGAAACTTCTTCCCTGCATTAAGATTGTATGACTCTTAGAGAAAGAAGCTCTTCATTGGTCTGGTTGCCTAGAAGCAGAGCCTGAGATGGGAATTTAGCTGAATGTGATTTATTAACAAAGTGCTCTTAAGGATGAGCTTGTAAGGGAGGGAAGAGAATGGGATAGGAAAGTGGTAAGTGGTCCCAGTCAAGTACATTCTTGGTCCCATGCATAGGTCTAAGGCTCTATAGAACATAAACCACAGCACAAAGTTGCCTGCCTTGAAGCATCGACCTGTTGTGAGCCACAGTGGTGGAGAGGGACAAGTAACCCTGGGCAAGGTAGCCAGGAGAAGGGGATGGAGCAACTGCAAGCCATGAGCAGCTCACACAGCAGCTAGGGGTAGAGTGCACAGGCCTGGGACAGGGGATCTATGTGGGTATCACAGCATCTCCCACTTTCCCACAGTGCCTAGCAAAGGGGTTGAGGGTGAGTGTATAGAGTAGAGCCCGTTTTAAAACCTAAATTTATTCTTAAGACTCTGCTATTTACACCTATTAGCTGTGTGACCTAAGCCAAGTCTTAACCTGGTTCTTTAAGCCTGGTTCTTGACCTGTAAAATGGATACAATAACACAGGCAGACCTTGAAGATAATTCAGGTTTGGTTCCAGACAACTGCAATAAAAAGATTATAGCAATAAAGCAAATCATTTCTTTTGGTTTCCCAGTGTGTGTAAAAGTTATGTTTAGACCGTAATCTATCACGTATGCAGTAGTGTTATGTCTAAATAGACAACGTACATACCTTAATTAAGAAGTCCTTTATTGCTAAAAAAAAATGCTAACCATCACCTGACCCTTCAGCAAGTTGTAATCTTTTTGCCATTACAAAGTATTGCCTCAGTGTCAATGGCTGCTGACTGATCAGGGTCGTGGTTGCTGAGGGTTGAGTTGGCTGTGGCAGTTTCTTAAAATAAGACAATAAAGAAGTTTGCTGCATTCATTGACTCTTTTCAAGCATGATTTCTCTGTAGCATGCAATGCTGTTTGATAGTCTACTACTTGCAAAGAACTTCTGTCAAAATAGGAGTCAATCCTCTCAAAACATGCCACTGCTTTATCAACTAAGTTTATGTAATATTCTCAATTCTTTATTGTCATTTCAACAATCTTCACAACCTTTTCACCAGGAGTAGATTCCATCTCAAGAAACCACTTTCTTTGCTCATCCACTGAAGTTTTATCATGAGACTGCAGCAATTGGGTCACATCTTCAGGCTCCACTTCTAATTTTAGTTCTCTTGCTGTTTCCACCACATCTGCAGTTACTTCTTCCACCACATCTGCAGTTACTTCTTCCACCAAAGTCTCAAACTCTCACGTCATCCAGGAAGATTGGAATTAACTTCCAAACTCCTGATAATAGTGATATATTGACCTCTTCCTGTGAATCATGAATGTTCTTAATGGCATCAGAATAGTGACTCCCTTCCAGAAGGTTTTCAATTGACTTTACCTAGATCCAGCAGAGAAATCACGATCTATGGCAGCTATAGCCTTATGAAATGTCTTTCTTAAATAATGACTTGAAAGTCAAAATTACTCCTCGATCCATGGGCTGTAGAATGGATGTTGTGCTAGCAGGCCTGAAAACAACATGAATCTCACTGTACATCTTCATCAGAGCTCTTGGGTGACCAGGTGCATTGTCAATAAGCAGTAATATTTTGAAAGTAATCTTTTTTTCTGAGCAGTAGTTCTCAACAGTGGGCTTAAAACATTCAGTAAACTATGTTGTAAATAGATGGCCTGTCTTCCATGCTTTGTAGTTCTATTTAGAGAGCACGGGCAGAGTATATTCAGCATAAATCTTAAAGGCTCCAGGATTTTCAGAATGGTAAATGAGCATTGGCTTCAACTTCAAGCCATCAGTGGCATTAGCTCTTAACGAGAGAGTCAGCCTGTCCTTTGAATCTTTGAAACCAGGCATTGACTTCTCTCTAGTTATGAAAGTCCTACATGGCATCTTCTTCCAATATAAGGCTGTTTTGTCTACACTGAAAATCTGTGGAGCCACCTTCAGTAATTATCTTAGCTAGATCTTCTGGATAACTTGCTGCTGCTTCTACATCACTACTTGCTGCTTCATTTTGCACTTTAACGTTATGGAGACGACTTCTTTCCTTAAGCCTTTTAAGCCAATCTCTGCTAGCTTCAAACCTTTCTTCTGCAGCTTCCTTACCTCTCTCAGCCTTCATAGAACTGAAGAGAGTGGGCCTTGCTCTGGATTAGGTTTTGGCTTAAGGGAATGTTGTGACTGGTTTGACCTTCTCTCCAGACCACTAAAACTTTCTCCATGTCAGCAATAAGGCTGTTTCACTCTCTTATCATTCATGTGTTCACTGGAATAACACTTTTAATTTTCTTCGATAACTTTTACTTTGCAATTACAACTTGGCTAACTGTTTGGCATAAGAGACCTAGTTTTGGGGCTATCTCAGCTTTTGACATGCCTTCCTCACGAAGCTTAATCATTTCTAGCTTTTGATTTAAAGTGAGATACATGTGACTCTTCCTTTCACTTAAATACTTAGAGGCCATTGTAGGGTTATTAATTGGTCTAATTTCAATATTGTTGTATCTCAGGAAATAGAGAGGCCTTAGAAGAGGGAGAAAGATGAGGGAACAGCCAATCAGAACACACACAGTATTTATCGATTAAGTTCGCTGTCTAATACGGACACAGTTCTTGGTGCCCCAAAACAACAATAACATCGAAGGTCACAGATCACATAGTGATCACAGATCACCATGACAAATTTAATAATAATGAAAAAGTTTGTAATATTGGGAGAATTACCAAAATGTGACACAAAGATACGAAGTGAACAAATGTTACTGGGAAAATGGTACCGATAAACTTGCTCTAGACCTGGTTGCCACAAACCTTCAATTTGTAACAAACATAATATCCATGAAGTGGAATAAAACAAAGCACAATAAAACTAGATACGCCTGTACCATCATGGGGCTGTAATGAGAATGAAGAGAAATGAAAAACAAAATGCTTTTATCATTATGCTTAGCAGGTAATTAATGCTCAAGCAACTATTGTCATAGCAAGTATATATCAAATACTTGTTGATATGAAGTTTTACCTATTTCCTTCCAAAGTGAACTGAAAGAAGTTGAATTACTTGTGTAACCCACCAACAATTTCAAACCTTATAATTTCCAGCCTCTATAATAGAACATTTAAACATTTTCTCACCATAGTTTGAATTCACACAGTGAAAATTTAAATTTTGTCCTACAGTCCTCTCCAAGGACTCAAAAGAAGAACAGTCTTTTCTTTCAGCTTTACCTTTACGCCTTATTGAATTAAGCTTTCCTTCTAGACTATCATAAATCCACCAGTATCTGATGTTTTCCTTTGTGGTCATGTATACCAAAGCCTGACTATGAATCCAGGTCCTTCTCTAATGATTTCAAATCTATTCCAATTTCCAGGGTTATCCCTGTTAAAGGTACTTTTATAAGAATCTGGTATTTTTGCCAGGAAAAGACTTGTGATCCAACTGCCAAAACTTGAGGGCAAGCATCTGACAGAAAACCAGTGATGGATTTGTTGGCCACCAGACTGGCAGCTCCATCAATAACAGTGGAACTGGACAGACTCGACCTTGACCCTGGGCTGGGCAAAAAACTGATGCTATACCATGACCACTCTGGAGAAAACCTTCTCATCTACTAATGGTAGAAAGGCCCATCCCAACGAGGAAATGGCTGTATTGTACACAGCACTGGGGGTACACGTATCGTTCCTAAAGCTGCACTCTGTAACTCTACAGAGATGACGTCCAACAGCAGTCTTTCTGCCAAAATATGCCCTGGAATTCCAAGGCATTTTAGGTAGTGAATTGACTTGCCATTTTACTGTCCTCCCATCCCAAGCATCTGTCTGCTTTATACTTATGCCAAGGCACACATTCTTCACCAGTGCTCTTCCTATGGAGGCCGGTCACGTTCTTTTGTTCATGCATTCATTCATTCAATTACTCATTCAGTGAATATTCATTGAGTGCTCAGCTGGTACTAAGGATACCAAGGTGAAGATGGGTATAGGAAAAAGGAAACCAAATGCAGGTGACTGAGTTTTAAATCTTGCACACTACAAACTGTGCCCCACCCTTGTAATATAGGACAATTTTAAAGAGAAATTCTGGTGAAAAATCTCCTTACTTCAAATGCTAAATCAATAATGGTGGAAATGTAGACACTGTTGCATAGACCTTCCTGGCCCTTCTTGAATCATGCCGCAAAAGAACTGGCTATTCAGTTAGAGAACGGCTGGACTTGTCTCTGCTCACACAACATACAAAGCAGTTTGAAATCCCAGTGCCTTGAAAGAACACTTGACAGTGCCCATCTACATCCAAGTTGCCCTGTGGAATCAGTTTTCTATGACTCTATTTCCCACTCTGTGAAATGGGGATGCCGTCACAAACAAGGCTGGCAGGCACCTGGGCAGCAGAAAATACTGTTATTTGTCTATCTAATGGATTCCTTTCAAATTGTTCATTTTTCTCGTATGTTTGAAATACTCAGCTAATAATAACGAGATGGGACGTGACGATGAAAACTCTCTCATTTAGCAAGATTCATTTTGCAAAATCATCCCAGAGCATCTGAATCACTGCTTAGCAGAGGAGAACAACATCTGGCAAACAAGCGGTGATGTATTATAATGTTTTTAGCACCATATGGCAATATGTCTTCAAAGTCACCTGCAGGTTGAAATGAAAACCCATTTTATAACTATCTAAGGAGAACAGGGGCCGAGAAATCAAGGGGTGCATTGGAATAATACTATATGGTCACCAAAAGCATGTGCTGCTAAATATTAAATATTGAAGTAGCAACACATTATTAAGCAGTTAAAATAACAAGTTGTCTAAAGCCTTTAATTGCCATGAAGTGTAATAAACCAAAGACTCATCTATTGAACCACAAGATGGTATTATCCAAACCCAATTAAAAGTGATTAATAGTTAATGTGGTAGGCCTTAATTAGGATTCTTGCCCTTTAATATGAGAAATGAAGTCAAGAAGTGGGTATCAAATAGAACCTAAGTGTTAGGTGAGTTGAGTTTTTTTCCTTATTTTTGCTAGAGAAATAGATCTTGCATATCTAACGTTTTCTTTCCTTCTGATCATTAACTGTTTTGCCCACACTCTGAGGTAGAGAACACAGCTTGAAGTATCAGAGGAATCTCTCTGCTCCAGCTTCTCCCCAACCCATCCCCCTGCAGGTTGCCATCTTCCCAAGCTTAGTTCTGTTCCTCTCTCAGTGAAACTGGTGTTGCCCTACCTCACATCAGCTTGGGGAAGGGAGGAGGTGCAGGGGAACAAAAGGCAAAAAACAATCAATAAATAGTAGTCACTGTCTCCTAGCCCAGCTTCCTCTAATTTCTCCCTAAGTTCCCAAAGTCCTCAGAGAGGTGACGGACATATCACCTCATGAGTTCTCCCCTTAGCAACACATTGCCTTTCACCATTTTCCTTCCCTTCCCTTCTGGATCTCTGAAGTGACGCTGCTGTAGAAGCTACATATGTCCATGACAAAGGTGCCACCGCCTCGTGTCATTTTCCTTGTTCCAAATGTAGTGTGATCAGTGGCTCTGATGGCTGGATGCCATGGTCAGGAGGCTCCAATAACCTTCATCCTTAAGCATCCCATCAGTCTGTCCCATGGGCTACAACACTGTGCTACCTCATGCTCTTTGTACACCTGGAGAATTCACTCTTCTAATTTTCACCCATTGTACTATCGTCACATCTCTCCCTAGGTCTCAGGCATGACTCTATGGCATTGTATTACCAGAAAATGTAACTGACCAATACTTTTGCACCCTGACCCTCATCTACTGCCCTGAAACCAAGCATAAAAATAATAATAAAAGTAATAATAATAGTCATAATTTATTGAACTTGTGATAGTTGCCAGGCATTCTATTAAGCACTTTAAATACATTCCATCAATTATTATCTCCATCACTGAGAGAAATTGCAGAGTTCACCAGGGCGAAGGAGTCAAGATTCAAGTCCAGGTCTGACTTCAGAATTTGTACTCACAGAAATATATTTCAGGAACCAAAATGTAGCAAGAAACACATGACTGAATTCTGGTTGTAGAGCACAGCTTAGTTTCTCCATCTGAAACCCTCCCAGCGATAGGAATAATGATTTTTATGTGTGTGTTTCTTTATCCTTGACAGTCTTACCTCATTTGCTCCTAACACCAACTCTCTGTTCTTGATTATTCCTTCTTTCTAGAATGCTCCCTGCTCCTCTGCAGACCCCAAACCCCAACTGCCATGAATGAAGTCTCTCCTTGACCTTCTACTGTGTGAGGTCCCCCAACTCTACTTTTTAGGATGTTGTGTATACCCCTCAGGTGATAATTCGAATTTTTTGGTCATTGTGGTTATTTTAATAGTTGTCTTGTCATCGCCGCCATTTTAGATTGTAAATTCCCTTAATGGAAGGACTTGGCCTTACATCCTATACACCTTGCAGTACACAAGAGAGCACTCCATTCCCTGAGTGGGAACTTAATAACCATTTGTTGAATTAAGATAACTTTAATTTCTGCTCCTTTATTGACAGATCATATTTATGATCAACTACTCTACATACCATTTCCACTTGCAGGTCTCCATGTTTTCCCCCAAAACTAGGGCACTTTGAAGTCATTCTGAGCTTTTAATTTAATTTTCCTTTAATGGACTTTGCCTCCCAGTTGGCTCAGTATATTCTCTAGCAGTCTATTTCCTTATGGATTTATAGCCTTGAAAAACTTTGTTTTCTACCTTAAGAATCTCCTGGATTATTTATTGGGGCTGATTCATATCTAGTGTATTTATATTGTTTTCTTATCAAAAGAGAATTTCCTATTACATTTCAGCCAAAATATCTGTTTTCCTCAAATTCCAAGTGATTTATGGTGTATAATATATATTGGGGAAAATTAAAGTGTTTTATAGATCAAACAAATACATCGGCATGGCTCTTTCCTAAGCCTCGCATGTGAGAGTTTTTCCTGATGAGTTTTGGTTTTCTATGCTACGTTCAGTAGCAGCAGATTGTGGTTCACAGCCAGGGCTACTGAGTGAGCTAGACAGAAGATTCCTGCTCCTGTACCAATATTTCACCAATGGCTCCATTGGTGATTCTGTTGAGAGCTCTTGGTTTGCCAACACATAGAAAGAGTTTCGATAAAGACAACGTGGAAAAAAATACAGCCTTTCAAAATCAACTTGCCAGAGTTTTTGTTTTTCTTTTTAATACTTTTTGCCTTTATTTACAAGTTTATTCATGCACATAGTAAATTATTTACACCAAAGGTGTACAAAGAAAAGTGTGCTCCCCTCCCACCTGGTTTCCAGTTCCACATTCAGAGACCACCACTGTTAGTGTTCCTTGCATATTCTAGACTAAGGGTTTTAAAGAGGAAGCAGGGAAATTACAATCAGACTCAACCACAGTTAATCAATGGTCTGCACTGAGCACCTATTAGGCTCCAGGCACTATGCTGGGTGCTGCACGTGGCCCCTCCCTGCTTCACAAGATTTACAGCTATGGGCAGTGCAATAAGCAGGGCTTTAGCACACAGTGTAATCAGAGCTATAATTGTAGAAGTGCCAGGAGCCAAGGGAAATTGCAGACTTCCCAGAGGTGGTAAAAACCTTTATGAGGGCTCCAGTAGGGAGAATTCTGTCAGGCACTGAGAAAGGAAAGAGTGATCTCTGAGAATAACCTGTGCAAAGCCAGGAGATGTGAGAGAAGACATGGCAAGGTTGACAAACTGAAAAATGGTCAATTTGGTTAAAACTCATGTTTGAAGGAAGATGGGCAAACGAAGAGCCTAGAAAGGAAAAAGTCACTCAGTGGCCGTTGACCACCTCCCCACTGTTCTTGCTATCATCTTATAAAAAGAATACTGTACATGAAATAATAAGAAAATCTGATTTTAAATATTGGCTGATTACCTGAACATCTCCTTTGCCTCATGTGCAAAGGAAGAGAAATCAAAGCCACCTCCCAGGGTTATTGTGAGAATTAAAGTCAATTATCTAATTCATGCAAAGTTGCCCTAGCAGCGTGCCAAGCAAATACAAATAATAGAACCCAGCAAATGTCAAAAGAAAAGAAAAAAAAAAAAGAATTACTCTAGGCCATTGGAATTTCTTCCGTACATCATTATCTGGCCGAGATTCTGAACTGCCAGGGCACAAAACAAGAGGGAGAATATCGCCCCCCATCCCGAATCATGGGAAATCACAGAGATCACACTCCTCCCACCAGCCTGGTTCTACTTTGAAGACTGGGCCACTTTGAAGAATTTCCAAAGCATATTGTAAGACAACATATTGCCTGCCTCCTAAGGCCTGATATTCCTTAAGATATTACTAATTGGACAAATGAATCCTCTATTACACTTGCAGGGTGGAAAAATGTCTCAATCATTTGGGAAACAAATTCAGATCTTAGTCATTGATATGAATCTACTGCTTTTCAGGGTAAAGTTGTGAAACCGGCAAAGGAGTTACTTTTTAAAAGAACGCTGATATTCTTGCTTACTTACTTGCTTTTGTAGCCATAGATATACAGAAGTCCTAGCAGAAAGGTTATTTTAAAATGGATCACCCTCAGAGTGACAGAGCACTCAAATTATTTGAATGGTGGTGTTTGGTTTGACATCTTTACTGAGAATTTCTGTGCAGCAACTGGTATTGTGTGACTGAAGAATCATGTCGTTGTGTGTTTTTACCCCCTGAGTACTATTTAATTTGTACTTCAGTGCTTGCAAAATGAGTGTGAAAAATGAAAATTGGGTAACAACTGGAGGGTAAGAGACATAATTGTGTGATTTCTGACATCCAGCACAGAGTTTCAATAGTACGGACAAATTAACTGTGACAGTTCAGGCAACTGACCTACTTTGGGCCTAAAGCTGTAGAACTTGAAATGCCAGGAGCTATAGTTTTGAAGGAGTTGAAGAGATCAGACTTGACATGGGAATATATGAACCTATTGTCAAGTCCATAGACTTTCTCTGGTAGAACTAAATAACTCCTTTAAAGAATTCTCTAGGCACTGTCTAGGCATATCAAGGAAAATGCAGACCTCTATTTAATACAGTGTATCATCTCTAGCATGCTAAGTCACTTAGTAATCAAACTTGGCCATGCTACAGAGGATGATCCATTTATTGATTCATCTATTCAATTCATAAGCAATTCTTGAGCACCTACTAAAAAATCAGGCAAAATCCTAGACCCTGGAGATTCAAAGATAAATAAGACATAATCTCTGACTTCAAGGAACTCATAGTGTAGCGTACCAAGTACCACAGGAAATAATAATCAATACAAGAAATAGTGTTGTTGTATAGAGGAGGGGAGGGTTCAAGATTGATCTGCTCTAGGTGTCAATTCTGAATATGCTATTGGTAGAGATATAAAAGTAAACAAATAATTACACATGCAAATCTTACAATAAATGTGTGGTTACTATCACTGACTCCTTTAATTAGAAAAACAAGGTCATTTCCCACTTAAGTTGACCAACAGAGAAGAAACAGCTGATTGAGGCGGATTAAGTGTTTAGTGATTGCTGCAGGTTCAACAACAGAGTTGAGCTGAATTAGTCAAGGAACAACTGTATTTATTCTTTAGGAGACAGTGTTTGGTGTTTAGGACCCAATATTCAGCTCTACAGAATTGCTTCAACTGCATTTCTTTTGATCTCTATAACCCAGGTTTGCGTCCTCTATACATACAGCCATTGCTGAGGGAGGAGGCTGCTGATTTTCAAAAGCTAAGATGAAAGGTGATGAAGAGCACCTGTGCTGGATGAACACAGTTTTTTGTTTGTTTGTTTGTTTTTTTAAAGCCAATATGACGTAACAAATGTCATCGCTTATTACTGAGGCCATTAACCTTTGGTCTTTTCTTGGAATCAGAAAAATGTCTCTGACCACCAGTAAAAAAGTCATAGTCTGGTGAAACCCTAAATTATACTCTGTACAGCAGCACCTCTTCCCTTAGATTGAGAAGAAAAAAATCAATTATTTTTTTATGATTTATTTTTGCTTAATTTTCTTGGCAAAGTTTGGATTCCAAAAATTCCTTTGAAGCCCTTTCAGGGTCTCTTAGAGCACGTTTTCCCTCTTTGAATCAGCATACATCTTTTCCCAGCATGGAAGGAAATTCCTACTTCAAAAAGTTTGAAGATTCAAATCTAACCCTCCTTCTAGAGGATAGCCCTGGTTATAGGGCTGTATCAATGGGATACATTAACCACACATAACTCATGGAGTAATCTAGAGATTTGAAGTTGTAAAAAAATGATTATATTAACCCTTTGTTACATTATTCTTTCACACAATTCTCCAGAGTTTAGACGCTTAGAGTTTACTAAGTGCTCATTTTATGTAGATATAGATATAGACGTATAGTCAGTGACACATAGACAAAAGGGATTGCAGCACAAAACATCTCCTGCATTCAAAAACTGCAGTGGGATTGGAAAAGTGAAATATGTGAGAAATGATAAGTGAAAGAATTAAAGACATCAGTGGCATGTACTCTTTTAACAAGAGGGTACCCTAGAGATTATACAGATTCCCTCATTTTCAAAATAAGAAAATGTAAACCAAGGGGGAAAACAATCAATATTTTGCCCAGGGCCACACAGTTAGTTCATAGCAGAGTAAAACTAGAGCAAGGTCGCTGACTCTTTTCCTGGGATACTTTACCCTGCATTGCATTTTATACTTAAAGAATAATGGTGGTTGGGGGATGGTATATTTCAAAGCCACCTCTAAATTAACATACAATGCTAAAAACCACACACTAGCTATAAAGAAATTCAAAGAGAAGAAGATCATTCGCGATGATGGGATAATAAAGCAAGATTATATAAAGAGATTGTCTTCAGATTAACTTTAAGAGAACTATAAGGTACATGCTGGTGAGAGAGGGAGAAGAGTATTCTAGATAAGAACACCTCAATTTCGTTCAGCAAACATTTTATCTAGAGTGTTAACGTGCTGCAAGCTGCAAATGCATAGTCAATTAAGACAAGATCTCTGCCTTCAAATCATCTAGCAAGTAAACACACAATGGATTAAAACTGTTGGGGGAAGGTGGGACGGAAGACTATTCAGGCTACTCTGGAATCACAAGACAGGAATGGATAAATCAGATGAAGAATCAGAGAAGAATCATAGGGCTAGTAATTTTTGAGCTAAGTGTTGAAGGACAAGTTGTCTTTAGTGGGATAAAAACAGTAAGATGGGCTTCCCTGGTGGCGCAGTGGTTGAGAGTCCGCCTGCCGATGCAGGGGACGCGGGATTGTGCCCCGGTCCGGGAGGATCCCACGTGCCGTGGAGCGGCTGGGCCTGTGGGCCGTGGCCGCTGAGCCTGCGCGCGTCCAGAGCCTGTGCTCCGCAACGGGAGGGGCCACAGCAGTGAGAGGCCCACGTACTGCAAAACAAACAAACAAACAAACAAAACAAAAAAAACAGTAAGAAGGAAAATATGAAGGCACAAAGGCACCAAAAGCCACACATCACTGAAGAACTCCAAGAACGTCTGCATGACCAGAGCCAAGTGTCTGGGTGAGGAATGGCAGGGAGGAAAGCTGAAGAGGGACCACAAACGTGGTGACCCATAAGGGTGGCAGGGATGAGCTCCAAGAGCAAATCATCATTTGTTTGCAAATCTTTACCTACACATTTTTCTGTTGCCTCAAATTCTTACATGAGTTCAACCTAAAAGGATTCATACCAGCAGGGAAAGAGATAGGTGGGAGCCAGATCACGATGAAAGTTGTGTGCTACTGTGCTATGTTTGAACTTAATTCTGAAAAGTGTGAGTTACTGAAGCGTTCGAAGCAGGGAAATGGCATGATCAGATTTGTGTGTTAGAAACATCAGTTTGGCAGAAGAGTGTAAGATATATTGGCAGGAAAACAGACTGGAAACAGGGAATCTAATCAGTAAGCTGTGACAATAATCCAAGTTATAAGAGGTTTGGGCCCAGAGTAAAGCAGTGGCAATGATACAGAGATTCCAGAGATAGATGCTCAGGACTTGATGCCTAAGAAAATGGGAGGATGAGAGAAAGGATGAAGGCAAGGAGAAGATTACATCTTGTCTAACTTCCAATGGGAGGGTGGTGTTGTCATTAACTGTAAAATGAGAAGAACTTATTGCCTATAGATGATAGCTGATGCCACAGGAGTAGAAGTGATCTTCAAAGGACTATTCTGAGTGAGAAGGGAGCTGAGTGGGGAGCCCTTATAGAACTAGCTTTAAGAAGCAGGGTGTGGGCTTCCCTGGTGGTGCAGTGGTTGAGAGTCCGCCTGCCGCTGCAGGGGACACGGGTTCGTGCCCCGGTCCGGGAAGATTCCACATGCCGCGGAGCGGCTGGGCCCGTGAGCCATGGCCGCTGAGCCTGCGCATCCCGAGCCTGTGCTCCGCAACGGGAGAGGCCACAACAGTGAGGGGTCCGTGTACCCCCCCCCCCCAAAAAAAAGAAGCAGGGTGGGGGATGAGGAGGGAGCTGAAAAAAAGAGGTAGAAGGAGACTACAAACAAAATATAGAAAACGCATAGGTGAGAATGAGCAAAATGTGCTGCGGAAAGAAATATTGTGAGAATAGCTTAGCTTATCAATCTCTCAATAAAGTCAAGTCCAGTTGAAAGAAGGATTTGCAAGCCTGGATGAGGAGTTCGTGTTTGGTACAGAGAGCACTGTGTTGCTAGTGAGTCAGTTGATTTTACTAGCAGCAGCCATAATAATGTCTTTTTCCTTTGCTTTATACAATTTTTGAAGTTCTTTCACATTCATTAATGTTCTCGTTTAGTACTTATCATCTCTTTGAGTGAGACAGGACAGGACTAATTATCCCTACTTTACAGATAAGGAAACCAACTCCCAGAAAAGGCTGAATGATTAGACCTCACTTACATAGCAATTAAGGCAAAGCTAGGACTGGAATCCTGATTTCGTGTTCCTCCATCAAAGACTCTTTCCAATTTGTAATCTTGCCCAAGCTCAGGCCTTCAGAAGCTCCACAGAATGCATGTACCTGTCTAGGGCCCCAAGCAGAGGTACTTCCTTTCTGTCACTGTTCTAACTCTTCCGTGGTGGTCAGAATTGTGGGAAGCCATAACCCCAGCTTGGTGTCTTGAGAGAAATCCAATGGAACCTCCACCCTAACTCTGTGCTCCCCTCCAGCTGCTCTGGATGCCCTCCAGAAGGGTTGAGTTAGCAGCCACTGCTGCTGGTTTTCACATCCTGCCTTACGAATGGCAAACAGCCACTAGACTAGACGGGTGGTAAGCTGGTCTGTTTCTGAGATTACTTCAGGTGACTCACTATTCTGCCTAGTCCCATTAATAAGGCACAAACAAAGCTCAATTCTTCCTGCATGGGCCAGTTATCATGGCTCTGCATGTGGCCACACTCTCAAGCCAACCCCTTTCACTGAAATGCACACCCTTGGTCAGAAAAGTAAATAGGTGGGGAACTAGGGAAAGTTGTTATGTGCATGGAAAGCCATTCCCGCCACTATAAAAGAAAAGTGCATAACTTTTTTCAAGTGCCAGAACTTTTGGAAGAAATCCAGAGCTCTCTACAGTCAAGTGTATGAATCTGGAGCTAAAAGCCCTGAACTGGGTCTTCTCTATGCTGAAACTGCAAGGAAGTAACTCAGAATCCAGATGAGAGCCCTCCAATGTTCTGGTTTCTGCTATGTGTGATTCAAGGGCGAATAAATCTGGAGATCCAAATGGATTCCATTCCTGAATATCCAATTAAAACTTTTAATGGATTAAAAATATAGGCATGAAGTCCAGGTCAATTTTAAAAATAACCAGTAAAATACAACCAAAGCTTTAGCAGTGAAAGTAAATGAAAAATGTACAAATATACTAGCTGGAAATGAAACAATCTTAATCTATGTCCTGCCTAATCAGAACTGGCCAGATAAAGAAAAGCTAGAATCTGGAGAGCAGGCCCACTGGACAGGATAAGTGCAGATCTGTTCTGAGACCCAGGAATAAGCAAGGGATTGAAATTCAGAGCAACAGGTGAAGCCTAAGTGCAAGAAAGTATGGGGGAGGGTCTGGTAGGAAAGTGGGGCTCATGCCAATGTCTTAGGAGTCCACTGGAACAGGGTAGCTGACACCTTTATGTTTCTCAAAAGTCAAGGGTGCCTCTTACCTATAGGCTTGGTTCCGCTGGGTTCCTGAACCAATCTTAACTAGAAAAACAGCATTTCAGCATCATCAACCCTACAGCCAGGGGGATCAGAAATTAATCTTGTAGTCATAGACTCACTGCTATAGGTCAGTTTGCCTGAGCATGAAATTGCTGACTAATTCACAGCATTCACCAATTATTGCTGGGTTGGTTCAGGCTATATAATGAGCTTCTAATTCAATTTCCTCTTTCTGATTCCAGCTTCTATAGAGTAAGAGTCTGGAAACTATGGCCCCTGAGCCAAATGCTGTCCTCAACCTAATCTGTAAATAAGGTTTTATAAGAAACTGTTCACATCCATTTGCTTAGGTATTGCCTATGGCTGCTTTTGAACTATAATGAGAGTTAAGTAGTTGTGATAAAGACCATATGACCTGCAAGACCTAAAATATTTATTATGTGACACTTTGCATAAAGTTTGCCGGCCCTGCTGTAATGACTAAAACTCTGTCCTAAATACCGGAACATAGAGTAAATTCCCTAACTCACCAGGAAGTGCTCTTTGATGCACTCCCCACCAGGAACTGGCCCCATTTCCTGTCCCTTCCAGCCTCTCTAGGTGACAGCACTAAATGGATGGATTGTTGAAGTCAGGTCATAGATTTCAACCCTTTTAGAGAGCAAGTCTAGCCCAAATCAAGCTAGAATATACCACAAGGCACAAACTGAGCCTTTGCATATCCACAGCCCACCCAAGGGAAGTCCTCTGTGCTCCAGAAGGCTGATTTGTAAGGATTATATCAGTGAGTTACTTTGTCTTTTAGTTAAGTTCAATCCATGAGGAGAAGCTACAGGAGAACAAAACAAAGGATGAAGAGATCAAGCTATTTATTTTCCTGCTCTTATGAGTAGCCCTGGCAGTTGGCTATGTCCCATAATCAAAGGTTCCAAATTCTGTTAAATAGTCCTTTCCCAGAGTTTTTTGTCTCCATGTTCTGATAATTGTTCCCACCTCTTATCCTTCAGAGCTAGAAATGGTAACATCCTCCACTATTGCTAGGTCTGTGAACCACTTTATCCCTTGCAATTTCCCTACACTAGGCCTGTATTTTTATCAATCATCTCTTTATCAAAATCTTCTAAAATTACCCAATTTTAGATCATTTATTTTAGGATGTCATTTTAAGGTGCTAATTTTGGTTTGTCATTTATCTCCTGTTAGACTCCTAACTGGTATAGTAATTGGGATCATGATCCCACAAAACAGACCCAAAATATGGTATTTTGAGATTGGGTTGCATACATAATTGAAGAGCACATAGAAAACCTCCAGTTGAAGGCAAATGAAACTTGAGTAATCCACAATATTGGTGGCAGCAAAATTACTGAAATTATCTCTAGTAGTGCCATGGGATGAAATGCAAGTAGAGGGCAAATTGGGATATCAAGTGGCCTATAACACTTAGTGCTATGATGATCACAGAGATTATGAAGTCACCTACTTTCCTCTTATGGCCCTAGAGAGCCAGCGGAATAGAGAAAATAAGAAATTAAAAGGTATGCAATTAAGAACACAGTGAGGAAAATCATAAAGCCTAATGGCAGCATAGAATAATTCCCTCATCTCCTGTATGTGGTCACAGAGCTGCATTACTGATAATCTAGGACCTAATTGTAAAAGGTGCAAAACAGCATTTCAATTTAGAGCTGAACTCCACCAAATCTCTTATACACTGGTTGGAAAAAAGTAAAACCCTGAGGCTGAGAACTTTGAACTCCTAAATCTGCTTGAATCAATTTTATTAGCAAAAGAGACTCCCTCCCCTGACAGGATTAAGGACCTGAGATTCCCCTGCATAAGAGCTGTTCAGTGATGAAGGCTGGGACAATGCCTCACCAACTGATGTCAATTTGTCTAAGGACCCCTACACAGCATCCTTTATTACCTCCAGGTCCATATTTAAGAGCTAAATTTCAATAGAGTCCAGACTGAGAAATACCTGGTCTTCTCTGGGATGAGATAGCCTATAAACAGAAAAATTTATAGAACCATGTCATTCTGTATCACCATAAGTCTGGATTTTATGGGAGTGGATTCTAAGGTCATTAAATGGCAAGCAAATCAAAGCCACGATTAGCCCAAATTCATTGAGATGTGTTTATTCACCTAATGTTGGCTCGAATGTGTAGGGCTGGCATTAGTTGACTGCTAGGTGGTCTACAGTTAATGAGTTCAAAATGCCATAATTTTCCTGGCGTATTGTAGAGGACAGTGAATGCACTAATCATATTTTTTATATTTTTGATGCTTTGACATCTTAGAGCCTTACAGACCCAGGAAGAAATTGTCCTTCGCAAGGTTAAGTAATTCCTAGAAACAACAAAAAATTGGCCTTCAAGCACATTTTTGATATGCAAACCAGCCAATCAGAGGACATACTCCCCCAACCACTTCCTCTATCAAACCGTCACACACCAAGCCAATATTCCCCCTGCCCCAAATCACCCCAGAGCTAGGTACCTGACAACTAGGTACCTAGCTCTGGGACCACCCCAATAACTAGGAACCACCCCAATAACCCAGAGCCTCCAAGCCTAAGTTTACTCAGCATACCTACCCTACCTTGTCTATTTCTTCCCTCAAAAAATACATAAAGCCTCTGGCCGTGTTTCCCTTTGCTCCTCTGCCTCCTGACTAACCCAAGTGCTTCAACATATGACCCTACATGGCATGGCACGTCCCATTCTCTTGGGAGCTGTGAAAAATAAACCTTCTTTCAAGGCAGTTTTCTCATGAGTTGTCTCATATCTGTCATCTTATCATACTTAATTAAAACAAAATCCCAGGTATATTTTAGAACAAAGACAGATGACTTAAGGAAAGAGGAACAATGGAATGAATCAATTTTGTTCTCATCCACCCCCTAAACTATATCTGATTGGAAAATTCAGAAGATACTTCTTTCTTAGTATGAAAAATATTATTTTTAATATTAGGGGAGAGGGAGTGCCAGTTTTCCTAAAGAGCTTTATGTAGTGGTCCTCTGTAGACTGGACAGGATGGTGGTGACTGCTACACTGGATGGTCCCTAACTTCAAAGGGAATAATGGAATGCTAGAGTGGTAAACCAAATAGCTGCACTTAACTCTCAGAGTAAACGTGCATGAAGTTGCCACAATAAAACATGGAGGATTGATAATCAGAATGTTTTGACTCATAGGGTTCTGTGGCAATAGTTAATTGATCACAAGTTTCCCAGAAATAAAATAGATAAGCAGCCCACTAAGATACAGTTTGGCACATAGAGGTCTGGTGGACAGAAATCTAATTTAAGCATCAGTAGTGAGGATCCATAACCTATATAGCACAATTTCTAGATCTAAGCCAGTTCATACACCTGGGTCTATTCAACTAAGGGAAAGCTGGATACTTTATTCAATAGGTGATGCAAATTACAGGTGTGTGTTTAAATGTAAAACTTTCAGTCAATAAACCAATGCAGCCTTTGGAATTTTACGTGTAACTTTTAACTTAATAAAGGTACTTTTTCCTCATTCCTATCAGCTTTAAGAAACAATCAGGAACAGTTTTCCTACACATGGCAAGGATAACAATACATATTTACTATCTTGCCTCAGGGCTCTATCAACTTTCCTGTTTCCCATCATGTAGTTTGAAATGAACTTTATCTTAAAATCCACAAAACATCAAGTTGGCCAATCCCATCAATGGAATTATGCTAACTGAACCTGTGGAAATTACTACTTTCTAGAGTGCAACTTGACAATAATATATACCAAAGCTAAAATACTGTAGGTATCTTGTGATCCAGTAATCCTAATTCTAGGTTTTTATCTTTGAATTTTGGTTAATGTAATAATTGATTATATGCAATTAGATATGCAACCAAGAAGTTTTATTGTATCATTGCTCCTAAATGTGACAGATTGAAAGAACCCAAATATCCTAAAACAGAAAATCATTTAAACTATGGGATACTCATAGTGTGGAACGTTATACAGGCATGATAAAAGGATAGTATAGATATATATTTATTAACCTGGTGAGGATTTCTCAATATATCACATGTAAAAGTATGTTATAAGATAGTTTCTATACCGTGATAGTATTTTGTCATAAAATGCTTATTTTCTTAAAATCTGGAAAGATATATACTAAAATGTTAATAAACATCATATTCAGGTAGACTGTGGCTGATTTTACTATATCTCTGTTTTAGCTGAATTTTTTATAATAATTATTTTTGACATTCTTAATTTAAAAAAAAAACCTAATTCCAATTTAGAAAAACAAAAAGGTCTTTTTCCAGAATTTGAGTCAACAACTGAGAAAGGCTTGCATCAAAGCTGAGCATGCTGAACCTCTGGAGAATTTTACCAAGCTTTCCATAGTCTCCCTGATAAAAGACTTAGGCCAACAAGTAGGGCTGCACTGCACCCGCACATACTGACTAAGTGGATCCACGTGGGGTGGTTGGAGGCCTGCAAGAGCAAAGATGGTGCAAGGCCATTGTAAGTCCTCTGGTTACAACCCCTAAGGTGTATGCATAGGCCAATGCACCCACAAGATGAACAGAACCGGGAGGTATTGGAAACTGTGAATACAAATGAGGAAAAAAATAGATGTGCATCCATGATTTAATAACTCCTGGTTCCCAAGGAAATTAAATATAAAGTTATTTCAACTTTTGTACATGCCTCATTAAGATTAATTTGATCTTACTAAGTACCAGGCACTGTACTAGACAATAGGTATAGAAAGAGGAACAAGATAGAAAGATGGGGGGAGGGATAAATTAGGAGTTTGGGTTTAACAGATATACAATACTATATATAAAATAGATAAACAACAACTATACCTACTGTATAGTCTGGGGAACTATATTCAATATCTTATAATAACCTATAATGGAAAAGAATCTGAAAAAGAGTGTGTATACAGATATATATCTGAATCACTTTGTTGTATACCTGAAACTAATACAACATTGCAAATCAACAATACTTCAGTTAAAAAAACAATATAGATAGAACTAGTTTCTGCCTCCATAAAGCTTGTATCCTAGTGGAGGACAGTCAGGCAAAAGGAAAATTATGATGAACTCTAAGTGACATGAAGGGGAAAGTGAGATGTCTTTAAGAGGCATAAACAAACAACACTATGTTGCGATGTGTAGTCGGGAAAGCATTCTAGAGAGAGGTAACATTTAGTAAGGCATCTGAAAAGTAAGAAGGAGTAACTTACTTTTGAAAGGAGAGAAGGTATAAAATGTGATGTTAGAGAAGAAAAGGAGGTGAGTCTTCTTAGCAGAGGAAATCTGCAGTTATCTAGTCAAGGTCTTATTCTGCATTATGGATCTTTCTATAAGAACTTTCGCTTGAATATTTTAAGCCATAGTGAATTGTTTCTTCCCAAGGTAGTCAAATCCATTCTGGACAACTCTAGTTGTTTGGAAGTTCTTTAAATAGAGCCCTCATGTTGCCTTTCTATTTATTTCATCCACTGATCTATTTCTTCACTTAGAAGTTGTAGAGAATGAGTCAAATCACTCTTCTACATAATATCCCTTCCAACGTTTGAAGCCAGTTATCAGATCCTTTTCTGGCAACTCCTCCAACAATTCTTTTCTCTTGCTTTTACATGATCTAACGTCAAATTCCTCAACATCCTAGTCATTCTTCCCTAGACACACTCTAAGATGCCAAGGTCCTTGGTAAATAAAAAAGTAATAACAATCCATTCAACAAACATTTATTAATTATGTACTACATGACAGGCAGTTTTCTAGGCTCAAGTAAAAGCATAGGGAATTAAATAGACAAGAGTCCCTTGACCTCATGAACTTTACATTCTAGTGAGTAAGAGAAAGGGAGAAGGAGAGAGAGAAAGAGAGAGAGAGAGAGAGAAGAGACAGAGACAGAGGCAGCGAGAGATAGAGAGAGATTGAAATATATATCTATCTTAGGGTAGATTTGAAAAGCAAAATTCTCAGGTTAAACAGCAAGCATGTTTTTAAGTCTTTCAATACCTTTTGCCAAATTGCCTTCCAATTTTTTTTCCCAACTGCATTCCCCATCACTAACGTATGTGATTTGTAATTTCTCACCACCTCAGCCTCCTACTTATCATTTTAAAATATTTCCAATTTTGTTGGGGAATAATTATATTACATTTTAATTTGAAACTTATATTACTAGTGAGCCTAAACATTTTTGCATTTTTGTGAACTGCTTCTTTATATCCTTTGCCCATTATTCTGAAAGTATTTTTCTTTAGGTCAAATACTTATAAATACTTTGCCATGTAATAGGCAAAGGTATTTGACTCCTACATGTCAAAAATAGTTTACCATCAATTCATAATTTCTTATTTTTTGTCAAAAAGTTATTTTTAAGCTTTAGTGTTTTAGTAGTCAAATCTATCCATCAATTTCCTCATGCTTTCTGGTTCTGACTTTGATATAGTTCTTGGAAGATTCTTTCCCTTTGGGTCATATAAATCTTCATCTATAATGATTTCTTGTCCTTCTATGAATTTTAAAACCTAATAATATTTAGGTATCTATAATTTATTTTGGTGAACGGAGTAAGCTAGGGACCTTTACTGTTTTCCCTTATAAAAAATCCAGTCATCTAAGTAACATTATATCCTCATTCATTTTTAAATGTCACTGATGCTCTACCTATCATTCCATTTGAACAGATCACATACAAATCCATATATTTTAAAAAGCATGAAGAACTGGCCATAGTGGGCTCTCATTTCTCTATAGCTCTACCTGAATAGTGACTGCCTCTGTTAGAGGAAGCATAAGCTCTCCCATTTACCAAGTCCTTCTTTCACCATACATATGTATTACCATTCTGGCTCCATATAGGCATATGAGTTTGGAATTCTGTCCTATTGGACATTCTCCCAATATTCAAGATTTGTAACTTTGTTAAACATCTATTTAGGCCCCCAAACATATCATACAGATATTAGTAAGAATACCAAAACCTCTGGCAACAGCAGCAACATCTATAAATCTGAGGAACAGCACCTCAGGTCCCAGTTTGTGCAGCTTGGTCCCATACAGAAATAGATGTCCAATGTTCAAGAGGCTTCTGAACTGAAGGGGAGGAGTCCAGGCTGCTGTACAATGCACGTGTCTAAGTTGGCTCTACAGAATAAACTGGAGAATACAGCTAGATAAGAATTACAAGTCGGTGATTTTTTTTCCCTTATTTGTTTATGTATTTTCCCTACGTGTGCACCCAGAAGCTGCCGCTGTGATGTATTCTTTATCAGCCCAGTCACGAAAGTGGCACACCCGATGCAGGCAAACATTTCCAAGTTCTAGGGATACCCAGAGAGACATCAAAGAAAGTTAGATTATGACCTACACAATGAGAGTTCTGGGGGCTGAGGAAATAAATGAGGAGGCAAATGGAAAACCACCCTTTGTCTTCAGTAGCCTCAGCAGCTCACACGTTTGCTGAGCTAATGGAATTCGCCGAATTCATGTGAATTTGGCACTGGATGACACACACACTCTTTTAAAAATAAAATAAATGACACCCTTAGATTACAGATGCTGTAGCAAAATGACTCCAAACAGCTCATTCTCATGAAACAGAAGAAAAATGAGCTAATTATATGGTGAGCGGGTGGGGACGGGATGGCGGAAAAACCTCTTACTCAAACCCCTCTTCTTGACTTGCCAATAGGTCACCTATTATTCCATTTGAAATGCATTATGCAGGAATAACTAGTAAGAGAATATGATGGTTAATATTATGAATCAACTTGGAGGGTTTTTTGAATGAGATTAACATTTACATCAGTTAATTTTGACTAAGCTGATTGCCCTCCAGAACATGGGTGGGCCTCATCCAATCAGTTGAAGGTCTGAATAGAACAAAACGTCCAAGAGCAAAACGGAATTTCCCAGCAGACTGCCTTCAGGCTTCATCTGCAGCATGGGTAATCTGGGTCTTTACCTGTAATCCTTCAAACTAGAGCTGCACCATTGGCTTTCCTGGGTCTCCAGGCTGCCAAGGAACACTGCAGACTTGGACTTTCGGCTTCATAATTGCATGAGCCAATTCCTTATAACAAATCATATATAAACATATATATACATATATACTTGTATATATACATATGTACACGCACACCCACATATCCCTTTGGTTACATTTCTCTGGAGAACCGTGAGTAATATGGGCAAATTTTAATAGGAAAAGAAAACAGTCATCATAATCCTATACCAAATTAGCTATTCAGCTCTCTAGGCTCTGAAAGGATGATACACAAGATAAATACATTTTATGGAGAAGATAGAATAGAAAAGAATAGATAGAATGTAAAATAAAATAAAATAAAATAAAACCGATTTGCCTCCAGTGCAGATATCTGAGCATCTGAAGGGCATCAGGGAAATGATGGACATGATTAATGAAACGGAAGAGGTAGACGAAAACAAGGACACCAAAAGCAAACTATTTTATATTATTTTTCCAAGACCAGGGCCTGAAGGTGGTAAATAAGAAAATGAAATGTCTCAGAGGCAAGTATTACTGGACTGTGCCAGGGCCCAGTGATAAGAGTTATGTGAGTCACAGACCAGAAGATTCATAGAAGTTTGGTGTATGTTAGAGTGGGACCACTGGACAAGAACGGGACTGCTGAAGAAACTAGGATGAGTGCTCAGTTTTTATAATCTTTTTTTTTTTTTTAAGTAGAAAAGAAAAATGTAGGAAAAAGCAATGTTGGGCTTTTTGTGGTCTGAAGTGCACTGAAATTAGAGTCAGAAGATGGCTCTGACATTTACCATCCATGTGACCAGGGGCAAATTACTTCTCTCATCTATATATGATAACTGGAAAATAATTCCAACTCAGGTAAATAAATATTTACTATGAACTACATAAATTTACCTAACACTGTAAATTCGTAACAATCATCAGATTCCTTCTTTTTGATCCTAATATTAAAATAGATATCATGGTATTTTCTTTCTGAAAGTAGATCAGAGTAATTTTGAACTCATTTTCTCCTCACCTAAGAACAAGTCCATTTTAAGCCTTTCAGTAATCAAATGACTGGCCCATCATAACCTTCCTCTGGTGAGTAGTTTGGCATATCCCCAACCCCTACCAACTCAAGGGTACCAATACAACTAGCTGGTAGAGTTTAGTCTATAAATATAAATCAGTCTTATCCCTCCAGTTCCCTAGGTTTAAAAGCTCAAGAAGATTAATGGTGACCGGCTCCCACAAGTCACCCATATTTTGTTAGTGACTAAGTCCTATGGATGTTACCTCCACGATTTTGGCCACATCTGTCCCCTTTCCTTACCTCATTCCCAAACCAGTCCAGTCCAGACTTTTCTTACTTTCTGTCTTGACTGTGAATTCACACTTAGGCTCCTAGACAAATCTTTCTAAAGCATCAGTCAAATAATGTCACTCTGTTGCTCAAATCTTCTCTACAAAATGGAGATAATATTAGTGTTTATCTCATGGGATTTTGTGAGGATTAATTGAGATTATATATATATATATATATATATATATATATATATATATATATAAAGGTTCTTAGTGCCTAGTTAGAACTCATAAACTGGCTCTCTTATTTGTTATAATTTGTACATGATCGTCATCTTCAGCATAATTATTATTGCAAAGTAAAGAGTAAAATAATGCAGCCTGTTATTTAAGGACCTCCAAGGGCTAGTCTCAGCCTAGCTTCTCACCTGGGAAACAGAAGCAGGGACCTGCTTCCACACCCACCCCTGGAGCTAGCATTTGATAAAGATGTGCAGAGCAGTTCCAGGTACCCTGGAAACTTATGCAGAACAGTGTCAGGTAAATCAGAAAGGAGGACACAGAGGTGTGTCAAAATGTCTGTGCTCAGACATAGAACATCTGCCTATTTTTGAATCCCACTTATAAGTCCAGTGGAATGCGGGTGCTCCTGCTATTCTTGTGATGGGCCTATAGTTTGGTTCAAAGAGGCGGTGGGGCAGTTTTCAGAGAACCTGAACTCTTCAACACCACGCCTTTGGCCTATCTGTACAAGAAGACAATAAAGACAGGTACAGGTAAGTACCTGTAATGAACTGTCTGTAATGACCCGTAGTTCATTAGCAGCATGGACTTGGACAATTTCTTACCCTTACTAGGACTCAATTTCCTCACCTCTGCAACTGGATATGAATAGGAACTATCTCATAGAGTTTTGTGAAAAATAAACAGCTTAATACCTGTGAAGAGCATAAACTAGCACCTGGCACATGGTCAGAGCTCCAAAATCTTAGGTATTACTGAAAGGATGGTAAATATCCAGAAGTAATACTGCTGGAGCAAGAACATGTTGCTGAATGGTTGCCCCCCTCCCCGAAAAAAGAGTTGCACCAATTTACATCAACAGTGGGTAAATGTGTCTCTTTCCCAGTACCCTGGTCGGTATTAATAGGGATCAGTTCTTTGAATCCTTGTAAACCTGATAAAAATGTAACTCTTATAATCATTTATTTTAGTCCATTTTTGTATATTTATAGATGTTTCCTTTTGTATGTGTGAACTGACTGCTTTAGTTACTTATTTTTCATTTACCACGTTTCTCGCCATTGGCTGTGTTCTTGTTTTCAGTCTGTGAAAGTGGACTCTTCCCTTGCACTTTCCTGTCACTGCAGGCTGAGGGAAATGATGAAAGGACAGCTAGAGCATGCCTTTAGACTACTTTCCCGCTGATAGAACAAGAGAGGACCTCTGGCCCAGGCCAACTAGGCTTAGTGGCTAAACTCTAGTAGCAATTGAGTGTGCCCTGGCCAGACCTGTGAGCAAGAACCAAGCAAGGCAGCAAGGCAGTGACTGGAACCAGCCAAGAATTCTAGGTCCTCGCCATCATCTCTTCTTCAGAAACACCAGTTACATCCAACAAATGTGTGGCACACATACCGAAGCAATGTGTACTGAAGAAATAAATTGAATTCACACATTGATTCAGCCAGTTGTCTATTGATTTATGTATTGAGCTAGCTTTGGCCAACTACCAACTGAAATGACAACTCCGTGTTTGGCATTATTCAAAAACAAAGGAAGGTGTAAATACACCACCTGCTCTCAAAGGAGATGACAGTAGCAACACACAATGAAACACCCAGAATATGGGTCTCTCCATCACCTCCCATGATGGTGGCCATCATCAACTGTGGATCCCAGTTTTTGCATCAAACTAAACTTCAGGTCATGTGTGACGATCTTAACTTTATGAGATGCTGCCAAGGCTCCCTCAAAATACATGAACTCTATGGGAAGAGTTATTCTGAGGAAAATAAAGAAAAAGATAGGACAGATTTTTGGCTCAGGGTCGGGTGACAATAAACCAGATTTGAGAAAGCTCTGTGATGCTTCCTTTTCTCTTAATTTCTCACAAGGATTATCACCTATCATTTGACATTTCCTCTTGGGGGTCTCAAATACATTTCAGACCAACATATCCAAAATCAGATCATTACCAGATCGCACCTTGCCCCCAACCTTGGCTGTTGGCCCTTGTTTCTTACCTCAAGAGATGGTACCAGCATCCTGTCAGTCACGGTACAGGCAAAACAGTAGTTATCTTTGGCTCTCTTCTCCATTAGCCCCATATCCACTGTATCACCAAACTCGCTTCTTTTTTATTTATTGAAGTGTAGTTGATTTACAATGTTATGTTAGTTTCATGTGTATGGCAAAGTGATTCAGTTTTATATATACATTCTTTTTCAGATTCTTTTCCACTATAGATTATTACAAGATATTGAATATGGTTTCCTGTGCTATACAGTAGGTCTTTATTGTTTTATATATGGCAGCATGTATATTTTAATTCCAAACTCCTAATTTATCCCTTCCCCTTCCTTTCCCCTTTGGTAACCATAAGTCTTTTTTCTATATCTGTGCATCTATTTCTGTTTTATAAATAAGTTTATCTATATCATTTTTTAGATTCCACATATAAATGACATCATATGGTATTTGTCTTTGTCTGACTTACTTTAGTTAGTATGATAATCTGTATTAGTTACTACGATAATCTGTAGGTCCATCCATGTTGCTGCAAATGGCATTATTTCATTCTTTCTTGTGGCTGAGTAATATTCTACTGTATATATGTGCCACATCTTCTTTATCCATTCCTCTGTCGATGGACATTTAGGTTGCTTCCATGTTGCGGCTATTGTAAATAGTGCTGCTATGAACACTGGGGAGCAGGTATCTTTTTGAATCTGAGTTTTTATCTTTTTATCTTTTGGATATACGCCCAGGAGTAGGATTGCTTGGTGATATGGTAGCTCTATTTTTAGTTATTTAAGGAACCTCCATACCAAACTCACTTCTTGAATAACATTCAAATAGGATTCCCTTTCTCAATCTCTACTGTGCTCACCATATGTTTCAAGGCAACCTCCTCTTCTACTTTTCTGCTTCCCTTATTTTTATAACATTCTAATTTTTATGTCTGCACCCATTCAGGCCTTTCTCTCATGTGTCTTCCACAAGAGTCAGAATTACCTTTTCAAACAAAATATTCACATCTAAGCCTGAAAGTATTGAAAGCTTCCCATTACTTTAAGAGGGTGCTAGGGAGAAAGAAATTTTCCTCTACACTTCTAGGTTCCTCTAGCTGGCACAGAATTAATTTGACATGAGACAGATTAACAGGAGAAAATCAAACAAAATTTTAATAACATGTGTACATGGGAGAGACCCAGGAGAATTAAGCAACTTGCCAGAATGGCAGAAAACCTCACCTTAAATACCATCTTCAGCTAAAGACAAAAAAGGATGTTGGGGGTAGTGGTTTGGTATTTCAAAGGGGAGGAAGGTAATGCACAGGGAGATAGAATAGCAAATGTTTGGTAAATAAATGTTTGCTGGGCCACGCAGAGACAATGGGACACAGAGTGGACTCTGGTCTCTAAGCCCTTCCTGGAATTTTTCTCCATCGCATCTAGCTACTATACTTTGCAGATACCTCTGGTGATAGCTCTAGTCAGTGAACAGGCCCTCTACCTATATTTTTTCAGGCAGTTAGGGCAAGGTCAAAGTTTCTTCCTGAATCTTTTTGTCTCAATTGTTTTCAGCCTGAAATAATCCACATGCCAAAGAGATATTTTGGGGTGGCAAATTTTGCTCCCCTGCAAGGGATTAAGATAAAACTTAGAATGGACTTCAAGGCTCTGTACCTTCCATCACCCACACCTACCTATGGAACCACACCCTGCATTAACAGCCCCTTACTTGCTGCATTTTACCTTCCCTCAATCCATCATGCTCCCTGGTCCCCTCCCTCCAAAGGCTCTCTGCACCCATCCTAATTCTCTCTGATAGGCTTGGTGTCTTTCTTATTTACACTTGTCAAGGTTGCAATTTTTGTTATGTGTAATTACAGGATTGTCCATCTCCCCGTGTCGACTGTAAGCTTCACTAAGGCAGGACTTACTTTTTTTTCCCCAGATTTATTGAGATACACTTGACACACAATATTGTGTAAATTGAAGGTGTACAACGTGTTGATTGGATACACTTATATTTTGCAAAATGATTAGCATCAGAGCGTTAGCTAACACCTCCATCACGTCACATAATTACCATTTTTTTGTGATGAGAACATTTAAGATCTACTCTCTCAGCAACTTTCAAGTATATAACACATCATTAATAACTATAATCACTATACTGTATATCAGATCCCTAGAAGGGAACATATTTTTTTTGTTCACTGTTGCATACTCAGTGCCTAGCCCATAGTAGGTGCTCAGAAAGTATTGCTAGAAAACAGATAAAGGAATAAATGAGCAAATCATAAAAAGGAGATAGTTCTAAAAGGTGCTGCACCATTTCCTATTATTTTTGAAGTACAATATGTGCATATAACTGGAGTCTGTCTTTTTAATACTTTCCTTATAAAATATGTAGAATTTATTGACCAATTTTTACTTTTTAAACTTTTATTCCATGTTAACACATAAGTATTATATGTTTCGTCAAAAAGGCAAAGAATAAAAAAGAACATTAAAAATGTAAAACCCAGTCAAATCTGTACTCAAAGATTATTAGTAGTATTTTGATATATGTTTTTCTATTTTCTAGGTGTTTTTAAGCAAAACTAGAGATATACCAGTAAATTTTCTGTAACTTTTTTGTTTTTTCCACTTAATTTATCAGGAAAATCTTTCCATATCAACAAAGAGTTTCTATATCATATTTAGTGACTACTTTGTATTATTTTACCTGGCTAGGTTGTAACTTGTTTTTAGAATATTAGAATATTTTTCTTTTGCAACAGAAAATTCTCTGCTAGCAATATTTGAAGTTAAATTCTTATGTTACAATTTTGTTAAATCCATATTTGTTAAGTGGAGCACAGGCTGCTGGATGGTGAACTGAGGTTCAACAAAAGACCACAAGAGAACTTGAAACCAAGAAGATTATTACTCACACATCCTGGAGGAAGTACAGGGCACACCTAAAGGGTCACACAGGGAAATCGAGGCAGGGTGAAGGCGAAGAGAGAGGCAGGACCTGGGGCACCTGCTTTTACTGGGATCCATGGATGAAGTGCCTCGGGGTTCTCAAACTAAGGCAGGATTCACCAATTCAAACCAAAAAGAAAGGGGTTTGGGTTAGCTCCACAGGAGGTCTTACCTAAGGGGTGCTCCAGGGCAAGGCCCTGGGAGGTGGGGAAGACTGTAAATCACAGGGACTTACATTTGCTTGTAGCTCTCTGGGCTGTGATTTAGGGTACACGCTTGCAAAAAGGGGCAAGTGTCATTTTAAGGCCCCCACTGGCCACTTGGCCAAACAAAAGGGTTGCCGAGGCAGCAATGCCATGACATAGCTTAGCGAAACTCCTGACACATTATGAGCACACAATGGTTTAGGGAACAAAGTCTTATATTTAGAAACACTGGGCCAAAGGGTGTACACATTTTAAAGCTTTTCCATCCACTGTCAAAGTGTCCATTAGAAAGTTTGTACCAGTTCACCACTCTGCCCAAGACAGCTGAGAGCGCCTGCTTCTTTGCCCCTTTGGCAACACTGGCTGTCATTTGGTTTTTAAAGCTTTGCGTGGCAAACATCTCTTCCTTTGTTTATCAGCCATTTGCGATTCTTCTTTTGTGAATTAAATTGATTCTGTTCTTGATGATACAAGGCTGTGGTTCAGAATGTGGAATATTTTCTGGTGAGGTCTCTGACGGTGGGGGGGACGTGCGGGTTTCTGTCTTCATCATTCTCAGTGGTTTAGCCACTGCTTTCAGATCTGCTGCTGCATCTACTTATTCTAGTCTCTCTTAATCTGGCATCAGGGATCACTTCCGGCTCCCATCTTTACACATCTCTAGCAGTTGCACTGTACTTACCTTCTTCACATCTTACTTCTAATCTTCTCTGGGCTCAAATAAATAAATAGACAGATTTGAAAAAAATAGAAAAATAATCAAACTGGCTAGAACTCTGCCAAATAAAATGTTAAATTAACTGGGAAATGCTCTCTGGACACTCATTTAGCTGCTCAGAGAATGCGGTGTTCTGCTTCTGGGTGTTTACTGTGCTACAGAGAATGGATATTCCCAGGTAAATTCATCTGAGTGACTAACAGTCTTCTGCATTGGCACTGTATTTATTTTTTGTCTTCTCAGTGCGAACTATCTGAGCTCTTGAGCACCACAAGACTCTGGGAAGTTTTGAGTCAACAGTTACTGGGAAGAAGGCCCAATAAAAGCCAAGAAGTCCTGGGAATCTCCCAACAGCTTGTCCACAAGAACCATCTGGCCAAAACAGGGGAAGTGAAAATAACTCCTCTCTGCCTTCACCATGGGCCCAGATTAGCAAAGAAGAAAAAAAAATTCTTCTAAGGAGGATTTACCAGTAAATTTAGTCCCTGACTTTCAGACACCTTCCGTGCATAAATAGGCCAAAACAGATTATTCCGAGAGCTTCCGAAAAAGAAAGTCAGATAAACTGTGACAAATTTGAAAAGGAGTCAAAATAATTAATAGAAACAGTTTCATTGCTGTCTTGTTTCTCTTCCTAATTAATATTTATGCAGGCACATTCCAGAGACAAGAATACACTGTTGCAATATTGTTGGCTACAGCTGTTTTTGCAGTAGGACTTCATTGAGCAGCCTGAAATTGACAGATTAATACCCTGGTAATTAAATTTCTTAAAGAGGAGGAATTATATCTCTCTTCCTAAACAATAAACAAAATGGTTACGGTAACAACGATATAGGTAGAGAACTACCAAAGATCCTAAAATGGCAAACGGAGTTTCGGGAATCAAAAGTGTGTTAAGTTTTTCTCTTCAAAGAGCTGTCACAGGGAAGGCGGAAGATGGCGGAAGAGTAAGACGCGGAGATCACCTTCCTCCCCACAGATACACCAGAAATACATCTACACGTGGAACAACTCCTACAGAACACCTACTGAAGGCTGGCAGAAGACCTCAGACCTCCCAAAAGGCAAGAAACTCCCCACGTACCTGGGTAGGGCAAAAGAAAAAACAGAGACAAAAGAATAGGGACGGCACCTGCACCAGTGGGAGGGAGCTGTGAAGGAGGAAAAGTTTCCACACTCTAGGAAGCCCCTTCGCGGGCGGAGACTGCGGGAGGCAGAGGGGGGAGCTTCGAAGCCGCGGAGGAGTGCACAGCAACGGGTGCGGAGGGCAAAGCGGGGAGATTCCCGCACAGAGGATCGGTGCCGACCGGCACTCACCAGCCCGAGAGGCTTGTCTGCTCACCCGCCGGGGCGGGCGGGGCTGCGAGCTGAGGCCGGAGCGCAGGGAGAGGACTGGGGTTGGCGGCTTGAACATAGCCTGAAGGGGTTAGTGCACCACAGCTGGCCGGGAGGGAGTCCGGGGAAAAGCCTGCACCTGCAGAAGAGGCAGGAGACTTTTCCTTCCCTCTTTGTTTCCTGGGGCGTGAGGAGAGGGGTTTAAGAACGCTGCTTAAGGGAACTCCAGAGATGGGCGCGAGCCGCGGCTAAAAGCGCGAACCCCAGAGACGGGCGCGAGCCGCGGCTGAAAGCGCGGACCCCAGAGACGGGCGCGAGCCGCGGCTGAAAGCGCGGAATCCAGAGACGGGCGCGAGCCGCGGCTGAAAGCGCGGAATCCAGAGACGGGCGCGAGCCGCGGCTGAAAGCGCGGAATCCAGAGACGGGCGCGAGCCGCGGCTGAAAGCGCGGAATCCAGAGACGGGCGCAAGCCGCGGCTAAAAGCGCGGACCCCAGAGGCGGGCGGGAGACGTTAAGGCTGCTGCTGCCGCCACCGAGGGGCCTGTGTGCGAGCACAGGTCACTCTCCACACCCCTCCTCCGCGGAGCCTGTGCAGCCAGCCACTGCCAGGTTCCCGGGATCCAGGGACAACTTCCCCGGGAGAACGCACAGCGCGCCTCAGGCTGGTGCAAAGTCACGCCGGCCTTTGCCACCGCAGGCCCGCCCCGCACTCTGTGCCCCTCCGTCCCCGCCGGCCTGAGTGCGCCAGAGCCCCCAAACAGCGGCTCTTTTAACCCCATCCTGTCTGAGCAAAAAACAGACGCCCTCCAGCGATCTACACGCAGTGGCAGGGCCAAATCCAAAGCTTAGCCCTGGGAGCTGTGAGAACAAAGAAGAGAAAGGGAAATCTCTCCCAGCAGCCTCAGAAGCAGCGGATTAAAGCTCCACAATCAACTTGATGTACCCTGCATCTGTGAAATACCTGAATAGACAACCAATCATCCCAAATTAAGGAAGTGGACTTTAGGAGCAAGATCTATGATTTTTTCCCCTTTCCTCTTTTTGTGAATATGTATGTGTATGCTTCTGTGTGAGATCTTGTCTGTATAGTCTTGCTTCCACCATTTGTCCTAGGGTTCTATCTGTCCATGTTTTTTTTTTTCTTTTTTTTTTTTAATTTTTTTTCTTAATAATTAATTTTAATAACCTTATTATACTTTACCTTCGTTCTTTCTTTCTTTCTTTCCGTCCTTCCTTCCCTCCTTTAGACAACGAATCATCCCAAATTGAGGAGGTGGTCTCTGACAGCAAGATTTAGGATTTTTCCCCATTTACCTCTTTTAGTGAGGGTGTATGTGTATGCTTCTGTGTAAGATTTTGTCTGTATAGCTTTGCTTCCAACATTTGTCCTAAGGTTCTTTCCGTCCCTTTTTTTTTTTTCTAAATAAGAAGTTTTTAATTCAATAACTTTATTATACTTTATTTTATTTTTACTGTATCTTCTTTCTTTCTGTCTTTTTTCCTTCTTTCCCTCCTTCCTTCCTTCCTCCCTCCCTCCCTCTCTCCTTTCTTTCCTTCTTGCCTTCTTTCCTTCTTTGCTTCTTTCTTTCTTTCTTCCTTCCTTCCTACCCTCCTTTCCTTCTTTCTTTCCTCATACTTCTACTAATTCCCTCTACTTTCTCTCCCTTTTATCCTGAGCCTGTGGATGAAAAGCTTTTGGTGCTCCAGCCAGGAGGCAGGGCTCTGCCTCTGAGGTAGGACAGCCAACTTCAGGACACTGATCAACAAGAGACCTCCCAGCTCCACATAATATCAAACGGTGAAAATCTCCCAGAGACCTCCATCTTAACACCAGCACCCAGCTTCACTCAACGACCAGCAAGCCACAGTGCTGGAAAACCTATGCCAAACAACTAGCAAAACAGGAACACAACCCCACCCATTAGCAGAGAGGCTGCCTAAAATCATAATAAGGCCACAGACACCCCCAAACACACCACCAGACATGAACCTGCCCACTAGAGAGACAAGATCCAGCCTCATCCACCACAACACAGGCACTAGTCCCTTCCACCAGGAAGCCTACACAACCCACTGAACCAACCTTAGCCACTGGAGACAGACATCAAAAACAGGAGGAACTACAAACCTGCAGCCTGCAAAAAGGAGACCCCAAACACAGTAAGATAAGCAAAATGAGAAGACAGAAAAACACACAGCAGATAAAGGAGCAAGATAAAAATACACCAGACCTAACAAATGAAGAGGAAATAGGCAGTCTACCTGAAAGAGAATTCAGAATAATGATAGTAAGGTTGATCCGAAATCTTGGAGATAGAATGGACAATAGATTGGACAAAATGCAAGAATCAGTTAACAAGGACCTAGAAGAACTAAAGATGAAACAAGCAACGATGAACAACACAATAAATGAAATTAAAAGTACTCTAGATGGGATCAATAGCAGAATAACTGAGGCAGAAGAACGGATAAGTGACCTGGAAGATAAAATAGTGGAAATAACTACTGCAGAGCAGAATAAAGAAAAAAGAATGAAAAGAACTGAGGACAGTCTCAGAGACCTCTGGGACAACATTAAACGCACCAACATTCGAATTATAGGGGTTCCAGAAGAAGAAGAGAAAAAGAAAGGGACTGAGAAAATATTTGAAGAGATTATAGTTGAAAACTTCCCTAATATGGGAAAGGAAATAGTTAATCAAGTCCAGGAAGCACAGAGAGTCCCATACAAGATAAATACAAGGAGAAATACGCCAAGACACATATTAATCAAACTGTCAAAAATTAAATACAAAGAAAGCATATTAAAAGCAGCAAGGGAAAAACAACAAATAACACATAAGGGAATCCCCATAAGGTTAACAGCTGATCTCTCAGCAGAAACCCTACAAGCCAGAAGGGAGTGGCAGGACATACTGAAAGTGATGAAGGAGAAAAACATGCAGCCAAGACTACTCTACCCAGCAAGGATCTCATTCAGATTTGATGGAGAAATTAAAACCTTTACAGACAAGCAAAAGCTGAGAGAGTTCAGCACCACCAAACCAGCTTTACAACAAATGCTAAAGGATCTTCTCTAGGCAAGAAACACAAGAGAAGGAAAAGACCTATAATAACGAACCCAAAACAATTTCGAAAATGGGAATAGGAACATACATATCGATAATTACCTTAAATGTAAATGGACTAAATGCCCCCACCAAAAGACACAGATTAGCTGAATGGATACAAAAACAAGACCCTTATATATGCTGTCTACAAGAGACCCACTTCAGACCTAGAGACACATACAGACTGAAAGTAAGGGGATGGAAAAAGATATTCCATGCAAATGGAAACCAAAAGAAAGCTGGAGTAGCAATTCTCATATCAGACAAAATAGACTTTAAAATAAGGACTATTAAAAGAGACAAAGAAGGACACTACATAAT
Organism: Delphinus delphis; assembly: GCF_949987515.2. Lineage (NCBI taxonomy): Eukaryota > Metazoa > Chordata > Mammalia > Artiodactyla > Delphinidae > Delphinus > Delphinus delphis. The sequence goes on along the minus strand of NC_082690.1, from coordinate 42,762,249 downwards.
GATCAAGGGATCGATCCAAGAAGAAGATATAACAATTGTAAATATTTATGCACCCAACATAGGAGCACCTCAATACATAAGGCAAATACTAACAGCCATAAAAGGGGAAATTGACAGTAACACATTCATAGTAGGGGACTTAAACACCCCACTTTCACCCATGGACAGATCATCCAAACTGAAAATAAATAAGGAAACACAAGCTTTAAATGATACATTAAACAAGATGGACTTAATTGATATTTATAGGACACTCCATCCAAAAACAACAGAATACACATTTTTCTCAAGTGCTCATGGAACATTCTCCAGGATAGATCATATCTTAGGTCACAAATCAAGCCTTGGTAAATTTAAGAAAATTGAAATTGTATCAAGTATCTTTTCTGACCACAACGCCATGAGACTAGATATCAATTACAGGAAAAGATCTGTAAAAAATACAAACACATGGAGGCTAAACAATACACTACTTAATAATGAAGAGATCACTGAAGAAATCAAAGAGGAAATCAAAAAATACCTAGAAACAAATGACAATGGAGACACAACGACCCAAAACCTGTGGGATGCAGCAAAAGCAGTTCTAAGGGGGAAGTTTATAGCAATACAAGCCCACCTTAAGAAGCAGGAAACATCTCGAATAAACAACCTAACCTTGCACCTCAAGCAATTAGAGAAAGAAGAACAAAAAAACCCCAAAGCTAGCAGAAGGAAAGAAATCATAAAAATCAGATCAGAAATAAATGAAAAAGAAATGAAGGAAACAATAGCAAAGATCAATAAAACTAAAAGCTGGTTCTTTGAGAAGATAAACAAAATAGATAAACCACTAGCCAGACTCATCAAGAAAAAAAGGGAGAAGACTCAAATCAATAGAATTAGAAATGAAAAAGGAGAGGTAACAACTGACACTGCAGAGATAAAAGAGATCATGAGAGATTACTACAAGCAACTCTATGCGAATAAAATGGACAATCTGGAAGAAATGGACAAATTCTTAGAAATGCACAACCTGCCAAGACTGAATCAGGAAGAAATAGAAAATATGAACAGACCAATCACAAGCACTGAAATTGAAACTGTGATTAAAAATCTTCCAACAAAGAAAAGCCCAAGACCAGATGGCTTCACAGGCGAATTCTATCAAACATTTAGAGAAGAGCTAACACCTATCCTTCTCAAACTCTTCCAAAATATAGCAGAGGGAGGACCACTCCCTAACTCCTTCTACGAGGCCACCATCACCTTGATACCAAAACCAGACAAGGATGTCACAAAGAAAGAAAACTACAGGCCAATATCACTGATGAACATAGATGCAAAACTCCTCAACAAAATACTAGCAAACAGAATCCAACAACACATTAAAAGGATCATACACCAAGATCAAGTGGGGTTTATTCCAGGAATGCAAGGATTCTTCAATATATGCAAATCTATCAATGTGATAAACCATATTAATAAATTGAAGGAGAAAAACCATATGATCATCTCAATAGATGCAGAGAAAGCTTTTGACAAAATTCAACACCCATTTATGATAAAAACCCTGCAGAAAGTAGGCATAGAGGGAACTTTCCTCAACATAATAGAGGCCATATATGACAAGCCCACAGCAAACATCATCCTCAATGGTGAAAAACTGAAAGCATTTCCACTAAGATCAGGAACAAGACAAGGTTGCCCACTCTCACCACTATTATTCAACATTGTTTTGGAAGTTTTAGCCACAGCAATCAGAGAAGAAAAGGAAATAAAAGGAATCCAAATCGGAAAAGAAGAAGTAAAGCTGTCACTGTTTGCAGATGACATGATCCTATACATAGAGAACCCTAAAGATGCTACGAGAAAACTACTAGAGCTAATCAATGAATTTGGTAAAGTGGCAGGATACAAAATTAATGCACAGAAATCTCTGGCATTCCTATATACTAATGATGAAAAATCTGAAAGTGAAATCAAGAAAACACTCCCATTTACCATTGCAACAAAAAGAATAAAATATCTAGGAATAAACCTACCTAAGGAGACAAAAGACCTGTATGCAGAAAATTATAAGACACTGATGAAAGAAATTAAAGATGATATAAATAGATGGAGAGATATACCATGTGCTTGGATTGGAAGAATCAACATTGTGAAAATGACTCTACTACCCAAAGCAATCTATAGATTCAATGCAATCCCTATCAAACTACCACTGGCATTTTTCACAGAACTAGAACAAAAAATTTCACAATTTGTATGGAAACACAAAAGACCCCGAATAGCCAAAGCAATCTTGAGAACGAAAGAAGGAACTGGAGGAATCAGGCTCCCTGACTTCAGACTATACTACAAAGCTACAGTCATCAAGACGGTATGGTACTGGCACAAAAACAGAAAGATAGATCAATGGAACAGGATAGAAAGCCCAGAGATAAACCCATGCACATATGGACACCTTATCTTTGATAAAGGTGGCAGTAATGTACAATGGAGAAAGGACAGCCTCTTCAATAAGTGGTGCTGGGAAAACTGGACAGGTACATGTAAAAGTATGAGATTAGATCACTCCCTAACATCATACACAAAAATAGGCTCAAAATGGATTAAAGACCTAAATGTAAGGCCAGAAACTATCAAACTCTTAGAGGAAAACATAGGCAGAACACTCTATGACATAAATCAAAGCAAGATCCTTTCTGACCCACCTCCTAGAGTAATGGAAATAAAAACAAAAATAAACAAATGGGACCTAATGAAACTTCAAAGCTTTTGCACAGCAAAGGAAACCATAAACAAGACCAAAAGACAACCCTCAGAATGGGAGAAAATATTTGCAAATGAAGCAACCGACAAAGGATTAATCTCCAAAATTTACAAGCAGCTCATACAGCTCAATAACAAGAAAACAAACAACCCAATCCAAAAATGGGCAGAAGACCTAAATAGACATTTCTCCAAAGAAGATATACAGACTGCCAACAAACACATGAAAGAATGCTCAACATCATTAATCATTAGAGAAATGCAAATCAAAACTACAATGAGATATCATCTCACACCAGTCAGAATGGCCATCATCAAAAAATCTAGAAACAATAAATGCTGGAGAGGGTGTGGAGAAAAGGGAACACTCTTGCACTGCTGGTGGGAATGTGAATTGGTTCAGCCACTATGGAGAACAGTATGGAGGTTCCTTAAAAAACTACAAATAGAACTACCATATGACCCAGCAATCCCACTACTGGGCATATACCCTGAGAAAACCAAAATTCAAAAAGAGTCATGTACCAAAATGTTCATTGCAGCTCTATTTACAATAGCCCGGAGATGGAAACAACCTAAGTGCCCGTCATCGGATGAATGGATAAAGAAGATGTGGCACATATATACAATGGAATATTACTCAGCCATAAAAAGAAACGAAATTGAGCTATTTGTAATGAGGTGGATAGACCTAGAGTCTGTCATACAGAGTGAAGTAAGTCAGAAAGAAAAAGACAAATACCATATGCTAACACATATATATGGAATTTAAGAAAAAAATGTCATGAAGAACCTAGGGGTAAAGCAGGAATAAAGACGCAGACCTCTTAGAGAACGGACTTGAGGTTATGGGGAGGGGGAAGGGTGAGCTGTGACAGGGCGAGAGAGAGTCATGGGCATATACACAGTAACAAACGCAGTAAGGTAGATAGCTAGTGGGAAGCAGCCGCATGGCACAGGGATATTGGCTCGGTGCTTTGTGACAGCCTGGAGGGGTGGGATGGGGAGGGTGGGAGGGAGGGAGACACAACAGGGAAGACATATGGGAACATATGTTTATGTATGACTGATTCACTTTGTTATAAAGCAGAAACTAACACACCATTGTAAAGCAATTATACCCCAATAAAGATGTTAAAAAAAAAAAAAAATCATTTCCATCTACCAATGGACCGGGTAAACGAGTATGAGCACGAATATGAGTAATATAAAGTGGTGCAGTATGTAGTCTAATTAATTATATGTTGTATTTGCAAAAATAAAGAATGCAGTTCTGATCCATTAAAAAAAAAAAAAAAAAAAAAAAAAAAGAGCTGTCACAGGGTGAAGAATTACCAGACTGTGAGGTCTCGTTCCTAGGGGAAGGGGCAGGTGTCTGTGGAAAGCCAAAGCCTTTGCAAAAGGAAGGAGGGTTTGTGTTGGTAGTAAATGAGGGATGTCTTTACAATGACTTTGTTGTGACAGCTCTACACTGATAAATCACAGCCAGTGCAGCCTCTAATCCGGAAGTTTCATTCATACAAACCAACGAGTGCTGTGAGCTTGTCCCTGGAACAGGCCAGTTTGAAAACAGTGGCCAGGAATCCAGGAGGGTGCGGAGTTGCCTCCTAGAGTGCAGTACCCCTAATTACACCACAGTTAAGCTGCCCCTGAGCTCTTCAACACCACCTCCCGCCACCCGCATGGTGATCTCTGGTTGTGGTTTATACAGTGAGGGTCCTAGAGTCACCCTCGCCCTTCCCCAAGCCAATCACCTTCCCAGCTTTTCCCTGGCAGGCTAGATTTGACCAAATTCCAGCATTTTTGTTATTTAGCATTTGTATAAAACATACTACCTTCCGAGGGCTTTGCAATCACTGATTAGCTATTAGCCAGCTTGTGATGGATGAGTGAGCAGTTCCTAAATTACACGCTGCACCAAACGAAGCATATATCCTTCCCAGTCCCTCCCTCCTCCCGCCTCCCCTCTCCATCTCTTTCCCTCTCCGTCTCTCTTTGTCTGTCTCTCTCTGTCTCTCTCTCTCCCTTCCTCCCCAAGGAGGGATTGATTACGTCCACATTAATCAATCCAGGCAGGACAGGATCTCGCTCCTGTGAGCAAGGTCTCCATCCCAGCGAAGTGGGGCTCCCAGAGCTCTGACCACCTCCCTTCAGCTGCCCCCTGACGCTGCACAGTTGAGTCCCTTTTCATCACCAGTCTGTCACTCACAAGAAATCAGTAAATCATTTCTCTTGTCGGAACTTTCAGCTTGGCCTCCCCTGCCCTCCTAGACTCTGATAGCTGGGAACAAATAATGCTCTAACCACCTGTTTATTAATAAAACATTTGCCTCTCCTAACTCAAGCAGTAAGTAATTTGAAGTGACATTGCTGTTCTGTTCACAGTTATTTTTCAGTACCGCTGAGAAATGCATGTATTTATCTCTGTTTGGGGAAGCCCACATTTACACCCTCAGTTTTTCGTTAAAGGCACACCGACTCCCCTTTATAGTTTGCTTTCCTTGCTCAGCTGCCTGTTTGGGTTCGTGTAACATCTATAGGTACCTGTCTCTAGGGAGACTAGAGGCAAGCCAAAGAGAGATACTGGGCATTTTGAAAGCCTGCCAAAGGCACTGTGCCATCTTTCACTCCCTGTTTAAACAGGATTCTTTAACCGCATAAAGATGCCAAAACCTAGTCAAGGTATTATTTTGTTATGTACCCTGATGATCCATGATCTAATTTCACACTTTGTCTAAAAATTGGTTTAGTACCGATCGCAGTTTCTTGTACCACTACCCTGGGAGCTTACTGGCTCCAAGCCCATCCTCAAGTCTCAGCATTCAGACTGGTCTTCACAATGTGTCAGCTAGCCCACCTTTGCTCAGTCATCCCCTCCAGGGTTCCCACTCTGCCCCCCTGTCCAGTGAAGCTTAACACCAGAAACAATTATTTTTCACCAAATTGTCAGACTTCAATTTTCCTCCTCTCATGCTAGATGTGTTTAATTCAGAGAAGCATTCCTGCAGTATTCCCACTGACTCCAATTAATGTGCATCATAAGGGGCTTATTTTCTGGCATCCTGACTAATTGCATATACCCAGTCTCCAGTCGAACCAGGTTTAAAAAAAAAAAAAAAACTTATAAGGAAAACTTCATCAATTCTTTCTTTTGAATTTTTTTAGCTTACTTGAAATTTCTGAATATTCTTTTCCCAGAAGGATTCCAGACCAAAGGGATCACCCTTAAAGCAGAGATCAGTTGCATTCATAATATTCCCAATAATACATGCATGAGCAATGCTGTCAACTAATTACCCAGGGTTGTGCAGCAAAAGCACATCGTATTGCTTCAACTGCACACCGAGTAAGCATCTCTGCTCCTCTGGGAAAACTGATTAACCTTTATCCTCCAATTTAAGAGTCTAGAATGATGTTACAGACAATTACCCCTTGAATCAATCATTATTAGTCCATTTGTGTGCAGGGAAACAACCCCACCAAATTCTGGTATGTTAGTATATTTATTCATTAGCTCAAAAATATTTATTGAGTGTTCACCATTTGTCAGGAATAAGTTAGATGCTGGAAATGTCACAAAATTTATGAACAAAGGCTAGTCTGAAACAATAGGTTTATGAAAATAGAATCAAAAGGAGGGGTGCTAGGAAGAATAATGTCCCCCAGATGTTCATGTCCTAATCTCAGGAACTTGTTAATATGATATGTTACATGGCAAAGTGACTTGCAGATGTGGTTAAGACGCTTGAGATGCAGAGATTCTCCTAGGCCCAATCCTCTTAGATAGGTCCCTAAAATCTAAGAACCTTTCCCAGCTGTGGAGAGAAAGAGATGTGATAATGGAAGCAGAGTCAGTGAGATTCCATGTTGCTAGCTCTGAAGATGGAAAAAGAGGGCCACAAGTCAAGGAATGCATGTGGATTCTCGAAGCTGGAAAAGGCAAGGAAACCAATTCACCCAAAGAGCATCCAGAAAGAAAAGAAGCTCTATGGGTACCTTGATTTTAGCCCAGTGGGGACCATGTTGGATTTCTGACCTATAGTCCTATAAGGTAGTAAATTTTGTTCTTTTAAGCCACTAAGTTTATGTAATTGGTTATAGCAGCTCTAGAAACTAATACAGGAACTTGTGTTCAAATACAACTGTGCCACTCATTAGCCATGTGATTTGACCCCATTGCTTAACCTTCTCAGTGTCTCAGTTTCTTTATCTGTAAACTGAAGATAATAATGCCTAGTTTATAGGTTAGTGTTGAAAAAAACTGTAAGACAAAACTGGTGAAGCCTCTGGCATTATGCCAGAAGGCAATAGGTATTCAGTGAATAGTTGCGGACCATACTGTTGACACAAAACTCTGAAAGTCATCTCTACCAAACTATCCAAGGGTTAACATCACATCCTGCTAAGTAGACTAAGAACCCACCAGGTCCAAGGAAGCAGCAGAGATGTGGAGATACTACACAGATGGGAGAAGAGGACCCAACCATGAGTACAATACTTCAACATCCTGCCTGATTAAATCCTGTTGTAGCTTTCCTCATTTTACAGAAGGTCCTGGGGTGTTCTGTTGCCTGCGCCAGGACCACTACTATGAATCAGAGCTTACAGTTCACGTTCAGCTGCATCCCTGAGCACTTAAAGTGTGTGTCTAGCTACATTGTGGTTGACGGTTTCTCTCCATTCACATTAATTCTGACGAACCACAGAGAGACAACTGAGGAAGCATCCCAAACAGAGAATCCCATAGTAAAGAAAGAGCTCTGGATCTCTCAATAACGAGTGAGGATCTCCCAACATCTGTGATCTGCTCACATAGCTAGAGAGAGATCTGGTGACATCAAAGTTTCCACATGCCTCTCGACTATAGGCTTCCGAATGAGAGAGATTTTGAGCAGGCAGAGATCTTAAAGGTCACTGGGCTTAACCTTCCATGAAAAAGGAGGGAAGTTCATTGTTGATCAGAGGAGACTGCTGAGTCTCTAAAGGGGGCAAGAGGGTGGTAAAGTTTATCAGGGCCTTCTCTATGTGTAATTTGAAGATTAATAGCTTAAACCTCAGAAAGTTCAAAACTTCTTGAGTTGCTCCGAATGGTATTACTTATAAAGAATAAGAAGTAGGACATTTAAACAGAAGAAACATTAGAGATCATGCAGAAAAGATTCCTGAATTGTTAAGAGGATCAGACAAGATGACATTTAAGATAACTTCCAAAGCTAAAATGTTATGGTATCCTTAATATTCTTCAGCCTTTTGAGGTTCTGTACCTAGAAGAGAGCCAATAAAATCAGAGGTTTAACTTAGTGAGATATTTTCTTAAGGAACAATGTGGAACTTTAGGTAGTCTTTGTAATTGTCTGTTGGTTTAATGTTAAATCCTAGAAGTAAAAGGTGGCTAACTTCCCAATGCTTTAGTGCATACAAGAATGCTAACACAAATGTTTATTTCAAGCTCTGTTGGAAAGAAAGGAAAATAATCCATATAAAGCAGTACATCCTTGCAGAGAAGTACCATCACAGAGACAAGAAGACAAGCTGATTAAAAGATAATGAACAGGGCCTTCCCTAGTGGCACAGTGGTTGAGAGTCCGCTTGCCAACGCAGGGGACACGGGTTCGTGTCCCGGTCCGCGAGGATTCCACATGCCGCGGAGCGGCTGGGCCCGTGAGCCATGGCCGCTGATCCTGCGCGTCTGGAACCTGTGCTCCGCAACGGGAGAGGCCACAGCAGTGAGAGGCCCGCTTACCGCAAAAAAAAAAAAAAAAAAAAAAAAGATAATGAACCATTTTTGCTTTTTTAAAGTGATAGTAATTATGCAGCTCAAATGCTTCAAGCCTGTACCTTCTCTTTATATCAAATATCTTTATAAACTGTATTCTATGACCTTCACCAAAGAGCTGCTCTGAAATCTCCTCCCCCAACATGGCCACATGCTCCTCGTGTAGAGATAAAAGTCTTGTCATTCCATTCCTTCAGTCTCTTCTTCCCACTGTAACCCGTTTTTTTTCAATTTCCCAATCTGGAAAATATTTATTTTTCTTAGTGGCAAGGATTACAAATCTTTATGATCTTGCTTAAAATACTCCACTCCCAAGATTAACATACAATATATTAACTACATTTTCATAACTGAATCTGAATAATTTAATTTTTTCTGAATTCTTACTATAAATGTTAAAATGTTAATTCAAAACAGCCTATGAATAAATTCTATTTAGTCAATGTATAATTCAAGTTCCAAAAATAAGAGCTTTCACTGCCTTCTTTGCTGGTAATTAGACCCTTGTATATTCACAGTTTTGTCAGTGATTTCCAGGGTACCATCTCCAGAAAAATGTCTCTGTGTGCTTTCAACCCAGTTCTTCCCCTCCTGATGGACCACCGTTGATTGCTTTTGCTGCCAGCAACCTCTGAGAGCTCACTGCTTCAACGTACACAGCTATCCTTGCTGGTTACCATAGCTGCAATCACCACTCTAGACTCAGGAGAGCCAATATAGCTATTACTTTCTTATATTGTTCCAAGTAGAGAACATGCCCTTCTTTTCAATCTCTCACAAAATAAGAAAGATTCCATTACTCTTGATGAAGGTTAATAGATGGTCCAGGGGATGATGGAAGGGCAACAAGCAAGACACAGAATGATTTACAATAAACTGTAGGAGCCCAGACAACTCCCAATGTTCTTTAAGGGCCATCTCCCTGAGCCATCTTGGCTTCTTCCCTGGAACCAAGCGCAGTTTCCCATCCCCATTGCCAGAAAGGCTCAGGTCATCTCTATGGCTCTGTACCTACACCAAACTGTCTCTCAGACCCAGGGAAATGAAAAAAAGCTTTTCTCTCATTTCATCGCAAAACCCGTCTTTTATGTACTTATTTCCCACACTAAAATTCACTTCCTTCTAGAATGATTTACACGGTTTAGTCCCTTGGAACCCCAAAGACAGTTACACAATAATCTCACATCTGTACATTTACCAAGATATTTGATACAATGCTCTAAATAACAAAGCCTAATTGGAGCCAGACAGGGAGGTGCCCTAATATCAATCCAGGTTTTTTCGTTTTTTCCTCATCACTGATTCAAAAACTTTGGGCCTCTGATGTCATACATATCACACAGGGGCATCTTGATACATGAGTAACATTCTAGATATGACATGAATTATCCCAAGTGTGTGACCAAAATCATGGTAGGCTTCACAGTTTGCAATCAATGAAAGTATTCCATTTAATAATATTAAGAGAAATGCCAAATGGTTTAAATTATTCTACTTATACAATGTCAGTCACATATAGGTTTTCATGCTGAAACTTTAAGGTAAAATTCAGATTCAGAAATTGCATGCATTGTTAGACCAACACAAATGACCAAAGTACAAGATATACTTTTTTGGTCATGAGATTGAACATGTTGGCTTCTGAAATCCAGGAGATCTTTCAAGTCATTATTCAGTAGCATAGATCAGAGGCAGAAGGGAGAAGTGGAAAGGCAGTTAATATTTGACGGCAGTCAAGGGTGAACATTTTTACATAGGCTACCTCATTTAATCATGACAAACACCCTAAAAAGTAGGTCATGTTATTCCCATTTAATGAGTAATAAAGATGAGATTCATAAAAAATAGGCAATTTGAGTGATGGCATGCAGCTAGGAAGTAGAAACGTTGGGATTTTTATTCAGTTTCTCTCTGGCTACAGGGCCTGTGGTTTATCTTTAAAAACAGCTTAACAAAAACCTAGTAAGATGTGAGCTTTGAATGAGATCTACTGCAGAGAGTAAAGAATTTAGACTTTTGCAAAACAAACCGTTTTTGTTTTCCTTTGAGAAATGTCCATTGCCAAAGTTAGCCAGAAAACCTTTGCTCCCAGTCACTTGGTCAATATGGGATAGCCCGCTGGCTCCAACTACCTAAAGGGTGGTGTGGACTCCCTCAAGACAAGATGAATTAATTAAACAAAACAAAAGCATTTAATTGTTTGATAAATCAACTCTGGTGAAATGAGAATCTATTACCTCCAGGCTTTCTGAAGTTAAGTGACTAGTATTTATAAAGAATTACAACTACGATACACTTGCTAAGAGCTCCTGTGTTGGGTCATAAATGCTGCAAGGTACATTATCTACGTGGGACATATGAATGATATTTATGAAGTGAATGTTACTAGTGAGGAATCTGTGGTTTAGAGGGGCTACAGAGCTTGCAAGCAATGGAGCCAAGAATCAAATCCAGGTTTATCTGATTCCACGTTAGGTGCACTTTCCACTGTTTCTTACAGTATCAGAAATTTCAGCACCATTTAAAACTTGATATGACTGTGAACAGGAGCTGTGTAACTGTGTATCTGAGAGAAGAATTTAGTTGTGCAGCTGAATGGTCAGTGGGGCAGTGCTGAGTCAATGTACCATGAATAGATTTTTCCAGGAACATTTCAGGACACAAAGGTTTGCTGGCGTGTCAGTTGACAGAACCTAGGGTCATTTTTCTTCCAGGAATGGGGGAAAATACCAAAATGGGTAGTATGCTAAGAAACCAGAGGCAAAAGAATTATATTAAAATGAAAATATTAAAATTAGTAACTCAAACTTCTGTGTTTTGATGCCCCTTTGCCAAGAGACTTATGGGGAACTATCTAAAGTATTACAACATGAAACCATAAACACTAAATTCAAAAAGAGCAAAATTCTCTATAACTTTTCAAAAGGGGAACAGACCATAAACAACAGCAACAACGCAAATAGATGTACTGTGTTAGGAAAGTCATATTGAAAACCAACTTCATAGTTAAGAATTGCTTGATTTAACATTTTAAAATAAACAGACATTTTTCTTTTTTCGGGCATTGCTCCTCCAGATCTGACTTAGAGGCTTAAATAGATGGATCCTTCAAATAACTTGTCAAAAGGAAGACCATTTTACAGCTGACTTAGAAACTGATTTAGATGTTTTAAAATGTCTTTAGTTATATCCTTGATCTAGTGGTTAAAGATAGAATAGAGTATAAAAAGGAAGGAGAAATAAAGCAAAGTCTGTATGTGTATCCAATGCTTAACATTAAAGACAAATCAAAAGAAGAAATAAATATACATAATGAAGGAAAGAATTAAAGGGAAAGAGCAAGTGGGGATAAGGGAAGGATTATTTGATTCATACCGATTGGCAGTTTATAAAGTTTAATACAACATTTCTCTTTTATTTTTTTCCTTAACCTTTCACCATGAACAAAATAAAATCAATGTTCCTGTTACAGGTGACAACACAGACTGGCCATTTCCTGCTTGATCCTGAATTGTGTATGTGAAAATCTCTGTCATTTTGTGAAGATGATTGTGTAATCTGGGAATAACAGAGAAAGAATCTGAATTTGGAAACAAAATTCTCATCAACTATGAAAAAAATTGTCAGTCAGTCAGTCACAAATGTGTTTCACCTCTGACTATGTGCTGTAGACCCACATCTCTGAACTAATAATGAATTCTCTACCTTGCAACTCAAGGCTCCCATATAACAAAGTGGCATACACAGTGAATTTTAGCAATGATTATGTGTATTCCTATCGTCAAAAATAGTACTCAGGGTCTTCCCTGGTGGCGCATTGGTTGAGAGTCCGCCTGCCGATGCAGGGGACGCGGGTTCATGCCCCGGTCCGGGAAAATCCCACGTGCCGCGGAGCAGCTGGGCCCATGAGCCATGGCCACTGGGCCTGCACATCCGGAGCCTGTGCTCCGCAACGGGAGAGGCCACAACAGTGAGAGGCCCGTGTACCGCAAAAAAAATAAATTAATTAAAAAAAAATAGTACTCAGGTGCTTCCCTCATGGCACAGTGGTTAAGGATCCGTCTGCCAATGCAGGGGACACGGGTTCAAGCCCTGGTCCAGGAAGATCCCACATGCCACGGAGCAATGAAACCTGTGCACCACAACTACTGAGCCTGCTCTCTAGAGCCTGCAAGCCACAACTACTGAGCCCACATGCCACAACTACTGAAGCCCACATGCCTAGAGCTCGTGCTCCACAACAAGAGAAGCCACTGCAATGAGAAGCCCGTGCACTGCAACAAAGAGTAGCCCTCGCTCACCCCAACTAGAGAAAGCCCGCATGCAGCAATGAAGACCCAACACAGCCAAAAATAAAAAAATAAATAAATTTATAGAAAAAAATAGTACTCAGTTGAGAAATGCAAATAAAACCTACAATGAAGTGCTACCTCACACCGGTCAGAATGGCCATCATTAAAAAATCTACAAATAATAAATTCTGGAGAGGATGAGGAGAAAAGGGAACCCTCCTACACTATTGATGGGAATGTAAATTGATACAGCCACTATGGAGAACAGTATGGAGGTTCCTTAAGAAACTAAAAATAGAGTTACCATATGATCCAGCAATCCCACTCCTGGGTGCATATCCAGAGAAAACCATAATTCAAAAAGACACATGCACCTCAATGTTCATTGGAGCACTATTCACAATAGCCAAGACATGGAAGCAAACTAAGTGCCCATCAACAGATGAATAGATAAAGAAAATATGATACACACACACACACACACACGCACACACACACAATGGAATACTACTCAGACATAAAAAAGAATGAAATAATGTCATTTTCAGCAACATAGATGGACCTAGAGATTATCATACTAAGTGAAGTAAGTCAGAAAGTGAAAGACAAATACCATATGATATCACTTATGTGTGGGATCTAAAATATGACACAAATGAATTTATTTACAAAACAGAAATAGACTCAAAGACATAGAGAAGAGACTTGTGATTACAAAGGGGATGGGGGGATGAGAGAAGGATGGAGTGGGAGTTTGGGATTAGCAGATGCAAACTATTATATATAGAATGGATAAAAAAACAGGTCCTACTATACAGTACAGGGAACTATATTCAATATCCTTTGACAAACCATAATGTAAAAGAATATATATATATATATATATATATATATATATCTGAATGACTTGCCTGTACAGCAGAAATTAACACAACATTGTAAATCAGCTATACTTCAATAAAATAAATTCTAAAAATAATACTCAGTTGAAAGATTCCTCATTCCTGCTATGTTGGATTAACAGGTACCAGACTTAGACTTATCTCACTGCCCTAAACAAACAAAAACAGGACAAAATATATAAGGCTATTACTTTCGGTCATTGGATAGTGGGCAACAGAGTAATACAATTCTTTCTTTTTTTTTTTTTTCTTCATCAGGTCTTAGTCGCAGCAGGTGGTCTCCCTAGTTGCGGCGCACAGGCTTCTCTCTAGTTGTGGCATGCAGGCTCCAGGGCATGTAGGCTCTGTAGTTGTGGCACCCGGGTTCCAGAGCACGTGGGCTCTGTAGTTTGTGGCAAGCACGTTGAGGTGTTAGCTCAGTAGTTTTGACGCATCGGCTTAGTTGCCCTGTGGCATGTGGGATCTTATTTCCCCAACCAGGGATCGAACCCACGTCCCCTGCATTGGAAGGCAGACTCATCACCACTAGACCACCAGGGCAGTCCCAGTACTACAATTTTTTGTTTGTTTGTGGTACGCGGGCCTCTCACTCTTGTGGCCTCTCCCGTTGCAGAGCACAGGCTCCGGACGCGCAGGCTCAGCAGCCATGGCTCACGGGTCCAGCCGCTCCGCGGCATGTGGGATCTTCCCAACCGGGGCACGAACCCGTGTCCCCTGCATCGGCAGGCGGACTCTCAACCACTGCGCCACCAGGGAAACCCCTACAATTCTTGAGATAGGGGAAACAAAACAGGTAAGCCCCGTGATTTATATTGTTCTCTGCCTGGATATATGTATATATAATTTCCCAAGCACTGCACAGAGAATTAGAACCCAGGCACAACTCAGTGGTCTCACTGAGCTGAGGAGGAAAAGGTCCAAGTGCATGGCTCCAGAAGCACCTAGAAGTGTAGCACAGGACAGCAGAGAGTAAGAGGCAACAGAATACCATAGGTGAGTGTCTGAAGGAGGGGGTTTTCTTCAGATCCCTGGGCAAGTCCTAGCCTATGCATATTCAGTGTGAGATTCTTTAACATCTATCAGAGTAACTGCTACTACTACAAGGTTGATGGTGGCATGGAGATGTTTTAAAGAATAATATGAAATACTGGCCCACTGAGAGTGAAAAGCATTGTTAATATCCTAAGCACACCAGCTGAAACCCCAGAATGGCCAGGACTCAGGAGTTTCTTAAGAACCATGTCTTAGTTTACAGCTACTCTAGACATGTCCTTAGAAACACTAAACAGAGCTTCAGTAAGATGAAGGAAACCTTCCAGTAATCAATTGCCTGTCAGAAAAAAACTCAATGTTCTTTAAAGGAAGACAATATAGCCCAAACTCTACAATATATACTCCACAATGTCCAGGTTGCAATAAAATAAAAAATTTCCATGCATTCAAAGCTGCAGGAAAAATAGTATCCATCATCAAGAAAAATATAAATCAAAGGGTAATGACCCAACAATAAAACTGGCAGACAATGACTTTAAAGCAACTGTTAAACAGGTTGAAGGATTTAAACAAAAATAGGTCTTAATAAGTGATGTGATGGAAAATCTCCACCAAGAAATGGAAATTATCTTTTTAGGGTGAATAGAAATACTAACTCTGAAAATTATAACCTCTGAAATTTTAAAAGAGTCGCTATTTGACATTAATAAAAGATTGGAAATAGCATTAGGAAAAGTCAATAAACTTTAAGACATCCATGGAAATTAACCTCTCTGAAAAGCAGAGAAATAGGGTAGAAAAAAAAATAGATTTTCATTGCCCTGTGGGAAGACATTAAGAAATTTAATATATGTGTACATAGAGTCCCATAATAAGGGGAGAGAGAAAATGGAGCAGAGAAAATATGTAAAGGAGTTGTGACCAAATTTTTCCCAAATTTGGTGAAAAATATCAATGTACAGATCCCAAAAGTTTACCTAACTTCCAGTAGAATAAATAAAAATGAAACCAAACCTATTCACATCACAGTCATACTTACTGCTGAAAATCAAAGATAAAAAGAAAAATCTTAGAAGCCCCCAGAGGTAAATGGTACATTACATACAAAAGGAAAAAATAGTGACAATTCTTTTTTCATTAGAAACAATGGAAGTCAGAACACAAAGAAATGTCCATATTTAAAGAACTGGAATTTGGGGAAGGGGAGAGGGAACAGAGGGGAGATTTTCCACCCAGAATTATGGGTCTATTGAACATATTCCACAAAGCGAAGACAAAACAAATTTATTTTTAGATGAATGAAAGCTGAAAAAAGTGTTGCCAACATATATATATCATAAGAAATGGTAAAGGAATACGTTTTCAAGCTGAAAGAAAATGATACAGGATGGGAACTGATTATATAAAGGAAAGAAGAGCTCAGGAAAAAGGAATATGTGTCTAAATGAAAAAGAATAGTATTTTTGGAGAGAGACCTTCAAGATGGTGGAAGAGTAAGATGCTGAGATCACCTTCTTCCCCACAAATACAACAGAAATACATCTACACATGGAACAGCTCCTACAGAATACCTACTGAATGCTGGCAGAAGACCTCAGACCTCCCAAAAGGCAAGAAACTCCCCACGTACCTGGGTAGGGCAAAAGAAAAAACAGAGACAAAAGAAGAGGGACGGGACCTGCACCAGTGGGAGGGAGCTGTGAAGGAGGAAAGGTTTCCACACACTCCCTTCATGGGCGGAGATTATGGGTGCCGGAGGGGGGAAGCTTCGGAGCTGCAGAGGAGAGCACAGCAACAGGGGTGCGGAGGGCAAAGCGGGGAGATTCCCGCACAGAGGATCGGTGCCGACCAGCACTCACCAGCCCAAGAGGTTTGTCTGCTCACCCGCCGGGGCGGGTGGGGTCTGGGAGCTGAGGCTCCGGCTTCGGAGGTCAGATCCCAGGGAGAGGACTGGGGTTGGCTGAGGGAACACAGCCTGAAGGGGTCTAGTGCGCCACAGCTAGCTGGGAAGGAGCCCAGGAAAAAGTCTGTAACTGCTTAAGAGGCGAGAGACCAATGTTTCGGGGTGCGCAAGGAGAGGGTGTTCAGAGCACCTCCTAAATGAGGTCCAGAGATGGGCACGAGCCGCAGCTATCAGCATGGACACAAGAGACGGTCATGGGTTGCTAAGGCTGTGGATGCAGCCACCAAGAACCCTGTGTGCGAGCACAGGTCACTATCCTCACCTCCCCACCCTGGAGCCTGTGCAGCACGCCACTGCCAAGGTCCCGTGATCCAGGGACAACTTCCCCGGGAGAATGCACGGCACGCCTCAGGCTGGTGCAATGTCACGCTGGCCTCTGCCACCTCAGGCTCGCCCCGCACCCCGTACTGCTCCCTTCCCCCAGCCTGAGTGAGCCAGAGCCCCCTAATCAGCTGCTGCTTTAACTCTGTCCTGTCTGGGCAGGGAACAGACACCCTCAGGTGACCTACACACAGAGGCAGGGCCAAATCCAAAGCTGAACTCCAGGACCTGTGCAAACAACGAAGAGAAAGGGAAATCTCTCCCAGAAGCCTCAGGAGCAAATTAAATCTCCACAATCAACTTGATGTACCCTGCATGTCTGGAATATCTGAAAACACATCATCCCAACACTGAGGCGGTGGACTTTGGGAGCGACTGTAGACTTGGGGTTTCCTTTCTGCATCTAATTTTTTTCTCATCTATATGTTTATCTTAGTTTAGTATTTAGAGTTTATTATCACTGGTAGATTTGATTTGGTTGCTCTCTTCCTTTTTTTTTTTATATATAGAGTTTTTTTCCTTTTTCTCCTTTTGTGAGTGTGTATATATATGCTTCTTTCTGTGATTTTGTCTCTATAGCGTTGTTTTTTACCATATATCCTAGAGTTCTGTCTTCTTCTTTTTTTTTTTTTTTAGTAGAGTTTTTAGCACTTGCTACCATTGGTGGATTTGGTTTTTGGATTGGTTGCTCTCTTCTATTTTTCTTTCTTTTTTCTTTATTACTTCTTAATTTTTTTAATTTTAAATATATTTTATTTTCTATTTTAGTAATATTATTTTTTTCTTTCCTTCTTTCTTTTTTTCTCCCTTTTCTTCTGGGCATGTGGCTGACAGGGTCTTGGTGCTCTGGCCAACCTGTGCTTCTCAGGTGGGAGAGCTGAGTTCAGGACATTTGTCCACCAGACACTTCCAAGCTCCATGTAATATCAAATGGCAAAAGCTCTCCAAGAGATCTCCATCTCAATGCTAGGACCCAGCTCAAATCAACCAGGAGCAAGATACAGTGCTGGACACCCTATGCCAAACAACTAGCAAGAAATGAACACAACCGCATCCATTAGCACAGAGGCTGCCTAAAATCATAATAAGGTCACAGACACCCCAAAACACACTACCGGGCGAGGTCTTGCCCACCAGAAAACAAATGATCCAGCCTCATCCACCGGAACACAGGCATTAGTTCCCTCCACCAGGAAGCCTACACAACCCACTGAACCAACCTTAGCCACTGGGGGCAGACACTGAAAACAATGGGAACTACAAACCTGCAGCCTGTGAAAAGGAAACCCCAAACAGAGTAACTAAGGAAAATGAGAAGACAGAGAAATACACAGTAGATGAGGGAGCAAGGTAAAAACCAATGAGACAAAAAAAAAAAAAAATACAGGAAATAGGCAGTCTACCTGAAAAAGAATTAAGAGTAATGATAGTAAAGATGATCCAAAATCTTGGAAATAGATCGGAGAAAATACAAGAAAATTTAACAAGGAACTAGAAGAACCAAAGAGCAAAAAAACAATGATGCACATCACAATAAATGGAATTAAAACTTCTCTAGAAGGAATCAATAGCAGAATAACTGAGGCAGAAGAATGGATAAGTGACCTGGAAGATAAAACAGTGTAAACAACTACTAGAAAGCAGAATAAATAAAAAAGAATGAAAAGAATTGAGGACAGTCTTAGAGAAATCTGGGACAACATTAAAGGCACCAACATTTGAATTATAGGGGTCCCAGAAGAAGAAGAGAAAAAGAGAGAGACTGAGAAAATATGTGAAGAGATTATAGTTGAAAACTTCCCTAATATAGGAAAGGAAAGAGTCGATCAAGTCCAGGAAGCACAGAGAGGCCCATACAGGATAAATCCAAGGAGAAACATGCCAAGACCATATTAATCAAATGATAAAAAATTAAATACAAAGAAAAATATTAAAAGCAGCAAGGGAAAAATAAAAAATAACATACAAGGGAATCCCCATAAGGTTAACAGCTGATCTTTCAGCAGAAACTCTGCAAGCCAGAAGGCAGTGGCAGGACATATTTAAAGGGATGAAAGGGAAAAACCTACAACCAAGATTACTCTACCCAGCAAGGATCTCATTCAGATTTGACGTAGAAAAAGCTTTACAGACAAGCAACAGCTAAGAGAATTCAACACCAACAAACTGGCTTTAAAACAAATGGCAAAGGAACATCTCAAGGCAGGAAACACAAGAGAAGGAAAAGACCTTCAATAACAAACCCAAAACAATTAAGAAAATGGAAGTAGGAACAAACATATCAATACTAACCTTAAATGTAAATGGATTAAATGCTCTAACTAAAAGACACAGACTGGCAGAATAGACACAAAAATAAGACCCATATATATGCTGTCTACAAGAGACCCACTTCAGACCTAGGGACACATACAGACTGAAAGTGAGGGGATGGAAAAAGATATTCCATGCAAACAGAAATCAAAAGAAAGCTGGAGTAGCAATTCTCACATCAAACAAAATAAACTTTAAAATAAAGACTATTACAAGAGACAAAGAAGGACACTACATAATGAGCAAAGGATCCATCCAAGAAGAAGACATAAAAATTGTAAATATTTATGCACACAACATAGGAGCACCTCCATACATTAGGCAAATACTAACAGCCATAAAAGGGGAAATCGACAGTAACACAATCATACTAGGGGACTTTAACACCCAACTTTCACCAATGGGCAGATCATCCAAAATGAACAAGGAAACACAATCTATAAATGGTACATTAAACAAGATGGACTTAATTGATATTTATAGGACATTCCATCCAAAAACAACAGAATACACTTTCTTCTCAAGCGCTCATGGAACATTCTCTAGGATAGATCATATATAGTGTAACAAGTCAAGCCTTGGTAAATTTAATAAAATTGAAAACACATCAAGTATCTTTTCTGCCCACAATGCTATGAGACTAGATATCAATTACAGAAAGAAATCTGTAAAAAATACAAACACATGGAGGATAAACAATACACTACTTAATAACCAAGAGAACACTGAAGAAATAAAGAGGAAATCAAAAAATGCCTAGAAACAAATGACAATGAAAACACGACGACCCCTAACATATGGGATGCAACAAAAACAGTACTAAGAAGGAAGTTTATAGAAATACAATCCTACCTCAGGAAACAAGAAACATCTCAAATAAACAAACTAACCTTATGCCTAAAGCAATTAGAAAAGGAAGAACAAAAAAAAAAACCAAAGTTAGCAGAAGGAAAGAAATCATAAAGATCAGATCAGAAATAAATGAAAAAGAAATGAAAGAAACAATAGCAAAGATCAATAAAACTAAAAGCTAGTTCTTTGAGAAGATAAACAAAATTGATAAACCATTAGCCAGGCTCATTAAGAAGAAAAGGGAGAAGACTCAAATCAACAGAACTAGAAATGAAAAAGAAGTAACAACTGACACTGCAGAAATACAAAGGACCATGAGAGATTACTACAAGCAACTCTATGCCAATAAAATGGACAACCTGGAAGAAATGAACAAATTCTTAGAAGAACACAACCTTCTAAAACTGAACCAGGAAGAAATAGAAAATATAAACAAACCAATCACAAGCACTGAAATGGAAAATATGATTAAAAATCTTCAATCCACTAAGATCAGGAACAAGACAAGGTTGCCCACTCTCACCACTCTTATTCAACATAGTTTTGGAAGTTTTAGCCACAGCAATCAGAGAAGAAAAGGAAATAAAAGGAATCCAAATCGGAAAAGAAGAAGTAAAGCTGTCACTGTTTGCAGATGACATGATACTATACACAGAGAATCCTAAAGATGCTACCAGAAAACTACTAGAGCTAATCAATGAATTTGGTAAAGTAGAAGGATACAAAATTAATGCACAGAAATCTCTGGCATTCCTATATACTAATGATGAAAAATCTGAAAGTGAAATCAAGAAAACACTCCAATTTACCACTGCAACAAAAAGAATAAAATATCTAGGAATAAACCTACCTAAGGAGACAAAAACCTGTATGCAGAAAATTATAAGACACTGATGAAAGAAATTAAAGATGATAAAAATAGATGGAAAGATATACCATGTTCTTGGATTGGAAGAATCAACATTGTGAAAATGACTCTACTACCCAAAGCAATCTATAGATTCAATGCAATCCCTATCAAAGTACCACTGGCATTTTTCACAGAACTAGAACAAAAAATTTCACAATTTGTATGGAAACACAAAAGACCCCGAATAGCCAAAGCAATCTTGAGAATGAAAAACGGAACTGGAGGAATCAGGCTCCCTAACTTCAGACTATACTACAAAGTTACAGTAATCAAGACAGTACAGTACTGGCACAAAAACAGAAAGATAGATCAATGGAACAGGACAGAAAGCCCAGAGATAAACCCACGCACATATGGACACCTTATCTTTGATAAAGGTGGAAGGAATGTACAGTGGAGAAAGGACAGCCTCTTCAATAAGTGGTGCTGGGAAAACTGGACAGGTACATATAAAAGTATGAGATTAGATCACTCCCTAACACCATACACAAAAATAAGCTCAAAATGGATTAAAGACCTAAATGTAAGGCCAGAAACTATCAAACTCTTAGAGGAAAACATAGGCAGAACACTCTATGACATAAATCACAGCAAGATCCTTTCTGACCCACCTCCTAGAGTAATGGAAATAAAAACAAAAATAAACAAATGGGACCTAATGAAACTTCAAAGCTTTTGCACAGCAAAGGAAACCATAAACAAGACCAAAAGACAACCCTCACAATGGGAGAAAATATTTGCAAATGAAGCAACCGACAAAGGATTAATCTCCAAAATTTACAAGCAGCTCATGCAGCTCAATAACAAAAAACCAAACAACCCAATCCAAAAATGGGCAGAAGACCTAAATAGACATTTCTCCAAAGAAGATATACAGACTGTCAACAAACACATGAAAGAATGCTCAACATCATTAATCATTAGAGAAATGCAAATCAAAACGACAATGAGATATCATCTCACACCAGTCAGAATGGCCATCATCAAAAAATCTAGAAACAATAAATGCTGGAGAGGGTGTGGAGAAAAGGGAACACTCTTGCACTGCTGGTGGGAATGTGAATTGGTTCAGCCACTATGGAGAACAGTATGGAGATGCCTTAAAAAACTACAAATAGAACTACCATATGACCCAGCAATCCCACTACTGGGCATATACCCTGAGAAAACCAAAATTCAAAAAGAGTCATGTACCAAAATGTTCATTGCAGCTCTATTTACAATAGCCCGGAGATGGAAACAACCTAAATGCCCATCATCGGATGAATGGATGAAGAAGATGTGGCACATATATACAATGGAATATTACTCAGCCATAAAAAGAAACGAAATTGAGCTATTTGTAATGAGGTGGATAGACCTAGAGTCTGTCATACAGAGTGAAGTAAGTCAGAAAGAAAAAGACAAATACTGTATGCTAACACATATATATGGAATTTAAGGGAAAAAAATGTCATGAAGAACCTAGGGGTAAGGCAGGAATAAAGATGCAGACCTACTAGAGAACGGACTTGAGGTTATGGGGAGGGGGAAGGGTGAGCTGTGACAGGGCGAGAGAGAGTCATGGACATATACACACTAACAAATGTAATAAGGTAGATAGCTAGTGGGAAGCAGCCGCATGGCACAGGGATATTGGCTCGGTGCTTTGTGACAGCCTGGAGGGGTGGGATAGGGAGGGTGGGAGGGAGGGAGACGCAGGAGGGAAGACATATGGGAACATATGTATATGTATAACTGATTCACTTTGTTATAAAGCAGAAACTAACACACCATTGTAAAGCAATTATACCCCAATAAAGATGTTAAAAAAAAAAGTCTTCCAACAAACAAAAGCCCAGGACCAGATGTCTTCACAGGCGAATTCTATCAAATAGTTAGAGAAGAGCTAAAACCTATCCCTCTCAAACTCTTCCAAAATATAGCAGAGGGAGGAACATTCCCAAACTCATTCTATGAGGCCACCATCACCCTGATACCAAAACGAGAAAAAGATGTCACAAAGAAAGAAAACTAAAGGCCAATATCACTGATGAACATAGATGCAAAAATCCTCAACAAAATACTAGCAAATAGAATCCAACAGCACATTAAAAGGAGCATACATTATGAGCCAGTGGGATTTAACCCAGGAGTGCAAGGATTCTTCAATATATGCAAATCAATAAACGTGATACACCATATTAACAAATTGAAGGAGAAAAACCGCATGATCATCTCAATAGATGCAGAGAAAGCTTTTGACAAAATTCAGCACCCATTTATGATAAAAATCATCCAGAAACTAGGCATAGAGGGAACTTTCCTCAACATAATAAAGGCCATACATGACAAACCTTCAGCCAACATTGTTCTCAATGGTGAAAAACTGAAACCATTTCCACTAAGATCAGGAAAAAGACACCGTTTCCCACACTCACCACTATTATTCAACATAGTACTGGAAGTTTTAACCACAGCAATCAGAGAAGGAAAAGAAATAAAATGAATCCAAATTGGAAAAGAAGAAATAAAGCTGTCACTGTTTGCAGACAGCATGATACTATACATACAGACACCTAATGATGCTACCAGAAAACTACTAGAGCTAATCAATGAATTTGGTAAAGTAGCAGGATACAAAATTAATGCACAGAAATCTCTTGCATTACTTTACACTAGTGTTGAAAAATCTGAAAGTGAAATTAAGAAAACACTCCCATTTACCTTTACAACAAAAATAATAAAACACCTAGGAATAAACCTACCTAAGGAGACAAAAGACCTGTATGCAGAAAATTATAAGACACTGATGAAAGAAATTAAAGATGACAAAAATAGATGTAGAGATATACCATGTGCTTGGATTGGAAGAATCAACATTATGAAAATGACACTACTACCCAAAGCAATCTACAGATTCAATGAAATCCCAATCAAAGTACCACTGGCATTTTTCACAGAACTAGAACAAAAAAGTTCACAATTTGTATGGAAACACAAAAGACCCCGAATAGCCAAAGCAATCTTGAGGAAGAAAAACAGAGCTGGAGGAATCAGGCTCCCTGACTTCAGACTATGCTACAAAACTACAGTAATCAAGAGAGTATGGTACTGTCACAAAAACAGAAATATAGATCAGTGGGACAGGATAGAAAGCCCAGTGATAAATCCATGCACATATGGACACCTTATCTTTGATAAAGGTGGCAGGAATGTACAGTGGAGAAAGGACAGCCTCTTCAATAAGTGGTGCTGGGAAAATTGTACAGCTACATGTAAAAGAATGAAATTAGAACACTCCCTAACACCATACACAAAAATAAACTCAAAATGGATTAAAGACCTAAATGTAAGGCCAGAAACTATCAAACTCTTAGAGGAAAACATAGGCAGAACACTCTATGACATAAATCGCAGCAAGATCCTATTTGACCCACCTCCTAGAGAAATAGAAATAAAAACAAAAATAAACAAATGGAACCTAATGAAACTTAAAAGCTTTTGCACAACAAAGGAAACCATAAGCAAGACAAAAACACAACCCTCAGAAAGGGAGAAAATATTTGCAAGTGAAGCAACTGACAAATGATTAATCTCCAAAACAACAAGCAACACATGCAGGTCAATATCAAAAAAACAAACAACCCAATCCAAAAATGGGCAGAAGACCTAAATAGACATTTCTCCAAAGAAGATATACAGCTTGCCAACAAACACATGAAAGAATCATCAACATCATTAATCATTAGAGAAATGCAAATCAAAACTACAATGAGATATCATCTCACACTGGTCAGAATGGCCATCATTAAAAATCTACAAACAATAAATGCTGGAGAGGGTGTGGAGAAAAGGGAATCCTCTTGCACTGTTGGTGGGAATGTACATTGATACGCCACTATGGAGAAAATTAGGGAGGTTCCATAAAAAACTAAAAATAGAACTACCATACAACCCAGCAATCCCACTACTGGGCATATACCCTGAGAAAACCATAATTCAAAGAGTCATGTACCAAAATGTTCATTGCAGCACTATTTACAATAGCAAGGACATGGAAGCAACCTAAGTGTGCATCAACACATGAATGGATAAAGAAGATGTGGCACATATATACAATGGAATATTACTCAGCCATAAAAAGGAACGAAACTGAGTTATTTGTAGTGAGGTGGATGGAACTGGAGACTGTCATACAGACTGAAGTTAGTCAGAAAGAGAAAAACAAATACTGTATGTTAACACATATACATGGAATCAAAAAAAAAAAAAAAAAGAAAGAAAATGGTCAGAATAACCTAGGGGCAAGATGGGAATAAAGATGCAGACCTACTAGAGAATGGACTTGAGGATATGGGGAGGAGGAAGGGTAAACTGGGACAATGTGAGAGAGTGGTATGGACATATATACACTACCAAACGTAAAATAGATAGCTAGTGGGAAGCAGGTGCATGGCACAGGAAGATCAGCTCAGTGGTTTGTGACCACCTAGAGGGGTGGGATAGGGAGGGTGGGAGGGAGGGAGATGCAAGAGGAAAGAGATATAGATATATGTACAACTGATTCACTTAGTTGTTAGGCAGAAACTGACACACCATTGTAAAGCAATTATAAAGATGTTTAAAAAAAAAAACTTCCAACCACAAAAGCCCAGGACCAGATGGCTTCACAGTCAAATTCTATCAAACTTTTAGAGAAGAGCTAACACTTATCCTGCTCAAACTCTTCCAAAATATAGCAGAGGGAGGAACATTCCCAAACTCGTTCTACGAGGCCACCATCACCCTGATACCAAAACCAGAAAAAGATGTCACAGAGAAAGAAAACTACCGGCCAATATCACTGATGAACATAGATGCAAAAATACTCAACAAAATACTAGCAAACAGAATCCAACAGCACATTAAAAGGATGATACACCATGATCAAGTGGGGTTTATGCCAGGAAGGCAAGAATGCTTCAGTATACGCAAATCAATCAATGTGATACACATATTGACGAGTTGAAGAATAAAAACCATATGATTATCTCAATAGATGCAGGAAAAGCTTTTGACAAAATTCAACACCGATTTATGATAAAAACCCTCCAGAAAGTAGGCATAGAGGGAACTTACTTCAACATAATAAAGGCCATATATGACAAACCCACAGCCAACATCGTTCTCAATGGTGAAAAACTGAAAGTAGCTCCTCTGCGATCAGGAAAATGACAACGATGTCCACGCTTGCCACTATTATTCAACATAGTTTTGGAAGTCCTAGCCATGGCAATCAGTGAAAAAAATAAAAAATAAAAGGATTCTAAATCGGAAAAGAAGAAATAAAACTGTCACTGTTTGCAGATGACATGATACTATCGGTAGCGAATCCTAAAGATGCTAACAGAAAACTACTAGAGCTAATCAATGAATTTGGTAAAGTAGAAGGATACAAAATTAATGTACAGAAATCTTTTGTTTTCCTATACACTAAGGACGAACAATCTGAAAGAGAAATTAAGGAAACACTGCCATTTACCACTGCAACAAAAAGAATAAAATACCTAGGAATAAACCTACCTAAGGAGACAAAATACGTGTATGCAGAAAATTATGACACTGATGAATGAAATTAAAGATGATACAAACAGATGGAGAGTTATACCATGTTCTTGGATTGGAAGAGTCAACATTGTGCGGATGACTATAATACCAAAAGCAACCTATAGATTCAGTGCAATCCATATAAAACTACCAATGGCATCTTTCACAGAACTAGAACAAAAAATTTCACAATTTGTGTGGAAACACAAAGACTGTGAACAGTCAAAACAATTTTGAGAAAGAAAAATGGAGCTGGAGGAATCAGACTCCTGGACTTCAGACTATACTACAAAGCTACAGTAATCAAGACAGTAATGTACTGCCACAAAAACAGAAGTATAGATCAACGGAACAGGATAGAAAACCCAGAGATAAATCCATGCACATATGGTCACCTTATTTTTAATAAAGGAGGCAAGAATATACAGTGGAGAAAAGACAGCCTCTTCAATAAGTGGTGCTGGGAAAACTGGACAGCCACATGTAAAAGAATGATATTAGAACACTCCCTAACACCATACACAAAAATAAACTCAAAATGGATTAAAAACCTAAATGTAAGGCCAGACACTATAAAACTCTTAGAGGAAAACATAAGCAGAACACTCTGTGACATACATCACAGCAAGATCCCTTTTGACCCACCTCCTAGAGAAATGGAAATAAAAATAAACAAATGGGGCCTAATGAAACTTAAAAACTTTTACACAGCATAAAAAAACATACAACAAAAAGACAACCCTCAGAATGGGAGAAAATATTTGCAAATGAGGCAACTGACAAAGGATTAATCTCCAAAACATACAAGCAACTCATGCAGCTCAATATCAAAAAAACAAAAATCCCAATCCAAAAAAGGGCAGAAGACCTAAATAGACATTTCTCCAAAGAAGATATACAGATTGCCAACAAATACATGAAAGGACGTTCAACATCACTAATCATTAGAGGAATGCAAATCAAAACTACAATGAGGTATCACCTCACACCAATCAGAATGGCTATCATCAAAAAATCTACAAACAATAAATCCTGGAGAGGGTGTGGAGAAACGGGAAACCTCTTGCACTGTTGGTGGGACTATAAATTGATACAGCCACTATGGAGAACAGTATGGATGTTCCTTAAAAAACTAAAAATAGAATTAGCATATGAGCCAGCAATCCCACTACTGGGCATATACCCAGAGAAAACCATAATTCAAAAAGAGTCATGTACCACCATGTTCATTGCAGCTCTATTTACAATAGCCAGGACATGGAATCAACCTATGTGTCCATCGACAGATGAATGGATAAAGAGGATGTGGCATATATATACAATGGAATATTACTCAGCCATAAAGAGAAATGAAATTGAGTTATTTGTAGTGAGTTAGTTGGTCTTAGAGTCTGTCATACAGAGTGAAGTTAGTCAGAAAGAGAAAAACAAATACCATATGCTAACACATATATATGGAATCTAAAAAAGAAAAGTTTCTGAAGAACCTAGGAGCAGGACAGAAATAAAGGTGCAGATGTAGAGAATGGACTTAAGGACACAGGGAGTGGGGAGGGTAAGCTGGGACGAAGTGAGAGAGTGGCATGGACATATATACACTACCAAATGTAAAATAGATAGCTAGTGGGAAGCAGCCACATAGCACAGGCATATCAGTTTGGTGATTTGTGACCACCTAGAGGGGTGTATTAAGGAGCATGGGAGGGAGAAGCAAGAGGGAGTGGAGATGGGGATATATGTATATGTATAGCTGATTCACTTTGTTATAAAGCAGAAACTAACACACCACTGTAAAGCAATTATACTCCAATAAAGATGTATAAAAAAATAGTATTTTTCTTATTTTCATTTCTTTAAAGGGAAAATGAAGGTATGAAACAAAAATAATAGCATTGTAATATCCACCTATAATCTATAAATAATTACAATATATGGAAACCACAGCACAAAGAAAGGAGCAAATGAAATTAAACTATTACAAGATTCACAACATTTACACATTTGTGAAATATGATTTTTGAAGTGGCATGTAATATATTTCAATATAATTTCTAAGAAGTCTATTAATTTAAAATTTCATATGGTAACCTCTAGAGAAACTAATTAAAATGAATTTAAAAAGCTAGAAACAATCCAAATATCATTTACTAGGTGAATAGATAAACTATATAATTGAATACTAGTTAGAAACTTTTAAAATAAATTTCTGGTATACGAAACAACATGGATAAATTTCATAGACATTATTTTGACCCAAAGAAGCCAAACACAAATACTGTCAAGTCTATGGTGATAGAAATCAGATCAGTGTTTGCTTGGGGCAAAAAGTATATTTCAAATCCAAAGGGACACATGTGAATACTGTATGACATTGATAAGGGTTATGTTTTCATGGATTTATACATTTGTAAAAACTGACTGAACTGTGTACCTAAAATCCCTGCACTTCATTATAGGTAAATTGTATTTAAATAGAATTGATTTTAAATGTCTCCTTTTAAATGTAGGTAAAACTAACAGAATCACAAAGGAAAAATTACTCATAATACTATCACCCACAGGTCATGTTTTAAACTTTGATGTATGTATATATTTTGTACTATTTCTTTCCACAAACTTTTCACACTATAAAAACATTCCATGGCCTTCTTTTCATTATAAATTTTAATGTTGGCAAAATGGCTACATATCAATAAGTGTTCTGTTCCAGCATTTAAAAAGTGATTACATAATGCAAATGTAGCTAAATTAAAGGTTTACATAGATGTACAAAATTATAAAATATAGCAATAAATATCAAAAAGTCTTCTTTTATTTTCCATTGCAAATCTCTTTGTATTGTTGAGCTCTTATTCCCACTGAGGATTAAACATTAAATTTTCCAAGTGAAAGTATCCCTGTCTTCCTGTTTAAAACACTCAGTAAATGGTAATTCCTCCATCTCTCAGGGTTTCTCCCCACCTTTCTTGGATGCTCCTTCCCAAAATGACGTCTCAGTGAAATGATGGCCTTTTCACAGCATTATATGAGGGGCATCTGGGCCTCATGATATCATTTGTTCCTTGCAGTATTCACTAAAGTACGGCTTAGCCTAACTAATCACTAGTTGCCTTTCACCAGTATCTCTTTGGTATGGCTGGTGCCGTTTGGCCTTTTAGGAGTCATGCTATGACCCACTGATGGTGGCTATGGACCTTGCCTATAGCTCCACTCTCGACCACATTGTTATGCTCTTCTAGTCCTGAATCCCAAATTCTTCAATTCCATTGGCCCTCTTAGCACTTCTGCATCTTGCTTAGAGAGCCTGAGAATTCTCAGCTGTTAATTCCACACTGGAGTGTTCAAGACTGAAATTTCCTCAATTCTACAGGCCTAGGCATCTCCCACAGCCACTGTTCATTTATCATTCTGATGGCTTGTTGAACAAAGGGCTGTGTTGAACTGGGAATGCTTCTGAGAAACTTGCATCCTCCCCAGACTATGCCTAGGATTTTAGGTTACCAGCCCTGATGTTCCTTGAATTCTCCAAATCTCAAATCTTTTTTTTCTCCATGACGATTCAAATGTAGAAAGGAAGGCATGACATTTGTGTGTCCCTAATTTTTTTTTACCTTATCTTCTTCTCTCCCTTAGATTTATTCTGCCCACTCACAATTTTACGAAGTAATTTTCCTTTTAATAAGTAGCAAAAATCTTTATATCACATCCTCCTCTTGGCTATTCTTTGATTTTCTCTATAGTCAAGCCTCTAGGTATTGTCTTTTTTATATGTAAAATTCTATGCATCTGAGTTGAAAGTCTAACTACTAATTTTAAAATGAAATTGTTTGAAAGTCAAAGCAATGATGTCTGATGTCTCTATTTTCTTTCCAAGAGCCATAAGCTCCAGCTGAAAGCTTAGTTGTAATGGAAGAAGGGCAGGGGCAGACACAACAAGAAAAGAAATTGCATTTGGTCCTACGTCAAACAGCATCTAGTTTCAATAGCATTTCACTGCAAGCATGTGCCGAAATGTGTTTAACCTATCTCCTGCTGCTGGACACTTAGGTTGCTACTGTGTTTTCATTACTTTTCTTAAGTTCATAAAGGGAATTTTAAGAAGACTAGAGAACAGGGCTTATTAAGGGGAGATACAAAGATTTGGGTAGAAGAAAAAGCCCAGGTCACTACTCAGCCCCCTTTCTCCTCCAAATGACTTGCTGTCCTTACTGTTGGAGCTTGATTTGCTACACAATCAAGAATTCAGGGTAGAAATGTGTTCATCCAGAGTCCATCATAACTGTCTTTAAGGAGTGCATCAGTCCATATGCCCGATGATTCATGTGCCCACTTCCTCAGATACAATGCCTGAAATACCTTGGCAGCTTTAGTCAGCAGTTTTCTACCTGGGGGTGGGGACGGGGTGAATAGATCTGCTATCCATGATAATTTACAATTTATAATAAACTAAATGTCATGCATGGAATCAACAGGCATTTTTGATGGCATTTCAATCATTTATACTTCTTTTATTGAAAACCTAATTTCTACTGAACACTCTCTTCCTCTCATCCCCACAACTAATCCATCACCAAGTCCTACCATCTCTGTTTTCAAATCTTGTCCACTGTTCTTCATATACGGTTCCATTATGCTAATGTCAGCCACATCCATTTCTTCCCTGAACTTTGGCAAAACCCAATGATAGCTTTTGTCTTACTCCCTACAACCCTTCAAATAGCAGCCAATCATCTTTTAAAATGTAAAGTAGATGACACCCCTCTTATGCTTAAACCAGTTGTACTCTGAATAAAATCCAAACAGCTTACCATTTGTAAGTCAGTAGGTGGTCTGGCTCCTCTCTTACTTCAGCTCACCTTCTCTTTGCACATACTCTCCCTAAGCACAATAGGGTTCCTTTCTGTTTCTTGAACAAGCCAGGCTCTTTCCTGCTCTGAGACTTTATACTTACTTTCCCCTCTGCCTAGAAACTTTTTTTCCACATTCTTAACATAGTAGCTTCTTTCCTATCCTCAGGTCTCAAATCAGATATCACCTCCTCAGAGAGGCCTTTACTCACCAATCCAATCAAAGACCCTTCATGAAGTTCTCTATCGCCTCACCCTCACATTGATCACCATCTGAAGTTATTTTGGTTGGTTTTATTTTTTATTTATTGTTTTACATCTGTTTCCAACAGAGGTTTGTATTGTCTCTAAGAAAATAAACTTTGACTTATTTACTCCTGCATCCCTAACACCTACCAAGAATCTGACTTACAAAGATACTTAATAAATATGTAAATGAATTAATAAATAAATGAATATAGGAGTCGCTTTGTTGTGAATCTCAAACTGCCATGATTCTCATAGTAGATACCTTGACCAATAGCATAGAGTTGCCTGGGAATGTATTAGGAAGGTAATTCCTGTACCCTACCTCCCCCAGACCTACTAAATCAGTAATTCTGGTGTGGTCCAGCCATCTGTTTTAACATTTTAACATTTTAACAAGCCCTCCAGTCACAATTAACCTTGTTATCATCCCCATTTGACAGATAAAGAAACTAAGAAAGGTTGAGTACTTTGTCCAAGTTAATAAGTGAGAGATCTATAGGTGCTGAGTCTGAGGTCCCAGACTTTAACCCCTGAACCATGCTTCCCATAAATCCCATGGGTCCAAGGAATTTAAATACCAATAGAATGAAGTTTTACCTTCAGGGTCAGTCCAGTGAGTCAAATATTTGAATCAATAATTGTATAATTGTGTGGAAAAGTGTCTAATATTTGAGTTATGTATAAAGTTCAAAGGGAACATGGAGGCATGATAGCAGCACTCTGCCTGGAATGATGAGGGAAAGGTTCTAACGCAAGTTCCTTTCCAGATGTGCCTTGCATAATAGGTGAGAATGAGCTAAAACAAAAAAGGAGTAGCATGGATGAATCCAGCTTCCTGGAAGTGGGGTTTAGGGTGAATGGTTGAGGGTGAAAGGACACATTGGAAAGACTACAGAAGTAGCCGGGCCCTGAATGGTCCAATCTGCATTCGTCAGCAAGGACTGCCATACAAAATACCCTAGACTGGTGGCTAAAACAACAGAAATTTATTTTCTCACAGTTCTGGAAGCTGGAAGTCCAAGACTAGACTACAGCACGGTCAGGTTCTGTCTGGTGAGGGCTCTCTTCCTGGTTTGCCAATGTCCACCTTCTCAGGTTGTGCCAATATATCCTTTCCTCGGTGCATGAGCATGCAGAGAGAGAGTGCTCTGGCGTCTTTCCCTTCTTATAAGTACAACAATTCTGTCAGAATAAGGTCCCACTCATTGAGGTACAGGACTTCAACATATGAATGTATGGGGGACACAATTAGGTCCATAACATTCTGCCCCTGGCTGCACCCCCTGGAATTTATGTCCTATTTCATGCAAAACTCATTCATTCCATCCGACTACCCACAAAGTTTTAACTCATTTCAGCATCAACTGTAAGTCTAAAGTCCGAAGTCTTATCTAAATATGATCTAACTCAGGTATGGGTGAGACTGAAGGTACAATTCATCCTCAGGTATAGTTCTTCTCCATTTGTGAACCTGTGAAACCAGACAAGTTCTGTGCTTTCAAACCACAATGATGGGACAGGCATAGGATAGACGTTCCCATTCCAAAAGGGAGAAAGAAGAAAGAAGAAAGGGGTGATAGGCTCCAAGCAAACCCAAAACCTAGCAAGGCAAATCCCACTAGATCTTAAAGTTTGAGAAGAATCCTCTTTGGTTCAATGTCCCTCCTTCCAGGCCCACTGGGATGGCAGCATCACCCCCTGCAGCTCTCTGTGGTGGCTTTGCCCTCTGAAATTAAGATAGAAACACCCTTGCCACATGGGTCTGTGGTGGAAGTGGCAGCCCTGATGATCTCTGAATTAACTTTAGGGTCCTTCCTCCCTCTCCTTGGAGAATAGTCCGTGTTCACAGTGGAATAGGCATATGGCCTGGTCCTGCAAAATCCAAGAGGTCTGACAGCTTTCCTTCATTTTGTCCCACTTTCTCTGTAACCTTTAGTCCATACCAGCAGTTTCTCTGCTGGTATCATCCCATTTTTATCCCTGACTTCTGCTGACAGGGCTAACATTATGGGTAACCTCTTTATGGAGTGATTATACAGCTACATCATTGGTGTTCTCTCCAGAACAAGCTTCTTCATTTTTTCACAATCTGGATAAGCTGATAGTTTTGCAGATCTTTCCATTTTGGTTCTCTTTTGCTTAACAATTCTTTCTTCAATTCATATCTCTCCTCTCACATTTTACTAAAGCAGTCAGGAGGAACCAAACTGCCCCTTCAACACTCTGCTTAGAAATTTCTTCAGCTAAATATTTGATTTCACGGCTTGAAGTTCTACCTTCCACAAAATACTAGAACACAATTCAAACAAGTTCTTTACCACTCTGTAACAAGAATCACCTTTCCTCCAATTTCTAATAACCTGTTCCTCATTTCTGTCTGAGGTCTCTCCAGCATGGCCTTTAACATCCACATTTATACCAACATTCTGTTCATGGCAATCTAGGCTTTTTCTTGCATACACTTCAGAAGTCCTCCAGCCTCCGCCCATCATCCAGCCCCACAGCCCTTCCTACATTTGTAGTTACAGCAGCACCCCACTTCTTGATACCAGAATCTGTATTAGTCTGCTAGGGCTGTCACAACGAAATATACCACAGACTGGGTGGCTTAAATAACTGAAATTTATTTCTTACAGTCTGGAAGCTGAGAAGTCTAAGATCAAAGTGTGGGTAAAATAGGTTTCATTTGGAGCCTGCTCTGGTGTCTCTTCTTATATCAGCCTTAATAGGTGAGAGTCCAACCCTTATGACCTCATTTGATTTTAATTACCTCCTAAAGATCCTATATCCAAATTCAGTCACACCGGGGGTTAGGACTCTGATATATGAATTCTGGGGTGCGGGGGACACAACTTGGTCCATAGCACCTTGCTACAGAGTTTGCCTTTTACCCTAAGGAATATAAGGAATTGTTGAAACTTTTTAATGAAAGCATATGACCAACAATTATCTTTGTATTCTTTCCCACCAAGGGCATAACATTTACATATTTTAAAGAGGGGTTCAGAATAATTTTTTTAAAATGATAAGTCAGCAGTGCAACCAAAGGCACTTTTATCCAACCAGAGTGTGAAGTAAAGTTTGCTGAGTGGCACCTGTCAGTGGTACCTTCAGTCACTGGATTCTGCTTTGGCTCCTCTATTAATTTTTTATTGTGCCCTGCTCCTAATTGGCATATGTATGGTATTTGAGCCTTAAGCTTGAATTAAGTATCATTTCATACACACGCGTGCATGCACATACACACACACACACACACACACACACACACACACACACATACACACACAAAAAAACCCTGACAACTGATAATAAAGGGAAAGGAACCATTCTAAATTACCTGGCACTTGCGCCGTAAGGCAGACAGTGGGGATTGACTTTTCCAAGTGAGTTGGGAACAAGATTCAGAATTTTTGCCTTGCAGCCATGGAATGATATTTTTAAATATGTTTGCATAAAGAATTACATGTCATTTGCAAATAATATGACAGATACTTAAGTTTGTATGGATAGCAAAACCTTTAAGTGCTTATTCCTAGTTTTTAATATTCAGTCTATGTAAGAAGCATCTCATTATCATACGTTTTATGCTCTCCAAATTAAAGAAATAGACTACTATATATAGGATGGATAAACAACAAGGTCCTAATGTAGAGCACAGGGAACTGTATTCAATATCCTGTGATAAACCATAAAGGAAGAGAATATGAAAAGAACATATATATAGGACGAGCTTCAAGATGGCGGAAGAGTAAGACGCGGAGATCACCTTCCTCCCCACAAATACATCAGAAATACACCTACGTGTGGAACAACTCCTACAAAACACCTACTGAATGCTGGCAGAAAACCTCAGACCTCCCAAAAGGCAAGGAACTCCCCACGTACCTGGGTAGGGCAAAAGAAAAAAGAATAAATAGAGACAAAAGAATAGGGACGGGACCTGCACCTGTGGGAGGGAGCTGTGAAGGAGGAAAGGTTTCCACACACTAGAAGCCCCTTCGCAGGCAGAGACTGCAGGTGGCTGAGGGGGTAAGCTTCGGAGCCACGGAGGAGAGCGCAGCAACAGGTGTGCAGAGGGCAAAGCGCAAAGTGGAGAGATTCCCGCACAGAGGAACGGTGCCGACCAGCACTCACCAGCCCGAGAGGCTTGTCTGCTCACCTGCCGGGACGGGCGGGGCTCGGAGCTGAGGCTCCGGTTTCGGTCAGATCATAGGGAGAGGACTGGCAGCGTGAACACAGCCTGAAGGGGTTAGTGCACCACAGCTAGCCGGGAGGGAGTCCCGGAAAAAGTCTGGAGCTGCCACAGAGGCAAGGGACTTTTTCTTGCCTCTGTTTCCTGGTGTGCAAGGAGAGGGGATTAAGAGCGCCGCTTAAAGGAGCTCCAGAGACCGGCGCGAACGGACCCCAGAGACGGGCATGAGACGCTAAGGCCGCTGGTGCCGCCACCAAGAAGCTTGTGTGCGAGCACAGGTCACTCTCCACATCTCCCCTCCCGGGAGCCTGTGCAGCCCGCCACTGCCAGGGTCCCGTCATCCAGGGACAACTTCCCTGGGAGAACGCACGGCGCGCCTCAGGCTGGTGCAACGTCATGCAGGCCTCTGCTGCCGCAGGTTCACCCCGCATCTGTACCCCTCCCTCCCCCCGGCCTGAGTGAGCCGGAGCTCCCTATTCAGCTGCTCCTTTAACCCCGTCCTGTCTGAGCGAAAAACAGATGCCCTAAGGCAACCTACACGCAGAGGCGGAAATCCAAAGCTGTGCCCTGGAAGCTGTGCGAACACAGAAGAGAAAGGGAAATCTCTCCCAGCAGCCTCAGGAGCAGCAGATTAAATCTTCACAATCAACTTGATATACCCTGCATCTGTGGAATACCTGAATAGACAACGAATCATCCCAAATCGAGGAGGTGGACTTTGGGAGCAACGAAATATAATTTTTTCCCCTTTTTCTCTTTTTGTGAGTGTCTATGTATATGCTTCTGTGTGCGATTTTGTCTGTATAGCTTTGCTTTTATCATTTGTCCTAGGCCTCTGTCTGTCCGTTTTGTTTTGTATTTTCTTTTATTACTTAAAAAATTATTTTCTTAATAATTATTTTATTTTACTTTATTTTATTTTATCTTCTTCATTCGTTCTTTTTTTTTTTTTTTTTTTTTTCTCCTTTTTATTCTGAGCCATGTGGAGGACAGGCTCTTGGTGCTCCAGCCAGGGGTCAGGGCTGTGCCTCTGAGGTGGGAGAGCCAATTTCAGGACACTAGTCCACAAGACACCTCCCAGCTCCACGTAATACCAAACAGCAAAAATTTCCCAGAGATCTGCATCTCAACGCCAAGACCCAGCTCTACTCGATGACCAGCAAGCTACAGTGCAAGACACCCTATGCCAAACAACTAGCAAAACAGGAACACAACCCCACCCATTAGTACAGAGGCTGCCTAAAATCATAATAAGGCCACAAACATCCAAAAACACACCACCCGATGTGGACCTGCCCACCAGAAAGAAAAGATCCAGCCCCATCCACCACAACACAGGCACTAGCCCCCTCCACCAGGAAGCCTACACAAGCCACTGAACCAACCTTAGCCACTGGGGGCAGACACCAAAATCAATGGGAACTACGAACCTGCAGCCTGTGAAAAGGAGACCCCAAACACAGTAAGTTAAGCAAAATGAGAAGAAAGAGAAACACACAGCAGATGAGGGAGCAAGGCAAAAACCCACTAGACCTAACAAATGAAGAGGAAATAGGCAGTCTACCTGAAAAAGAATTCAGTATAATGGTAGTAAAGATGATCCAAAATCTTGGAAATAGAATGGAGAAAATATAAGAAACATTTAACAAGGACATAGAAGAAATAAAAAGCAAAAAAACAGAGATGAACAATACAATAAATGAAATTTAAAATCTTTAGAAGGGATCAATAGCAGAATAACTGAGGCAGAAGAACGAATAAGTGACCTGGAAGATAAAATAGTGGAAATAACTACTGCAGAGCAGAATAAAGAAAAAAGAATGAAAAGAATTGAGGACAGTCTCAGAGACCTCTGGGACAACATTAAATGCACCAACATTCGAATTATAGGGGTCCCAGAAGAAGAAGAGAAAAAGAAAGAGACTGAGAAAATATTTGAAGAGATTATAGTGGAAAACATCCCTAATATGGGAAAGGAAATATTTAATCAAGTCCAGGAAGCACAGAGAGTCCCATACAGGATAAATCCAAGGAGAAACACTCCAAGACACATATTAATCAAACTATCAAAAATTAAATACAAAGAAAAAATATGAAAAGCAGCAAGGGAAAAACAGCAAGTAACAAATAAGGGAATCCCCATAAGGTTAACAGCTGATCTTTCAGCAGAAACTCTGTGAGCCATAAGGGAGTGGCAGGACATATTTAAAGGGATGAAGGGGAAAAACCTACAACCAAGATTACTCTACCCAGCCATGATCTCATTCAGATTTGACATAGAAAAAGCTTTACAGACAAGCAAAAGCTAAGATAATTCAGCACCACCAATCCAGCCTTACAACAAATGCTAAAGGAAATTATCTAGGCAGGAAATACAAGAGAAGGAAAAGACCTACAATAATAAACAAAAAACAATTAAGAAAATGGTAATAGGAACATACATATCGATAATTACCTTAAATGTAAATAAGTTAAATGCTCCAACCAAAAGTCATAGACTGGCTGAATGGATACAAGACCCGTATATATGTTGTCTAAAAGAGACCCACTTCAGACCTAGGGACACATACAGACTGAAAGCGAGGGGATGGAAAAAGATATTTCATGCAAATGGAAACCAAAAGAAAGCTGGAGTAGCAATTCTCATATCAGACAAAATAGACTTTAAAATAAAGACTATTACAAGAGACAAAGAAGGACACTACATAATGATCAAGGGATCGATCCAAGAGGAAGATATAACAATTATAAATATTTATGCACCCAACATAGGAGCACCTCAATACATAAGGCAAATACCAACAGCCATAAAAGGGGAAATCGATAGTAACACAATCATAGTAGGGGACTTTAACACCCTATTTCACCAATGGACAGATCATCCAAAATGAAAATAAATAAGGAAACAAAAGCTTTAAATGACACATTAAACAAGATGGACTTAATTGAAATTTATAGGACAATCTGTCCTGAAACAACAAAATACACATTCTTAAGAGTTCATGGAACATTCTCCAGGATAGATCATATCTTGGGTCACAAATGAAGCCTTGGTAAATTTAAGAAAACTGAAATCATATCAAGTATCTTTTCCTACCATGCTATGAGACTAGATATCAATTACAGGAAAAAATCTGTAAGAAATACAAACACATGGAGGCTAAACAACACACTACTTAATAAACAAGAGATCACTGAAGAAATCAAAGAGTTAATCAAAAAATGCCTAGAAACAAATGACAATGAAAACACAATGACCAAACACCTATGGGATGCAGCAAAAGCAGTTCTAAGAGGGAAGTTTATAGCTATACAAGCCTACCTTAAGAAACAAGAAACATCTGAAATAAACAACCTAACCTTACACCTAAAGCAATTAGAGAAAGAAGAATTAAAAAAACCAAATTTAGCACAAGGAAAGAAATCATAAAGATCAGATCAGAAATAAATGAAAAAGAAATGAAGGAAATGATAGCAAAGACCAATAAAACTAAAAGCTGGTTCTTTGAGAAGATAAATATAATTGATAAACCATTAGCAAGACTTATCAAGAAAAAAAGGGAGAAGACTCAAATCAATAGAATTAGAAATGAAAAAGGAGAAGTGACAACTGACACTGCAGAAATACAAAGGATCATGAGAGATTACTACAAGCAACTATATGCCAATAAAATGGGCAACCTGGAAGAAATGGCCAAGTTCTTAGAAATGCACAACCTTCCAAGACTGAACCAGGAAGAAATAGAAAATATGAACAGACCAATCACAAGCACTGAAATTGAAACTGTGGTTAAAAATTTTCCAACAAACAAAAGCCCAGGACCAGATGGCTTCACAGCCGAATTCTATCAAATATTTAGAGAAGAGCTAACATCTATCCTTCTCAAGCTCCTCCAAAATAAAGCAGAGGGAGGAACACTCCCAAACTCACTCTACAAGGCCACCATCACTCTGATACCAAAACCAGACAAAGCTGTCACAAAGAAAGAAAGCTACAGGCCAATATCACTGATGAACATAGATGCAAAAATCCTCAACAAAATACTAGCAAACAGAATCCAACAGCACATTAAAAGGATCATACATTATGAACAAGTGGGGTTTATCCCAGGAATGTAACGATTCTTCGATATATGGAAATCAATCAATGTGATACACCATATTAACAAATTGAAGGAGAAAAACCATATGATCATCTCAATAGATGCAGAGGAAGCTTTTGACAAAATTCAACACCGCTTTATGATAAAAATCCTCCAGAAAGTAGGCATAGAGGGACCTTTCCTCAACATAATAAAGGCCATATATGACAAACCCACAGCCAACATTGTCCCCAATGGTAAAAAACTGAAACTATTTCCACTAAGATCAGGAAGAAGAAAACGTTGCCCACTCTCACCATTCTTATTCCACATAGTTTTGGAAGTTTTAGCCACTGCAATAAGAGAAGAAAAATAAATAAATGGAATCCAAATTGGAAAGAAGAAGTAAAGCTGTCACTCTTTGCAGATGACGTGATACTATACATATAGAACCCTAAACATGCTACCATAAAACTACTAGAGCTTATCAATGAATTTGGTAAAGTAGAAGGATACAAAATTAATGCACAGAAATCTCTTGCATTCCTATACACTAATGATGAAAAATCTGAAAGTGAAATTAAGAAAACACTCCCATTTACCATTGCAATAAAAAGAATAAAATATCTAGGAATAAACCTACCTAAGGTGACAAAACACCTGTATGCAGAAAATTATAGGACACTGAGGAAAGAAATTAAATACGATACAAATAGATGTAGAGATATACCATGTGCTTGGATTGGAAGAAACAACATTATGAAAATGACTCTACTACCCAAAGCAATCTACAGATTCAATGAAATCCCAATCAAACTACCACTGGCATTTTTCACAGAACTAGAACAAAAAATTTCACAATTTGTAAGGAAACACAAAAGACCCTGAAGAGCCAAAGCAATCTTGAGAAAGAAAAATGGAGATGGAGGAATCAGGCTCCCTGACTTCAGACTATACTACAAAGCTACAGTAATCAAGATAGTATGGTACTGGCACAAAAACAGAAATATAGATCAATGGAACAGGATAGAAAGCCCAGAGATAAACCCACACACATATGGTCACCTTATCTTTGAGAAAGGAGGCAAGAATATACAGTGCAGAAAAGA
Source organism: Delphinus delphis (assembly GCF_949987515.2). NCBI lineage: Eukaryota > Metazoa > Chordata > Mammalia > Artiodactyla > Delphinidae > Delphinus > Delphinus delphis. The sequence goes on along the minus strand of NC_082690.1, from coordinate 42,721,123 downwards.
AAGCCTCTTCAATAAGTGGTGCTGGGAAAACTGGACAGCTACATGTAAAAGAATGAAATTAGAACACTCCCTAACACCGTACACAAAACTAAACTCAAAATGGATTAAAGACCTAAACATAAGCCCAGAGAGCATCAAACTCTTAGAGGAAAACATAGGCAGAACACTCTATGACATAAGTCACAGCAAGATCCTTTTTAACCCACCTCCTAGAGAAATGGAAATAAAAACAAAAGTAAACAAATGGGACCTAATGAAACTTAAAAGCTTTTGCACAGCATAAAAAACCATAAACAAGACAAAAAGACAACACTCAGAATGGGAGAAAATATTTGCAAATGAAGCAACTGACAAAGGATTAATCTCCAAAACATACAAGCAACTCATGCAGCTCAATATCAAAAAAACAAACAACCCAATCCAAAAATGGGCAGAAGACCTAAATAGACATTTCTCCAAAGAAGATATACAGATTGCCAACAAACACATGAAAGTATGCTCAACATCATTAATCATTAGAGAAATGCAAATCAAAACTACAATGAATATCATCTCACACCAGTCAAAATGGCCATCATCAAAAAATCTAGAAACAATAAATGCTGGAGAGGGTGTGGAGAAAAGGGAATCCTCCTGCACTGTTGGTGGGAATGTAAATTGGTACAGCCACTATGGAAAACTGTATGGAGTTACCTTTAAAAACTAAAAATAGAACTACTGTATGACCCAGCAATCCCATTACTGGGCATATAGTCTGAGAAAACCATAATTCAAAAAGAGTCATGTACCAAAATGTTCATTGCAGCTCTATTTACAATAGCCAAGACATGGTAGCAACCTAAGTGTCTATCAACAGATGAATGGATAAAGAAGATGTGGCACATATATACAATGGAATATTACTCAGCCATAAAAAGGAACGAAACTGAGTTATTCGTAGTGAGGTGGATGGACCTAGAGACTGTCATACAGAGTGAAGTAAGTCAGAAAGAGAAAAACAAATACCACATGCTAACACATATATATGCAATCTAAAAAAAAGAAAAAGTAAATGGTCAGAAGAACCTAGGGGCAAGATGGGAATAAAGATGCAGACCTACTAGAGAATGGACTTGACGATATGGGGAGGGGGAAGGGTAAGCTGGGACAAAGTGAGAGAGTGGCATGGACATTTATACACTACCAAACGTAAAATAGATAGCTAGTGGGAAGCAGTCGAATTGCACAGGGAGATCAGCTCAGTGCTTTGTGACCACCTAGAGGGGTGGGATAGGGAGGGTGGGAGGGAGGGAGATGCAAGTGGGAAGATATATGGGGACATATGTATATGTATAACTGATTCACTTTGTTATATAGCAGAAGCTGACACACCATTGTAAAGCAATTATACTCTAATAAAGATGTTAAAATACACACACACACACACATATATATATAACTGAATCACTTTGCTGTACAGCAATAATTAACAACATTGTAAATCAACTATACTTCAATAAACTTATTTTTAATTGAAGAAATGTTCCGAAAATGGCTTGAAAAGAATTTGGAAATACTCTATACCCACAAAGTTTTTAATACCAGGCCTTTCTGTACTTAATGTCATCTTCATAGATCACAGATCTCTTTGATGCACCGTGATTATCCATCCAGGGCGGGAAATAAGGACAGTACAAGTGAAAGAGCAAAAAGGCCCGCCTTTGCTTTCCTGTCACAGCCTTTTCATCAGTCCTAAAGCCTTATTTTTTTCTATCACCTTATTTTAACCTTTTTCTGTCTCCATAGGTTTCTGAGAATAAGAGGCACAATATTAGTAACATGAGTTAAAATTGAGTAAGCACTTGTGGTATGTGAGACTTGATGCTAAGTGTTTAACCCCAAGAAGTTGGTGCTAATATTATGGCATTTAACTCAATCTGAGATACCATCTTAGATTAATGTTTGTGCCTCTATACTGGACCCAGCTGCATTCTTCATCAGTTTACTCAGTCTCACCAGCTTTCCTAGCAGGGGCTCCTTGTCCTGCTTCTAGCTCCAATGATATCTCCAGAAGTTCCCTGGATATAAAGACAAGGCCACCAAGGCCTAGGAGGGCAGGAAGGTCAGAAAGTGGTCAGCCTTCCAACATATGAACACCCAGCCTCGTCCTGACCTCCACCATGTTCACTGTGGTAGGGCCCTCCCCAGCTCCAGCACTCAGGTCCAATCTACCCAGATCTTTGCAGGGTCTCTCTGCCCCAGTAAGGTCAGATAACATAACCCAGAAGTGAGGGCAATTAAACCAAACTCTGACCAATGAGAGACAGGAGACATTATGGAAGTTTTTCACCATTCCCCCACACACATCAAAATGTTCTGAGAGGGCTTCCCTGGTGGCACAGTGGTTGGGAGTCCGCCTGCCGATGCAGGGGACGCGGGTTCGTGCCCTGGTCCGGGAAGATCCCACATGCCATGGAGCGGCTGGGCCCATGAGCCATGGCCGCTGAGCCTGCGGTTCCAGAGCCTGTGCTCTGCAACAGGAAAGGCCACAACAGTGAGAGGCCCGCATACTGCCAAAAAAAAAAAAAAATGTTCTGAGACACAGTAGTTCCATATGGCTTTTCCAGACACATCCTTTCTGACCTAGAACTGGCTGGGTTTCTTGTGAAGCTGTGGCCAGCCTGGTAATGCATCTCCTGAGTTTGCTTTGCTTCTCTCTGTTCCTGACTCACTTCCTTCTTTCTGTCACTCTTTTGGACTGCAATCTTTACCTCTCACCCTTGCCCTCCCCACACAAAAATGTCAGTGTATAATCTTGGCTTCAGGCCCTGTTTTCTAGGATACTCTAGCTATTAGAGCTGGAAATGTGGACATGTCATTGGTTACAAAGTGTGTTCTGAGTTCAGAGATGTTACATGTGTGAATTCTTTTAGAGGTAATGCCAGGCACTGTTCTGAGTACCTTCCATATAATTAATTGTTTTACTCCTCACAGACTCCCTTTGAGGGTGATACCATTATTCCATTTTATAGGTTAGGCAACTAATGCTCAGAGAAGTTAGGTAACTTTCCCAAGATCACACAGCAAGTAATTGATGGAGCCAGATGGGAACATAGCTCTTTCAGATGCCAAAGCACAGACTTTCAGGCTCTACACTACACTCTCCACACCTGCCTTTTTTCCTTCACAAAGCTACATTGGCCTATCTATGAGAGAGTGTCAGTGTCTAGTCACTGGGGTCCTCACTTATTTTAAAGAGCTATTCAAAAAGTGCATTGATATTGAGCTCATCTTTCCCTTTGTGAAGTCCCATATCTTTGCAAAATTTTTTCTCACTACTTCAAATCTTTTCCTTCTTAAACACTTTCTGTAATTACCACATACTGCCACATACTGTCATTTAAAAGAGAGAAGACATTTTTTATTGAAGTACAATTGACATACAATATTTTGTCAGTTTCAGATGTACAGCAAAGTGATTCAGTTATTTATTTACACATATATATTCTTTTTCATATTCTTTTCCCTTATAGGTTATTATAAAATATTGAATGTAGTTCCCTGTGTTATACAGTAAATCCTGTTGTTTATCTATTTTATATTAATATATAGTAGTGTGATCTGTTAATCCCAAACTCCTAATTTATCCCTCCCAGCTCCCTTCCCCTTTGGAAACCCTAAGAGAGAAGAGATTTAAAATTCATCAAGTGCTTACCTAGGTATCAGGTACTGTATGGGCATATAAACAATCATTAAATTAATTCTAACAAAAATCTTATTTGTCATACACTCTTATTCCATTTACAGATGAAGAAACTGGATCTTGGAGTGGTTAATAACTTGCTACGGTCAGAGTGTTAATACACACCAGCAATTTCCACCGGTCAGTACATCATTTTATCACTCTTTCTTTTTTCTTCCAGGGCATAAAAACTAGGTTTTTTACTTTTCCGTATTCCATAGTGTCTAGTGTAACACTATATGCGAAAAACACACAATAACTAGAGTAATAAAGTGCACTATAAGTATGCTATAAAATACAGTAGTGAATGGGGAAGAAAAGTTATTTTACGGTGATGGTGATTCTCCTACTCACATATTTTTTTTTTTTTTAATCATCTAAAACTTGACCTCTGTGGTCACTTTTCTTGAAAAAATAGAAATCCTTGGGAGGATTCAGTATGTAACTACTTCATTATCTTTTACCCTCTTATGGAAACTCTGCCAGTCCTTCAGACTCTGGAGAACAATTTCTATATTTATTATTGCACATACATACACTAGAAGGGACCCAATAAAGAAACATTTGTAAGTAATTCATTATCAAAACCAGTCTATAGATGTCAGGGTACAGCTGACAAATGAATTACTTTCATTTTTAAAATCAGATCAGAATTTGGGCTCTCAACGTTTTAAATCCAGTCATTAATTCCTTAAGACAGGCAAGAACACTAGATCAACCATTTTCAGACCTTTGATCAAGACGACCACATACACAAAACCCTAAATCTACTTATCGCCAGCTGGCATTCAGATGTATGTGTGACGCTGGTGGGCTCACATTGAGTTTCTCCTACAGAAATCGATCTGTTCTTCCCCAGAATAAGATTATTTCTTCACCTCTAATCGGTAGGGAAATGGAAATTACTTACTCCAGAAAAGATTCATCTACTTTTTCTTCTTCCATTTTTGTTAATCATCATGTCATTTCTATCGCACTGAATGATATACATAGCTGTGGAATGAGATGTCCCAGAAATAAAATCTCACATTCTGCAGGCCTGTCTCCCGCCAAACTAGTAACTTTTCCAATACCACAGAAAAGTCTGGGGGAGGTGGGCTGCATAAATTGGCGAAAAGGGAATAGTAGGATAAGAATAACAGCTTTTTTTCAAGTTACTAGATTTATATCTAGAATAACGTGGTACTTAAGTTAGTCTCTTTAGCCAAAAATAGCATGAGCTTATTTTGTTTGCCCATTACAAATCCAAATCTAATTTATCATCTGCTAATAAGACTCCAAGATCCTTTTCACCATCAGTGCTTTCCAGGTTTTTCTAACCCATTGAATATCTGTATTTCACATGATTTTGCCCCATATATATCAGGTTGCATTTACCAAAACCTAATCTCATTCTATCAGTTCCTACTCCTGTTACTGACTTTTTCAGGGTCTTTTATATGACTTTCCCCACTGCACTTCAGCACAAAGCTTCTGTCCTTTTTGATACACTGCAATGTGCTTGATGAACAGTGACCCTGGATGATAGTATGTATAATAGTCATTCAGCCTCCATACAGGCACTGAAATAATTCAGGTCCCTGGACACCCATCACACAAACAGGAATCCGTGCCAAGCTATTTCCTTCTGAAGGTACGCAGGGGTATGCATCCTGGAGCGAATTCTCTGCCAAACCATGGGGATTATCAGACACTGCAGTGCTCAGTAACAATCATTGACCTTGCAGACACAGTAAGCTGAAAAAATAAAATGACTTTATTCTAAATTCCCAAATCCTAAAATTAAATATCCTACAAGCCTTCCAATTCAGGTCTCAAGTATCAGTCAAAGTTCTAAGCTTGGGTGCAAAGAAGCATTAGCTTAAATATTTTCTTCCCAACTCAATCCAACTATTAATTATATAACCCAGATATAAACCAAATAATATAGTGATTACAATAAACTGTAAGTGTAACAGAATGATTCAGGCCTCCAAAAGGCTGGTACTCTGTGAGTGCCCTAAACAAAGCAGTTGATGCTGAATCCTCCATTTGTACAAATGTATATGCCACTCTGATTGAATTAATTTTCTAGTTGCTAATTTTGATATTAAGTACAGCACATTTCATGACTAGCAGGTACCTTGATGGAGGGAGAATAAAGACAATCATTGGGCTTCCCTGGTGGCGCAGTGGTTGAGAATCCGCCTGCCGATGCAGGGGACGCGGGTTTGTGCCCCGGTCCGGGAAGATCCCACATGCCGCGGAGCGGCTGGGCCCGTGAGCCATGGCCGCTGAGCCTGCGCGTCCGGAGCCTGTGCTCCGCAACGGGAGAGGCCACGACACTGAGAGGCCCGCGTACCGCAAACAAAACAAAACAAAACAAAACAAAACAAAAACCATCATTTAGACAAAAAAGAACACGACTGGGATTTGGAAATCCGGGATACATTCCCACCCCTGACAAGAACGTACTATCTTGCTGGTCAAGTTAACACTTCTCTGGACTATATTTTCACCAGTAAGTACAGGGAGGGGATAGATCATCAAAGAAACAGATAATAGTGTGGCATTCTACAATGTATTTTCAATCTATTTCTTTCCACAATAACTCAGTGATACTGGATAATTAACTTTTCATATACATGACCCAATGAGAAGCAAAAGTAATTTCAGAAACGTAGGTCTATTATCCTTTTTAAAAAGCTTTTTGGCTTTCTTAATTAATCATATTTTATAATGGCAAATAATATTAATCTTATAACCAGAAGGTAATGAGCCCTTGCTCCATAGAAATAAACCTTAAGTTTGAAATGTTTTCACTGGGGCAACTTTTCATGTAAAACTCTGACTAAGGTTGATCTTACGACGAGGGGGCAGGGCGCATGGTAAACAGGAACCAATATACTGTGTGTCTGGTTTATTTTAGTTAATGACAGCAAAAATCCTCTAATTATACTATCTGTGAATTAAGTAAAATTAAATCTATTGACCTATAAAATTCCTATTATATTCTACAGCTCTAATCTATTATACTTACAATTATAACCCATCATGTTTCCAATTGAGCCATTGCATACTCCCTTAATAGAATAATACTTAAAAACACAAAAGAATATTTGGTAGAGAGATACAAAAACATCTTGTTAGATCTTCAAAGTGACTCAATGGAAGGCAGATCAACTCAGATATGATCTGCTTGTGTGTCCAGGTTGTGTTTTACAGGAACAAATCTGTGGTTGGTGTTGGGACATTCCTGATCGTCAGTGGAGGATAGTGCTGGGCCAGGGATGGCTTTGGTGGACAGGACTCTTGGGGATCTTCTTTCTCACTTGCCAGAATAGGGGGGAGGGCAGGATATTCATCACTCAGGACCTTCCTCCTAGGACCCTCTTCAGCATCTGATCTCTGATGGGAGAACATTGTGGGGGACAAGAGCCCATGCCAGCTGCTCCTCTTTCCCACGGGAGGGTTAAATTAAAGAAAGCTGCAGAGCTTCCTGCGTGAAGATCACCAAGACCAGCTCTGTCTTGCTCTAGTGAGGACCTGCTGACCGAGGATGAGGTCGGTCAGACTGGAGGGACCCCAGGGAGCAGCCCACCTACTCACCTTCAAGCAAGGTTCACCTAGAGGCTTGATCCGACTTGCTTCATTATGAAGAACTTTCTCAAGACAGTTTAGGGTTTTCTGACACTTTATCTGCCTCTTTAAAAAATTGGCCTACTGAGCTTTCCTGGTGGCGCAGTGGTTGAGAGTCCACCTGCCGATGCAGGGGACGCGGGTTCGTGTCCCGGTCCGGGAAGATCCCACATGCCGCGGAGCGGCTGAGCCCGTGAGCCATGGCCGTTGAGCCTGCGCGTCTGGAGCCTGTGCTCCGCAACGGGAGAGGCCACAACAGTGAGAGGCCCGCGTACCGCAAAAAAAAAAAAAAAAAAAAAAAATAAATTGGCCTACTGACTCCCAGGCCTCTACTCAGTCAAATAACCACCCACTATCAGCAGTAATCTCCTCTTAGCTGTGTGATAATGGGGAAAAGAACAACAAATACTTTATAATGCTTACCTGCTCGCTTCCTGCAGGGCTTATTCCAAAACTTAACAAGAAGAGCAAATTCTGAAATAATCCAAACACCGGTCCATAGTACTAGCCTAAAAATAGTACGGGGACCACGTGCAGCAGAAACCGCATTGGTTCACATTTAGAGTCCCTGAATTGGAATTCTAGCTCTATCATATACTACTTTAACATCCTGACCCCCTCAGTTTGCTCACCCATGAAATGGGAATATCGTGAAAAGCACCAGGCATGATTGGTCTTAAGTAGAATTTAACTTCATTCCATCATTTATTTTTATCCAGATACAATCTGCACAAGATGAAATTTTATGGGCTAATAATAGATTTTAACACTAGTTCCCATCCTTGGCCACACATTAGAATCACCAAGGGAGATTTTAAAAATTACTGATATCTAACACCAGACATTCAGATTTAATTGATTTGGGGTGTGGCCTGGGCATTGGGATTTTTAAAAACTCCCCAGGTAATTCTAACGTGTAGCCAGTGTTGAGACTGTAATATGTTAAAGGCTAGTACGAATGAGCACTTATGGATGCTAACTGAGCATGGCCACGTTGTTAAGCATTTAGTCCTCTCAACTGTACATGGGAAGCACTATTATTTTATTCATGAAGACACTGAGACTCACAGAGATAAATAATTTTCCAAAGTCCCACAGCTATAAAATGGGAAGGTAGAGATTTGAATTTGGGTCTCTGTCTTTGAAGTCCAAGCTGGTAGCCACCAGCTAATGCCAGGAAGGCACGAGTTCCACGGGTCATTTTTATTACAGTATATGGCATCATACGGTGTAGCATCACATTCACATTGCAGTGTCAACAGTCATCCCACTTTGTTCCGAAAAGGAGCTAAGCCAGATAACAGAGATCAAAATCCCAGGCCAGCTGAAATTTGGCAGTGGCAAAATTCTCGTTTAATTCACTTGCAGAGACCCAAACAGAGCAGATTTCTTCCTAGTCTTCTCAGATTCTACTTGCTGATCACCTTTGCCCACCATCTCATTCCTCCTTCTACCACATTGCCAAACGCATCAATGGAAAATTACCATTTGGAGTCATTCAATGTCACTCAAGATGTACTTGGCAGGAGGAATGAAATCGGTGGCAGATGAGATTGAATGACAGTTGCCTTGTCAGAGAGATCAGAACCAGGAGGCAATTGATAAATACCCAACCCTGGCAGGAGCTGAGGGTAGAAGGCACATTTCCTGACAGAGTGCAGTAGGTCCTCTTATTTCCATCACCCGCCGTTAAGCATCTAACCCTCTCCTGGGCTTATCTAGTTCCTGTTCATTGTCTAAAACAGATACGGACAGGGAAAAACTTTTTAAGGGCTCAGACACATTCAGAAAAGCTTCTCTTTGAGGTTCTACCTGAATTTCTAACTGTGTCATTAGTCTCCATCATAGGACTAAATTAAAAACTTGCTAAGAGACAGAGAGCTCCATCAGAAACCTCGGAGCAGTCAGGCAGGAGATTAAGCCCTGAGTTACTCAACGCTTCTCCCTCATTAACATGTGAATCCATCAATGGAGAGAGAAAGACTGGGATCCATCAGAGCACAGAATCCATCGGAAGACTGACGTTATTTAGCACCTTTTTTTTTTTTGGCGGTACGCGGGCCTCTCACTGATGTGGCCTCTCCCGTTGCGGAGTACAGGCTCTGGACCCGCAGGCTCAGCGGCCATGGCTCACGGGCCCAGCCACTCCGCGGCATGTGGGATCTTCCGGGACCGGGGCACGAACCTGTGTCCCCTGCATCGGCAGGCGGACTCTCAACCACTGAGCCACTAGGGAAGCCCTCTTTAGCAACTTTTATCAGGGAAGGGAGTGTGATTTAGTGAAACAATCTTCATCTTTGTCATCAGGTGATGGTGGTGTGCATCCCAGCTGATGATCTATTAGTCCTGTGGGCTCGGGCAAGTCGCTTAAGCTTTCTGAGCCCTAGCTTCCTCGTATAAATTGAGGATACAATAACTTCCTCACAGAGTTATTGGGAGGAGCAAATGGACTAATATACAAGAATGTACTTGTAAAGCAGTTGGCATCATGAAGATTAGCTGGCTGTCTCCTGTCGCTGGAGAGAATCATTACCTGTAGTTAAAAATCCTTGCTGTTACTCATCCCAGAGCAGGCAACACAGGAATGCCCAACTGAGAAGCAGCCTGGACACAAATCAATGCTGACTATTTAAAGCACCTACCCCAGTGACTTTTGCTCTGGGGCTCTGTTTGAAAGCACTGCATGTTTTCTCATACATATGCCATGTCTCTCTGCGTCCAAAGTCCCATGGGCTCTTCACTGTTACTCAGTTTCAGCCACTCCAGATAATGGCTCTTTGAGTTTGCTCCCTGGGACTCCTGCAAAAATAAATCTTGCATATGCCACATACTTTTTTTTAATTTACATCATACATTTCCACACATACCATCCAGAAATTGGTGAAAATCTATCCATCCACTGCTTACATACTGTGGCAATTGCCAAAGCAATAATAAAATTAAAGTCAATTAGGTAGACCTTCAGTTAATTTTAATAAACTTTAACTGAACATTAGGACAGTCGAGGAGCCAGCCAGTCAAGGAGCCAGCCAGAATTAATGTGTTTTCTTTTAATTTTTTATTTCTTTGGCCACACCGTGCCACTTGAAGGATCTTAGTTCGCCAACCAGGGATCGAACATGGGCCCCAGCAGTGAAAGTGCGGAGTCCTAACCACTGGACCACCAGGAAATTCCCTCTGTTTTAAAAAATTTCTGAATGAACAAGTTTTGACTGAACTATTTTTGAATCCTAGAGTGAATCTAGGCACATAGTACAAAATTTGGGTACATCTAGATTCTGGTGAAGTCATCCTCTTACACAATTTCGTGCATTTCTTTGCAACCCCATATATTCATTAAATAAGTAATATTAAAGATCCACTAGGTGCCAGGCACTGTGCTAGGAATTGAAGATAAGGAGAAACACAACACTTTCCTTGCTCTTGAGGGGATTTCTGTCAAAGGGCAGAGTCAAACATGCAGTGTAATCACTGAAATACAGTGCAATGAGTGAAATAACAGAGAAATGTACAAAGCACATAGGTGGCCCAGATTATTTTAAGAACAGGTTTACTTTGGTTGGTCCGGAAAGGCATCCCTAAGGAACAGATGTTTGATTGATTCTCAGAGGCCTGAGGTAGGATGGGGTAGAGGATGGGGAAGGGAGAACAGGGAATTGTAAGTGCAAGGAACAGAAACAACATCCCACAGTATCTCCCAGAAAATTAAAGCCCACACTCCAACAGGGAATGTTCTGTCACTCACCTTCTATTTGTGTAGCACTTCTTGCTTCCCTCAGTGTGTGGCCATAGATTCTTCCACAAAGTCTAGAAAAGCATGGGAAGCACTCCCACGCGTGACATGGGGGCCCTGCTTTGACCTGAAGAGTCACGTGCCCTATGTCAAGTCTCTTTCTCCTTCTTAAGCCTCAGTGTGGCTAATGACTTCTGAGACATCTCCAACTTCCAAAGTGTTAAAAAAAAAAAAGTCATTTTTTAATAGATCAGAAAATGGAACCCAGAGATAACTAAGTACACAGACAGCTCGTGACAGAAACACTAGAATTCAAGCGTCCTGATTCGTAAGCCAATAACATCTTCACCGTCCTGAAGTGACCGAACTGAGGTACAAATATGATGCTGGATATTCTCTCTTCCCCCTCGACTATCCTGCTCCACTCTTCTCTCTCCAGGGAAGCTGATTTCTACGGATTGTATCAGCCAGTCTCTTCTGATGCCCAGCTTCCAACTGGATTCAACGGCCATCATGGAAAATGGATCAGAAAATGAAGGGAGGCAGAGGCCAGGGTATTACATCCCTGGCTTCCTTCCTGTCAGACCGTTCCTCTGCCTGATGCCTCAGCGCTTGCCTAGTGGCTCTCTCCTCTGGCTCCAGCTGGAGCTGCAGCTGCAGCCCTCTCCAAGTGCTGGCAGCCACTCCCTCCCCTGACACTGCTGACCCAGGGATGCAAATGGCTCCACAGGATTGCTGGCACAAAGGTGCCTGCATTACTTTCTTGTGGCTGCCCCAATATTAGCACAAAATCAGGTGGCTTAAAACAACAGACATTGGGGCTTCCCTGGTGGCGCAGTGATTGAGAGTCCGCCTGCCGATGCAGGGGACACGGGTTCGTGCCCCGGTCCGGGAAGATTCCACGTGCCACGGAGCGGCTGGGCCCGTGAGCCATGGTCGCTGAGCCTGCGCGTCCGGATCCTGTGCTCCGCGACGGGAGAGGCCACAACAGTGAGAGGCCCGCATACCGCAAAAAGAAAAAAAAAAACAAAACAGACATTTATTCTCTCAGTTTCAAAGGTCAGAGTCTGAAATCACAGTGCCAGCAGAGTTATACTCTAGAGGCTCTAGGGGAAAATCCAGTCCTTGCCTTTTTGAGTTTTTGGTGGCTGTCCACATTCCTTGGCTCATGGCCTCATCACTCCGATCTCCACCTCCATCTTCACATTGCCTCCTCCTCTTCTGTTATATCCCTTCTGTGTTGTCTCTTTCTTACAAGGACACTTGAGAAGGCATTTAGGTCCCAACTGAATAATCCCAGATAATCTCCTCATCTCAATATCCTTAACATAATCACATCTGTTACCTTATAAGGTTATTGTCACTCCTGATATATGAGGCGATATTCACAGTTCCAGAGATTGGGATGTGGACATATATTTTGGAGAGGTTACCATTCAACGCACTGCAGTACCTCACTATTCTATGCTGGTTTTCCTGAACTCTGCCTGCCCTATTTAAAATAATGCCTTCAAGGCTTCCCTGGTGGCGCAGTGGTTGAGAGTCTGCCTGCCGATGCAGGGGACACGGGTTCGTGCCCCGGTCCGGGAAGATCCCACATGCCGCGGAGCGGCTGGGCCCGTGAGCCATGGCCGCTGAGCCTGCGCATCCGGAGCCTGTGCTCCGCAACGGGAGAGGCCACAACAGTGAGAGGCCCGCGTACCGCAAAAAATAAAATAAAATAAAATAAAATAAAACAAAATAATGCCTTCATTGGACTTTCCTCAGTTCCTCTGCTTGTCTGTATCACCTTTTTGATCCAATCTAATACAAATGCCCTTTGGTTACCCTTGCAGCATACATGAGGGTACAGGAAGCCACAAAACAAAAATAATACATCAATTTTACTTTATAGCAAATAATTTATAACATTACTTTTTGTTTGTAAGAAAGTACAGAAATAATATGGAGTAGAATTCAAAATTTGCATGAATTTTATAGACATGTGATTTAAAGGAAGTTTATTACCCACTGAAGGTCATTTTAGATTCACTCCCTGATTCTTTCATCCAGCCACTAGGACATTGATTCCCTACTGCTGTAAGATGTAAGAGTTTTAGAACATTAACTACCCTACAATAGTTATATTCTTTTTTTTATTTTTAAATTTTTATTGGAGTGTAGTTGATTTACAATGTTGTGCTAGTTTCTGCTGTACAGCAAAATGAATCAGTTATACATATACATATATCCATTCTTTTTTAGATTCTTTTCCCATATGGGTCATTGCAGAGTATTAAGTACAGTTCCCTGTGCTGTACAGTAGGTCCTTATCTATTTATAATAGATAGTTATAAATAGTTATCTACTTTTTATATAGTGGTGTGTATATGTCAATCCCAATTTGACTCCTGTTTTTAGTGATTAGCCTCTAGGCTTGAAGGATACTGTTCAAGAAAAGCAGAGGTTTTTGTGTTGCTTTGACCCTATTCCCCTGGCGGCTAGAACCCTCATTTCACCTCCTTCTCCAGTTTCCTAGATGTGCAGGGGTAAGATGATCAGGTAGTACAGTGACATTATGATGTTCAGGTTAATGAGATTTGCAGTTTTGGACCATGCCTATACCTTCATTAAAGGAACTCTAGATGAGTACTCATTTTAATATTCTAGTCAAAACTCTGGTCTCCATGGATGGCTCTGGGTGACAAATGAATGGCAAAAGTGAAGGAATTATAACTTAGCAGACGAGTGACAAACAAATGGTATATCTTTGCAAAACCTGACAATTTATGATTAACCTCCATGACAACAAAGCAGGACAAAAGAATCATGGACAATGTGTTCTAAGACCACCTCAGAAAGCCTAATGCCTAATTTCGTTATTCTCGACTCATCCCTTTTTATCATTTTCACAGGCAATTCATCAGAAAATCCTGCTACATAAAAAATATATCCAGAATCCAGCTACTTCTCACCGACACCCTGAGAGGCCCTGGCTGATTACAGACCCTCCTAACAAAACTTCTGTTTCTGTCCTTCCTTTCTATAGCCTATTGTCAGCACAGTTTTCTTTTTAAGACATGAGTCATATCATATTATTTTCCTGATGAAAATCTTCCAGTGGCTTTCTGTATCAGTCCCTAGTCAATGGCAAAACTTTCAAAATGGCTTTCAGCCAGTGTTTCTCAATGGGGCTGTAAAGCAATGAAGCCGTCCTTCTGTAAATTTCTCCAGGGTGTTTTTGCTGTCATCACAAGTGGCATTCTCCTCTATCTAGTGAGCAGTACAGGGCTACTGAATGTTTCACAATGCATGGACAACCCACACAGTAAGAGTTTCCTTGCCTCCTGCGTGGCTTTCTGGTATTTTCTCTGGACATTATACATCACTTTATTTGGAACTTTATCAAGAATTGTTCTTTTCACAAAGCCATGTCATCAGTGGCAATGTCATTCATGATATTTGAGTCACCATTATATCACATCTGCTCAGCTCCCCATTTCTCCATACCTGCCATTCCCTCTAGCCTCTCTGGTTCCATTCTACCAGAGTCACTAGCTTATTCTGGGTAGACAGTCAGCATCTAGGGATCTAATTGCTCCTTAAAAAGACTTCAAGCAAATCCTCTGTTTCCAGCAAGTTCCTCCTTAACCCTCCCCCACTACACACACACACACACACATACTCACTCACTCACTTTTTCCATAACTTATGCTTGGTGCTTCCAGTTCCAGGGCCTTATTGAAGTTAATGGGTTAAATCAGAATGTCTCCCATTGATGCCATAGTCTGGAGGCATTTAACTTTCATTTTGCTCTGTGCCATTAACTTACCATTCTTTCATTTGTCAGAGAGTTTCATTGCAGATGGTGTTTGTGTTTTGCCTTTAGTTCTTGTTTTGGGGGTGATTTACGAGTAGAGGAAAAAAAGTAGAAAGGTCTTTACCATTTTGAAATCATTTTTTTTCTACAGTGATTTGTAATGGCACAAAGGTTTTCTTATTTATTTTAATTTTTATCTAATCAAATCTCTATTCTCCTTGGTTTCTTCACTTGGTCTAATAGTTTTTGAGTGTCTGACATATGTCAAGTGATGTCAAGAGTAGGAGCAGTAAGCCAGACGGACATGGGCTCTACTTTCATGTACCTTACGGCTACGCTTGTGAGGATGTTATGAAAGGAAGCATTCAGAATGCTGTGCAATCACACCTTACTTATGGTCACCTGGTCAAGAAGAGACAGAGCCCAATGATTTTTCTGTTTTAACTTTTATCTAATGCACAGCAACTCTTAATTGTCCTTACGCTATACTTCCATACTGATCTGTAGAAACGTCTGCCACTGCCCTTACAGTACTCTCTTGCAATTGTAGGTTTGTCCATTGCTCCTGTCACATAGGAGAGAACAGGCCACTTCTTATTCATGTCTGTGCCCCAGTGCCTAACACAGTAACACCAATATCAGTGGAATAAGTAAACACTTGTTGATTGCACTATTTACCTTCACTTTAACTGTACAGGAGGACAGGGAAAATGGGAATGAAAGTCAAGAGCAGGTTTAACAGCAAGAACAAGCAAACGTTAATATCTTCCACACAAGCTTACCCTACATAAAACTGGTTGAACTAACACCAGCAATTAGGACTTCAGCCCCACCACCACATTATCTGATGGAAGTAAAGGAATAGCATTAGCCCCAGAAAGAGAAGCTTCTTGGGGCCAATACAGATGTGACCCTAAGGGCCAAACCCTAGGAGCAAAAGGAGTCCTTGCTGACAGCTCCGCTCTGGGCAATACAGGGAATGTTCTGTGATTGGCAGCTGCAGATTTGGAGTTTATGTAAGTTTAAATCCTGGGTAACTATACACCCTTCATGAACTAGCTAGTGCCCTACACAGCTGTGACCCACAATGAAAAAGGAACATATTATCTTCAGTTTAAACGTGTCGGCTATATTAGTTTCAGTGGCTTTTTACAAAGTTTCCATCGCCTAGCAATCATGGACACTTTATCCTCTCCTCGGGTCCATAACTGTCGTATTAAAACCAGTTATGAGGTTTAATATCTCAAGAAATCTCTATCAGCTCAGTAAGTGTTTGAGAGGAAACGCAAGGCTGACAGCATATTTATTTATTTCTAAGCACAGTTCAGACCAGAAGAGCAATCCATCAAGCTTCCTTCTGGAAAAGAGCTCAGCCTCTCATGCTGTATACAAAGAAATGGGTTTATTTACTTGTTGTATGTTAAAAATGCACTAAGCACTTACTATGTGCCAATTAATGTGTGGCGCATCACAGGGGATCCCTAGATAAACAGACCATGCCCCTGCATGTGGGAGCTTACAATCTGCAGAACAATGAAAACAGAACAATCCTTAAGTTATAATGCGATAAGGAACTTTAAAAGGATGAACCCAGTTTTGTGAGGGAACAGCAGAAGAAACGATTCCTATGGCTTTGGTCGGAAGGGATGAAGGCTTCACCGGGATCCTCTGTGAGACATGTATAAAGAATGGCTAAAAGTTTGACTAACAGATATGAGGGGGGGATATATCTACTGAATCGATTTTAGTGTCTAGACACTACCTCAGTAACCGTAATTGCTAATTTTTATCGAAGAGATTTCAGGTGCCATACCCTGTGCTAAGGGCTTTACCCTGTCTCATTCAACCCTCAAGCAATCCTCTATGAAAAATACTTTGATTCATTGAACAAATGCCTCTGAATACAGACCATGTGCCAAGTAGTCTCATTATTGCTATTACTCGTGAAAAGGAAGTTGAGGCTTAGAGAATCAGTAGAGCTGGGATTTGAACCCACACGATCCAGAGTCTGCTAGCAGAGCACTATATAACCTCCCACAGAGAAGTGGTCTAGATTTGGCCTGTCCAGTATGAAAGCCAGTAAGCCACATGTAACTACTGAGCACTTAAAATCTGATTTGCCTGAATTGAAATGTACCACAAGTGTAAAATACATACGAGATATCCAAGACTGAATTTTTAAGGGTGTGAGACATCCCTAATGGTTTCTTATATCACCTACATATTACAATGATAATAATTTGGATGTACTGACTTAAGTAAATATATTATTAAAGTTAATTTCATCTGTTTTTCTGTTTTCATTTTAATTAATGTGGCCACTAGAAAATGGTAAGTTACCAATGTGGCTAACATGATAGTCTTACTGGACTGCTCTGATTACAACAAAGACGAGTACAGAGATGCCTTCAGGGTGCCTGCACTGCAGTCTAGTGGGGGGGATGGACTGTATCCAAAGCAGTGTAATGCAAGGCATATGGCAATTGCCAAAGGGAGACACACAGATATGCACTGTTATTTAAGAGTTCAGAGCAACCAGAAGCTTCTTCTGACTAGGATAATTGGATGTCTCTACTGGTTTGGTTACAATTTAATTTTCACAAAATTCCAAATCTGACTATTTTCTCTAACCCATGGGCTATCATGAAAATACAAACAGCCCAAAGAAAAACCTCTCATTATGACTTCCGATGGCTCAATCAGTTATCTACATAGGGAGTGAGAATAAAATGGATTAACAAACTTCATGGTAACCCCAGAACCTAATTAATTCAGACTGCTCATAAGTAGCAGATTTCCTTCATCTAGTAAATAGCTCATAAGTGCATACCTAATGCTGAGACTAAGCTATTGGATTATACTAATAGTTCATTTCCTGGGTCCCTTCCGCCTTCTCTACCCACACATTATGGAATATAGGGTTAGGCAGAAAGAGAACAAACCAAAACGTAAACAATTGGATGTCAGAGGGAAAAGCAAGAGTCCCAGAAAATCCACAATTTGGTAAGTATCCTCTGAATAAAGAGAATTAACTATATCAACATAGCTCCATTGGGACACCACTGGTTTTTCATTTTGATTAATTTAAGGAATCCCAATCTAATTTATGAACCAGCAGGATGTTTTGAAAGATAAACAAAGCTGTCTGCAATTTGCGTTTCTCCTGACTTGGTCCGGCTCGAATTTCACATTTACCTCATTTTCTCCATTGTTATGGACTACTTTTCACAACTCAAACAACCAGATGTGCTTCAAACCTGGGAGGCCAAATTCTTCTCCTGAGTATTCTCCTCCACAGGAATTCCTATAAAAAGTGTTGTAAAAAGTGAATCTTCCTGACAGCATTTTGAAGGCGAGCTCTTGGCATCAAGTTACCTGGAGACCTTTCAGCATTTATGGTTCCGGAGCTGTAACTTTCAAATGCAAATGTGATACAAGCAAGACTACCTGAGACATGAAAACATATTGAGATGTCATTGTAATTACAGAGGACACAGACCTGGCCAGCAAGCCAGGATTCTGTGCATGCAGTGGTGGTTTGCTTCAAGCCAGTTCCTCTCTCCTCAATTCCCAGAGGCTCAGTCAAAAATAGAGACCAACCGAAATGGTGTGAGCACCTTTCCGGAATCGCAAACACTGAGAACGAATCTCCATTGTGGGAGCCAGCCTTGAGTCTCTCCCAGACATATTGACTTCGATTCTTAAAACAGTGCTAATTAGAAATTATTCATGCCCATTTTAAAAATTAGGAAACTGAACTACAGAGTGATGAGCAACTAGGGTCAAAACCAGAAGAGTTAAGTTACTTCCATAGGGGAACAAGGATTCAAAGACAGGCTTATCCGAACCCGTGTCCGTGCCCCCAACCCCATGACATACTTCCTACCACAGTCATTTTATTTTAACACTGTACAAATGCATCCTCTCCATCATCCTGAAAAGTATTTGATATAATTGGGCAAATTAAGACAGAATTGTTAGCCATGTTTTCTCATCCATAGAATGGGTTGATGGTAACAGTCCTATCGTAAATCTGGTTGTTAAGTGATCGTATGTGTCTCTTTCTACATATGTATTATTTTGCCTAATTACTTCCCATTTCATTCTGCAAAGCATTTGAAATGGCTTGACAAGTTACCCAACTGCTCCAGGCCTGCATTTCCATGTATAAATGGGGATAATAACACCAGCCATGTGCTGACACATGGAGCTACTGGTATGAAGTAACGGATCTGAAAACACCATATTTACTGCAGGGTTCTGCACCAATATGACTTTTCAAGTGGGCATTGCAGCTGAAGAGTTTGAGTCAAGAGTTTTGTTTTACTTCTTCTCTTGACTCATAAGAGTGTATAGTGAGGCAAATAAAACACTCTATCCCCTTGTTTCTAACTTTCAGTTACCCACACACTTGTGATGTGCTTCTTTTAATCAATTCACCATGTTCCTACTGTTCACAGCTCCAAGAGTCCAGGGAAAAATGGCGGCAGACTTCATTTCAGAGCCTGCTATGCTACCTGGAAGAACGTTTCTGGAAAGATGAGTGAATACTGAGGGTCAGCTTTGGGGATACTTCATAGCAATCCCCAAGATAGTATTATCTGGACAGCTCAATTCTCTGACTAAGGAGAGTTAAGTAAAGCCCTCACAGGTAAATATTGAACCAGGCATTAAAACACCACCAGACACCGTACATCAATAGCAGCTGCTGGAAAGAATGTGGAGACCTCATCACCTGGCAACAGCTCTGATTAAGGCTTCTTCAAGAGAAGAGGGTGGGAGAAGGAGGGAGAAGGAAAATCAAACATCCATGGTGTGTGGCCAGGCCTCCATTCCTCACACATCAAACTTTCCTCAAAAAATGCAAAAGGGATTACTCAGAAACTGTTAGAAAATAGAAAGATCAGGGAAATGAATGGTGTGGTGCTTCTGGAACAGGAGGTGGTGACAGAGTCAGTCTAGACGTTTTTCCACAATTCTGATCTTCCTAGAATTGTTCGATGGTCCAGATATATTGCCTGGGGAATTTTATGCTGACATGGCTCAGATTTTTCTCGTGCAGAGTTTGTGCCAGTGTCACACATATAGGAGAGAAAGGAGGAAGCTGGCACTCATGGAGTACCAACCATGTTCTATGTCATGTGCTAGGTGGTTCATTCCCAGGACCTCATTCCATTCTCACAAGAGCTCCACAATCACTCCCAACGTACAGAGCAGGAAACTAAGAGTCAGAATTATGCTCAGGTTATATAACTAGTAATTGATCAAAACAGGATTCAAACTCAGGTATCTGTCATTCCATGCTCTTTCTACTCTACCGCAATCCAACACTGCCTCAGCAGTAGTTACTCCTAATTGAACTTTCCCCATTTCTGCTCATCCACCATGAAGCCCATGATACTCCAACTAGACTGGCTAGTTCAAAGCCAATTAAGCCATGAACTCTGCTCCCTGAAGTTTTTCCTTAGTTCTATTTAAGTCTCTAGCTATTCTAATTTTTTTGTCCCCAAGTAGAATTTTAAGTGGAAGTTCTTATACATAAACTTTGTGTGGACACAGAGATTAGTGCATGAAAGGGTTACATAAAGCAAATGGTCCAAGTCCTCTAATTTTACAGATTAGAAAACTGAGTCCCTGAAGGGTTAAGCATATTTGTTTAATATCACAGAGTTGGTAGTGAGGACAGTAACAGAGTCCAGGCCTGTGTCTGTCTCAGTGTATCTTGAGATTGTGGGTCCTGTAATCTAAGAGCCATAAAAACAAATAGAAAAAAATATACATATATGTGTGTGTGTATGTGTGTGTGTGTGTATTCCAAGTGACCTGCATTTAAAACTTATCTTAGAACTTGCTTTGTGATCTTAAATATCTTATTCAACTCCTTGAAACTTTGGCTTCCTTATCTATGAAATGGAATTGTTAATCTCTACCTTAATGATTTTGAGAATTTAATGAAACAAGATGGGTAAAATACCTGATAACAACATGGCACGTAGTAGCTATGCAGTAAAAATTAAACTTTTCCCCATACTTTTTATAAATTTGAGAAAAGAATAGAAAGCAGTAACAGCACTGTTGCAGTGTTTGTTTGTTTTGTTTTTTCAGCACACTTAAATTCTAGAACTGTAGGTCAAACTTGAATGAAACAAAGACTCAATATATTAGACCTGTAAACCAAAAAATTACAACCCAGTGACTTCTGTAGCATAAAAACGTCCACAGATATCACATAATTTATCCATGTTGTCATCTGCCTATCAGCACCATGTTCCTGTACAATTAAAATTGTTCACTGCCATAACTGTGTTCATCTCATACTCACAAGGCCAAGTTCTCATGTGATCCAGTCAACGCCACTCTTCTGGCATCAGCTTGGCCTCACACTCTGTCTCTTTCTTCTTGCAACAGATTGTACTCAATCCTATACCATATTCCTCGACTTCATAAAACAGGATATATGCTCTGTTGTAGCAAAAATTAATGTGTATTAATTAAACTGTGCAGCACACCTATGAAAACACCCTGGTACATGGCTATGACTACCCTGCTACTGGGCTCCGTCTGTGACTGGGCTCCAAATAGATCAGAAGTCTAAGTCTACAGAACTGTGCTCTCCCACCCTAAAATCCTGAAGTCTGTCTGAGCCTTAGGTACCCAGGCTACAGTCTAGGAAAGGCACCTCTTTCTCACTTCCTACTTCCCTTCAAAGTGAATAAGAATTTGTTGGATGATAAATCAGTATTCCAAGAATGAAGCCTTTTTTAGGATACATGTTAGAAATTAAGATTCAAGATTTGTTTTTTTTTTTATTATATGGACTATGTCTCTAATTTAGTACTGTCTTCTTCAATCAGAATCACTGTATATGACTCATAGAAAGCGGCAGGTCACTTTCCATTCTAGGATATTAGTTCAAATCTGTCAGTGCTGATAATGACAGACAATTGTCTCCATCTGTGTGTGTTGGTTTTAACTGAGTGTATATTGAGCAAATATTCACTGTCACTAAACTCACTCTGCTAGATCTTTCTGACATTTTCAGCTGGGAGAGTGAAGACCAGAAAAGAAGAAAGAAGAAAGACAGTGAGGGAGGGAGTGAAAGGAGGGAGAGAGGAAGGAAGGAAGGCAGGGAGGGAGGAAGAATCTCACGTGCCAAGACCCACAAAATGCTGGGTGTCATCAGGAAGGACAGAAGAAACAAAATGGAAAGCATGACCTCACACTTCTTACAGGTCACTTCATAGGGACACAATTTGTTCTCTAGTTCTGCATCACCTGTGCCCACCTTCTTGGGGCCACTAGAGTCAATCCACAGAAGCTCCAGTACAGGGAACTCAGCATCAAGACCAGTCACTGTGAATCCTCTAGTCCTACATCTTAGTTCTAGTTATTGCGCTTTTTATTTCCCCTATGGTGAAGCCTCACCCTTGTCTTCTAATTCTAAAATTTGCATTCATATCATTTTCCATGGTATGTCACCGCCCCTGCTTTGATTACCACCCAATATACTGTGTCCTTCTAGAACAAAACTGAATTATTATTATGAACTAAACATCATATGAACCAAACCTTCACATTTTATTTTAATCCTCACAAAATCCGTTTATATAGGTGTAATTACCCCATATTATAGATAAGGAAACTGAGGCTTAGAGGGGTAATTGACCTAGGGTTACATGGTAGTAAGGAGGGAATTAATTTGACATAGTTTTTCACTCTAGAACTTAGTTTTTTTTAAGCCATACACTAAATGCCTCCCTTATCCCTGCCATACAAGCATCATTATCTAACAGTGTATGAAGATAAGAAAATGAATAAAAGTGGAACATGACACAGGTGTGTAAACTGTGTTATGTTACCAAAGGAAGAAGCTATTCATTCTTCCTCAGAAAACTGTAGAGGGCTTTATTTTCATGATGAGTCTAGGAAGAAATGTGAGGATGGGCTTTCAGGAAAATGGAAATGGCCAGTAGTAGCTTATAGTTAGAATTAACATGTTTGATAGAAATGTGTCAATAGCAGAAGTTAAAAGGTTACTGGAGACCAATTAGAGAAGAGTTTGAATGCAGACTAATAAGTTAGGACATTGCCCTGGAGCAAGGATACATTTCAATAAAAAATTACCTTTGCCTGCAGTTTGGAGAGTGAATGAAAGCAGAAAAAATCTAGCAAGAGGATATAATTACAGTCCAGATGGAGATGATGGAGACTTATCCAGGTCTGTTGTAGCAGGTGGAGGGGCAATAAGAAGGAAGGATTTAAAGTTATATAATTGGTGGGCAATTGGGTTATGAGGATTGAGAGTAAAGGATTAGTTGAAGATTTGCGTTTAGGCAATAGTTCCAGAAATCTTACTGTCCTCAAACTAAGAGGTACAAAGTGAAATTGGAACACTGTGAGAAAGTACTGAACCATATAGCACACTTATAAAATGTGTAAGATCATGAGCACGTAGTCTAAAAGAGTGCTTCTCAAATTTTAATGTGTATATAAATCACTTGGGAATTTTATTAAAATGTGGATTCTGGTTGAGTAGGTCTGTCGTGAGGCCCAAGAACCTGCATTTCTAACAAATTCCTGGTGATGTTGATGCTGGTCCACAGACCACACTTTGAGTATCAAGGTTATAAAATACAAAAAGGGACTTTCAAGACACTTTTACTCAGACGGCCATTATTCATTATTAAGTACAGATCAGTAAAGAAAACTGGCAAAGGAAGTTTTTGGAGGGATGAGGGTGGGGAGGATAGAATATGCCTTATCTTTTGCAAGTGCTGCATGAAGGTCCAGCACGCTGTCCACAAAGCATCCTAGTGTAGCTTGAGGAGGCCACGTGGCCCACGGATGTCTTGGCAGCTCTTCCTGGGAGGTCTTTTCAATGTATGAGATGGAAAGAATGAGCCCCATGTAACTGCAGAGTTACCCCCATCACAGCCAAGAACATTCACCTTCTATAGAGTAAAGGTTCCCCTGGCTTCTTCCTTTGCCAAGACTTAAGACATGCTGGAGATGGAGATGAAAACATTTAAGCCAGCTCCCTTAAAGAATGTCAAAAATACACACCAGGGATCTTTGTCCAAAAGTAAATAATTATTGTTTGGCAAGTGTTTAACACAGTGGATGGAATTGTACATAAATCTTGTTCTCTCCTTACCAACGACTACTTGCCTGCTCTAACTTGTAGGTGTGCTGTTGCTTGTTTCTGTTTGAATCTGGTTTCATAATGAAAGTATTCAATAAAATTACCTTTTAAGAAATGTGTGCTGGCTGGTGCGGCCACCGCCTGGAGCCTCCGGGACCCTCCACCTCGCCGCCCCCGCCCAGCCTGCCCCGCCATGCCGTAGAAAACCTTCAAACAGCACCAAACCTTCGAACAAAGAGTAGAAGATGGCCTACTTAACCTGAGAGCAGCATCCTACCAAAATCCCAGTAATAATAGAACAATACAAAGGTGAGAAGCAGCTTCCGGTCCTGGATAAAACAAAGTTCTTGGTGTCTGATCATGTCAACATGAGTGAGCTCATCAAGATAATTAGAAGGTGCTTACAGCTCAACGCTAACCAAGTCTTCCTGTTAGTGAATGGGCATAGCATGGTGAGTGTGTCCACGCTGATTTGTGAAGTGTATTAAAGTGAGAAGGATGAAGATGGATTCCTGTGTATGGTATACACCTCTCAGGAGACTTTTGGAAGGAAATTTCCTGTGTAAGACTAAAAAAAAAAAAAATGTGTCTGTTCTCGAATTTTTTAAACCCTTACCAAGGAATAAAAAAGGGATGTTACCAACTGAAAAAAAAAAAAAAGAAATGTGTGCTAACAACCACCCCTTAAATATATTGCAGTTTCTATAACATTAAAGACTCCAAGAATTGAAAGGAATTTTAAACGTCTGCTGAGACTACCAGTGATTCTACACTGATTTCCAACTAAGTGATCAGCTACCGTCTACTTGAATACCTCCAATGTCAGTCAGCTCACCACCACACAGAGATTTCAGTATACTTGCTGACAGCTCTGTTGGAAAATTCTAACTTATGTTATGCCAGGCTGGCTTCATGACTCTTTAATTTATTAGTCCTAGTTCCACTCTGTAGAGTCACAAAGAAAAAAATGTAACATCTTTTTCAAATAACAGTCCTCCCAATGTTGAGCTACTGTGGGCTCTGCTTTCCAGGTCAAAAACTCTTAGTTCTTTGGGCTGTTCCTCATATAAAATAAATTCAAATCTCTTCTCCATCTGATTACCTGTACTCTAGAAGTACTCCAGCTTTCCTCTTAAACTGTGGGTGTTCTCAATCAAAGGGAAAACTCAAAATGGAACTCAGAACAGTTTAGATTAAACTGTGCCTATTACATCCTTTATTTCAGTTATTTTTTCCACCTTAATGAAACCTACAATCACACTAATGAGGCAGAAAGAGAAAAAGAGTAAGAATCTTGTGGAAAAAAGGATCTGAGATCAGTCATCTTAGTCCCTACTCTTATTAGCTGTGTGAGCAAATTATTTCATCTCCCTGAGCTTAAAATTTCAATTTATAAAATGGCAAAAATTAACCTTAAAAATTAATGATGTCCATAAACTTTACAGGCAA
Organism: Delphinus delphis; assembly: GCF_949987515.2. Taxonomy (NCBI): domain Eukaryota; kingdom Metazoa; phylum Chordata; class Mammalia; order Artiodactyla; family Delphinidae; genus Delphinus; species Delphinus delphis. Next base: position 42,695,661 of record NC_082690.1, on the reverse strand, counting down.
ATGTATGCAAAGTCCCTAATAATGCTTGGCATGTAATAGATATTCAATAAACTATAACCATTATAAATGTTGGTATCTTGGCGAGGCATGCCAATCGTTAATCTATATTTCATTTAGAATCAACTTAAAATCCTTAAGCACTTTTATGTCATATTTCACTAGTACAATTATTTTTATTGTGAAACCAGTGGCAGAAACTTACCTTTACCTATTTACTTTCATTTCTTTCAAATGTCCACCTATTATTTCAGAGTCACTTGAATTCCTCATGGATAACATTTCAAGAATCACAAATTTTAACTACCCTTCTCAACTTTGAACCATATAAAATTCTGGTCAGCATGACATTATTTAGAATATCAAGGACCTCCCTGGTGGCACAGTAATTAAAAATCCACCTGCCAATGCAGAGGACACGGGTTTGAGCCCTGGTCCAGGAAGATCCCACATGCCGCAGAGCAGTGAAGCCCGTGTGCCACTACTGAGCCTGTACCCTACAGCCCACGAGCCACAACTACTGAGCCGGCGTACCTAGAGACTGTGCTCCGCAACAAGAGAAGCCACCGCAATGAGAAGCCCGTGCACCACAACAAAGAGTAGCCCCCGCTCACCACAACTAGAGAAAGCCCGCGTGTAGCAACGAAGACCCAATGCAGCCATAAATAAATAAATAAATAAATAAATTTAAAAAATAAAAATAAAATATCATATTTGAATCACGTCCCTGTTTAAAAGACCCAATGAAGCCATAAATAAATAAATTTGTAAAAAAATAAAATAAAATATCATATTTGAATCACATCCTTGTTTAAAATGTTTTCCAAAAATGTAAGAACTTGTCTAAAAAAACAACATGACATTGTTTAAAGTGTAAAAAAAACAAACATAAACTACACACACACACAAGATTGAATGAAGGGTCCTATGTCTAGAAATATCACCATTCAAATAAATATTGACCCTCTGAATCTAGACCTTGGACTTCCTGTGAATTACTCTATTTATACTAAAGCATCCTCTAACTGTTCCACCTATTCACCTATTCAAAGATGTCACAGGCAGGGGTCCCCAACCACCGGGCCGCACAGCAGGAGGTGAGCAGCAGGCTAGTGAGCGAAGCTTCATCTGTATTTACAGCCGCTCCCCATCGCTCACATTACCACCTGAGCTTCGCCTCCTGTCAGCATTACGGTAAGTTGTATAATTATTTCATTATATATTACAATGTAATAATAATAGAAATAAAGTGCACAATAAATGTAATGCACTTGAATCACCCCAAAACCATCCCCCCACCCCGGTGTGTGGAAAAATTGTCTTCCACGAAACTAGTCCCTGTTGCCAAAAAGGTTGGGGACCACTGTCATAGGGGACTCCAACATCATGTTGAAATTTAAACATGTACTGTATATACCTAACTCACCAAAGAAGGAAATGACTCTACCATGGATGATTTATTCTCGGTGAACCATAAGTCTAATAATAACCATTGCTTCCTTTTCCAAATGCTTACAACATCTCCTTTTATTGAAATTTGTTAGTTCTTCATAATGATTTAATCTCTTAATCATTAGCAAAGTTCCCTCATTATCATAAGTAATATTGTCTATTTTGGAGAACACTTGGCCTGATACTAATATAGCTATTCCTACTTTCTTTTGATTCCTGTTTGCTTTTCATTAATTTACTTTTATCTGCAGATTCATATTTAATTGGATGGGTATTTTTTTATCCAGTCTGATAATCTCTGCCTTAAATGTTATGTTTATACAATATATAGTTAAGGTAATTATCAATATGGTTGATTTCAATTTATAATACTGTTATTTGTTTTCCATTATTGCATCTATTATTATTTTCTGTCTTCTTTTGGATTAAGTGAATTTTTAAATTCCATTTCATCTGTACTATTAGTTTATTAGCCATACATCCCCTTTTATTTTAAGCAGGAGTTCCAGGGTTTACACCCTAAACTTATCAAATATTCTGCCACTTCACATATAATGTAAAAATGTTCATTTTTCCCCCTCCTGTTCTTTGTGTTATTCTTGACATATAATTTAGTTCTACTTTTGTCATAAACCTTATGATATATTACTATATTTGCATTAAACAGTGAATTATTTTTTAAAGAAATAAAAAGAAAAATCCCTAATACTTACCATTTCTACTTCTTTTTATTTTTTTTTCTATAGATCTATGCTTCCATCTGATATTGTTTTCCATTGGTCTGAAGAACTTCCTTTAATATTTTTTATAATGCAGATCTGCCAGCAATAGATTTTCTCAAGCTTGGTTATCTGAAAATTTTTCATTGTGCCTTAGTTTTTGAAATACAATTTCACTGGATATAGGTTTCTAGGTTGAATATTTTTTCTTTAATCATTTTCAATATGTCTTTCTATTGTTTTCTGGCTTCCCTGATTTTGGATAATATCTGAGGTCATTTTTATCTTTTTTTCTCCTCTATATAATTTGTCTTTGTTTGTTTTTTTGGAGTATACTCTGCTTGGAATTCATTGAAATTCATGGATTTGTGTATAAAATACTATAAAAGTTCCCTTCAAATACGGAAAATTTTTAACTATTTTTTCTAAAATTTTAATGCTCCCCTTCTCCTTAGGTATCAATTACATATTGGCAAAGTTAAATTCCTTGCTATTGTCCACCAGGTTACTGAGGTGCTCTTAAAATTTTTTCATTCCTTTTTCTATGCTGCATTTTGTAGGTTTTCTATTACAATGCTTTCCGATTCATCAATCTTTTCTTCAGTAGAATCTAATCTTCTATTAAGTCCACCCAGTAAATTTTTATTTCACAAGTCAGGAAGACACAATGCTCTACCTGAATTCTCCCTCCCTACACAATGGCCTGTAAATTGCCTCTAGGCAGAAAGCCAAAGCAATCACAGGACACACCTCAGGTGTTCCCTTCTCTCAGTGGTCACAGCCTACATAGCCTCTTTCTTGTCCAATGTCTGAACATAACTGTTTCATGGATTTTGCCTAATGTGCTAGTTCGTCACAGTGGAATGGCAATTCCCAAATCAGTTTTTCCTTCATAGCCTGCAGCAAAAATCTCATCCTGTGTAATTCAGGGAAATGCTAAACTAGAGAATTTATATAGCTACTTTAGATTTGTTTTTATATTTCTGAGCCATTACTTTACTTTCTAATAATTTATTAAGAGAATGATAACTAATTCATAGGAATTTTAAAAATGAGAAATCTCAACTGAAATTGGTATTTAATAGCCAGAAGACAAATTGCAGGCATATCATTTGAGAAGGAAAAACCTTAAATTAAGTCAGAATATTTTAAGTACCATTGATACAGGACACACAATGAGTAATACCATACAGTGTTTAATTTATCATGAATTCTTACTTGTATACCAAAGAAATGGTTCTTGCCGATTTCCACAATTAAAACACTAAAATCAGGTATCAAAAAGATCATCCAATATTAGAAGGAAAGTATATCACCTTTTCCAACCCTCAAAATTTATAGCTTTGGAGAAGAGAGTCAGAGAAGTTAACTTTTTCATTCTCCTAAGCAACATAGCTTATTATTGGAAGAGCTGATGTTACCTGATTCCCAGTTCCATAAGCCATACTCTTGCTGTTCTCTTCTCCCTCAGAATTCAGAGTGTACTGAAACATAGTGCTGTAAATCTAATCTATATAAAGATAACAAATAGGATGTTATCTTTCCAAAAATTAGAATTATTTTTTCAATTATCCTCATGCTGTATTATCTTTAAATTGTTAATTAAGCAAATACTAGATTAAATTCTACTACATATCATCCTTTATAGCCAATTATTGCTTTTGTAAAAATCAAACAGCCAAATTATGGTGCAAATGAAGTGGGATCTTTAGCCTGTAGAGTATTATATTGAGTTAAAGTTTTAGAAAATAGTTATTATTTGAGCCCACGGAGATTTTTTTTGTATTACATTCTTTATCAAGAATCCTAAGTCCTTATAAAATATCTTATCCCTTCAAGAGGTCCCTTAAGGTTTTATTTTTACACTCGTACTTACCAAGCATTTAAGCAAATAATTCATCTAAGTTGTTGATGCAGTTGAATTGAGTCTTTGGTAAGCTTGTGTTTGATTAAATAATGACCTGAATGATGCTCAAACAATTCAGAATTAGCTGTCTTAGAAGAAGTTTATAATTCCCTTTACTTATTATTAAACACTGGATTACCTCACTTGCTTGAAATATGGACCTTGAATTCAAAGAGAGGAGGTGCCATCGTAAGTGAAAGCTAAAATGTGACCCCACGTTTCTGAACCCCAAACTGCTTCCCATTGGCTTTATCAATGTTCCATGTCAGTGTCTTCCTCTGGTCCGGCATTAACCAAACTTATGTTGAAATACGTGTTTGAGAAAAAATACATTAGTTCAACTGAGTTACCAGTCTGAGAAAAACAGTGTTAAACCCTGAGGAAATGAGTTTCCAGATATGTTTTGTTTTTGTTTTTGTTTTTGTTTTTTGCGGTACGCGGGCCTCTCACTGTTGTGGCCTCTCCCGTTGCGGGGCACAGGCTCCGGACGCGCAGGCCCAGCGGCCATGGCTCACGGGCCCAGCCGCTCTGCGGCATGTGGGATCTTCCCGGACCGGGGCACGAACCCGTGTTCCCTGCATCGGCAGGCGGACTCTCAACCACTGCGCCACCAGGGAAGCCCCTAAAAATAATTTTTAACATTTCTATTCCTAAAAGGATTTGAAGATGCTATTTTCCTCTTTAAGCACAAAAATGTAAAAATGAGGAACACAGCCCGAGGACCTAGATGATATGGAAAATCACGCCTGCAATTCATTTGGTATAGATTCTGCCTGCTGCCAAGAGTTCCTTGAGAGCAGGGCCCCATTTTGATGTATGTTTTGTACAGTGCCTAGGTCAATGGGAATTCATGGTGAATAAATATAGGGTGAAAGCAATGTGACTGATGGATACAGTGAAGAACGAGAGTCCTATTATCTATTTTCAGCTCTAGAATTACATAGATAGCCTTTGGCCTCTAACATGAGGCTTTGAAAGTTAAATCCTTCAGCCTTGGTATCAGATATAATACCTGCACACCTAGACAGTTTCAAAAAGGTTTTGCTTAATAAAATGGTCACAAAAGAAGAAAGTATTGCTCTTTACCGAGCAGAATAAATCATTAGCACAGCATTCCAGAGAGGTCTGCATTAATATGAAAGAAACATATTCTATCCATTCTCCTAGGTTCTTTCCTTTATTTCCTTTATCTCCTAGGTTTCTTTCCAAATAATTTTATTTGTATTCATCCTTAATGAGAGCTACTGGGTTTTCATAGTTGCTTAATTAAATTGGGGGAATATCAATTCTGTGATGCCTTTAGGAAAGTGATTCCAATTATGGGGCCAATCTGTCAACAAAAGTGAAGAGGCCAAAACATTTTAACAGCAAAGTTACAGAGAACAAAGGATGAATATAAGTAGGGGGCATACTTAATAATTAGCCTTGCTATTAGTTGAGTTTTGTAGAAATTGCTCATAGACTTTGACTTAAAAACCTTGGCTGCAAGGCATGGACCTGTAATTCAGCCTCTAAGCTCAGATGTCTCAAGTAGCTATTTGTCCTCTTTTAGGGACAATACCATACTGAAGCGTCAGCATCGCCTCTGTTGTGACAGGTCACACATTCAGCACCAGGAGAAACGAGGTCAGCTATGGCGAGAGAGAGCCCATACTGTGGAGCTCCTGCATATTCTGCATCTGTGCCACCCTACCCTGTCATTGACCTAGTGTGCAATTCTGGGTGGTTGAGGACAGAAACTGGCTGGTGTTACCCGGATGAGTCATCTACTCACCTGGTTTTTCAATGCTTCTTCTGTGATATATGCTCTCTGTATGAGTTATTGACTGTTGAATAACAAATTAGCTCCAAACTTAGCAATTTAAAACAATACATGTAGCAACTATACTCCAATAAAAATTAATTGAAAAGAAAATCCACCATTAAAAAAATGAAATAAAAAATAAAATTGCATCAAAAACAAGAACATACTTGGGAATAAACCTGACTAACAAGGTTAAAAACAAACAAACAAAAAAACATGTTTATTATTTCAGCTTTTGTGGGTTAGGTATCCAGCCACTGATTTTATGGGTTCTCTGCTTCAAGTATCTCACAAAGCTGCAACAAGGTTTCTGCAAGGGCTAGAATCTATCTTATCTGAAGTCTCAACTGCGGAAGTATCTGCTTCTGAACTCAAGGGGTTGTGGGCAGGGTTCAATTCCTTGCAGGCTGTTACACTGAGGGCCTCAGTTCCCTGCTGGCTGTTGGTTAGAGACTGCCTTCAGTTTCTTGCCACATGGGTCTCCTAACTATGGTGGTTTGTTTCACCAAAGTCAGCAAGAGAGATAGAGATAGAGAGATAGAGAGAGGTGGGGGAAGAGAAACTGCCAGCAAGATGGGAGTAACTATCTTATGCAACAAAATCTAGAAGTAACATTGCATCATCTTTGCTACAATACATTGGCTAGTTATAGTAGCTAGGTCACCCCTCAGTAAAGAGAAGGGGGTTACTCAGGGCATGGATAACAACAGGCAAAGATCATTGGGACCATCTTAGCATATGCCTGCCACAGTCTGATGGGTATTACATGAGACACAGAGATCCACACACTTTATGCCCACTCCTCTAGGTCCATCCACTTCCTTTTATCCCAGGCCTGCTTGACTTTTATCTTCCAAAATTACTCCTTCCAGACTTCAGATCAACCAGCTGAGCCATTTGCCACTTCCCAGGAGTATGTATATCGTTATCCTTACCTCTGACCACCCTCCACAGAAAGTCAATGACCAGTTACCTCTTCAGATCTCTGACTACTAGAAAAATTTCCCTTCATCTTGTCTTTCACCTCTGAGTTGGGGCAGAACACTCTCTTTTTAGCTTTTACTAACATATTAAGCTAACTTATTCATGAATCAGGCCCAAGTTTTGTTTTGGGCTTTTTGATTTTTGTTTGCATATTTGTTTTAGTTTTAAAAGTACATTTATTTCTTATTCCTGATTGCAAATAACTTTAGCACCATTGGATCTACTAGGTCTCATGGTCCAAAAGGCAGAATTGCTCTTACCTTGTTGTAAAGCCATCTCTTGCTCTGGGTCTGACTCAAAACTGGTAGCCTTCTAAGAGTCACTTTATAAATAAGTTGGAACAATATTTTCAAGTATGGTATATGCTGTTTCTAAAATCAAAAAAATGCTCTAAACTTCTGTAATTTATCCCTAATGGTTAAATGTGCAGGACCAATAACTTTATCTTGAAAAGAAATGTCCTGACTTGCCCTAGACTACTTTACCAATGCACAAACCCCTGAAGCATTGTAAGTTTTCTCTTCCACGCTCTGGTGCCTTACGGAGGGATTAGTACTGTTTGCCACTTCCTACTCATCAAGTCACATTAACTTGATGTCATCAATATAGAACAGCAGCAGGATATTGGATTGGGAGGAACAGGAATGGTGAGTGCCAAAAAGATGCAGTTAGAGCACCAGAGATAGTCTAGTCCTAAGCTATTTTAACTGGGGAGAAGAGAAATATAAAAATCAAATAAGAATAGAAGATTTTATGCAGTACTTATCAACTTTATGGCAGGGGCAAAAAAATGGTGTAAGAGTTTAGAGAGAGGTAAAAGCATTGTAAGCAAGATGGTTTCTATAAGTCAACACCTAGACCCATTGCACATGGGCTAACGCACGAATTAGTTAGTGTGTTTATTTTTCATGTATACTCTGTATAGTGTCCAAAATGTGTCCAGATCAGTTGGAGGACTTGTTATCACACAGCCATTTACGAATCCAAGCACATAGAGGCTATGTCGTCCTGCATATGTGCTTTCCTGTTTCCTAGGTCACCTAGGACTTTGATATGCCATTAGTGGAAAAGGAAGGGTTTCATGTGTGCATTAACAGTTTTATTAACTTGGAAGCAGCACACATCCCTTTCTCGCATATTCTATTGGCAGGAACTCAGTCTCATAGCTATACCTAATTACAATCGAGATTGAGAAATGGATTCTAGCCACAGAACTGATTATATAATTAACAGGACCGTATTCACTCAAAATGAAAAGATGGGGATTCTTTTTGAAAAAGCAGGAAAAAAGTGCTGTTAAAGATACCAAAATAGGGCTTCCCTGGTGGCGCAGTGGTTGAGAGTCCGCCTGCCGATGCAGGGGACATGGGTTCGTGCCCTGGTCCAAGAAGATCCCACATGCCGCGGAGCGGCTGGGCCCGTGAGCCATGGCTGCTAAGCCTGCGCATCCGGAGCCTGTGCTCCGCAACGGGAGGGGCCACAACAGTGAGAGGCCCGCGTACCGCAAAAAAAAAAAAAAAAAAAAAAAAAAAGATACCAAAATATAAAGCGTTTACTTTTCTTCTGTGGTCTCTCTCTCTCTCTCAATTTGTCATAGTTTTTTAATTTGATATTGAGTGTCTTTCTAAGGAAAGAATAAAAATTTTAGATTATTAGCATGAATTTTGCCATTCATCTTTGTATTGCACAATGCCAGCTTTATACGCAAGTATGAGTATTTAGTCCATATGTGGAATCACTGAAATTCACAATTTGTTTTTGGTAGCTTGCACACATGTGCACATATGCATATTTTGTTCTTACCAGAACAGTGGAAACAGTGCACAAAATGAATTCAGCTCTTTTTATTTCACTTCTTGGTACGTTGTGCCAACACTCTCTACCTTCAGCTTTCTGATGAGTAAGGAAGAACTGTAAGGAAAAGGAACTATGGGTTACCCCATCTTTCCCTTTTTCTCTATGTCATCTTTTTCAGAGTAAGTGGTTGGCTAACATAAGGAAGTAAGAAAGGATATGATAGTGTTTCTTGGTTGTTTGTGTTTCTTAGACCATCGTTGGCTTCCGTTTTCAAAGCGAGCTCAGGTTCAAAGGGTCTCTTAAGGTGGTCTCTCAAGGTTGTCAGTGACTTCTTTATTCATACATGTAACATATTGGCCTTGCACTCACCTTGGGTCTCACTGCACTTCCACACATGGTGGGTGCACCAGAATTCTGTGCTCATGAGACATTGCAAAAACCGTATGCAAATGGGACAGCAGAGAACAGGAGACATGCATGTTATGTGTAGTTCCCCTGCTTGTACACATGTTCTATTTTCCCATTGGACTTGACTTACAAAACACAAGATCAAAAATAACATTATTAAGAATTTTTAAAACAGCGACAGCAGAGCGTTAACTGAGCACAGGGCCCTCTGAGCATGGTGACTGATGCAACTTCACAGGCTGCACACTCATGAAGCCAGCTCTGTCTAAGTGTGTACCCAGAAAGAAATAAAGAAGAATTTGGTTTTATGAAAGGAAAGTTTTGTGAAAGAGTTAATGTTTAAGAATATCTAGGTGTGAAAACAGTATGGTTTCTGTAGTTTAACTATTTACCATTTTGTGTTTGTTATATACCAATATATATGCCTAACATATGCCAAGTAACAGACCTTGGTAGGAATTATCTCTAACTACACAATTATTCTGAAAGGGATATTAGTATCATTCCCAACTTGCAGTTGAGAAATTAAGGCTCATAGAGATTAAATGCTTCCCCAGGGCCACTAAAGTAATGTCTATTTCACTCCAAAACTCTTATTCTTTATGCTGATATATCCACTCCATATAGATTACCAGTAACCAAATTAAATCATTTTTTTTAAATACCTTTTTTACTATCTACAACATATTTTTTTCCTAATCTGTATGTACCTGGCCCAAGACAACCTCAGTAAAGCTTGTGGAAGGAACCTTTGGGATAATCAAACCCAACTCCAGTCATGAAACATGACTACTTTCTACAACATCACTAAGTGGATATCTGTCCACTGTTCGACTGTTCCAAGTGTCATTTATTGTATCTGCAGTAAGTCCTCAGCAAAGCAAATCTGAATCAAATCAAGTGCAATAAAAATAATAGGATGCACAATTTCATAACACAAGAACTGTTGCATGATAAAATTAGACTAAAGAAATATATTTAGGAAATATTTAGGCAATATTATTGTTTGTGGGCATGAAACATTTGTTTTCCATTCATTATTACATATATACAATCTAATAATTTCCCAATTAGAAAATATCCTTACTAGCAGAGAGCTGGGGGACAGGTGAATGAGGCTGCAAACACTTCAGTCTCTGGTATGTCCTATCTTGCATTTTGATGAGCTGGTGGGAGACAGGGTGAGCAATAGGAAGAGAACAGAGTGTGGAGTTTAAAAACATCTGGATTCAAATCTCAGTTACACAACTGGTTCCAGGTCTCACCAGCTATACGAAGCTAAAGTAGAAACTTAAGCTCTCTGCGTCTCTGTTTGCCTAACTACTTCGCAGAATTGTTAAGAGAATCAGAGGAATCAGATAAGCTGATATAGGTAAATTTCTTCATCAATAACAAGGTGCTATGCAAATAGAGATATCATTATGCCCTCCAGTACTTAAAGGACATGAGTGAATGTAAAATAAATTGGAGATGAGAGAGAAACTGACTAAAAGCAGAGCAAGGTATAAGAGGAATGAAGAAAAAGGTGAATGAGAAAGGGAAAAAACAAACACTGGGAGAGGAGAAAGTCTGTTCTGCTCTCTGCATTTATTCAGAATAACTTCTTTATATCCAACATTGTGCGACATGTTATCAGAAAATTTTAAAAGTAATAATAATAAAGCAGTAGAAAATATGATCCCAACTTCAGCAAGTGCTTCCTATTACAGTTCAGAAGCAGAAGACCGGGCCTTATCATTTACTTGACTTGTTCTGTGATTTTGGTTGAAGATGTGGCCAATTTGAGCCTCATTTCGTCTGTAAAATGGGAATGATAAATCTCTCTCTTCCCAGAGCGTTGATGAGAACTGACTGAGAAAGCATATGTGAAAATATACTGTGAGCGTGTAAGCTATTGGTGTGGTTCTGTTCATCAGCACAGATGACAGGATAGGATCACAATTATTGATACACTTGGAACTCATCATTTCTGTTTGACAAATATGGCCGTAAACCTGAAACAGGACAGTCAAACATAATTAAAGGCTAAATGACTGCTCTGTAATGAGAAACAAGTTTTTCTTTTGAAACTCCAACAGCCTCGAGTGTTGCAGTATGCCTTAGGGAGACTGACATATGAATACAATTCAGGGAGAGAAAGAGTGACTTCAATGGCAGCTTTACCTCTCCTTACATTCCCTTTGGATCTAATTCTTGGATCTCAGTTTCCCCCCATGAACGGATGATAAGTGCAAATTCACAGTATGTGGACTTGGGTTGGTTGGTTGATTTGTTTGTCGTGTTTGTGTTTGCTGCATAGCAAGCGCCCTTTCTCTGGAAAGAGCACCCTATTTCCTTTGATAGAATGGGCTCTTGAACTCCATGCAGTTTTGGTGGGTCCTAAATAAAGATATTATTTCTTTCTTGAAGGGAAGAATAGGGGTTAAGGATTCAAGCTTGGCCAATACGACCTTGAGCATAAGACAAAGGACTTGAAAAGATGACTGGAGCTGACTGGTCCACAGTGTTATCTGATGAGACTGAGGTTAACTCTTGCTACTTGATTTCCCAAGAGCTCTCTTGTTTCCAAACCCTTCCCACGGTGGCTCCTCAAATGTTCCTTTGGTTCTGTGAATCAACTCAGACACTTTCATTAAGCAACCTCTTTGTTTAAATTAGCCAAAATGGGTTTCTGTTGCCAGAAACCAAAAGCTAACAAACACCCCCAAAACAACCAAAAACAGAAAATACAATGATACCGCAACCTTGCAGTGCTGAGAGGGATAATTTCAGTCAACTATAAGAGGTGTGGGGACAAGTGTTGTTCAGATGTACTTTTCCATTGTGTAGTTAACACACGACAAAATGTGTAAGTGAATCTACCCATCCTTACAAGGCACAAACCCTAGCTGTTAGTCAGTCTCACATAAGAAAGAGGAAATTTTGGTGGCATTTAGACCAGCCCCAAATAGAAATTTTGATGCAGTCCAATTTATTTTTTGTTGTTTTATTGCCAGTGCTTTTGATGTCATAGCCAAGAAATCACTGCCAAATCCAATGTAATGAAGTTTTGCCCCTGTTTCTTTCTAAGAGTTTTGTAGTTTTAGGTCTTACATTTTGGTCTTTGATTCATTTTGAGTTAATTTTTGTATGTGACGTAAGGTCACAAATAGAAATTTAAACATTATTATTACTCAAGAAATCCCGGCATCACTGAGTGGAATTTTAACAAAGGTAGGTTATTGAGTCAGGATCCCTGAGTAGGAGGGAATATTGGCAATTCAGGTAGTGCTTCAGGCCCAGAGTAAGGAAAACTGTGGGTTTGAAAAAGTGTGGTTTCGGTACCTTCCCTCATCCTTTAAAACAGCCCTCTCTGCCCTTCCAGCACTCAAGGCCTATCCTCCCCCATGTTTTTCAAGATCCTACTCTCTTCAGAATTCATCCAAACCATCACCAGAGTATGTGCTGGGAAGAGAGCTAGCCTTTGTTGACCACATGCTGTGTGCCAGAAACTTTCCTATATTATCTCATTTCATAGCACCTGAAAAAATTGGCTCATATCTGCTCAAGAAAAGACTCTATCTGTATTCATATGAGGAATTCAAAGACTCAAAACTTTTCAGATCCATTTATTCCTTCATTCATTTTTTCATTTATTCTTTTTTTTTAATTTTAGTGAAGTATAGTTGATTTACAATGTTTTGTTAGTTTCAGGTGTACAGCAAATTAATTCCATTATTCTTACACATATATTCATTCCTTTTCAGATTCTTTTCCCATATAGGTTATTACAGAATATTGAATAGAGTTCCCTGTGCTATACAGTTGGTCCTTGTTGGTTATTTTATATATAGTAGTCAACACTATATAGTAGTGTGTATGTTAATGCCATTTGCAGCAACATGGATGGACCTAGAGATGATCATACTAAGTGAAGTAAGTCAGACAGAGAAACACAAATATCATGTGATATCACTCATATGTGGAATTTAATTTTTATAAATGACATAAATGAACTTATTTACAAAACAGATTTAGAAAACAAACGTATGGTTAGCAAAGGGGAAACATGAAAGGGAGGGATAAATTAGGAGCTTGGGATTAACATACACACACTTCATTTATTCTTATTTTTTCACAAATAACTACTGATTAAAAGTAAATACATAAATAAATAACTCTTGAGCACCAACTATGCAGCCCACACCATGCTTAGATCTAGAATACAGCTATTAACAAGCCCACAAAGAGCTGAATCTCTACTGTGAAGGTAAAGATAATGCAAGGGAGTCATTAAGTGATTCCAAAGAAACCACTGAAAATGGTAGGTTCCCAACTTGATATTTGGGAGCAAGCAAATCTTTGGCCAGGAAATCTTCGACTCAAACCTCATAGGATCCAATTCATGAGGTCAGTCCACCTTCTGCTGAGATCATTTATAACAGACATAATCAGATTTGAAACCACAGTATTTGGAATTTTGATCAGATTAGAGACTAGATGGTATAAGAATAAGCAGGAGGAGTGACACCACGTTGTCTCCTGTGGCATCTAGTGACAATTCAGGAGTATCTCATTCTCACTCATCAAAAGATGACTGCCCACTAAAACCCAATAAAAAAAAATATGGAAGTCCATTTCTTTGTTAACTCAAAACAGCTACAGTTGCTACTTGCATAGATGGCTAATAAATTGTCAATTTTCTACAACTATGCTACCCTTACTATCCAGACACTTTTCAGTTGCAATCTCAGGCATTATAAGAACATGTCCTTATCCCCCTATTTTAAAGCAGATGTAAATTTACAAGGTAGGTTGCATAAGGTTTCATGAATATTTTTGTCTGAGATAGAGGATGAAAATTGCCCTTTATAGAGGTTTTAATTTTTTTGAATTGGGATTTGTGTTTGTCCTTGTTCCTCTGCTTTTTGTTTTTTGGGTTTTTTGTTTGTTTTTTGATTTTGTGTGTGTGTGTGTGTGTGTGTGTGTGGTGGGGTTTTGATTTTGGTTTTGGTTTTTATTTGCTGAGGGTGAGGGTTTTTTATCAGAAATCTCACAATCCAACTCCAGGAGTTGGTGTCCTTCAGGATTTCTCAACTGTCAACTTAGAAAGGACAAAAAATTAAAACTGAAGCAGAAGACTCATTTGCATCAGAAAATGAGCTACACACTATGCCTAACTGCTCTGTAACTCCACTGAGAAGGGGAAGGTAGAAGGTCTGTGATGAAAGGTTTCTCAGAGACAACGAAAAGGTATCTAAAGTGGATCAACAGGACAAACGCACCCAGACCTCATGTTTTCTGACACGAACAGACACTTTAGCAGCACAATAGCTTGTATTCACAAGATGTCTGGCTATTGAAAGCTTTCTTTAGACTTTTTGAAATATCTCTCTAATGAGAAATTAAAGCTAAAAGAGTGATAGTATCAGGAGAGACTTTTTTCCCCCTACTTTCTTTTGACTGAGAAACAGAATCCCTGAATACTCTTTTGTGACTAGACTTATTGACCATCTCTGGAGGCTTGGAGGAATGACTGTATGTGGCTATTTAGAAGATTCAATTCAGGTGGGAAAGGTTGGGACCTGTCAGCTAACCCATCCTCCCATGGGGAGAGTTAGAAAGGAAGAAGAGAGTGAGCAATGATACGCAGCACTTAGGAAGTGCTATTCACCTGGGTTCAGAGGTTGCTTTACCTTGACAATATCCTAGTTTCATTTCTTGAGCAACTGCATTCTGCTAGGCACCTGATGAAGCACTGACCCAACTGAGATTTCAGCTCCTAAATTATAGAAAGGAGACAGAAATCAAAGGCAGATAAGAGGAAACATGCAAATTCAATCCACCTAATCATGTAGGAATCCTGGGTAAGCATGGAGAGCAGGGCTTTTCTCTGCTTCCTGAAGAAGCAAGAAGCAACAGTGACCCAGTGTGGAAATACAGCGATTCAAAATTCAAATTACATTTCTTCCAACTAGGTAAGCTGGCTCTCATGAAGCAGCCTGATTGGTGGAAATCTAACACATTAAAACCCCAATTCATGGATGTTCTCAGAATACATTCTTGTCTCTGAATCAATGGTATGACCTAGTGTCTGGGGCCTACTTTGTGACCGGCAGAGATCCTGACTGACTCATTAGTCATTGTATCCCCAGGCTTGGCACTGTGCCTGAAACATAGTAGACTCTGAATAAATACGAGATGAATGAAGGAAAGAAAAAAGAAAAAGAAAAATTTAAACCCAAGATTATTATCAACATGTGCTGTGTGTCACTTATTTCTATTTAATTAAGATTATGGTTGTTTCTTTCTGTTCTGACTTTCCATTTTGTCTAATCTAATAGACTGGAAGTTCTGATGTTAGGAGTTTTTACTCTATTTGGATTTTTAGATTAACACTCAGGGCAGACATCATGAGTGTGTGATTTTTGTCCTTCCTGCTGTTAGTCTCCAACAAAACGTGGGCCTTCTCTTTATTCCTCTATCCACATTATCTCCTATTCCCCAAGGATGTGGACAGACCCATGCTCCCAGGGGGAAGGCTCTTCTATAGGAGCACAGCAATCAGCCTCTATGGGGCAAACACCTCAATGGGCCAAACTAGTATCAGAACACAAGGGATGCTCTAGTCACCTCTTCTTCCCCTGCTTCTGCACCCTGGGGACTCTCTCACTCTTAGAACCCAAGGGAAGTAAGGCAAGGACCAGAGCCTGCTTCCCCTCTTTCTCATTCCATGTCCCCTACCCTTCTCCCTGCTCCACCTTTTCATGCTGTCTTTACTTTTTTCTCATTCTTCCTCCTGGCCAGATGAGTGTATCTGTCTTCCTGTCCTCAGACACTCCTCTCCCCCCAGGAGGTAAGGAAGCACAGGCTGGTGCAGCTCCCTTTCCAGATCTCTGTTGCTGACAGCCCCTGATTTGCTCAGCCCCTTCAGAGCTAAGGCTGGGTGAATGAGGTACTTATCCTCAAGATGAAACTCAGATTCCCTTAAACCTCTTCTTCACAAAAAATCTCTGCCCATCAGGCTGCCATGTCAGCAGCATGTCAGGAGCATTCCTTCCTCCAAACTAGCTCAATAGTCTATCATTCCTGCACTGAAGCAACAGTGTGGAAGATCATTATAGAAAGGTCCAGGCTACCTGTGGTGGAAGTATGGACTATCTAATACATGGGTTCATGGTCAACCAGTACAGGACAGTGATGAATAGCATGGACTATGGTATCAGACTGCCTGAGTCTGAATCCCAGGTCTTTATACATTAACAGGAAGACTTTGAACCCATTACTTCTCTCTGTTAGTTTCACCATCTGTAAAATGGAAATAACTATAATACCTATCCCAGAGCATTGTTGTGATTATTAAAAGAGCATATATAGATAGATGATTGGTAGTTAGAGATAGATGATAGGTAGATAGATAGATAGATAGAGATAGATAATTTAAAAAATAAAAAAAAGAACAGTCCTTAACACGTGGAAGCTGGCCAGACACTCACAGCCAGGCCATATTATTCTCCTGTTGGAGATAAAAAATCTCACAGAATACCAACCTCAGACAAAGTTACTCTGAGACAATGATAAAGTAAGACAAAGCAAAGCCACTTCATAATTTTGTCTAAGAACAGACAAAAACAAGGTCACTGTGCTGCCTATAAAATGCTAAACACCACCCCCCCTTGGCTAGAATGAGAACTGCTACTTCTTTACAGCTTGATTCTGGCTCTAATCTCCCCTCCCTGTAGATAAGATTTAATGAGATACTCCATCATAAAATTGTTCCTGCTTTCTGACAGCATCCAATTTAAAAGAAATTCCTGCTTCCTTAGACTTTCCCCCCAAATCCCTCAATTAGATCCTAAATCCTTTATTAAGTACTTTCTAACACCCTATTATTGAGGCACCCCACAGTTCCCTTCTCCTGTTCTCATGTGTTCTCCCTCTAGGTAACTAGTAATAAACTCAATTTGTTCAACTTCTGGGTTCACACGGTTTTTCGCTGAAGGGCACTGATGCTAGAGAGATTAGAGGGAGATGAGAGAAAGAGAGAAGGAGAGAGAGAAGAATAGCGCCTACTGGCACATAGCAAGCATCTGAAAAGTCTTTCTTATCGTTATCGTTATACATACCTTGGGAGTATTAAGCACAGGACAGGGAAATCATGTGAGACATAAGAACTGAGAAGGAGACCCAGAAGGTCAGGCCTATCAGTCAAATAATAAGAATAAAGTATGTGTCTAGGACAGAAAGTCCGGTGATAATGAGATAACTGGTGCCAAAGAGCTCATAGGGATTTGAGGTCAGGAAACAAGGTGTATTAAAATCGTTAACACAATGCCTGGCACATAGGAAACAGGCAAAAATGTAGTTATTTTTTTCATCATCTTCATCAGATGCTCAGGAAGCCACCTGCCAATAAGATGATGTCTGCTCTATGTATACAGTGAGAGTCTATGACAAACAAGAACACTCCTCCTACTCTGAAAGAGCACACGACAAAGTACTCAGAGGCTCTACTTTCCAAAAGATCTTGGCATTCTTGTCTGTAACAGGAATACACAAATACGTTTTTGCACAGCCATCATAACACCATCATTTGGCACTCGGTGCTACGGCCCCGTGACAGTCATTTGCAGTGCAAATTCGACTCACATCCCAGCAATTTTGCCATCACTCTTACTGTGAAGTCACCTTGCAGGTTTTGTCTATGATGCTGTGATTATTTTTCAACTTTATTGCTAAGCTGATTAGTTTTCCATTTGCTTATGGATGAATTTTGCTGTTAACCAGAAATATGTGTTCAGTAGCTAGTAGCAAGCCCCGGGAACATTTACAGGACAAACCTTACAAGCTGGCAGGAAGAACAGGGAAAATTAACATGGATCCAGCGCTCATGGTTCATTCTGCAACCTGTGTTCCAGGAATTTATCAATTTATCCCACTGATAAGAATAGCATGCTCACAACAAAGTCACGGAGAGCGAAAAACAGCATATCTGTGCCCATTATTTATTCACGCCCAAGTCACATGGGTGAAAAACACTAACCGTTAAGACCAGAACAGCGATCTTTTATGATGATTGTGCCATTGCTTTCTCTATGTTCCCCCGCCCCGTGCCGTGCTACATGCAGCAAACAAAGGGGAGTGTTGTAATTAGTTCTTAGTGATTCCTCCTCCAGAGCATAGGTGTGGGCATCACAGCATGTAGGGTAAGACTTCTGACGTCCACCTTGTTGGAACCAAAAATGTGCACAGTACAACTCAGTTCAAACAAGTTGCCAGGTTTTTAAAGTTTATGTATCATTATAATGTGACATAACCATATTGAAGAAATATTTTAATTTTTTTTTTTTTGCGGTACGCGGGCCTCTCACTGTCGTGGCCTCTCCCGTTGTGGAGCACAGGCTCCGGATGCGCAGACCCAGCGGCCATGGCTCACGGGCCCAGCCGCTCCGCGGCATGTGGGATCCTCCCAGACTGGGGCACGAACCCGCGTCCCCCGCATTGGCAGGTGGACTCTCAACCACTGTGCCACCAGGGAAGCCCTGAAGAAGTATTTTAAATAGAAAAATATTAAAATTTCTATTGTTTCACATCTCTCCAAAAAATACTCACTGTCTTTTTTTAATGCCCAGGGTTTATTTTACACATATACACAAACAAACACATGTATATGTATGTGCTTATGTATGTGCTGTTGTCTGCATGTTGTTACCAAATGCAAGTTCGTGTGCACGATGCGCAGTGAGGCCAAACAATACTGAAACATCAGAGTTTGGAGCAGAGAAAGGTTTACTGCAGCACCATGCAAGGAGATGGGTAGCACATGCCCCCCAAAATCCCACACTCCCCAAAGGAGTGCAGAAGCATTTCTAAAGGCAAGGTGACAGAGGGGCGTGGTTGGTTGTTTCGAACTTCTTGGTGTCAGAATCCTTTGTTCTTGCAGCTGTTCACGTAGGTCAGGTCACTATGTTCCTGCAAACCTTCAATAAGGCAAATGTTATTGTCTGTTCTGCAACTTTTATCTCTATATGAATGGAAAAGTGTTATACCCTTAAAAGTCAGAGCCTTGAGAATAGGTTATCCTGTATATTTTAGGTTATAGGCAACATTCTTAAGTCAAAGCAAAAGCAATAGAATACAAAGATTAAAGTGAAAGAAATGGATCTAATATGGAGTCAGATTTTTTTTCCCTATTACATTTTTATACATAAAATTTTAAGAAAAAATATTTCTCCGTCTAGCATATTCTGCTCATATCTTCCAAGTGTTTGACTGGAGACATGGGGAATATCCTTATTCTACCCACATTTAAAAAAAAATTTTGCTCTTTCTTCCTATGTTTATTCTTCTTACTGCATAAATAAGGTAATAGAATTTTACTATGCCCCTTTAATATGACATTATGTCCCCCAAACACATCATTTTATTTTTTAAAAAGTACATATCATTCTCACATCACTTATATATACTCTTTCTCAAAACGCATTATTTAACAACATTGGGGGAAAATTCATTCACATAATTTTCTACACAGCAGTGGCAATTTCAATACTGAAACTTTGCACTTCTGTGTGTCACTGCTTAAAGGCAGCAAGTGTTGACTAACTCTCTGCATGGGTAGGCCCTCCCAAGAGCCCAGAGCTCCTGTGACAAACATATGGAGAATCACTTGTATCAGTAAGATAGAGATTGCAGTGGGAGATAACACACAAAGAACAGGGGAGAGTGCAAGGAAAAAAGTATAACCGAAGAATAATTTCTCAAAAAGAAATCCATCCACCCAAAGGAGCACTGTAGATTGTTACACAGGTTCCCATGGCTGGAAAGGATTAGAAAAGTTTCTGTATAATGAGGGAGCAATTAGATTGAGTTTAAAGCAACCTTGTTATTTATGATGGAGCAAGGTCAACGTGATTAAGTCTCTTCCATTATTTATAAGTTTGTATGTAATTACTATAAATTCTAGATGCTTCATTTGTTATAATAGAACTCATGGTAATGTTATTTTAGGTTCTCTTGATGCGTGCATCTGTTTTCCCCCAAATTTCAGTCATTAAACCAAAAATGCACACAGTATGCTCTGATATTAATCAAGAGAAAAAGCAA
Organism: Delphinus delphis; assembly: GCF_949987515.2. NCBI lineage: Eukaryota > Metazoa > Chordata > Mammalia > Artiodactyla > Delphinidae > Delphinus > Delphinus delphis. The sequence continues at coordinate 42,675,509 of NC_082690.1, read as the reverse complement.
AATAAATTTTGACACACTGAAATTTTTTTTTAAAGAGCATAGGATCATGAAAAGCCTAGTCATTTTCTTTCCCTAGCCCTGCATAAGGAAAACAATTTTAAAAAGCAGTTTATATCACACTCTTGGCTTGAATCTTTTTTTGAAATGTCTCTTTTGGTGGCCACTTATAATTAAACACACAACTCCTATGATTAATGTCAATGTTTGTGGTTAAATGAGTCAATTGTTAAATCAGCTATAGCCCTGAAATGTAGGAATGAACAATGAGGGAGTGCTCTCCTCTAAATTTGCATTACTAACATTTGCACTTTGATGGGGGAGTTAGCTTATAGCATCTGTTTCAGACACATGAAAATTCAATTAAACTATCAGCTATCAGAATTACCATGAAGCAAATATCAACATAGGAAACCATGACCTAATTATATTATGAATTCTCAACCATAGATAAAAGCTACATTCCAAGTTAATCACATTGACTGACTCATTTCCCAGAAAGCTAACAAATATTTTTAAAATCAGATAGTCTCTGGAAATATAAGCAAAGGAGAATCTACTCTTATTTCTTACTTGTTTTTGTCAGATCCTTCTAAAATACAATTTAATGATAACACAAAATATAAGTTTTAATAAAAGAAGGTGAGACTTAGAATGAGACAGAAGGTTACTTTGGAAGATAAGGCAGAAGTTTCTACAATTCTGTGCTAAGAAATAAGCAGGAAGTTGAATCAAAAATTTCATAGCCTTGGAACCCTATTCCCACTTGCTCTCTGATGACCAAGGAGAGGAGATGTGCTATGTGAGTGGAGGGACAGAGCCAAGTCAGTAGGTTCTGTCATGAGGGACTCTACCCAGGCAGAGTTAAAGGTAGACAGCCTGTGGGAAGACACAGTGCCATATGGGGAGCTTCTCCCATTGGAACTGAGCAAAGGTGAAACTGAGCAGGAGCCTGTGTGGCTCCTGGGCACAAAGCCTTTCTATGTCCCCTATTTCTTGATTATAGGAAATAGGCTTCATTCAGCCTCCCTGACCTTCCCTGAGTTCCAATGGGGAGGTTCAAACAATTGCTAATCAGGGAAGGGAGGGGATACAGAGACAAGGGAAGAATGGTCAAGAAATAGTAGTGCAGCCTTGGGGCAGGGTCCTGGTTCCCCCTCAAGGGACACACACAATAATATCTTTGAGCTGTTTTGCAGATACTGAAACCCCCACCAGGTGGGAGAAGTTAACTGTATGCTGCCCACAGGCACATAGATCCCAGACCAGTTGAATCCAGAAGGTTGAAGATGCTGATGCCCACTTACCCCACCACCAACCAATCCGAAGAACATCCATGAGCTGATCACACCCTCTTTGAACCATTACTATGAAACTTTCCACTACCCCCTTCAGGTCAGGACACACAGTTTTGTGGGTATTTGCCCACTGTGGCCCCCTTTGCCTGGCAAAGCAATAAAGCTATTCTTTTCTACTTCACCCAAAACTCTGTCTCCGAGATTTAATTTGGTGTCAGGGTACAGAGGCTGAATTCAGCTTCAAAGAATGTTAAAAAGAGGTCATCTGTCACTCTTCCTATTTAAATTAAACATGCAGTCATGGTCACAGAGACAGGGAGCAACCCTGGGAGGTGGAAGCATACTGTCAAGATAGAGCACCATAAGCAGGCTGCCATCTTACAGAATATGTCAAGAAGAATCTCACCTCCCAAGTCTCAGGCATAGTGTCCTCTCATCCTGCCTGACCCATAGAACTTATGGATTCTATCTTCTTTACTGACTGATGCTCAAAATCGATTAGCCTCTTATTAAACAAATGACGAAAATAGTTAACTGAGGACAAAATGTTTCATGAAGTGACAAGTCTTAACCAGACATGAGTCTCGTTCAGTATTAAACCAGGTATAAGATGACAAGTCTCACTGCTGTACACATTCATCCTACACACCCAGTATTCCAGCCACACTGCACATGTTACCTTTACTCCAACGAATAGGTTCACTGCCACCTCCAAGCCTCTGTTCTGTTCATGCTGGCTGCTGGTCACTGCCACATGTGCCACTGTGCCTCTTGTCCAGCTGGTCAGCTCCTAGTCTTGCTTGAACATTTAGTTCAAATGTCTAACAGCAGTTTGTTACTGCCCTTTATGTCGCCATAGCATTTTCACAACCAAACTCTATCACAGTTTTTAGCATATTGTATTCCAACTTACACATGCATCCCTGTGCTCTTTTGCTATGAACTTGATGACAAAAAAGACCTAGATACAAAGATGAATCGGTCACTGTAATAAGGTTCTCAACAGAGGTATCTTTAACTGCTCTGGTCTTTAATTAGAGTAGGGGTACCTGGGGAAAGGAAAAGGACTTATTTCTATTTCCCTGCTGAGATCCTCTTCTTGAGAATGAGTAGACCAAGCTGCCATTCTAGCATGGAATGGGAGTGAGTCACAAGATAGTCCACTAAACGGACTAGACACACATGCGGGAGAGACCACAGTTAATACTCACAGAGGTATTCATGAGTTTAATGTACTTCCAAGGACTCTATGCAGTAGAAATGGGGACTGCAGACTAATTCCAGGCCATTTTCTATGGGCAGCTACTTAGAGCTATAACAGATACCTAAAACACTAATCTAAGGATGAAATCCTTGCCCTGGGTCAAATAGAATCTTCAAATTTTGTGATCATGGCACAAAGAACTGGCTAATTAAAAAGTGTGCCTGTTTCAGAACAGCTACAACAGCTAATGAAAACTCAGAGCATTTTTCCATTCCTATACTGGTCCATAATGTCCTCTCTAAGCTCAGTGAGCAAAGAGGAGCCTTTTATTTAATGTGCAAGGTGTTAAAAGAGCTGAACTGACACAGAACAAAGCGGTTAGATACCAGATTTCAATGGAAATAGACTAGGGAAACCAAGAGACCTACAATCTTCATGAAGACACTGGATATATTTCTGTGGATATGCTCATGGCAAATGCCATTTAAAATAAAATCCTTCTAGCCAGCAAGCTTGTAGGTGGGTTGTAGTATTCTTAGCAATCATTAAAACCCATATGCTTCCTCACTGCTGCTCACGTAGATTGTATTTTTGTTACTAGGGAATTTTTTTCATTGAAGAAAGAGCGACTCTAGTTCCATGGAACATTTAATATGTAAAAACTCAGAAAGAGATCATTAATAATTGGGTCAAAAATACTTTAAAATATATGCTACATGGATTATAGAAAGTGGTATACACTCTCAGTCCAAAATTCCTTTTTTCCCAATCTCTTTTCAACCCACTCTACTCGGGATCTTGCTCTGTCCTCCCTTATTCTTTACAAAGTCACCAGTGACTTCCACATTGATGACATAATGGTCAATTCTCAGCCTTCATCTTATGGTTCTACCAACAGTATTAAGCACAGATGATCACTTGCTCCTCCTAGATATACTGTCTTCACTTGGATTCCTGGATACCACTCTCTCCTGGTATTCCTTCTCCCTTGTTTGTCTCCCCTTCTCATTCTCCCTTGCTGGTTCCTCCTCTTCCCTTACCCTTAATATTGGAGTGTTCCAATCTCCATCCTTGTTCCTCTCTCCTTCTCTATCTACACTCACTCCTTTAGTGATCTTACCTAGTCTCAGAGCTGTAGGTATCATGTGCATGCCTATGTGTCTCAAACATGTACAAAACTGTACTCAAGGCACAGATTTCTTTCCCAAAATCCAGATTCATCTATCCCCTGCCTACTCAGCATTGCCGTTTGCATTGTGTCTTAACATGACTGCAGCTGAATTTCTGATCTTCTCCCCAAAATCTATTTTATCTTCAGCCTTCTTTCTCCCTGTGGTTAGCAATGCCATCTGTCCATTTGTTGAGGCCAGAACTTACAGACATCTTTGACTAATTTTTTCTCTGACTCCCACATCCAATTAATCAGCCAATCTTTTTGGCTCTAACTTCAAAATATTAAACCAGAGACTCAACCATTCCAGAAATATTTATGGACAAAAAACACAGTTCAAGCTACTGAAATATAATTTAAGCATCACTTCATGCTCATCCTCACATGGATTTTTGTACCATGTCATAAACCTATTAAGCAATCTGCATATGCCATCTGAAACTATGTTTTTGACTTTCTTCTCTGAACATATGCAACAAAAGAAAATTAAGTTTTGGTTTAATCTCTGCTTTATTTTTTTCTAAATATCTTTCTTCACAGATCCTAATGTCTCACAGCTAGTTCATTATTAGAAAGCGACTATTTTTTTTCCCAGAAGAGCATACTACTATTCATTTGGCACTCCAGAGAGCCTATTAATACCATTTAAGGTATATGAGGTTAATCAAGGACATACCATTTTTAGCTTAGTGTGCCTGCATGGTAATTAGGAAGAAAGAAATCATTCATTTGTTGCCATCTCTTAACACTTACATATTTCTCCCTTCTCTCTCTCTTGTTTCCTGTTTTCTCTGTATGTTATAAAGTGCATTTTACATCAGATAGGGGTACAAAATTGAAAACAGTGCATAGTAACACATTTGCCTCCATGTTCTATAGAAAAACAATGAAAGAACCTAGCAGCATCCTTTCATCTACTGCATTTTTTAATACATTTAAACAAACATATGTAAATTTCCAGGCACTTTGCTAGATCATTGTGATTCCACAGTGATCAAGACAGACGTAGTTCCTGTCCCTCAGTACAGCTTACAGTCTAGGGACAGTTACAGACAAATATATTGGCTATTATACTACAATTTTAAACCTGCTGAGATAGGTGAGGAACAGAGGGTCATAAGAACACTAAATTCAGGATGTCAGCAAAGGCCTCTTAAAGAAACCAACTTGCGAGTTATGATCTGAAGGATGAGTAGGAAGAGCCAGCTTGTCAGGGAGGAGAGACTAGTGTTTTACAGAGAAAGAACGTCATAGGCAAAGAGGTGAAAGAACATCTGAAAAGCCCTAGAAGCTCAAAGTGTTCGAAGAGGAAAGGAATATTGAAGAAATGAAGCTGAAGAAGTAAACTGGAGCCAGTTCTAAGAGGTGGCCAAGAACCTGCAGTTTATTGTAAGGGCAACAGAGGAACTGTCTAAGCCATAGACTGAATGGCTTAAACAACAAACATTTATTTCTCACAGTTCTAGAGGCTGGGAACAGATTTGCTGCTGGGCAAGGAATCACTTCCTGTTTCATAGATGATCATCTTCTTTCTGTAACTTCACGTGGCAGAAGGGGTGATGGAGCTCTCTGGGGTCCCTTTGACAAGGGCACTAATCCCATTCCTGAAGGCTCCACCCTCATGCCCTCATCACTGCCCAGAGACCCCAGCTCCAAGTAACATCACATTGGAGTTAGGACTTCAACATACAAGAGGGGGTGGGGGACAAAAAAATTCAGTCTATGGCAAAAACCTTAGTCTTGAAAGTGACAATCAAATGTGTGTTTCAGAAAGATCATTCTTGTTGTGTTGTGAAAAAGACACTAACAGAGGGGCAAGATCAGAAGTAGGAAAACAGTTAGGCAACAGTTGACATAATCTTGGAGAGCAATGAGAGTGATCTGAACTAAAAGAATGAGAACAGGAATAGAGAGCAGACAATTTTATTTGGATGACTGCCAAATAAAATTTTGGCTGCACGAGGATTTTACATTCTAACACACTCACTCCATAGTACTTGTTGATCATCTATTATTAAAGAATTCAAACCATCATCTGAAAACTAAGAACCAAAGAAATTAATATAATTAATTAAGGTCACACAGACAATTACTGACATAATTGAGTCTAATATAGCTCTTCCAGTCCAGCATTAATTATAGTTCAATGTTTTACATAAAAGAATGTTCCAGTTATCTCAACAAAATGAATTCAAATCCATGTTACAAAAGTAAGGTTATGAACTACAGTGTTTAAAATGAGCTTAATTCTGATCCTTAAAATTCACATTGTAGAAATGTAATTTGGTTGAGAGCCTTCCCTCAAATAGTTTAGGTCTCTTTGAATTAGTCTGTACATACAATTGCCTCTCTAACCAAGAGCCTAATACTGTTTGCCAGAGACTGTCTCCAGCTGTGCCAGTCAATTGTTAGGGCCATTGGCAGAAAACCTTATCGTGTACATTAACCCGCAGCCTTTGAATGGAAGATTACTGGAAATAATGACTAGGAGTATCAAAATCATGAATAAAATATGGGAATCAGGATTGCAAGTTATAAAGTTCTCTTATCAAGTCTGCAGACCAAATGTGCTCTCAAAGGCGGTTCTCCCACCTTGGGTGACATAGATGAATGATGATGCTGATTAAAAAAAGGAGAGAAGAGCAGAGTAGCACCTGAAGGTCAATTCTGTTGGTGTTATCAGTTGGATCCAAATAAAATGTGTTAATTTTTCCATGTTTTCTCAGAGTTTAGCTGTGAAAATGGAGGTGTCTCTTGGAGTAGAAGATAAGAAAAAGTGAAGACAAAATAAGTCCTTTCCAGAGATATAAGAAGTATGGCAAGAACAAAAGGAGAATATTTTGATTAAAATCAAATTCTTCTTAGGACGAAGATATATTCCTAGTTTGCTCAGAGAGAGTGAGGCAAAGAAAATACAAGGGGCTTTGTTGGGACTATATGTGGTGGGTGGAGGAAAAAGTGAAGTATTGACCTACAAAAAAGGGGGAGGTGTTGGTATAGAGACTCAACATATAGAATATATGTTGAGACTCCTGGGTTGAATTATCTAGGCAAGACTTAATGAAGTCATAAATATTTTTGAGCGGTTCTGACAAATCTCTTCAAATTTAGTCATGATTTAAACACAGAGAAGCTAGCGATTTCAAAAAGGCTCCAAGTCTTACTGAAAATTTTCAAAGTAAATAGACACTGACCCTTGCCAAGTACTGCACGGGGGTTTCATAAACCAGAAGGCTTGCTTCAGATCGACCTGAGCTTCAGAGTAACTCAGGTGGTCTGTGGCACTTCATCAGGTATCTGAGTTGATTTGTATTTGCAGAAGAAGCAAAAATTCACTGACTCTTTAGTTATTTTGAAAAATGGGATTATTCATCTTTGAATTGGAATCTTTGTACTTAGTAAAGAAAGGAAGCAGGCCGGTAAAATAATCGTGTGCATAAGAGGCATAAGATAACGAGGAAGAATTTTTCTATTTCTTCAGGGAACTAAGTGCTTGAAAGCACTTTAAAAGCACCCATTGTATGTGAACATAAGAATATCAAAGTGGTCACTTTCAACTCATAGAGGACTGCTCAGTCTTACTCCTCATTAGATTTTTGACAATAGACAGTAAAAGAACACTTGCTCCTTCTGCCACCTACCTCAAAGGTTATAGATTAAGAAAAACATGCCCTAGCTCCTCTGTTTAAATCAGTAAGAATTTATTTCGGCCTTTAAGAGTCTTATTATCATCTGTAGCTTATCATTTAACTGTCTCATTTATCTTTACAGCAACCCTAAGAAATAGGGATTACTTATTCTCAGGCTAGGAAACCAGATATCTTCATCTGGGAATTAATTCATCCAACAAGTTTTTATTGCTGGTTTGCTGGAGGTCATGCAATGAATAATTGGTGGCACTGGAATTGTTGCCAGATCTGGTTTTAGAAGTTTTGGAGTCAGACAGACTTGTGTTAGAATCTCCATGGTTTACTGACTCTGTGAATTGGGCAAATTTCCTAAATTCGTTGCAACTCAGCTTAATCATCTGTAAAATGGGTCTAATAATATCTCACCACAACCACCTGCTGAGAAAATATATGAAAGTTGCTCTAGGAATTCCATGTGCCTTTCCCTTATTGCATCCCAAGAGGAAGAAGACCCACCCACGGTAGTTAAATCAAGTTTTACGACATGTTTTGTTTTGTTATTTTGGCACTGAGTCCTTAAATGCAGTCACTTTGTAACTGAGCAGGACCCTGTGGGTACCTCCGTCAAGTTTATGATTAACCTCCTTCTCCGAACCTTTATTCCTTTTCTTATTCAAACCTTGTTCTCCTCAAGATTGAGGAGTATCAAGGAAAAGGAAGGAATTGTAACTGAGCAGGACCCTTTGGGGGTCTTCCCAGGACAGGCCCGTCCCCCATATCCTCTGATTTAGCTCCTCTCTGAAATACCAAGATAACAGTATTCGATGCACATTTCCTGAGTTGTTTTACAGATGTGAAAACCCCCCACTAAATGGAACATGCTAACTACTTGATGACCAGGAGCACACAGTCCCCAGGCCTCCTGGAGCTTAAGGACTGATAATGTTAACCCCTGTGACACCGCACTGCTCCCTCACCATCAGCCAATCAGAGAACTGTGCACTGGCTTATCACATACCCTGCAACACCCCCCCCCAACCCCTCCCTCACCTGGCCTTTAAAAATGCTTTGCCCAAACCCTTTGGGGAGTTCCGGGGCTTTCTGGGCCTGAGCCACCTGTCTCCTTGCATGGCCCTGCAATAAACCTTTCTCTGCTCCAAACTCTGACATTTTGGTTTGTTTGGCCTCACTGTGCATCGGGCATAAGAAGCTGTGCTAACAACCTAGTAGAATTAAATGATCTTTGTTCCTCGTTTGACCTCATCCTCTTCTTTAGTTTTTCCATTGTATCTGAGTGGAAAGAATATCCAGGGTTTATTAGCTTTTGTTCTTATTCATTCTCTCTCTCTCTCTCTCTCTCTCTCTCTCTCTCTCTCTCTCTCTCTCTCCTCAGCAAGGCTGAGGGAATGGGCCTGGGCCAGTTCAGCTCGGCACTCCAGGGAAAACACCTCTCTCGATCTGTCTCTAACTGCACTTGGTGTCTCTAATTTGTTTTGGATGGTCTCTTCTCCCACTAAGAAGAAAGACAGTTCTTCTTTGGGCTTGGAAAAAGTAGAAAGAATAGGTCTCACTGTTTTCTTTCTGAAAAAATTTCATCCTAAATAGCCTAGAAAAAAGCAGCCTTCCTTATGCTCCAGCTTCAGTTACTGAACCAAAGTCCTGAGTAATAAAGGGTAGTGTGCCCTGCTACACTTCTTTGTACATAGACCTCCCCCAGAGACTTCACACCAAGGAAACAAAGCTGGTCCAAGACCGGAGGCATGTAATTTTTAGTGTTTGGCCTAAGACCACCATAATAATTTCTTCGTATTATTTTAATATCTGTTATCACTGTTAATCAACGATTTCTCCCCTATTTTTAATTTCTGTGAGATGGAGGAAAACTTAATAGTTTAGCTTATGATTTTAGTGACTGCTCTCAGTCATAGGATCACTGTTGCATAAAATCAAATTAATTTTAAATTCCTCCTTCTTATTATTGAATAATATGCTATGTAGAACATACCAAGGAAGACTTTCTTTGTATAATTTTATGTCACTGGAAATAATAATCTTGTACTTTTATACTACATGTTCAGACTTTTCACTAATTTACACAGATCTTTCCCCTTGTTAATCAAAAGCAGTGCTGTATTGACTCTCGGGCTTATCTTTGACCTATACTCAGCCTCAGTTTTTTTACCCCTCAAATAGGAATAATGGAACAATGCTTATTTCCTGGCACTTAGAATTCACTAAATTTAAAAACTCTGTGTTTGAATAAGATGCTTTACAGGAAGGGTTTAATGTGACTGAATGAAGCATGAAGAAACGGTCACACAGACCTCAAGTAAACAAAATAATGTAGACATTTCAGTTCCAATCACCTTCTCATTAAGGAAACTCTGCTGACACAGGCAGAGTTCCAGTTGTGACAAACCTGATTTTATACTCAAGTATGAGCCTTATGGGTTTTCCCAGAAAGCTGCAGGATGTCACAGTATCACTCTTAGCTGCATAATCAAATGGCTATAACCCAAGACAGTCAAGCAGTTCGAAATGACATTCTTAACACAAAGTCTTTCTAAATTATTATTTTTTAAAAAGATAACAGCTCTGGAAATGAAAGAGACTCAGGAGAAAAGATCTAATCTGATGGTGAAGAGATTCAAATGCCATCGTAAAGATTAAGTCATTGAGGTGCTAGGCTTATAGCAGTGGGGTTCCGAGATTAAGACATCGTTTAATTTAACAAGAATTTAGGGGCTTCCCTGGTGGCGCAATGGTTGAGAGTCCGCCTGCCGATGCAGGGGACACGTGTTCGTGCCCCGGTCCGGGAAGATCCCACATGCCGCAGAGCGGCGCATCCAGAGCCTGTGCTCCACAACGGGAGAGGCCACAACAGTGAGAGGCCCGTGTACCGCAAAAAAAAAAAAAAAAAAAGAATTTAGGAAGTGCCTACACCATGGCAGGCCAGAACTGAGCTAGAGATACAAGAACAAATTCTCTGTGACTCCGGCCCTCCAGGATTCCCGGTCTGGTGGACAGAGTTAAATGTGTACAGTACATTGGGATCAGTATAACCATTCCCTCTCTACTCGCGAGGGTGGAGAATAACCTGGGCACCCTTTAGGAGGATTTTTGTACCACGAGTCAAATATTTCCAGACATGCTTTCCTGGGTAGCAAAAGAACTGATGTGAAACTAAGTAATTACTTGAGGTGTGGGGAATAAACATTTACTTCGTTTATCTCATTTAATCCTGCCAGCTGACCTCAGAGGCAGAGTTTGCTACCCTCTTTTTTTTCTTTAATTAATTTTTTATTAGAGTATAGTTGCTTTTACAATGTTGTGTTAGTTTCTGCTGTACAGCAATGTGAGTCAGCTATACGTATACATATATCCCCTCTTTTTTGGATTTCCTTCCCATTTAGGTCAACACAGAACACTGAGTAGAGTTCCCTGTGCTATACAGTAAGTTCTCATTAGTTATCCATTTTATACATAGTAATGCATACATATCAATCCCAATCTCCCAATTCATCCCACCTCCCCTCAGAGGTAGAGTTTGCTACCCTCTTTTACAGAAGAAGTAATGCCTGTGGCTAAGAGATTGTCCTTCATCACCGGCTACATGTGATGGGCCCAAGATGCATACTCAGATATGTCTGATTTCTGTCCCACCACATGGCCTAATAAGGGTGTAAATATCAAACTGTGTCTGAACAGTATCTGAGTTTCTGGGAAGGGGAGTTCCGATGCCTGCTTCAGAGGACAGACATGGTCAGGTGATCAAATTGGCTGCAGTAGAAAAGACAGCCAAGTGGCTTTGAGTGACCCAATCACTTAATAGAGGACCCTGCAATATGAGGTATATGAAAGAGGTTGGCTGATAACAGATGGACCATGTGTACTGGTTTGTTATCCCTTCTTGCCCAGAGTGTTGTAACACACTAGAGTAACTCTAATTATATGATGAATTGGAGCAATAACAATCACTGTATGCCTAAGATTACCATCACATGAGTCAGGACAGATAAAAATGTGGTGAAGCATTGTATCTCAATGGATAGATCTGATCATAAATCCTGGGTTTGTGTCTAGTTCACTGGTAGGTGTGTGCTGAGCACCTAACACAGTGTTTTCACACACAGTGTCTTCGTACAATAGTCTCAATGCTTGTTAAACAAATGAATGATTAAACAAGTAAATGAATGACGGCAGCATACAAACTCCATATACCTCAATGCAAATTACAAGGCAAGTCTTTCTCAGTCTGATGATCTGAGGCCAGAGGGTGGGTCTGAGAATAAGTCCTGGACTGCAATGGAGAAGCTCCCATTTACCTCCTAGGGACACCCAGAGTCTTCTGGGTGAATTCCGTATCTTCTTGTAATTCTCCCAGGGCTCAGCTGCAGCACTTGTTCAAGGGCAGCCTTGATGCTTTCTCAGAATTTAAATGCCCAGTGGAGTACGTTCTGCAAGCTCGTCTAGGTTTTATTACAAGGAGTCTCCACTTTCTCTCAACGAACATGTAGACTACAGATCAGCGTAGATGAATCAATAATGTAGTGCGTTAGTGCAGTGATTCAGAACCTCCATCAGCACATATTGTCTCTCCAGCCTCATCAGTTTCTAAGAATCGATTTAATTATCATGGTGAAGAAGCACAGGACTCTTCATGGGACCCACCGGATGTGAAAGGTGATGCAGGACCCAGTCAGGGGAGCTGACGTGCAGGGTCTGTGTGTGTGGGGAGAGATGTGTGTGAGCATTGAGGAGTGTGCGTTAGTCTCTATGTGGTTAAGAGAGGTAAAATATAAAAATATAAATATAAAAATAAACCTTGGTGACCGACAGACTTAAATTTAAATCTCACCTCTCACATTTACTTTGTCATATGACCTTGGGCATGTTACTTCACTTCTCTGGGTTTAAGTGACTTATCAATGAAACAGAACAATTGCATGTACCTTCATGGGTTACGGAAAGATTTAATTGAGTGAACTATGCAGATCTAATGGCAAGGTACTTGGCCTGTACCCGGCACCTCACAAACTTTAGTGTCTTTTGTCGTTTTCCCTTCTGAAGGGGGAAGCATCCCTTGCTAGTACGCTCCTTAATTTGGGAGTTTTCTCCCCATTCATCCAGAGCCATTTTTATCATTACTGAGTCACTACGAGCAACATTAACAACCTAAACAACCAGGGAGACTCCTCTGGTTAACTGCTAGAAACATCACTATCCTGCCTTGATTGTTTCAGAGATACTGACAAAGCCCTTATCGTAAAGCAATGCCATTATTATTTAGATTGTCAAATATTTTTGCGTGAAACTGGTCATGACAGTGTGGCTTCCATGTATGGAGGACCAACTACAGAGGCAGAATTTCAGAGTAATTGGCAATGTGGATTTTGGAGTCAGAACTCCTATAAAATTTCACTCCACTACCTTCTAATTGAGAAATTTATTTTACCTCTTTAAGCTTTGGTTGGAATATCTATAATATGGGAATAATGACGATATCTATTTTGCAGGGTGGTTGTGAAGATTAAATGAGATATTTATGTAAGACAGCAGTTAGAGTAATAACTGGCCCATAGTTAAATGACCAATTTTTGCCAATTTTTATTGTTATGTAGCTCATGTTATGAACATTTTCTAATTGAATTCTTTCGCCCCTGTGCAGTTGAGGCAGCTGAAATTCAGAGAGGATAAGCAACTGTCCTAGGTTCCCACACTATCTTAATTTCTTTATGGATTATGCCCACCCTCCTAAGGAATTTCGTCAAAACTACCTGGAGGTGGCAGGTCCCTGCAGAGCGGGAAGGGAGCTAGCCTGGGAGTTGTGAGAGAAAGTTTAAGCAGTGGTTACTCCACTTATCAGCTACATAAAGGGGCAATTCACTTCACCACTCTGTAAATGAGAAGGACTGACAAGGTGTTTGCTAGGGTCACTCCTGGCTCTGACACATGGATTCCATGTGACAAGCTTGGCGGCTTAAAGCCACGTGTGCATCTCATGGGACCTCAGTGGGTCTAATTGACAGTGATGACATTACTGGGATCATCACCCTGCTGCCTTCATTTTTCCGTTCGCAAGGATGGCCCTGTTATCCCTCGTCCCACAGGGAGCAGAATGAGGTTCTCTTTATAATTCCACTTCCTCATCTGGAAAAGCATATTCCCAAATACCAATCATGTTTCCATATGTACAAAGAACAATTCACTTCCTCTTTTTGCTTCCTTTTATTTGTCATCTTCAGTCTGGAGTTGTCTCAGGATAGACTTTCCCGGATATTTTCAGGCCATTAAAAATGATCACAAGAGTCACAGATGTAAATATTGAAATCATAAATATTTTTGAAATTTTTGTTTGTTTCTTTTTATTTTTTAATGAAGTTTAGTTGATTTAGAATGTTGTGTTAATTTCTGCTGTACAGCACAGTGATTCACTTATACATATACACGTTCTTTTTCATATTCTTTTCCATTATATTTTATCACAGGATACTGAATATAGTTCCCTGTGCTATACAGTAGGACCTTGCTGTTGATCCATTCTATATATAATAGTTTGCATCTGCTAACTCCAAACTCCCAATCCATCTCTCCTTCACCTCCCCACTTGGCAACCACAAGCCTGCTCTCTATGTCTGCGAGGTTGTTTCTGTTTCATACATAGGTTCGTTTGTGATAAGTATCATACTGAATCCTAATTCTAAGGGCTGACTTTAGTTGCATTGATTCAGGGGAGGGGTTCCCACTTTTATACTGAGATAACATGTAAAGATGATATTAGATAAATTCTGTTTCCATTAAAATGCTGGTAGTCTCATCACACTGTCACATCTATATTTATTGCCTAGCAGTATTTTATATGTATTGATCTCTGATTATGTGTCAGGCACTGGGCTAAGACCTTTATAGGACCTATCTCACTTAATCTTTAGAGCACCCTTTATGTACTAGAACTATAATTAACTCTATTTTAAAAATGGGAAAACTGAGGCTTATAGTGGTTAGGGAAAAAAATCTCCCAAATCACAGAGATAAGCTGGATCAAGTTTTGAATTCAGACTTGTCAGACTCTAAAGGTAAGGTCTGCATGGCTAAACTATTCTGCCTTCACTTGCAGTCGTTCATATTTTTATAAACAGTAGTGGACACCACCTTCTGCTACTTTTGTTTAACATTTTTGTAAACATTTTCTGGAACCACTTGAAATAGTATTACAAATAAAATTAATCAACAGAAACATTGCCAGGCACTGTGTTAGTGCATTACCATCACTCTTTTATTTGACCTTTAAAATAATCGTGTAATTCCTATAAGGAATTACAAACATCTCCACTTTATACACAAAGGAGCAAGTTCAGGCAGGTTAAACAGCTTGCCATGGTCATAGAGCTGAGACCTGGCAGAGCCACAGTTTAATCTCAGATCCGCCTGAATGCAATGCTCAGGCTCTTAACTAAAACAATACACTGATTAACATCCTGATAAAACTGAAACAGTTTCAGTTTTCTCAAAGAGACAAAAAGAAGTAGCAGGACTCCCTTTAGAAGTAGTATTTCTTTCCATTTCTATCTGTCAATATTCAGGGACTCTTGAGCTTTCAATAAAATCCTAAGACCTTTGCAAAACTACAGATGAGATTATAAGGAACTCTGGTTGTGCTGAAAGGGACATGTGATGAAACCACCCACAGCACTGCTCCAAATAAGTCCACCAATGACCATCCACATAGAAGTCCCTGGAAGGTGGTCCCTTTAGTTTGGACCCTCAATGATGTTACTTATCTCTAGGCCAGCAGCTGACCCATGGATATCCATGCAGTCTTTTCATATTTACCAGTTCTCTCCATCGACAGAGAAGGCTTTCCAATCCTTTTCTCTAGCAGTTTCACAGAAGAAAAAAAAGTCAACAGAGATATCCCCTCACAACTGTCAGAATGGCTAACATCAAAATCCACAAATAACAAAAGTTGACAAGGATGTGGAGAAAAGGGAACCCTCGTACACTATCAGCATGAATGTAAATTGGTGCAACCACTGTGGAAAACAGTATTGCAGTTTCTCAAAAAACTAAGAGTAGGGCTACCACATGACCCAGCAATTCCACTCCTGGGTATATGTCTGAAAAAAAATGAAAACACTAATTCAAAAAGATACATGCACCCCAGAGTTCATGGCAGCACTATTTACAATAGCAAGATATGGAAGCAGCCTAAGTGTCCATCAACAGATGAATGGACAAAGAAGGAATGGTACATATATACAATGGAGTATTACTCAGCCATAAAAAAGAATGAAATAATGCCATTTGCAGCAACATGGATGGACTTGGAGGGCATTATGCTAAGTGAAATAGGTCAGAAATAGAAAGATAAATACTGTATGATGTCACTTATATGTGGAATCTAAAAAATAAAACTAGTGAATATAACAAAGAAGAAGCAGACTCACAGATGTAGAGAACCAACTAGTGGATTAAAAAAAAAAGTCAGTGCCCATCGGTGAACTCTTGAGTTCCACAGATAATTTATGAAAGAAATTGTAAGGGAAACTCATGAAGTCGTACAAGTGGTCTTCAATATCTGCTATACCACTTCCTAGGCATGTCACTTCATCCTTTGACCACCAGGTTTGTCATCTATACATCTGGGTAATAATGCCCCTCCAAGGACTCTGTAGGGATTCATTGAGATAACCTACACAAGACAGCTGGACGACTCTTTGCCCATAATACACAAAGAACACAAATTCTAGGCCCTTGTGCAATACCCACCCTTCCTTATGGACACACACCTGTGAAATCAGAAGACACTGTAGTCCAAAAGACCACAAAAGCTTGCTCAGAGCCTTGAACGCTACTGAACTATCCAGTGGTGCTATCCATTCTCTACAATGTTATTGCAAGAAGCATGGCCACATTCTTTAAAATCAGCAGAGTCTCTTGTCCAGCTCCTATTAATATTCTTGTGCAGATGATAAAACTTAA
The DNA here is from genome assembly GCF_949987515.2 of Delphinus delphis. Lineage (NCBI taxonomy): Eukaryota > Metazoa > Chordata > Mammalia > Artiodactyla > Delphinidae > Delphinus > Delphinus delphis. Next base: position 42,659,228 of record NC_082690.1, on the reverse strand, counting down.
TGGAAGAAAGCTCAGTAGGGTTAAGGCTTCAGACAGCAAAAGCCAAAAGGCAAACTCCCTCTCAGCTGAATTCACTTACACACTGATTATGCTTAAACACTGGTCATTACACAGGCCTAGATAAGATTTCCAGATGTGCACATCTGGGAGACCAGTCCTGTGTGTGAGAATATGGAAGTGAATTGTGTTTTCACTGATGATGAATAGTCTCTTCGCCCATGGGATAATTTTCAGGGAAGATAGGGACGAGCATGTCTGGTCTCCACAGGGCTGATCCCCATTTTTTTTTTTTTTTTTTTTTTTTTTTGCGGTACGCGGGCCTCTCACTATTGTGGCCTCTCCCTTTGCGGCGCACAGGCTCCGGACCCGCAGCCTCAGCGGCCATGGCTCACGGGCCCAGCCGCTCCGCGGCATGTGGGATCTTCCCGGACCGGGGCACGAACCCGTGTTCCCTGCATCGGCAGGCGGACTCTCAATCACTGCGCCACCAGGGAAGCCCTAATCCCCATTTTTTAGGCACATGCGAGGCTCCTATCCTGGCTAAGGCAAGATCCTCATCTATCAATGAAGGGAAATCTGTGCTCTTTAATACTTGAAGTTACTTCTGAAGCTTGGAGTGCAGTCCTCATTGCTGAGACGCTAGAATTCGGCATCAGACCCTAATGTTCCCTCTTCTTGTGCAGACTCTGAATCATTCGAGGAAAAAAACATTCCCCTTTATCTCCTCTGCTACTTTTTATCCCACTAATAAAACTGGAATTGTAATAGTGATACCTGTGTCTAATATAGCAAGGGCGAGGATTATGTAGCACAGTTCAGCCAGGACAGTAATAGCGCTTTTCAAAATACAGTCCAGCCATCCTCTCAAGCTTCTTCCATTCTCATAAGCAAACTCCTGAATGCTAAAATTATTTTAACAGGCGCAGCGCATGCTGCATTAATAAATGATCAAAGGGTGTGCATTTGCTAAGGTCCCTTTGACCTCGATAAAGAAACTGGCAAATATTCCATTAACCACAACCCATGACGTCATTTTTTAAACTTGAAATATATTTTCCCCATCTCATGCTGGAGGTGGGTCACCAGGATTGCTTAGTGTATGCTCTTGAAAACTGAAACCTTAAAGAAAAAGGATGAGATGGATTATTTATGAACATGTGTAAATTATGTAGTGATTTCATTGAAATTTCTGGGACTTGTATGAAGTAGAATGTCCCCTGCAGTGGCCACATCTCATTTAATCCATCCGTTTCATCTTTTCCTCCACTTCAGAGACTTCCCACATTTTCAGGTTCACTTTGAAACAATAGCTCATTTTGAAATGTAATTTAGAAATATATTTATCATGTATTTCTGTGTAACACAAAATATCGCTTATTAAAAAGAAAGAAACCCACAGAACACACACAAGCAGAACGGAAATTATACTTAAGAGTCATCATTCATTCATAAGATGGGTAGGGTAGTAAAAATACAGAAAAAAATTACAATACAGAAGAACAATGAGAAAAATTAAAAGCCAATAACCATGAAAACTCTATGTGGCATCATTCTCCTCTGTGCTTTAATACACTCTCTTATCTTCCACAGAAGTTGCAGGCAAGTATTATTAGTTCCATTTTATAGGTAAAACCTTGAGGAACATAAAGCTACATGCCTTAGCAATCCTACATAAATGAATCACTTACAAATCAGCACCAGGAAATTGCAAGGAAGTATTATTTTCCTCTCAGCTACAGAACTGGAATATATGAATCACTGTGGGCCCTATTTGGTCAGTGTTCCAAGAGACACATCCATATAAACAAGAGAACATTCTAAAACATATCTGTATGGTTAAACTTTATTCTTACATATGTATATAAGTACTCTACCACACAAAGAATATCTAAATAGATGATACAGCAAAGATGTGCATTATATTTGTACTGCAATTTTTAGAAACAACTTTAATGTTTAATAGTAAAGAAATATATCCATACAATAAAAATACTTTATTGAAAAAAAAAAGCAGACATTTAAAAATAGCATTACAGGAAAATCTTCATCGACCCAGAAAAAATGTTTTTCTTATATTGCTAAGATAAAAATGAAACAGGCCTCAAAACAGTTCTTAAATTGTGGCATTTTTGGAGAGAAAAACTATGGAAAATCTTGATAGATAACACACCAAAATTTAACATTTTAGTTACCTTCGTGGTAGAATTATAGCTATTTTTTGTTTTCTTTCTCTATAAATTCCCATGCTTTCTAATATTACCATATTGAACTTTCCTATAGTTGTCGTTAGGGAAAAAAAGAAAACCGCTTTTTTTCAGGTAAAATAAAAAATATTTCATAAAGAATCCACAACCAATGGTACTTACTAATGAAAATAAGGATTCTGGGTACTCTGTTCTAGAACCAGTCGAATTTTGCACAAGGTTAAATATGTACTTTTATACTCCAAAAATGATCTATTCAAAAGATAGATAAACAATAAGATCTTACCATATAGCACAGGGAACTATACTTGATATCTTGTAATAAACCATAATATAAAAGAATATGAGAAAGAATATATATATATACATATATATATATATATATAACTAAATCACTTTGCTATACAAAAATATTGTAAAATAGGGCAGAGGGAGGAACACTACTAAACTCATTCTATGAGGCCACCATCACCCTGATACCAAAACCAGACAAATATGTCACAAAAAAAGAAAATTACAGGCCAATATCACTGATGAACATAGATGCAAAAATCCTGAACAAAATACTAGCAAACCGAATCCAACAACACATTAAAAGGATCATACACCATGACCAAGTGGGGTTTATCCCAGGAATGCAAGGATTCTTCCATATACACAAATCAACAATGTGATACACCATATTAAAAAATTGAAGGAGAACAACCATATGATCATCTCAATAGATGCAGAAAAAGTTTTCAACAAAATTCAACACCCATTTACGAGAAAAAGTCTCCAGAAAGTGGGCAAGGAGGGAACCTATCTCAACATAATAAAAGTCATATATGACAAATCCACAGCCAACATCATTCTCAATGGTGAAAACTGATAGCATTTCCTCTAAGATCAGGAACAAGACAGGGGTGCCCATGCTCACCATGATTATTCAACATAGTTTTGTAATTTATAGCCACAGCACTCAGAGAAGAAAAAGAAATAAAAGGAATCCAAACTGGAAAATAAGTAAATATTTCACTGTTTGCAGATGACATGATACTATACATGGAAAATCCTAAAGATGCCACCAGAAAACTACTAGAGCTAATCAATGAATTTGGTAAAATAGCAGGATACAAAATTAATGCACAGAAATCTCTCTCATTCCTATACACTGACAATGAAAAATCAGAAAGAGAAATTAAGGAAACACCCCCATTTACCATTGCAAGACAAAGAGTAAAATACCCAGGAATAAACCTTACTAAGGAAACAAAAGACCTCTATGTAGAAAACTATAAGACACTGATGAAAGAAATCAAAGATGATACAAACAGATGGAGATATATACCATATTCTTGGATTGGAAGAATCAGCAATGTGAAAATGAATATACTACCCAAAGCAATCTACAGACTCAGTGCAACCCCTATCAAACTACCAATGGCATTTTCCACAGAACTAGAACAAAAAATTTTACAATTTCTATGGAAACACAATAGACCCTGAATAGCCAAAGCAATCTTGAGAAAGAAAAATGGAGCTGGAGGAATCAGGCTCCCTGACTTCAGACTATACTACAAAGCTACAGTAATGAAGACAGTATGGTACTGGCACAAAAAGAGAAATACAGATCAATGGAACAGTATAGAAAGCCCAGAGATAAACCCACACACATATGGTCACCTTATATTTGATAAAGGAGGCAAGAATATACAATGGAGAAAAGACAGCCTCTTCAATAAGCGGTGCTGGGAAAACTGGACAACCACATGTAAAAGAATGAAATTAGAACACTCCCTAACACCATACACAAAAATAAACTCAAAATGGATTAAAGACCTAAATATAAGGCCAGACACCATAAAACTCTTAGAGGAAAACACAGGCAGAACACTCTATGACATCAATCACAGCAAGATCCTTTTTGACCCATCTCCTAAAGTAATGGAAATAAAAACAAAAATAAACAAATGGGACTCAATGAAACTTCAAAGCTTTTGCACAACAAAGAAAGCCATAAACAGGACAAAAAGGCAACCTCAGAATGGGAGAAAATATTTGCAAATGAAGCAACTGGAAAAGGATTAATCTCCAAAATATACAAGCAGCTCATGCAGCTCAATACCAAAAAAACCAAACAACCCAATTCAAAAATGGGCAGAAGATCTAAATAGACATTTCTCCAAAGAAAACATATAGATATCCAACAAACGCATAAAAAGATTCTCAACATCACTAATCATTAGAGAAATGCAAATCAAAACTACAATGAGGTATCACCTCACATCAGTCAGAATGGACATCATCAAAAAATCTACAAACAATAAATGCTGGAGAGGGTGTGGAGGAAAGGGAACCCTCCTGCACTGTTGGTGGGAATGTAAATTGATACAGCCAATATGGAGAACAGTGTGGAAGTTCCTTAAAAAACTAAAATTAGAACTACCATATGACCCAGCAATCCCACTACTGGGCATATACCCTGAGAAAGTCATAATTCAAGAAGAGACATGTACCACAATATTCATTGCAGCACTATTTACAGTAGCCAGGACATGGAAACAATCTAAATGTTCATTGGCAGATGAATAGATAAAGAAGATGGGCACACATATACAATGGAATATTACTCAGCCATATAAAGGAATGAAATTGAGTTATCTGTAGTGAGGTGAGTGGACTTAGAGACTGTCATACAGAGTGAAGTAAGTCAGAAAGAAAAACGAATACCATATGCTAACGCACATGTATGGAATCTAAAAAACGCTACCAATGAACCTAGGGTCAGGACTGGAATAAAGACACAGACATAGAGAGCAGACTTGAGGACACAGTAGGGGAAGGGGAAGCTGGGACGAAGTGAGAGAGTAGCATTGACATATATACACTACCAAATGTAAAATGGATGGCTAGTGAGAAGCTTCTGCATAGCACACCTAGATTAGCTTGATGCTTTGCGACAACCTAGAGGGGTGGGATAGGGCGGGTGAGAGGGAGGCTTAAGAGGGAGGGGATATGGGGATATATGTATACATATAGCTGATTTCCTTTGTTGTACAGCAGAAATTAACACAACATTGTAAAGCAATTATACTCCAATAAAGATACTTAAAAAATATTGTAAATGAACTATACTTTAATAAAAAATTAGAAAGAAAAAAAAAAGGAAAGATCAACATTTGAAAAAACCTCCTCCTTATTTTCAAAATACACATAGAATCTAACACAAAGAAAATTTAATGGGGATTTATCTGTGGTTCTATAACTTAAAAGAGTTGGGTTCTGAAACATATGAAGAGACACAGCACAAGGTTTTGAGGTTGTTATCATTCAATGTTTAAACTGAATCAACAGTTTAGGTTAATTCAACCAATATTTATTGAGTATACAGTATATGCCAGGCACTTTGCTGAGTGAAATGAAGCTAAAGATAAATAACGCATAGTCCTTGAAACTCACAGTCCAGGGTAAAAGGCTGTGTGTGATACAAGAAAACGTAGGACACTTTGCTAAATCAGAGAATAAACATCCAAATCATTCTAAGTAGTGAGAGACAATGAAGATTCTTGAAGGACATGAAGCTTCAAGAAGCAACATAAAACGAAGCAGGTAAAGAAAGAAAGGAAGATGGCTCTAGGCATAGGGAACCGCACGAGATAGAGAGAGAGAGAGAGAGAGAGAGAGAGAGAGGAGAGAGAATTTTTTAAATTCTCCACTATCTGAGCCTGCTAGAACAAAATTCATGATGCAGGGAGTGGTGGGAGTGAAGGATGGACAAGTAGGCAGAGGCCAGATCTTATAGTTATTTGGTTATGGAGAAGGAGAGGCTTGGGGAAGATGGTGAAACTTGTAATGACTTTCAATATTCTGGCTAGAGTTTGTGGTTCAGTGATATCACTAGCTGAGACAAGAATAACAATAGTCATAATTGCACACATTTCTTGAGATGTAAATATTTGCCAGGTCCTGTTCTAGACATGACCACATATCGACCCAACCAGCACACGAAGCCTACAAGCTAGAGAGGGACACTGATAAGTTAGGAGACAGTGAATGCAGGAAGGTGAAGAGGCTGGGGTCAGAGGAGCAGACAGTGAAATCAGTTTTAAACGTGTTGAATTCAGGGTAAATATGGAGCCTCCAGATGGATTCATCATCAGGAAGAAGCTGGAGTCTTGAGCTAAGAGGAGAAATCAGAGGCAAAGATGTAGACCTGAGAATAATTTGTATATAGGAATTCTTTAAAAACCATGCTCAAGTTGTTGCTAATTCAGGCAAAAGAGGTAGTGTGAAGAAAGGTGGGTTATAAACAGAGCCTGGGGCCGGAGCATCAACATTAGAGGGAAGCAGAGGAGTATTTTTGAAGGACATTGTGGAGGAAGAGTCAGGGAGTTGGGAGAAAGAAGGTACCACAACAGCCAAGACAAAAAATGTTCTAGAAGATCAGTACAAAGTGCCAATGCTGGCAAGAGGTCAAATGAGATAAGGACCAAAATGTGCCTATTATGTTTGACAACATGAAGTCATTGTTGACTGCATTGTCAGTCCAGTAAGAATGGAAACCACACTGTTGATGACTGAGGATTCAAAGGGAAAGGAGGAAGTGAAACTAACAAGTGTATAGAGACTCACACTTCTAAGTTACTTGCTTAAGGAACACGGAGTGAGATAAACCAGTAGAGATAGGTTAGTAGTAGCTGGGTTAAAGACACAGAGAGCAAGGTTTTGCTGGTTTATTTTGCCAGACAGGCAGAAAACTGAAGAGGTTCTTGTTGGAGAGAAGGAGCTAGTTTAGATGCATAGAGTGGAGGCTGAAATGAGGAAATCATTTTTCAGTAGACTTAATTTTTCAGTTTCAGTTTCACAGCAATATTGAGCAGAAGTATAGAAATTTCCCATATACTCTCTGCCCCCCACATATGCAAAGCCTCCCTCACCATCAAAATCCCAAACCAGAGTAGTTCGTTTATTATAATTGATGAACCTACACTGACACATCATTGTCACCCAAAGTCCATAGTTTACACTGGGGTTCACTCTTGGTGTTGTACATTCTATAGGTTTTGACCAATGTATAATGACATGTATCCATCATCATAGTATCTTATATGGTAGTTAAAAATCCTCTATGCCTGCCTATTCATCACACCTTCCCCTATAACCCCTAGAAACCACTGATCCTTTTACTGTCTTTATAGTTTTCTCTTTTCCAGAATGTCCTATAATTGGAATCATAGAGTATGTAGCATTTGCAGTTTCGTTCTTTTGCTTAGTAACATGCATTTAAGTTTCTTCTATATTTTTTCATGTCTTGATAACTCAACTTTTTTAGTGATGAATAATATTCCATTATCTGAATGTACCACAGCTTAATTATCCAGGTTGCTTCCAAGTTTGGTCAATTATGAATAAAGTTGCTCTTGACATTCATGTGCAGATTTTTGTGTGAACACAAGCTTTTAACTCACTTGAGTCAAGGAGTGCTATTGCTGGATCATATGGTAAGAGCATGTTGACTTGTGTAGGAAACTGTCAAACTGTCTTCTAAAGTGAATATACCAGTTTGCATTTCCACCAGCAATCAATGAGAGTTTCTAGGAAATTAACTTTAGTACAATTCAGTGGCATTCATTATATTCACAATGTTGTACAACCATCACCAACCATTATTTATTTCCAATTTTTTTCATCAACCCAAACAGAAACTCTGTACTCATTAAACAATAACTTCCCATTTCCTCTTCCCCCAGCCCCTGGTAAATTCTAATTTACTTTCTCTTTTTATGAATTTGCTTATTCTAGATATTTTATATCTAGAACTATACATACAGCATTTGTCCTTCCATGGCTAGCTTATTTCACTTAGCATAATGTTTTCAAAACTCATCCACGTTGCAGCATGTATCACAACTTCATTCCTTTTTATGGCTGAATAATATTCCATTATATGTACATACCGTATTTAGTTTGTCCATTCATCTGCTGATGGACACTTGGATTGTTTCCACCTTCTAGGTATTATGAATAATGCCGCAATGAACATTCCTGTGCAAGTGTGTCTGAGTCCCAGTTTTCAGTTCTTTTGAGTATACACCTGGGAATGGAATTGCTTAGCCACCTGGTAATTCTACATTTAACATTTTGAGGATCCGCCAAATGTTCTCCTTTGAGTCTGCAACATTTTACATTCCCACAAGTTGACAGAATTTTGAAATACAAGCAGGAATTATGCAGGTGAGTAATGAGTGGGAGGACGTTCATTATAGATATAGATTTCAGTGTAAAGCCACAAAGACAAAAGAAGGTATGAGGAATTCTCAGAAACATATAGAGTTCAAACTAGACAGTCACCACCAGGCATCATTTAAGTAATGGCTGTAGAAAACAGCAACAAACATTCATGAACAGTGTTCTTACTAATGAGCTTAAGTTGTTTCCTCAAAGTGATAAGATATTTTGAAGAATGTGTGCTTTAGAAATATTATTTTGTCAATTTTGTAGAGAATAGGCTGGATCAAAAGGTAGACCTTTGTGAATACTTAATGCAATAATCCAGAGTTGGTTACTGAAGCTTGATCTAGAGTGGTAAAGATGACCTAAGGTGGAAATGAGCAAAAACTGACAAATGGGACCTAATCAAACTTATAAGCTTTTGCACAGAAAAGGAAACCATAAACCAAATGAAGAGACAATCTATGGAATGGGAGAATATATTTGCAAATGATGCAACCAAGAAGGGCTTAATTTCCAAAATATACAAACAGCTCATATAGCTCAATAACAAAAAACCAAACAATCCAATCAAAACATGGGCAGAAAACCTAAAAAGACATTTCTTCAAAGAAGATATATAGATGGCCAACATCAAAAAGACTACAAATAATAAATGCTGGTATTGTAAAGCAATTATACTCCAATAAAGATGTTTAAAAACATGCTGGAGAGGGTGTGGAGAAAAGGGAGGGCCTTTTCCATGAAGAAATGGGGTCAAAGGCAGATTGCCTGAGGTTGAAGAATAAGTAAGCATGAAAGAAAAGACAACTTAGAAGTCCAGGGAAAAATAAAAGCCAAGAGATCGAGAAATAGTGCTATAATGTGAAGGAAGGATTTTCTTATGCTTTTGTTTTATACTCATGGAAGGACATGAGTATTTTTTAGACCAAGAGAAAAGCAGTGGCAGAGCTTGAAGAAACAGGAGAGAAGGATAACTGATGAATTGAGTTGCTGGGGGGAAAAAAGTGCCAGAGCACAGATAGTGGGATTAGCCCCCACGTCTCAGAGCCCCTGCTCATCTACCAAGATGAGAATGAGTTAAAGAAAGGGGAGGTGGCACGTAAGACTCTTGCCCCATTTTACAAGTTAATCACCTCTACATGCTACATGGATTATGCTATGCTTACCAGACCCCGTGGGCTTAAAGATTACTCTAAAACGAAAAGAGACCTTAGCATTCTATTTTTTAAAGGCTTTAACATGTTTAAATAAATTTGTTAAACTACTTCTCCACCACAGCATACTATTTTAATTGCTAATAGTCTAAGGAAAAAATCAAGAAGTCAACAAGTCAACATATCAACTGTCTAATGAACCCTGCTTATCTTTATAAAACAGACACTTTCTGAGGCCAAAACAATAATTAAAATCATAAATATGTATTGCTACATCAAGTCAAACAGTTGGAAAATGCAAATTCATTAAGAATATTTTAATCGTCTCATTACTTCTGTGGCGTGGTTGTAGATAAATAAATTTAATTGTCCTACAGTTTAAGTAAAACATTTGAAAAGACAAGTTGTTTTTCTGTGTCTTCTTTCCCCAAGGCAAAATCAGAACTTGACTGAAACTGAGGTGCTTCCTATGGGATAAACCTTTTGACACGGAAATAAGATACGGAAAGGCATATGGATCTGGTGACATTTTGGTTTAATTATTGAGATCACTGTACAAACAAGTGCTGTAAATAACAAAACAAGTCTAACTCCGGGTTGCTGTAAACAGAGAAATGAAACATCTCATCTGCAGATGATATCTCTAATACAAGATGCTGAAAGTGGCCTCCTCAGAATTCACAATTAAACTAGTTAATGAAGATTCACTTACAGAAGACTCACAGGCCTCCAGGAAAGAGGTGGAAAATATACCCATTCATCCAAATTGCATCAGCAATGAAGGAAATGGTTGGAGGCACATACACATCACCCCTCTCTCCATCTCTCCTCTCCCTCCTCACTGCCCGGCTCTAGGATGATTATCAGCCTTGCTCTCCAGCCTCTGCCACAGGAAAAAGGAGCAGCTTTCCAAAATAACATATAAATATTCACGCTAGAGATTCACTGTTTCGCTTTGCAAGGTGCTGCGTTATGTTGCACCATTGGCCTCCGATCTGGTGTGACAAGATGTATGTTCAGAGCTGGTAGTCAGCATCGGTGGTGGGAACAAGACCTTGCTTCACATTCCCCAGAGGAACAAGCTAGACTCCTCTCTTGGGTGAACCCCAAAGTGTCACTGCACAAATCAGCAGAACTCTCAGTCCGTGCCGAGCAAGGCATTCACTCATAGGAGGTGAGAGGTTAACCTTTCATTGTGCACTTTGCAAACCCTGATGAAGGCTGTTTGCTCCCATTTATGTAAAAAAAAAAAAAAAAAGCCACCCTTCTCAGCAGCCCAGGGACAGTATAACAAATATGCATATTTTAAATTTACTTCTTATAGGCTTAGAGAATAAATTCTATGTATATTGAGAACATATTTGGCCATCCCAGTGATCATGCCTATTACTAATAAGCCAAAAGGCTAACTTAACTTCTGACTAGACTATGAAGAGTTGTTTTGCATAGAAAATCATGTTCAAGAATTAAGCATCACTGCTTCGTAGGGCAAAAAAATGAAAGATGGTGAAGTAGAATTTTAGCTTCAACTGGTGGAAAAAAAAGAGTGCATGTGTCAGGTGGGGAGCAAAGGAAGGATTTTTATTCCATAGCCAAAGTCACTGCAGTGCCCTAAGGTAAGACGGCAGCTCTGCCCTAGGAAGATTTCAGGCCCAACTTTAGTAGACGGCTGGGCCCCCCTGCCCATCCTCTCCCAGGACTATCTCACCTTCACTCCTATCATCAGAGGACACTCACTGGTCAGCCTTAGACAACCTGGCCAGCAAGTGCTCATCACTCCTGACACAGGTCAAAGTCACCATCAAGTCCATCATTTTTTAGAAAAGCTAGAGAAAACCTAGACAGTGCCTAACACTTGTTCATTCATTCAATCAGCCAGTCAGCAGACAATTAGTCTGAAAATATTTACCAAATACTCATGTGCTGAGAAGTGGTGAGAGAAATGGACACAACTGCCTCGCTGATAGGACTTAGAGTTTAGTGGGGTCCACAGGAAATAAACTAATAAAATAATCCAGGGGCTTTGAGTGCTGGCTTTGGGCACTCTGCTTTAATCTGGGATGGAGTGGATGCAGGAGTGTCCGTGGATGTAGCTCTGAAAACACTAAATTTGAACTGCAGACTCAACAATGAACAGGAGTGAATTAGGATGAGTGTCCCGGGCAGGAGAAAGAAAATATGGAAAATCCTTGAGACAGGAAGGAGAATGGATGTCAGAGAACCGACCCAATGACTGGAGAGCAGAAGGGCAAAAAGAGATCTGGGCCAGACACTCAGTGAATATTTCTAATGAACAAATAATGGATGAGTGAACACACCAATGAACAGGTGTCTGGTTCCATAACCATCCAGCATTCCAGCCATTCATTCACACAAGGATACTCAATAAAATCCCACTTATTCATTCCTTTTCCCTTCTAGTTTTCCATTTTAAAATTCAAGTTTAACAAAAGTGAAAAAATGAGAGGAGGGCTTCCCTGGTGGCGCAGTGGTTGAGAGTCCGCCCGCCGATGCAGGGGACACGGGTTCGTGCCCCGGTCCGGGAAGATCCCACATGCCGCGGAGCGGCTGGGCCTTTGAGCCATGGCCGCTGAGCCTGCACGTCCGGAGCCTGTGCTCCGCAACGGGAGAGGCCACAACAGTGAGAGGCCCGTGTACCGCAAAAAAAAAAAAAAAAAAAAAAAAAAAAAAAAATGAGAGGAAAAAAACCCGCAGAGCCGTCCTCTCCAATATCTTCAAACTGACATGCAAACTTTCTTGAATTGCCCTCATCACAGTACAGGAGAAAGGGCACCAGACTCTTTGTTAGGGGGTTTTATATGCTTTGTCTTGTTTAGTTCATACAACAACCCTATAAGGTAGCTATTATTAGTTCCATTTTTGAATAAGGCTCAGAAAGATTTAGCTACCTCTCCAGTGCCCTGACACCTGGATCCTACCTAAGAGCATGCTCTAAATTTTCAACCAGTGGATCTCAGCCAAGGGCAATTTTGCCGCAGGGAAATATTTGGCAGTATCTGGAGACACTTGTAGACATCACAGTTGGAGGGGTACTATTGACTATAGTGAGTAGAGGCCAGAGATATTGATGAACATCCTACAATGCTTAGGACAGCAACTCACAACAAAGATTTATCAGGCCCAAAATACCAATAGCTGAAATTGAAAAACTCTGCTTTACATCATTCTGCCTTTGAAAGATATATATTCTTTTGCATATCTATTGAAACACTTATCAGTGCCTGTGGGGAACTGTGAAACCATTGAATGGTAGTGTTGATGTCTTACTCTCTCCAGGAATAAATACAGTCCATGGCACAAAGTAGACACTCACTTATCGTATGTTCTTATTGTGATTGAAATTAGGTAGTGCAAATGTGATCAAGAGAATCAGAGACTTCCCAGTGGAGGAAGAATACGGGCAATAATTTCAAGGTTGAGTGACATGCAGTAGCCCAGGGCCTTGTCTCGCTCGCTGGCGGAGGCCCTTTCTCAGTATAATCAGACTGCCTATAAATGTTACGGGGGCACTCTGCCAAGGCAGAAGGAAGAGAGCCAAATGGCGAGATTTAATACCCTCAAATGTGATGGACTTTTTAACAAATGCAATTCTAGGACAACATGGTCTCCAGGGCAGAATAAACTTCTTCATCTATACTGGAGATTAAAAAGACATTATGGGGGCTTCCCTGGTGGCACAGGGGTTAAGAATCCACCTGCCCATGCAGGGGACACGGGTTCTAGCCCTGCTCTGGGAAGATCTCACATGTTGCAAAGCAACTAAGCTTGTGCACCACAACTACTGAGCCCGCACTCTAGAGCCCACGAGCCACAACTACTGAGCCCGCGTGCCACAACTACTGAAGCCCGAGCACCTAGAGCCCGTGTGCCACAACTACTGAGCCTGTGTGCCACAACTACTGAACCTGCACTCTAGAGCTCGTGAGCCACAGCTACTGAAGCCCGCATGCCCAGAGCCCATGCTCCACGATCAGAAGCCCCCACAATGAGAAGCCCATGCACTGCAAGGAAGAGTAGCCCCTGCTCATCGCAACTAGAGAAAAGCCCGCACGCAGCAACGAAGACCCAACGCAGCCAAAAATAAATAAATAAAATAAATTTATTTTTTAAAAAGACATTATGTGTATATGTAAAATGGTTCAGCCACTTCGAAAAACAGTCTGTCAGTTTCTCAAAGGTTAAACATAGAGTTATCCTATGACCCAGTAATTCCACTCCTAGGTATATAACCGAGAGAATTGAAAACTTAGGTCCACACAAAAACTCGTACATATATGTCCATAGCAGCTCTACTCAAATAGCCAAAAAGCAGAAGGAAAAAAAAAAGATTTCTATCAACTTATGAATGGATTTTTAAAATACCGTAGATCCACACAATGAAATATTTTTAACCATATAAAGAGAAAATGTACTATATATGCTACAACGTTCATGAACTTTGAAAACATTATGCTAATTGAAAAAAGACAGACACAAAAGGCCATGTATTGCATGACTCCATTTCTATGAAATGTCCAGAATAGGTAAATCCACAAGACAGAAAGTAGATTCATGTTTCCTAGGGGCTCGGGACAGTTAAAATGAGGAATGACTGAAAATGGGTATGTGTTTCTTTTGAGGGTGATGAAAATGTTCTAAAATTAGATAGTACTGATGGTTGCAAAACTTTGTAAATACACCAAAACCCAAGGAATTGTACACCTTAAAAGGGTGAATTTTGTTGTACGTGAATTATATCTCATTAAAGCTATTATTTTTAAAAAGATATTTAAAGTGCTTTACTTTCTTCAGTGATGGAATCCCCTAAATTTATTATTCATTATTTATTACATCGTTCTTGGTCCTGTATCTTAAAAGTATTGCTGTTTAACTCTATGACATAAATCACAGCAAGATCCTTTCTGACCCACCTCCTAGAGTAATGGAAATAAAAACAAAAATAAACAAATGGCACCTAATGAAACTTCAAAGCTTTTGCACAGCAAAGGAAACCATAAACAAGACCAAAAGACAACCCTCAGAATGGGAGAAAATATTTGCAAATGAAGCAACCGACAAAGGATTAATCTCCAAAATTTACAAGTAGCTCATGCAGCTCAATAACAAGAAAACAAACAACCCAATCCAAAAATGGGCAGAAGACCTAAATAGACATTTCTCTAAAGAAGATACACAGACTGCCAACAAACACATGAAAGAATGCTCAACATCATTAATCATTAGAGAAATGCAAATCAAAACTACAATGAGATATCATCTCACACCAGTCAGAATGGCCATCATCAAAAAATCTAGAAACAATAAATGCTGGAGAGGGTGTGGAGAAAAGGGAACCCTCTTGCACTGTTGGTGGGAATGTAAATTGATACAGTCACTATGGAGAACAGTATGGAGGTTCCTTAAAAAACTACAAATAGAACTACCATATGACCCAGCAATCCCACTACTGGGCATATACCCTGAGAAAACCATAATTCAAAAAGAGTCATGTACCAAAATGTTCATTGCAGCTCTATTTACAATAGCCCAGAGATGGAAACAACCTAAGTGTCCATCATCAGATGAACGGATAAAGATGTGGCACATATATACAATGGAATATTACTCAGCCATAAAAAGAAACGAAATTGAGCTATTTGTAATGAGGTGGATAGACCTAGAGTCTGTCATACAAAGTGAAGTAAGTCAGAAAGAAAAAGACAAATACCGTATGCTAACACATATATATGGAATTTAAGAAGAAAATGTCATGAAGAACTTAGGGGTAAAGAGAAATAAAGATGCAGACCTCCTAGAGAACGGACTTGAGGTTATGGGGAGGGGGAAGGGTGAGCTGTGACAGGGCGAGAGAGAGTCATGGACATATACACACTACCAAACATAAGGTAGATAGCTAGTGGGAAGCAGCCGCATGGCACAGGGATATTGGCTCGGTGCTTTGTGACAGCCTGGAGGGGTGGGATAGGGAGGGTGGGAGGGAGGGAGACGCAAGAGGGAAGACATATGGGAACATATGTTTATGTATGACTGATTCACTTTGTTATAAAGCAGAAACTAACACACCATTGTAAAGCAATTATACCCCAATAAAGATGTTAAAAAAACAAAAAAGTATTGCTGTTTATCTTTGAATAGGTAGTTGAGTGATTACAAATTCATTTAGAGATTTCACTGTTTCTGAAGGTGACTTTGCCTGACCCTTAGGATTGCAGATTCTTCAAGACTTCTCTCACTGCTGTTTATAGAAAAGTATGAAAAGTATTCATTTGCTTTCCTCAAGAGTTCACATCTTCAGTGATATTACCCATTATGACCAGGACTGGGGATGTCACAAGATCAGATTAGATCGAGCAGAAAGCTAAAAAGGGAGTATCTTATGTTATTTGATTGGATATCATTACATTTTGCTTGCAATTTTTGGCCTACAATGAGAGTACCTTTGCCTACAATGAGACTGCCTGTGTTATTTTCTTGTGACATCAATGCTCAAATCCTTTCAGGATTACCAGGAAGACTGTATTTTGAGAAAAAGCACTCTACTCTCAATTTCAAACCAACCCTAATCTTTTGATGTTTCTATCTTAGTTTTCGTTAACTACATCAGTGAAGAGAGCTTTAAAGATTAAAATTTAAAGGACACTAGGATCCTTCCAAACTTCACTCTTTCTCAGGAACCAGAGCACTCCTTTCATCCTCCACCTCACATCCTTGTCGGCTGAAACCTGCCAGGAAGGGAAGTTAAAAGAAATAGAATCTTTTCGACAAGGTCCTTATCTGGGCCCAGAATGTTCAGTCCTTTGACCCATAGAGAATATAAGTGGATTTGGAGATTTCCATAGCCAAGATAACGACCACGGGTAGACATCATGGGCAATGGATTTTGCAGCCCCTTGGGCAGCTCCATGATGCTACCTGGAGCTCTAGCATCCTTATCACACCTGTGGGCTCAATGATGTCTGGAGATGTAGGGGTTCATGGGATTTGTGGTCATCTTTTCATGAAAATACAGAATCTCAGAGTGGAGAGAAAACTAATCATGAAGTTTCCTTGTCTCTCCTCCCAAAGTAGTTAACATTTGCATGCCACTGTTAATGAGAAGCTCACTATATGGAAAATAATGACTTGAATTGTATTCCCTGTTTCAGGATTAACGCAACCAAAATACAGAGCATGTTTTGGTCTAGATTGTAATGGTAGTTTTATCTCTTACCAACTGTGTCATTAACGTTACTATTGTTATTATTCCCCGTTCTCCCTTCCCATCATTATCCCCATCCTCGCTCTCCGCAAAGCATCATGGACCAGATAGAAAAGACAGAAGCGCCGTGTTAGACTCTATTCTCATCTCAAGTGCAGAATAATAGATCAGAGCAGCTGATTAGCAAACACTAAAGAGTACCACACATCCTTAAGAAAACCGAGCAGGGAACTTGCTCCCATCTAAAATGTATCCAAGAAAAAGAAGGCACAAAGATGTGATTGCCTGGTAGCTTGAGTGCCACTATTCAGAAGCCAGAATGCAATCTAGCCCTTGACCTTGAGAAGCAGGCCTTAAGTGGGTATGCAGCAGAGGGTGCTTGAGCACACAGAGCAGACCCGAACTATGACATCAACACATCATAACTACTGTGTTTCAAGATTTCATACAGATTTTAGAAGATGGAGTCTATTTCTTTAATTACATATTCTATTAAATATATAACCAGTCCTAAACTGGTTGAGTGGAGGGAAAGAGAAATCAATCTCATTTTTACTGAGAAACTATAATATTCCAGGCCCAGTGCCGGACACATAGCTATTTGGTCCTCACAAAGGCAACAACTGAACCTAGAGTGTGGAACTGAAGCCTGGGCATTGAGCCCAAATGCAAGAATCTGCTTAGTTCCAGAAGTGCTCTCCAGTGTTCATCATCCCTCAAGGGACCAGTCAGGCCAACTGGTGTCAGTCACCCCATGGCTCCCTCAAGGTTTCTGGTTTTAAAGCCCATGGCAAACAAAATGACTTATGTAAGCAACCTAACAAGATCCCTAATTCTGAGATGAAGAAATCCAAGAGGAGTTCCTTCTACTTGCTTGTAACACTGAAATGAAGCTCAGAACCCCAAATGAGCCACTTCCTGAATCCGGCAAAATGAGCACCACATTGAGAGCCATTCTTCTGTCCCTGGGACACTCTGCGCTCACTACGCCATTCAGTTAACATTTATTGAGTCCTCGTACGTGACAGGCGCTACGATACAAATGGGTCATTTAATGATAAATAAAAATTAGCCTGTGTCTTAAGGAATTCATACTCTTTGAAGCAAGGTAGGAACATACAGCTAGCTGTGTGTGTTGACATGTCACTGAGTGCTGTAATAGAATGTAAACGAGATACTGTAAGGATGGATGAGATTAATTCTATTGAAGCGATCCAGAAAGGCTTCACAGATCTGGCCACTAAAAAGGCCAAAGATTTTAAAGCAGTTTAGGAAATTCCATGTGGAGAAGATAGCATAAGAAAGGCACAAAAGTACATAGCATGTTTGGGAAATCATATGGATAACTTGATTTTAAAGGGCATGTCATGCTAAAATGTTTAGACTTGATTCATCAGGGAATGAAAAGCCAACAAAGTTCTTGAGCAGTGTCTTAACATGATCAATATTATATTCAAAGGAGGGTAATTACCTGAGACAATCAGGGAGGGCTTAACAGAAAAGGTGACATTTCAGCTGGGTCTTGAATACCATTTCAGGAAATAAGCATTCTAATCGAAGGAAAAGCGAAGACCTTTCCCTCAAAGATGTTTAAAGACACAAAGGCAGCTGAGCCCAGGGAACATTTTCACAACATCCTAGAATTTGGTTTATCCAGAAACTAGACAGTACAAATAATAAAATGGGTAGAAACAGATCATGCTACACTGTGAATTCAAAAGCAAAGTGTTTATTTAGAGTTTCTCAAGAGATGCTGAAAAGCTACTAAATTTTTGCTTGGATTTTGTTGAGTAAAGTTTTGCTTAATGAGATTGAAACTGACAGTCAGAGATAGAAGAGTTTAGAGAAATACAAAAGAAAAGAGGAGCTCAATGGAATGTTATAATAACAATAGCTAACTTTTCTTGAGCACATAATTACTTTTATGTGCATTATTTCATTCGATATTCACCTGTGAGCTCAAGACTTATTTTATCTGAGTTGATGAAACTGAGCATTTGAAAGATTAAATAATTTTTACTACAGCCAGCTCACAACCAGAAAATAGCAGAGCTGAGACACAAACCCATTCCCTCTGAAACTGTATCTCTAGGACTTAGGATAGCTTCTGACACCTGGTAAGAATATAATGAAAAACGCTTGAACTACTTTTGTTGAATCATCTTAACTCTGTGGCCTAAACTCAATACTATCTATTCAAAAAATATTTTCCTGATATTTTCAGATCAAAATGGATATATTTTTCTGCATCCCAAGTTCTATGGATTATATTCATTTAGAAGTATTCCCTACTCCAAGTTTTGGGGGGAAGCCAGGAAATGCATCTCATTTTTCCTGGTAGTTCTCACAAGATGTCCAGAAAAGCATCTACCACAGAGAAGAGGCTTGATAAATATGGGATGAATGAATGGACAAATAAATGAGTTATATTTTCTAAGCAGTCTTTTCTCCATTTCAGCACAGGTAAATTTCAATAACTTTTCATGAAACACCCAAGCCATGTAACTGACTCGGAGTTCACAATCAGATAATTTTTTCCATTTTCTTTTTTGATGAGAATCTTTATTGGCTGTGACTTAATTTAATCATAGCATTCATATTCTCTTTAGAGAAGCCCAGGGGCTCTAAGGTGGTGGGTTCTGTTTAATTAAATTCAATCAAATAATAATGATCTTTAATTTCCTAAAATCTGGATCACTGAGCATATGAGAGGCACTATTTAGTGCACATTTATGTTCTTATAATAATGTTCTTATTTCTGTGTTAAGAGAAACATGGATGGACTAGGTGTCCTCACTGTGACATTTAGTGGACCTGGAACATCTCATGACTTAAAAATAACTCTCACAATAACTCTCACACCAGCCTGCCCTCCTCTCTAAAATTAAACCATCAATATTTTATTCCTTTGTGTTTACAAGGGATGCCTTTCAAAATGCAAATAATTCATGTCAACGAAAGGGAAACTTTGATTGATTCATTGCATCCCTGCATCACGCAGGGAAAATGCAAACCAACATTTATTGAGCAACAGCTATACACTAGGCATTGTACTAGGCATTTTACACTCATTATTTAATTTAATATTCACAACTCTGTAAAGTATTTCTTTATTTACAAATGAAAAACCCCAAAACTCAAAGGAGATAAGTAATTGGACAAAATCAAAGAGGAAACAGCAGAGCTGGGACTCAGGCTTTAGTTTCTCTGATTCAGTTGCTCTTTCTCCTTTTTTATGTAGAAAATGGAGTTGTGAGAGTAGACGGAGTACATAATGCTGGAATACCAGAATTACATTGCACACATAAACGTGTGTCAGGGGTGGTGATGGGAGAGTCTGAACTGCCAGTGGGCAGTTGAAGAAATTAATAGGATTCTACGAGAATGGGGAGTGACTATAGGACTCATTGGCCATAGACTGCTCTAGTGTAGCTGATTTTATAAGATGGCTAATGGATAGTTAATTTTTACACATGCAAAAAACCATAAATTGGAAAAATACATATAGTAAGGTACTATTTTCTTTCCATTTAACTTCTGTTTTTGAAATCGTATAGGGACTTCCCTGGTGGTCCAGTGGTTAAGATTTCCACTGCAGGGGGCACAGGTTCCATCCCTGATCAGGGAACTAAGATCCCGCATGGCCCTGCATGCCGAGCAGCGAAAGAAAGAGAGAGAGAGAAAGGAAAGAAAGGAAAGAAAGAAGGAAAGAAAGAAAGAAAGAAAGAAAGAAAGAAAGAAAGAAAGAAAGAAAGAAAGAAAGAAAGAAAGAAAGAAAGAAAGAAAGAAAAGGAAAGAAAGAAAGAAAGAAAGAAAGAAAGAAAGAAAGAAAGAAAGAAAGAAAGAAAGAAAGAAAGAGAAAGAAAGAAAGGAGGGAGGGAGGGAGGGAGGGAGGAAAGAAGGAAGGAAGGAAGGAAGGAAGGAAGGAAGAAAGAAAGAAAGAAAGAAAGAAACCTTATACTGGGAGACTTTCCAAAAATGTTAACATGTTTGTGCATCACCCATGATGAAGTAAGTTTCTGTGGGAAAAACTTTAGAGATCTACAGTGTGGATTGTGAAAGACACAACTGAAAACCCTCCAGCCATATGAAAATCTCACCATGCTTTTGACCTGACTCAGAGTCATGGACCTCTTAACCTGTTTCTGAAACATGTATGACATTTGGTCTGAGTCTTACAGATCCAACATGCCACCAGAACAGACTGGCCTGGGTAAAACTCACACACTGTTATATAGCTCTATATTCAACTTTAATAGAGCAATGAGTTAAATCAGTCTGCATTTCTGCCAATTGCAACTTCTTGGTGGCTTTTCACCTTAAATTTTAGAAAAAGTCACTTTGGGGAAACCTGTGAGTTTATGTTTTTCAGTGTAAATTAATTCTTCGCTCTTAATTTTTATGCTCACCGTAACTGTTGTAGGAGATTGGGGGAGGGAGGGATTGTCAAGAAACTAGTGAAATCAGCAAATTTAAAAGAAAAGGAGAGTCTAGATAAAACAGTATAATTTCATCCTCGACTTACATTTTACACCTGAACGGATTGCCTCAACCCAAGCCCTCCTACAACCTACCGCACTGAGTGGGAGAGGGTTCTGCTGAAACACGTCCATCTTTGGGTGGCAAATGCACTGTGAGTTGTTGTTTATAGAGACACCACGGGATCGATATAATGGCATGCCAGTGTACTGTATTATTGTTAACATCCTGCTGGCTAGAATTCAGGTTTCCATTTAATTGTGCTTTTATTTAAAATGTCTGCTGCACCTGCAGCTGACTCGATCAGCATTAGTTATTTGCCTGGTGTCATATACATTTATGAACAATGGAAACTTCCAAAAAAATGTCAGCCGAGATGCACAGATCATAAATCACAAGATGATAATATCTCACGTGGAAAAAATGGCTCTGAGAAAACAGACCCGGTGATGTAAATATTGAGTTTACCAGCAATGTCATTTCCCTATGGAGCTCGGACAATAGGCCGTTTCTTAAATGGCAAAAGGGATGAGCTCTCTTATCTTTATTCACTTTTCCTTTTATTTCATTCCTGGGAAAGAGAAATGCCAGAGGAGAAGCTTAAAACAGATTAGAGTGTGAGTACTGTATATAGGCTATTACATCATAACTGCCTTTGAAAACTCTCAAACAGCTGACCTGTTTATATTACAAGACAGGGTCAATTTCCATTCTAGCGATTCTTTTGATGTTTGTGAATACTAATGCTCTCCCCAGAATGCTGGCTTTAGGATAGCAGCAATTGAACCATTCAGCCTTCTCTGATGCAATCTTTCTGCAGCTAGACAGGATTCTATACATGGATTTCATTGAGCCACACAGCTTGGCATGATCAAAAGCTTTGCTGGAGCTGTCAGTGAATGATGTTGCAAATAATAGAGTCACGTTAATGCCTACAGTTTCTACTCTAGTCACTGAGGTTGTGTGTATGAGTGCATATGTGTCTGGATGTATGTAACACAAAGCCACAGTTTTGCTTCCATTGGAACTCGGAAAGATTAAACATTGAAATGAAATAATAGGGTCATTTTCATGGCAAATGTCTGAGAAAACAAGAAAGAACTTTTCATCCACATGGAATACTAAGGAAACCTGAGGCTTTGGTATCAGCAAGACATAGTCAAACACTTGCACTTCCACATTTTTCCAACTATAGGAACTCAAGCAATTTATTTGACCTAGAGGCTTCTGCTACCTTATTTCTAAAATGTGGATGACATGATCAATCTCACAAGGTTATAAGCCAGAAAAAAGTTACATATAACAACAACAACAATAATAGTAGTTCACACTTCTTAGGAAATTATGTACCAGGCACTCAACATTTGATGTGCATCATCTCAAACCAATCTTCACAATAGCCTTATGAAGTATGCACCTTAGTTATTCCATTCTATGTATAAAGAATCTGAGACTTAGAATCAAGATTTTTAGAAATGAGTAAAAGGTCTTTAATACATACCAATTACCCTTGAGACAAAATGAATGAGCAAATTATAGTTTTCTGCTTAAATGGATTCAAACCACTGAATTTTTTTTTCTTTAACATCTTTATTGGAGTATAATTGCTTTACAATGGTGGGTAAGTTTCTGCTTTATAACAAAGTGAATCAGCTATACATATACATATATCCCCATATCTCCTCCCTCTTGCATCTCCCTCCCACCCTCCCCATCCCACCCCTCTGAGCTGATCTCCCTGTGCTCTGCGGCTGCTTTCACTATCTATCTATTTCACATTTGGTAGTGTATATATGTCCATGACACTCTCTCACTTTGTCCCAGCTTACCCTTCCCCCTCCCTGTGTCCTCAAGTCCATTCTCTACATCTGCATCTTTATTCCTGTCTTGCCCCTAGGTTCTTCATAACCTTTTTTTTTTTTTTAGATTCCATATACATGTGTTAGCATACGGTATTTGTTTTTCTCTTTCTGACTTACTTCACTCTGTATGACAGACTCTATATTTTTAATGGAAAGACAGTTCCTATCAACATCTTCTCTTTGAATGTTAACAATAGAAAAGACCTTAAGTTTTGGGCAGTGCAACACCGCACACCCCAAAGCAGGAATTCAGACATCAGCATCACGGGTCACCACCTTTAGCGCGAGAAGCCCCACATCACTAACCAGCCTGTTCCATGCTTGGACAACACTCCTTGTTACAAAGGATTTTCATCTGCTTTCCTTTATAGTCTACCCATGGGCCCTCTGGAGGTAAACATCTACGCTTCAAATATTGAAAAACCATTTTCTTATTTCCTCTGAGTCTTCATCAGGCTGATGATCATGAGCTCCTCAACTGTGACTCTTACAACAGGGTCTTCACAATCCTAAAATTTGCTCTGGTTTGTCAATATCCCGCTGAAAATATGGTAACCAAATTCTAGTCTCAATATAAACTGCATTCTCTGTGCACTTTAATTTTAAACTGGTTTGTAGAGTCGTTAGTTTAGAGATTTAGAAAGGCAAGATATCAACTCCCTTTGTCTGCCACGATCTACTTAGAAAATCAGATTCCGGATTTTCTTCCCTCCCTAACTCAACCTTCTATTGAAGACTTCACTGCTACTTCTTCCACTTGCACTAGAGAAGCTTCGTTATTCAGATGGAGGCAAATTATGAATTATTTAAATTTTATTTAAATACCTTTCAGGAGTTTAATCTGTTTCAGCCAGCTGGGCACCAAATTCTTGATAGCTTCAGTTATGTGCTGGCAGGTGAATCAGACACAGAGTCTTCCAATGGAAATACTGACTCTAAACGCTTAATCATTGAAATTATAATTTGCTCCCTTTAGGGCAGAAAGGGGATTTGAATTAAAGACATTTCTTCGTGCAAAGTAAGGGATTCTTTTTTTATGGCAACGGTCCCAGGGTTCAACTGATTAAAATTTTATAGTATTTTTTTCCTCCACTTTGATACAGTGAAAGAATCCTCCAGCTCTATTGTTATCTGGCCATATTACTTTGGACACCTGTGTGTGTCAATTCCTCATCTGTGAAATGGGTATAATATTTATATAATCAAGCATGTCCTGATGACTAAACAAAATGTATATGAGAGCACAAATGTTTTAGTCTAATACCACCGGAAAGGAGGAGCTGTGAGGTGGGAGAAAGAGGTGGCAAAAACACAGAGGAAGAAATTAAAACTCAGGAAAGGGAAAAGCAGTTCTTTCTTTGGGAAAAGTCATGAAGTTCATTTCTTGCTTAACAATGAACTATATTTGTCGAGTTGTTTTGTCTTCACCTACTTGTCTCATTGAACCTCAAAACAGTTCACGTGATGGATTTAAGTCAAGAGCCATTGCTACCACACTTGACACATGAGGAAAGAGGGATTGAGGAAGGTTGGGTATCAAACCTCTAAGATTACTCAACACAATGAGACAAAGTCGGACTAAGGAGGCTTTCTGACTCCAGAAAGAGTCAATGCTGCAGAGCAGAGAGAGCAAGACCTGTCCACCGACCTGGTCCACCACTTACCAGCTGTGTGTTCTAAGTTACTTGCTAACCTTGTCTAGTTTCCACGAAATACCAATAAATGCTACCTTTTCCAGTCAGGGTACTCCAGAGAAATATGACCAACAAGATAATATAACAGAGCGCGTGTGTGTGTGTGTGTGTGTGTGTGTGTGTGTGTGTGTGTGTGTGTACTGAGAGGGAGAGATAGAGAAAGATTTATTTTAATGAATTGGCTCATATAGCTGTGGAGGCTTGCAAGTCTTAAACCCACAGGGCAGTTCAGAGGCCTGGAAACTCAGACAGAATTTTTATATTACACTCTTTTTATTTATTGTAACCATTTTAAAAAATTGAAGTATAGTTAATTTACCATGTCATGTTAGTTTCAGGTGTACAGCAAAGTGATTCAGCTATATGTATATATACACATACACACACACACACACACACACACACACACACACACACACATATATATTCTTTTTCAGGTTCTTTTCCATTATAGGTTATTACAAGATATTGAATATAGTTCCCTGTGCTATACAGTAGTTTATATTACATTCTTAAGGCAGCAGTTTATATTACACAGTTGCTTCATCGCCAGTGTTGCCAAAATATTGGCTCTCTGCACCAATGCCGAAAAGAAATCTGGAGACAGAGTTTTGGAGGAAGACAAAGAGTAGCTTTAGTTCTTTGCCAGGCAAAGAGGGAACACAGCAGGATAGAGCCTCAAAAACTCTGCTGCCCCTCCCTGGGGAATAGGGTGAGGTCTTATAGTCAGGGCTCATAGTCTGGGGTAGGTGATAGGGCTCAAGGCAGTACAGCTGGCGTCAGGCAACTTGGTAACTGGGGCTGGTCTTTTCCCAGTTTATTGGCTCATGATCTTTCTGAAATGAAGAATGCTACAAGGTAGTGTTACAGGGGAGTGTGGAGGAAAAGAATGCCAAGTGCAGGATATAATCCACATAGAGTCAGAGAGTAATTAAGGAATTAGCTGTGTGAAGGACAAGTATAGTTACAGGCACTACAGATTAGTAACAGTTAAAGTAATGCTAAAATTGCTTAACACTTTCAGGCTTGTGTGTGCTATTTCTACGGTTATTCACTTGTTCCTTATTTACTTGTTTACTAATAGGAAAGAAAAACCTCATTATTAGTTTTGTTGTAACACCAGGAAACCTTACTTTTACTCTTAAAATGTTCAACTGATTGCATGAGATCCACTCACATTATCGAGGATAATCTCCTTTACTGAAAGTCAACTGACCTTTACAGAGACATCTAGACTAGTATTTGACCAAACAACTAGGCAACATCCCAGCCAAACTGACACATAAAATTGTGTATCACGCTACCTCACAGAGCTTTTGTAAGCTTTAAAAGAAAAACTATGCATCTGTCTCAAAGTGGTGAGCTCTAGAGATTAGCACAGGACAATCTGGAAATCAAAATAGTGCTTAACTTAGGCTTGGGCTATTGGAACAGAATTCCCAAAAGAAGACATGCTTCAACAGATGTGTTCACCTCTTCCCACTGTCCAGTCAGGAATGAATCCAGGTGTATGAGACCTGAAGCTTCTATAATTTGGATGTCCTTCTTTAATAAAAAAAGCATTCAAGGGCTTCCCTGGTGGCGCAGTGGTTGAGAGTCCGCCTGCCGATGCAGGGGACACGGATTTGTGCCCCGGTCCGGGAAGATCCCACATGCCGCGGAGCGGCTGGGCCCGTGAGCCATGGCCGCTGGGCCTGTGCGTCCGGAGCCTGTGCTCCGCAACAGGAGAGGCCACAGCAGTGAGGCCCACGTACCACAAAAAAAAAAAAAAAAAGCATTCAAAATTAGGTATAATTTTTTTAAAATTTCAAGATACATTATTAAAAAAAAAAGAAAAATACAGGTCACAACGCTAAGCTTCTGGCCCATTCTGCCAATGCACAAGCTACAAAGACTTGCTCACATAGACATCTCAAAACTAGCAGTAATTAAGTATTTACCCCCAAACCCTAATGCTTTTAATAAAAAGCATTCAAAATTAAGTATTTTTTTCATTTCTCTATAATGAGAAAAATATCACGATCATTAAAAATTTAAAGTGAGAAATTACACACAATTTGATCAACATGGAAGCTTACCTTGTTTGTTGTCCTATATTTACTTAGTAAAGAACAGAGAAAAATCAAATTAAAATTTAATGAAATATGAAAGGAAAGCAAACAAGATAAGCACTGAAATCAATAGAAACTATTTTGATGTGGAGAGAAAAACTGTAAAAATAATTTTGCCACATCATACACAAGGCAATAATTTATGAAGAGGATAAGATGAATTTTGAATAGCATTAATAAATAGACTTCAGGGTTATTTGATAATCCAGTTAATGAAGAGGAGTGGGTCATAAAAACATTGGCAAAAGTATCTAATTTCTTCCTGATTTGATGCTTAAATAATAGAACTATCATGTTATTTTCCTGGATTTTGTAATGCTTGAGCTATTTGTCAACTTTTAATCATTGGCATTTAAATTGTATACACTGGGCTTCCCTGGTGGCACAGTGGTTGACAGTCTGCCTGCCAATGCAGGGGACACGGGTTCGTGCCCCGGTCCGGGAGGATCCCACATGCCGCGGAGTGGCTGAGCCCGTGAGCCATGGCCGCTGAGCCTGCGCGTCCGGAGCCTGTGCTCCACAACGGGAGAGGCCACAACAGTGAGAGGCCCGCGTACCGCAA
Organism: Delphinus delphis; assembly: GCF_949987515.2. Taxonomy (NCBI): domain Eukaryota; kingdom Metazoa; phylum Chordata; class Mammalia; order Artiodactyla; family Delphinidae; genus Delphinus; species Delphinus delphis. The sequence continues at coordinate 42,631,727 of NC_082690.1, read as the reverse complement.
AAATAAATAAATAAATAAATTGTATACACTGGATTATTCAGAGTCCTCCTGATTGGAGAAGACTTCTCTTTTGACCAAGTGGCAGTGAGAATGGAGTCCTCAGTTTACAATTTCATTTACTATTAAATCCTCAGTTTAAAATCCTTCAGATTTAGAAGAATTTTCCACAGACCAGCTCCTGGCTCCATGCGTATTAAACCTTGCTTCTGTCTCACTACCCATGAACTTCCAGCAGTGGGTGCTGGCTATACGGGGTGTGCTCTTCTCACAAGACAACTCCTAGCTCCAAACTTTTGTTTCATGACATTGATTGAGTCAGCACAGTGGGCAGCAGGAGTATCCCTGGAAACCATTCCCACACCAGGGCAGCTAGCAATAACTTAACTGGAAGCCATGTTCATATGACCCACTAAAGTCAAACCAAAAGCATCCTCAACTCAAGCTCCTCTGAGAAGATACCATAAGTGTCATGGCGCCTCCAACATCACCCGACAGGAGGGGAAGAACAATGGAGGAGAAGCCAGAGCAGAAAGAAACATGGGTTGTGTGGACGAAAAATGTCTCCTGCCATATCAATAAACAAAGGATGTTGCAGCCATCAAGCCATTAGCCACTATAGCCTCTCCCAGTGGTGAGTCCTGAGGGGACTCAGGACGGGAAACAACAGGATACTGGCCCCAGATAGCTGAGGTGCATATCAAAGGAATGATTTCAATGAGCTCAGACTCTTGCATCTTCCCATACATAGAAAAGCACTGAATTCATTAACTTGAGATGTCTGGTTTTCTTTAATTAACAGTAACCTTTTGATGTTCAACTACCTGGTTTTTGTTGCAAAAACTCCTATATATCCTGGTTCCTCCCTATTTTCAGAGCAGTCCCTCAGAGCTATCCAAGAGGCTGTCTTCCAGGCTTCAATACCTTAGAAAGTCCTCAACTTTAAGGTTGTGCATCTTTTTTTCAGTCGACAGTTTCAAAGGCTTTCAGTTAAAATATCTTACTTTTGCAAATTATACTGTATACATACATATAAATGTGTATATATATAGTTTTCCCCAAAGGGAGAAGAATAGCTTTGTAAAAGTGTATGGCATCTCTGTAGCACGTGGTTCTTCTTTATATAACTGTAAGACTCCCCTCCCAATTGGGCTCTAAGTGTCATGAAATCAGGGACAGTTTTGCTTTCTTCGTACTCCTTGCAACTAGATCAGTTTGGGCAATGAGTGGGCACTCAACAAATAAGTTATTTATTAACAAAACGATTAAGGTTAAACATTTTAAACAAAATGAAAGCGAACACTTTTAAAACAACTGCCACGATAGCCTTGTATCAAAGCACTCGGGGCTCTACAGATGTTGTAGTTTTTATAGCTGCAAACAAATTTCCCCAAGACGTAGCAGCTTGAAGCAACAGTAATCATTTATTTTCACTCATGGTTTCCATAGGCTGGGAATCTGTGCAGATCAGCTGTGTGGTTCTATTCTCTCATGAGGTTGCAGTCAGAGATGGTGGCTGGGACTGGGGTCATTTCAAAGGCTTCTTATCTTATGTGTCTGGTGCCTGGACTAGAAGATTCCAATTGCTGGGGCTGAAACAGCTGCAGCAACTCAGACCTCTCTCTCTCTCTCTCTCTCTGGTCCTTCCACATCATGTCTCCAGCAGGCAGCTTCTGGGGAGCTAGACTTCTAATGTTAGATCAGGCTCTCAAGATGCATGTGCCAAGAGGGAGAGCCAGGGGGAGATGTTTTCCATTTTATAACCCAGTCTTGAAAAAAATTCAGCATCACTTCCACTGTATCCTATTGGGTGAGGCAGTTATGAAGTCATCCCCCACCAACCAAGTTTTAAGGGATGGGAACATAGAGTTTACCTTCTTATGGAGGAGTATCAATGTCACACTGCAGGTAGATCATCTGGGATAAGATATACATTAGTGTGGCCATCCTATTATAGGAGATAGAGGTTTCTAAACTTATAAGCATTTTAAAAATATTATATCAATACAATGTTTATGCTGCTGCTAATAGCTACTAGCTATTGTTCTTTATGTGCCAGACCACTAGGTGCCCCTGCTAAGGAAATAAGGCGTCACACATGAACACCTGCAACGGCTTTGCTTTCAGAATGACATTGGTAGATGATGTTGTGTCTCAGAGTATCTAATACATTTAGGCTCTTGTGATTTTAAAAGTGCCTTCTAGAGTTCCACAGAGCAGCCCATCTCCCTGTTGCCACCCCCATTCAATTCAGGGTGGATGAAATTTAATAATTAATATTAGTATACAGCCCACTTATAGACTGTATATTTGTGTCTCCCCCAGATTCATATGTTGAAATCCAATCCCCAATGTGACGGTGGGGCCATTGGGAGGTGATTCATTCATGAGGTTGAGCTCTTATTAATGGGATTAATGCCCATTTAGAGACCCCAGAGAGCTCCCTTTCCTCTCCTGCTGTGTGAGCAAACAAGAAGACAGCCGTCATCTATGAACCAGGAAATGGGACCTTACCAAATAATGAATCTACTGGAGCCTTGATCTTGGACTTCTCAGCCTACAAAACTGTGAACAGGTTAACAAAACTGAATAAGTAACTGCCTATTCTGTTACCTATAGGAATAGCAGCCAGAACTAAGACAAGCCCTGTACCCTTTTTCAGCCTATGAGGACCTAACAGGCACGTCTTATGGACTTCCTCAGATCCCTGGACTGCTGGCTGCTTTGTCCTCACTGGGCAGCAAAGGCAGCTGTGCAGATCTGGGCAGTTCTGCCTCCACAAGCCGACTAGCCTCTTTCTTATAGTTGCTAACTCTTCCCACCACTTCCACTTCCAGACTCCGGTATAACTGCCATGCAACAGGGTATGGAATCTGACTTTCTGAGCAGCTGCCGAAGTTAATTCCCTGTGGGATAAACTGTGACCAGTTGCAGACAGTATATGCAGATAAATTCCCTCTCCCTTCCTCTCACTGATGGCCAGTGTGGAAGCACAGTATTGTTTGTCTGGAGACATCCTGCAAGGCCAAACTGGTACACTTGCCAGGTGACTGGCTGTGTCTGTGTAGGTCATGCCAGGGTGGCTGGCATACTACTGCATCGTGTTACCTATTTTAATTTCCCTTTCTTACCTGCTACACTTCCTTTTTCACTCTCAATGCCCCAGGATGGCATTTCCCAAGTAAAACACCAGCACATAATCCTTTATTCAAGCTCTGTATTTTAGAGAACTGAGGCTAAAGCCGAAATCATTCACATTATCATCATTGTCTTCATTTTAAACATGAGAAAACTAAGATTCATAATTTTCCAACATCTCTAAGCTTCGTGAAAAACTTAGGATTAGAAATAAGGATTTTTTCTTTCTCAGATACGATATGCACATTTTCTTTTCCTTCTCCACCACGTTATTTTCTCAAGAAGTATAGGATGGGGCTTCCCTGGTGGCACAGTGGTTGAGAGTCCGCCTGCCGATGCAGGGGACACGGGTTCGTGCCCTGGTCCAGGAAGATCCCACATGCCACGGAGCGGCTGGGCCCGTGAGCCATGGCCACTGAGCCTGCGTTTCCAGAGCCTGTGCTCCGCAACGGGAAAAGCCACAACAGTGAGAGGCCCGTGTACCGCAAAAAAAAAAAAAGAAGAAGTATAGGATGTAGGAAAGCGTAGGAAACAGGGTTGTAGTCCTAACATCACCAGTGGATTAAATAAACATTGAAAGTTAAGTAATATAATAATATTAAAATTTTTAAATAATAATAGCTAATATTTGTTGAGTTCTTCCTACATGCCAGACTCTGTTCAAAGTAATTTATATGTAATTTCTTTAACTGCATAAATTCTTTAACTGCATAAATTCCCTTATAATTTAATAGTATCATCATCACTACTTTATAGTTGAGGGAACTGAGCCACAGAAGGTTTATGGCCAAAAATTCCAAAGGTACTAAGTGGTAAAGTCTTTGCCTATTTCCTTGTCTCTTTTTTTTTTTTTTAATTTTTATTGAAGTGTAGTTGCTTTACAATGTTGTATTAGTTTCTGCTGTACAGCAAAGTGAATCAGCTATACATATACATATATCCACTCTTTTTAGATTCCCTTCCCATTTAGGTCACCACAGAGCCTGGAGTAGAGTTCCCTGTGTTATACAGTAGGTTCTCATTAGTTATCTATTTTATACATAGTAGTGTGTATATGTCAGTTCCAACCTCCCAGTTTATCCCAACCCCCTTCCTCCCTTGGTATCCATAAGTTTGTTTTCTACATCTGTGACTCTATTTCTGCTTTGCAAATAAGTTCATCTGTATCATTTTTATAGATTCCACATATAAGTGATATTATATATTTGTCTTTCTCTTTCTGACTACTCAACTCTGTATGACAGTTTCTAGGTCCATCCATGTTGCTGCAAATGGCATTATTTCATGCCTTTTTTATGGCTGAGTAATATTCCATTGTATATATGTACCACATCTTCTTTATCCATTCTTCTGTCGACGTCCATTTAGGCTGCTTCCATGTCCTGGCTATTGTAAATAGTGCTGCAATGAACAGCAGGGTGCGTGCATCCTTTCGAATTATGGTTTTCTCCCTTGTCTCTTAAATGTAGATGTAACTCCTCCCATGCCTACCTCACAGCATTCTCATAAGGACTGATAATGACACAAAATGCTCAGAAAAGTGCAAATATGAAGTAGCTTTAATATTATATCTGTCTTTTTGATAAATGGAGAGAAAACCAAGCCAATCCATGTGCAGCATTGGAAAGTATATTCTACAACATGAGTCTCAGCCAAAGACAGGCTCTAGTAATTAGAGCCACATCCCCAAGTAGGCCAGAAGTCGATGCTCATGGTGAGAAAAGGCCCACTGCCCTCCCTCCAGCCTTCAGATCTTTCACATGTGGACAGCAGAACACATGAGCCTTCTGTTCCTTCTCTGAGTTCAGCTTACTTATTTCCTACCAATTTCCACTTATTCTAAAGATTACATTATATCAATAAAGGTCATTTAAAAGGAATCACAAATCACCCTCAATCCCATCACCCCATGAAATTAGCTATTTTCATAGGTCTGGTTTCCCTTTCAGTCTTTGTGCATGACTATTTTTTACATAGTAAACACAGGGCAGGAAAGAAAATAGTTTTGTTTTACTTAATATTATAGATAAATTTTTAAACATATTTCTCAAGAATCACTGTTTCCAAGATCGAACAGTTATTAGAAGAATTTCATCATTAAATATAGTTAATTTTCACTATAAATTTAGCAAAAGATAAAATCAAGGCAATGGTTAATCCTTTTACCAATCCTTTTCCTAACTCCCCCTGATTTGACCTCACCATTATCCTATTCTCCCAACTTTGCAACTTAATTACTGCATTATCATCCTCATCCTAATTTCTATGAGAGCAGGAACCATATCCACCTTGTTTTGTCTTATTCATCTATGCTTTAACAAATCAACTGAAAGTGTCTGATCGTCAAAAGATCACTTCCCTAAATCTCCAAAACCACTCAAAATCTCATTACACCGTGTTTCACATGGAATTTCTATTGGAAATCGGAACACTATTAGGTATATCACCCAAGAGCACACAGCGCAATGCTCAGTACATATTAAAAATAAACACTATGAGCTGATTATATATGAAAAGAAATTAACTTGAAATCACTGCTTAATTGTATCTCCAAACCCATAATCTGGCTTTGGGGGCAGTTAGCTATAGTTATCCTCCTAAAAATTGAAAACGTAACATTCTAATAACATGTAAAACGTTAAGCTCTCTGAGAGCAGAGACTGTTTCTTTACTTTAAAATCTACTTTATCCTATATTAGAACCTCTCCTGCTTTTTTAAATTTATTTTTTAATCATGGTTTGCATGATGCGACTTTTTCCATTCTTTCACTTTCAGTCTACCAATGTTGTTATATTTGAAGTGAATTTCTTGTAGACAGCATATTGTCAGATCTTTTTTTTTGTCCACCCTGGCAATTTTTATCTTGTATTTTAATTAATTTCAACCATTTATGGTCATTATTGATATGGCAGGGTTTAAGTCTGCCATTCTATGTTGGTTTGTTTGTTTTCTCTGTTTCCTCCGTTCCCCATTCCTCTTTCTTTTTTCTACATTCTTATGGGTTATTTGAACATTTTGTCATTCCATTTTGATTTATTTTTAGTGTTTGTGAGTATATAACTTTGTATAGTTTCCTTAGTGGTTGTTCTAGGTATTTCAATATACATACATAATTTTTTGTGGTCTGTGATAGTGGTATCAATGTTTTACCGCTTCAAGTAAAGTGTAGAAATCTATTTCCATATAGGTCTCTTTACACTTCCTGCTTTTAAAATATAATTGTCTTATGTATTTCCTCTACTTACATTAAAAACCACAGCAGATGTTTATAATTTTTGCCTCAGTCATCAACTACTATTTAAGAAACTCTCATGAGAAGTAGGATGACCTATTATATTTTTGTCTATTTGTACCCATATGATGTTTTTTTTTTCTTTCTGAAATTCCAAGCCTTCTTCTGCTATCATTTTCTTTCTGTTTAGAGAATTTTCTTTAACCATTCTTCAATGAGGGGTTTTCTAGCAAATAATGCTCTTTGTTTTTCTTCATCTGAAAAATGTCTTTTTTCTCCCTTAATTCCTGAAGGATATTTTCACTGAATATAGAACTCAGGCATGAGAGTCCTTTTCTATCAGTCCTCCAAGAATGGTGCACCACTTCCTTCTGGCCACCATGGTTCCAGATAAGAAATCTACTGTCATTCTAACTGGTGTTTCCCTAAAAAGTAATGCATTGTTTCTCTCTGATTGCTTTAATTTCTTTCTTTAGCTACAGAAGCTTAATTTTTTTTTTTTTTTTGCAGTATGCAGGCCTCTCACTGTTGTGGCCTCTCCCGTTGCGGAGCACAGGTTCTGGACGCACAGGCTCAGCGGCCATGGCTCACGGGCCCAGCCGCTCCGTGGCATGTGGGATCTTCCCAGACCGGGGCACGAACCCGTGTCCCCTGCATCGGCAGGCGGACTCTCAACCACTGCGCCACCAGGGAAGCCCCCAGAAGCTTAATTTTCATGTGCCTTTAAAGGTTTTTGTGTTTTGACAAACTGGGGAAGTTTTCAGTCATTATTTCTTTAAATACTTCTTTAGTACCATCCTTTCCTCTCCTTCTGGCTCTCCAGTGATATGAATGTTAGCAGTTTTGTCATTGTCTCACAGGTCCCCGAGACTGTTCTTTTTTTTTTTTTAAACATCTTTATTGGAGTATAATTCCTTTAAAATATTGTGTTAGTTTCTGCTGTATAACAAAGTGAATCAGCTATATGTATATATATATCCTCATATACCCTCACTCTTGTGCCTCCCTCCCACTCTCCCTATCCCACCCCTCTAGGTGGTCACAAAGCACTGAGCTGATCTCCCTGTGCTATGTGGCTGCTTCCCACTAGCTATCTATTTTACATTTGGTAGTGTATATATGTCAGTGCTACTCTCTCACTTCATCCTAGCTTACCCTTCCCCCTCCCTGTGTCAGTCTATTTGCTCTCATATTCAGAATGGGTAAATTCTATTGATCTATCTTCAAGTTCACTGATTCTATCCCTTTCATCTCCATTCTACTTTTTGAACCCATCTAGTGAGGTTTTTTTTTTTTTTACTTCAAATATTATATATTTCAACTCAATAATTTACATTTGATTCCTTTTTATAACATTCATTTCTTTGCTGAGATTTTATATTTTTTATTCTGCTCCAAGATCATCATTGAATCATTTTTATGAGAGCTGCTTTAAAATCCTTGTCAGATAATTTTGTCTTCTGATTCATATTGGTATGGTTTCTGTCATCATTCATGTGTGATTTCCCTGATTCTTGGTATAATAAGTGATTTCCTGAACATATTAGATATTATGAAACTCTGGATCTTATTTAATCATTTTCTTTTTTTAGTAATTTGTCCTTCTATTGAGGTGTAACATGAGGGCCAGGAGGCCCACAATACCATCCAGCAATAGAGAAGCACCGACTAACACTGCCCCATTTCATGTTGGAGTAGAAGACACTCAGCTCCCTTGTCTGCTCCACTGACTCCTTTCCTTTAAAAATGAGGCACCAAAGGTCACACTGCCTGATTGTATCCAAGTAGGAGTAAAGATTACGTTCTGACTCTGGTCATGCAGCCACCAAGTACAGGATAAGCAGAGGGCTGACTAATAACATTTTGTTGCTAAAGAATGGGAGTGGAGGCTTAGGTCCCCAGTGGGCCCAACTGACATGGGGTGGGGAATGGGGAAGAATGAAGTGTTTACTACTCTCAACTTGTACCACCTTGTCAGCCTCATTGATGCCAGTCAGGGGTGGAGGCTCAGCTCACCAATGGACAGCAATGACACTAACATGGTGGGGAATTCAAGTGCTGCCATGTTCTTCTGGGTGAGAGATTGAAGACCAGCTTCCTACTCAGCCCACCAATATTATCTGGTGGGGATGTTGCAGTGTTGCCACCAGCTTCTGCCAAACAGGGAATGGAAAAGTAGGTCCCTGCTCTACCCAGCTGACTTCAGCCAGTAGCGAATTGGTACACAGCATCAGCTTCCATGGGGTAAGGGCTAGGAGGTAGAATGAAAGGTCAGCTCCTTGCTGGCCAGCTGAAATGGGGGGAAGTGTGATAGGATTTTTCTGTTGGCATTTGCCTAACGTAGATATTGCCACAAGGTTTTCTGTTGTTAGGACACTCTTTCCCTAGTCCTTTGGCTAAAAGGAATACGACATTCTTGGAGAATTTTATCTGTGCCTGTTGGTGGTTCTGGGATGGAGGCTTCTGCAAAACCCTTTTGGGGATATATTGGAGGCAATAAGGAAACCTAGGAAACTCATCACTATGCTGCTCCTCAGGCCCCAGTGTCCCTATGCAGGTCACCTTCTTCTTTCCATCTTCCAGAGTCTTTTTGGCCTTGTTTGTTGTTTTATCACCAGGAATTTTTAAGTCATAAGAGAGAGGACTTGGGAGGACTAGGGTTACTTCATCTTGACAGAGCCAAGGAGACTGCTCATTGTTCTGCAAGTTTTCCTGCATGCTATAAAAGTGTGTGGCACAGAGTAGACATTTCAATACTATCCAAGGCAATCTATAGATTTAATGCAATCCTTATAAAAATACCAATGGCATTTTTCACATAACTAGAACAAATAATCCTAAAATTTTTATGGAACCACAAAAGACTCAGAATAGCCAAAGTAAACTTTAGAAGAGCAAAGCTGAAGGTATCATATTCCTTGATTTCAAACTAAACTACGAAGCTACAATAATCAAAGCAATATTGTACTGGCACAAAAACAGACACATAGATCAATGAAACAGAATAGAGCCCAGAAATAAACCCAAGCTTGTAGGATCAATTAATCTACAACAAAAAAGGCAAGAATATACAATGGGGAAAAGGCAGACTCACACAAAAGAATAGACAGCTACATACAAAAGAATGAAACTGGACCACTTTCTCACACCAGATACAAAAATAAATTCAGGATGGATAAATGTAATACCTTAAACAGTAAAACTTCTAGAAGAAAACATAGGCAGTACCCTCTTTGACACTGGTTTTAGCAATATTTTTTGGATATGCCTCCTCAGTCAAGGGAAACAAAAGCAAAAATAACCAAATGGGACTACATCAAACTAAAAAGTTTTTGCACAGAGAAGGAAACTATCAACAAGAAAAAAAGGCAGCCTGCTGAATGAAGAAGAAAAATCCAATAAAGTGCTAATATCCAAAATATACAAAGAATTCATACAACTCAATAGCATAAAAACAAAGAACCTGATTAAAAACTGGGCGGAGGATCTTAATAGACATTTTTTCCATAGAAGACAAAGAGATAGCCAGCAGGCTCCTGAAAAGACGCTCAAAATTATTAGTCATCAGGGAAATGCAAATCAAAACCATAATGAGGTATCACCTCACACCTGTCAGAATGGATATCATGAAAAAGACAAAAAATAACAAATGTTGGCAAGGATGTGGTAAAAAGGGAACCCTTGTGCACTGTTGGTGGGATGGTAAATTGGTGCAGCCACTTTGGAAAACAGTAAAGAGTTTCCTCAAAAAATTAATAATAGAATTACCCTACATTCCAGCAAGTTCACTTCTGGGTTTTTACCTGAAGAAATTAAAACACTAATCAGAAAAAAAAAATGTGGACCTCTATGTTCAATGCAGTATCATTCACAATAGCCAAGAAATGGAAACAACCTAAGTGTCTAAGTGTCTATCAATAGATGACTAGACAAAGAAGAGGTGGCATATACACACACACACACACACACACACACACACACACACACACACACACACACAGGAATACTACACAGCCATAAAAAGGATTAAATCTCACCTTTTGTCACAATATGGATGAGCCTAGAGTGTATCATGCTAAGTAAAATGAGTCAGAGAAAAAAATACAGTATGATTTCACTATATGTGGAATCTAAAAAACAAACAAACAAAAAAAGAAACTTAATGAAAACAGACTCATGGATACAGAGAACAAATGGGTGATTGCAAGAGGGGAGGGAAGAATGGGGCTTTGGTTAAAATAGGTGAAAGGAATTGAGAGGTACAAACTTCCAATTAGAAAATGAATAAGTAACAGGGATGTATCATACAGTATAAGTAATATTGTCAATAATACTGTAATAACTTTGTATGGGACAGATGGTTACTAGACTTATCATGGTGACCATTTCATAATGTATTTAAATGTTGAATCACTATGTTATATGCCTGAAACTAACATAATATTGTATATCAACTATATTTCAATTTTTTATGAAGTGTATTAACTCCATGTAGTTATCCTTTATATTTGTTGAATACCATAATGAATAAGAATTGTCAACCCCAATCAGAATTAATCTCAAAATGTAATAATATTTTGGTTATTTTTCATGGTCTCTTTTCTACTAAACACTGTATAAGGTTACTTTGATGTGTGCCTGTCTGATGTTCTGAATATACACACTTTGGGCAAAGGTGTGTTGTTTTTTTAAATTTTATTTATTTCTTCATCCCCACTTGTTTGCATAATGAGGATATCAAATGACACAGAAAAGTTCTCAGTAAACGACTGGGGATTTGATAAGTAATCTTTAAACCTTCCATTTTTCCTCATGCTAAAAGATCTGGAGGATTCAGAGTTTGAGTGTTTTAGTCAGAAGATAAAATGTTTTTAGCTCCTTCCTGCTCCTCCCACCCCAATTCACCATATTTCTACATCTATTTCCTGCTTATCTCTTTAAAAGAAGGTTGGGTTATGTGTTTTCTAAAGCTATGCTTTCCAATACAGTAGACTCTGGTCACAAATCTCTATTTAAATTTAAACTAGTTAACATTAACTAAAAATCCAATACCTCCTTCCCACTTGCCACATTTCTGGTGCCCTGTAGCCACACGTGGCCAGTGGCCAGTATAGTGGATGGCACAGATAAAGAACATTTCCATCTTCACAGAAAGTGTTCTTGGACAGTGCTGCTTGAAAGACCTCCTTCTGCCTCCACCTCTTAAGGCAACAACTTCCTCTAGAGTCTGATTCAAGCTTCCCCCCACATATATCCATATTTTAAAATGCACACACAGGATGGCTGTAATTTTTTAGGATAATCTGGAGGCAGGCACAGGGCTGGTCAGAAATGTCTGGGGTACTGTTGTTGAAGGCACAGACCAATGAAAGTTTCCGGGGTATGGCTGTGCTTCACATGAGAATCGGCTCTCTAGGACCCGTGTTATTGAAGCAATTACATGTCCAGGTTAGATGATTTGCATTCTGATGGGGTTGAGGAGTCAGGTCAAAGAACAATGCATCTCTCCATTCTCCTCCTAGAATAAGAGGGATTTGTGTGTGAATCATTTATATACTCCCAATAAATATTCATGGGAGATAATATATGTGTATGGATGTGTGTATATATTTATTCTATGCATACGGTTAAAATTCATCTGCATTAGAGTCAAAAGACCTAATGTTTGCCATCCTAGAACAACTGTTATGCAACTAGAAATCACTTTGAAGAAAGGAGAGCAGGGAGGCTGCCTCTGCTGAGGCAGAGCAGGGAGGGGTGGGCAGCTTGTGAGCAATATGCCTTTTCCCCAGTCATTTTTTTCCATCCTGTTACTGCTGATGTAACAACTCATTGCTGTGACATTGTGAATCTGGCTGATAACTCCATCAGGGCGGGTCTCTCTGATTGCCTGCTCCCTCCCACCCATTCCCATTGTGGGAACCACACCACTTCTTTTCATCCACTCATTTAAATATTACTGTAATGAAAAAAAAAATCTTTGTTGAAATGGATTGTTTTCAAATGCTTTTATCTGTCTCCAATTGAAACCTTGCTTCATTATTATTAATGTATTGAATGCTTACTGTAGGCTAGGTTCACTATATCCATTAGCTTATTTTATCATAACAATACCCTGTGAGGGCAGTATCAGTAATAGACCCACTTTAGAGATGAGGATATTGAAGCTGAGATAAGTTCTTTCCCAAGATCACACAGCAGGTGAGTTTTAAGAATCTGATTCACCATGGAACGCATCATTTCAAAGAAGCTGGAGAAGCAGGTGAATTAGGGTGGAGAGAAGAGGATCTGCTATTGTACATCTCAGTGATTTATGTTTGCAACAGAATTGCCACTGTCTAGGGACTCTTGCCTAATGTGGAAAGGCCATCGCTGCCTTAAACTTGACACTCAGTCGTGTGCGCTCCTGCTGTTATTTCCCTGTGGACATGTTCATTTTCCAGCCACAGTCTTCCTTCTCTGCTCTAAAGCTGGGACTGCACAGTAGCAGAGCAGGACACTAGGTTTTTAGATTGGTGAATTCCCTGTGCACGACCCTTAATTTCCTCAGCTTTCATTTTCACATCCATAGAAAGAGGTACTGACAGATACCCAGAGACAGCAACCGAGAACAGGACCGTCTCTGGTTTCCGATAAGATTATTCACAAAGACAAAAGCCTGAAACATTTAACAAATGCAAGAGCAAGCAACCAGCTCAGCCTACCAGGGGCAGCGAAAATAGATTGCAGTGTCAACTTAATCAATGGTTCATCGCTGTACTTTTTCAGTGCTTGGACCTTATTAGGATTGAGGCTGCACTGCTCGGCTGAAAATCAATCTGGAATTTTTCAAACAGCTGCAAAATGCAGAAACACAATTGCAAATAATTTGACGAGTCCTCCAACTGCCTTGGGAGAATCCATGCAGAGCTAAGTGGGGCTGGTACATGGATGTGCTTCTGGCTGGAGCTCAGGGTCAGAAAAAGAGGATAAGGAAGAGAGTGGAGTGCATGGTAGAGTTTCAAATCCAGGGCAAATTGAGCTTGTGTCTGAGGTCAGTTTTGAAGATGCAGTGACTGAACACAGCAGTATGAGAATTAGGCTCTCTTGATACAGAAATTAACTTCAGGCTAGGGTTGAAATAACAAGAGTCTAGACAAGAATGATTGAGTTTCTCCTTGGGACCTGACCTAGCATTTAGAAATGGCTTCAGGGATGATATGGATTATGAAGACAAAGGGAAAGATGAGAAAGGACGCTGACAGATGAGGTGACATAAAGAAAAGGTGAAATAAAGTCTTAAAGAACCTAACCAGGCAACGGCAGACCTGTGTCTGGCCTCAGTTAGGTTGTGGCTGAATATATGACAGGACGATTCTCAAGGCAGACATTAGAAAAAGAGTTTTTAAACTTTTAAAATATAGGGAATCCCAGGCTTCCCTGGTGGCGCAGTGGTTGAGAGTCCGCCTGATGATGCAGGGGACATGGGTTCGTGCCCCGGTCCAGGAGGATCCCACATGCCGCAGAGCAGCTGGGCCCGTGAGCCATGGCTGCTGAGCCTGCGCGTCCGGAGCCTGTGGTCCGCAACGGAAGTAGGCCACAACAGTGAGAGGCCCACGCACCACAAAAATAAATAAATAAATAAAATATAGGGAATCCCCAAATGGTTAATAGGCTCATGGGTATTTTTTAAAAAGGAGAAATGCTTGCATTTTAGCTGAGAATGTAGATCTACAAATCAGTGATCTTTGTTAAATCCTGGCTCTACCATTTGTATAGGACCTGGTATGAGGTATTCAACCTCCTTGACTCTCAATTTGACAGCTTTAACAACGCTAACATTTCTCATCTCTTTGGCTTATTGAGAAGGTAAGATGAAATAATTAAATATCTAGCAGCTTGATTGGTACATAATTCATGGTCCAAAAGGTAGAAGTTGATGCTACTATTGTGAGGAAGGGAAAAATACAATTTTGGACTAGGTCATTGTTATGGGTTGAAATGTGTCCCCCCCACCCAAATTTATGTCGAAGTCCTAACCCCTGATATCTGTAAATGTGTTCTTATTTAGAAGTAGAGTCTTTGCAGAGGTGATCAAGTTAACATGAGATCATTAGGGTGAGCCCTAATCCAATATAACTGGAGTCCTTATAAGAAGAAGAGAAGAAACACAGAGATAGACATGCACAGGGAGAAAATGATATAGAGACACACAGAGAGAGGATGACCATGAGAAGTTGGAGGCACAGGTTGGAGTTTTGAAGTCCCTGGGGCTGCCAAAAGCTGGAAGAGGCAAGAAGGATCATCCCATAGAGGATACAGAGGGAGCACAGTTCAGCTAACAACTTGATTTCAAACTTCTGGACTTTAGAATTGTGAGAAAATAAGTTTCTCTCTTTTCTTTTTTCTTTTTCAGTACACGGGCCTCTCACTGTTGTGGCCTCTCCCGTTGCGGAGCACAGGCTCTGGACGCGCAGGCTCGGCGGCCATGGCTCACGGGCCCAGCCACTCCGCGGCACGTGGGATCTTCCCGGACCGGGGCACGAACCCGTGTCCCCTGCATCGGCAGGCGGACTCTCAACCACTGCGCCACCAGGGAAGCCCAGTTTCTCTTATTTTAAGCCACCTACTTTATGGTACTTTGTTATAGCAGCTGCAAGAAACAAATACAGTCATGATTCTTACCCAAGTAGAGTCTCTCCATTTAACTAGCGTTCTGTTAACTTTAAGTCTTATCCAACTAGAGATGCTTTGGTTCACTAGGAAATCTCACAAAAATCCAGAAAGGCTACAAAGTTTTGAATGTTGTAATTTTGTGAAGACTGTGATTTTCAGTATGGTTATAATTTTTAAAAAATTGTTTAGTATTTTGTATTAGTTATCTCAGGCTACCAAAACAAAATATCACAAATTGAGTGGCTTAAAAAACAGAAACTTATTTTCTCCAAGTTCTGGAGACTGGAAGTTTGAGATTATGGTCAGATCCTGGTGAACACTCTCTGACTTGCAGGTGTCTGCCTTCTTGTCATGTGTTCACATGGCCTTTTCTCAGTGCCATGAGAGGGAGAGAGGGAGAGAGAGAGAGAGATCTGGTCTCTTTTTATAAGGATACTAATCCCATCAGACCAGGGCCCCACCCTCATGATCTCATCTCACCCTAATTGCCTTCCAAAGGGCCCATCTCTAAACATCATCACATTGGGGATTAGGGCTTCAATGTATGAATTGGGTGGAGAGGCATAAACAGTCAGTCCATAACATATGTATTAAACCAATAAGCTACATATTATTCACTCTCTCCTTCAAGTATATATTGGTATCAGGTTAATGCAGTTCAAAGAACTTTTGGAAGGTGAGGGAAGGGGACAGGATGTGCCCAGTGATTAGTAAGATATGGTCTCTGCCCTTAAGTATCTTGCAGACTAATGGAAGAGATAGATTCTTAATACAACATTACAATGTAATATGGTAGGCATATTGCTGGAGGTGAGCCTGAGGCAGCAGGTGAGGTTCAGGGATATCTTCCTGTAGGAGACTCCAAAGTCAGGGGAAGGGACTACGTCTCATTCCTTTTCATCCATAAGAATGACTAGCAAATTTCAACAGCTATGGTGTGTATTTAATAAATTCTTGTTGAAGAAATGAATGAATGGATGAAGAATATTGTCATTAACAAGAACACCCAAATTCCTTATCATGGTCATGATTCTCTGTGTTAGAATATCATTATAAAATCCTAAAATGTAAGTTGAGGTATTATACAGGAAAAAACATTGAACTAGGAATCTAAAGAAAGGGTTCTAGTCCTAACTGCCTTTAAGTATCCCTAGGACCTTGGGTAAGAGACAGAGGAAGAAGACTTCTAAGATTTAAGGGGGTTTCTCCAGCCCCTGTCAGCTCTAAAACTATGATTCTGGGATTCCCTCCTTGGATTTCATCTAAGGAACATTATTAATAACATCTGGAGTGCTAAAAGGAAATCATTACACTCTGTAAGGTGGTAACCCCTGAAAAAGGCCCAAAAATCCAAATAATACCCATGAAATGAACATGTGTTGAATTGAAGGAATAAGTAGTATAATGTAGCAGCTCTAGTGGATTTTATTCATTCATTCAAAAGCATTTATTCAACTACTACTAAATGTCAGGCTAGGGACGAGTTAATGATACATTCATGTATATCTCAAGAAGTGTATACATACACACATTTATATAAATTTTTAAACACTAAAATCTATTTCTTCCAAGTAACTTTCTAAAAGGCTTTTTAACTTTTCAACTTGAGAGCTCTGTTGCCATAATCTCATGTTAGCAATGCTCTGTGGAAAGGAATTCCCCCTAATGCTTTAAGTGCTTGGCTCTTATATCTGAACCATGTGGTTATTGCACTTGACAAAAGCCAAAAATAGCTTTATAAAATGCAGCCTCTTGACTCCCCTTAGAATTTGAAAAATATTAATAAAGCTTATACTTCACTTCCAGTTTGGGGGGGGGGAAGTATATTTTGTAATTCTTTCCGAATTCAAGTCCACCTCTATATCATTCCTTTCCCAGCCTTTCCTACATCCTAAAGAGATAAAGGAGTTTCATCTTATAAAGGAAGTATCGGTCCAAGCCTTTCCTCCTCTCTGCCCTAGCCTTAGGTTCCAAAGAATCATAGACCATTAGTGACTGAATGACCATAGGGCTGATTTAATCCAACTCCTTCACTTTGCGGAAAAAGAAGCAGGCCTAGAGGATAGAAGTGGTTACCCAATGTCATTCAGCTAACTGCTAGTGAGGGTGAGACTGTCACTCAAGTCTCCTGACTTTAAGTTCATAATCTCTCCACTAACCCATACAGCCTAATTTCTCTGTTTCTCTTTTTTCCTTCACATACATTTGCTCACAGATGTAGACCTTCTGAGATCTCCATTATGTACCCAACTGGCTCATATCTGTTTATATTAGGGGACAGCAAACTTTTTCTATAAAGGGTCAGATAGCAAATCTGGCTTTAAGGTCCATATGGTCTCTGTGGCAATGCCACAACTCTCATTGTAGTGTAAAAGCAGCCATAGGCAATATGTAAATGAATAATTGTTCCTGTGTTCCAATAAAACTTTATTTACAAAATCAGGCAGTGGAATGGATTTGACCAGTGGGCTGGAGTTTGCCAAACCCTGGTTTAGATCTGCCTTCACTATTTCTGATGCCAGGAGCCCTCTTCCTCTGATTGTCGGGGTTGTAAATGAAAGATATTATCTTTCTTCCCTTATCATAACTACAAGAGCTTGTGAACTGTATACATTTATTCAACAGAAATCTATTGCATACCCACTTTATGGAAATAGAACAAGGGGTTAAATAAGCTATAATAATAATAATAGGGTATGATATTTATTGAGCACTTACTATACCCCAGTTACCAAGCAAAGCACTTTTATGTATATGCTTCTCATTATCCTTACAAAATCTTATTTTACAGCTAAGGAAAGTAAGGCCAAGGAGGAGTAGGAAACTCATTTTCAAGCTAGAAAATTCAAGAAGTGAGATTCGAATCCAGATCAGCATGGTTCTTATCACTGCCACCTACTGGGTTCCTGAGACCGTGGGTCTGGTCTCATGTTATAGAGGAAGCGTAGCTCTAATCCTGGGTCCAACTGTCTTCCATTAATACCAGGGATCCCTCCATCTGTTCCTCCCCCTCTGCTCTTTCGTTTGACAATAATTTGTGTTCACATACATAGCTGTGAATGATGTGAGTTATTGAATAAAAAGAACAACAGGAAATTACACTGATAGATTAGTCTAGGCTTCCAAAGAAGGTTAAAAGCCAACCTAAAGACAGATAGATAGATGATATGATAGATAGATAGATAACTATAGATCTCAGTCTTTCTGTCTTTTGATATGTGTGATTGCCCCACTCTGATCAGCATGGTACCAGGCATTGCTGCTCACACAAGCAAGATTTTGGAGCCCTGAGGTTGAGGGCTGACTCTTCAGCTACTTAGCTGAGAGAACTTGGGCCAACACCTCACACTGTGGTCCTTACATTCCTCTTTAATAAAATAAGAGTTTTATTTAACACTCACTAAGATACCTTCTGGCTCGGATAGTCTAGTTGAGTCTGCAAGAAAGGTAAAGTGCCACACAAGCATCCCTCCTAGAGTTTAAGAATTCTTTAAAGAATTACCTCTGATCCGTAAGGGTCATGTGAAGGATGTTTCCGGGGACCAAATTTTAATTCGGAGCACTTGACTCTGATGGAAAGACAGTATGAACACACATATGCATGTGTTTGCCCAATACTATAATGTGATGGTTAAGAGTCCAGGCTTAGGTGTCAAACAACCCTGGAACCCCATCTTGATTTTACCAAGATTTTTGTTAATCACATGGTCCACAACAAAGAGAGGGTTAAAGTGGACTGGACCACAGATCTTCTCTAGCTAAGATATAAGAAGGGAGAGAAAAATAACTGAGGAGGGCTTCCCTGGTGGCGCAGTGGTTGAGAGTCCGCCTGCCGATGCAGGGGACATGGGTTCGTGCGCCGGTCCGGGAAGATCCCACATGCCGCAGAGCGGCTGTGCCCGTGAGCCATGGCCGCTGAGCCTGCACGTCCGGAGCCTGTGCTTCGCAACGGGAGAGGCCACAACAGTGAGAGGCCCACGTACCACAAAATAAATAAATAAATAAAAATAACTGAGGACATTGGGGGTTCCATGGAGTATTAAAATTAAACACTGATAACTATGGGAAGATGTCAGATCCAAATAAATTTTTTAAAGTAATGCAACGAATTGGAAGGCAGTGAGCTCCCTGTCCATGGAAGGATTCAAATAGCAGCTGGACAGTAACTTTTTAAAAATTATTAAAAAAAAAAAATTCAGGTACCAGATAAGAGTATGGCCAGAAAGAGTCCTTCTGATTCTGAAATTCTGTGACCCTAGGGAATGTGAAAGAGATCTGTTTACTTATCTTCTATCCAGTGTAAAAGGAACCCAACGATCCTTTGGGTTAAGCTCCTACTCTCTTAGAGTATCACAAAGAGCACTTAGCATAGCCTTTCAGCATTCCCAAAGGGCATGTTCTTCCTTCCGTAGAGCCTAGACAGCCCCTCAAGTCATTTATTTGCTCAGCATGTGTGCAGTGACCTTGAATTCACTGTTTTTTCAGGTAAGATAGACTGCCGGAGAGCTGCCCGAGTGGAACCATGGAGTTTCTACCTCAATGTTCCCTTACCTTCATGATCACAATCCCCAAAACCTTGCAAGAACATTTGGAGTCTTCTTCTGAGTAATCATAACCCTCAGTGGAATAAACTGCCCCTAGAAGGTATGGGCCCTTGACATGGAAGCACAGAAGTTGGATTAAATGTTCTTTCATTCATTTAACAAACCACACTATTGCACTTTCTACATGACAGGCACAGTGCAAACCCCTGGAAATAGAGGAGCTACCTGTAATTTGCCTTTCTATCCTTAGTTCCCAACATTGGTGTTGTGATAATACCTTGTATCTGGATCTCCATGAAGGCAATGCCATAACTGAGAGGTCATTCCTGAATGTGACAGGGAGAAGCATTGCTACCGGAGCCAAGTGTGATGAGGTGAAATGCGATGCAGTGTCAGCAGTAAAAGCCCATGAGCTGATGTCCCCTCCACCAGGTATATCTGTTTCTGACTTCTGTTAGCTGCTTTGAGAGGCTAAGCAATAACTTGCCCAAGAACATCCATGACCAGGCTTTTGGCATGTCTTCATGACAGTCAGTCATGTAAATTCTATTTTTGAGCTTGCTCATTCCTCTCTGCAGATCAGCCAACTAGGCATCCACTCAGAATCCTATAGGAAAGGGCTTCCCTGGTGGCGCAGTGGTTGAGAGTCCGCCTGCCGATGCAGGGGACACGGGTTCATGCCCCGGTCCGGGAGGATCCCACATGCCGCGGAGCGGCTGGGCCCGTGAGCCATGGCTGCTGAGCCTGTGCATCCGGAGCCTGTGCTCCGCAACGGGAGAGGCCACAACAGTGAGAGGCCCGCGTACCGCAAAAAAAAAAAAAAAAAGAAAAGAATCCTATAGGAAAGCTCTAATGCTCACCTCCAATTATCATATCCTCTGACTTCCATCTCAGATTTCCCTTTACATGACTCTTAACAGATTAGAGCTGGAAAGGCAATCATAATAAACACACCAAATAACTGTGGCATATATTGTCTGTTGATCCATCCCTACATTTTTAAGCTCCCCTCTACTGCAAGAACTGAAAGCCTAGGACCTATTACCTTTAATGTGATTCTTCCTCCAAGATTTATACTTAACCAATGAGGTACTTGCACAAGATTTATAAAACATAAAAGAAAAAGGAAGTCATTCTTTTCAGCTATACGCAGGCATATGGGCATTCAGAGGTAGAGCATTTTTGCAGAAACTTCCTAGCAAACACCTGATAGTCAACCCCTTCCATGAGGCTGGCAGCTGAGACCACAGGCAGTGGCTTCTCTGTGATTCCTAAACATGAGTGTGTTCTAAAATTTAGCAGCAGCCTTCCAAATCTTCCTGCCCCAAGTCCTTCCAAGTTGTGAAAGTCTATCTCTTGCTGCATCAACTTTCTTCCTGCTAGAAATTCCTAAAGTGGTTTTCGTTTCCCTGACAGATCTGCATGGCAGATTATAATAACTAACTTACAAAAATAACTCCCATTATTGAATGATACTATTTGTTGGGCACCCTTCTGGATGCTCTATGAGTATTTTCTTATTTATTCTTCATAAACTGTTAGTCCCATTTATTAGATGAGGAAATTGGGCACAGAGATGTTAAGTAACATTCACAAGATCATATAGAAACTGAGTGGAAAAGCTAAGGGGAGGCCAAGGGTTTCTGAAATCTAAGCAGAGCCCATAGGGATGAGCCATTCCTTGGAAAAGGTACCTGGAGGAAGTCCAGGCAGGCAGGTTGGGCACAGGATCCAGAAAAATATGGTGTAGTGATAGGATGGTCCAGGAAGTGGTACAAAGGCCAGTTTCAGAGGAGGTGAAATGGGAGATCCAGGTAGACAAGCAAACAGTTAGCATCAGTGGAGTCTTGTGTCATGCAGTAAGACATCACAGCTGAAATAAGATTCAGGGCCAGGACTATAGATCCTAGCAGGGCTCATCTAAACTATGACAAGTCTCAGTCTTGAGGGAACTTAAGTACCGGGCAAGATAGCAAAGCAGGAACTCAAGTATGGGCAGTAAGGCTGGGATACAGTTATTTGAAGTGGTCAGAGCAGAACAATTCTTCATAGAAAGTAAGAAACACTCAAAATGTGAAATGTGATGACATGCCTTAGCAACTTCTTAACTAGTCTCCTTAAGCCATCCTAGAATTAAACCAGTTTGTTCTCAGAGACTAGTAAGGAAATGAGTTTAGAGGTGGGTGTCAAGAGGCCTCCATTTTGGAGCTTGTAATAGTGAAAAGACAGATTTATACAATTTATCGTTACCATATCATGCTTTATTTTTCCCCTTATATTTTAGCACAAAGATTTCCCATTCTTTTGTACAAAGAACCATGGGTACAAAACGAGTGAAAGCTATAGGGTGTGTTAGGTAGTGTCCCCTAAAAATGTATTCAAGTGATTTATTCAAGAAGAATTTTCAAGGTAAGGGAGTGAGTGACGGGATAAGGCAAGGGGGAGAAAACTGAATAGTCTCATCTAGATGTTTCATCATTCTGATATCACAGGGAAGCTCTGGAGAACAAACTGCACGACAGAGTTAGTCCCATCTTCAGGCAAGTGGGCTGGCTGACCTTTTATATCACTATGCCAGTGGTCTTTTGTCCCAAAAGAGGGAAGGAGAGATAGCTTCCAAGGAGAGGTGATCCTTTGGCAATTCTCCAAAAAAGAGAACAGCTATGAACTATTCTCAGGCAACAATGAATGTACTGGTTGATTTTAAAAAACCTGGGCAAGGCATGAACAGCACCCACTACAGTCTACCCCTTGTATTACTTGTATTCATGTGTTTCTTACATTAAGTTTACTCCTTCTGAGTATAGCTTCTCAGAATTCTCATTGATGTCAATTTCTTGGCAAACTCACAAGAGGATGGTGTACAATGGCTGTAGTGAAGCAACAGTCCCTGTATGGCTTGTACTTTGTACACACAAAGCCAGCCCATTCATGAACTAAACTCAGGCTTTTTCTTCCGTCATCACCTGATCCTGTGGAACTCCCACCATGAGGGTCTAGGTGTGAGCTAAGGAAAAGGTGACGGTATACGAAGTGACATTTGGGTCCGGACCTCCTGCCCTCTAGTTTACTTGATCCCACTGTGCCTTCTCAAGCCTGATCCTAGATGCACCACTTCTATTTAGCGACAAATTGCTGCTGGAATTCTCATCCTTACGACTTGGTGGGTTTGACAGAATAATACATCACTTGATCTACAGTTCTGCTCACCTGGTCAATTGATAACATGTAGTCAGAGGATCAATTTCAATCAGGACCCAGAAGCACATCAGGAGAAATTTTAGAACGTTATATAGTGCTCTGCAGTAGATGGCAGGACCTTGTTCCAGAACCACGAGATTCTGCTCTATGACCCTCCTATTGGGTCCTGCCAGAGACTCCACATGACTCTCAACTTTATCCCCAGCCAAAGCTAGAAGTCTTCTGCATCACCTGATAAATGGGTTATAACAAAATTCCCATGTGTGGAACAGACTGGGTCCGAAATCCAAAGAGTGCTATCAAGTGCTATACTTCTTTCTTACTGGCAGAAGGAGCAAGGTGAAATAATTTTGTCCTGTCCTTTGAAAGAGACGTCCTGGCATATCCCAGACCACTGGGTCCCTAAAATCTCCAATGTGGCAGGCCTTGAATCTTCGTAAGGTTTATCACCCGTCTTCTGTAGTGCATGTATCTTTCTAAGGCATCCAAACTACTTGCCATTTAATGTTTATCAGGTCAATTTTGTAGACTAATGTGATGTTCTGAATTGTCCAGAGAGTCGAGGCCCCTTTGGAATATATTATGACAGAGAACATAAGAGTTCACAGAGCTGTCACTAAACCGTGAATGTGTATTGTTACTTGTCTCTTGTGAATGTGAACTGCTCTTAGCCATACTCCTTGATGAGTATGGAAAATTAATTAATTAATAGCATCGTACCATGTACGTAAGTCTGCACGGGTTTTTTTTTTTTTCATTTTTTTAATTGAAGTATAGTTGATTTACAATTTTGTGTTAATTTTTGCTGTACAGCAAAGTGACTCAGATATATATATATATATATTCTTTTCTATTATGGTTTATCCCAGGACATTGAATATAGTTCCCTGTGCTATACAGTAGGACCTTGCTGACTATCCATTCTATATGTAATAGTTTGCATCTGCTAACCTCAAACTCCCAATCCATCCTCCCCGATCCCACCACCTTGGCAACCACAAGTCTGTTCTCTATGTCTGTGAGTCTGTTTCTGCTTCGTAGATAGGTTCATTTGTGTCATATTTTAGATTCCACATATAAGTGATATCACGTGGTATTTGTCTTTCTCTTTCTGACTTACTTAACTTAGCATGATAATCTCTAGTTGCATCCATGTTGCTGCTAATGGCATTATTTCATTGTTTTTATGGCTGAGTAGTACTCTGTGTTAATCGGCTCTAGGAAAGCTACCACATCAGTATATAGTTGTCATTGGCACTAATATTTGGTTATGTTTGGGTGACCCACTATCACCCACCATGATCCACTTGGATTTTGCAGGGTCCAGACTGATGAAGCAAACAGGGATATGATTAGGGACCACCAATCCTGAGGGTGACATTACTAGCTGGCATTACAAAATGTGTTCTTATTTTCATTTACTTGAGGGGCAGTTTGGGGAGCTTCAGTTTGGCCTGTTTTACGATAGTTCTCATTGTACAGAACAAGAAACCAACGTAAGGGTTTCTGCCAAGTGTGTCTATTACAATTACACTTTCGGGAACCAGGAATACAACCCTTGTAATAACCCATCCCTTTGCTACATGTATCTTGACCCTGACTGTAGTGAAAGGAAGTTCAAATTTGGGAAGAAAATTACAAGGAGAACAAGGAGGAATCGCCTCAAAGGACAGAAAGTTCCTACCACATAGATAACACATTTCTCTGGAATCCAGTAAAGCTCAACCTCGTGTCAACAGCTCAGGGACAGAGGAGAAGGTACAAAGTCCCTGTTACGGATTCAGAGGTGAGTATGGGCCTGACCTGCAGGGCACGCCCTGATGTCATTTTTATTATGGCAGCATTGATTCACTCTATTGGATAGACTCATGGAAGGGATTTTATGGTTTATCTAAACCATCCCCTCATTTTACCAATTAGCAAGCTGAAGCCCAGAGCAGAGAAGTGTCATGTCTGAGAGCGACAGAGGTGAATGTAGCCTCAGATAATACTGTATAGAAATTCTCGAACCAGTTTGCCTGCGGCCAAATCCTGATTCTGTTGCTTGCTTGTTGACCTGAAGCAAGATAGGTAACCTCACAGTTTACTCGTGTGTAAAACGGGGAGAATGTCATTGTGAACATGAGGAGCTGGTACTTGGAATTGCCTAGGACAGGGCTGATATATGATGAAGGCTCAGGTAGTATTAACTCTACTACTGTCATCTAAACAAAAGTCACCTGACTCCAAATCTGGTGTTTTGTTTAATTTCAAAGTCTTTCACCTACTTTCACCTACTAGATAGGGCACTTTGGACACGTGACTTAACCTCTCTATGGGCTCATTTTCTTATCTGGAAGGTAAAGACGGTATTTTCATAGAATTGTGTGAGGAGAAAACAAAATAATGAGTGTAAAACACCTCACATTTAACATCATCCCATCTTCCACAACACTTTCCCTAAAGGCCTGTGGTTTAGAACTTCATATTGTAAGAGAGGAGGGTCAATTGGTAGAGAACTCACCGAAAATTAATGAAATGATTTTTATACTGTGTATGCACTTTATCTATAGCATCTTCATTATCTTTAATCCAAAACTGTCTACTCTTAGCCCCATTTTACATATGAGGAAAAGAGAGTCAGGGAACTTACCAAGTATGCAGTACTAATACAGGTTAGAGCCAGGAGTTCTACCAAGGTGTCTGGTAGCAGAGCTCTGGCCGTTCTGCTCCTCTATATTCAGGCAGTGGGGAGCTAAAGGCGAAGGAAGAGGAAAGGGATCGTTTATTGGGTGTGCCTACATCCAGGCTTTACCTGTGTTAACACATTTAGGAAAACATGACATTCTGTGAGCCTGAAAACTATCTCGACAAAGAGAGTACAGTGTCTCCTAGTTATGTTTTTCAATTCACCACTGTTTAATTTTTTTTTTTTTAAATACTAAGGTAAACAACACTGGTGAAGGGGCTCCTAAGTCTGTTCACACAGATGTTTACTCAGACACCATTTCTCAAACAATTGCATTAAGTGAACTTCAAGTTGAGGAATAAACAGCCAAAATCAATTGTGGCTGCTGATTCCATATGGGTTATCTGCATAAATATTAAAATGCTTTCCATGAATTTAGAACTACTTCTAACCCAGTAAAGAGTGATGTCCAGGATTTACTGGCCGTCAGTCCAGAAGCCATGAGCTGGAAACCTCAGCATCCACACAGATCTGGCTGTGGACAATTTGGACATCCAAAGTCAAATTATCTGAGCGGTGGAATTGTTGCTAATGTAGCCATTTCTTGAAGGAATCACAGTTGTTATAATTGCAACGATTAGGCTGACATGCTCCTAGTGATCTCTGTTCATATCTGTGTCTATAGATTGTCAACACAGCATTTGAAAAAGTAAAAAAAAAAAAAGAATTATACCCAGATCATTGGTGATTATTTTAGCTACACACAAACCACATAACTGCCATTACCATATTTATAGTTAGTACCCCCATGTTATTTTTCCAAAGGACATTCGAATTTCTTATTTTATCCTCACAACTCTGGGAAGTGGGCTACAATTACTGTTGCCAATTTATAGACAAGGAAGCGAGAATGCAAAGAAATTCCCCAAGGTTACACAGCTGAAAATTCAGACATACTTAAAGTAGTCCTGAGTGTTTTTACCTAAAAGTTAGCAACTGTGTTAAGAGACTGGATATTAATGTTTAAAGATCAGTTTGCTCATCTGTAAAATGGGGAAATAAGAGAACCTAAACCATAATATTGTAAGAATTAAATGAGATCATTAATGTACATCACATAGAATAGTGTTTGGTGCATTGTAAGGACTCACTAACTTTTAAACATATTATTAATATTTCATAACATAGCAGTGGACTGAAAAAACACCAAGGTTCAAGCCCGACCTAATACTTTGCAACTGCATGAGTTTGGGTAAGTGTCTAAATATGATATGCTAAGGAAGATTAGGTTATTCTTGTCCTATCAGCCTCACAGGATGCGTGACATGATTTAAGTGGAAATGCTTCGAAATTTGCAAAGTGCTATGAAAATATCATAAGTTATTATGTTGGTGTCATACAAACTCTTCAGGCAGCAGAAATAATACTAGTTAACATAACATTGACTCTTGCATGCCTGCCAGATACAGTTTGCTTAGTGCTTTACATGCTGACCCCATTCCATTCTCACTGTTGTCAGGGACAGGGATTAACATCCCCATCCTATGGATGAATATGCCAAGGCTTAAAGCATTGAGGTAATTTACCCAAAGTCACTCAACTAATAAATGGTGGATAGAATAGAACCCAAAAGGAAATCCAGGTTTTGAGCTTAAGCTCTTAAGCACTATACTATAATGATGAGCTAGTAAACTTTATAATGGTGAAGAAAGGGCCAAAAATAAAATAGCATACATTTTTTAAAGCAAGGCTCATTTATTGCATATGAATGAAACTGAGAAGATGGCCTTTGCCCAGCCCTGAATGCATTATCAGAAATAATAAACTACACTGAGCTAATAGTTTGTCATCTGCACATATGGACACTGCTTCCATCTTAGGGTTTTACTGGGAAATCCCAAACTGATTTCTATTTTTTGTTTTTGTTTTGTTTTGTTTTGTTTTGCGGTACGCGGGCCTCTCACTGTTGTGGCCTCTCCCGTTGCGGAGCACAGGCTCTGGACGCGCAGCCTCAGCGGCCATGGCTCACGGGCCCAGCCTCTCCGCGGCATGTGGGATCTTCCCGGACCGGGGCACGAACCCGTGTCCCCTGCATCGGCAGGCGGACTCTCAACCACTGCGCCACCAGGGAAGCCCCAAACTGATTTCTAATCTTTTTTTTTTTTTTGACTTTTGAAAATTCTTTATTAAACCACATTGAATTGATTTGCAATTATGCATTTTAAAATTGTGTGCATTAATACCTTGATAAAAATCATTTCTGACAGTAGTTGAGCATTTTTCCAGAGGACTTGGGACAAAATCTGTAATTCAGGTCCGCTACTAGCAATTTAGGTAAAATACTGTTATCTATTTTCTCTAATATTATAATAGCCTCCTAATTGGTATCCTCACTTCCTCTCTTACTACTCTACCTCCTCCCCTTATTTCCCCAATCATTCTTCCAACTTTATGCAAATATTATGTCATATCCATACAAAAAAAAAACAAACTTGTCTTTAAACACCTTCATTCCCTTTGTCCTTAAGATAAAGTCTAAGAAGCCCAAGCGATATGACTTATTGTACAGCATTGTCAAGTGCCATTCTATCCCTTTGTGTTTTATACTTCGTCTGTACTAGATATCTTTTAATTCCTTGAATTTTCTGTGTTCTCTTTTACCTCAGTCCAGGCGTGTTTTGGTTTTCTGTTTTCCACAGCAAAATTATACTCATCCTTCAGATCAGAGCTTGAGCATTACTTCATCAAAAAAGACTAAATTGTCTTTCTCTAGAATCTAGTAATTCTCTTCCATAACATCATTGTACTTTAAAAATCTGTCCCTTGTGCTAAAGAGTATAAGCATCCTCTGATTTCTAATCTAATCTACCTAAGTATTTGTATTTTTTGAATGAAACCAGAACCCACCGCTAGGGGGAAAAAAAGCGACAAGAAGAAATGACTGAAAGACAGTGATCCCTCCCCACCCTGGGGTAGTCTAGGGAAGGAAATTAAAATGCCATTTCAATGGAAAAAATTTTTTGAATTTTTAATCCTGAGTATTTCAATCTGTTCCTCTGGAACTTGGCAGTATTACAAATGTATTGGCATCTTTTTTAAGGAAAATACTGTGGAAAGTCCTATTGGATTTATTTTTACATACCCATGCCCCTACTGACCCTATTTAGGAGATGCCAATCCTGAGAGAGATTTATTTTTTTGTAACTTAAAAACAAATCAGAATAAGTTTTCCTCCTTCCCCCCCCCCAAAAAAAAAGAGTTTTTCAATGCATTTTAATAAGGCTCAAACTGTCTCCCTGTGTGTCTTCCCTCAATTTATCCATCTTTAATTGTCTTTGATCTTGGCATCTTGATGCCATAGAAAGGAACTGTGGTTCTGTTCTGCCAGTCTTTCCCACCCCCTTCCTTGTCTGCTCCCTGAAATAGGCTTAGCAGCCATCTGCACCTCCGGGTAGAGGCACGCTGAATGTCATCCCTCCTGTGGGGCTCCACAGAAGAGAGCTCCAGAAGACATGCTGGTCTCACACCCAAACTGCCATGCCCTCGCCTCGCTGTCTTTTCCTATTAATATTTCAGCACGTGGGTTGCATGGGCTTGGGAAGCCCTTTTGTCTCGCTAGGGAGCAGATGACAAGCTTCACAAAGAGCCTTTTTCCCACAGACATTTGAAAGCTAGTATTTAGATCTAAAGAGCCCAGTCTCCATCGCCTGTCTTTTGGTAGGCTAGAGGGACTAGGTGTTCAAGCAAAACTTTCAGAAAGGCAGAGAAGCCAGGTACAAGTTGGGTTGAGTGCTGAGTAAAAGGGAAGAATAAAGATGGTAAAGAAAGAGGCTAAAGGAGAAAAGGTTGAGAAAGAAGGAAGTAGTTGAGGGAGGGATAAAGAAAGAAGAAAAGAATGTAGGTCCTATGCTTAGTATCGAGGTGGCAATGACAGGTAAATGTACAGTAGGAGGGAGAATCTAGAAGGAGGAAGAAAGAAATAAAGAGATCTGTAATGCCTAACATGTATCAATCATGTGCTTGGGGCTTTGATATCCACTCTCTCATTTGATCTTTGCCATGATCCTATATGGTGTCAGGAAAGTTAAGCTCAGAGAGATTTTCAAAGTTGCCTAAATTTCAGAGCTAATAGCAGAATCCAAACCTCACTAGCCATTATGTCATCAAGCAAATATTTGTTGGATCCCTTATAGGAAGTGCCATGTGTGGTGTCATTTGTCCAAGTAAGTGATGGATAGTCTCTGCTCTCTGAAACCCCACAAGAAATTATAATAAATTTTTTGACAACAGATGGGAGTCTGGCCCCAGGGTAACTTGACAGGGCTGACAATCTGGAAAAGTCTCTACAATACAAAACAGTCTAGAGTTTCAGAATCACATTAGGAGCTAGCATTCCTTCTAGCTTGGCTGGAATGGCTCTCAACTCTTTAGACTGCTGTTGAGGGAAGTTGCTTGGATGTAGGGTTCTTGTGTTATTCAGTTTTCCCTCAAACTGGAGAGATGTTCCTGAGGTGAATGCTTCTGAAGTACAGAAGGGTCTGTCTTGAAAAGACCTCAGACAGACGTCAAAAAGATGGTGGGCTAGGAGGTCCCAATGCTTGTCTCCCTTACAAAAACAAAAAATGAAAATAGCTCTGGGAAAGCTCTAGACTACAATAAAGAAGCAGCAGAAATCCAGCTGAGCTCAAAAATGGAAGATGGCTACATAGAAAAGGATAGGAAAGATTTTACCTGCTTCATCCCACCCCTAGTATAGAGCAGCTCGGCACCAAGAGGGATTCCCTCAGAGAGATTTCACCCCGCAGGGAAATGGAGAGCAGGAGAAGCAAAGCGATCCTCATCACACTGTGGATATTTGTCGCCTTTGCTACTGAGGACCCCACAAACGCTGAATCCAGCAGATGGAGCTGCCCAGAGTCCCCACCACTGTATCTCCTCCCTGGGGCTGGAGTTATAGCCCTGGGAAAGTGAGTAGGAGGCTCACAAATAAACAGTTAAAAAAAAAAAAAAAAAAAAAGGAAGGAAAAGAGAAAGAAAGGGAGATGGGGGAGAGGAAAAGAGTACCTTCTAAGAGATTGTTCTCCTCTCTTGAAAGACGTTTCACTGGAGCCCTGGTATATTCCATTTTGGGAACCTGTTTCTATCATAAAGCATAGAATTTTATTCCAAATATATTTACTGAGCACCTACTACATGCTTGTCATGAATCCTCAGAGTTTGCAAGCAGGGGTTGGAAGTCTGGGCCTTTTGCACTAAACTGTGTGGTTTCCTTAATGGGCATAAACTTATCATATACCGTCCAAAAAGCAAAACTTGCAAATATTGAAGGACTTTCATCTTGCCTTCAGTATTCATTCAACGATGACCTTACTCAACTTCAAGCCCTGAGTACTTACCTGGAGTTCAGCAGAAAGCAAGTTGTTTCTTGATTTCCTGTCTCTGACCTGAAATAAAGATTTTGCAGTTCAAACTCTGATGACAATTTAGTTGTTGACGTGAGTGAGACAATGGATTCCTCCTCTCCTACTGCTCTATTGATGGAAGAAGAATACAGCTAACACCCACAACTTGCAGGAATACAGCAAGAGGATTATGCAAGCCAATTTCATATACCAACCCCTCCTCCCCCCAGCTCTAAACACACATTCAATCCCCAGCATTGTCCATTCTGCTTGGTGCTGAGATTACAGAGATGAATAAGACACATCTCCTGCCTTTGAAAGGCTGGACAAAATCCAAAGATAATAGAGCAACATGTAGTACCAGCAAACATCAATCTACAATTATGTGAATCCATCCTCATTTCCCTTCTATCCTTAAAAGAATTGCTTATTAGTGTTTACACTAAGCAATATTGTGACATAAAGAATCCTTATTCTTACTTTGTGATACCTCCTTCCTTCTCCATAGGCAGGACTGTTAATGGATTTTAAAACCTCATTTCCTTAAACAAACTCTTCAAACTGACAATGCAAGAGTGGTCATAAGCCCCAGAACAGTCCTAGCCTATCTTAAGACTCAATTCCATAAATATACCTGGTTTCTAGGTCACCTCAGATTCAAAGTGTTTTCTGAGCATGTGCAGAGCCCTCTCTTTTTGTCAGTTTCTGGATACAGTTAGCCTCAAGGTAGCCTTGCATGACTGGGCGTTTCATTGCAGTGAGGTATGTGGACATAATTAGAAGAGAGGATGAGTCCATTGCCTAGTTAGCAGAATTCTGTAGCAGAGAAACTTGAGCCAGCATTGTTCAAAACTAGAATGTGAAGGCTCCTTCATCCCACAAACATCATGGGGTTCTGTTACTAACACTGCGTCGTGCCAAGGGCTGCCCCCACTTCATAACTCAGGCATGCATAGCACTGATGTCCAGAGTGTTGGCAACTGTTCAAGTTTCCCAGGGCTGCTGTAACGAACTACCGCAACCGAACTGGGCAGCTTAAGCAACAGAAATTGATTGTCTGAAAGTTCTGGAGACAAGAAGTCTAAAATCAAGATGTCGGCAGGCTTGGTTCCTTCTGACGGTTGTGAGGGAAAATCTGGTCCATGACTCTCTTGGGCTTCTGGTAGCCTCAAGCATTCCTTGGTTTGAAGATGGCATTCTCCCTGAGTCTTTACCTTGTTTTCCCTCTATACATGTCTATTTCTCTATCTAAATTTCCCCCTTTTTAATCCATCATCATTGGATTGGGACTCACCCTGATCTTAACCTGATCATCTGCAGAGACCCTTTTCCAAATAAGATCACGTTCACAGGTATCAGGGGTTAGGACTTCAACATGTTTTGGAGAGACAATTCTACCTGTAGCAGCCACTGAGAGCTTGCAGCTAACTGCTCTCCTGAGATTGTCCTCAGCTGAAGAAAGCCAATCCTCCCAAGTTTTGCCCCCTCCCTGTATCATATCAACCTACATCCCATGATTGATCAGTGAAGGGAGTATAAAGGCCCCAGGTCCCCTGCCCCAGGTCAGAACAACTTAGCAGTTATCCTAAATCCAAAACTCCCTGTAGTGTTGGCAAAGATCTCTGCCTAGGCCTTCTTCCTTCACTTCCCCTGCAGGCATTAAACTGGAAAATGCACCCTTACAAAGATCCCTCATGCAAATAGCTAAATCAGAGTCTACTCATACCACTTATAGCAGTGCTCCTCTGAGCCTGTGCTGGTCCAGATGCTGGAGAATCAAAGGTAACAAGATATGTCCCTACCCTCCAAGATTTTCCTCAATATCAGAAAATGTTATAAGGTATAGAAAAAAAGGCTTACCTCAAACACAACCTGCCTTTGGGACCTTCACTTTCTATTTTGTGATTAGTCCTTTACCTGCTCCACCCCCAAATCTCAACCAATGTTCATATTCTTCTTCTCCTCATGAATTGATTTTATAACAGGAAAAATAAAGAGGAGAGCTTATTGTTTATTAGGTAGTATTGTGAGCTAGACATTTTGCATATGTGATCATATTTAATTCTCTCAACAACACTATTGCCTTTACATTACCAATGGAGAAACTGGAATTCTCATAGAACCAGTAAGGGTTCAGTTCATCTGGTCATAGCAAATCCAACAAGGAGGGGAACACAGGGGCTTCTGCTTTCAAAGCCTATGCTTTTTCTTCCACACCAGTGGTTTCCAGATTTACATTATACAGTCCAATAAATTAAGAACAAACAAAAAAATTGGCAAACAGAAATAGAGATAGCAACTTTGGATACTGTCAAAAATGTTAAACATAAAAACTTCAATCTACTAATACCACCATTTTATAATAAAACGGACATTTCAACACAGAACATTTTGCAAAATCAAA
This sequence comes from Delphinus delphis, assembly GCF_949987515.2. Classification (NCBI taxonomy): domain Eukaryota; kingdom Metazoa; phylum Chordata; class Mammalia; order Artiodactyla; family Delphinidae; genus Delphinus; species Delphinus delphis. The sequence goes on along the minus strand of NC_082690.1, from coordinate 42,598,485 downwards.
TCTCAAAATAAAGGATCAGCACTTATCATTGAATGTATTTAGCTTTATGGAAAATACGCCACTTTGCCCTTCATTCTGCCAAAGATTTGTGAAAGTTTTTTCAAGGACTGGTACCAATCTTGAAAGAAAAGCTTGGCAATCACTTCTAATAGATCTGGATTTTATTCACACTAAAATAAATGACCTCTCTAGGTTATTCAGCAAAATGTTTTGAGGATTTCAGAAGATGTATCTAAGTTAGCTTTGATGTGATCAAACATAACTGAGAACTACATGGGAATGTTACATTTGAAGAAACAAAGTGAAAGCAAACGGAAATCATATTTTAAATCTTGGCTATTTTCCCCCCAGGTCTCAGATCTCTCTCAGAACTCAAAAGCTGGCAAGGGGCCAGTTTCCAATCAGAAGATTTTGCTCTGGTCCTATCCATTCACATTTGAATGTTGAAGTTATATTCAACGATTTTTATTCTGCCATCAGTTACCTCTGGCAGGGGACAAGAGTTCAAATTCATATGTTAATAACTAATGCTTGTAAAATGCCAGCTCAGGATTTGAAATGGATGCATTCTATAACGTTTGTTGCACATGCGCTCTCAGTATTTGGGGGAAGTATATATAATGAACTAATATATTCAGTAGTTGCAACAAATTCGTCTTGTGCAGAAATACTGGCTTATATTTGCAACCGTCCTCCATCCAGAGGGCTCTCACAGCACCTCATAGATGGGGTAAAGACCAGCCACTCACTCGTGAAATTCAAATGCCTCAGGGGCAAAACTCCTCGTGTCTGAGGTTTTAGCAGTGCAGAGAGCACACTGCAGCATTACATGAGATGAAGCTCGAATTCCCCAAGTATTACAGATTTAGAACTGACATGAGGGATTTCATTTGAAGAACAGAAGTATTTTAAGAAGGCTGAGTGCAATTTTGAAGTGGCAATCATTCCTTACAGGCAGCTTGTCATAGTGGCGAGAATGAAACTTCAGGAGTTCATCATCATCATCAGTTAAGTCTGAATTCCAGCTCCACTGCTTACCCAGCTGGGTGATTGCGAATACAGCCTGGTTTCTCTTTGTGAAAGTGGGGATGATAATGATGCCTCCTAACAAGCTTGCTGTAAAAATTGAACAAAAGATTGCATCCAATAAATGATAGTGGCTGGTATATTTTATCTGTAAAGTGAAGGTGTAATGACTCTCAAAGTGTTGTGAGAATAGAAGTAAAAATAAGGAACGTTTAGTGAGGAGTTACTATGTGCTGGGGAATGTGCTCACGGCTTTATCTCATTGAATCTTAACAATAAACGTATCATTTTACAGATGAAGAAACTGAGTCACTGAGAGAGAAAGTAACTTGTCCAAGGTCACTATGCAGTTAATAAGGGACAGACAGTATCCAAATTTGTAGTGTTTAAGTGTATAGTCGGGACCAAAAAATTGCATTTAGTTGATCTCTTTAGAGAATGACTTGGAAAGCCCATCTCATCTCCCTACACCTATTTACATCGCTGGCAAATTATTCTGAATGGACACAAAGTCAAGTACACACTCTCTCTTAATTTGCCCTGTCCCAGAATAACTCCTTCAATTCCATTCAATGCACTAAACCATTGTGGAGCTCCTGCAGAGTGCAAAGACTGTTCTAGGCACCACAGGCATACAAATATTTTCAAGATGCAGGTCACAATCACGGCTAATTATCAAATGGGTGAGACTGTGATAAGTTTGAGTATTTGCAAAATGTTATGGACTCAAACGAAAAAGTAATTAATTCTGCTTGGGAGGAAGGGGAAATCTGCAGAGTAGAAGGGGCACTGGAGTGAACCTCAGAGACAGTACCGTCTCTAAGCCATCCTTGACAGGTGTCATTCTTTTGGGCTCAGCCTTGCCCTCTTCTAAAATGCAAACACTGGAAAAGGAAGGTATCACATCTCTTACATGGTCATTTTTAAGATCATTTTCAGCAGTGTCTGACAGGCCCTGGGAGTGTCAGCACACTGGCTTGTCAGAGAAAAGAGACAGTAGGATGGAAAGGAAACAGGAAGTAGCACGTGGGTGAGAGGCTTGGAGGATAACCTTTCAACTAGGTGAACAACATGCAAGACTATTAACGCGGCACAAGTTGGCTGCTTTATCGGCAGGAGCACAAAGCCCTTCCCAAAAGCAATGGGCAGAAATGTCACAGCCAGGAGTATATTTTAGATACGAGACAGGACGTTTCCAAACAGCATGTAAGTTTTCAATTTGACTCAGTTTACTGGAGATTAACTGGAGTCTTTTTATTTCTGCACAGGGTGCAAGAGATGGGGTGATGGATGGTTTGGTGTCTTCTCAGTTCTTCTTCGCTTCTTATGCATAAAAGCTGTTTTCTAAGAAATTCACTTCGATTCCAAAGGGTGACCAACCTATCCAGAGGAAAGAAGATAGCTTTTTATTTAAAAATCTGCCTGAAGCTGTAATGATGTCATAGGAAATATATGAGTTTGGCAGCCAAACAGATGTGGGTATCTGTTTCTTACAGACTTCCCAAATTCGCAGCTGTCTGACCTCTAGCAAGCTAAATTTTCCAAGCTCCAGTTTCTCATCTGTAGAATGGGAATTATATTATCCACCTAGGGTTGACATAAAATAACATGCAGCACTAGAAGGTAAGTTACATGAGGGCAAGGATTCGTATTTTGTTCTTCATGGCTGCATTTCCTGTGCCAAGACCATTGCTAGCATTTATTGAATGAATAGATGAGTGAGTCCATGAACAATAATACTGGTTCAAAGTTTACTATGTGCTAGGTATTATTCTAGTAATAAGAGGATACCTATAAAGCATGAAGTATGCTAAATAAGTGTTGTTTCACTTTATGATATCTCACACAAGAACAGTGAATACGGGGAAAGAGAATCAGTCCAAGCATTGCTAACTGGCTCTATCCTCTCACTGAGGTTCTGGGTTGACCTGAAGGAGACTCTCTTTCCCTGATTGCTGCCATTTGATTTCACCAGCTGCTGTCCCTTTATCAACAGCCAAAAATTTTTAGATCTTCCTGACTCAAGCCTTACTAAGCTTGCAAATCAAAGGCAGCCTTACTCAAAGCAAATGCTAAACATCTTTTCCATAAAAGGCTCACCCTGAAATAGCACTGATTTTCTGCCAATGCTTATTTGGAACAGACATATATTTTAAGCTCCTCAGGTATGCCTTTAAGTCTCCAGTGTCCATAAAAGCATTCGGCAGTGTTCTGCACACAGCAGTGCTCGATGAATGTGGTGTTTATTAAGTGAGTCAGAGAAGACAGAGGAAGAGGAGCAAAATTTGGAGAATGAAAGGAAGAGGAAGAGACGATCAAGAAGGAAAGGCAGGGGCTTCCCTGGTGGCGCAGTGGTTGAGAGTCCTCCTGCCGATGCAAGGGACACGGGTTCGTGCCCCGGTCCGGGAGGATCCCACATGCCACGGAGCGGCTGGGCCCGTGAGCCATGGCCGCTGAGCCTGCGCGTCCGGAGCCTGTGCTCTGCAGCGGGAGAGGCCACAACAGTGAGAGGCCCGCGTGCCGCAAAAAAAAAAAAAAAAAAAAAAGAAGGAAAGGCAGGCAGAAAGCATCTTCCCTCTGCTCTGCCTCCGTCTGCTCTATTTAAGCACTCCTCGAGGCAGTGGTTTTTGAACATTGGTGCACAAAAGAGTCACTTAGGGAACTTGATAAAAATGCAGATTCCTGCCCCCACTCCCAAAAATTCTAATCCAGTAGAGCCCTCAGAAGTCGCATGTTAACAAATCTCCCCAGTTACTTCTGATGCAAGTAGCCTTGTGATGCTCTTTTCAGAAACACTGCCCTAGGGAAGACAAGAGGGAGACTGCTACAAGAAAGGCGAGCAGTTCAGGAAGAGACTAGCCACAGGCTGAAATCAAACACATCAGAAATAAGGAAGGGAGTAGCTATTTTCTTTGAAAACACCACTGCAAAATAGAGAGTTAAAAATATTGCTATTATTACCATGATACACTCTTGCTAAACATGCCAAATAGCTTCTCACTGTCAGCAAGATAATTTTAGCAAGGCACTCCATAATCTGGCTCCCACTTACTTTACCAGCTTGATCTCTTTCCTCATGCATTTACCCTTCATTCCAAGCAGAAGGAATTTTGCATCAACCCAAGTATGCAATAAATATCATTTCCACATCTATGGTGGAATATAAAAAAGTGTCAAATCATTTCCACCACTTGGAGTGATCTAACACAGAATTTCTTCAAATCCCAGGATTGAGGGCACCCCCAGATTTCTGGCTTTGCTCCTGCAAGCCTGCCTTCTTAGCCATCCCAAGCTTGGTGTCCCTGGGCCTCCAAGCCAGACCCTCAAAACTTCCTGGCAGGGCTTCCCTGGTGGCGCCGTGGTTGAGAGTCCGCCTGCCAACGCAGGGGACACGGATTCGTGCCCTGGTCTGGGAGGATCCCACATGCCGCGGAGCGGATGGGCCCGTGAGCCATGGTCGCTGAGCCTGCGCGTCCGGAAAATTTCCTGGCAAGTCTGTGAGTTCCTAAAATTCTTCAAATAAATTCACTTTTGCTCAAGTAGAGAGCATTACTGTTGATTTGAATCAAAGAACACTAACGCATACACATTCTTCCCTTTAACCTTTACTTTCCCTACTTTTCACTGAGCACTTTCCATATACTGCCTTATCCCATTAATTTTTCATCCACTTTTGAATTTTTCCACAACTAAATGCAGCTCTTTGGCTACAGAGACTGTCTTATAATTCTTTATGTGCCCCTCGAAAGGCCTAGGGTAGTGTCTTGAATAAAATATCTGTGGTTTGGTTAGGTTATTGGCTACCCCCAGAGGTTGAAAGTCACCTTTCTAGCCTCAGCATAAAGTGTTCCTAACACCTTGACATCAAACTCTTTCTGGAATTTTCCAAATCATTAGTAATTCTTTGCCAAACCAATCCATGTGATGGACAGGGAGAATTCCTGTCTGTAACGTTTCCCTGGTGCTGGTGTTTAACAAAGATCGTAGCCCTGCGAACATCTGCTTAAAAAAGAAAACAAAATTCCTCTAGGATAGCTTGATGCCTGAAATTCATCAAGAAATATCTTGGACTCCAGAATGCATCAGATCACTAGTGAGTCCCACACTGTAATTACAGAATGAGACCCTAACATTTTCCCTCTGTTTAGGAGGTAAAGGGTGGGCTTTGAGTCACACACCCTCCCAACAGCTCGCCAGCCTCTGTTCCCTTGCCCCTCTCTGTCTAGTTTTCCAAAATATCTACTCTTCTGTACCAAGGCTGCTTTCCATGAGTGAAAGAACATTGCTAAATCAAATGAATTTACCGTGAATGCTGCCTTTCTATTTTCCACATAGAAAACACACCAAAAAAACCCATGCCATGCAGTGGAAATATTGTTAATTTGCCCTTTGCAATGTCATATTACTTTAAAAGTAATTTATATGTAATTTCATATATACTTAAAAAGTACCTATTCTTTAAAATAAACTGATATTTGGGGAGGAAGTGGTAAAAGTACTTGAATATAAGCAATTGACTGGGGATCCTGTCTACAAAGTTAAAGCTCACATTTCTTTGCAGTAACTCAAGGATACACCAAGCAGGTACACAGAGATCTTTCGTGTACTCAGCCTTGGAAAATGCTATCAACCAATTTTTAGTATTTTTCAGTGTGAGAATAATCTTTCGTCCTGATTCTACTCACTCTGCCCTTTAGTCCCAGGGAAACAAAAAGAATAGGGGTATGTATGCAAATACTGGTAGCCTTCAGGACTGCACTTAATTTTTTGACAGGAAAATTTGTGCTCATGCCTGAAGCAATCTCAGGGATATTTTCTGCTTTTGGGTGACATTTCTTCTATGATGATAACCTGAGAGAATTCAGCCTGCAGTTACATGAAGAATAAACAAATTATCTTCCAAAGATCTTAATGCTAAAACTCAGACAGTGAGTGACACAATTTAGACTTCCTATGAAGTCTGTCTCCATCAAGAATTCCTTAGACAACAAAGCACTACATTTAGAGCTTTTATTCTCTCCAATACAATGGAAAGTGTCACATGCACAAGAAAGCCAAAGGTTTTTTTAATTCTAAGAAAACAATGTGACAATGTCTTGCCTTAGACTTCTTCAGCTGAATCCCTCACTTCTTATTACTATTATTATTGATAATAAGCATTTCTGTGCTACTAAAATATTCACAGGACAGCATACAGTTATTCTCTCTCTAAGCTGCTCTTTAACCCCTGCATGAGGTAAACCAGTTATATACTGATTTTATTAACAGTAAAACAAAGATCTCGAGTAAATAAGTAACCCGTTCCTTCTGAAATTCTTTTACTTAACAGAAACCAGAATGTATAATTTTTATCACACATCACAATCTGAAACACTATGTAGATAAAATCACCAAAAATGCCTACCAATTATGGGGATCATGATTATTCTGCAAATCCTCAAAGGTAGTCCTGTGAGTCTGCAACTTTATTTTCTTTGCAATTTGATCAAAGGAAACATATTAACCTTACACGCAGCCTTAATTTAATCTGCTCCAAGCAACTGCCGAAAATCTTCCTTGGAAATGCTGGTTCTTGTTCTAAGAATTATGATATCTGAAGTCATGAGTGACAGAATGTTTTACTAAGTGCGAGGGAGCATTCTCGCTGTAAAACCAACTGTCTTGCCAATGCATCACCAAAATAAAGCCACCAGCCACAGAGGGCAGGTCAGCAATACATAACGTGCAATTGTCAAACTAGGATACTTGTCAATCGCCTATTCCTAATGAAGCCCCCAGTGCTAAGAGCAGAACTACTGAGTTATTTTTCCCTCTTTCGTATACCAGCTCTTATTTCCTTGAACAAGAAAGAGAGGAAAAGAAGGGAAGTAAGCTTTGTTTTGGATCTCTCCTGCAAAGATGGTGAGCACCTTCCTCCAGTAAGACTGTGTTAAGCATCTAAGAGAGTCTATGGCTTACAGACAGTGATAACTAATTGGCAGATAATTAAAATTAAGATGAAAAGGACAATGAATCCCTTCTCTGACTGGCATTTGGCTGATGTAAATGAGATAGGCATTTATTTTTTTTTGCCCTGTAAGTGGTTATTTCTAGTTGGAATCACAGAAAGGCTACTGTACCACATTGAGCTATTTGCAGACAATCTGTTTCTGTTGACTCTAATTTATCTGTCTGTTTCAAACAATGTAAGCAATGTATCAAGCATATATTTTAAAAGGGGGGAAAGGGGCTTATTATTTGAAGTTGGGAAAAAAAAGGAGAGTTGTACCACCTCCATGGTTGCCATGTTTCTAGTCCTATTCCCAGCACAGAAGATCAGAACCACCCATGGCCACACTGCTCACTGCACACCTCCAAGGAACCCTCCAATGGTCAGCAAAGGGAATGGCCCTTCCTGGAAGCTTGGCACGTGGTAACCCTATAAACCCTCCCTATCAAGCATGAGACCCTCAGGGTAGAAACAGTTTAAAGCAGATACAGTCGTGATGACTCCTTCTGGACTAGAGTTCGGCTGTGCTGTCTGGCTTTTCCTGCCCTGGAGGGAAATGGAGATGTAGTGTTGGGTCTCAAGGGACCATTTGAATGAATGGGATGACAATTGTAGATGTCAGTCCCAAGCCCTGAGAAGGGCTTAGAGCCTCTTAGAGTGTTCAGTGACCACCTTCTTCCCACCTCCTGACTTAGCTTCCCACCTTCTGACCTAGCTACCCCAAGGCTATTACCTCAAACATGGGTGCTTTCTTTCCCCTTCCTGTTGTCTCCTCTGAAACCCAGGGCAAAAGGTTAGGGTCTTACTACTACTGGCTTAACTGCTCTGTCTTAGCTAGGGAACTATAGTAACTAAAACATTTTTTCTGCCGGGGTCATGCTGACCAATATGAATAAATCTGTGGAATTATTTTTTGTTCTATTTTAAATCAAGATACATTCACTATCTAAACCCTAAATATAGTCTTTATGACTTCTGTTACTCTTTGTTTCCAAGGGAAGATCATAAGAATACTCTATAAGAAAATTCCCAATATACAGACTGACACCTACATTGCTTTTTGTCATCCACCAAGTTTAAATACTCTCAAACAGAACTTTAAAGATACCTAAGAAAATTTTTAGATAACACTATCCAGGAAATATTTGTTTACTCAAAAATAATGAACAGGGCTTCCCTGGTGGCGCAGTGGTTGAGAGTCCGCCTGCTGATGCAGGGGACACGGGTTCGTGCCCCGGTCTGGGAAGATCCCACATGCCGCGGAGCGGCTAGGCCCGTGAGCCATGGCCACTGAGCCTGCGCGTCCGGAGCCTGTGCTCTGCAACGGGAGAGGCCACAACAGTGAGAGGCCCGCATACCGCAAAAAAAAAAAAAAAATAATGAACACTTTTGTAAGTGCCAGGGAAATAACACTGAACAAGATGGACACAGCCACTGCCCTCAAAGAGCTAATAGTCTATCCCCAGGATCTTGAAAGAGCTAAAAGATTTTGCCAACCCAAATTCTTTCTACAAGGAAAACCCATCTCAACCAGTGTTAATCCCATCGTAGGAGCTCAGCTGATGATGAAGAATAATCAGTCCTTTGTGAAACTGACTCAGCACTCTAGAAATGCTACTATTTGAATGTGGCCCAACATTTTTCCTTCTTACAAAAGTGACACTTTGTCTCAGCACGTTAGCTGCAAGGTGCACACAGGTACCCTCCTGAAAGGGTAGACGTGCACCGCTCAGCGTGCTGAGGATGCAGGGAATGACATTTATTTTGCTTGTTCTTTCAGGGTGGCATTAGAACCCCGCAGACAAGGAGAAACAAAGAAGTCTGTGTTGCACTGTGGACAGACATAAACCTGAAAGTCATGAGCAGTTGATCATCCATCTCCTACATTAATCCCAGGTCTCAAAGTTACTTAAGTAAAAACTTGGGGCCTCAGTTGGTATTTCAGTGCAGGACCTCAGTGGTCTTAGGGCCCAGATGTTTGAGACTCAGATGTCTATTATCTTGAAGCTATTGCTCAATAAGTTATAACCTTATGTATTGGAAATTTCTTAGAACTTCCAATAGGGCTCCAGGAGCTGAAATTGGTTGAGGTCCGTCCAGCTGTTCGGTTAAAATTATCTAGGGTGGAACTCTTTCTCTGGCCCAATACTCTAGGCTTCAATAGCACTTATAGTCTCATCTATCATTCCCTCTTGTACTGCAGGAAACAGTTGGGGTTTATTAAACCCCATTCCATTCCCAACCCCAGGAATACACACACACACAAACACACACACACACACACACACACACATATTCTTTTCTTCATATGGAAAAATTTTAATTATCCTCAAATGCTCAGACTAAATATCAATTTTTCTGTGTCAATGCCCTAGGTAGGGCTCCCACAGCACACTGTTCATAATCTGATTTTTAAATTTAATACACTACATTGTAAGATATATATCTTACATTATATTATATATTTTATATCTTACATTATAAAATATATATAGTTATGTTCCCCAACTACTCAATGGATTCCTCAAGGATGGGGATTGAAACCTGTTTATATTTTATCCACAAAACCTCACAGGGTGCTTAGAACACAGTAAGTGCTTAATAAATACTGAATGAATAAAAACTTTGTTGAATGGAGCAAACTTACCCCGTTCTAGATTATTCCATAACCCCACCACCACCAGGGTTAGCTGTAAGGACAAATATTCTCAAGTAAAGCACTTTGGATCTAAAGTGAATCCTTGGAAGCTCAGAACTTCTGTCCCTCTGTGAGGTATAGGAATGTTAGCAGAAGCCATTTGTTTTTTGAATTACAGCTGAAATATATACAAATATTAATAGATATTCCAAGAAGCTCTGGAGCTTTGGGGAAAAATATGTGGATTTCAAGGAAAAGAAATATTCCATCTCTGGCACAACCTCAAGTACCAAGAGCTGACTCTTCTTAATGAGGTATTAACGAAATGTCAGCACAGACCGGAACACTGTTGATTTGCATACTTCTTGGTTAATAGTGTGAAAAGAGGATTGCATGGATGTTAAATCCTGTTTATGTTATAGAGCTAAAGTTCCTGTTAAGATTACTGATTCTTGGGCTTCCCTGGTGGCGCAGTGGTTGAGAGTCCGCCTGCCGATGCAGGGGACACGAGTTCGTGCCCCGGTCTGGGAAGATCCCACATGCCACGGAGCGGCTGGGCCCGTGAGCCATGGCCGCTGAGCCTGCGCGTCCGGAGCCTGTGCCCCGCAACAGGAGAGGCCACAACAGTGAGAGGACCATATACTGCAAAAAAAAAAAAAAAAAAGAAGTGCCCCTGCTTACCTTTCAATCTCTTCCAATAACTCCATGTCTTGCTTCTTACATTCCAAAACACCTAAGTATTTCTACTCCTTTACATAGAGCATGATGATTTTTATTTGTTTGCTTTGTTTGGGGATTGTTTTCAAATATCCGGGGCCTTTATCTGTATTCCTCACCTTAGTCTTCAAGAGTTCATGACTAAGCTCAGACATCACCTTCTCTACTCTCTCATCTCTCAAGATACAGTAAATTTCCGTTCCATGTACACTTTCATACTTAAAGTAAAAAGTGTTATTATTCTTGCTTTATTATTTGCTTTCTTATTTTATTCTGGTTTTGTCTGTTTCTTACTTGATAATGTACTCCATGAAGGCCTGAACTAATTTTTTAATTTTATTTTATATTGGAGTATAGTTGATTAACAATGTTGTGTTAGTTTTGGGTGTACAGCAAAGTGATTCAGTTATTCATATACATGTATCTGTTCTTTTTCAAATTCTTTTCCCATTTAGGTTATTACAGAGTATTAAGCAGAGTTCCCTGTGCTATACAGTAGGTCCTTGTTGGTTATCTATTTTAAATATAGCAGTGTGTACATGTCAATCCCAAACTCCCAATTTATCTCTCCTCCACCACCTTTCCCCTCTGGTAACCATAAATTCATTCTCTAAGTCTGTTTCTGTTTTGTAAATAATTTCATTTGTATCATTTTTAAAGATTGCACATATAAGTGATACTATATGATATTTGTCTTTCTCTGTCTGACTTACTTAGTATGAAAATCTCCAGGTCCATCCATGTTGTTGCAAATGGTATTGTTTCATTCTTTTTAACGGCTGAGTAATCTTCCATTGCATATATATGTACCACTATTTTTTTTAATCCTCCAAGCCTAACATTTTGCCTAGAAAATAGTTGTTGAATGAAGACATTATTGTTCACTTTAATTTCTCTTAAGAAACAAATGTGTTCAATTCTCAGGAACAAGTTTATGAGCTAAAGTTCTCTGACCTGATCTTGCTTCATTCTTTTCTGCACTGTTCACTTATTTTTACCAATTCCCATAATGAAAACTTTTCCCTCCCTTTTCTTTATGTTTTTTAAAACTAACTCCAGAAATTAACAATTTCAGGAGGGTCTCTGTTATCTCTATTTCTATAGCTCTATACATGGTTGTTTTCAATTATCTACTGGGTATGTCTGTTCAGTGTAAGAACCTAAGGCCCAGTTCTCCAACACATACAGAGTGAAACTGCCTGCTTTAATTTTCTGTCTCTGCTTAGTTATGGAAGGAAAAGGACCAACAACACATTCTTGGTCCTTCCTGATATAACTTCCAAATTTAATACTACTTGAGAAATCTTCCCCACTGAGCAGAAATAATTACCTATACATTACTTCTTGTATTACTTTAACGTATGAGAAGCTAAGTCACAACAATGAACAGGATATAATCATGGTTCAATGAATTTGTATATTTGTGAAGAAATAAGACAAGAAACTGGACAATTATAATTCAGTTACAAAAGATGTTATAACTCTCACCAGAAAGTTATTTTTTGAGTGGAGATCCCAAGGACAGGCAGCTGAAGTACTGGAGACTTGCCTATCTCCCCACCCTGGAAGCAGCACCCCTACCACTCAAATGCTGTGTTCTATTTTGTCCAATATAGGGAATGCCCACAGGTACCCTGGCAGTGATCTACAGGTATGTTTTAGCTCTTCAACCACAAAGGAAAATAAGCTAGGTGCTGGCATTTCCTTAACAGGATTGCCTGTTAAGAGTGTATTTAGTTCTTGAGATAGAATTTTAGGTGATGTAAATGGGAGGCACCCTCTCAAATTCTCCTACATGTGCCTGTTTAGAACAGTGTCAACTCAGTACATAGCTCAGAATAATACCTCTCCTATCTAAGAATCATGAAAGTGGTGACAACTGAGCCATGTCTCAGAAAAGATCAAGCTAGCCTTCTTAAGCATGTTTAGTGACTAGTGTTGCCAGTTAGCAAAACCCTGAAACCCTAAAGCTGGAGCTTGGAAGCCACTGATGGGGTTGGAAAACTTAATACACATTTATTCATGTGTTTATGTATTTATTTATTTGATAGACACTTATGGGGAGACCACTGTGTGTCAAGAAATGTGCTAGGAGATGCGGAGACAATCATTAATAAGACATAATTCTTACCCTCAAAAGGCTTACCATTTAGAAATTCAAGTAAACTGTGATGATAATAGAATGTTCTATGTGCACAGAATACCATGGAAACTCGGAGATGCAGTTAACCCAGGCCTAAGGGATCATGGAAAACTTCTCAGTCAAGGCAATCTAATTCTACACTGAATCTTGAAGGAATTAGAAAAGGATTTAGAGACCCTACCTTGCATGCCTTGAATAATTCAGACCTTCATTGCACATCTCTGTGCATTCATTCTGTGCTGCAGGGGTCCTGCCTATCCTCTCCTGAGATAATCGGAGATGTGTTGCAAAGGCACAGTGCAGAGCTACATGTCGTTAGCTCATGTGTGTGACTCAGTCTTGCTAAAAGAACACCAGTCCCGGTTGAAGTGTTTACAGAGTGGATAAAAATAGGCAAATGATTCATTTACTTAGGCTTATTAATGAAGATATTCTTCACAAACAGCATAAACCTATCCTCTAAACCTCTGAGGCACAAGAGGTTTTGTTTCAGCCCTGGAAATCTGCCTCTACTTGTGCCTGATTGAGTGAACCCGGAACAACGAAGAATAAAATTCCTTCTCAATAACTTTACTGATTGGCTCTGGAATGGAGAGTTGTTGGAATGGCGATAATTCATGTTTTGCTATAGGAAGGTTTTCACGTATTTTTATTCGATTTGTTGGTTTTTAATCACAGCTTAAAAATCAGACATGCACATTTAAAAATACCTCACTAAACAGCTATCCTTGTTCCCAGCACAAAATCTTATGTAACCTTATATTGCGACAATATATTTATGAACATATTTTTTTTGTGATCAACCCTTGAATTAGGACTAAACATTAATCAAAATTTTTCAAAAATGATTCATATCAAAGTATTTTCTTGGATTACCCCCAAAGGGATGGAATGGGGGTAAGAACTAGCTCCATGTTTCACTTTGAACATTTCAGAACTTGGACTTTCTTTTTTGTAATTAAAAAAACAATAAAGATGGAGGCAAAACTGCCAAATTTTAATTCTGTGATGAGACTCAAGAGGATATGATATATTTCCCATGCCTGGAAAATTTCTCTTACAAAAGACAGATAACAATAAAGAAATACGTCATTAACTAGGAATCCAGGTGCAACATTGGATAGAATTAAGCTCATGTATTAGTGCCATAATCCCCCTTTGCTGTGGATGTCAGGGGTATAGGATATGGAAATTGCAGCATCATCAGTAAAAGAATCTTACAAATAAGTGAGCAGGTACTGTACAAACAACAGTTTAATCTCTCAAACAAATGCTACCTGCATTGACATAATTCCACTTGTGTGTCAAATATGTGAATGAGAAGGCTGCCTTTAAACTTCCAAAGCACATTCTGTCCTCCAAATCTTGGAATTACTATCTCTTGAAAGAGGAATCATAAAAATACATGGAACTATTTATAAGAGCTACAGAAATGGTCTTTCTGAAAAATTGGGTCCACTCTACATGACTGGGCCAAATTCCTTGAAAACATATATTGACACCAGGGCAACCAGCTAAGTATGAAAAAATCTCATCTGTGGAAACACACATCCCAAGCAGAATTTTAGGACATGAAACAAGATTATTGAGAATTTGACCTAAAATGGATTGAACCAGAAGGAATGGCAGAAGCAATAAGCTAAAGTAGAATCGTGATCGGATTGTTTCTGTAGCTTTAGGCAGTGCCTACGACTGTAAACCACTCTGGTCCAGGGAATCAGAGAAGGAAAGCTCTAGTAACACCTATGCTGCTGACTGCAGCCTTCAGAGAGACACTTCTCTTTTGGAATATGAAGATGATACTTACTTGTCCTTTGTGCATTGTAAGGCACAGAACTTGAGGAATGCAAGCCCTTGGGAAAAGTCAGAACTCTTCTGTAAGGGAAAGAGCAAATTTAACCTACATGTACTCCCGCTTCCCAAACCTCTACTCAAATGGGTTGGTCCTCTGACTTGGCAAAACTATAAGTAAAGCTCTTAACGTTCATAACATAATGTTAACACTGCCTTCCCCACATCTGGTGTCTAAAGCATGTAACTTTCCCATTAGCCAAGAGTGTAGAGTAGCCATGTCATCAGTTGTTGCTCAATCAGGAATTGTCTGTGAGCCAGCACCCAGCAGGGCCTGGCTTAAGACATCTGATATTTGAAAAAGACAGTGTAATGGGTATGCTACATACCCTTTCTCCTAGACTCTCCAAGCCTACTGCATTTTAAGTTAGATCATCAAGAAGCAATGTACTCGGACCAAATTATCTCAGTTCTCCATAGAACTACCTTCACTGATTTATGATATGAGGTTTTGCCCTGAGCCGTTATAGAGGGTCCATAGGGAATCTGTCTCATCAGTATTTCTGTTGTTTTTGTAAAGCTGGAGCCAAGCTGTGTCCACTATGTTTGCAAATACCAGTTTTTAAAAGGTCCACAGAAATTCACCTCATTTAACATAATTCCAAGGAAAGTTTCGTTTCTTGTCTGTAAAAGTATGCTTTCTTTTGTCTGGAGAGAACTTTAGGTAACTAATGAGGTTTCCTTTTAGATGTCAGGAAATTCAGAGCTAAATTCACACATACCTTAGAAATTAACTCACTTTCGGTTTATAGCACTATCTATTTTTGGTTGTGTTTTTTTAGATAGTGTTTCTTCTGTTTCAGTCATGAACTATCCATTTTACATGATATTTATCTTAGAAGCTGCTTTTTATCTTTTTTAATTTGGGAGGCATACAGCTGAAGGTAAGTATAGAAGTAACCAGAATTCTCTAAACATTTACTGTGTGTCGGGTAGTTCACATTTACAACCTTGGGTGTTATTCAATGATACCATATTCTGTTTTAAAGTCGAGGTTCAGGTGTGTCAAATAACATCATCAATGTTACAAAACTAGTAAGAATCAGGGTCAGTGTTGGAACCCAGATTTTTTTTCTAGTTTTGTCCAAAGCACATTCTCGTATTTGTGACTCTACTATATATCTATTTAACAACATTAATTTTATATATATATATATATATATAAAAAATTCATATATATTTATTTTTATAACAAGCTTATTTTGAGCTTGATTATTAAGTTAATTAATGAATTAAATACCTATTCCCCTTTGCAGTATTGTTGTGGCGATAAATTAAAAACATGAAAGTACTTTGAATTTTAAAGTGATGTACAAACGTGAAGTGTTTTATTATCTGCTACCCCTTCATGTTGATCATTGTCAGGTTTGAATTACTATATTAAAACCTAATGGCTCCTGTCCTGTCCCTAGGTTCTTCAGAAACTTTTTTTTTTAGATTCCAGCTGCAAAGCACAGGGAGATTAGCTCGGTGCTTTGTGACCACCTAGAGGGGTGGGATAGGGAGGGTGGGAGGGAGACGCGAGAGGGAGGAGATATGGGGATATATGTGTATGTATAACTGATTCACTTTGTTATAAAGCAGAAACTTACCCACCATTGTAAAGCAATTATACTCCAATAAAGATGTTTAAAAAAAAGTTCCAGGGCTTCCCTGGTGGCGCAGTGGTTGAGAGTCCACCTGCCGATACAGGGGACACGGGTTCATGCCCCGGTCCGGGAAGATCCCACATGCCGCGGAGCGGCTGGGCCCGTGAGCCATGGCCGCTGAGCCTGCGCGTCCGGAGCCTGTGCTCCGCAACGGGAGAGGCCACAACAGTGAGAGGCCCGGGTACCGCAAAAAAAAAAAAAAAAAAAAAAAGTTCCATAAGGATAAAAAATTATATATTACTCAACTTGCACTAGAGGTAAGAAGAATACTGTGTATTTAACTATATATATATATATATATATATATATATATATCAATCTAATGGTTCTATGTGAGTATGTAATTCTGAATCTTGAGTGCCCCACGCTTCACTTATTAGTACTCAGCAATGATTTTTAATCAGCTGGAAAGCTGAAAAGGGTTTTGGTAAACGTCCCTCAGATGTAAAATATTCTACTGAAATTCATCAACAAATGACATTCTAAATTAAACTTCAGCTCATAAAATTCCTGTTCTGGCAAAGAAATTCTTCTTACGCCATACATATATAGCACCTTCCTGCAAGCTGTGTGAAACCATCCATTTGAAAATCCTACAGTGGGCCGCCAACCTGCAAACAGCTATCTCAGAGAAGACAGAGAGAAACTATACCTCTCTTATGTCCTGAGAAACCTCCTCAGACTTTATGAAATGATCCATTGTCTCTACTCACAGACAAGAATAGTCTCTTCACTGCTCATCCCAGTCCAAGTTCTCAGCCAATATTAAAGTGCAACCTCAGCACGCTTGATCCTATTTCATTAATAAGTTTCTCACTTTCTTCTCAGTCCCCTCTTTATCCTTCCAGAAAATGACTTTGGCTATTTCAACTATTGATACTAATTATATTTTTCATTTTGTGTGTTAGCCTTACTACTTCTTTTATTTTCTCAGTAAGAAAAAAAATTTAGCCTACTGCATTAGAAACCATGAATATTTTTCTAAGCATCAACTGCAAGTAATTGCACAAGGAAGATTACTATCATGGAAAGGTTTCAGTGCTGTTTCATTATTACAAAGGTAGAAAACTCAGGAGATTGCAGGACTGGGTGCTATTTAAACACAGCTTCATTCTTTCTGTAGGACGTTTTAGCAAACTGTAGACAACATATTTTCTCTTTCTTATTTTTAATATAATGAATTGCAGCAATATCCTCACCTCATTCTTATCCATAATTTATCATCGCTGGTGGATGATGTGAGCATTTTTATATTCCCAGAGGTCTTCGGACATTGGCTACATCAGGCATCATATGGTGATAAATGCCTTGGAAGCCTCTGATGCTCTAAAAAAATATTATAGATGCAGATGAAATAATAATAACCTGTGACCCTTGGAACTAGGGTGACAAAGACCGTTCTGGGTAATCACTGTCACTCCATTAGAGAAGCAGTTGAAAGAAAAGTTGCAGAGATGATGAGCACCTTCCCTTTCTGAGAGGAGCATCACAGATCCAAAAGACCAACTGGGAGGGAACTGATTATTGAGCACTGCTCGCACATCAGTCTGGGACACTTCACAGCTCCTTTAGAGCCAATGGAAACACAGAAAAAATAGCAGGAAAATTAAGAAACGTGAGTATACTGTCAGTTTCCCTTGTTAAGAAGCAGAGTCTGAGGAAGAGATTTGGATGCAATCTGTAAGGGAGGGAAGGAAGCAGAATAGAAAAGGAGAGAGAACCAAGCAAGGACATGGGTGTCATGTGTAGTCTGGGGTTGGCCTCATATGCTGGGAATAAGTGAAACTCTAGAACAGAGTCAGCAGCTTCATCAGCTCTCTCGCAATTTCTCAGCTCTGCCATTGTAGCATATAAGCAGCCATAGGCAATAAAAGAAATGAACCTGGCTTTGTTCCAATTATACTTTATTTACAAAAACAACCCGTGGGCCAGTTTTGGCCCCAGGGTCATGGTTTGCTGACTCCTTCTCTAGAGTATAAATCACATCACAGAGTTGCTGTCTTCTCCCCATTTCAGAGGCAAGGAGTTTGGCCTTTTGTCCCCTGTATCAGTCAGTCAGCCACTGTGGAGCTGGGTGGCAGTGGTGCCTTACCTCCAAGACCAAGCGGCTTCCATCAGCTAGTACAGTAGTTCTCAAACTTTGCTGTGAATCAGAGTCATGTGGAATTCCATGAAACACAGATTATTGGGTACCACCCCCGGAAAGCCTGATTCCGTAGATCTGGGGTGGGGTCTGAGAATTTGCATTTTTAGTACGTTTCCAGGTGAAGTTAACGCTGCCTTTTGGAAACCACTCTTTGAGATCACTGAGTTCAGACAGCTCTCTGGAAGTGGGGCAGCAGTGAGCTCTTTGCAGCCAACAGTCAAGGCAGCTAGATGTTCTGGCCTTTTAAGGGGTATCTCAGCAGGTCATCAACAACACCCAGTACAATACTTCAATGTTTGCAGCATGGAAAGATACAGATATTTTAAAATATACCTTTGGATGAGGAAATGTTTACTCATGCCATCTTTTCAATGAGGCTACTCATTCTTTTTTTTTTTTTTTTTTTTTGCGGTACGCGGGCCTCTCACTGCTGTGGCCCCTCCCATCGCGGAGCACAGGCTCCGGACGCGCAGGCCCAGCGGCCATGGCCCACGGGCCCAGCCGTTCCACGGCATGTGGGATCCTCCCGGACCGGGGCACGAACCCGCGCCCCCTGCATTGGCAGACGGACTCCCAACCACTGCGCCACCAGGGAAGTCCCGAGGCTACTCATTCTTGAACTGTCTTTTCCTGTCTTTTTCTGATTCAGCTATTGCATAACACTGAATTATATCCTTCTGAGTATCTATATTTATTTATACGTGTTATCTGCCACGTGTTTATTGATGCACTCATTGGTATTGGTTGGATACTAATTTTTGTTAAATTCTAGAATCCTTGGGAGCACAGACCATGTTTTCTCCTAACTTTACAACTATAAATCTAAGAGTATTCTATGCACTTCATAGCTGCTTTGAATCAATATTTCCCTGTAGAAAATAAAACTCATAGCATATAGAAAATCTGGGTTTCTTTATTTAGTTCCTCCCATAACTTCTCTCTTGTTCTTTATGTATATTTCTGTTAGCATAAAGTATATTCCCAGACAATTGACATCACCAGCATAACAGTGAATCGCTCACTAAATTTGTCCTCATACATATTATGGCCCAAGTATTAATGCCTTCCCATGAGCACTCTAATTCTGGCCGAAGAGTCATTACAAGGAACCCAAAGCAGAAAGAATAATCTTAATTTGTGCCTTATGAAGCAAGTTCTCTGAGCCACCTACAGTTAGAGGGCAAAAAAAAGAAAATCACTGTTTATCTAAATCTCGATTTTATCTTTCTTAATATCCTTAAAGACTAAGCAGAGAAATGTGGCTTGGAGTTGTGACTAGTTAACTACTTAAACCAGTTTCTAGGATGAAATTAAGTCTACCTAAAGGATAATGATTGGTAGAGTTATTTCAACCTCAAGTGTTTGTAATACTTCAAGCTGTAATAACCTCAAGTTAGTAATACACACACGTGCACATGCTCTCACACATGCCCCCTGCTCCCAACACACACACACACACACACAGTAGGCCAAGGAGTAAATACTTAGCATGCTGGCTCAGTTAGCCAGAGTTGGAGATGGGGGATTAAGTGGCTGAATAAGACGAGGACTATTATAGTCTATAGATCAACACAATGCAAGCTACAGTAGCAAGTCCAAGCCAAAATATTTTGGGAAACACTGAGTCAAAAATCAAGAAAATGAAGTAATAAGGTTAAGATGAAAGCAAGAGCTGGATCATAAACCACAAGATCCAAATAGAAAAACAGAAGGAATTAGAACTCAAAAGATCATAAGGAAAGGAAGGGTAGACATAGGTGATGACCAAAAAAAAAAAACAAAAAAGGACAAATATAAGTGATGCGTGCAGTTTTCTTTATTGTTCGGAAGGTGTCGCATAAATTAAAAATCAAAAGCATTATTTTGTAAGGTTGAACATTAGCATACATACCTTATAATCCAGCAGCGCCCCTTATAGATATACAAGCTAGAGAAACGTACAAAAGTGGACCAACAGATATGACTAAGAGTGTTTGAAGCGATGTTGTTTATAAAAGTAAATTACCCGAAACAACCCAAATGCCTATTTACAGAAGAATGGATAAATTGAAATATATACACATACTAGAATATTACACATCAGGGGGAATAAATGAACTATAGCTATAAGCAATAACATAAATCTTGAAAATTTAATGCTGAGTGAAGAAAATAATCCTTATAAACCCCACTTCCACTTAAGCTATAGAAAGCTGAGAGAGAATGTTGCTCCCAGCCTAATAACAACAACAAAAACAATATACAAAATAATATAATATATAAAATATAGTATACAAAATTATAACTTATCTTGAACCCATCAGAGAGCTGAGGTCATAAGGCAGTCATAAGAACTGAATTTCAAAACCAGACAAGCCAGCAATTATACTCCAATAAAGATGTAAAAAAAAAAAAAAAAAGACAAGCCCCTCTAAAGAGAGACATGAACATTATTTTACCTTTACCAGAGATCAAGAGAAATAGGAGGCCACTCGAGAAGAAGGTGAGACATCAGCTAAACTTGTAACAAATTCCTAAAGGCCAAATGTGGGCTAGCATGTAAGTTTAGAAAAACTAGGAGCCCCAGACCCGGGATAGTTCTTATTCACACACCAGCTCTTCTCCATGGGGCTCCAATAATGCTCTCAAGAAAGATTAGGGGCAGGACAGAAGACCAGCTAGATGTCCCTTCAGTGGTGTATGCAGATGGAGAATACCTTCTGCTTAGATTCAGACACAAAAACATCATCCACTTCCCTGGACCCATCTCTCATCAAAAACAAAAGCCACTTTGGGAAGAAGAGAAAATCCTCTATGCGTCCAGGGTCACTGAGGAAGAGATAATAGCAAAACCCATCAGCCTCTGGAAGAAGAATATGACACTCCCCTTCCTGCCACCGGAAATCTTCTTAGGGAATGATAGGAACAAAGATGTCTTCCCCAGGAGAGACAAAGGAAAATCTTTATGTCCCAGTGTTCTGAACCAACACAAAGCAGAAATCTGCTACCCTAGGGGAGGGTCAGGAAACTCTTCTTCCCAATACCTGCCACAGATACAAGGCAGAGTTTAGTTGACACAGGTGGAACTGACAGAAACACTGAGAATGCCCTATTCCCAAGGCCCAGGTGCATAGGGGATGGCTAAAATTGAGATGATTTTCTTATTTTTTTCTTGGTTATCTTGTTCCATTTATTTTATTTTATTTTATTTTTTAAATTTTTATTGAAGTATTGTTGATTTACAATAGTTTGTAAGGTGTATAGCACAGTGACTCAGCTATATCTATATCTATATCTACATCTGTATCTATATATAAAGATTTTTCAGAATCTTTTCCCTTATAGGTTATTACATAATATTGAGTTTAGTTCCTGTGCTATACAGTAGGTCCTTGTTAATTATTTTATACAAAATAGTGTGTATATGTGGTGTATATATATATATATATATATACACACACACACACACACACACACACACACACACACACACACACTCAATGGAATATTATTCAGCCATAAAAAAGAATGGAACATGGATTTTGCAGCAACATGGATGGACCTAGAGATTTTCATACTAAGTTAAGTAAGCCAGACAGAGAAAGACAAATATCATATGATATCGCTTATATGTGGAATCCAAAATTAAAAAAGAAAAAGAAAAAAAGACACAAATGAACTTACTTCCAAAACAGAAAGAAACTCACAGACAAAGAAAACAAACTTATGGTTACTGAAGGGGAAAGGGGGGTGGGTAGAGGATTTTTTTCTTATTTTTAATAATATTAAAAGAAAATATGTTGTCTAAAGCATAAGTAGTAACAATGTATTACAAGGTTTATAATAAAGGTTTGTAAAATGACAACAATAGTACAAAGGATGGGAGGGAAGAAATGGAAGAATTCTGTTGCAAGGTTCACACAACCTGTATGAAGTAATGTAATATAATGTGAAGATAGACTATAATAAGTTAAAGACATATATTGTAAACCTTAGAGCAATCACCTAAAAATTGTAAAGGAAATTTAACTAGAAAAAAACAAATGGAGATGAAAGAGAATCTTAAATATATTATATTAATCCAAAAGAAGTCAAGAAAGGCCAAAAAAGGAACAAAAACAGATCAAATAGAGAGCAAGATGGTATATTTAAATCAAACCATACCAATAATTATATAAAATGTAAATTGTCTGAATGCTGTTATTTTAAAAATTATAATTTGCAGACACTTGACTACATGATAGCATTTTTACAAGCCTCAAAACTGAGCAAAACTAAAAAATATGCTTGTTAAAGATGTACGTCTACATATGTATGTAACTATTTAAAATATGAATGATAAAATTCACAATAGAGATTATCTCTAGAAAAGATGGGGAGCATAGCGGTCCAGTGACTCTGTGAAATTCTGGTACTTGAGTTGGGTGTTAAGTACACATGCATTACTATGCTTTGATACATATGCATTACTTATATTTTGTCATAAGTGTCAAATAAAATACTTTGAAAAGAAGATTGTATAAATAACTAAATATAGAAAAGGACCTCAAAGTAAACTAGACAGATTTTCAAAAAGCAAAGGGAGAAAGGGCATCTAGCACTATACTGAAGTGAGAGATTCCATAAACGTTTCATTCAACAAAAATATCTTGAACATATATTCCATGTGCTGAGCTTTACAGTGGACATAAAATTATAAATAAGACATCATTCCCTACTCTGTATAGCTTATAGCATAGTGGAGGAGTTCACTATCAAATCTCTATCTGAAAATAATATGTTGTTTAAAATAACCGGAAGGTAAGGACACAAAGAGGGAATCAGTAGAGGTACTGAAGGAGCATGGCTGGCCATGTGTTGATAACTTTTGAAGTTTTGTGATGGGAGTGAGGTGTTCATTATACTATTTTTCCACATCTATAGATGCTTTAAATTTCTCCTAATATAAAGTGGGTTTGTTTTGTTTTGTTTACAAAAATTATCCGGTTCAGTACTTTTAAATAAAAACTAGGATGAGGAATTGGTGAACTTTCTGATCAATGGTGAAAAAAATAGATGACACTTTCATGATTCCAAAGTTCTTCACAGGCTAGAACAATGGGCTAAATAAAAATATATGTAGTAGAGATGCAAGAAAAAATAAGGTATACACATTGGAAAGACATACAACCGTCTCTACTTGCAAATGACATGATTGTATAGGCATGATATAGAAAATTTCAGACCTTTTAAAAAGCTATTAAAACTAATTAGTGAGTATCAAAGTTGAAGAATACAATGTCAATATAAAAATTTAATAATATACTAGTAGTGAATAATCAGAAGTTTAAATTTTTTGAAGTACCATTTTCAATAGGACCAGAAAATGAAATATATGTGTACAAATATTACAAAGTAAGTGTAAGATCTGTATGCTAAAAACTATAAAATATTGATGAATGAAATCAAAGAGGATCTAAATAAATGGAGTGATATACCAGTTCAAAGAATGGAATATTCAAAATTGTTATATTAGTTCTCTCCAAACTGGTCTACAGAATTAATGGAATCCTAATCAGAATCCCAAGAAGATTTTTTTAAAGAAATCAACAAACATTCTAAAATTTATGTAGACAGGCAAAGAAACTAGAGTAGTCTAAAACTTTTTGGAAAAAAAGTGTAAAGTTGGAAGTTTCACATTACCCAATATCCAAACCTACTATAAAACTAGAGAAATCAAGACAGTCCGATGTTGGTGAGAAGAAATACATATAAATAAATGGAACAGAATGGAGAGTCCAGAAATAGATGCACACATATAGTATCAATTAGTTTTTTATGAAGGTGCAAAGACAATTCAATAGAGAAAGAAAAGTCAGTTCAACAAATGGTGCAGAGACAATCAGATAACAACGGGGAAATTTTGTTTTTTTAATGAACCTCAATTCATACCTCTCAGTCTATACAAAAATTAACTCAAAATGGATCAGAGACCTAAATGTAAAACCTAAAACTATAAAACTTCTAAAAGAAAATGTAAAAAAAAATTGTTGTGTTCTTGAGGTAAACAATGATTTTTTAGATAAAACACCCAAAGCAAAATCCATAAAGAAAATATTTGATATATTGGACTTCATCAAAATTAAGAACATCTACTCTTTGAAATACAATGTCAGAATGAAAAGAGACAAGCCATAGAGAGGGAGAAAACATTTGCAAATCATATTTCTAATAAAGAATTTGTAACCAGATTATATAAAGAACTCTCAAAATTCAATAATAAAACAGACAACCAAATTGAAAATGGGGAGATATTTGAGTAGACACTTCATATTGCAACCAAGTACATGAAAAGATGCTCCGAGTAGACACTTCATATTGCAACCAAGTACATGAAAAGATGCTCAACATCAATAGTCACTAGAGAAGTGCAAATTAAAACCACAATAAAATATAACTATATAACTATTAGAATGAAATCTAATTTAAAAAATCTGACAACATCAAGTACTGATGAGGATGAAGAGTAAGTGGGACTCTCAAACAGTTCTCAGAGAAATGCAAAAAATACAGTCACTTTTGAGAAATATTTTGACAGTTCCTTATAAAGTTCAACATACACTTACCATACAACTTAGAAATTCCATTACCAAATATTAACCCAAGTGAATGAAAACCTATGTTTAAACAAAAAGATGCACACAGATGTTTAGAGCAGCTTTATCTGTTAATTGCCCCAAACCAGAAACAATTCAAGTGTCTCTCAGCTGGGGAATAGATAAACCCCCAGTATATCTGTAAGATGGAATACTACTCAACAGTAAAAAGAAACAAACGCATTTGAGACACACAACAATATAATTGCATCTCCAATGAATACTACTGAATGAAAGAAGCCATAAAAAGACTACATACTGCATGATTTCATTGAAATGACATTCTTGCAAAGGCAAAATTATAGGAACAGAAAACAGATCACTGATTGCCAGACATGAGAGTGGGAGAATGGGTGACTACAAAACTGCACTGGGGACTATTTTGGAGCAATAAAACTGTTCTTTATCTGAATTGTGGTAGCGGTTACATGGCTGTATAAATTTTCCAAAACTCAAAGAACTGTACAGTAAAGAAAGCAGGAGGAGCAGGGGCGGGAGCTTTGAGACAGGCAGCGTGAAAGAGATGTTATAGAGGCAGTCAAAGTGTCCAAATTTTTGAGAAATTGGAACAATCAGTTACCTGAGGAGGCTTCCGGAAAGATGGCGGAAGAGTAAGACGTGGAGATCACCTTCCTCCCCACAGATACACCAGAAATACATCTACACGTGGAACAACTCTTACAGAACACTTCCTGAACACTGGCAGAAGACCTCAGACCTCCCAAAAGGCAAGAAACCCCCCACGTACCTGGGTAGGGCAAAAGAAAAATAAACAGAGGCAAAAGGATAGGGACGGGACCTGCACCTGTGGGAGGGAGCTGTGACGGAGGAAAGTTTTCCACACACTAGGAAGCCCCTTCGCGGGCGGAGACTGCGGGTGGCGGAGGGGGAAGCTTCAGAGCCATAGAGGAGAGCACAGCAACAGGGGTGCGGAGGGCAAAGCGGAGAGATTCCCACACAGAGGATCAGGGCCGACCGGCACTCACCAGGCCGAGAGGCTTGTCTGCTCACTTACCGGGGCGGACGGGGCTGCGAGCTGAGGCTCAGGCTTCGGTCGGAGCGCCGGGAGAGGACTGGGGTTGGCGGCGTGAACACAGCCTGCAGGGGGTTAGTGCGCCGCGGCTAGCCGGGAGGGAGTCCGGGGAAAAGTCTGGACCTGCCGAAGAGGCAAGAGACTTTTCCTTCCCTCTTTGTTTCCTGGTGCGCTAGGAGAGGGGATTAAGAGCGCTGCTTAAAGGAGCTCCAGAGACGGGCGGGAGCCGCGGCTGAAAGCGCAGACCCCAGAGACGGGCATGAGACGCTAAGGCCGCTGCCGCCGCCACCAAGAAGCCTGTGTGCGAGCACAGGTCACTCTCCACACCCCGCTTCCGGGGAGCCTGTGCAGCCCGTCACTGCCAGGGTCCCGGGATCCAGGGACAACTCCCCCGGGACAACGCACGGCGCGTCTCAGGCTGGTGCAACGTCATGCCGGCCTCTGCCGCCGCAGGCTCGCCCCGCACTCCGTTCCCCTCCTTCCCCCCGGCCTGAATGAGCCAAAGCCCACGAATCAGCGGCTCCTTTAACCCCGTCCTGTCTGAGCGAAGAACAAACGCCCTCTAGCGACCTACACGCAGAAGCGGGGCCAAATCCAAAGCTGAGGCCCTGGGAGCTGTGAGAACAAAGAAGAGAAAGGGAAATCTCTCCCAGCAGCCTCAGAAGCAGCGGATTAAAGCTCCACAATCAACTTGATGTACCCTGCCTCTGTGGAATACATGAATAGACAACCAATCATCCCAAATTGAGGAGGTGGACTTTGAGAGCAAGATCTATGATTTTTTTCCCCTTTTCCTCTTTTTGTGAGTGTGTATGTGTATGCTTCTGTGTGAGATTTTGTCTGTATAGCTTTGCTTCCACCATTTGTCCTAGGGTTCTATCTATCCTTTTTTTTGTTTGTTTTGTTTTTTTCACTTAATAATTATTTTTTATTTTAATAACTTTATTATATTTTATCTTACTTTATTTTATTTTACTTTATCTTCTTTCTTTCTTTTTTCCTTCCTTCCCTCCTTCCTTCCTTCCTTCCTTCCTCCCTGCCTCCCTCCCTCTCTCCTTTCTTTCTTTCTTTCTTTCTACTTCTACTAATTCTTTCTTTCTACTTTTTCTCCCTTTTATTCTGAGCCATGTGGATGAAAGGCTCTTGATGCTGCAGCCAGGAGTCAGTGCTGTGCCTCTGAGGTGGGAGAGCCAACTTCAGGACACTGGTCCACAAGAGACCTCCCAGCTCCACATCATATCAAATGGTGAAAATCTCCCAGATATCTCCATCTCAACACCAGGACCCAGCTTCACTCAACGACCAGCAAGCTACAGTGCTGAACATCCTATGCCAAACAACTAGCAAGACAGGAACACAACCCTACCCATTAGCAGAGAGGCTGCCTAAAATCATAATAAGTCCACAGACACCCTAAAACATACCATCAGACGTGGACCTGCCCACCAGAAAGACAAGATCCAGCCTCATCCACCAGAACACAGGCACTAGTCCCCTCCACCAGGAAGCCTACACAACCCACTGAACCAACCTAAGCCACTGGGGACAGACACCAAAAACAACAGGAACTGCGAAACTGCAGGCTGCAAAAAGGAGACCCCAAACACAGTAAGATAAGCAAAATGAGAAGACAGAAAAACACACAGCAGATGAAGGAGCAAGATAAAAATCCACCAGACGTAACAAATGAAGAGGAAATAGGCAGTCTACCTGAAAAAGAATTCAGAATAATGATAGTAAAGATGATCCAAAATCTTGGAAATAGAATAGACAAAATACAAGAAACATTTAACAAGGACCTAGAAGAACTAAAGATGAAACAAACAATGATGAACAACACAATAAATGAAATGAAAAATACTCTAGATGGGATCAATAGCAGAATAACTGAGGCAGAAGAACGGAAAAGTGACCTGGAAGATAAAATAGTGGAAATAACTACTGCAGAGCAGAATAAAGAAAAAGGAATGAAAAGAACTGA
This sequence comes from Delphinus delphis, assembly GCF_949987515.2. Taxonomy (NCBI): domain Eukaryota; kingdom Metazoa; phylum Chordata; class Mammalia; order Artiodactyla; family Delphinidae; genus Delphinus; species Delphinus delphis. The sequence goes on along the minus strand of NC_082690.1, from coordinate 42,570,698 downwards.
GGACAGTCTCAGAGACCTCTGGGACAACATTAAATGCACCAACATTCAATTTATAGGGGTTCCAGAAGAAGAAGAGAAAAAGAAAGGGACTGAGAAAATATTTGAAGGGATTATATTTGAAAACATCCCTAATGTGGGAAAGGAAATAGTTAATCAAGTCCAGGAAGCACAGAGAGTCCCGTACAGGATAAACCAAGGAGAAATACGCCAAGACACATATTAATCAAACTGTCAAAAATTAAATACAAAGAAAACATATTAAAAGCAGCAAGGCAAAAATAACACACAAGGGAATCCCCTTAAGGTTAACAGCTGATCTTTCAGCAGAAACTCTGCAAGCCAGAAGGGACTGGTAGGACATATTTAAAGTGATGAAGGAGAAAAACCTGCAACCAAGATTACTCTACCCAGCAAGGATCTCATTCAGATTTGATGGAGAAATTAAAACCTTTATAGACAAGCAAAAGCTGAGAGAGTTCAGCACCACCAAAACAACTTTACAACAACTGCTAAAGGAACTTCTCTAGGCAAGAAACACAAGAGAAGGAAAAGACCTACAATAACGAACACAAAACAATTAAGAAAATGGGAATAGGAACATACATATCAATAATTACCTTAAATGTAAATGCACTAAATGCTCCCACCAAAAGTCACAGATTGGCCGAATGGATACAAAAACAAGACCCATATATTTGCTGTCTACAAGAGACCCACTTCAGACCTAGAGACACATACAGACTGAAAGTAAGGGGATGGAAAAAGGTATTTCATGCAAATGGAAACCAAAAGAAAGCTGGAGTAGCAATTCTCATATCAGACAAAATAGACTTTAAAATAAAGACTATTAGAAGAGACAAAGAAGGACACTACATAATGATCAAGGGATCGATCCAAGAAGAAGATATAACAATTGTAAATATTTATGCACCCAACATAGGAGCACCTCAATACATAAGGCAAATACTAACAGCCATAAAAGGGGAAATTGACAGTGACACATTCATAGTAGGGGACTTTAACACCCCACTTTCACCAATGGACAGATCATCCAAAATTAAAATAAATAAGGAAACACAAGCTTTAAATGATACATTAAACAAGATGGACTTAATTGATATTTATAGGACATTCCATCCAAAAACAACAGAATACACATTTTTCTCAAGTGCTCATGGAACATTCTCCAGGATAGATCATATCTTGGGTCACAAATCAAGCCTTGGTAAATTTAAGAAAATTGAAATTGTATCAAGTATTGTTTCTGACCACAATGCTATGAGACTAGATATCAATCACAGGAAAAGATCTGTAAAAAATACAAATACATGGAGGCTAAACAATACACTAGTTAATAACGAAGTGATCACTGAAGAAATCAAAGAGGAAATCAAAAAATACCTAGAAACAAATGACAATGGAGACACGACGACCCAAAATCTATGGGATGCAGTAAAAGCAGTTCTAAGAGGGAAGTTTATAGCAATAAAATCCTACCTTAAGAAACAGGAAACATCTCGAATAAACAACCTAACCTTGCACCTAAAACAGTTAGAGAAATAAGAACAAAAAAACCCCAAAGTTAGCAGAAGGAAAGAAATCATAAAAATCAGATCAGAAATAAATAAAAAAGAAATGAAGGAAATGATAGCAAAGATCGATGAAACTAAAAGGTGGTTCTTTGAGAAGATAAACAAAATTGATAAACCATTAGCCAGACTCATCAAGAGAAAAAGGGAGAAGACTCAAATCAGTAGAATTAGAAATGAAAAAGGAGAAGTAACAATGGACACTGCAGAAATACAAAGGATCATGAGAGATTACTACAAGCAACACTATGCCAATAAAAGGGACAACCTGGAAGCAGTGGACAAATTCTTAGAAATGCACAACCTTCCAAGACTGAATCAGGAAGAAATAGAAAATATGAACAGACCAATCACAAGCACTGAAATTGAAACTCTGATTAAAAATCTTCCAACAAACAAAAGCCCAGGACCAGATGGCTTCACAGGTGAATTCTATCAAACATTTAGGGAAGAGCTAACACCTATGCTTCTCAAACTCTTCCAAAATATAGCAGAGGGAGGAACACTCCCAAACTCATTCTACAAGGCCACCATCACCCTGATACCAAAACCAGACAAGGATGTCACAAAGAAAGAAAACTACAGGCCAATATCACTGATGAACATAGATGCAAAAATCCTCAACAAAATACTAGCAAACAGAATCCAACAGCACATTAAAAGGATCATACACCATGATCAAGTGGGGTTTATCCCAGGAATGCGAGGATTCTTCAATATATGCAAATCAATCAACGTGATACACCATATTAACAAATTGAAGGAGAAAAATCATATGATCATCTCAATAGATGCAGAGAAAGCTTTTGACAAAATTCAACACCCATTTATGATAAAAACCCTGCAGAAAGTAGGCATAGAGGGAACTTTCCTCAACATAATAAAGGCCATATATGACAAACCCACAGCCAACATCGTCCTCAATGGTGAAAAACTGAAAGCATTTCCACTACTGGGCATATACCCTGAGAAAACCATAATTCAAAAAGAGTCATGTACCAAAATGTTCATTGCAGCTCTATTTACAATAGCCCGGAGATGGAAACAACCTAAGTGCCCATCATCGGATGAATGGATAAAGAAGATGTGGCACATATATACAATGGAATATTACTCAGCCATAAAAAGAAACGAAACTGAGCTATTTGTAATGAGGTGGATAGACCTAGAGTCTGTCATACAGAGTGAAGTAAGTCAGAAAGAGAGAGACAAATACCGTATGCTAACACATATATATGGAATTTAAGGGAAAAAAAATGTCCTGAAGAACCTAGGGATAAGACAGGAATAAAGACACAGACCTACTAGAGAATGGACTTGAGGATATGGGAAGGGGGAAGGGTAAGCTGTGACAAAGCGAGAGAGAGGCATGGACATATATACACTACCAAATGTAGGGTAGATAGCTAGTGGGAAGCAGCCCATAGCACAGGGAGATAGCTAGTGGGAAGCAGCCCATAGCACAGGGAGATCAGCTCGGTGCTTTATGACCACCTGGAGGGGTGGGATAGGGAGGGTGGGAGGGAGGGAGACACAAGAGGGAAGAGATATGGGAACATATGTTTATGTATAACTGATTCATTTTGTTGTAAAGCAGAAACTAACACACCATTGTAAAGCAATTATACTCCAATAAAGATGTTAAAAAAAAAAAAAGCAAATTTTACTGTATGCAAGATATACCAGTATTTTTTAAATGGAAAATATCCCCCTCCAGAAATATAACATAGATAACCATAAACTATTTTATTTGGTTTTCAAAATTCATAAATACAACATGAGAAAGATGATTTAATATGCGTACATGTAAAAGTATGAGAAATAATTATAAATTCAATATGAATAAAAACCCTTTGGCATGACTGACCAAAAAGTCAATTAACTCAGTAGATACACAGAGTTCAAAAAAAAAGGCAGGGAGTAGTGCCCTGTTATTTTGTACTACTGAGGTCACTCTGGGGCAGTAATTTGGATCTGGGGCCAGGATATAAGAGGGATATGACCCATGTATCACTATCTAAAATTGAATCTCCTTTTTTCCAGCCAGTGTGAATTCACCATCATTGAAGATGTTCAGAGAACACTGAAAAGACTGAGATCAATTTTGAAGTGAATTAATAAGTCAGAATTTCAACATTTGTGGGTTTCTTTCCTCTTAAAAAGTTATCAGTAATGCACCTGCTCTGGGCCAAGAACTGTATAGTCTGGAAATATGCTAGTGAACAGGTACTTGTGTTTCCAGCCTGGGAAAGACCTGGATAAAGTTATCAAGTTAAGCGTTCTTTCCTCCAATCTGCAAAACCTATAGTTGAAAAGGGAGAAATGCAGAGAGCAATACTTCCTGACTTATTTTACTTACTTATGTCCGGGAAACCCTCAGGTAGCCATGAGAAGACAGCCAAATTCTAATTGACTGCCTATGCCTACAATTCAGTTCTGTTCTTGTTTTCTTTGTTTTTGTATCTTGGATACTAAATCTGGACTTCCTCAGCATGGTTGCTTGTTGCCTAACCTTAAACCTCTCTCCAATTAGTATCTGAAATGATGTGAGTACGAAGACCAGAGACAAGCAGTTCATCGCATACCTCTGTTTTTACTGAGCCTCATGTACACTCGATGATTTATAGAACACGAACCTGATAATGGCCTTTTCCTATAGCTTTGGCATTCATCGTGGGGGCTTTTTCCACTCTACGACACACTGGTCATATTGTATGTTGATGTATTTTATATATTAAGCCATGACTTTCCTGCTGCAGATGTGCACGCTTTCCTAAAGTAATTCCTTAATCACTTGTGATTCATTCACTCACTTATTAGCTAATAGTCTCACCTGTATTTACCAAGTGTTCACTCTATGTCACTCAACGTGCTAGGTGTTAGAGGTGCAAAAATGATTATTTATAATTATTTCACTAGAATTTAATTTCATTTGGTTTTTACAGCTATCTCTGACCAAAGGAAAGCACATTGTTGATTTCTTTCTCAAGGCAATAGTTTTTGTTAGTGTGATTCATACATGCACAACTCACTATGTACACACACACATACACACACACACAATTAAAATGGCTTGATCCTAAATTTTTCTTCTCAAAAATATACCTTGATTTAAAACTATCTCTTTTATGAAGGTTTCTCTAGTTCTCTTAGCCCAGAATGACCTCTCCCTTTTGTAGTCCTCAAATATATTTTACCATTTGTCTTTCACTTTATAACATCATGTGTCTTATTGTATTTCTTTGTGAGCACCTTTCAAAGGTTTTTATTTCATTTTGTGTCAAGGTAATATAACCGTACACTATGAGCATATGATAATGATTTTAAAATCATACAAAAAAATATCACACAAAAGAAGTCTTCATGAAAAGCAACAGTCTTTGCCCCTCCTTATCTTTCTAGGCACCACCCTCCTGCAACCATCCCAATGCCTAAAGGTAACAGCTTTTTAATATTTGTATACTAGCCCTTCTAGATATTAGCTATTTTGTTTTTTGAGCTATAAACTTAAGATATTATATCTTGGTTCCTGCCATGAAAGGCTAAATTTTAACTTATTTACCTTGTTTTCCATATTCTTATCCCCCTCCCAATTTTTTGATTTCTGTTAATCTTTTTTATCAACTTTCGAAAGTACACCTTGACTCTCAGTTATGTACAGTGAAACTATTAGTGCTCCTACCTTTGATGCCACCTCACTTCCCTTCTGAGGAGAATGTTTCTATTATCCAGACCAAACGGATTCACTAATGTTTTATCTCATATGTTGTTAATTCATGTAATGCCTCTTATTTCCTTCATAATTGGACCATGACTTCTGATACAACTTTCTATTTAATTTTCCCATAAGTTTCTAATTGTCTTTCATTTTCTTCCTGACAAAATAATTCACTAACTTCACTAATATTGCCAGTTTTCAGCCCTCTGATTATTCTCTCTACTGCTTATAATCCACTCCATTTTTTTTTTTCATGAGGACTTTCCTCATGGAATCTTCTGACTATCTTTTGCAATTTACAACAGTTTTCTTTTAGACCTCTACACAAATTATCATTACAGGATAAATTTTAATCATACTCTTAGTTTAGTCCCACGGTATCTTGAATTTTTTATCTTCTTTCTTGGTTTTCACCAAAATTTCCCTTGAGTCTCATTCTTAGAAAGGGTGCATAGAGATGTGATAGGAAGGGTATAATCTTTGAATGTATGAAATGTTTTTATTTTGCCCTCAAAGTAACTTGACTGGGAATGGAATTCCAGATTTAAAATAGTTTACCCTTAGACTAATATTTAGACATCTTTCTGTTGTCATCTCTCAGCAAGTGTTGTTGAAGAGAATTCTTGCCAATTTGTCTTTCATTCCTTTGTAGATGCCTACTGTAGATTTTTTTTTTTCCTTTCCAGAAGCTTTAAAGTCCTTCTCTTTTTCCTTGATATTTTGAAATTTCATGATGATTGATCTGTTTGTCAGTCAGGATCCCCATAAGAATAGATGGCTGTTACGTGTAACCAGAGGAGTTCCCCAGGTGAAATCTGAAACTGGCCTCTGTACACAGAGAGAAAGGAGAGACCAAAGAAAGAGGCAGACCACTCCAGACTGGTAAGTGGCAGGTTTGATAAGGGAACTTACATACAAGGCTTGTCTTGGCGGCCATAAGATGTGTAGATTTCCCCATCCACCCCCCCAGAATCTTAAAAGTTTATTTAGAGTCCTTAACTGGGTTCAGCCATGTATACTCTCCAGATGGTCTCAACAACACATTGCTCTCTCAAGGCTGCATCCTTGTCCTTGAAATGACTCCAGTGATGCGGATGGTGGGCAGAACATACATTCCAAGGACGGGGGAGGTGTGAGGATGAGGAACCTTCGATTGCCTGGGCCCAGCTCTCCGGTCTACCTGCAGTCACGTCCTCTCAACGACCTCTTCCAACAGTGGCCCACTGAAGTTAATAAAAAGAGTTGAGGAGGATTTAATCTGGAGGATATTTACAAAGGTATTGGGTATGGGAGATATGGAAGAGTCTCAAGGGATGCTGCCATGACTCAGGATCAGTCATCACAGAGCTGTTACCACTCCTAAGCTCAAAGGGACAAGGAAAGATGGGATGGCCAGGGAGTCACATACAGAAAACTGACCTGACAGCAGCAGTGACTTGTGTTTGAAGAGACTCCACATAGAGGGACCCACAGACAAACACCCTGAGCCTACCCTTCTTCCTCCCTCCCATCTCTAACTAGGACTCCCAGTGGCAAAACCCACCCAAAAGCCCGAGGGCTGGGGACCAGATGGTATCATCCATCATGTTAGAAAGTGATAAATGGTGGAGAGTGAATGTAGCGAGACAAAGAAAAGGTAGTCAGCAAATCAAGTATGATGCTTTTCTTTTCTCTTCTTCTGTACTGAATGGGCTTTTAATCAAAAGTCTTGTCCTGACTTAACTCTAAGAAGTTTTGTTCTATTGTCTTTTTTTACAACTTCTTCCTCTCCTTTTTTTTCCCCTTGCTTCCTGAACTCTTCATTTTATCTTTCTGCAACACTTCACTTTTTGTTGTCTTCACCAAATCATAAACTTCTTGAGGGAATCCACAGATTATTTACTTTTTTGTCTCCTGCAGTACCTGGCACAGTGGCCTGAGCATGAATGGCATAAGAAAATGAGTTCTAAATTGAATTCAGTCTAAAAAATGTGCACTTTAAGTGTCAGTGCTGTACAATGTTTAAATCATGAGAACTTGGAAGAGAAAGGCTTTCAGAAGCATTTACTTTTCTTTTACTGTGCAGTTTTGCTTTGATATGCACACTGATACAGAAAAAAAATCCCAAGGAATTTTGTTAAACTTTTGAATTAGGATGAGGAATGAATGTGTATTCTATTTTGACTTAAAATGTACAAAACATTTAGCTCTTCAATAAAAAAGAGTTAAACAGACAGTAATGACCAACAAATTATTGAATTTACATTTAATTTTCAATACCCTGGCATTTTTAAAAAGAGCTACTGGGATTCTGCGTTATGATTAAAGGTAACATGATACATTCAATGGGTAGAATCCTTTACGGTTACTTGTGTTGTTCTTAAAATCTTCAGTTTTGCAATGCCAAGAGATGTTTAGACAGCAACCAAGTCATTTTTGCCAGAGGAGAGTGGACCATATAAATTCTCACATTCTTTGGCAGGAAGGAGACCAACCCCAATCCAAGGTGTGCATTCTGATTCCATCACCCACCAGAAGTGATTGAATTTAGGCACATTATGACCACTGAACTTCACATTTCTCACCTGCACAATAACATCTTAAATTGTTATGATAATTAACTGAGAAAATTCTGAAAATACCTTACTGAATATCAGTCACCAGCCCAGGAAGACCTGTCCTCACACTTTTTACAGTTTATTGGAGAAGATGAACAATTAAACAAGGAATTGTTTAAACCAAAAAGAAAAAAAATCTCTAGTAAGTGCTAGATCAGGGAGTTTCAGGGACCTTTGGGGTAGAAAATAAGGGCCTTTTATTTTGATGAGAGGGCGGATGTATGATAATAAATACGGCAAGTAGATTGGGTAGGGAAAAGTGTGCTGGAGGCAGACAGAACACAGTGCATCTACCATGTGGTTAGTGCTCAAAAACGGTAGCCTATATTACTCAAACACTTGGTACAAAGCCAGGCACAAATGTAACTAGCAGATTGACTAAGTGGGACTCACAGAGGCAAGGAAGTTGCCCCTGCCCTCCAACTGTGCATTCGGTCTCGTTCTGTGGGATGTGTTCTTCATCTGCGATTAAGTGGAATCTCAGGTAGTCTCCATACCTTGGCTACTCCCGCTTGGATGATGTGTACACATGAGTAAGATGTACATACATGGGTTACTAGCAGTCCAAACAATAGTCTTGTTTCAGGAATGTATATGTTCACTTCAGCATGATAAAGGTATCCAAAATTAAATCTCCTCCTCTCCTCTATCAGAAGGATGGGTGTTGGTTCAAAACCTCAGGAGCTTCCTGGGTGAAACCTGAAGCTGGCCCCCATACACAGAGAGCAAAAAGAGACTGAAAACAGAGGCACACACTACAGTAAGTCCCTACATAAGAACGAGTTCCGTTCTGAGTCCAGTTCTTGAGTCTAACAAAGTTAGCCTAGGTACCCGACTAACACAATCGGTTATATAGTACTGCACTTTAATAAGTTTATAATACTTTTCACACAAATAATACATAGAAAACAAACAAAAAATAAAGAAACCATTTTTAATCTTACAGTAGAGTTCCTTGAAAAGTACATTAGTGCAGTACAACAGCTGGCACACAGGGACTGGCATCAGGTGAACAGACAAGGAGAATTACTGACTGGAGGAGGGAGAGGAGGTGGGAGATGGTAGAGCTGAAGGATCGTCAGCAACAGGAGACGGAGGCCAGGCTGCAATTTCAGTCATGCCTGATGGTGATGGCACAGGTTCTGGTTCCTTGCTCAATTCAATTCTATCTCCCCTCTTGAAAATAATTATCCAGTGATGTCTGGGTAGTAGCTCTTTTTTCTCTTCATAGATGACACGGTAGCCCTGTATTGCATTCTGAATGGCTGCTGCGACCTTCGTGTACCATTCTACGCTCAGGCCCTGTGCCTAAAAAACTAACAGTGCCTCCTCAAATAAAGAAAATCCCCTTGCTATTTCCTGCATCGTGAATCTCTTCAGGTCTTCAGTTACTTCTTCTTCCTCTTGTCTCTCTCCTTCCTTTCTCTGGGCCTCCAATTCCTGGTGCTTCTTAACAGTACCAGCTATATCACCACTTTTACTCTTGTTTCCGACATCCTGGGCCTGAAATAAAGATACTGTACTACTGTACTCTATACAGTACTTACAGTAAAGTACACAAAAGCACAACCACTTGTAGAGGATGCACACACGTGACAATGTACTCCAGACACGTGCACTAACTTACATGGTTGGACATGCCAACACATGTTTGCATCTCTGAAAGTTTGCAACTTGAAGGTTCATATGCAGGGAACTTACTGTACTCCACGTTGGTAGGTGCTAGGTAATAAACAAGGGAACTTACATACATGGCTTTTCTTGGGCAGCCGCAAGATGTGTAGATCTTTGGCACCCACCTACCAGATTCTTAAAAGTTTACATAGAGTCCTTAATGTGGACAATCAGTCATATATACCATCCAGAAGTTCTCAGCAACACATTGCTCTCTCAAGGCTGCATCCTTGAGAATGACTCCCACTATGGGAATGGTGAGCAGAACCCACTTTCCAAGGATGGGGAGGGAGAGGTGAGGAGCCTCTGATTGCCCAGGTCCAGCTTGCAGGTCAACCAGCAGTCACATCTTCTCAGTGACTTCCTCCAATGATGGGGTGAGCTACTGCTTCCTTTCCCACCTCTTTTCTACCAGCCCTAGGCTTCACATACTCTTCTAGGGGAGAAGCCAAGGAAGACAAAAGAGGTAAGGGAGCAGGAAAGTTACTGCTTACCTGACATCAATAATCTACCCTTAGTTTCCTTTAGACTATGTGGAAGTTTAAAACTAAATCTCTTTGGGCTTGGCAGAAATTTAGACTCTTTTTTTTTTTTTTTTTTTTTTTTAGTTCTTTGTAGACAGTGTCATTACTGGGATCTCTGCCTGAGTTCCCATAACTGCTGATCCCTTAAAATCCCCCCATTTGAGTGGTCTAATCTTCACAGACTCTCCCTTTTGGGGACCCATCACTTATCCTTATTGGAGAAAGTCATTGTAAAACAGCTTTGGGCAGATTTTTGTCTCATACTGTCCCCCATCTGCTCATCAGGCAACCCTCACCAATCCTTTGCTCAAGTTCACCCATCCTTTGTTCAGGCTTCCCTAACACTGCCAGCTATGCTACGGACACATCTAACCAACAATAACCTTGTAACTTTAGGCTGTTCTAGGCTTGACCTAGGTCCTACAGAAGACGTAGGTCAATCTGTCAAATGGTTTCCTCAATGCACCTCTCACTCAACTTGGGGTGAGTGTGGATAGAGTGGGGGTAATATGAGAGAAAATGCCTAAGCACTCCAAAAACTTCCACACACATTCTCTACTTGTCACTTCATGATTCTTTCAAAAATGGATAGTTATTCAAGGGCTACAAAACTGAATTCTGAAAGCTTTTCTGCAAATCCTGCATAGGTGGCCTGGTACCTCACTCCATTGTAGAAGAGCACTTGGGTAATAGGAAAGAACAAATCTGACTCCATATTGGATCTCTTTCTTTTGCCTTGACCTTTGTATTCTGCTGTTTTTGGGGCAAGCTAAGAATGTTGCCTACAGCCTGAAATATACAGGATAGCCCTTTCTCAAGGTTCTGACCTTTAAAGGTATAACACTTTTCCATTCACATAGAGATAAGTTGCAGAACAGAGAACAACATTTGACTTGTTGGAGGCTTACAGGAACATGAACATCATGACCTGACCCTCAAGGACAGATGCAAGAACAAAGGATTCTGACACCAAGAAGTTTGCAACAACCAATCATACCCCCTTCCCTTTTAGTATAAAAGAAGCCTGAATTCTAACTTGAGTAGAATGATTCTTTGGGAAACTCGTCCACCATCTTCTCAGTCTGCTGGCTTTCCAAATAATGCTGCTATTCCTTGCCCCAACAATTCATCTCTCAACTTATTGTCCTATCGTCCAGTGAGCAGTATGGGCTTGGACTCAGTAACACTCGCACCTACTGATTTGGGGCCTCAGCCCAAACTGAGGCAAGAAGAATCCTTTTGAAACATCCTGTAACCCATAGTAGCAACTCAATAAGTGATAGCCGGGCAGCAATTTGTGCAGGAGAAATTTCCAATGAAAGATAAGCAGGTATTATGGAATAAAGTGACAAAAAGATCAAACTCTAGTAAAGCACAGAAAATCAGGTTTCAACAAATCCTTATTGGGGAAAACTTGAGATAGGAGAACAGTATCAGAAGGACAGCATTGACCTTAGTAAATAAAATAATAATAGTTGCTAGTTATTAAGGGCTTTCTCTTTGCCAAGCATAGTGAGAAGCACTTTATAAACAGGATCTCCTTTAATCCTCAAGTAACCCTACGAATTAAGTATTACTATCCATACAATTCACATAAGGAAACCAAGTCTGAGAGAGGCTAAGCAACTTTTCCAAGAGCATGGTTCTACGATATTATGTGTAATTTCCTGAATACCTATAGATTTAATTATATGTATTAGATGTCCTTTTGAGGTTTCCCATAAAGAACACTTTAAGATATTGTAAGAGGGAAGACTTAGAATTTGTGGGACCAAAATAACAATCACAACCAAGGTTCTGGAGCCCAGAGTACACAGGTTAGAACCACCAGTAACCAGAGAGTAACTAAATCTGGTCTATTCTTTTTGTGGCATCACATTGCAGAAGGAGTCTTGTTTTTAGAAAAGAAACTGAAAGTGTCTTTGCAATTTATTCAAAGTCCTTATAACTCGGATCAGCTAAGATATAACCTCAATATAAGCTAAATCACTTATAAGGAGTTTCTTTCCCTTTTATTACACTATTTAACCCCTAGCCTCTTTTGTGGTTTAAGCAAAAGCCGATTTTAATAAGTAGGAAAAAATTACATGCATGAAACTTATAAGCTTCCAATCACTGTATGCCAATAACCAGCTAGTTCTTGCAGAATTTCATAACATGGTATAATTCCAATGGTTCTTTGTGATTTACAGAAACTTTTAAAACTTTTTCTTCTTTCTTCTCTCTAGTAGTTTCCAAGACTTTTTTTGTTTCTTGTGTATCTTGTTGCCTATAAGACGTATTCTTTAATTTGCTCTGAAACTTTAAATTTACTTTTTATGTTTGTCCTCAGAAGAGAAAATAAGTAGATAGATTAACCTCATCTTACCAAAATTTGAAGTACCGAATATGTTTAAATTAAAAACAGCCTGGTGGCGCCGTGGTTGAGAGTCCACCTGCCGATGCAGGGGACACGGGTTCGTGCCCCGGTCCGGGAAGATCCCACATGCTGCGGAGCATCTGGGCCCGTGAGCCATGGCCGCTGAGCCTGCGCGTCCGGAGCCTGTGCTCTGCAACGGGAGAGGCCACAACAGTGAGAGGCCCGCGTACCGCAAAACAAACAAACAAAAAAGCCCCATACAAACAAATTCCCTGAATCCTTGACCCTCCACTGCCAAGTAATCCCCAACCCCTGAAGCCTGTTCCTACCCTCTTCTCCTCCCTGAACTGTGAATGGCTCCATCCACCTAGCTGCTCAAACTCCTCCATCAAATCACTTCCACATCCTTCAAAGCTAATCCCAGAGGACATGTCAGAAAACTCCATGTCCTTATAGCATCCCAGAAACCACCCTGCTCCAAACTACTAGCATCTTCCCAACCTCCCAAGTGACGCTTTCACTTGTGCTCTTGCTCCCACCTCCAATGAGCTCCAAATAAGAGCCACTGAGAGCTTTGAAAAATGTAAACTGCATTCCATCACACCCCTATTAAAAACCTTCAAAGGCTTCCTATTACACTCAGAATAAATAAAATTTTATCTTCTGAAAATGGTCTGCCAAACCTTATATGGTCTTGTCTCTGCTATTCCTTCCAAGCATATGCTTTCCACTCATCTTTTATACCAATGTCTAAGTATTTGCGTGTCTGGTGTAATGTTTCTCTCCTCCCCTGGACTGCGAGTTGCAGGAAGGGGGACCATGAGCGCTTTATGCATCATTCATGATTTGCTTGCACCACAATACCTGGCACGTAGGTTCTCCATAAATTTTTTTTTTTTTAAACATCTTTATTGGAGTATAATTGCTTTACAATGGTATGTTAGTTTCAGCTTCACAACAAAATGAATCAGTTATATATATACATATGTTCCCATATCTCTTCCCGCTTGCGTCTCCCTCCCTCCCACCCTCCCTATCCCACCCCTCCAGGCTGTCACAAAGCACCGAGCTGATCTCCCTGTGCTATGCGGCTGCTTCCCACTAGCTATCTACCTTACGTTTGGTAGTGTATATATGTCCATGCCTCTTTATCGCTTTGTCACCGTTTACCCTTCCCCCTCCCCATAGCCTCAAGTCCATTCTCTAGTAAGTCTGTGTCTTTATTCCTGTTTCATCCATAGGTTTTTCATGACATTTTTTTTCTTAAATTCCATATATATGTGTTAGCATACGGTATTTGTCTCTCTCTTTCTGACTTACTTCACTCTGTATGACAGACTCTAGGTCTATCCACCTCATTACAAATAGCTCAATTTCGTCTCTTTTTATGGCTGAGTAATATTCCATTGTATATATGTTGTTACTATAATCAGCAGGAAATATTCTATATTATATGCAGCCAGTAAAATGGGAATTACAAACAACAGGGAAATGTATACAATATATTATGTGAGGAAAGAAAACTAGGAAACGTTATGTAAAATACAGTTGTATATAAGAGTTACGATACAATTAACATAATATTTACAGTGTGTATATGTTGTAGATATACAGAACTTCTACAATAAAATTGAGCACATTAGAACATAGAGTTGTCTTGCATATTTTTTTAAGCCAATCCTTATTATAAAGAAAGGGAGATCTATTTAAAAAGTTATAAGCAGGGTCTGCCTTCTGAGGTGGCAAGTAGAGTTTGGCTTTGGAGCAGATGATTCCTTTGTCTATAAAGGAATGTTTTGGTGGAACTTTTAGTTACAGAGAGTGAAGCAAAAATCATTCTCTGACATGGAAGGTGTGTGGAGCTTAACTGTTCTGTGTAATAATGATTTTGTCTTCAGGTAGAGGTGCATCTCGGTAGAGTTTGCTTCCTTTTTGAATAACCTCCTGAGCCTTCCATCCCCTCCTCCCCTTTGGGTAGCAATGGCGGAGAGGGTCTTTCAAAGAGGCTGGAACTTAACCTCTGTAGAAGCGTGGGTTAGGGAATAATGCACTGAAGCCAGCTCATGATGTCTCCAAAGACCCAATTGTTAAATTCTCAGGAATTTTGTGTGATCACTGTTAAAAGGAGACATTATTAAAAATTCATTATTATAATTTACCATTAAATAAATTTTATTAAAAATAAAGTTAGGGAATTCCCTGGCAGTCCACTGGTTAGGACAAGGATTTAAAGCAAATTCAGGCTGGTGGATATTCCCTGTGTCTTTCAGCCTGTGCCTTCTAGTAGCTGCCGATTCAAACAGAAGTCAAGACAGTCATGAGGATTAAAAAAACAACAATAACACTAGCAAACTGTCACCAATGCTATGATTAAGTGACAACATGCTGTGGGGTTTCCCATGAAGCTGAGAAGAACTCTGCCTCCTATTCTGATTTCTAATGTCACTCTTTTGAGTTAAGTTTTCCAACATAGAATGACTCAATTCTCTTCCAGTGAGTTCTTCAACATAGAAAAACAACTACAGGCCAATATCACTGATGAACATAGATGCAAAAATCCTCAACAAAATACTAGCAAACAGAATCCAACAGCACATTAAAAGGATAATACACCATGATCAAGTGGGGTTTATTCCAGGAATGCAAGGATTCTTCAACATACACAAATCAATCAACGTGATACACCATATTGACAAAGTGAAGGAGAAAAACCATATGATCATCTCAATAGATGCAGAGAAAGCTTTCGACAAAATTCAACACCCATTTATGATAAAACATAAAACAGATAGCTAGTGGGAAGCAGCCGCATAGCACAGGGAGATCAGCTCGGTGCTTTGTGACCACCTAAAGGGGTGGGATAGGAAGGGTGGGAGGGAGGGAGACGCAAGAGGGAAGAGACATGGGAACATATGTATATGTATAACTGATTCACTTTGCCATAAAGCAGAAACTAACACACCATTGTAAAGCAATTATACTCCAGTAAAGATATAAAAAAAGGAAAAAAGAAAATCCTTCCCTTGAAACACACACACACACACATCCCAACTTTATTTCTCCTGTCTTGCGTTCCCCTTTCTTTTCCTGGTGATAGAAATTCTTTGCAGACATTGCTTTGTCTAACACTCCACTTACTGTTCTTCCCTGCCTTCCTTGGAGCATTGCTGAAGACACACAGCTGGAAGAAACAAGTGCAAACCTTTGCCCTGTCCCCATCCCCAGCCCTCAGACAAGTCCTGGCTATGGAGCATGGCAGCATCATATGCCAGATTTTCCTGACAAAGAAAAGGGAGAAGGGTCGGGCTTCCCTGGTGGTGCAGTGGTTGGGAATCCACCTGCCAATGCAGGGGACACGGGTTCGAACCCTGGTCCGGGAAGATCCCACATGCCGTGGAGCAACTAAGCCTGTGAGCCACAACTACCGAGCCTATGCTCTAGAGCCTGTGAGCTACAACTACTGAGCCTGTGCACCTAGAGCCCGTGCTCTGCAACAAGTGAAGCCACCGCAGTCAGAGGCCCGTGCACCGCAATGAAGAGTGGCCCCCGCTCCCCGCAACTAGAGAAAGACCGCACACAGCAACGAAGACCCAATGCAGCCAAAAATAAATAAATAAGATAAATAAATTTATAAAAACAAAAAGAAAAGGGAGAAGGGTCTTTTTTCCCCCAGTTCAGAATGCTCTTTTAAAAGTGCTCTCCACAGGGAGTTTCTCTAAGTGGTTCCTTACCTCTTTCAATACTTTGTTCCATTCCATCATGACTCATTCGAGAGGTCTCTTCCTTGCCCCTCATTTTCTTAATCGGTTACCTCAGAGTATTGAAGGCTACTGCCTTGCAAGGTTCAGGGTAGGATGTATGAGCCAAAATTGTCCTCGCTCACAATGCAGTCTGCAGGCTGCCCCTGGTGGATCTGGACCACTGCTGCCTACCTGCACTAATCTTTCCTAGAAAATCCTTACCACCTACAGCAATCACTGAACATTGGACATAGGCGAGTCATGGTGCTCAGTAGAGCACACCATCTCTGGTGACCCTCAAAGTGATCCTATGAGATAGGTATGATTATTATCATTTGCAGATGAGGCATCCATGCTCATCAAAGAAAAGCAACTTAAGTTCACAGAGCTCGTGGCACAGCTTGGACTCAGACTTCAGTTTGTCTGATTCTAAAGCCTGTGCTTTTTTTTTTCCTTTGTTGAACCTGTACGTTTTATTCCTTCCCAAGGAAAACACTAGACATTTTACATCAGTATGACTTGGTGTTCTTCAAGTCTGCCAGGCCCTTGCTGATTTTGCTTCTTCTGCCTGGAATGCCCTCCTGCCCCCTCCGTGCTTGGCTAATGATATCTGCCCTTCAGCCTTCAGCCCTAATTTCCTCTAGGCTGGATTATCTCCTCCTCAAATGTTTCCCATATGACTCTGCACTCACAAGTGTTTCATCACTTGAGTACCACAAGCATCTCTTCCGTTGCATGGTCTCCACATTTATTTGATACCAGTATCCGATCAGTGAACCATGTTTGAGGTGGCAAGCCAATTTATGTATATGTATTTATGTCACTTGCAGTACTAGTCTTCTGATATAGAATGTATATTGTAAATCGACATATAATACAAAAAATTTAATATAAAAATTTAAACAATGTTCTCAATATCTTGATAATTATATTGGCTTCAAACTACCGTATTGTAAATAGTTTAGGACACAATTTATACTTAGGGTTGATCGTTAAGAGAATAAAAAAAATCAATATTTCAAAAGTCATCTTGATTTTATATTTTTATGTGACTTCTCAAGTGATCTAATTTGGTTTGACACTGATTTTACCTCCAAATGCAGTAATGTGTCCTCCAGTTTCCATAGTTCTATAGCTACATATGGACTCCAACCTAGAAAGCAGTTGACAATACCTTTTCCGCATCGTTTCACCAGTGGGAGATGCACCCTGGTCCCTGCTTTCAAGCACTGAGCCTGCCTCCAGTTCCCACCTCTTTGAGAAGCACTTTCAGTCCAGTTGTCCTGCATAAACTGGTCTCCTGATTGGCTCTGCTTATTTGGGAACAGGAAACCAGGAGACCAACAGGACAGTCCTTCAGCCTTGTCCTTACTTTGCATTTAAATTTCATTTCTGGTCCATGGAGATACTTGTCTTGTTTTAAAGCATAAAAATCTCTTTAAAAATTTCTCATTCTATGGTTTTTGTTTGTTTGTTTTTCTTTCCTATCTGGGGGAGAGGATGGTACTTAAATGCACAATTCACAACACTATCTCAACATAAGGTCTCTTATCTTTGTATTCCCAGTAATGAGCACAGCTTATCCATGAACGACTGAAGAGTCAATGCAGGCACTCATGACTCCCTGCAAGGAGAAAGCAAAGCCTACCTTACAGGACTATCTTGAGGCTTAAAGTAGTCAGGTCTGACCCTTGTCTTCAGTGTTTTAATTTTTCAGCTAGTTTTATACCATCTGAGTTAGTACACCGAGGAGTGTCTGATTGTTAGACAGGGGTTTGTGGGAGGAAGAAGATTGCACAAAACTCTCCTAATCTGAGCTGGTTTCTGCCTGAGGGCCGATCTGGGGAAAGGAGTCAAGCAACTGCATAACTGGAAGGGAGGTGTGAACACCAGATTTACAAAGGAAGCCACTTGGCTCTGGGCTGGGAGAAGGCAGTGTGGGATGACTAAAGCCAGATCTTCTGGGCTAGAATAAAATGAGATGTGCTGTGTGAAAGAATTTGAAAAAGTGTAATCTTAAATTTGTAACGTGGGGTTTAGCAAGCAGGAGACCTACTTGACCTCTCTGTGGTCAGATCTTCCCATACACAAATCAAGAGAAATAAATTCTGTGCTTTCCACAACCTGTAGCATGTGTTAAAGGTAGGCAAAGAGTATCAGTGCAACACTTTCAGCTTCCTAGAGGAGAAAGGGCAGCACTGTGTAGGTATATTAATTTTCAAGTGTTTTTAGATTGTTATTAGTAAAAGCTTCAAAATATTACTTTTATGAGCCCTTTTGATTTAGAGGTGTTTATTATACATGCTTTACAGTTCTGTTATTTATATTGCTTTTCTTTAATTTTATTTTTCACACATGTAATTTAAAGAATTTAATAGGAGATCTTGGTTAGGAAAGGCACTAAAACTCACATTCTCTTTTTTACACACAGTAAAACTTAAACCTCAAGGGGGAAATATATTTTAAATATATTTGTACTCACCATAAAGCAAAGCTTTGTCTCTATTCCCGCTATGAGGCTGAGAAGAATCCTCATTTGGAAGGTATATTTGGGGCGGCCCTTCTGAGTAGAGGTTGACCCATGGCTATAAGGACAATCAAGCACCTGGCATACCTGCCAACCTGTTGCTGAATCTATATTTGGCTGCCAGAAAATCTCTTCTAGTGAATAAAAATAAATGCACACATGAAGGAACCAGATGCTATGGAAATAATTTTGCTCAGTTTGAAAATGTTTTTCATGAACTGCAATTTTCAAGAATAAGAATTTGCCTCTGAACAGGCTTTAATAATGGAAATGGAAACAGTTCTAAAGACGAAAGGAAGGTTGGCGTGTTTGAATACCCACAGAAAGATGTATTTCCTAATGTGAGGTGACAGGTATGAAATAAGAGCACAAAATTGTTGGCATTTATGAATATATTATTTATATTCTTTCCTGAATGCAGGTACCATACTGCAATTTCTATCCAACAGTGAAAAACCTGTGAACCCTGATAAAATTCAACCAGGAGTTATTGTACTTATATCATTACAAAAAGAGACCCCTTTTACTGCTTGAGTTAAGAGTCTGTCCATTTTCATCTCAACCTTGATTTCCGTAAGTTTTTCATCTATAAAACTGTATAAAGGGTTGAACTTGATGTAAATTCTTCAGAATTGTACGGTTTGCCCCAATTTTTTCTACCCTCTAATCACTTACGTGTATTTTACTGCGATTAGCGCAGCATAAAGCAGTGTGATCTAAGGATCAGAATGTTCTAATTGCTTGCTCGTGTTGCCAAAGAGGCCGCATCCCTGTTCTGGATTGAGTTATTAATTGATTAGGCCTAAAGCAGGGAAGCTGGTGTTTAAGAACACCACCCATGCTCCCATCTCTTTCAGATTGCGTGTATCCTTTGATCCTTACAGCAGCTTTATGAAGCAGAAAGAGACATCTCCATTTTTATAAATGAGGAAACAGAGGCTCAGAGAGGTTAAAGAAATTAGTCAAGGTCACACAGTAGACAAGTGGTACAAGGGAAATTCCAGCCCCAGTCTTCCTGACTTCAAAGGCCCTGCCCGTTAACGTGTTCCTCCACAAGATCTTTATTCTCTAATGTCAGGGCTCTGAGAAAGTTGGTTACATGGAGGCTTCTGGCCCTCTTCATTTTTTTCTCTTCAGTTATAAACTTCCAACAATAATAATCAGGTGCTAAGTGTATGGACTAGAACCAGAAGGGCACTTTTACTCACACCTTTCCTGTGGGGATAGTTGGACTCTCCTCTGAGAAAAAGCTTAAGTATCCAGCCTATATCTTCCTTTTTGTCTGCCTCTCCAGCCCCACACAATGCCCTCTCCCCACAGATACAAGTGCCCTCCAGCCACCATCGTGTCCCCTGGCCACCTCTCAAGCCTATACTCCCAAAGGAAGCCTCATTCATTAAGCCTTTGTGGTCAGTCAGCAAGTACGGAACAAGGACCTCTAACAGCCAGAAACTATAGCAGAAGTGGAAGATGTAAGGAGAGGTAAATAATACACAGGTCCTACCCTCCAGGAGTTTACAGTCCACAAGGGGAAAAAAAAGGCATCCAAACAGGTAAAGAACCACAATGCAACACATACTACAGGGCAGTTATGAAGCAAGAAAAATAAGAACACAGTAGAGTGAGAAATGAACTCTCCTTGCAGTACTTGGATCACACTTCTCGGAGGAGGTGAGCTTTCTGTTGGGTTTTTTTTTTTCTTCACATTTTTATTGCAGTATAATTGCTTCACAATGTTGCATATGAAGTTAAACAGCTGAGGAAGAAAAAGAGAATTCCAAAAGAGGGGAATTTTACATATAAGGGCAGAGAGGAGTACATGGACAAGGCAGTGGCTAGATGTGACTGAAGCAGAGAGAAAGTAGTGGAGCTGTCCACTGGTTTCCTGTGGCTGCCCTAAGAAAGTATGAAACAGTGGGTCTCTTTTTATTTTTTACTTTATTAGAGTATAGTTGATTTACAATGTTGTATTAGTTTCAGGTGTACAGCATAGTGATTCAGTTATACATATACATGTATTCATTCTTTTTCAGATTCTTTTCCCAAATAGGCCATTACTGCACATTGAGTAGAGTTCCCTGTGCTATACAGTAGGTCTTTGTTGGTTATCTATTTTATACGTAGCAGTGCATGTATGTTAATCCCAGGCTCCTAATTTATCCCTCCCCCTCACCTTTCCCCTTTGGTAACCATAAGTTTTCTTTTGAAATAAAACAACAGTAATGTATTGTTTCACAGTTCTGGAGGTTAAACGTCTGAACTCAAGGTGTTACCAGGGCCACGCTCTCTCTTGCCGCTCTAGGAGAGAATCCTTCCTTGTGTTCTCCTAGCTGCTGGTGGTTGCTGGCAATTCTTGGTATCCCTTGGCTTGTAGATGCTTCAGTCAAGTCACCTGGCCATCTTCTCCCTGGTGTTTTCATATTGTCTTTTCTCTGTGTGTGTGTGTGTCCGCCTCTGTATCCAAATGTCCTCTTTTTATAGAACATCAGTCATATCAGGATAAGGTTCACCCTACTGATCTCATCTTAACTTGATTGCTACTGTAAAGGCCCTATTTCCAAATAAGTTTACATTCTGAGGTACTGGGGGTTAGAACTTCAACATATCTTTTTGCGGGGGACCCAATTTACCATTAACATAGAGTTAAGGCTGAAAAGATCAGTTGGAAACTATTGTGAAGAATCATTCATTTAACACACATTTATCAATCGCATATCAAATGCCAAACATTGTGCTGGAGAAAAAAATGCCCACACGGATGCTCCAAGTTTTTTGAGCTATGATCCAATGAATTTAGGTTGTAAGAACAGAAAGAACATTGTATCACTCAGGTATTGCTCTGTAATTAATCACTCCATACTTGTTGGCTTAAACTAATAATCATGAATTACTGATCACACATCTGTGGGCCAGCTGGGGGCCAGCTGATCTAGTCTGTGCTTCTGTGAGGAGATCCTACTTCAAATATCTCTCATCTTGGATCAGTGGGCCGGTTGGGGCATGTTCTTATCATAACAATGACATTTGGCTGCCATTTCTCTTCATAGATCATTGGTCAAAGCAAGATTTATAGCTCAGTTCAAAGTTTAGAGGGAGTAACTGTAAAGTCACATGGCAAAGGAAGCAAATATAGAAAGGGTGAAGAATTGGGGGCAAACTACCCTATGGACTTTGCAGTCAAACTGGGCCTTGCAGGGTTTCCCTGGTAGCGCAGTGGTTAAGAATCCACTTACCAATGCAGGGAACACGGGTTCGAGCCCTAGTCCGGGAAGATCCCACATGCTGCGGAGCAACTAAGCCCATGCGCCACAACTACTGAACCTGTGCTCTAGAGCCTGAGAGCCACGGCTACTGAGCCCGAGCACCACAACTACTGAAGCCTGGACACCTAGAGCCTGTGCTCCACAACGAGAGAAGCCACCATGATGAGAAGCCCATGCACCACAATGAAGAGTAGCCCCCGCTCTCCACAACTAGAGAAAGCCTACGCACAGCAAACAAGGACCCAGTGCAGCCAAAAATAAATAAATAAAAATAAATAAATGAAAAAAAATTGGACCTTGCAGTCACATAGGCCTGAGGTTATGTGTGATAGATATATGACAGATAGAGAGACAGAGAGAGAGAGAAATATGTGAAATTATTATTTTGATAATACACAGTCCTTTGGCTCTCTTAACAGTAGACAATAGCTTGCTCCTACAGAATATCTGAAGTCAGACTCTCCTTTTTTTTACTCCTTGTTCTTTTAATCTGCTCTTAGTTTGTTTTCAAAGATGGAAAAATCTAATAATATAAAATGATAAGTACCGATAATGGTATAATATAATGTCTTCCCAGGAATACATTGAGGGATTCTGCCTAACCTGGGGGTGGATATTGCTTAATCTATCACAAAGAGGTAATAATGGAGGAATTTCAGGCACCTATGAAGGACGTTGGGGTTAGGCAGAATCCTCCCACTACGCTACATAGGCAGCCACCTATTTTACCCATATGTAGAGCAATTACAATGCTAAAGGCCCAGAAGAGTCTCTGTACCTAGTTCTCCTTATCAATCATCACCAATTGAGGGTGATGCTCAGGGCTGGCTGTCGGGATGTCTTATAGAAATGCAGATTAAATCTAGACTTTGGGACCGTATTCACCTGTGTGCTCTGACAACATCTTTACGCTGTCAGTATTCAGTCTGTGCTTTTCCCCCATCATTACTGTCATTAACATCATCCTCCTACCCGTAAATGTGTCGTCTGCCTCACTGCCATGGCAGCTCCCACACACCTGAAGTGTAAAGCCATCTCTAGGCTTCTACTGGCAACTGAATTATAGCATAAACCATATCGACTCTTGATCTGTGAAAAAGAGAAGGCTCTGGGATGCTTCCTCAGGCAGAAACACACATTTGCTTTTATGGAGAACAAAACTTTAAAGAAGGAATAAATGACTCCTTAGGCTCACTTCTAATAACTAGATTTTTTCCCCTCTAATTTTAAAAGTAGAATATGGTCATAAACAATAAGGAAAATTATAAAAAGACTAAATAAATCATCGGCCATTATACCATCACCCAGAGATAACCATAGTTAACACGTTAGTGCTTTTCTTTCATGTTACTCTTGCATATACATAAATACATATTTTACATAAAATTAGAACACAGAGAATAGATAGCTTACTTTTATTCATCTTTAATATTGTGGTCATTAACCCAGATCATTTTCACTAAATATTCTTGAAGGACATGATTTTTATGCTTTTAGGGTAGTTCAGCAAATCCATCGATACGTTTTCACTTCTACATTTCTCATGGTCACATTTGATATCCATGAATCAAACAATAAAGACCTGGTTTTAAGGATATTCATGGCTAAGATATTGACCTCCCATTCTTAACGTTTGTCACAAGCTGAGTATCCCAGAAAGCAGAGCCTGTGGTTGAGGGTATGTATGCTCTTAATTTACTGGAGGGAAAAGTGGGGGAGAAGAGGAGAGAAGTGGGGAAGGAGGGCAAGCCAATACGAGGATGCATTGTCAAGCTGGCTGCCACAGGAATGTTCAGGAAGCTGTATAACCAGGGTCTCAAGGTCATCCATAGGAGGACAGAAGGAAGAGCCTTTATCCACATGCACCCATCTCCCATTGCACTCAGATTCAGTCCACGGAGCTTTAATTCTGCACTTTGGGTTTGCACACGCATGGATATCAGGTGGATCCCTGGTCATCAGCCAGAAGAAAGGCATGGTCAGCTGGGGCCACATGACCACATGAGGTCCGGGAAGCTGGTGCTGAGCCGAAAAGAGACAGGGAAGTGGTGCAGAAGTGGTGTCTGATCTAATGCCTTGTCTACTCTGTCTGCAACTACACGAATATTCAAAACACAAGACCAAAAAACAGTAAATATTGTTTAAAAGAACTACTAATTTTACAGTTAGTCTTACAATGTTAGGAGGCCAAGAGAGGTATGAGGGAAGAAAACCAGGGGACAGGGGTTGGTGTGTCACATCCTAGTAGGACAGTCACAACCGCCTGCCATTCCTTCAAAACCCTCTTAAAAATAATTACTCTGTGATGCCTTTCATTATTTATTCCCCCTGAATGAGCATTGCTTGCTTGATTCTCCCCTGGCATTTTTGTGCTCTCTTCATACTGCAGTCATGACAATCTCGTAGGACAGACTCTCAGTTTAACAAGGTAGAAATTCCTAAGAATGACAGTTTACCCTATTACAGATATGCATGTCCTCAAAATTGGGTAGTAATTGAAAATAGAATTTGAGAGCTAGGGGCACTTCATTTCAATGCATAAACGATATCCAGTCCCCATTCAGTAAACAGCATCGTTTGGGGCAGTTCAGTGGACATTAATTCGATATGGCAGTGCGGCTGGAAGTAAGGTAGCACAGTATACAAATGTTTTGTCCATCCAATACGCCTTGATCACCCACTCATTCACACCAAGTATGAGTAAGATATACACGAAAATCAGATACAACCCTTTATTTCAAAGGTTTTACAGTTGACAAAAGAGCATTTTCTACATTTGTTACAAGCTCAAAGTATACTCTTATATATATTAACTAGTTAGAGGTTTATAATGACCCTGGGGAATGAAGGTTAAGCCTCAGGGCTCTGGATTTAGAGAGATGTAGTTTCAACTTTGGTTTTGTCACTAGTGGCAGTGTGGTGGTGGGGGGGGGGTGGGCATTCCAAGCCTCGCCTCACTCATGTATAAAAGAAGAATAATGATAATATGCACTTTGTCTGGTTGCTATGAGAATAAGATAAGATAATATATGTAAAGCACTTAGTACATCAAGCATATAGTAATTCCGTGAATGTTAACTGTTTTAATATTGTTCAGATTTCACAGTGAATTTAAATGCATTGTTTAGGATCCTACGCCGCAGGCAGGGCTAGAACCCTTGTTTTCTGTCTCCCCAGTCTAGTGATACTTCCTTTGAAGTATAATAATGAGGAATACGGACTTTTCCAGACTTTCAACCCTAACATCCAGCACAATATTCCACCTGTAATGGAGAGTCAGGAAATACTGCTGAATAACTCACTGGCAGCAGACTCCAAGTCAAATTATAGAGTTGCAAATGCAGAATAAAAATAAAATGTGTTTCAGTGCTTCTTCTTGGCATTGCTTTGGAAGATATTAAAGATATCAAACATAGTTTGTTCTTTTGGTCCACCAGCTGGCGAGAAAAACCACAGGTGCTCAGATCATGAACAAATCCTTTAAGGATACATTTTGCTTTAGCAGAGTTGGTCTGACCACAGGGATGTTGAGGAGATAATCCCAGTTCTCGCTCTCTTGTCAGGTGGAAAGCAGGAGGATATAGGACTGACCGAGGGAAGAAAAGGCATTTTGCTTTGGGCTGAGGAAAGGCCTGTGGCAGACTGCACGGCCCAGACATCCAGAGAGGGGGAAACTCCTCCTGGATCACTGGCGTCTGACTCAATGGGTCTGCGACAAGCAAGATAAGTCCACGCGGGTGTGAAAGTTTCAAGTTATTGAAGTCCAGCCTAGTTGAAACAAAAGGATAGAGGCTTCCTTGAGAAGGAGCCAGTGGCATGGAATCCATATCCTGAAATGTGTACCTGTGTCTGTTCTCTGGCAGCCAATCGTTCTAGAAGAGCATATTGTTGGAATTTTTCTATTTCATTACCTGAGTACAACTACCATGGACTTTCTAGTCACCATTTATTGAGCATCTGTTCTACACCATGGACACCAATTTATTGTACATTATCTCATTTCATCCTCCCAATTCTCCTATAACCATGGAGAATTGGAGCTCAGCGTAGGGGGTTTGTTCATTTTGCCCAACACGTTATCCCCAGTGCCCAAAACAGAGCCTGGCAGAGTAGGTTCTCAGGAGTTTTTGCTGAATGTATTAAGAGGATAAAGGTTATTATCCAAACCTGAAACTCAGAAGGGTGAAGTGACTTGCACAATCTAGGAAATGAAGCGGCTAAAACTGGAATACAGATCTATCAAATTCCAAATCCCACCCTCTTGGCCACCACCCTCCTCACTCTTACTGGTTTCTCTAATTCTAGGCTCTCCCCTCTTCAAAGAAGATCATACAAATCACCATTAGTGCCCTAAAACACTGTCTTCATCTTGTCATTTCTCAACTGAAAATCCTCAGTGTCTCTCAGCTGCCTTAAGATGACACTCAGACTCCCCTGCCTAGCTTTCCAGGATCTTTCAAATCTAGACTTCATGTTAGTATTTTCCACTAAAACTCCCACTGAAAATCTCTAGCCCAGTACTCTCACTGTCCTAGGTCTTATGCATTTCTGCCCACCACAGTGATCCCTTTATATAAGTCATTTGAAATTACCAATTCATTCTGCCGCTCTCTCTGAATCCCCTCCCATCCTTTAGGATTCGCCCATGTTGCACCTCTTCAACAAAGTTCCTGACTATCTCAGCAAGCAAAAATTTCTCATGTCCCAGAAATGACAAATCTCTCATTACATGTCTAGGCAGTTAAAAATGTTCCCTATGGGCTTCCCTGGTGGCGCAGTGGTTGGGAGTCCGCCTGCCGATGCAGGGGACACGGGTTTGTGCCCCGGTCCGGGAAGATCCCGCATGCCGCGAAGCGGCTGGGCCCGTGAGCCATGGCCGCTGAGCCTGCACGTCCGGCGCCTGTGCTCTGCAACGGGAGAGGCCACAACGGTGAGAGGCCCACGTACCGCAAAAAAAAAAAAAGAAAAAGAAAGAAAAAAATGTTCCTTATGATTGTTGGTCTTTGTTAGGAGTCTAAAACATAAGTATAAGCATATTGAGAGCAAGGAATATGTCCAGAAGCAAACAAAACAGACACTATATCTGGCATCTAAGAATAACTGGTTGAATGGTTAATGCAACTACATATTTTTGGTTAGGCTAGCTAGGTGGCATATATTAAAAATATATCTGAGGTTATTGATTTAGAACAAAAAAGGACAGTAAAATGTCCCTACCCTTCCCTCTTTCTCTGCCTCTTTGCTCTTTTCGGTTGGTAAGGTCCTTGTGTGTCTCTGTTGCAGGGCAGAGACTGCCAATGCTGGGAGACAGCCATTGTGAGACAAATGCAGGGTCATTTCAGCCTGGAGGCTTGATTGGAGTTCAGTGATCCTGGCCAAGATTTCAAACTGGCTCCATTCAAGAGCTATGGACTTGTGTGCGGCAGACTTTGCTGCGAGATCATTGCTGATGCAGTTTCTCAGTGTCTTTACCAGGGACATGAGGGAAGACCACCCAAGATGCTGGGGCAAGTTAGGGAATGACCCTCTTAGGGAAAAGCAAGAATTGGGAAAGACTGTTATTTAGCAACAAACTCAAACCACTATGATATTCTGCTTATACTTAGGATGAAAGGATCATTCAGACTAAATAAACCCTACTGTTCCTTCCAAGTTAATCAATTGTTAGGGAAATGCTAATGAAACTGACCAAGGATGTACCACGTTGGAGTGCAAGTAGGGAGAAGCCGTCTCCTTCCTGCACTGGCATGTGCCACAACAGTAAAGAAGCAGCTTCCAAGTCTGTTCTCAGAAGGGCTGTTTCTAACCCTTTTGGGGGCAAGAGAATGATTTGTGCTGAGCAATCTCCCATCAGCAGCTGTTCCTATTCCCAGAGGAATCCGGTTGCTCCAGGAGAAAACACTCCTGGAAACCATCCCCTGGGGACTGTTCAGGAACCAGTCGAGGGCCCTCTACATCATGTGAAGTAGAGATACGCATCTGAGATCCTAGTAGCTGTTCTGGAAATGTTTTTTAAATAGTTGTTCACTTTAAAAAAAAAAAAAGAAAAAAGAGCTTCCTTTTCTCTGTACAATAAAAGCAAGTTGGGGACTTGGAGATACTCTGAAAGGGACAGAGACCCTGCAAAGGAAGCAAGTATAACTATTACGCTGAATTAAAATTGCTGCTAACTTGTGTTCTAAGGCACAGAAAAGGTGAGCAGATACAGCGAGAGTAGGATGCAAGCTTCTTGAAGCAGGAATTGTGTCATACTAACCTCTAGACCCTCTGCTTCTGGAACATAATAGACACTCACGAGTGTGTATAGAATGCATTTATGCTTGCCCAAGTAAGTATACGGGCTAATAAATGAACGAACTCTTTTTCCATCTTGATTCTTATGGAGTCTATTAGTCCAAACTTAACCTTAACAGAATATTATTATAAATCCTCTCCCATAAGTAACACTCAGACTTCTAGTAATTAAAACCTGGTGTTTCCTGAATTCTCTAGAGCTTCCGAATATTCTAACTATCATGGGATAAAGCATGCATGTTTATTCAGAGTTTAAAAAACAAAATATACTCTGCCCCCATTTTAAAAAACACTAAGCAAAAATATGATGTGATCTCTAAATGGTATTTGTCAATATGAAGACTGGGCCAGCTTCCTTGACTGGGACCACTGTTAAAAACCCTCTGTGCTACCCTAATGAGTTGGAGGATGCTTGACAGGTTTGCCGGAGATTTTCACACCACTCTGGCCTCTCCACTAGCTTTTGGGAGAGTGCTTCAATACCTTGTAACACCACTACTGTCAGTCTCAAACAAGCTCAGAAATATGTTCTGAGAAATGAAATTTTCTTCAGACATTTCTTCACCTAAGCCTTCCAACTCAGAAAGATAGAAGGCTCCAGTAAATTTTGTCTTAAAGGCAAATAAAAAGTTACAGGCACCAGGTTTCCAATATCTCAGGGAAAGTAATACTTGCAGCATGGCTAAAACAAAACTTACTGATTTTGGGTACAAATTGAAGAAAATGAAAATATTTTCCATGTAACTCCTTAAAATATGAGTGTTTCTTTTTTTAAAAAAAAACTTTATTGGAGTACAATTGCTTTACAATGGTGTGTTAGTTTCTGCTGTATCACAAACTGAATCAGCTATACGTATACATATATCCCCATATCCCCTCCCTCTTGCGTCTCCCTCCCACTCTCCCTAACCCACCCCTCTAGGTGGTCACAAAACACCGAACTGTTCACACTATGATATGCAGCTGCTTCTCACTAGCTATCTATTTTACATTTGGTAGTATATATATGTCCATGCCACTCTCTCACTTTGTCCCAACTTAGACTTCCCCCTCCCCATGTCCTAAAGTCCATTATCTATGGCAACGTCCTTATTCCTGTCCTGCCCCTAGGTTCTTTAGAACCTTTTTTTTCTTTTTAGATTCCATATATATGTGTTATCATATGGTATTTGTTTTTCTCTTTCTGACTTACTCCACTCTGTGTGACAGACTCTAGGTCCATCCACCTCACTAGAAATTATTCAATTTCGTTTCTTTTTATGGTTGAGTAATATTCCATTGTATATATGGGCCACATCTTCTTTATTCATTCATCTGTCAATGGACACTTAGGTTGCTTCCATGTCCTGGCTGTTGTAAATAGTGCTGCAATGAACACTGTGGTACATGACTCTTTTGGAATTATGGTTTTCTCAGGGTATATGCACGGTAGTGGGAATGCTGCGTCATATGGTAGTTCTGTTTTTAGTTTTCTAAGGAACCTCCATACTGTTCTGCATAGTGGCTGTACCAATTTACATTCCCACCAACAGTGCAAGAGGGTTCCCTGTTCTCCACATGCCCTCCAGCATTTATTGTTCGTAGATTTTTTGATGATGGCCATTCTGACTGGTGTGAGGTGATACCTCATTGCAATTTTGATTTGCATTTCTCTAATGATTAGTGATGTTGAGCATCCTTTCAGGTATTTGTTGGCAATCTGTATATCTTGGGTGGAGAAATATCTATTAAGTTCTTCTGCCCATTTTTGGATTGGGTTGTTTGCTTTTTTGATACTGAGCTGCATCAGCTGCTTCTATATTTTGGAGATTAATCCTTTATTGTTTGCAAATATTTTCTGCCATTCTGAGAGTTGTCTTTTCATCTTGTTTATGGTTTCATTTGCTGTGCAAAAGTTTTTAACTTTCATTAGGACCCTTTTGTTTATTTTGGTTTTATTTCCATTTCTCTAGAAGGTGGGTCAAACAGGACCTTGCAGAGATTCATGTCATAGAGTGTTCTGCCTATGTTTTGCTCCAAGAGTTTTATAGTGTCTGGCCTAACATTTAGGTCTTTAATCCATTTTGAGTTTATTTTTGTGTATGGTGTTAGTGAGTGTTCTAATTTCATTCTTTTACATGTAGCTGTCCAGTTTTCCCAGCACCACTTACTGAAGAGGCTATCTTTCCTCCACTGTATATTCCTGCTTCCTTTATCAAAGATAAGGTAACCATAAATGTGTGGGTTTATCTCTGGGCTTTCTATCCTGTTCCATTGACCTGTATTTCTGTTTTTGTGCCAGTACCATACTGTCTTCATTACTGTAGCTTTGTAGTATAGTCTGAAGTCAGGGAGCCTGATTCCTCCAGCTCCATTTTTCTTTCTCAAGATTGCTTTGGCTATTCAGGGTCTTTTGTGTTTCCATACAAATTGTGAAGTTTTTTGTTCTAGTTCTGTGAAAAATGCCATTGGTAGTTTGATAGGGATTGCATTGAAACCGTAGATTGCTTTGGGTAGTAGAGTCATTTTCACAATGTTGATTCTTCCAATCCAAGCACATGGTATTTCTCTCCATCTGTTTGTATCATCTTTAATTTCTTTCATCAGTGTCTTACAGTTTTCTGCATACAGGTCTTTTGTCTCCTTAGATAGGCTTATTCCTGGGTAATCTATTCTTTTTGTTGCAATGGTAAATGGGATTGTTTCCCTAATTTCTCTTTCAGATTTTTCATCATTAGTGTATAGGAATGCCAGAGATTTCTGTGCATTAATTTTGTATCCTGCTACTTTACCAAATTCATTGATTAGCTCTAGTAGTTTTCTGGTAGCATCTTTAGGATTCTCTGTGTATAGTATCATGTCATCTGCAAACAGTGACAGCTTTACTTCTTCTTTTCCAAGTTGGATTCCTTTTATTTCTTTTTCTTCTCTGATTTCCGTGGCTAAAACTTCCAAAACTATGTTGAATAATAGCAGTGAGAGTGGGCAACCTTGTCTTTTTCCTGATCTTAGAGGAAATGGTTTCAGATTTTCACCATTGAGAACGATGTTGGCTGTGGGTTTGTCATATATGTCCTTTATTATGTTGAGGTAAGTTCCCTATATGCATACTTTCTGGAGAGTTTTATTATAAATTGGTGTTGAATTTTGTCAAAAGCCTTTTCTGCATCTATTGAGATGATCATATGGTTTTTATCCTTCAATTTTTTAATATGGTGTATCGCATTGGTTGATCTGCGTATATTGCAGAATACTTGCATTCCTGGGATAAACCCCACTTGATCATGGTGTATGATCCTTTTAATGTGCTGTTGGATTCTGTTTGCTAGTATTTTGTTGAGGATTTAGGCATCAGTGTTCATCAGTGATATTGGCCTGTAGTTTTCTTTCTTTGTGACATCTTTGTCTGGTTTTGGTATCAGAGTAATGGTGGGCTCGTAGAATGAGTTTGGGAGTGTTCCTCCCTCTTATATTTTGGAAGAGTTTGAGAAGGATAGGTGCTAGCTCTTCTCTAAATGTTTGATAGAATTCGCCTGTGAAGCCATCTGGTCCTGGGCTTTTGTTTGTTGGAAGATTTTAAATCACAGTCTCAATTTCAGTGCTTGTGATTTGTCTGTTTATATTTTCTATTTCTTCCTGGTTCAGTCTTGGAAGGTTGTGCTTTTCTAAGAATTTGTCCATTTCTTCCAGGTTGCCCATTTTATTGGCATATAGTTGCTTGTAGTAAACTTTCATGATCCTTTGTATTTCTGCAGTGTCAGTTGTAACTTCACCGTTTTCATTTCTAATTCTATTGATTTGAGTCTTTTCCCTTTTTTACTTGATGAGTCTGGCTAATGGTTTATCACTTTTGTTTATCTTCACAAAGAACCAGTTTTTATTTTTATTGATCTTTGCTATCGTTTCCTTCATTTCTTTTTCATTTATTTCTGATCTGATCTTTATGATTTCTCTCCTTCTGCTAACTTTGGCATCTTTTTGCTCTTCTTTCTCTAATTGCTTTAGGTGTAAGGTTAGGTTGTTTATTTGAGATGTTTCTTGTTTCTTGAGGTAGGATTGTATTGCTATAAACTTCCCAGTTAGAACTGCTTTTGCTGCATCCCATAGATAATGGGTCGTCATATTTTCATTGTCATTTGTTTCTAGGAATTTTTTTATTTTCTCTTTCATTTCTTCAATGATATTTTGGTTATTTAGTAGTGTATTGTTTAGCCTCCATTGTCTGTGCTTTTTATGTTTTTTTCTCTATAATTGATTTCTAATCTCATAGGACTGTTGTCAGAAAAGATACTTGATATGATTTCAATTTTCTTAAATTTACTGAGGCTTCATTTGTGACCTAAGATGTGATGTATTCTGGAGAATGTTCCATGTGCACTTGAGAAGAAAATGTATTCTGTTGTTTTTGGATGGAATGTCCTATAAATATCAACTAAGTCCATCTTGTTTAATGTATCATTTAAAGCTTGTGTTTCATTATTATTTTCATTTTGGATGATGTGTCCATTGGTGAATGTGGGGTGTTAAAGTCCCCTACTATGATTGTGTTACTGTCGATTTCCCCTTTTATGGATGTTAGCATTTGCCTTAGGTATTGTGGTGCTCCTATGTTGGGTGCATAAATATTTACAATTGTTATAGCTTCATCTTGGATTGATCCCTTGATCAATATGTAGTGTCCTTCTTTGTCTCTTGTAATAGTCTTTATTTTAAAGTCTATTTTGTCTGATATGAGAATTGCCACTCCAGCTTTCTTTTGGTTTCCGTTTGCATGGAATATCTTTTTCCATTCCCTCACTTTCAGTCTGTATGTGTCCCTAGGTCTGAAGTGGGTCTCCTGTAGATAGCATATATATGGGTCTTGCTTTTGTATCCATTCAGCCAGTCTATGTGTTTTGGTTGGAGCATTTAATCCATTTACATTTAAGGTAACTATTGATATGTATGTTCCTATTACCATTTTCTTAATTATTTTGAGTTTGTTATTGTAGGTCTTTTCCTTCTCTTGTGTTTCTTGCCTAGAGAAGTTCCTTTAGCATTTGTTGTAAAGCTTTTTTGGTGATGCTGAATTCTCTTAGCTTTTGCTTGTTTGTAAAGGCTTTAATTTCTCCATCGAATCTGAATGAGATCCTTGCTGGGTAGAGTAATCTTGATTGTAGGTTTTTCTCTTTTATCACTTTAAATATGTCCTGCCACTCCCTTCTGGCTTGCAGAGTTTCTGCTGATAGATCAGCTATTAACCTTATGGAGATTACCTTGTATGTTATTTGTTGTTTTTCCCTTGCTGCTTTTAATATTTTTTCTTTGTATTTAATTTTTGATAGTTTGATTACTATGTGTCTTGGTGTTTCTCCTTAGATTTATCCTGCATGGGACTCTCTGCACTTCTTGGACTTGATTGACTATTTGCTTTCTCATATTAGGGGAGTTTTCAACTATAATCTCCAAATATTTTCTCAGTCCCTTTCTTTTTCTCTTCTTCTTCTGGGATCCCTATAATTTGAATGTTGCTGTGTTTAATGTTGTCCCAGAAGTCTCTGAGACTGTCCTCAATTCTTTTCATTCTTTTTCCTTTATTCTGGTCTGCAGTAGTTAGTTCCACTATTTTACCTTCCAGGTCACTTTTCCGTTCTTCTGCCTCAGTTATTCTGCTATTTGTTTCTTCTGGAGAATTTTAAATTTCATTTCTTGTGTTGCTCATCATTTTTCTTTGCTCTTTATTTCTTCTAGGTCCTTGATAAACGTTTGTTGTATTTTCTCCATTCTATTTCCAAAATGTCGGATCATCTTTACTATTGGTTCTCTGAACTCTTTTTCATGTAGACTGCCTATTTCCTCTTCATTTGTTTGATCTGTTGGGTTTTTACCTTGCTCCTTCATCTGCTGTGTATTTCTCTATCTTCTCATTTTGCTTAACTTACTGTGTTTGGGGTCTCCTTTTCACAGGCTGCAGGTTTGTAGTTCCAATCGTTTTTGGTGTCTGCCACCAGTGGGTAACTTTCATTCAGTGGGTTGTATAGGCTTCCTGGTGGAGGTAGCCAGTGCCTGTGTTCTGATGGATGATGCTGGATCTTGTCTTTCTGGTGGGCAGGACTGCATCTGGTGGAGTGTTTTGGGGTTTCTGTGACCTTATTATGATTTTAGGCATCCTCTCTGCCAGTGGGTGGGGTTGTGTTCTTGTCTTGCTATTTGTTTGGCATGGGGTGTCCAGCACTGGAGGCTTCTCGTCGTTGAGTGGAACTGGGTCTTAGCATTGAGACAGAGATCTCTGGGAGAGCTCTCACTGATTGATATTATGAGGGGCCGGGAGGTCTCTGGTGGACTGATGTCCTGCACTCGGCTCTCCCACCTCAGAGGCTCAGTCCTGACACCTGGCCAGAGCACCAAGACTCTGTTAGCTACACAGCTCAGAAGAAAAGGGAGAAAAGAAAAAATAAAAGAAAGAAAAAAATAGTTATTAAGATAAAAAATTAAAAACATATTATTAAAATAAAAAAGTAATTAAAGAAATAAGAGAAGCAAGCAACCAAACAAATGCACCGAGTATAACAAGCACTAAAAACTATACTAAAAAAAATGGACAGAAAGAACCCTAGGACAAGTGGTAAAAGCAAACCTATACAGACAAAATCACACAAAGAAGCACTCACATACACATTCACAAAAAGCGAAAAAGGAAAAAAAAAATATATATATATATAAAAGGAAGAGAGCAAGGAAATCAATATACCAATCTACCAATGATAATAAGGTCTAAATAATAAATTAAAATAAACATAAAACTAGAAACAAATTAGAGGCAGAAAGCAAACCCCAAGTCTACAGTTGCTCCCAAAGTCCACCACCTCAATTTTGGGATGACTCATTGTCTATTCAGGTATTCCATGGATGCAGGTACATCAAGTTGATTGTGGAGCTTTAATCCGCTGTTTCTGAGGCTGCTGGGAGAGATTTCCCTTTCTCTTCTTTGTTCTCACAGCTCACATGGGCTCAGCTTTGGATTTGGCCCTGCCTCTGCGTGTAGGTCGCCCTCTGGCGTCTGTTCTTTGCCCAGACAGGACGGGGTTAAAGGAGCAGCTGACGAGGGGGCTCTGGCTCACTCAGGCCGGGGGGAGGGAGGGGTACGGATGTGGGGCGAGCCTGCAGCAGCAGAGGCCAGTGTGACTTTGCACCAGCCTGAGGCGCGCCGTGCGTTCTCCCAGGGAAGTTGTTCCTGGATCACGGGACCCTGACAGTGTGGGCTGCACAGGCTCCCCGGAGGGGAGGTGTGTAGAGTGACCTGTGCTTGCACACAGGCTTCTTGGTGGCTGCAGCAGCAGCCTTTGCGTTTCATGCCCGTCTCTGGGGTCCATCCTGATTGCTGCTGCTCACGCCTGTCTCTAGAGCTCGTTTAGTCGGTGCTCTGAATCATCTGTCCTCATGCACGCTGAAACAATGGTCTCTTGCCTCTTAGGCAGTTCCAGACTCTTTCCCGGAGTCCCTCCCAGCTAGCTGTGGTGCACTAGCCCCCTTCAGGCTGTGTTCACGCAGCCAACCCCAGTACTCTCCCTGGGATTCGACCTCCGAAGCCAGAGCCTCAGCTCCCAGCCCCTGCCCGCACTGGCAGGTGACCAGACGAGCCTCTTGGGCTGGTGAGTGCTGGTCGGCACCGATCATCTTTGCGGGAATCTCTCCACTTTGCCCTCTGCATCCCTGTTGCTGTGTTCTCCTCCGAGGCTCCAAAGCTTTCTCCCCGCACCCCGCCATCTACACCAGTGAAGGGCCTTCCTAGTGTGTGGAAACCTTTCCTCCTTCGCAGCTCCCTCCCACTGGTGCAGGTCCCGTCCCTCTTCTTTTGTCTCTGTTTTTTCTTTTGCCCTACCCAGGTACGTGGGGAGTTTCTTGCCTTTTGGGAGGTCTGAGGTCTTCTGCCAGCGTTCAGTAGGTGTTCTGTAGGAGTTGTTCCACGTGTAGATGTATTTCTGATGTATTTGTGGAGAGGAAGGTGATCTCCACGTCTTAAATCCTCCGCCATCTTTCCGATTGCTTCTTACAACCAACCAGGATTGCTTGTAATTACCTGCCTCAAAATTCCCATCTCAAGGTTTCAGAAATTGTGTGCCCCTGTGACTATGATGGCAACAGCATTCATAAGGTGCACAGACAAGTTCAGGTTCACACCCATGCAAAACAGCACTTAACATTGTCAGGACATCAAAGCTGCCGAGGCAGCAGGAATTTCCCCGGTCTCCTCCACTTCCCCTATTTTGATTCTAATGATGGGGGAGATGCATCCAAAGTGTACTTGATACAGAGAAGCACTTCCTTCTATCACTCACATGCCAGACCCTGGTAGCATAAAATCATATGAACCAGGGTGTAAAGGAAAGAAAGTTGTAAACAGGGCCAAATAAATGCAGACATAGCCTCTGTTCTCTCCCCAGATGGTTCATTTCCCCTCCCCAGCAGGTCTGTAGTTGGTTCCAACCTGCGGGGTGTAGGTTAGAACACCTTTTGGATACTGTGGAGGGTTTTCCCACCAGCTGTGCCTGCCTAAGCTAAATGAATTGGTTAATTGAAGCAATTACCTGGCAATTCAAGCCCAAACACCACCCCGTCATCAGGAGGAAAGAGAATAATGTGTAGTTTTTGACAAATTAGACTACCTGACTGCAGCCTGTGCATAGATTTACAGGTTGAGTTAAGGGGGTGTGGTACTTCCATCCTTGAGGACACAGATCAGGCTTCACATGGGCTTACTCTGAACACATGTGTGTTGTGAAGAGTAGTGCTTTTCAAGTTTTAACAAGCATCAGAGGAGAGAATCACCAGGAGAGTTTGTTAAAACTCAAATCTGTGGGCTCCACCTCCAGAATTTCTGGTTCCCTAAGTCTGGCGTGAGGCCTGGGAAAGTGCATTTCTAACAAGTCCAAATGGACATGAATGCCGCTGGTCCAGGGACCACATTTTGAGATCTACTGATCTAGGGCTCTCTCTGTCAAGAAAATGAAAACAGTACAAGGTTTCCTATGGCAACTCCATGCTCTGCCATCTCTTGGAAACTCAAATGAGGCTGAGATGTATTTATTCATTCAACCTGCAAAGAGTTTGTTGAGCACCCACCATGTGATGCTCACCTTGGTGATACAGAGATAATCACCAGCCTTTATCCTCAAGAGGCTCCTATTCTGGTGGAAAGACAGACGCAAAACCAGATGAAGATAAGGATGAGGCAGTGTGAGAAGTGATATCACAGAGGTGAAGACTGGATGCCACTGGGAACACAGACACTCCACTGGGACTGGAGGTTTATCAGTTCTGGGCTGGGTGGGGTAGCAAAGAACTGAGAATAAAGGTGTTAAGGTTGAGAGGTCTGTTAACATCCATAAAAGTCAGCCTTACTGAATCCAAGGGCTGCACCCATAAAAGTCAGTCTTATGAATCCAAGGGCTGTCATGGGCAAGCTTCCTGATTTCAGGGACCATTTATGCCACAAAGATCTCCATCTGCCCCTCTGCACACAGTAGGTTTTTAGTGTATGAATGAGTTGCTGTCAATGCTTCATAAATGCTGTCTGGTGACACAATCTGCCCAATGGAAAATGTATGGAGAGAAGTAGTTTTTTTCAAATTGACTCCTGAATCAGAGTCAGAGGAAAAGAACATTTAATCACCACAAATCTGGTTTGAATTTGGACCGGCAGATTTTGAAATGAAAACAAAAAACACGAAAATACCTGAATCCTATGATCAACTCCTTGAAGCTGCTACTTCCTCATAATCAGTAGGGTTTTGTTTTTTGTTTTTTTTCCCATTTTACTGAAAATCAACTGTATTTGGCAAGTAGTTATTTTTGGATGAACAAAGTTATCAGGTACAAAAATAGATGATGTTCTGCCAGCATTCTTTGACAACAGCCACAGGCAGCAAGGTGCTGGTTCACAGTGACGTTTTTGTTATGCAAATAGTTTGATGCAGTTCACTTTTGAAAAATTATGCTGACATTCATGGCTAACATTTGGCCCGGTGAAATGAAATAGGTATTAATGTTTGAGCTAAAGTATTCCAAAAATAAGGGTAAGTAGACCTTTCATGAATTCAAAATGAAAAGGGGGTTTATGTTCCTTAATTTAAGGCAATATGCCAACATTTATTTTTAATAATACTTTGCTGATTCAATTAAAACCATGTAATAAAATCAATTGCTATAATTTGTTCACCAACCTCTTGGAAAGGCTTTTTCCTTTTCTTTGGTTTGGGGGCTCCTGAGTTTAGATGGATGTTTTTTAACATTCCTTTTTTGGATTAGTCAATGAATAAGGTAGAAGATCACATACTTCTTCCTTTTAGCAAGTAGACAAAAGTCTTTGTTCTGTGCCTGGACTATTTTTTAGGAGATGCACTAAAGCCTGAAGCAATAAGTAGCTAAGACACTTAGGCAAATTAAAAGACAGGAGATAAATTCTAACTACTTTTCCAACTCTTTTCCAGTCTAAGATTTTATGGAACTTATAATAAATGGTGACCTCACTTTTATGTTACATAGCAACTTTCCCTTTGATTGGTAAAGGAACATCTTAATTTACAAATAAGCCGTGTTCCCAAAGTTTGTAAGCCACTTGTTTTAAACTTGGAATGTTTTTCCCCCAGAAATATGTTATAAATTGTGGTCTGACTAGATTAGCCCACATAAGCATGTTTTATTTATAATACAACTTATTTATTGTATTGAAATATAGGGGCAGACAATATCAATACTTTATGAATAATTTTAAAAGCAGTGATTTTGAATAAAAAACTAAAGTTTCACCTCAAGATACTCGAAGAAAAGAAGGTTTAGGTAAAGGTCAATAGGGTAGATGAAAACTTTTGGTGAAGATGATGAAGTGGGATCCTGAAACTCTTAATACCTTAGTATTTGATGACATTTATCACTTATAGTATTATGTCAAAACACATATCAGGTGTAACCCTAAATATCCTGTTTGCTTAATACCATGAACTTTAGTTTATAAAAAATGAAGGATGGGGAGTGATCTTTAAACAAACAACTTGAAGCATTCATTTGTAGTCCTTCTTACTGTTACTTTTTTTTTTTTTTTTTTTTTTTGCGGAACGCGGGCCTCTCACTGTTGTAGCCTCTCCCGTTGCGGAGCACAGGCTCCGGATGCGCAGGCTCAGCTGCCATGGCTCACGGGCCCAGCCGCTCCGCGGCATATGGGATCTTCGCGGACCGGGGCACGAACCCGTGTCCCCCGCATCGGCAGGCGGACTCTCAATCACTGCGCCACCAGGGAAGCCCTGTTACATTTCTTTATATAATCACTTGATAAATAGTGATTTCTCCACTGGCCCAAAGATCCAAGGGGGCAGATATCAGTTTTTGCTAACGATTATATCCTCAGCACTTAGCAGAGAGCCAAGTATGTAGCTGCTTGGAAGTATTGCTTGAATGACTAAAAAAGAAAAAGAGGAATGGTCTAAAGAATATAGAATTGCAGATGCCTTAAAAATGAGTGTCTGATATTACATTTATTATTAGTCTCTGTGTAGCCAAAGCGGGGAGAGTTGTAGCCAGAGACAGATGTATAAAGAGAAATTTCCCCAAGGATAAGGACAGTTGGTAATACAATTTGCTTGGTGAAAGCCAAGCGGTTAGGTCTGTCCAAGTTTTCTTTGGTTATTGTTTCAAAATAAGGGAGATTGGGATTGATCAGCTTTAGGATAGTTCAGTGGCAAAGAAGGACCCCTGCAAGAAGCATCAGAGGCTTGTGTACAAAAGGTGGGGCAGTAGGAGAGTTCTGCCCAGTGTGCAGGCATTGGTTGGATAGAAGCGCTCTCTGTATGTAGAAATTTTAAAAGAAGATTTAAAAAGAGAAGTCAGTCTGCTCTTTAGTATTACTATACACCTGCAACTCTAAAAACGTCAGTGATAAAATATTCCTCTGTAACAAGGTCTCTTTTGGTCTAAATTCTAAACAAATCCTGCAGTTACTCTTGTTTTAATTTAGTTACTGTTGAGTTTTCATCTGGAGTTTGTAAATTCCAAATTAGCATATTTTAATTCCTTATTTTTTTTACTAAGCTTTGTAGTCTAAGTGGAAGTTCATTCAGACAACTTCTAGTTGCATAGTAGGTCCCCCAACACAGGAGGCCTTGGCTATACATGTTTATCTTAAGAGGAAGTGCTTAAGCGTTTGGAATAATCCAAGTTCATTTCAGGTACAGTTTGTGCCTACAACTCCTGAGATACTACGTATTCCTTACAGGAGGTTTGAAAAAGCAACTAAAGTAACTAAAACCTTGAAGAGACAGAACGTGAGTTTTGGACTAAATTTTTTCATGTGCAACACTTCCCTTAATCTGGGTTCTGTGGAGGGAGTTTAGAGGGACTCAGAAACTACTGAAATAGAATGCAGAATGTGTATGTATGTATATGTGTATTTTTAAGAAGATGTTCTGTAAGTTTAACCAAAGAGGTCTGTGACCCAAAAAACATAAAGTGTATCCAAAGTCTCTTGTTTATTCTTTTTTTTTTTTTTTTTGGCTGTGCTGTGCAGCTTGTGGGATCTTACTTCCCCGACCAGGGATGGAACTTGGGCCCTCCACAGTGAGGAAGTGGAGTCCTAACCACTGGACTGGATGTCCCTATTATAATATCCTTTTTAAAAACAAATTTTTAATTTTTTAATATTTTTGGCTGCGTTGGGTCTTCGTTGCTGTGTGAGGGATTTCTTTAGTTGCAGCGAGCGGGGTCTACTCTTTGTTGCGGTGCGCAGGCTTCTCCTTGCAGTGGCATCTCTTGCTGCAGCGCATGGGTTCTAGGTGCTCAGGCTTCAGTAGTTGTGGCACATGGGCTCAGTAGCTGTGGCTCGTGGACTCTAGAGTGCAGGCTCAGTAGTTGCGGCACACAAGCTCAATTGCTCTGAGGCATGTGGGATCTTCCCGGACCAGGGCTCGAACCCGTGTCCCCTGCATTGGCAGGTGGATTCTTAACCACTGCGCCACCAGGGAAGTCCCTCTTCTATATTCTTTGATGTTTTATAATACACAGAGTCAAATGAGGAAACATTTTTCTATGAAGATATGTGAATTATAATTATAGTCATATATGTAGTATATGACAACATGTTGTTAATTATAATATAATATATATTAATATTATATATAATAATCCTGCAAAAGGTGAATTTGAAATCTAAGGAGGTTTATTTATTAATGAAGAGCAAAAAAGGATATAAATAGATGTTCCCATCCACAAGTGATCCCCTTGTATGTTGAATATATACATTTTATGGATTGCATGATATTGAATATCTGGAATATCATTTTGCTGTACTTGAATAAAAGTTTGGCCTTTAATTGCTGAGAATTACAG
This sequence comes from Delphinus delphis, assembly GCF_949987515.2. Classification (NCBI taxonomy): domain Eukaryota; kingdom Metazoa; phylum Chordata; class Mammalia; order Artiodactyla; family Delphinidae; genus Delphinus; species Delphinus delphis. The sequence goes on along the minus strand of NC_082690.1, from coordinate 42,529,078 downwards.
AATTTTAGCATGGAAGGGATAGTAGTAAGTCTGAACTTTGTTCCAGCTGCTAGCACTGACTTTAAGATCAGATGATACAAAATTGTTGCCTAAAGATTTGTATCTAAAAGAAGAGTAATAGTTAAATTTTGTTGGGTGCTTATTATATGTTGAGCACATGCTTTATGAATTATCTCATTTATTCTTACAATATACTTATCATTATACAGGTCCTATATTACATATGAAGGAACTAAAATCTAGGGAAACTAGGTAACTTATCCAGGATAATACAACTCGAAGGTGGAAAGTGAGAATTCTAACTGTCATTCTGTCTCCCTCCAGGGCCTGCTCGCTTCACCACCACCCTAAATTGACTCCCTGCCATGATATAACTTGACTTTATCTGTTTCCAAAACATCCTAATACCACAGTTTCTTGACAGATCCACTCCTATCCCAAGTTGATAAACACCTATCCTTTGATTAAATACTTCCAGGGAGGAAATTCCAGCACTTTTCTCAATTGTCCATTGTGGTAACAAATTCTTCTTTAAAGGAAACCGTTCTGGAATGTTTATGGAAGGCTAACATTGAGGTAGGCCCTGCCTCAAATGTCATCCTATCTGATCATTGCTTTTCTGAGCACAGAAACACAGTGAATGGGATTAATAAGAACAGATCTGGGTGGGATATAATTGATCACAGAGGAGCCAGTGTGTGTGTGTGTGTGTGTGTGTGTGTGTGTGTGTGCGTGTGTGCATGTATGTGCATGTGTGTGTGGGTATGCTATAGCACATTTTGAAAAATAATTTGCTCCTTAATGTAAATATTTAGAATTGATGGTGGGTGTTTGCTTGGCATTTTGCCAGAAAGTAGAGACTGATAACAAAGACTTACTGAAAATACTTTACTGGGGAGTGTGACCCTAGGGGACCCAGCTAAAGATGGAGAGCCAGGCGGAGGATGTGTTATCAAGCTGGCCACTGCTTCAGCTGACTGGCTCCTCAGGAAGACCACCCGGGGAGCTCTATGGAACACATTCCAGGACCCTTTGTTGGAGGATGGAAAAGGGAACAGATACCCATGGACTCCCACTGGGCAAAGATTTACCACAGGGCGTTTAAGCTGTCACACTTCTTTCTGGGCTTTCGTCTAAACCAAAACTTCAACCAACAAGCCTCTGGGTGGGACAAGAGATGTAAGAGAGGCCTCGGATGAGACACTGTCAGATTGGACCTGTGTGAAGCCAGTTGAAGCCCATTTTGAACTTGGCTCCTGCAGTGGCTAAAAGAGACAGGCCCAGAGGATAGGAGGCGGTACATGGGAGCTGTGATATAGCAAGCAACATTATTTTATTATTATTTTAATCAAATTATTTTATTATTCAATTCACAGTTTTTCATTTCTTGGCCTACTTTCCTATAAGGAATGTCCTACGTATCATATTCATTGGGTTTAATGGAAGATTCTCAAGCTTTCATTTTCTGTTCATTCTTTGAATATTTATTGGGTATTTACTAATATTCATTGAGTTGTATTAGACCTGTGTAGGGAACTGGGGATAGAAATATAAACTCACATGACTCCCTGCTGTCATAAAGCTTACTATGTTTTCCACACCGAGCCTACTACAGTACTAGCACACAGTAGGCACTTTTTAAAGAAATAAAATGGCCTTCTGAGAATGAGTATTAAGTACTATGCAAATCTTAAATGACCAGAGGGGTGTCCTACTAGATAAACCATCTAATCATTCTTGTAGGAAGTCTCTAACCCCCTGCTGTAAATGGCTTATGTCTGCCAAGGGAGTAAAGACTGTTTACTTTATTATCTATGTACTGCCTAGGGATAGGGGAGGCTGAAATTTAGACAGATTTCTGTACTTATCTGTAAGGTGCCTCCGAGGCATAAGAGAACATTCGGAGGAGCTGAAATCCAGGAGCAGTAGCAGCTGTAGCAGCAACCACACCTACACTCACCTGGCAGTCTTCCCAGGCGGAAGGTGGAAGATGTCCTGTCTCCTTGCCAGCACTCTTTCCTTGAGCATCCTAGTGGCCAAACAACCACTCACTGACTCTACCCAAAGCGCCTGGTTTCGGGAGCCAACTCATTTCAGCACTTCCCTGGGTGGGAAATATCAATTCCTTACAACCTTCGATGCACAGTTGGCTGAATTCTGTTGGTCACAAGCAAAATGCCCTGCCAGGGTTACACACACACACACACACACACCCCATAATAAACTTTCCAGTGCCTTAGAAAGTTACTGAAATAAAAATAAAATCAGATTTAAATTATTCAAATGATAACATTTTGGAGGACAGGAAAGTCTTCCTAGCCCTGGTGGTGCTTTCCCTCACTCCAGACCCATCTTCTGGCTTTCTGTGACAGTGAAGCCCTAGGTAACATCATGCTGATGACCTCCGAATTAGCTGATGTATGGGGAGCTGTCACTGTTGTTTAGTATTCACATTAAACTCTCAGGGCAGAGTGACCAGAGCATGCCTGTGCTTTATGGGGCAGTCAAGGCAGCCAGGCTGCTGGAGGCTTTCAAGGGGAACCTGCCACCTGTGGGGAGCGGCGGGGCCATTGTGTAGCTGCGGCAGGGCAGCGGCCCCAGGCTGAGAACTGGAAGGACAGAAAGGTAAACTCAGTTGGCTCTTCAAAGGACTCGCTCTAGTGACTGAGCACAAAGCCCCCGGTAGTCACCCCTACCTCATGCCCCAAGGAGAATTTCACGGTTCAAAAAAAGTAAGGATTTCTTTTGGAGAAGAGATCTTCAGGCCTAGCTCACCTCTCCCCTGGTGCCAACGGTAGAGTTGGGGACAAACCGCCTGGGAGAGAGCATCGGGGCAACGCGCCAGCTCGTGTGCCTGCTAAAAGGACAGATGCGCGTTGCTGTGTGTGGAGAGTGGGGATGGGGGACGGAGGTGGGGGGGCTGTTAAGACGCTTCTCAGTTCTGAGGGGAAGAAAGGCGGAAGTGCGAGGATACACGGAGAGCAGGACGAGTGTAGGGTCCGCGGCAGCAGAGTGTGCGTCGGGGGTGGAGTCGGGGTGTGGTCTGGGAAGCGTAGGAGGGATGGGGGCGCACAAGTTACTGGAACAGGCGGACGGACAGGTTGCAGTTGCAAATCATCAAGCCCCAAATCAATCACTCATTCCATTTAGAAGTACCTCTCCTCCATTTCGACATAAAAATGTTTAAAACGATCTGGGGGCAGGGAAGGAGGGAAGAAAATGCGCCACGGTTACTCCTTTAGTTTAATACTCTCTCCTCCACAGGGGAATTGGATGACCCCACGATCCAGAAATGTATGGGAAAGCAGCAGGAACCCTTTCTGGGAAGCACGTAATAAAATCAAAAGTCACTTTGGATGGTTTCATCTTCAAGCTACAAAGTAACCTCGGGATCTTAGATTACCCATTTTAATCTCCATGTGCCTCAGTTTCCTCATCTGTCCTCCGAGAGTAACATGTGCTGGACCTCTGCGCGGGGCTGTGGTAGGGATGAGACTGAGAGCGGTGTGGGTGAGCTCTCTGAAGCCGGCACCACGTCTCGCCCGCGCCACCAAGGAACGTTGGTGTTATCCTGGAGCCCCAGGGACCCGGTGGGGGAAGACTCGAGCTCTAAAATTAGTCCAGCTTCCAGGCCCGGCGCCCGGAGCGCCCTCCAGCTCGCCGCGCCTCCCCCATCATCCCCCTTTCCACCCGCCCCCTCTCCCCAGCGCGGCGCTCCGAGATCGCTAGTCATCCCGGACGCCGGTGCTTCTCTCCCCCTCGCCCTTTGCGCTCGCGGTTTGGGAGGAGGAGACAGCGACAGAGAAGGGAGAGGGGGAGATGAGAGAGAGGGGCTTGGCCGTGCGTCGGCGTCGGCTGTGATGGGGAGCTGGGAGCAGCCAGGCGCCGAGCAGTAGCGGCGGCGGCGGCAGCTCGGGGCACACACGAGAGCCGGCGCTCCTCCCGGCAGGCTGCGCTGTGATCTGGGCTGCGGATTGGGATCTCGAGCCACCGTCCCCCTCCTCCCGCTGCCGTTCTCCTCGTCCCAGCTCCGCTCCTCCGCCTGCGAGCCCCGGCGGCGGCATTGGCGGCGGCGTCCCGAGCGCTGAGCGCCTCTGCTCGTGGCTCCAGTCCCCGCGAGCGCGCTACAGGCACTGCGGCGGCAGCGGCCGGGTGGCCGGCTCGCCCCGGGCACGAGCGCCGGGAGAGGAAGAACAGCGGGGGAAGCGCCTGGTGTAGCGGAGGATCGCCGGCGGAGGCAAGGGTGCGTGGGCATTTTTAACGTGATTATTTGGCTGCCCGGTGCACCGGCTGGAGCGCGCCTTCCGGAGCACAGCTCCAGCTGCCGGGTGCAAAGTGGCTGCGAGGTGGGCTCGGGTAGGCGAGAGCCGGCGGAGCGCGTGGGGGAAACTTTTCACCTTGTAAAGTTCCTGCCTCAGCACAGCTCCGAGCAGTCTTTGCCGCTGCAAAAAAGAGGGGAAGGAGACTAGGTCTCGTGGCGGTAGCCGGGAGGTTGGCATGTAGAGTTGGTTAAGTTTGGGGCTGAGGATTTGGAGAGGGGACCCGAGGGGGTTTGCAGATCAGTGCACCCATCCCCCGACCCCCCGAGCCCCGGCCGCCCGCTGCAGGTGGATGAGAGGGTCCAGGCAGCGAACCTGCTTGGTAGCCGTTGCCTGGCGGGCGCTGTGGGGACGTTCAGATGCCAATGGATGCACTTGAGGGACCCGGAGGCTCAAGTTGGGTCGTCGCTTGGCGAGGCGCCGAGTGGAGCAGGGAGCCCACACTCCACCTTGGCCAGGGAGGGCAAAGGGTTACTAGACATTCTGCGGGTCCACTCCATGCTTGACTCCGGTTTGCGGGGGTCATGGGCAGGGTGAGAGGTGCTGAATGGCAGCGGCTCTCGGACTGGGGCGACAGTCTTTTACGGAGTGGCGGGGAGGTGGGACTTTCCCTGCTATCTTGACAGGGAGAGGGAAACGGAGTGCCTTGGGAGTGCACGGATTTTGGCGGGCGTACGTGAAGGTTGCTTGTCTTTGAAAAGAAAGCCGCGCGGGTTTGAGTGTCCTGGGGGTGCGTTGCGGCCCTCCCTGGGTTGGGGAGTGGGGGCGAACGCGAGGGCGCGCCAGTTCCACTCTCAGGGCCCCCTCCTGGGCGGTGCCGGGTAGACTCCCCGGTGGCGACCAGTGTGGGTGCGAGGTCCGGGCGGGGGTTTGAGGCGCGCGGGCGGGGAGGCAGCCGAGGTGGCCGGGGCAGCCTTCTCGCGGCGCGCTGAGCACCAGGATTCCGCCAGTGGGGGTCGCTGAGCTAAAGTGCATCTGGCCCCCCGGCTTGCACGAGGTGGCGGGCCCGGGGAATTTTTAGCAGCCCTGTGGTCCGTACTCCTCCCTCCACTCTCCCGCTGACTTCTGTCGCGTGTGCTTTCCGAGACGGTTAAACATTGACCGCGATTAGGCTTCGCGGAAAGCAGCTTTCATTGTTCGCTTTTCCCTGCTCGGCTCTAGTGGGCGGGGGCGAGCAGGGGGCAAGGATGCGGGGGTGGCGGGAGGTTGACTGTGAAGTAAGGGAGCCTCTTGGGTAGCCTGCGACCAGAGGAGAGGAGGGCGCTCCTGGGATGTGTGTGTGGTGATGGTGGTGGCATCCAGCGGCTGCAGCTCCGCGTGATAATGGGGGCAAACCTGGCAGTGGAAGGGGATCCCAGAAAGGATGTGAAGAGGGAGGGAGCCTGCAGGGACCTGGCGAGGTCACCGTGGAGGGGCGGGGCGGGTTGGAGAGGCCCCCGGGAGGGAGAGGCGCCTGCGGCCTGGAGCGTGGCCGCTCGGTGTCTTGGGCTCGCGGCGTCTGGTCGTTTCAACCTTCCTCGGCCCCGGGCTCCGTCTCATCGCCACCGCGCGCCGAGCGGGACTCTTCTGGTTGGGGCGAACCTGCAGCAGCCGCGGTGGGAGGCTGGGAGGGAAGCGCGGAGCGCGCTGCTGCTTGAAGAGTCTTTTCTCCTCCTCTCCCCCCAGTCTCCCGCTCCTCCCCGCCCCCAGACTCCGGCGCGTTTGTTTTTCAAGTTGGATCCCACTTCCATTTACAAGTGTCAGACAAACCCGCGCGAACCTCCCCCATTCACCCTGGCCCCAGCCAGACGCGGGAGGGGCCGGGGGCGAGCTGTCTGGGCAGCGCCTAGGGCAGTGCGACGCTCCCACGGGGGGGCTGGACTAGCTTGGGTTCACGTTTGTAGGTCCTTGATGTTTAAAAAAGAGACACATAAACAAACCACGAAACCCAAACCGCTCTGGCCACTTGTATTCCGCCGCTTTTCTCCTCCTCGCCTCGGACGTTTTAATTTTCTGGCCCCAACGCCTGTCTTTTTAAAGGCGAGTCAGGGGCGGTGGGAGGCCGGGGGCGGGGGAGCGGGCCGACCAGTTCATCACGGTGGATTTGTGCTCCCGGCTTTGTTGCTAGGATTAGATTCTCTGATTCCGCCCAGGCTAGGTTAAAATACATGCAGAAAGACTGAGAACCGACCAGAAGGACTGTAGACGACTTTGCCCGCATCCAGGCGTTAAGTCCAGGTGGTAGAATGGGGAAGCCCGCCATCTAGGAATCGAGAACTAAGGTGCTCCCTTCTCAGTATCAATCAAAGAGAGCCGGGATTTCGCTTCCACCGGCAGGCATGCAACTTCTCTTAACGTTTATCGAAAGCCCGAATGATGTTCTGGTTTGTGACGTGGAGATTTGAATCTGAGAAGGAAAGAAAGGGAGGGAATGGAAGAGAGAGGAGGGAGAGAGATGGAGAGATTGAGATTCTGCAGAATCCTGGAAACTGCACCGAGCCAACTGCTCCTTTTTTTTTTTTTTTTTTTTTTTTGAGTTCGTATTCCTAAATTGGAGCAGTTGAGCCATGAGAGAATAAAGGGCAGACAAGAAAACCAGGGCGCCAAGAGACAAAGACAAAAAAATGCATAACTTTAGCGCTTTGATGTGCTTCTTGTCCTCGTAGGGTGGAGTGGGGGAAGGGTATTTAACGTTTTACAAGGAGAAAAGTTGTCTCTTAGAATTAAGCGATATGCTGATATTTAATCGTGAATCCTTGTTGTTGCCTTTTTTGGAACTTTGACAATGAATGGTGGTGGGGCCAGTTTCTGTGCACAGTGAGCTGGGATGAGAAAGTTCCCAGAACTGTCCAGTTATAATGTCTTCATATCAGAGCCACACAGAGACCTTCACATGAAAGGCAGCTGGCTCAGAGATCAGAAATCGGTCAGCTGCTGGGCTGGCTCCATGTCTTGGAGCTGTAGGATTTTCACAGCCAGTGTTTGTTGACCAGTATCAAGCCCCCCTCCCCTTCTTTTCAAATTTATTTGTTCTGGTTCCTGGCAGAGTCATTCTGGGGATTTTTTTTTTTTTTTAAATAGTCAGGACCCAGTCTATCTGTTAACTAGCAATTACAGTTGTGCTGAGCTACTCAAAAATGAAATGAGTAGCAATAAACAGAGTGGCTGCCCACTGACCTGTATGCTGTATGGTTAGTTTGCCAGCTCACAGCTTTTTGTAAATCAACGGCTCTTCACGCTGCTCACAGAAGAATTTTTTGATGACATAACTTTGATGACACCTTTTTGATGTGTCAGGTTATGTTATCAGCCTCGCTTTCTTCATATGCTGCAGAATGACCCACTGTCATCTTACTAATGAATGATGTTAAATAGAAGTAGGCAGTTACCAGTGAGGAGTGGATATTTAGTCATTAGCAGCGGGTGTGAGGAGTGGCTCTTGTGTTGTTATGCTTTATTAATAGCTCATGAGGCAAAGAGGACCATGGTGGCTTTATTTTCCTGTTTGTGGAGTTGGGTGTGGCTTTCCTTGACACCCCACTTCTGTCCGGTTGACGGGTAGGTTGGCTTTTTCCTGCTGAACAAGAGGGAAAGGATGATATTGGTGATGTTTGGTTACTTGAATGGTGAGTCATTCCTTGGTTCTTTCCTTCTGCAAGAGCACTGAGTGGGGATCGTCTGTCTGATGGGATCAGGTGGGACCAAACATTTGGATTGATTTCCTTTGATTGCTGGGGAAGGACTATTGATGAGCTGTTGTCTTTGCTGATTGTGACAAACACCAGGAAGGAATGATAATCTAAAAGAGATCTGACAGACCTAGTGGGGAGGACATGTCTGCTGCCAAATTCCTTCCTGAAGATAAGAAAGCCCCTGATTTCCACAGATGTGCAGAGTCTTAAAAAATTAAAGGAAGAAACACACCCCAGTGTAGATTGCTTTGCTTATTGATGCAATTTTCTGAAATACGTTTCAATCTCTAATTGTTGAATGTGTCTTTATGAGCTTCTTTCTACACCATTGTGAGGGTTGGCTCTATTTTTATAGTCTGTCCTTTGAGGATACCATGCCTACTGCCTAATAGATACTAAATAAATATTTGTGGCTTAGGTGACTTCCTCTGTGAAGACCCTGATGGTACATTTCTTTTCTGTGTTTTGCTCCATTTTATTCTACAGGCTTCTCAAACTTACTGATTTTTCTGTCAATTGAAGAGTATCTACTTCTTTAACTGGCTTTTTTCTTTCTTTGTTTACACTGCTTCTTTCCCCCAAATTTCTTTCCAAGAATAACTTTAGGAAAGCTTACCTTTCCTTAAAGAAATAAAAACAAAAAGGCTCAGTTTAATGCCACAGATTGAATTTATTGAGAACGTATTTGACACTTGTCTGGTGGCTTCGAGCCAGTTTCTGGCCTACCAAAATAGGCTATCAGTTACATGTAACAGTGACAAATGACCATTCTAGTAGTTCTGGATTGGAATGGCACTCCCTGGTTAGTCTTAATTTTAGCCAGTTCTAGGATTGAGATATTTTTGTATTAAAGTAGAAGGTTTGAAAATTTGAGAATGGATTTCCTGGCATGATGGTGGTTGCAGAAAATAGAGAACAGATTTCAAAACTTAATGAGCAAACTCTTTATATAATCAAAGTGTGTTACTTCCTTCGCTGGATAGATATGTATGAATGTGGAGGCCTGGGAGGAGGTCGGGGGAGGGTTGTGAGATTGTCCTTCTTTAGAAAATGCTTTATGAGAGTATTGCCTGGCCTGGAGAGAAAGGTTATACATGGGACCCTGAGAGGAATCCTTGAGCAGATTTTAGTATTTCACCTTTCCGATCTTCCAGGGTTCCAGGATTGTGGATTACAACCTCTATTTGATAAAGGAAATTTGTTTAATTAATTCTTCACCTTGTGTGTCTTAAATTTATCCTTTTATTTTTATTCTGTTATGTCACACTGAATTTAAAGTCATTTTGGTTATTTTTTTTCCTTTCAAAAAAAGCTTTACTTTTTTAAACCTATTTTTTTGTTTCTTTTATCTCTTGAAGAAATTTATTTCACTTAAATTTCTTTTCAGTAATATTTACGACCCTAAGCAGGATTCAGATATGCCCATTGTCAAAGTAAAATGTATCCTTTGCTCCTGTATGCTTACTGTGTTGTTGAGAAGAGGGGAGGATACCCATGTGTGCAAACTAGAAATCAACACATGACATATTCGTTAATCGACAAAAGAGTGTCGCTGAGCAGGATCCTGGAGGGATAGATTAATATGAACTTGAGCAAACTTTTAGGGGGAGTATAAAAGTGAATATAATCCAATTTCATAATTCTTAGTGAAACTGTAATGTAAGCAAGACAGTACAAATTAATCAATTCTTTCATTTCTTTAGGACAGTGCTCCTTTTTGGAAGAACACACTCACGGAACAGGCCAAATAGGCTGTTGGAATGTTATTCAGTATTTTGGTAAGACACCAGAATTTATTCAGGCCCTTTTCTCCATTATGCTTGTGTGGTTCCCCATCTCCCCACCCCCAGCTTCAAAGAGGAACTTTTAGGCGTTTTAAGTGTGTCTGCGAGCCTGCATGCAGGTGCACCTGCCTGCCCCCGTTTCCTCCACTATGTATTCACACACTCTGGCTTCCTAGTGGTTCCATCACTAATTCTGGGTTTTTAAAGGTTTTTTTTTTTCCTGCTGGTAGTATTTTAAAAGTATGGGCGCGTGGGCTTCCCTGGTGGCGCAGTGGTTGAGAGTCCGCCTGCCGATGCAAAGGCCGCGGGTTCGTGCCCCGGTCCGGGGAGGATCCCACATGCCGTGGAGCGTCTGGGTCCTTGAGCCATGGCCACTGGGTCTGCGCGTCCGGAGCCTGTGCTCCGCAACGGGAGGGGCCACAACAGTGAGAGGCTCGCGTACCGCCAAAAAAAAAAAAAGAAAGTATGGGCGCAAATAAGTTGCCTTTTAGGGAGGCAACTACTGATTCTTTAAAGAATCATTCATTTTTGCTGTTTTGCATAAAATTTAATGGACCCTTTATGGCACTACCTATTATTATTCAACAGGGAACTCTGGGAGGCTTCTCACACCACCCAAAGCTCCCCAAAGTGAAACTAAAGTAGGAGTCCTCAACCTTGACTGCACTTTTGGAATCACCCAAAGGCTTTTAAAACAGCTGACTCACTAGTTGCATCCAGACCGTTGAAATCAGACTCTCTGGAGGTAGCGCCCAGGCATCAGTATTTTTTAAAGCCTCCCAGGGGATTTCATTGGTTAGCCAAGGCCAAGGACCACTACTACAAAGGCTGTACCTCCATCTGGGAGTTAGAGTTCACTCCTGTCCGAAGCTCCCAGACCCCAGGGAATTTGAATGGAAATCAAAAACGCGTGCTCTGCATTCTCCTGCTGGGAATGTAACCCCTGGGACTCTTTACTGTGTTGAAGTTAAGCTGGACTGGCCCTGACCGAGGTGACTAGGAAGGTCCCGGCTTCCATCCTCCTGTGTTTTTCTTGGTTCTCAGTTTTGCCGGTGCTTAACGTTCTTCCTGTGGCCTAATGTGGATTTAGCCTGTTTGACTCTAGTTCGCCATGGTGCCTTCTCCAGCTGGTAATCGTGGTGCTGTCTAGGAGCTGGTAAATGATATTTGGAAAGTTTCAAACATCTTCAGGAACAGAAATTCCTTCCTTTTTTCACATTGGATTCTCGCTCTATCTGGAGTCTTTTTTTTTTTTTAATGTAATTCTGAATTTGGGGAATGAATTCAATGTGATCCATCAATATATGCTCCATTTTCTTTCTATTTGTAGGGATTACAAGAAATGCATTGCACAAAAAAATGAATCAGGTCTTCAAGAAGCTTACAGTCTAGTTGTGCCTCAAGACGTGTACACTCAAGGAAAAAAATCACAGCACTGTTTAATGTTGGAGGTGAAGGGATCTATGAAGTTTGGCAGGCATGCTTCTGGCACATGTTAGGAAGAAACTTCATTCCCATATACTGATGTAATTGGCGTCTTCTTAGTTCCATTTTCCTCTGACGCTTAGTTAGTAATCTCAGAATTAGCTTTAGCACAGAGAACTTTGAGGTGTTCTGTCACTTAGGAATTCAGCATTCAGGTCTGTTGCTGGCTTTTTAACATTCAAAAAAAATGTCAAGTAAATGGTAAGCCTAGTAATGCTAGCTTTCAGAATGAGTGTATGGGTGAAAAGGCCGGAACTTTTACCTTGGATGTTCAGCGTGAGTTGCTGAAACTTGCACTTTGCAAAGCAGTTGCAAATACGGTTTCAGTTATTCTTTATTTCTTGTCTTTTCTTTTTTGAGATGTCAGAGACAAGCCTAGCTGTAGAGTGACGCACAGATAGGAAAGGTTAACCGGAAGTTTAATTGTAACTTTAGGACTTCAAGTAAATGAAATTCCCAACAATCTGATAAAAATTATAGCCTTTACCGTACCAGAGAAGGTTAAATAGTGAGCACACTGGAGCGGCTATTACATTTCACATTTTGAAATAAACTCCAAATTATTAGTGCTACTAAATATCCGTATCATTGAACATTACTTAACACTCATAAACATCTGAAAGCATGCCAGATAATACAGATTAAATCTAGTGACAAATGTGCTTAATGACAGTATAAATATCATGTTTTTTTCCTAACAGATAAACAGTGAGTGTGTGTGTTCTCTTCAAAAGCAGAAGGAGGCTGTATCTTGGGAGAAGGGGTAGCTTGATCTTTTTTGCAACCTAGAGCATCTGTTACAAATGATGTTTTGCTGATTTTTAAACATCTGAGTATGTGATTAATATTTTGGGCATCTGAAGTCTGTTTTTAAGACTGGTTTGAAATTCTGTTTGGCTCTAAGTGGTGGCTAAATGATGGCTGTTGGTGCCGCGATAGGTTGAGAAATGCACTGTGTGATACATGTGGCGTGGACCTGTGCCAGGCTGGAGTGTGTAGCTACGGTTTCATCAGATTGGCCTGGCTGTAGAGAGCCTCACAGTAAAGAAATACACACACGAAAGTAGGCCAAATGCAGACAACTTTAGCATTGCTGGATTTAGGGAGAAAATGTGCATCTTTCCCACATTTCCAAAAAGGTTTCATAATAACCATTTCAGTCAGATGAACCAGAATTCAAAAGTATGTAGTAATCTCCCTTGAGAATTTGGTACCTCTCTGATAGGACTGTAAAGGCATTTCAGAATGTCAATTAAATGGAAAAATATGCCTGGAATTGAATATAATTAAGAAATGCTGAAGTCTGGTGTCTGCATATTCAGATGCTGTATTCCATGGTTTAATTAGTGAACCAGGACTTGCATTTATTGACAGAAGGTCTCTTTCTCGTGGCATGTTTCACCCTCTATATTGTATTTATCTGATATTGAAATCCACACTTCTCTGCGTCCTTTTCAGTTTTATTGTTGATCAGTTAGTGGTATCAATCCTTTTTACTCCAGATTGTGGCTATGGAAAAGTTCCCAGTTAAACAGGAGATTGGGAAATTCTTTTCTTTTTAAAATATCCTTGTTGTGGGATGTATTTCTTTTTGAACTGCATTTGATGGTTATAAAGCCTTGAAAATACTGTAATTAATAAAGAAATAACTTGGGAATGTTGACAACAAGTGAGGAAGAGGGAGAAACACAGTTCACCTAATCCTTGAGGATTTGCCACTACCTGATTACAGTTTTTAGCTGCCTCCTGTACTGGTATTAATGTGAACAGCTAGTTTTATACGATCTCTTAATTCCTTGTCTTCATAGGTATGTTCTCTAACTAGCAGCAGTTTAATGTAATCTGGCATTTCATCTTTCCCGTAGACATAGCAGATCATTCACAGTCTGGGAGAACTAAGTACACATTACATTTTTAGCCTTTCTGAGGGCCTGTGCTGGGTTCTTCAAACCTGTGTGTCATTGTTGGCAAAAATGTATTGAGTGCTCTTATTACTTTGTACTGATTTTGCACGCGGCATATTAAACAAATGTGGTGCCTGACCCTTCAAAAGTTAGCTTTGTCCATTGACTCTTGTTTACCTAGATAGGCCCAGAAAAGGACAAAATGCCTGTGGGACCAAAGTCAGAAAGGTGGCACCAGCAGCTTTTATTGAGATGAAGTGACATCATCTCCTTGGAAATGCCTGCATTAGCAAGGGGACAGTATGCCTTCCATTTACATTCAGAAGACAGTGACTACAGTGCGGAAATTATGCAGTCTAGGCAATTGACTGGGAAATGTAAGACAAAAACATACTACCTTGCCAAATCAATTTCCTAGATCTCCTTGAATTATCCAATCATTAGATAATCTTCTTTTAGTTTGGAAGTGCAGATTTTGTATGTGTAATTACTTGCGTTAATGACTTTATTCCCAAGTTGTATTCAGCAGTACATATAGTTTATTCAATTTATACTCTCTCTATTTCTGTTAAGTAGGTAGGATTAATAACATATTATACTTCCTCTCCAAAGAGAGAGAGGGAAGTACAGGTATTTTTATAGCATTTGCCACTTTCATACAATACAGCTCATCAGTGGTTATTATAATAATCAAAGTGAATAAGCCTAGATTGCTCTTATACAATAGATATGTTTTTAAATGTGAGTGTAAGTTCCACTTTTCCAAGCAAATCACATTTTAACTGCATTCAATTAGGGAAAACTCACTATTTAAGCAGATCCTTGGCACATTCTTTTATAAAGTAAAGAATATTTTGTTTCTCCTTAATTTACCTGTTTTTCAACTTTCAATGTTTGTATATCAGCTTTCTTAAAAAGAAGCAAGAGTGTATACCTATGGAAAATATATTTTCTTTTAAATATGTGATGAACTGAAAGTTAGTTTGTCCTTCTCCCTCTGCACTGCTTTCAAGAGAAGCATCAGAGGGGAAGCTAAATGGGGAAGACACGCCTGGAGTTAGAGAGGATGGGAATGTCCGTGTCATTTGTGGAGACTGAAGAAATGTTATAAAGCTTGAGAATTTCTGGGCAGTAGGGCCAGCCCAGTGCAACCCAGAAGTACACCTCTGATGATATCCGCTCCTTTGTGATGTCGACTGAAAGAAGTGCACAACCTGAAAGTTGAGAGTTGTTTTATTTGGTGGACAAAAGTGAGGACTTAAGCCCAGGACACAGCATCTTAGATAGTTCTGAGGGACTGCTCTGAAGAGGCAAAGGAAGTACCAGGATATATAGGAGTTTTTGCAACAAAGACCAGGTAGTAGGAACGTCACAAGATTACTGTTAATAAAAGAAAACCAGACATCTCAAGTGAAGGAAATGAACGCTTTTCTACAAAGGTGAAGATGCAAGAGTCTGGGCTCACTGAAATCATTCCTTTGATATGCACCTCAGCTATCTGGGGCCAGTGTCCTGTGCTTCTCATCCTGAGTTTTCTCAGGGTGCACCATGGGGTGTGGCTGCAGTGTCTGATGGCCTGATGGCAGGCATTCTCTTTCCATCCTGAGTTCCCTCAAGGCTCACCTTTGGGGGCAGCTGTAGTGGCTGATAGCTGCAACATCCTTTGTTTGCTGATATTTCTACACGTGGTTGCCCACTACAGTTTGTGTTACTATCATGAAACCTAATTCCATCTTGTAATGAACTTACCTTTGTTGGTGTCTCTTCCTTCCTATAGACCATCATTCCCTGGGCTCAGTGAAATAACATAAATCTTTGATCCCCCATTCTTATTACTGCTGGATCTTACCAGTGTTTAATATTTAAAACTGAATGACCATATTTGTTGATGTTTAACTTGAATAGTATATTATTGACTTTCACAATGGAACATCTAAGACCAAACATTGAAAAATATCCCTGAGATATTAGGACTTCTTATGATACTGGTACTGGTGGGATATACAGTTGGCCCTCTATATCCACGGGTTTTGTGTCTGTGGATTCAACCAACCACAGATCGAAAATATTAAAAAAAATTTTCCAAGTGGTTTCAAAAAGCAAAATTTGATTTTGCCACGCTAGTAACTATTTATGTGGCATTTACATTGAATTTATAATTATTTACATAGCATTTACATTGTATTAGGTATTATAAGTAATCTAGAGATGATTTAAAGTATTTGGGAGGATGGTGTGTAGGTTATATGCAAATATTATGCCATTTTATATAAGGGATTTGAGCATCCGTGGATTTTGGTTCCCAAGGGGGACCCTGGAGCCAATCCTCCATGGATACTGAAGGACGACTCTAGTATATTCGAGGTCCTCATTTTCTAGTTGAACAAAAGACCCTCCAGGCATGTACACCCAGGTTCTTGATTGGCTGGTCTGTCAAAGCTGTGGATCTTTCCAATAAGTTCTCAGCCAGTGTGGTGAAGACACCAAGAAGGCATGTTGGGTACATCCAAATATTTGTTACCTTTTAGTAGCATCACTTTGTTTTCCGGGAGGTTCTGATAGAGGAATTATTAACCTAAGGGTACAAAAACATGCACGTTGGATGGATGTTCACAGTCAAAGGTCAGATTTACTGGGAGTGGGGAGCACTTCTCAGTACTGAGTCTTTTCTTCTCAGGAAAGCATAGAATGCATATGTAAGAATGTTGTTATTATAAGAAAATTTGAAACCTTTTAAATTTATATTTAAAAATTGAATTATTTGTAAACACCTTTGCTGTAACTCTTGTTACACTAAATTACAATCAATGCACCATTCCAGTGGGTACGAAGATACAGAGGTTCCCAGGGGTATTGCTTACCCAGTTCTGACCATTGTGGGCAAGAGAATCCTGCTTTAAGGGCTGAATTTACAGTGTCTGGCAGGTAGTAAAGCTTGTGTGTATAAATGAATGCACAGAGTTACCTGGCAGTTAGTAATAGAATAAATTAAAAGCAAGTCTTGTAAAATTCCAAGTATCTTGTTTATTTTTTTTCAATTACACTGCACTAAAGCATTATTTGAGGGGCAGGCCAGTGAAATCGGCATGTGAACAGGTGTGTGTCTTGGGAATGTCATATTACAAAACATGTTCAATAACTATTTCTCGAATGAATGGAAATTGGAAAAGGCCGTGTCTGTCTTTTAGACACTTTGTCATTCTGTGAGCTTAACAGACAAAATCTCATTAATGCTGAATTCATGGGAGCATGAGAAATGTGTAATGCTCTTAATTTCTTATTAAGTGATTTGTGTTTATTGAAAATTGGCTTGAAGGTACACTGAACATAATTCATAATATTGGATTTAGGTGAGTCTAGATAGCCATGTCTTTTCTGTACTTAGAATGTGCTTACAAGCGCATATTGGAATTAGGGGGTGGGAAGAACGCTAGCTTATTTCTGGAAGGATTTCATTTCATTTCATTCTCTGTAATGAGAAGATGATGAGTTAGACTTCAGAGATCCTTTACTGATGCTCCGGTGCCTTTTAGGTTTGTGTGAATTGTGGAAGGCCTTTATTTCTCCAGGCACGCTTTGTACGTGTCTACAAGCAGATGAGAGGGAGCGAGGGCACTTAGGGGCTGGTAGAGGCAAATGTGAATCCTGTTTTTTCCCTATTAACTCATGAGGCCTGCTGGGTAGCAGCAGGCACTAGCAGACATTTAATTGTGTGCTAGGTAAGGCTGGCACAACTCCAGCATCATGGTGGAGTAAGAATTACCCTAATCAGCTGGGATATACTGCATATATTGATTAGAGTTGGATTTTGTTGTGCAAAAAAAAAAAAAAATCTTTATAAATAGTGGGAAAGTAATTGAGAGTAATTAAAAAGGCAGAGAGTTAATTCACAGTTCTTTAGATGAAAAGGCATTTTGGTCCTTTGCTTCCATGCAGATTTCTGGGCAGGCTGGAGCAGTCTGTGAGCACTGAGTCTGAATGGTGTGGTGGCTGTTACTGCTGCCATCAGCAGTAAGTGGGCAGGCTGTGTAGATGAAGCACAGGTGACCAAGTTCCAGCAGTTTCTTCTTGGTAGCTCTTTGCTGCAGGAAGCCTTCTTCTTTGTTTGGGTCTGGGGGTTTTTCATTTCTTTTTCTTGGCCTTACTGATAGCTTTTGGTTATTATTAATATCCCTGATGAGAACTGGATTGGGACCCCAGTATCCTAGTGAACGCTGGAGAGAACATTAAGCTTCACTGGAATTACCTGGAATTTCAGCATGTTTTGTCCTTGCTTCCCTCCTTCCCCCAACTGAGAAGACTTCGTAGTCATTTGATGTCACGGAAAACACTTCATCTCTGAAATGATGACCTGAGTAATATATTTGCACACCCTTTCTTGCCTTCTAGCCCTTTCACTCATAGGCAGTGTCTGCCACAAAATAGATGCACAATGAATATCTGCTGGATGGATGAATGAATGGGATGTTGTATAGGTTTGGATGCTGGAAGGATTTAGCATTTTTGAGAGAAGTTATGGATGATGTTTGGTGGAGTTCCAAGCATCATTAAGATCTGAGATCCCGAATAACACAGAGGAAAAGGGGAATAGGGGATGGAAGAAGAAAATGGCTAAGATTTATTGAGCATTTACTACATCAGGCTCTTTGCATATGTGCTTTTGTTTCAGCATCAACTGTGTTCTGGGAGGTGGTTGTTAGCATTATCATTTCATAGGTGACAAATAATGGTTAGGAATTGAACCAAGGTCACAGACCTTAGTTGGCAGGATAGGGATTTGAACCTACAGCTCTTGTCGACAACCAGGGCTTCTCAAATGTAGCCACACAAATCCCCATACCGGAAGAGGAGGTTGGTCTCATACTGTCAGAGCTTGGTGGCGAAGCCCAAAGATAGGCCATAGCATCAGTCAGATTTCTTTGAAGGCTGAGTATTTTTCTACAAACACTTATGGGAATCTTACAGTCTGTTCCATAATGTGTTTGGTTGAATGTGCAATAATATTTTAAGTTACTTGATTATCAAAGTGCTTAATTTTTCTGCCCCAAGTCTTTCATTACAATGGACCCACCTAAAGTTGCTCCAAGTGTATCCTCTGGGACTTTTCTGGGAATTCCACGAAGAGAGAATCAGAGGTGGCAATTTGGTTGGAAGAGGGACTGGGGAACCTGTCTTGAAATTTTGTTCCCATTTCAAGTGTAGTTTTTTACTTAGATTGGATGCTTATTTGCAGCGGCATGGGGCTATTAGAGATGAGGAAGGTGCCCAAACTCCCCATGATTTCGTCTTGTTTATCAGGAGCTTTAAGTACCCTGATGTAACTGCTGTTAATCCAAGTTTGAGAAGTACGCACAGAAACATACTTCGCTGTATTATCTGAAAAATAATGACGCCAATAACAATTACTGTGCATATGATTAATTGGTTAGTCATAAATGGCGTTTTATCCTCGTTTTACTGTATGGATGATAAAACTTAAAGGAGATACTTGAGAAAAGAATGTGGATTAAGAATCCTTGAAAAACAGAATATTCCCAAACTTCTGCTGGTCAGCAGTCACTTATTGGTAGATGACTATTAGAAAGTAATTCCTGACAATATCAAAAACTTGCATTTGTTTAGAACTTTACCATTTATAATTTGTCATTCACTTTTACATTTTTTTACAACAACTAACATTGATGAGAGATTTACACATATTATCTCATTTATCCACCAACAACGCTATGAGACAGGTACTATTATTTTCTCTACAGATGAAGAACTTGAGGCACACTTGACAAGTGACTTGCCCGAGGTGACATACTTTCGGAGGTGTCAGAGTCAGGATTCAAATTCCGCTTTATCTAACTTTACAACCTGTGCTCTTTATCCCTCTGCTGGGCTACCAGCTGTTTTTCTCCTTGGTGAAGTTCTCAGTTCCTGGCCTGTCCTCAGCCTCACTCATTGTTATAGCGACCCTCTAGTAATCCTGCAGAGGCATCCTTCTCCAGACTGCAGTATCCCTTAAAACACCTGCCAGTGCATGGCAAATCTGGTTTGATTCTCTAAAACTTGAGTATGCAACCCAGGTCAGCAGGAAGCAAATGGAGCCCCTCCAGAGGGTCATGGGAAGAGTACAGATGTTCCCTCTTGGAAATTACTTTTCCCTTCCGGGATAACATAACAACACAAAAGGAAGTGGAAAAGTTAACCAATGCCCGTAAATGTGGGTTGTTGCAACCTTGCTGGAACTAACTTCAGAATTGTTGGGCTGGTCTGAGTTCATCTTACTCCTGGGAGTTGGGCTGTTAGGTTCCAAGTGACTGTCCTACAGTTATCCATGACTGTGCTTGCACAGGACAGGTTGGATCGAGAAGTGGGAAATCTGCTGCTTTCTGATTTTGATATCTCAGCTGAATGTAAATAAAAAGATGGAAGAGAAAAATGGAGATAAATGCATTAGCTTGATTAGGGGCTTTATTTGCATAAAACTCTTTGAATCACAATTTCCCTCTGGCTTTGGACCCCCCCCCCCCCCCCGCCGCCCCTTCTTGCCTTTCTTATTATCCAGTCCAAGGTCATTACTAAAAGGCTTCCTGTTTCTTGGACGAAGACTTACTGAAATATTAATTTCATTGCCCAAAGTAGATTCATATGGCCTGGTGAATAACTTGAGGTTCTGTCAAAATCACAAAGTGAGAGAGTTATTTTTTATGCCTTTGGAAATGTGGTTCAGGAATTTTAGTAACAGGCAGCTAAAACTTCACTCTCATTTTGCCTGTGTTTATGACAGAAATGAGTGCAACTCTTTATGTTCCTTGGTAATTACTGCAGTGAAACAACTGTAACTGGGTAAATTGCATGTTTAAGCCATCATGCAGGAGATTTGTTTTGTTTTCCTTTAATTGCACTGTGACTGGGTTTGAATTTGATGCATAAGATTCTGAGAGAGAAATGAACTTGTGACATTTGAAGTTTGGAAGTATTTTTTTTTTTTTAGTATAGGTAGAGCTTGAATATTCAAGATTTTGTTGAATGCCTTTTCAGTTTGTAACTGCTTTCACACAAAAGCTTGACTTCAATGCTTTTTTTTTCTGTTGTTCTTTTGCAGCCTTGGCTGTATGTATAATTTAATCCAGTGTATTAAAAAGAAGTTGCGTTCCTCAATAGTAGAGCAAAAAGCCCTCAATCTCCCTTAGTAGTAGTTAATGATAATAATACTTGCAAGCACAAGTCTTTAAAACAAAGACAAAACAAAACAAAAAAAACGCTAAACTGTAATTGAAGGTTTTTGCATCATTACAGGCAACAGCCTCATAAGGCTGTAACAGATACACTTGGAGAGAGTTTGGCTCATTTTATTGACATATTGTTTTGTCTGTTGTGAGTAGACATGCATTATTCTTGGCCCAAGTAACATATATCAGTTGACAAAAGCCAGCAACTTACTTACCTGGCCTCACTCTGGAAATATCCTTGAAAGTTCTTACTTTACTGTTCTTTTCAGCTGGTTTTGCTCAGTTGCTCTTTGCATAGCTGTTTTCCAGTCTGTTTTATAATCCATACATGTTCCCCCCACACCCAGCCTTGCATTGCTGGAATCTTTTCTGTTTTACTTTAAAAAGCACTTTGCTAAATGTCACAACAAAATAAAGCATGGATTAGAAACAGCATTGCGGTTGCAGACTTAATGCCTTTGTGACATCTCATTGCTATGCAAATGAGATTCAAGGAGGTCATCCCTTTAGCAGTTGCTCTAGCCCCGGTATCTACTTGATATTCGTTGGCCCAACTTACTAAGCATTCATTACTGAGGTGGCCTAGGTGTTTAACTCTTTGTTGGCTTTGAACCTGCTATTTGAGTCTGCTGAGTTCAACAGCTCCTTCTTTAGTGGATGTTTGCATTTTAGGGACCTCTTTGCTTCTCTGCTCTGCGCTTCTCAGACTGTGGGTACCTCAGGAAACCCAGTACTCCTGTTTGCAAGATACACTTGTTTGTATGCCAAGACAGTATTGGGAAAGCTCATTTGTGATGTTTCCTTTGCTGTCTCAAGTATTTTTATCATTGCTAAATACTATACATTTAGATAGATGTTTTATTCACTTGCATTTGTGACAAGTTCTTACAAATATTCCGTAGAAAAGTGTGTGTCTGGGCTTGTAAATGTTCACGTAATACTTTAAAATTAATTGTCCACAGTTCAAACTTGATTTCATCTGATTTAGCAGGTGTGTTAATAGTAAGTAGTTACTGTAAGCGGTGGAATCTGGTTTTAATTCAGTAAGAACCAACTACCTTTAATGAGTACAGATTATTGCTGGTGTTCCATTTGCTTGGTTAAAGGGTGTTTTTGATTTGCTAGTATGATTCGTTTACAGTATGATTGTAAAAGTAGGATCCGCTTGTCTTATAATTCCAGTTTTGAATGAGCATTTTGCAGTTTGAGCAACTGGCCATATTGTAAATGGTTGATTCATTATGTAATTATTCTCTTAGTGATTATTTCAGTGTAGTGGATTTTCTTTACACACGAGCAGATACAGAGCTGTGTAAACACTGAGTTAGTTCTGAGAACTTGGGTAAAATAACTGCTAACACAAAGAAAGCATGCCTTGTGCTTGGTGTAAGAAGGCTTAGGCACTCTGGAGAAGAACATTCATCTTACACCACGATCCCTTACACATTAAGAATTAAAATGTTGACATTGATGAGAGGGGTGATTTGAACAACTCTGTGTTTCACATGGAGAATTACAGAATGAGAATTTGACCCTTTTCATGGATTAAATAGGTATCTCTGGATTAAAGTATTTAATCAAATCCAAAAAAAAATTTTAAAAGCTTCTTTGGCCTCTTATAAACCAGTACCTTTCAGAGTGTCATATCTGACTGCCTACTGGTGTGAAGGACTGCTCAGACATCTGATAATGACAGGTTATCTTGAATTCTGCTGAGAGCGGCATTACGCCTTCATGATTTTGATCAAGGGCAGCAGAAAACTACTAGTAGTTAAAATTGGAACAATATTTCAAGGGCCAGTTAAGTGCAACATTAGAGTGAAAACTTAGAATCACCCTTCTCTGTGGTTTCCCACCTCCTGTCCTCGTCTTTATTGGATCATAAACATTCATGGCGACCCTCTTATACTTTGCATCTTGCTGGGTGCTGGGAGGGCCAGGGGGTCAATTTGACACTGTTCTTGACTTCGAGGAATTTAAGGTATGGGGGTGAGATAAGGCCTACAGTAACCATCAAGGAATAAGACGTGGTATTGCCGCAGTGGCTGTGCTCTGCTAGTTTGGGCAGAGAAGTGTTTTCTCTGAACTCACCTGGGAATTGATTTCTGATCTCTTATGGACACCTCTGAAAGCAGGACTCCCTGTTCAATGCTGGAGCACCCTGATACAGGAACCGAGGGTGGCCAGTTACCCGATAACTAACACTTGAAGAGTCAAATTTCTCAACTTGATGCTCCTAATCTATCCTGGCAATTCTTCTTTATTCAGTCAACAATTAGAAGGAAATCTTATTTAGTAGGTGCGTTCTAGGAAACAGAATATGTCATTTTCAGAGGTTTTTTTTTTTTAATTGTTGTGAAATCTTTTCATGTAAAGAAGCCCTCTAAGTTATTCTTTTGTAAAGAGACAAATATAATTTATGAGTTGTAAATTGGAATTTACCAAAATGATGTTAGAAATATTAAAATCCGGGAATAATTATATCTGGTTTGCAGATTATCTTGGGCCCTGGCAGGCAGCTGCCCCTTCTCTATGGTCTTCGGTTTTCCACCTAAACCAGATGTTGGGTGTGTGACCTGTTGAATTGAAATCAACCAATATTGATTAAAATGAAAAGAGGAGACAACGTTAGAGAACGTAGAAGCTAAAATGAGATAAAGTCTGCATATTGTTTGTCTCTGCTGTCACTGTTTCCAATAACACAGATGATTCAGTGGAATGCTTTCAGGCGTGGGTGAATTATCACAGTGGTAAGTTTTCTTCTGGGGCTTTTGAGGAAAGTTTTAAAAATGAGTTTGCTCAGAGTTAGATGGAAATGTTCTTTGCTGGAAGCCCTGATTTTTTTTTTTAAAAAATTACCTTGTTCTCTGTTTTAGGAAATTGTCTTTTTTTTCTCAGTAGAAAACTGTCAGAAAATTGAAAATTAGTAGGTCTAACATTTTGCATCCTACCCAATACATTGTTTTAGAAATCGACTTTCTTATTGCAAAAGATGCTGGTTGAAAGACTGCTCTACATCACTGTTGTCATCAGTGTTTGCAAACCCAACGTTAAAGAGGTCTTCCTGGGTCCTTGGCCTGCTAATAGGGTAAAATGCTACCAGTTGAGCCACAAGGCTTTGGTTTGTGGTCTGAACCATAAGCCAAGGACTTGAATTTTAGATCCAGATTCCAAATCATGAACTTTTCACTGGGCATGATTTTTTAAACTATGGATCCAATCTTTATTAAAATGCCTTAGAATAGTAAATATCAACTCTGTTACTGTGCATTACATATAACAATGGATTAAGGTCAGAGTTTAAAGAAATGAGCACCCAAATACATTTAATGCCTTTCTTATCATTCCATTGTGATTCATATGGCGACCCTCTTCTAGTACACACACTTGATTAGAATGTTCCTCTCTGCCTTACAACTTTTCCCTCAACTCTAGGGTCAGAATCTCTTTTTGGGGTATTTAGAAGAGGTCTTTGAAGTAGCATAGCCCCAAAAGACCTTGCAGCTATTAACTGACGTAGGAAGAGGGGAGGAGATTTTTGAAATGTGAGATTTTGAGGTAAGTGTATTGTTTTGTACTGTGTTTATATCATCGGCTCCCTGATTGAACTCCGCACTCACTACTCCTGAGTAAAAGCTCTTTTATGTTCACTTTATAGCTCCCGCATAGGATTGCTAGGTAGAGTAAATAAAAATACAGATCTCAAGTTAAATTTGAATTTGAACAACCAACAATTCTTT
Organism: Delphinus delphis; assembly: GCF_949987515.2. Taxonomy (NCBI): domain Eukaryota; kingdom Metazoa; phylum Chordata; class Mammalia; order Artiodactyla; family Delphinidae; genus Delphinus; species Delphinus delphis. The sequence goes on along the minus strand of NC_082690.1, from coordinate 42,504,955 downwards.
AGCATATCTCCAATATTGCATGAGATGTATTTTTGGCTGTCCACCCAACTCCTGCACAGATCACAGCTCATCCTATACAGGGTATTGAGAAAGGGTTTGTTGAATGACTGAATGAGCCTCCAAGGGGAAATATCCAGGAGTTAGTTGAAAATACTAACTTAGAGCATAGCAGAGCTTGATTCAAGAGTCTCTATCACGTGCACGGGTGGTACTTGAAGCCCTGGAGATTGTCCAGGGTCATTGTGTCGACCTAAGGTTCTTAAACTGCAGTGAACGTCAGAATCACTGGGAGGGTTTGTAACACATTGATTCCTGTGCCTCACTCCATAATTTATGATTTTGTAAACTTGAGGTGGGGTTCAAGGACTGCTTATCCTACAGGTTTCCAGTTTATATCAGTGTTGCTCTTCCGGGACCAAGCTTTGGGAGCTACAGTGTAGACCCTCTAGAGATGGATCTGCAAACCTTTTTTGTAAAAGACCAGATAGTAAATATTTTAGGCTTTGTAGGCTGTACTGTCTGTATTATGATTACTCAACTCTGCCTCTGCAGCTTGAAAGCAGCCACAGGTAGTATGTAAATAAATGGGGTGTGGCTATGTTTCAATCAAACTTTATTTACAAAACGAGGATACTGGCCTGATTGGGCTCCTGGGTCAGTTTTAGTTTGCAGGCCCTGCTCTAGGGTGAAAAAAAAAGGTGACTGTTGAAGACATCCAGGTTTAAAAATTGGGCAGAAGAAAAGGAAACAGAGGAAGAGTGATCTGAGCCATGGTAGAAGACCCAGGGGAGTATCCCCAAAGCCAAGCAATCATCCTCATCTATTGTCTTAGAGCAATTAAGGATGTGGGAGGGGATGAATGCTGAAAGAGGCCATTGGATTTGGCAGTTAGGATGTAATGACCACTGTTGACTGAGTCGTTTGAATACAGTGGTGGGGAGGGATGCCTGCCAGATGGCAGTGGGCTGAAGTGAAGGAAGAGGTGGAGGCAGCAAATTCTGAATCCTCTTTCAGGAAATTTGGCAGTGAAAGAAAGGAGGGGTTCGAGGCTAACGCTTAAGGAGAAAATTGGGTCCGAGAAGGTTCTTATGAGGATAAGAGGAAAACAAGTACGTTTATAGGCAGAGAGGAAAGGGCCACTAGAAGCAGGAGGCTGGGCTGCAAACACATGGTCTCCTAAGAAGATGGTTCCCCACAGGTTGTGCAGCAGGTCGTGAATAGGGAGCAGAAGAAAATACAAGAGAGAAGAGATCATTAATGGGGGAAAGTTCTCAAAAGAAACAGGGCAGGAAGGGGGACTAAGAGAGCCTGCAGAAATTGCCCTTGGTCCGGAGAAGGATAATACTTCTGTAAGACAAGAGCGGGTGAGTATCATTCCATTTCGAGGAAGGAAGGTAAGAGGCTTCCCAACCCATAGCCTTTGTTTCTTGGAAAGGTTGGAAGCTAGGCTAGAGTGAAGAGATTGTGGGAAAAGTAGGGATTTTAAGGAAAGCGGTGACGGTTTGGAGTAGGCAGTGAGGCAGAGAGTATACCAAAGATAAGTACTATGCATACCAGGTAGCACTGAGGACTCTGCTGGAGTTTAAGCTCATTTATGAGCGTCCATATGTCACCCTGATATATGGAATTTCCCTGTAGTCTGTAGCTGCCTGGAAAATGTAGAACATGTAACAGATGGAGGGTTATTCAGAATTGCAGGTTGTCAAGAGGCGTTGGTCAGAAAGACATGAGGCGATAGATTTGGAGATGCCTGTGAATGGGAGTATGAAGGAGAACAAAGTGGAGAAGCAAAGGAAACCAAGAGTGGTACCCGTGTCATAGGTTGAAGTCTTGGTAAAGATGAAGAAGAGCAGGTTTAGAGGAAGATGTAAGGGGGCTGAGGAGGATTGGAAATTATTAGAGATGTTGGGATTTCTTAGCGATTTCAGAGACGTGGCAATTCCAAGGGCCTGGGCTGTGGCTGCGGAATTAGGCTCTGAAGTCGAGTTGAGGGGGTGTGTTCAGGAATTGAGGGGGGTAGGTTGGATAGGTTAGCAAGGTAGATCTTGAAGTTACTTAAGTCATGGCAGGAGAGGAGGAAGCTCTTGGCACAGCAGGGGACCTGCCTCTTCTTCTACCTGGAGGAGCCTTGAAACTGTCGTGTTTTGCTTTTTGTGGGGCTCCCCCGTTCTTGTTCTTTTGGTCTGCTTCTGCCATTGCCTGGCATGACGTATCTCTTGTGTGACCATCGAAGCAACTCACCACACATTTTCCCTCTTTCTTTCCTCATTTTTCTGCCCTGGCAGAAGCATGAAGAAAGATTATAGACAAGTAGGGTACGTCTCTGTTGGTAACTGGAACTTCTGTGACTGTTCCTTGCAAATAGGAAGGAAGCTATTTTCCAATTCCCTCTATAAAAGAGAGAGCAAGTTTTTCTCCCTACCAAGCCTTACTAGTTGTTGGGCATCATTGAACATTTGCTGGTACCTTCGAGTCTGTATTGTTGCTGACTTCTTTGAGGAAGTCTGTCTGTTGTAAAATATTTGGGCTCACTTGTCTTTTATTTTCCAGCTTTTGGTTGCAAATTACCTTCTAAAAAGGAACTGGATCCCTTCTACTAAAAAATGCAAGCTCATGTATGATAACTTTAATGAACTAAGAAAAATAACCTTTAAATGAACATTTAAGAAGGGCTTAAAAGAAATGGTTAAATGTTGTCACCACAGAGGATTCATGCTTCAAAAGGAGTATCTCCCCATTTCCCCAATCCTTCCTTTTTCCTCTCTTTTTCTATACAACCATTTTCTTTCACCTACAGAAAAGAGGACTATGTTTTGAATTTGTCTTTGTCTTTGATGCTTTTTTTTTTAACGGGAATGGCTTGATTTATATCTCACGCTCTCATGTATCAGTTGAAAAATCTGAGAAAATGAATTGAAACAGTGTATCATTTTTTAATATTTGAATCATAACATCTCACACTAGATTTCATATCTCATACAGATGGCATTACCCTTTGCATATTTCCCCTCCAGTTTGGAATTTCCAAAGGAAAGATATAAATATGAAAGGTAAATGAATGTTGGGGAAAGATTATTAGAATAACTGTCAGATATTATGAATACCCTGTTTTTCTGGAACGTATAAAAGTTTTCCCTTTGACTAAATCTGTGCAGAAAATTTTACCCTGCACTTGACATCCATCAGTATTTTCAGAACTGAAACATGAAAAAGAAATATAAAATTTTCTTTCAAAAACTCTATCCCAACTTTATGTCTGTTGTCATTGGGGGAAACAATATATATTGGAAAAAAGAGAAAGAAGAACCACTGATGGTGATTGTACTTTGGCAGACCAACATCCAATCTCAAAACTGACTACATGACAATAACATTTCCACATACATTTTAGTGAGGTATAGAGTTCGGTGTTTGAATAAATAACCTGTACTAGATAGACAATTCCTAAGAGATAGAATAAATTGTAACACCATAGCTCCATTAGTGATCCTGAAAAGATGTAAAAACCATGGAGTCTTAGGGGCTGGAAGAAACTTTAGAGTGAATCTGATTTAATCTTCTTTCTTTACAGATGGGCCGAGGTTCCGAGAGGACTAATAAATTGTCCAGGAACGTGGAACTAATTAGGGACCTAGTGAGGGGCTAGTCTCGAATATTCTAAAATCCGAATTCTGTGCTCCATCACTAATTGGTCATCTAGATTTAAGCACTTTAGCATTTTCAGACTGAATTTGAAGGTGTGATAGGCATTTTAGAAGGCTTCTTTGTGATTTAAAAGTAACTTAAAGTACCTGCATTTATTTATCTATTTATTTTTAACATCTTTATTGGAGTATAATTGCTTTACAATGGTGTGTTAGTTTCTGCTTTACAACAAAATGAATCAGTTATACATATACATATGTTCCCATATATTTTCCCTCTTGCGTCTCCCTCCCTCCCACCCACCCTCCCTATCCCACCCCTCCAGGAGATCACAAAGCACCAAGCTGATCTCCCTGTGCTCTGTGGCTTCTTCCCACTAGCTATCTACCTTACGTTTGGTAGTGTATATATGTCCATGCCTCTCTCTTGCTTTGTCACAGCTTACCCTTCCCCCTCCCCATATCCTCAAGTCCATTCGCTAGTAGGTCTGTGTCTTTATTCCTGTTTTACCCCTAGGTTCTTCATGACATTTTTTTTCCTTAAATTCCATATATATGTGTTAGCATACAGTGTTTGTCTCTCTCTTTCTGACTTACTTCACTCTGTATGACAGACTCTAAGTCTATCCACCTCGTTACAAATAGCTCAGTTTCGTTTCTTTTTATGGCTGAGTAATATTCCATTGTATATATGTGCCACATCTTCTTTATCCGTTCATCCGATAATGGACACTTAGGTTGTTTCCATCTCCGGGCTATTGTAAATAGAGCTGCAATGAACATTTTGGTACATGACTCTTTTTGAATTATGGTTTTCTCAGGGTATATGCCCAGTAATGGGATTGCTGGGTCATATGGTAGTTCTACTTGTAGTTTTTTAAGGAACCTCCATACTGTTCTCCACAGTGCCTGTATCAATTTAAAGTACCTGCATTTAGCTCACAAAATATGGGAACGTTTTGACAACTACGTCATTCTGGAAACAAACTCAAATGAACTTGCAGGGAATAACTGAGATGAAAATGATTGATCGGAAGGGGGAATGGGAGACTGTAACAAGGCAGCCTGTGTTTGTAAGTACAGGGCCACCACCTGTGACTTGGAGGAGAAGTGAAAACGCAGAGGCACGTGTAATCGAGATGTGTCTCTCACTCATCAATCAGGGTTTATCAGAATTGGAGGTCTTCGTAAGCGAACTGAATGCTTTCAATCCAGACATGCCAGTAATTGCCATCGACCGAGCGTTCTGTCACACCTGCCTGCTTTTCTTTCTCTTTCTCTTTACTTCATTACATATTGATTGACTTCTTGGGTTTTACAAGTTCATAAATCACATTCTTTTAATAGGCTTCTTGGCTTTTGTGTGTGTAGACTGAGACTACTGGAAAAGATTGATACTCGAATCACAGTAACGAAGAACTTCATCTTCCCTCCTTCAGTTTCATATGCAAGAGTGACATCAAAAGACAGTGTCATTATGATGAAACAGATTTAAAAGCAGTGGAAACACCTTATAAAAACCTGGAGCGCTAACAGCCAGCCCTCTTGGGTTTAATGGAAACTCTCACCTTACACACATGGAAGGATTGGGGAGAGCTGGAGAGACTTCACAATCAAGAAAAGTATTATTCAGTGAATAAATTATTATTTTAAAATATTAAAAGTATTATTCAGTAAATAAATAAGTAAATTCAGTATTAATTATGTAATGAAATGCCACCTTTGCAAATAACAACAGATATTCCTACCTGATTGCAAATCCATAATCCTGGTACAGGATAGAATAGATTTTCGTCGGTCTTGGAGGGCTACATTTTATGTGCCTGCAGTAGAATAATAAGACTGGATACCTATGATCTCTTCTGCTTCTAAAAGTTTTTCAAATTTATAAATCTTAGGAATTGAACTTTGTTATTATCCTTTTCATGAAAAAAAGTCATTGTTCTCTCCACTATGGACGTTTTAAATTCCTGTTTTATGGATGAATCCTAAAACATCCACTTCTTCTTTCTGGATACAAACTGATATTTAAACTCTGTAAGAATTTTTTTCCTATTTTTAGTACCTGAGTGTTTTTGATTTTAATATAAAGCAGTTACATGACATTTAAAATTCTTATTTTAGAGATGAATCCTAAAATACTCATTTTTTTTTCTTATTTACTGATACGAACTGGTATGTTAACACTGAAGGGATAGTTTCCTATTTTTGGCATCTATGCATTTTTTCTTATAATATAAACCAGTCACGTGGGACTTTTATGGAAAGGCCTATGCAGTTGTATAATATTAATGTCTGTTGTCCTCTTAAATAACAAGGGAGTCTACTTTGTATGTTTGTAGTCCAGCATTAGCAACAAAAAAAAATCATATTCCAGGCATTCTTTAACAGCTGATTTAATTTGGAGATATTCAGCCATTCCTTTCTGCATTAATTTAATTTCTGACAGCCAGTTTAATACATCAAAAGGGAAAAAGAAAGCAAAAACTGCCATTGAGGTTGTCTGTAATTAATAGAGCTGACTTCTGAAGCACTCCAGGCTTCTAAGCCCTCACGTGTGAGAAGTGGCTTATTCTAAAGGGATGGTGCTTTGAAAGAGCAAAACAATTGAGGCTGGAGAAGGGAGGCTGTGAACCCGTCTTCACTTTGGTGGTTCAGAGCCATTGCTTCTATTTTTCTCTGTGAGGAGGAAGCAGAAGGAGGACGGAAAATGTTCTGGGAATAGCTGTCTTTTCTTCACAGAGTTTGCAAACAGAATTTACAGGCAGAAGTGTGTCTTTTGCGCTAGTTTAGTAAAATGACATGAAGTCTTACCATGTTGCTACAGAGAGTCATATCCACGAAATGAGGTGAGAGAAGATAGCCATATTTACTGTGGATCAGTCACTGTCTACAGTACATGTGATGCTTTCTTGAGACAGTTTTAGTAAATAAACAGATCCAGAGAAATTCCCTTGAAACCAGAATCTGAAAAACTGAAATAAAATACATTTCAAGTACTTTAGTACAAATAAGCATCATTATTAATTGAAAGGCAGTACTGTGCTAAATACCGTATAGACAGTCTCATGTAAGCTTCCTTACCTCTGGCCTCTGAGGGAAATACTGTCCTTCATCTTTATAGATGAGAAAACTGAGCTTGAGGGAGGCTGAGGAGTTGATGGTTCCACATATGATGAATAATGGAAACCAAGTATGTTGGCTATCGTAGTTTTTCTTTAAAACCTGTAGAATATATCAGGTTATACTAATTGAATTCATCTAATTATTCATCTTAATTTTTTTAGGAACCTCTAGAATGTTAGCATTTAGACAAAAAAGCAGGTACTTAATTGTTAAAACAATGAAAAAGAATTGATGATGTTACTGAAGTGTAATGACCTCATGATTTTCCACAACCAGATATTTTTTCTACCCTGGTTTCCTTACCTCTTACGTCTCCAGTAATGTGCTTAAGGAATTCATATTTCTTTTAGTATTACTCAAAGTAGAAATCTAATTTTAAAAAGCTGAATCTGCTGGATAAAAGCCCACAAATTATATTTCATAGTTAAAAATTACCTTTTCATTAATTCATTGAAGAAATAGGAAATTGGAGTGCCTACTTTGCCAGGGATACATGGGGGACAAGACAGGCAAAGTCCTGCTTTCATGAAACTTCCAGGTTTTTGAGGGGAAAGAGAGCTAATAGGTAAGATCTGATTTGCTTTTATCCATTTTGAATTAGCTATCATCTGGAAAGATCCTAGGAACAAACAAACGGATGTGTTGAAAAGTACTATTAGTTTACTTGGGAAAACCTTCCCTCCTATTTTGCTTTAACAAACTTGGAAGTTCCACATAAGTAATTCACTGGTTACTTTTTAAAATGTGATTAGATAATCTGGGGTTGTATAGTACTCCATTTTTAAAAAAATTGAAATATAGTTGAGTTACAATGCTGTGTTAGTTTCAGGTGTACAGCAAAGCGATTCAGTGATACACACACACACACACACACACACACACACACACACACACACACACACACATTCTTTTTCAGATGCTTTTCCCTTATAGGTTATTACAGAATATTGAGTAGCGGTCCCTGCGCTCTACAGTAGGTTTTGTTGGTTATCTATTTTATATGTAGTAGTGTGTATATGTTAATCCCAAACTCCTAATTTATTCCTCCCCCCTTTCAATAACTATTACTTGATGAATTATCAAGGCTTTGAGGGTTGATCATAAATGTGTAAAGGCATTAGAAGCCAGTGGGCCAGGTGGTACTTCTAGAAGGCCCTGGGGAGTCAGGAACCACATACCTGATGAAAGGAATGAAGTACCAGAGGGAAGAACGCAGAAAATAAATTTAGCAACTTTGCCAAAGACCAGCTTTTTGAGCAATCCTTGGAATTGAGAGCTCTTTCTCCTAAGTTGTGTATCCCTGTCAGTGCTGGAGAGACATGGAATCAAATGGAGTGAAATCCTTTAGGTTCAGCTGCCCTCTGTGACCCTGTCAACTGGATTGCCCCAAAGTGACACAGTTACACAGCTGCAGGGCTAAGTCTAGAACTTTATGACCATTTCTCATGAATCCTGTGCTATGGTTCTTCTCTGAGGTGACATCAAGGAGAGAACAGTCTTCCTCTAAATCATGTCGCTGAACATCGCAAAGAATTTACTTGGCTGCAAGCACGGCATTGGAACGGTGTATCATTTCCTTTCCTCTCACTGTTTCTTGGCCCCATCCACTTGAGTCCCTAACAGTCACGTGCCAGTGTCAAAGCTGTTTCCTAAGCCGTGGTTCCCAAACCTTTCTGTGCATTAGAATCAGGGGAGCTCTACAATTTAGATTCCCAGGTCCAACTGTTTGAGGTCATTTCCTTGGCAAAGAATAAGCAAGTAAGTGCAAGTAATCTTCCAACAGCAATAAGTAATTCTCTCTCTCTGAACCCCTACTGCAAATTTGCTGGAAGGTCATCTTCTCATCACCTCCCTCCTCCCCTCCTGCCCTATAGAATGCTGGGTGTGGAGTAAGTTGTGGGGAGGAACGAGTCACAAATATTCTATGTTGTTTTTCCCAGGGGATTTGACTGTCACTCTGAGAGCAGCACTCAAGCCCAGGTACCTCCTGCTCTTTCTAAAATTATTGCATATTTTCCTTCTGCTTGTGCCTTTTTGCCCGAATCAAGCAGTATTTTGCAGGTACCTGGGCCTGTTGCATAAACTCAGTCACCCCTCCCCCACCGTCCTGGGAGCAGCCTGGAGGTGTGTCTTTTATTCCCTTTGGGCAGTTGTGAGTGACCCTGAGCACGACCTTCACACATTTGCCCAAGCTTCTCACTGTAATGGTGAAGTGGATTCTCCCTGTCCGGTGTTGCTGAGTGGATCTGGGTAATACATCCGCTCAGAGGGAAGAAGATTGGTCCATCACACCGTAAAAGGGCTGTACCCTCTCTTCCTCTCCCCGCCACATCCTGGACAGCTTCCGCTTCTCTATTTCCCACTAATGCACTTCGGCTATGGTTCCTCCTCTTTTTTGGGGGAGCTCTCTTCAGTTGATCTGTCCTCTCGTTGGTAGATTTAAACCTATCATGTAAATCACCAACTTCATAGTTAACAGCATTGCCCTTCATTCTTGCTAGTTTTTCCTGCTTATTTTCTTGGTTTCTGCTCTGAGTTTTTCTTCCATGTGAAAGGAGCTGGTGCTTTTGCTTGCCAAGGACTCCTAGGACATATTTATTGGCTCTTTGGAAAGTAAACCAACTGGAAAGCTTGAGGATAATTATTCAGTACTTGGAATTTATAGAGAGCATCTCTTTATAGTAACTCGGGTTTCTTTAATGTGAAGCAATCCTGGGTTTAGACCTTAAGTACCGCAAAATTGCACCTGTGAGCTAGCCATATTTTTTTCTTCCCAGTACTTTTAGAAGGGACAACTTTTAAGAAAGTCAGCCTTCGTGGGGATTTTTTTTTTTTTAACTGCAGAAACATCAAGGTAAGTGGTCCAGGCTGACAACAGATTCATTGAGTCATAGAATCTCAAGTTGGAAGGGATTTAGGAAAGATTGTTAGTCGTCTACTATTGATGACTTCTGGACTGAAAAGATCACACTGCAAATTCCTAGATCGCTCCAAGATTTAATTTATTTGAGTTCGGATACTTGAACTAATTCCAATCAGGTATTGGTAGTTTTCTCACCTCTGAAAGCAGTGGCAACATTTCTTGACATTGAAATTCTCCACGGAAGTTCTAGATTTGAAATAGATGAAAGCAGAGTTCTCTGATTGCAGAGGAAGACGGCTCTGAATTAGGGGGGATTCTTACATATCCCCTGGTCCTTTCTACCTAGTTCTTCTTGCTGAGAGATGGAAGGTGGAGGAAAAGTAGAAATCCAGCAAATCTCTCTGCTCACTGTCATCTATTAAAACTACACCATCTTTTCCACACCAAGGACCCTAATCTGCACATCCAAATATAGGCAATGAGGCAAGATCTAAGAAATGTTGATATCCTGAGAAATCTTGCAGAAGGATCCAAGATCCTGAGTTAATCAGAGATCAGTTTATTTTAGTCACCAGACTGTTACTAAGATAAAACATCGTATTAATGCATTTTAGAAAGATTTTTAAGGACAAACTGTAAAAAGGAAGTTTCAAAGAGTTAAGATCTTGATGGCTAGAAATATTAACGCTGTTCACAAAGCACTGGAGAAAAACAGGGCATTACAATATGTTAAAGCATTTATATACTAAAACTTTCAAATCCTTAGGTAGGGAGGAGCTTTAGGTAAACTTCAAACTGGTGGTGGATGCCAGGCTAGATGGTAGAGAACTACTTGAGATTTTAGGGCTGGGGAAAGTATTTTATGACATGTTACTTTATCAAACTTTTATAGAAACTTACCCAATACCTGGGCATACATAGACAGCCAGGGAGAGGTGGAAGGAAAGTTGGCATTTTGAAGCTTTGTTGGCAGACATCTCGTATTATTAAAAAACAAAAAATAGGGCTTCCCTGGTGGCGCAGTGGTTGAGAGTCCACCTGCCGATGCAGAGGACGCGGGTTCGTGCCCCGGTCCGGGAAGATCCCATATGCCGCGGAGCGGCTGGGTCCGTGAGCCACGGCCGCTGAGCCTGCGCGTCCGGGGCCTGTGCTCCGCAACGGGAGAGGCCACAACAGTGAGAGGCCCGCGTACCGCAAACAAACAAACAAACAAACAAACAAACCAAAAAAACAAAAAATAGCAATTGGCTGAACAATTCCACTGGGCTGGAATCAGGAATCCAGATGTTATAGAAACAAGTCCAGTGGCCACTTTGCCTTTGTAGATGCTATGGCTAAAATTAGCCCTAGCTAAGGGCCCCATCATCAACATCAGAGATCTGTGTTCCCTGGTCCTCCAGACCAGGATGGGGCCCTCTGCTATATCCATCCTTTCACAGGGTCCTCCCCGGCTTGTAGCAATGATCCTGACTTTAATTAATTAATTACTTACATATTTTTTTTTATTGTAAGGCTTTCTTTGGTGAGTTTTATTTAATTATTTGGGTATGTTTTAATATTAGGGTTTTTTGAATAAGAATTTCTCAATAGCTGCCTTGAAGGCAGATACAATGCGTGTCTTCTTCATTACTGGAACCCTGCTATCTTGCACAGTCCCTGCCATATAAAAGAAACTTAATTAAAAAGCATACTGAATGAATTAATAAATGAACACTGAAACAATCAGATTTCTACATTTTTTCACGGAAAAGGAACTGTTGTGGGCATTTTGGATACCAAGGAGGCAGCCTACTGGAGTAGTTTCAGACATGATGCTCTGAACTGAGTCTGGCTCTGCCACTCCCCAGCTTTTAAGATGTTGGGAATTGACTTAACCTTTCTGTGCCTTAATGTTCTTCTCTGTAAAAGGTGATAATAATAGCACCTAACCTGTAGAGTTTTATGAATATTTGAAGGGGGACCTGACACAAAGTGAGTGCCCAAGAGGAGTGGGGTAAAGGTGAATGAATGGGCTCTTGACTAAGTAGGGAGAAACTCCTCTGCCATGTGTATTTCAGACTGTTACTAATTAGAAACAGGGCCTTTACTGGGACAAGGATGTCAGGAGTGGGTGAAACCAGAGAAGGCCCAAGTAATTGAAATATGGAGGTGACAGCTACCCCATTACAGCAGAGAAAATCAAGTACAGTTGACCATTGAAAAACATGGGGGTCAGGGGAGTAGTGGGAAATCCATGTATAACTTATCCCTCTGTGTAAGCAGTTCCTCTATATTCGAGGTTCTGCATCTGTGGATTCAGCCAACTGCAGATCATGGAGTACTGTAGTATTTACTGTTGAAAAAAATATGTAAGTGGACCCATGCAGTTCAAACCCGTGTTCGTTGTTCAAGGGTCAAATGTAAAACTAGAATGTTGAGCTCTGATGCAAATACCCTTAACTTTTGTGAAAAACTGATCTACAAAAACCCATTGTTCTTATCTGGATATTGAAGTGTGATAGTGGATCCATTATCCATTATCCTGAGCCTAAATGACGCTGAGTATTTTTCGCTGCTTTGTTTCGTGATTTCCCAGTTTCACTTGGAAAGGATTGGGCATCTGTCTGTTGGCACAGCAGATAGGTCTTTCATGGAGCAGGGTGTGTTGCTCCAGGAAGAAGATGGGGGTCCAGAGGAGACCCCTGAGAAGAGTGCACACTTAGTTCACACATACTGGTAAAACGTTCACGGTTTCCCTCAGTGACAGAGGAATGCTTTAAATGTTTGGAATTTATAGTCAAGGAGTTTCCAAGTGAGCAAGGTTGTACATGACTCATTTGTAAAGGTTATAAAACACTGTTGGTCATAAGGTAAAAGATACCCTCCAAATTTAATATTGTTAATATTATAAACAAACAAGGGGACAACTAGGTAAAAAGGAGATAGAGAATTAGAAAACCAAAGTACAAAACCAAAAGAAAATCCAGGCGTCATTTGGCATGTGTGAATCAAACTTTTTCTCTCTTTCTTTCTTTCTTTTAATTGAAGTATACTTGATTTACAATATTGTGTTAGTTTCAAGTATACAACAAAGTGATTCAGTTTATATATATATATATATATATATATATATATATATTCAGATTATTTTCCATTACAGGTTATTACAAGATACTGAGTATAGTTCCCTGTGCTGTATAGTAAATCCTTGTTGCTTATATATCTGTTAATCCCATACACCTAATTTATCCTCCTCCTCCCTTTCCCCTTTGGTAACTGGAAGTTTGTTTTCTGTCTGTGAGCCTGTTTCTGTTTTATATATAGATTCATTTGTATTATTTTTTAGATTCCACATATAAGTGATATCGTATAATATTTGTCTTTCTTTGTCTGCCTTACTTCACTAAGTATAATAATCTCTAGTCCATCCATGTTGCTGCAAATATTTCATTCTTTTTTATGATCAAGGCTTTTCTAAGTGTAAGGTTGCTTACACTTAGTGCTGTGGTTCTTTTGAGTTTAATAGTCATTTAAGTGTTTTATTACCATTTGCATTTGCTGTGGATTTACTCTGGGCCACAGGACGTTTTGTGTTTAACATTTTACTTGTCCTGTGTCAAGATCATCACAGTTCTCTGAGGTTGGCATTATTATGCCCATTGAGAAACAGAGGTTTAGGGCGTCACTTAATTTGTCTGAGATTATATACTTGATCAATTGTGGAGCCTGGATTAGAACCCAGATCTGCCCTGATACTAGTGCTTTACTCTTGACCATAATGAGACTGCAAATCGTACAATCTCAGCCCCTGGGAAACTTGGAGTTTTGGTAACACTAGCAACAGGTCTTAGTTTTATGAGCAAACCTTGCTCCTCTCTTTTACTAGTTTTTTTTTTTTTTTTTTTGAGTTTTAGAAGTCTATAGCCTGCTATTGACCATTCTGGTGTTTACTTACAAGAATCCAAATGAAAACCTCATGCCTTAGCTCAGATTGTTGTCACTTCTTCTGAGAATGACAACACCGAAAAATAAATTTCTATGTGTGGAGGCTTGCAGCGGAGAACAGCTACGGTGGTGAAATTAACTCACAAATGCATAAAGACCTGACGTGGTCTTTTCCATTTGTGCCTAGGATTGTTTTGCTCCCTTGCGAAGAGCAGAAGTCCTGGTTTTCATAGCTGTTTGCAGTTTCAGCTCAGGTCTTGTTATAGTTTACATTTAAAGCTTTACAGTGGTACCAGGTTCAGGCTAAATTTGAAAGGAGCTCTGGGGGAGACAACTTCGGCATTTCCCCAGGGAACTGGACTGGAAAATTGCTAGAGAGTGAACTGTAGGGAACAAGCTTGAATTGGTCTCTTGGGTTGGCCATAATTACCTAATGGATTTTCCATCTCTCAAAATTTTAGGAAGGAAAAAATTGCATTAAAAAAAATAACAACAAAAATGTGAAACCCGAACCTCCTTGATTTCTCTTCAGGACTATAAACTCCTGCCCTCCTGTCTAGCCTTTGAAGAATGGGTGTGTTCTGGGACAGAGACAGGCCAGAGGAGACACATGCAGGAGAAACGGATTAAAGTGTGATTGAAACTCACAAATTCCATAACCTTATTTCCCCTTTCTGAATCACTGCTGAATGCTGAGATTCAGCTCCATTCAAGATGGCTTTGGGTGCAGCTGGGACTATATTTTAATGACCAGTATATCCTAATTATTATGGAGCATTTTGTTTTTCCATGGAATATAAAGGTATTTGTTGAGTGGCTTAGCTGTTTGCATACCAGGGTTTCCTGCTCAAAGGGACCCATTATGCAGTCAGTTTTCACCCAGAACACCGCCCACCTCCCACATCCATCTTGCTTGGAAATTGTATCTGGAACCAGGAACATTAAACTCAGTCCTGCACCCCACCCCCACTGGATGCGTCCCCAAAACTGTTCTATTTTAACGTGTTTGGTTATTATTCAGATGGCCCAGGAAGATAAAGTGTCTGTTGCTCTCCTACCCCTCTAACTTTTCTTATTGGCCGATATGTGTAAGACTGTGCTTGGCTTTGGGAATAAATACGCTTCAATAGAGGGAGCCAGCCTCTGTGATCCCACATAACGTTCATTGGACCGATAAATGTGAGTGCTTGCTGGGTGCCTAATGTCGTGTTACAGCTGCGATGGACCCACATGTGGAACAAACACTGACTTGCTGCTTTCGTGATTGGGGAAGTAACTCAATTACAGAAGAAAGAAAAATACCCAGTATACTATGGCGAGAGTTTTAAGGGATCCAAGTGCTACAAAGTTCAGACAAAGGAGACTTCAACTTGGCTTGAGGGATCATGGGAGAGATCATTTGAATTAGCTGCAGTCTTGCCTGTGCCAAGAAAGGAGGGTCCGGCTGGGTCCAGCAGCACCAGCAGAGGCCCAGGACTGGGGAGCACAGAGGTGACTGGCAGGGGACTGTGCATGGTTTCATTTGATTGGCATATTGGTTGTGTGGAGGATGGTAGTGGCAGAGAAAGTCGGAGCCAGATTTTGAATAGTAGTGGACATCAAGGAGGGAGCTTGGGCTTTATTCATTGGACAGTCAGGTTTTGCTGAAAAGATGTGAGCATCTTGGCATCATTATGAGAACAATGATTATTGTAGAGTTACCTGGAAGCAGTGTGGTGTGCACAGTGGATTGTAGGAACATGGGGGCACGGACAGACACAAAAGAATCAGGTGGGTTAGAATGAGGATGATAGGCGATGGACCTAGAGCAGGTGGGATGCAGATGGAGACCAGAGACCAAGGTCGCTGGGGAAGGAGAACCAGCAGTTGAACCAGTAGTGTGGGAAGGCTGTGGCGAGAAGCTGAAGGATTAGAGTTTGGATGACAAAGAGACAGGTGGTGACATTAACAGAATTAGTTGAGGAGGGAGAAGTGTGTGTGTGTGTGTGTGTGTGTGTGTGTGTGTGTGTGTGTGTGTGGTTGTTGTGCAGGAGGGAGTTGTGGCCAGGCTGGCGTTCTTTCAGAACTTGATCTGATACTTCCTTAGCCATGTAATGTTGAGCAAGCAGCTTCACCCCCCTAAGCATCTAAGCATTCTACATCTGTAAAATACGTCTTTAATTCTCATGACTTATTATTCCAAATATTATTTGTTTAAGAAAAATAGAGAATGGAATGGTTCCATCAGTTCTCAGAAAGTAAGAAAAAAGAGGAACAGGAAATGCAATATGGAAATCTTTTGAACTTTCTGCTGCTGCATAAGATTTAGATTTTCTTGACATTTACAGCAGAAAAGTACAATTTATGAATGATGGAGGGTATGTCAATTAGTTAGTGATAGGAAGTTTCCCCCTTTGACACTTAAGATGGCCATAATTTGGGGTGGCACTTACCCACGCCACGTTTATAATCAAGGCTAATTGTGCATTGAGTGATAAATAAGAAATGCGTTGAAATTTCCAAAGAGACCGACACAAATATGAATATTACAAGCTGAAAAAAAAAGAGAACCTTCAAGCTCCTGTCTTGCCTTTATATATGGTAGATGACACGAGAAGAGGTCCGCTTGGGACTGGTGGTATAGGTGGGTGTATTTAGTGTTCAAAACTCAGCACTTCAGAAGGAACTGAAATCTTTCTCTACATCTAACAACTTGCAAATAACCTTATGGCTTCTAAGCTACCTGAAATTTTGTTGAGTTGAAACGAATTGGAAAGGAACCGGACCTGTCATTGAAAGCAAATGGATTGAGCTTTCTTAAATACTGAAAGGCACCTAAATGACCTCCCCAGAATTTAGAGAAGAAAGTTTTCAACCTGCTTTCATCTCCTCTTCCTCTGGGTATTTTTCATGTAAGGGATGGGGAACAGAAGCCACGGTTGGGGTGTTTTAAAGGTGAGACTGGAGTTTGCCCTCCAGTCTTTCAAGGATAAGACAGTTTTACTTACCAGGGATAGGATCCGTTACACCCTGAGCAGCTGCTGTTTTTGAGGTAGGAAAGTGAGGCTGAAGAGCTTTGTACAGCTGTCATGCAGAATTCTAAGCACCCATTTTACAAACCTGTCAGTATGGCCTGGTTTCCTGGGCAGATGCAGCCTTCGGCTGTAGCCTCTTTCCCTGCTAGCCCTCTTCTTTCATCAGTTTTGTTTTTGTTTCCTGTTAGGAATGTTCCAGATTTAGCAGCTTATAAGCAGGATGTGTGTGTGTGTTTTAAGAGTCTTCATTTGTGTGCTTGAACTCAGACTCCTGTTTGTCTTCAAGGAGTCATATACAAAAAAACAAAAACCTTGACTCAGGGCTCTGAAAATTTTGTCCTACAGGGAAAAGGAAGAGCAGAAATCCTTATCAGCTTTCTTATTTGCTTATAAAAGTGGTAAGGCATGAAATTGGAACAGATGGCATAGAAATAGCTAGACTGATCTCCTTTAGTTGAATTTTGCTGACAGTTTCTTTAAAATCTTTGTAAACTCCCACTTTCAACAGTTCTTTTAGGTCTTTCAAGGCCCTGTGGGTAAATGCATCAGTGTAATAAGCTCCCATCCAGGTATGTTACAGGAAGGAAGCTGTAATCTAATTCAGGACCCAAGATCTAGACCATGAAGCCTATTTTACATATCTCTAATAAATAGATCCTAAAGTTAATCTATCACCTGTTCTCCTGTCATCCTGAAGTTGAGACAGTGTAGTTACCATCTTAGGTTGTACCTGCGGGGGTACGTGTAGTGGACAGCCTGTCTTTGCTAAGTTAAAGTGGACATTAGAACATCCTTTAATAGGAGAGTTGAGGAGATTTTGAGAATTACAGGCTGAGTATGCCAACACATAGGACATCAGATAGACAGCAAAATAACTTAAGTAGTGGGTATCCTATTCGCTTTTTGTCTGTGGATATTAAGCAGTATGAATAGCTGGGGAAAAATTGTTATATCATTAGCCATGGGTGGTGTGGTGATAGTTTATTATAGGGCCAAGTTACTGAAAAAGAAGGAGATGTATCATTATTCATATTAAAAAATGCTGTGACAATGTACTACTTCAGATGAGTGTTGCTCCCATAAATCATCCCAAATCCCTGTACTCAGGGGATTTGTGAAAAGATAGTATTTTCAGAGGCAAAATTATTTCAGTTTCTTCATGGGAGAAATTTTAGAATGCAGGGAGGAGTTCATCCAAGCAAGAAAGCCATTTACTGAGTTCATATCATTAAATAGGAAAGGTAAGGAGGAATATGCCGAGTTTAAAGATATCTTAACACGACTCTCCCCAGCCTGGGGCCTCAGACCTCTGGGTGATTGCAGTGTGTGTCAGACCTGCATTGCCTATAAACTTAATGAATAAAAACTGAATTCCTTTCTGTTTTGGGGGTGGTATTAAAAGGGCCTCGTACTCACAAGGGTTGAGAAGTGTGCTTTAAGGTGAGGTACAAACCTTAGTTTGCTCTCTCTCTCTCTTTGTCTTTTAATTTGGCTGTTTTCTTATTTATGAACATTTTAGCCCAGCTCAGAATAGAACAGCAAAATTGCAGTCACCAACTGCACCCAGTTTAGTACAATATTCAATCTAAGGGTCTTGTATCTTACAAACCTTTGTATTATTCCAACCCCTTGGTGGTTACATACCTTATATATTAGTACTTGATTTCTCAAAAGATTTCCTTCTAAAAGCAGAATAATACCACAACTAAGAGGTAAGGGCAATGTACTTTGAATCTCTGAAGCCCTGGCTCTTTGACCTACTCATGCTGGCTGGATGCAAAGGCATTTTAGTCATTCCTTTCATTAAGGATTCCCCAAATTAATGCCTTCTAATTAATTATTCATTTAAATTATGTTGTCCTCTTTCTCCTGAATTCCAGATTTTCTTACTCCTGTATTGCTTTCCTTTATTATATATTTGCTTTTTTCTTTACTTTTTTAAAAAAATGCTTTAGTCTTTAGAAGAGTAAATGGACTTAGGCATTATTTTGCTTCCATGTGACCTAAGGGAACATGCCCAGAGGCTACCATATTAGATCTAGCTTTTGCTTACCAGAGGCATCTGAAATGGCAGAATTATGACAAGAACGTCCAGAGAAGGAACATTTAACTGGAAATTCCACTCTTGAACAGATCACAAAATAGAAGGAGCCCTCTTTAGCTGCCCTTAACTGGTAATAACTGCTCATGGGTAGTTTTAATATCCTTCAGAATTCCTCATCTTTCCTTCCCCTATATTTTCTTGTAAATAGGTGTCAAGAAGTAGTTTCGGTAACTCTTTTGAGGACTGGATAGAACGAGCAAATTTTTGAATTTGCTCCACTTTTATTGAATTCAGAGGAGTCACTTAACATATTAAGCTCTTTCCATCAGCTGAGGAAACCTTACCTCAGAATTTGGAGACACCAATCCCTTAACAATTATGAGACACTTTTAAGGCATCCTTGGCCTGGTCCTTCTTGTTGGAACTCAGAAAAGATCATCAGACCCTTTAATGACACCTTCACCATCTCAGGAAATTAAACAAATCCGTTTGTCCATCAATTAGAATTTTCGCTGGTCCTTTGTGAATGGGCAGAGCATGATATATTTCAAATAATTTAATGAAAGAATTGAAACAAGTTTTACTTTGGTAACTATTTGGGAATCTATACATACCCTTCTTGAGAAAATGAGAAGATTCCGTGTGGGACTGAGATAAGACCAGGGTTAGAAAACATTCCCAGAAGAAAGGGTGAGGTGTCAGTATCCGTGCTTCTGAATCTATAACACCTGGCCCCAAAGCAAGTGATTGTAAATACTTCTGAAGGATGATTGTCAGTTCTCTTCCATAAAGAACAGAATAATAGAAGCATAGAGAAATAGAGACAGTTATTCTGGTCAAAATAGCTACTGAAATGCAGGTACTCCTCTTTGGGCCTGTGGTGCCCCTACAATGATGTCTTTTATCTTCTTTTCCTTCTTTATTCCTTTTCACTTTGTAGCTGGTTGCTGTACCCCACGTTGTTTCTTCTAATAAAAGGAATATTTGTCACATCCACCGGGAATCCTTGGTGGTTTTGTTCCCAGTATTCACAGTGCAGTGCTGAAGAGATAATGGTTTGTGTGTGGTGGGGCATCTCAGTGTTAACCCTGCCAACCTTCTGTGGGCTTCACACTTCTCAAGGTTCTGTCCAGCATTTTCTTTTTCAATTTTTTAACCTGGTTTTCCTCAGGTTTTCTGTGTCATATCACAGTCTGGAATTTTATATATATATATATATATATATATATATATACACACACACACACACACACACACACACACACATATATCTTTACTCTTCTAAAGATTAAAACATTTTTTTAAAAAAGTAAAGAAAAGGGCTTCCCTGGTGGCGCAGTGGTTGAGAATCTGCCTGCCGATGCAGGGGATACGGGTTCGTGCCCCGGTCCGGGAGGATCCCACATGCCGCGGAGCGGCTGGGCCCGTGAGCCATGGCCGCTGAGCCTGCGCGTCCGGAGCCTGTGCTCCGCAACGGGAGAGGCCGCAACAGTGAGGGGCCCGCGTATGGCAAAAAAAAAAAAAGTAAAGAAAAAAGCAAATATCTATATATATATAATATAGTGTATGTGTATATATATCTTTACTCTTCTTCTAAAGACTAAAGCATTTTTAAAAAAGCAAAGAAAAAAGCAAATATATATATTATATATATAAAATATAGTGTGTGTGTATATATGTGTGTATATATATATATATATGTATAGCATTTGCCATTATGTCACATTAGACTGTCATAAATAGAAAATTGATTCCTTGAGAAAGATTTCATTTCATCAACACTGTGGGAGTAATAACTGTATTGCTGCTTTATAAAGATTTTAAGGGTTTGCAAAACACTGTTTATCCTTTGTCTAAAATTTCCTTCCTTGTGTCTGCACAGGTTGTGAAGATTGGATCTGCTAGGTAAAATTCCATTTTTTCTAAAATGTGGTATGCCATTTTTTCTAAAATGTGGTATGCCATTTTTAGAAAAAATTCCATTTTTTCTAAAAGTGTGGCATTTGAATATAAGTATATATGCGTGTTATAATTTTAATTTTGAATTCTAAATGCTTCCCCATGAACGAATGATGAAATATTTCCCCAATTTATCATCTGTTAGCATTGATCATATCCTACTTGGTATTGCTTTTAACCTTCTCTCTTTTTTTTCATCTTGACTTACTTTTCTAAGGCCCCTAAGAGCAGGGATCTACATTTGGTATCAGTTCTTAGGAGGAAAGAAAGCTGACATATCCTGAACAACCACTGTGTTCTAGGCATTGTGCTAGAGAGGCAGTATTCAGAGAAGTGCTACGAGGTAGGTATTATTACCTCTATTGAGAAACTTAGGTGCAGAGTAGTTAAATACTATAGGCCCATAGTTACATTTGAGCTACTGACCAAGCACTGTCAAGCCCACTGTCTCATTTCGATTTTACCATTATGCCTCTTCTACCCTGTGTATTCTAAGGTGTCATTTTGTTGACTTCAGCTAGTTTAAGTATAGAAATGATAAATAATAGGAACCAGGGTAACACGACATTTTCCTTGTCTCAGGACAAGCCAAGGGACATTACTGTAATGCTAATATGTATTTCAGATTTGAATCTGGAATGACCTGAGACTTGAATTTTGAGCCTTGTTTTCGTGTTGTACCCATTTCAGGATAGTGGGGCTTATTGCATTGGTTTCCACATCTGAAGAACAGAACATGAAAATGGTTATCTGTAGTGTAAGTGACATGTGTATTGAAATGGTTAAATTGTAGAAACCAATCGTGGGTCGTTTTAAGGACATTAAAGTCATCTCTGCCCCTTGTCCTGTAGAACATACTGTGTATTTAGAGGGAGCTTAACCAGTAATTCAGGATGACCACTGTCACATACCATACACTTACTGTGGGTGAATCCAGGTTGCTATGACAACGAAAATATTTTCAGTTTCTCCTTTTTAGAGTATAAACGCACAAAGCTGGAATATTGCTTAAGTTCACGTTTCATATTTATCTTTTCTGACTTCAGGTTACAAAGACAAAGAAGTGAGGAAGACACTAACCATATTTCTTCAGTTACGCAATTGTTTCTCCTTTTCACTCCCATCCCTTAGTGGAGTTCCTGGAATTCAGCTTGGCTGTCGCTAGACTATGCTGACATCTCTTCTTAAGGGCAATGATGAGGAGAGATTAGACATCTTTCATTACTGTTCTCGTTTAAAGATTAGCACATATTTCTTTCAACTTGGATTTGAAATCTAAATCGCCTTGGGTAAAGAGGATTCAGAATCAGAGATACACAGTGCCCCCCCCCCCCCTTTACAGATGGTAAGGACTTCATTCTGTGAATATTCTGTGGGGGGCGTTCTTGGCATTCAGGAAAGAAGAAAAAGGTAGAAGAGAGGAGGAAAAAACAAAACAGTTGCTAAGCCAAGAGTCTAGAAAATACCCCAGGCTCCCTGGGGCTTTTTCTCTTGAGGTCCCTTCTCTGGGACCCACAGTGTAAGTTAAGAGGATCACTGAAGAATCAAATAGCTGTAGATGGTTCAGCAATTTTTGAGCCAGCTAGGTGCTGAAACCCTATATTTATTTGAAAGATAGCAGACATACTGGCTTCTGCTCCACAAGGCTAACAATGAACATTGTTAAGGAGATTTTATTTTGTTTTGTTTGTTTTTTTGCTTATTTATTTATCTGACTGCACCGCAAGGCTTGTGGGATCCTAGTTCCCTGACCAGGGACTGAAACTGGGCCCTCGGAAGTGAAAGTGTGGGGTCCTAACCACTGGACTGCCAGGGAATTCCCAGGAGTTTTTTGTTTTTTTTGTTTTTGCTTACTAGATCACTGGTTTATTATAAAAGCATATAACTCAGCAACAGCCAGATTGAAGAGATGCAGAGGGCAAGGTATGGGGAAAGGGTGCGGAGCCTCTATGCCCTCTCCGAGTGCAATACTCTCCCCAAATCTCCATGCGTTCACCAACCCAGAAGCTCTCTGAACCTCCTTTTTTTGTTGTTTTTATGGAGGCTTCATTGCATAGGAATGGTTGATGAAATCATTGGCCATTGGACCTCCAGCCTCTCTCCCTTCCCCAGAGGTCAAGGGTGGAACTGAAAGTTCCAACTCTCTCTTCAAGGTTGGTTCCCCGACAACCAGCCCCCATCCTTAGGTGCTTTCCAAATGTCATCTCATTAATGAAAACTTAGTTGTGGTGAAAAAGGGCTTGTTATGAATAACAGGACACCTTTATGGCTCTGAAATACTTTCAGGAACTAAGGATAGAGACCAAATATTATGACAAAAGATGCTCCTATTGCCCAGGAAGTTCCCAGCGTTTGGGGAACTGTGAGCCAGGAACTGTGGATGAAGACTAAATATATTTGAAAAAATATTTTGGCCGCCTGACCAAATATACATGTTTCTTATAAATCACAATATTGCACGTGGCAAAATAGACTTTGTAGATGTGATTAAGTTAAGGATCTTGAGATGGGGAGTTTATCCTGGAATATTTGAGTGGGCAGTGTCATCACAGGGTCCTTACAATAGTCGGGGTCAGAGAAGGAGATGTCATGACGGAGACAGAGGTTGGAGAGATGCGAGGAAGGATTGTTACCCAGCCGGTTGCCTGACGTATACAGAAGCCAGTACTATGGCGCTGGCTTTGGAGGAAAGGAAGAGCTTTATTGCGAAGCTGACGGGCAAGAGGACAGGAGGCAGGACTCAAATCTGTCTTTCCCATCCAGAGTTCAGAGCAAAATTTAAGGGCGAACTTGGCAAAGCTGATTGGCTAGTCTCAACTCATCCATCTGGAAGCCATTTTTCCTTATTGAAGGACTTCTTACTTTGTAAAGGGCTCCAGTGGCAACGTTTCTATTCTTTGAGTTCTGTAGACTCAAGATTTTTGGTTCCGGGGTCATCCTGGAGCCATAGATTCCCATCTTGCACATGCATAGTGCTGTCTCTGTGAAATAACTACAGGTTTGAATACTCAACAACCTGTTTTAAGGAAGCAAAGCCAGTTTTTGCTGGTCAATGTGTTATGTGCTATTTCAATTTCCCCTTATTTCTTTATACATTCCTCAATCTTGAGGGAAATAGGGTGCTTCTTGCTGATTAAGAGCATGGTTTTTTATAAGAGGAACAAAGTTGTTTTGCACTTAATTGTAAATATTCACAAGTCCCACCTTGAACTCTTAAGTCTTAGGCCATCATCGTGTGAGTGGGGAGGCTATTAAATCTATGAGACAGACAATAAGTACAAAATTTGGTGAGTCCTGTGAAGGCGTCTAGAAATACCACCAAATAGCTGTAATTTCTCATAGCTCTTAGCCTCACAGTCAAGGCTATTTGCAAACCATCTCCAGGAGATTTTTAAAAGTACAACTCTGCAGCCTTGGGCTTCCCCATATTCTCTCCATCCACCCCTCCATTCTCTTTTTTCTCCTTTCTGTACCCTTCAATATTGGCTGAGTGCCAGGCACTGTGTTAGGAGATGCAGGTAAAATGATGCCTGGCGCAGACCTCTTTTTCTATCTTCATAGAGCCCCAGTCTCAGGGGGAAGACAGATGCGTAGACAGAAGATTACAAC
This sequence comes from Delphinus delphis, assembly GCF_949987515.2. NCBI lineage: Eukaryota > Metazoa > Chordata > Mammalia > Artiodactyla > Delphinidae > Delphinus > Delphinus delphis. The sequence continues at coordinate 42,480,772 of NC_082690.1, read as the reverse complement.
ATGGTACTCAACGTTCCCTGAGAGGGCAAGGGGAACACCAAGGCCTCTGGTGCTGGTAATACTTCCTGAGTGGGGCAAAGGCAGGAGGCTCCAGGCTTCTTTTCTCTTCTCCTGTCTTCTTCCTTCCCCTTTCCTTTCATTATTTCTTCCCGTTTTCTCAGATTACCTTGAATATTTGTCTGAGCTGAAACTGTCTTCAATAACTACTTTTTTATTATTAAACATAAGGCACGATTTGTAATATTTTCCTCCAAGTGTTTAACTTGGAAGGAGATTTATCTCAGGTTCTAAATGCTGCTTTTAAAGAAATACTGACTAGTTTTTCATTAAGAGAAAGAGGATAATAAATAAGCTACACTTCTTTTCAAAATTCATCAGCGTAGCTCTCTGAGCAATTCACGCTGTTCATTTCATTCTCTAGTTTGAGAACCTGGCCTCACAATGAAAAATTATGCCCAAACATCCTTGAAACTGTATTTTCTCTTTAGTATAAGCAGGAGCTAAAGTGTCTTCAGATCCAAAATGCTGTTTATTCCGTGTTTGACACGTACAAATCCTCTTTGGTAAAATGTCATTAGGGAGGCATATTGAGCTGTGTGGCCTCTGTTGATAGGTATTTTTCAGTTTTATCACTGTCTGTGTCAGAAAATTAAGTGTAATCTAGGGTGCTTTCATTCCTTTGTTAACTCTAGTGGGCGTATTTTATATTAGGGACTTTAGTACAACATTTTGCCTTGGAGAAATACATGTCCCTTTCCACCCTGACAGCCTCAGCCTGCTCTGTCTGGAGGGTTGTGACTGAAAAGCCTTTTTGCCCACCCTCTGGTTGAAAGTCCTCTGCTGATGGGTAGCAGGAATGGTTCTCAGAGATTCACCTCATTTACAGTTCTGTTTTGCAGGGAGAATGTGTCTTCTATTTGCAGGGTGACTGCTGGAAATTTTATGGAAACACCACCTGAAAATCTGGGTATGCTTTTTGGGTGCCTTTTCCTGATTTCATCTGATGATTTTCATTCTCTGTAATTCATGCCCCAAGGTTCTCAGTTAATTCTGGCATATCACCCACAGAGTAACATCCCATAAGCAAAGGGTCCATTAGCATGTGTCTGCGTGCTGCCCTGTGCCAATAGAAATCCTCTGGAAGAACCTAGGACTTAGCCGCTACTCCACTCTGGTGTGGAAAAGTATTGGAAGGCTGCCTGCCTGACAGTGAGTGCCTTGCATGTCACCAGCCATAGCTCCCTAAATTTGCACAATGCTGATGCTTTGTACCAACTCATTTATCGACAACATTTACTGGAAAAGAAACGTACTTGGCCTCCATGAGTCTGTCATATTACTTGTTATTCAGGACAGAAGCAGTGGGACAGAAAGCAAATTCTTTTTGTATGCACCTACACTCCTCAAAGGTGAAAACAATGTAGAGATTGTTCATTGTAGGTACATTCTTTCATGTTTGTAAAGAATGTCTAAGTAAATGCTGAAACTTCCTACCAGAAATCTAATTCGTTCTAATTAGTCAACCTTTAGTATAAGAAGAATATGATGGATATGTTTTGCTGGGGTCAGGGGAAAAAGCATAGAAGCTAGAGGTCCCCTCAGCAGCCTGAAGATGCATAGAACTTGGGGAGGGCCTTTGGGCCAAGATTGGCAGTTTGGGAACAATTGCTTTTAGGAAGGAACAACTAAAGGGTTTGGAAGTATGGAAAAAAGCAGTGATGGTGATGGGAAATGAACCCCCCCTAAATACAGCTACCAATTAGACTACTCACATCCTGTCCATTTTTTTTATATCCTCTGATTAAGTGGCTAAAACGTAGTTTTATCTGAAAGCATTAAAGCGAAGTAAAAATGGAATGTTTAATTCTGACAGTTCTCAACAGAAGCTATTGGTGACCGTTATTTATTTGGAGCTATCGTTGTCCCTTGAGCAACACCGGTTTGAACCGTGAGGGTCCACTTATATGCGGATTTTTGGTCAATAGTAAATACTACAGTACTACGTGGTCTGTAGATGGTTGAATTCACCAGAGCAGAACCATGAATATGGTGGAACCTCATATAAGGAGGGCCGACTGTAAGTTATGCGTGGGTTTTGGACTGTGCAGAGGTGCCCTAACCCCCTTGTTGTTCAAGGGAATCAAATCCAACAATACCTTACAAGGATCATACACCACGATCAAGTGGGATTTATCCCAGGGATGCAATGATTTTTCAGTATCCTCAAATCAATCAATGTGATACACCACATTAACAATTTGAAGAATAAAAAACATATGATCATCTTAATAGTTGCAGAAAAGGCTTTTGATAAAATTCAACACCAAAACTTTCCAGAAGGTGGGCATAGGGGGAACATACCTCAATCTAATAAAGGTGTCCTGAAATTCTTAAGTAATCGAGTCTGTGAAAATCTTTTTATGGGACTGTGTAAGAGTATGTCGTTTGCGTAATGACGTATGTGAGCCCTGATTTGTTAGGATTTGGGGAGCTGGTTCTTCAGATTGAATAAGGTAGCACTTCCTCGTGAAGCTGCTTAAATTACCGAAAATTGAGGCTCTTCTTCTTTCAGTGTACTTCACTAACATTATAGCTTTTTAGAGTATAAAGGGAATTTAGTTATCTGCCCTAAGTTCCTCATTAAGGAAACAAAACCAAAAACAACTAATCTGTTCAGAGGGAAAAAAGGAAGGAGAACAAACCCTAGTACCAGCTTTGGGCTAATCATTTCAGATCACTAACTTATTCAATCTTAACCTTGTGTGATAACTATTATCCCCATTTCACATATTGGGAAACTGATACTCAGAAAGGTTAAGGAGCTTGCCCAGGGAAACATAGCACAAGGCAGGGATGAGTTTTACATTTAGATCTCTCTAGTGTCAGTGCCCATACTCTTTGTACTACCCCAAGTTAAGGCCATTCAACTAGTTAGTGTTAAAGAGAATGGACTAGAACCCAGGTATCTTACTCCCCTAAACAGTGATCTTTCTAATATATGATACTACTTAACTTGGAAAAATTTGAACATGTATGCCAATTGTAAAAAAGATTAATATAGAATTCCACTTTCTTAATTTTTTCAAAAGTAAAAATAATTTTCCTTGAGACTGTAATTTCACAATCCTCCCTCCCTTTTTTTTTTTTAAAGCTTTGTTTTTTGCATAGAAGCTAATTGAGCTTTCAGACACTTCACTAACTTAATTTTAATCTCTGGTTGTTCTTCTGTATATATTTCTTTTCCGTTCAGATGATGAGTATGCAATTGTGGTTACCCTGATTAATGTTTTACATATTTCCCCAGGCATTCATACAGAGTTGACTAAAATATAAGTTACCCTTGGCTTCAGAAAACTTCTGGCATTTAGAAACACGCACAAAATATACCCCTTGGTAAGCAGTGTTCCAACTTACAATTTTCTTCCTTTTAAGGAAGGGGGGAGAGAAAGAGACATTTTCCAGGGAGATTTTGGTTACAGAAAAGACACTGGTTTGAAACCATTATTTTTTCCATTTCAGCCTTTTCCTCAGCATAGGAAAAGTTAAAAAATAGATGTATTCAGGTGTTTTTAACATGATGAGCTGGAATGGAATGCAGAATCAGCTCTTTTTTCCTCTTCATCTCTGAGCAAAAATATCACCATATTTTAAATTGCTTTGGGTCAGAACACTGTTGAATTATTCAACAGTTTGAACCGGTAGAATTAGAGGATTCATTAGACCGAAGGTCAAAAGTTAAGTTTAAAAGACTTCCTTATAGTTATGATATGATTCACAATGTTGACAGATTCCAGAACGGCCTCAGGCGCTAGAGATGTGTGGTCTTAATGAGCTAAAAACACTCTTTTGCCTGGCCATTTAGCCCCTTGACCACTCAGAAGTACCCTGAATTCAAATCACTTAGGTCTGTGTTAGATCTGTAGGCAAGTGTGTACTGGGTAATACTCCCACTGGTTCTTTTCACAAGATATTTACATGAGACTGGAAATTGTTCTACTGATTTATTTTCATTTTCCTGGTTTATCCACATCCCATGAAAAAATGAATCTGGTTCATACTGGGTCGTATAATTGGAACAAACAGAACTTTCACTCTTCAATTCGTCTTTCAGTTATTTGTTGAAAGAGCGTATGGCTTGAAGTCATAAGACGGAAACTGTATTGAGCAGATTTCTCATTAGAAGGATGGCAAAAGAAAGGGTAATATAGCAATTCTGTGCATATACCGAGTACCAAGTGCTCTTGGGCAATAAAATATTTACCTGTCTTCTTCCTTATTCATGTGTATACAGAGGGTACATAGTGTTGAGTATCACCATTTTTGAAATGGGTAAGACGATTTGCAGAATCACACCAAGAACACTGTTCTCTTGTCACCAGTCTGCCCACTATGACCCACTTCCCCTTCCCATTTAGCAACTTTGGGAATTTGGAAAGTTGGGCTTTGGGAAGAGTTCTACCTTACACCTTCTGGTGCTACCCACGATTTCATTTTCTTGCTGTCAGTTGAAACTCACTTGTTTTAACATGCATTAATTTACTAGTTTGGACACTTCAGAAATAATTGATGGTGAAGCCGTCTGAAGAATAAGATGTTCCCTTACTACTTTGGCTGTAGCCACTCTCCTCTCCATTAAGGCTCTTTCTCTCCAGGTGATTGATGACGTCTTGTTGATCTGTATTTTAAGACCCTAAGTTGCCAAAGGTGGTGAGATTTCTCAGCAGCTTTTGGTATAGGTGACCACTCCCTTTGCCTTGAAACACTTTCATTTTTGGTCTTCAGTAATATTACCCTGCCCTGGTTTTCCTCCCACCGAAGTGGCCATTCATTCTTGGTCTCCTTTATTGACGCTCCTACCAACCTCTAAATATTGAGTGTTTCAGGGCTTGAACTTGGACCCTCTTCTCTCTTTATCTGCAGTCCCCTTCCTTACCTCTAGTGATATCATTTAACATTGCTTTTAATACCATCTATAGGTTACTCTTAAATTTATATATCCGATTGAACTCCCACTTGGACGTCTGAGGGATGTATACATATGTGGCTAAAGAGAACTAATGTTCTATCAGCCCCCACCCTGAAAGCTGCTTTTACCCCCGTCTTTTCAACCTCCATAAATGGCACCATCATCCACCCATTTTCTCAGGCTAAAAACCTAGGAATCATCCTCAAGTCCTCTCTTTCCCTCATTTCCCACATCCACACCATTATCCAATCCTGTCTGTTTTACTTGCAGAACATATCCTGAACCTGACCACTTCTCACTGTTTCCATTGTTCCAGGCCTTGTTCAGGGGATCAACATCTCTTCCCTGGACCACTGCAGCGGCTCCCGTCCAGGAGCGGACTCCCTGCCTCCAGTCTCCCACTCTTAAAATTCATCCTCCACGCTTAGCCAGAGTGTTGATCAGGTCATGTCGCTGTCTTGCTTATAAACTTCCAGTGGCTTCCCATTGATATAGGTATAAAATTTAGACTCCTTACCCTAGCCTCAAGGTTCCTTGTGACCTAGCTCCTGTCTGTCTCTCTGATTTCCTCTCCCTTCACTGTCTCTCTGGTTATCATGGCACACAGGCCTTTTCTCTGTAACATAAACCTCCAAAATGTCCTGCCCCATAACCTTTGTCTCTGCTGCTCCTTCTGCTTCCTTTTCCTCCAAGTCTTTCATCTTCTGCTTTTTATCATTTATGTCTTGACTCAACCCCTCCAAGCAGCCACGCCTGACTGTCCTAGTTGAAGTGATCCCTCTTCAAGCTTCTCTCTCCGAAAGATCCTATTTCATCTTCTTCACAGCACATTTTAGTACTTGAAATGATTGTGTTTATATAGTCTACTCTCTGTCTTCCACCACAAGAATTTCTGGTCCTTGGGAGCCTGTCTATGGGGTTCACTGTTGTCCCCTCGGTGCCCAGAACAACAGTGCTTGGTACATAGTAGCTGCTCAATAAACACTGGTCGATTATATTTGCCTCTTGGTTTCTGTAGCTCTTTTAATTTTTCCTTTAAAAAGAGAGGTAAAAATTCCCTTTGATATGCTGGACTGAGTAAATTAGATTTGTCCCATTCATCTAAAGAAATTATCCTGCCACAGCCTATTAATCGTTTTTTTGGTTTTGAATTTTATTCTATTTTTTATACAGGAGGTTCTTATTAGTTATCTATTTTATACATATTAGTGTATATATGTCAATCCCAATCTCCCAGTTCATCCCACTCCCCATGCCCCTTTCCCCCCTTGCTGTACATATGTTTTTTTCTCTATGTCTGTGTCTCTATTTCTGCCTTGAAAACTGGTTCATCTGTACCATTTTTCTAGATTCCACATATATGCGTTAATATACGATATTTGTTTTTCTCTTTCTGACTTACTTCACTCTGTATGACAGTCTCTAGGTCCATCCACGTCTCTACAAATGACCCAATTTCATTACTTTTTATGGCTCAGTAATCCATTGTGTATATGTACCACATCTTCTTTATCCATTTGTCCGTTGATGGGCATTTAGGTTGCTTCTGTGACCTGGCTATTGTAAATAATGCTGCAATGAACATTGGGGTGCATGTATCTTTTTGAATTATGGTTTTCTCTGGGTATATGCCCAGTGGGATTGCTGGGTCATATGGTAGTTCTATTTGTAGTTTTTAAGGAACCTCCATACTGTTCTCCATAGTGGCTGTATCAATTTACATTCTCACCAACAGTGCAAGAGGGTTCCATTTTCTCCACACCCTCTCCAGCATTTGTTGTTTGTAGATTTTCTGATGAAGCCCATTCTAACCGGTGTGAGGTGATACCTCATTGTAGTTTTGATTTGCATTTCTCTAATAATTAGTGATATTGAGCAGCTTTTCATGTGCCTCTTGGCCATCTGTATGTCTTCTTTGGAGAGATATCTATTTAGGTCTTCTGCCCTTTTTTTTTTTTTTTTTTGTGGTACGTGGGCCTCTCACTGTTGTGGCCTCTCCCGTCGCAGAGCACAGGCTCCAGACGTGCAGGCTCAGCGGCCATGGCTCACGGGCCCAGCCGCTCCGCGGCATGCGGAATCTTCCCGGATCGGGGCACGAACCCGCGTCCCCTGCATCGGCAGGCGGACTCTCAACCACTGTGCCACCAGGGAAGCCCTTCTGCCCATTTTTTGATTGGATTTTTGTTTTTGTTTTTGTTTTTAAACATCTTTATTGGAGTATAATTGCTTTACAATGTTGTGTTAGCTTCTGCTGTATAACAAAGTGAATCAGCTGTATGCATAGGTATATCCCCATATCCCCTCCCTCTTGTGTCTCCCTCCCGCCCTCCTTATCCCACCCCTCTAGAAGGTCACAAAGCACCAAGCTGGTCTGCCTGTGCTATGCAGCTGCTTCCCACTATCGATCTATTTTACATTTGGTAGTGTATATATGTCCATGCCACTCTATCACTTCATCCCAGCTTACCCTTCCCCCTCCCCGTGTCCTCAACTCCATTCTCTATATCTGCATCTTTATTCCTGTCCTGCCCCTAGGTTCTTCAGAACCTTTTTTTTTTTTTTTTTTTTTTTTACATTCCGTATATATGGGTTAGCATACAGTATTTCTTTTTCTCTTTCTGACTTACTTCACTCTGTATACAGTCTCTAGGTCCATCCATCTCACTACAAATAACTCAATTTCATTTCTTTTTATGGTTGAGTAATATTCCTTTATATATATGTGCCACATCTTCTTTATCCATTCATCTCTTGATGGACACTTATGTTGCTTCCATGTCCTGGCTATTGTAAATAGTGCTGCAGTGAACATTGTGGTACATGACTCTTTTTGAATTATGATTTTCTCAGGGTATATGCCCAGTAGTGGGATTGCTGGGTCGTATGGTAGTTATATTTTTAGTTTTTTAAGGAACCTCCATACTGTTCTCCATAGTGGCTGTATCAATTTACATTCCCACCAACAGTGCAAGAGTGTTCCCTTTTCTCCACACCCTCTCCAGCATTTATTGTTTGTAGATTTTTTGATGATGGCCATTCTGACCAGTGTGAGGTGACACCTCATTGTAGCTTTGATTTGCATTTCTCTAATGATTAGTGATGTTGAGCATCTTTTCCTGTGTTTGTTGGCAAGCTGTATATCTTCTTTGGAGAAATGTCTATTTAGGTCTTCTGCCCATTTTTGGATTGGGTTGTTTGTTTTTCTTTATTGTTTGTTTTTTAAAAATTGACCTGTTTATATATTTTGGACACTAACCCTTTGTCCATCGGTTCGTTTGCAAATATTTTCTCCCATTCTGAGGGTTGTCTTTTCATCTTCTTTATAGTTTCCTTTGCTGTGCAAAAGCTTTTAAGTTTCATTAGGTCCCATTTGTTTATTTTTGTTTTTATTTCCATTACTATAGGAGGTGGGTCAAAAAAGGTCTTGCAGTGATTTATGTCAAAGAGTGTTCTTCCTATGTTTTCCCCTAAGAGTTTTATAGTGTCCATTCTTACATTTAGGTCTTTAATTCATTTTGAGTTTATTTTTGTGTATGGTGTTAGGGAGTGTTCTAAATTCATTCTTTTACATGTAGCTGTCCAGTTTGCCCAGCACCACTTATTGAAGAGACTGTCTTTCCTCCATTGTTTATCCTTGCTTCCTTTGTCATAGATTCGTTGACCATAGGTGCATGGGTCTATCTCTGGGCTTTCTCTTCTGTTCCATTGATCTGTATTTCTGTTTTTGTGCAGGTGCCATATTGTCTTGATTACTCTAGCTTTGTAGTATAGTCTGAAGTCAAGAAGTCTGAATCCTCCAGCTCCTTGTTTTCTTTCTCACGATTGCTTTGGCTATTCGAGGTCTTTTGAACACAAAAATTTTAAGATTTTTTGATCTAGTTCTGTAAAAAATGCCATTGGTAATTTGGTAGGGATTGCATTGAATCTGTAGATTGCTTTGAGTAGTGTAGTCCTTTTCACAATATTGATTCTTCCAATCCAAGAACATGGCATATCTCTACATCTGTTGGTGTCATCTTTGATTTCTTTCATCAGTGTCATAGTTTTCTGAGTACAGGTCTTTTACCTCCTTTGGTAGGTTTATTCCTAGGTATTTTATTCTTTTGATTGCAATGGTGAATGGGATTGTTTCCTTAATTTCTCTTTCTGATCTTTTATTGTTAGTGTATAGGAAAGCAAGAGATTTCTGTGCATTAATTTTGTGTCCTATAACTTTACCAAATTCATTGATTAGCTCTAGTAGTTTTCTGGTGGCATCCTTAGAATTCTCTATGTATAATATCATGTCATCTGCAAACAGTGACAGTTTTTCTTCTTTTCTATTTCAGATTCCTTTTATTTCTTTTTCTTCTCTGATTGCCATGGCTAGGACTTCCAAAACTATGTTGAATAGTAGTGGCAAGAGTGGACATCCTTGTCTTGTTCCTGATCTTAGAGGAAATGCTTTCAGTTTTTCACCATTGAGAATGATGTTTGCTGTGGGATTTTCATATATGGCCTTCATTATGTTGAGGTAGTTTCCCTATATGCCCACTCTCTGGACAGTTTTTATCATAAATGGGTGTTGAATTTTGTCAGAAGCTTTTTCTGCATCTATTGAGATGATCATATGGTTTTTATTCTTCAATTTGTTAATATGGTTTATCACACTGATTGATTTGCATATATTGAAGAATCCTTGCATCCCTGGGATAAATCCCACCTGATCATGGTTTATGATCCATTTAATATGTTGTTGGATTCTTTTTTGCTAGTATTTTTTTGAGGATTTTTTCATCTATATTCATCAGTGATATTGATCTATACTTTTCTTTTTTTGTCGTATCTTTGTCTGGTTTTGGTATCAGGGTGATGGTGGCCTCATAGAATGAGATTGGGAGTGTTCCTCCCCCTGCAATTTTTTGGAAGAGTTTGAGAAGGATAGATGTTAGCTCATCTCTAAATGTTTGCTAGAATTCACCTGTGAAGCCATCTCGTCCTGGGCTTTTGTTTGTTGTAAGATTTTTAATCACAATTTCAATCTCATTACTTGTGATTGGTCTGTTCATATTTTCTATTTCATCCTGCTTCAGTCTCAGAAGGTTATACCTTTCTAAGAACTTGTCCATTTCTTCCAGGTTGTCCATTTTATTGGCATAGAGTTGCTTGTAGTAGTTTCCTATGATGCTTTGTATTTCTGTGGTGTCTTTTGTAACTTCTCCTCTTTCATTTCTAATTTTATTGATTTGAGTCCTCTTCTTCATTATGAGTCTGGCTAATAGTTTATCAATTTATTTTATCTTCTCAAAGAATCAGCTTTTAGTTTTATTGATCTTTGCTATTGTTTTCTTTGTTTCTATTTCATTGATTTCTGCTCTGATCTTTATGATTTCTTTCCTTTTGCTAACTTTGTGGCTTTTTTGTTCTTCTTTCTCTAGTGCCTTTAGGTATAAGGTTAGATTGTTTATTTGAGATTTTTCTTGTTTCTTGAGTTAGGATTTTATTGCTATAAACTTCCCCCTTAGAACTGCTTTTGCTGCATCCCATAGATTTTGGATTGTTGTGTTTTCATTGTCATTTGTCTGTAGGTATTTTTTGATTTCCTCTTTGATTTCTTCAGTGATGTCTTGGTTATTTAGCAATGTATTGTTTAACCTCCATGTGTTTGTGGTTTTTACATTTTTTCCCCCTGTACTTTATTTCTAAGCCCATAGTGTTGTGGTCAGAAAATATGCTTGATATGATTTCAATTTTCTTGAATTTACTGAGGCTTGATTTGTGACCCAAGATATGATCTATCCTGGTGAATGTTCCATGTGAACTTGAGAAGAAAATGTAATCTGCTCTTTTCAGATGGAATGTCCTGTAAATATCAATTAAATCTATCTGGTCTAGTGTGTCATTTGAAGTTTGTGTATCCTTATTAAATTTCTGTCTGGATGATCTGTCCATTGGTGTAAGTGAGGTGTTAAAGTCCCCCACTATTATGTTACTGTTGATTTCATCTTTTATAGCTGTTAGCAATTGCCTTATATATTGAGGTGCTCTTATGTTGGGTGCATATAAGTTTATAATTGTTATATCTTCTTCTTGGATTGATCACTTGATCATTATGTATTGTTCTTCCTTGTGTCTTATAACATTTTTAATTTTAAAGTCTATTTTATCTGATATGAGTATTGTTACTCCAGCTTTCTTTTGATTTCCTTTTGCATGAAATATCTTTTTCTATCCCTTCACTTTCAGTTTGTATGTGGCCCTAGGTCTGAAGTGGGTCTTTTGTAGATAGCATATATACGGTCTTGTTTTTTTTTTTTTAATTTTTAATTTTTTTTGGCTACATTGTGTCCTTGTTGCTGCACACAGCCTTTCTCTAGTTGTGGTGATCAGGGGCTGCTCTTCGTTGCATTGTGGGGGCTTCTCATTTGTGGTGGCTTCTCTTCTTGCAGAGCATGGGCTCTAGGCATGCAGGCTTCAGTAGTTGCAGCATGCAGGCTCAATAATTGTGTCTCGTGGTCTCTAGAGCACAGGCTCAATAGTTTTGGTGCTTAGGTTTAGTTGCTCTGTGGCATGTGGGATCTTCCTGGACCAGTGATGGAATCCATGTCCCCAGCATTAGCAGGCAGATTCTTAACCACTGCACCACGAGGAAAGAACCTGGGTCTTTTTTTTTTGTATCCATTCAGCGAGCCTATGTCTTTTGGTTGGATCATTTAATCCATTCACATTTAAGGTAATTATCAATTTGTATGTTCCTATGACCATTTTCTTAATTGTTTTGGGTTTGTTTTTTAGGTCCTTTTCTTTTCTTGTGTTTCCCACTTAGAGAAATTCCTTTAACATTTGTTTTAGAGCTGGTTTGGTGGTGCTGAATTCTCTTAGCTTTTGTTTGTCTGTAAAGCTTTTGATTTCTCTGTGGAATCTGAATGAGATCCTTGCCGGGTAGAGTAATCTTGGTTGTAGGTTCTTCCCTTTTGCCACTTTAAATATATCATGCCACTCCCTTCTGGCTTGTAGAGTTTCTGCTGAAATTATCTGTTAACTTTATGGGAGTTCCCTTGCATGTTATTTGTCATTTTTTGCTTGTTGGTTTTAATTTTTCTTTGTCTTTAACTTTTTTTCAATTTGATTACTATGTGTCTTGGTGTGTTTTTCCTTGGGTTTATCCTGCCTGGGACTCTGTGCTTCCTGGACTTGGGTGGCTCTTTCCTTTCCCATGTTAGGGAAGTTTTTGACTATAATCTCTTGAAATATTTTCTAGGGTACTTTCTCTCTCTCTTCTCCTTCTGGGACCCCTATGATGTGAATGTTGTTGTGTTTAATGTTGTTCCAGTGGTCTCTTAGGTTGTCTTAATTTCCTTTCATTCTTTTCTCTTTTTTCTGTTCTGCAGCAGTGAATTCCACCATTCTGTCTTCCAGGTCACTTATCTGTTCTTCTGCTTCAGTTACTCTGTTATTGTTTCCTTCTAGTATCTTTTTCATTTCAGTTATTGTATTGTTCATCTCTGTTTGTTCTTTAATTCTTCTAGGTCTTTGTTAAACTTTTCTTGCATCTTCTTGATCTTTGCCTCCATTGTTTTTCCAAGGTCCTGGATAATCTTCACTATGATTATTCTGAACTCTTTTTCTGGAAGATTGCCTATCTCCACTTCATTTAGTTGTTTTTCTAGGGTTTTATCTTATTCCGTCATCTGGTACGTAGCCCTCTGCCTTTTCATCTTGTCTCTCCTTCTGTGAATGTGGCTTTTGTTCCACAGGTTGCAGGATTGTAGTTCTTCTTGCTTCTGCTGTCTGCCTTCTGGTTGATTAGGCTATGTAAGAGGCTTGTGCATGCTTCCTGATGGAGGGACTGGTGGAGGGTGGAGCTGGGTGTTGCGCTGGTGGGCAGAGCTCAGTAAAACTTTAATCAGCTTGTCTACTGATGGGTGGGGCTGAGTTTTCTTCCTGTTGGTTATTTGGCCTGAGGTGCCTCAGCAGTGGATGCTATGGGCTCTTTAGTGGAGCTAATGGTGAACTCTGGGAGGGCTCATGCCAAGGGATGCTTCCCAGAACTTCTGCTGCCACTGTCCTTGTCCTCACGGTGAGCCACAGCCACCCCCCGCTTCTGCAGGATACCCTCCAACACTAGCAGGTAGGTCTGGTTCAGTCTCCTGTGGGGTCACTGCTCCTTCCCCCTGGGTCCTGATATGCACACTACTTTGTGTGTGCCCTCCAAGAATGGAGTCTCTGTTTCTCCAGTCCTGTCAAAGTCCTACAATCAAATTCCCCTAGGCTTCAGAGTCTGATTCTCTGGGAATTGCTCCTCCCACTGCTGGACCCCCAGGTTGGGAAACCTGACATGGGGCTCAGAACCTTCACTCCAGGGGGTAGACTTCTGTGGTATAAGTGTTTGTGAGTCACCCACCCAGCAGTTATGGGATTTGATTTTACTGTGATTGTGCCCCTCCTACTGTCTCATTGTGGATTCTCCTTTGTCTTTGGATGTGAGGTATCTTTTTTGGTGAGTTCCAGCATCTTCCTGTCAGTGATTGTTCAGTTGTTAGTTGTGATTCCGGTGCTCTTACAAGAGGGAGTGAGCACATGTCCTTCTACTCTGCCATCTTGAACCAATCCTCCCCTATTAATCTTTTTTATGTAACTTGCCTTTTTCTGTCTTCCTGTACCCATTTGGAAGTGGATTTATTTTATGTCTTAATATCGTTGTCCCATTTTTAACCTGTGCGTGGCAACTCTTGGAAGCAGACTCTACTAATCTCTCTCCCTCCTCTCCTGGATCGGGAGTGGCTTGCCTTAAGACTGCATCTTTTTTATTATATAGCTGTGTAAGAATTTAGATCAGTTCTCTCAAGCAGTCATCCTCCTCCACCTTACTCCTCTTGGGTTGCCAAAGGAGAAATCCCTGGCTTATTCATCAAAGAGAGCCCTTTTATTGATGTCATTGTAAATTCCTGCTCACATCAGATGTAGAGGTGATTATGGGAAGGAATAGTGAAGCCACTGAAAGGTATTAGAGGGGAAATTGAGGGTGGGTACCATTGTTCACTGTACCCTACTTCCATGGGAGCCCCACCTGGTTGCAGATGACCAAGCAGGATAGAAGTCTAGCATGTAAGGCTGAGTGGCCTTTACCATCTTTCTGGCTGAGGACTCTCTGTTCCAGCATAAAGTTTGCATTCGCATGGCACAATTGGACTACTTTCTGAGTTCCTCGTAAATGTGTGACATTTTGTGAGTTACTGAGTAGTCGTGGTGACAGTGGTTGGGAAGATAACTGAGACATGGATCATATGCTCAGGGAGCTCTTCATTAATAAATATGGGAATAGTCAACATAAAGGGCATAATATGATTTAGGCCAGAGGAAAGAAAGGAGCAAAATGTGGTGGGTGTTTGAAAGGGGGGAGATTACATATAGGTTGGGATGTAGGTTACATGTAGGTTACGTGGGGGAGACTGAAGAGGGAAGGCTGCAGTGAAGAGGGGCCATTTGAGGAGCTCATGTGGTATGGGGGTGGGGCAGCCAGGGAAAATGTGCCTCAAATGACTGAAATGTTAAGGAAGGGTAATCCTCAGGCATCCTTCACTTCTGTCATTGTCAATGACCTTGGACAACCTTGTTAAAGAAAGAATTGCCCAGGAAGCCTGCTAGACCTTTTGAAAAAGTAAGATCTGTTGAGCCCAATAAAGTATTGATCTGCAAACCTCCTATCTAGCTTCAGATGGAGATCTGACCCTACACCTTGTCAATATTGTATCTGTCAGCAGGGAAACTGGGGGAAGCGTCAGCCATGTACTCTGAGGTCCACTTTTTTTTCAGTAGATAATCTTATTTACATTAATACAGAATCAGTTTACATCCTTGGATCTGACACTAGTAGATGCTTTATTTTAGTAAATTATGAAGGAAAACAAAAAGGAAATTAATCAGAAGTGTTCTCCATGAACCTGTCTCACCACAGCAGGGGGATCTGGAAACACAACGGAACTGGCACATCCTTCAAGCCATGGCTCGGGAAACAGTGTTTTGCTTTGGCTGGATGATGGAGAACTTTCTACTGCTGTGACTGTTCTTTCCTTTTCTGAACAAACATTAATGCAGAAAAACATGATTATTAACATTAAATAATTTAAACACACTTCTGAAAACAGAGGTCAGCAGTGTGAGTGGTTTCCCTAAGTCAGATTTTCATGTACCACCTTCTACTGACATGCCACTGATGGGTACCCCCTGTACCCCTACTTACGTCATATTTTCCTTTAAATCAGTCCTCTGTTTTACTTAAGTAAATCGAATCTCATCCTAAATAGTATCTGGAAATCATGAGTCTGATGTACCATGTGTTTACGCAAATTATAAACCACCTACATAGCCTATCTCATGTGTTTTATATAAGTGATGCTGAGATGCTGAATTTGTTTGTACGGAATTTAATGTCTTCTGCCTTTAAAATCATTTCAGCTTTGGGGGAAAAATAAAATTACTTCTTCACCATCTTTGTAGCAGTCCTATTAAGCCCTTCCCCTTCATCTCTACCTCTCCCCCTGCCGTCATCCTCGCCCCGCCCTTCCAGATTCTGTAACATTCTGAGCCTGCAGGGATCAAGGAGGACATAATAAAAGAGATCTTGGGTATTTTAGGATTTGAAGTTCAATGAAAGGAAATTACCGACACACTGAGTCGCCATTTAATGGGAGATGGTGATATAAATCTGGTAATGTTTCCTACGGTCCTAGTTGTAATAACTGTATAATATCATACACTTTATCAAAATAATTTAAAAGATGGCAAATGAAGTTGTTATGGAGCCTCTGTGTAAAATGAAGCGAAAGTCAGAGGGTCTAGAAGTTGATGAAGGAGGAAGAACAGACTATATTCAGTCCTACAGGACCAAATTAGAGGAGAACTATAAAGCTCTGTAGCCAGAATAGATTTCTCAAAGTCAAGTTCATGGGGCTCTGAGTCTCTGGGCTCTGTTATTCTACAGAGAGTAAAAATGATGCTCTCATCCCCTCATTTGTTTTAACCATTATTATTCTTCTGAGCTGATGTGAGTTAGCATGCAAAGTTGCTTGATTTGTAGACTGTGATTAAGTTTACTAGAACATTTCTGGTATAATAAACTGACTTTATGAGGGACCTGCTATCAGCAGGTTGCACGTTTAGTGCATAGCTCAACACGTTGATTTTTATAGCCCATAATGAAATGTCTGCTGTTATCAAAAATTTAATGAAAATTATGATGGTATATCTCAGTGTCCTTATTAAAAAATCAGAAAAAAAAAAAAGAAAAAAAAAAATCAGGTCTTGGGCTTCCCTGGTGGCACAGTGGTTGAGAGTCCGCCTGCCGATGCGGGGGACACGGGTTCGTGCCCCAGTCCGGGAGGACCCCACATGCCGCGGAGCGGCTGGGCCCGTGAGCCATGGCCGCTGAGCCTGCGCGTCCGGAGCCTGTGGTCCGCAACGGAAGAGACCACAACAGTGAGAGGCCCGCGTACCGAAAAAAAAAAAAGAATCAGGTCTTGATATTTCTTAAACTTTCATTATTACTTTAATCAGTTTGTACTCTCATTGTCTTTCTTGGGCACTAAAATTCTTGAAGTTTCACATTTTTGCCGCTATTGTTTTGTCACTGTTTTCTTCACATGCATAATCTAGAACATGATTATAGAGGAATGATGGAGCATAATAAAGGGAGATTTCTCTTTCTTTTTTTTTTTTTGGAAAATAAGCATAAGTTGGAAAATCACGCTCCTGTGTTTACTTCCTGTCTGACACTGGATATGTGGGTTTTCCACACAGCAGGCATTTCTGCAACACCAGCTGGGTGTCCTATAGTTCAACTCAGTTCTGACATTATCTACCTGGAGGTAGCATCACATCCCTCAAGTTGAGGATTCAGTTTCACAAGACTGCCTTCACTTAGGCACCAGTGGCACGTCTCACGTTGTCACCTGTACTTCTTACGGACTAGGCTATAAATCAGGGTTCCCATGACCCTCTGCTAGTGTTCCATAATTTGCTACAACAGCTCACATAAGTCAGGGGGACAGTACGTTTACCAGTTTATTATATAATCAAGTATACCGATGAACAGCCAGATGGAATAGGTACACACGTCAAAGCATGTGGGAAGGGGTGCGGGGCTTCCATCCCCTCTCTGGGCCCACTACTCTCCCAGCACCTCCACGTGTTCCAGCCTGGAAGCTGCCTGAAACCTGTACTTTGGGGATTTGTATGGAGGCTTCATCACATGGGCATGCTCAATCATTAACTCAGTCTCCTGTACATCTCCTCTTCCCAAAGGATGAGGATGGGGTGGAAAGTTCCAAGCTTCTAATCATGTTTTAGTCTTGAGAGTTTCAAGCTTCTAATCATGGCTTGGTCTTTCTGGTGACCAACCCCCCATCCTGAAGCTATACAGGAGCTTACCAAGAGTCACCTCATTGAACAAAAGACACCTCCATTGTTCAGGAAATTCCAAGGGATTTAGGAGCTCTTTGTCAGGAATCAAACACCAAATACTAGAACAAAATGATGCTCCTTGTGCTGTTATCATTTAGGAAATTAGAAGCATGTTAGGAACTCTGTGCCAACTACTGGGAGCAGAGACCAGTACATAGATAGGTATTTTTTTCTATTATTTCACAAAGTAGGTATTTTTACTGTAATAATACTGCAAGTTTTCTTGATTTGGTCTTCAATTAAAAATTTCTGATTACTTGGAGGGTCACTAATGTTTGATTTAGAATTATTGAAAAAAAGAAGGTTTTCTAAAAAAATTAAATAGTATTGCAATTAATTGCAAGTAAATAGCTTGTAAATGTTAGGTTTAAATTTAGAGTCCGAGAATCTGAGCACTTTAGATGCATTAATTTGTTTGACCACTTCTGGTTTATTTTCAAATCTCATCTTCTGTGAATGTGATGTCAGTTATAAGGCATTTTTAAATAATTAAACTCTATAGGACTTCTTCTTCTAGAAGATTTTTTGGCCAAGGGTGTACATGCACTTTTAAATCTTTAAAAGTATTTTACACTCAGTGAAAACCTTTATGTTATTTCATTATATTTCTCCGCTTTCTTTATCAGCTTAGGGTCAGAAGTATAGTGTATTGACCTTTCTGTCATCTTAATAGTCTCATTTTACCTATTATTTTAAACTCAAAGGAAAATAAAACACTGAGTTCTTGACCTTTCCTATGACTCTGTGGGCGCCCACATTTGTCTAGCCTTTCCTGTATGTTTATTTTGCTGTGCTGTTTGCTTTTACGAATGTTAATATAAAGAGCTTCTCGTAGTTGTGAAAGAAAGAACGACGACTTTTAACTGAGGATTACTAGGAAACATTTTTCATATAAGGACCCATTTGCGCACATACACGTTGGTCACTTCCACATTTTAATTGTGTATGTCAGATATTTAATGCAATATGAATCAACATAGCAACAATAACAGGGGACTTCTGCAGCAAGATGAACCATGAATTCTAAGCCCTTGATTCTTCGGTCTTCCCAGGCACCACACTAAAAGCAGGAGCCTTCTCCATCTCTCCCTGAAGGGTGCTATAATCCTGGGCCAGACCCTCATTTCCTTATCTCATGCTGAATTGGGGCCATAGACATCTGCAAGACTTCTCTGCCTTTTTACTTTCTCCCTAGCTGTCCATCCATGTTGCCAGAGTGACTTCCCACTTTCAGACACTTTCAGCATTAACTCCCTCACCATATTAAATCCAAACGCCTGTGTCTGGGTTTCCAAAGCTGCCATAATTGGTCTCAGTCTCTGTATTCTACCT
The DNA here is from genome assembly GCF_949987515.2 of Delphinus delphis. Classification (NCBI taxonomy): domain Eukaryota; kingdom Metazoa; phylum Chordata; class Mammalia; order Artiodactyla; family Delphinidae; genus Delphinus; species Delphinus delphis. The sequence goes on along the minus strand of NC_082690.1, from coordinate 42,462,033 downwards.
TATTTTTCTCTAAATGCCGAGAGACCCCTCCGTTCATCTTTGGTTCCACTGATTGGCAAACACACCACGCTTCTTATTTCCAAGACATCAGTTATGACTCCCTTCCCCCAGGTTCTCTGGACTGTATTTCCTAAGTTTCCTTCATTTTGTCAGTACTTATCTATCTTGTAAAGTTCATCTTGATTCTTACCTTCATCATGTACACAAATCACTGTTCTTCCTCATTTGAAGACAGCGCTTGTTTCTGCCACTAATTTAACACAACTACCAATTGAATGGTTACTTTTCAGGAGCACATGCACTGTGGAAAATAAGGGACACCTTTTAAATGTTCATTTTGATGATAATAATTCCCAAATTGGAGACTTGTATACATTTATGCTTATTAATCACAACCTTTTATTTTCAATAATTCCAGTTTTCCAGCAACTTTCCTAACCTATAAAATGAAGGAGTTAAGTGTCTCATTTTTAGAATATTTTCACCATTAAAATTTCAGTCAAATTTAAGAGTACATAGCTTATCATATGCTTATGATGTCATATGTATGTGATACATATAGAGTAAGAATAGTTTTTAAAAGAAACTGATAACTCACTACATCAAGTTTTGAATGTGAAAAGGAGGCTGCTTTGCTGTCGTATGATGGAACATTTTTTCTGCTAAATTGCAGTTCTCTGTGCTTGAATCTGCATGGGTAACTAGACCTGAATAAAACTGTTTTTTTTAGCTCAAACTATTTAACAAAACAATGCCTAAAACACTAAATCTTTTTATTTCTATTAACATTATCAATCAGTCCAGCAATACATTTTTATCAAAGTAGTCACAAAATTGTAACATCATAAAATGATAGAGCTAAAAGTGACTTTGACAATCAATTTTAACCAGAATTTTGACCTATACAAGACCACAAGGAAGCCTTTTACTTTGGTCTGTATGGTAGATTAGATTATTGTTGAAAATGTTCACTACCTTCCCTGTCTCCATGGGAGAAATATATTTTCTCACTCTGGGATCTTGCACTTGGCCATATGGCTTGATTTGCCCTCAAGGTTGGTGGAGTCTGCTACCTGTCCTTTGATGACTGGTGTGGCCAGGTGGCTCCCTTTGACCAGTGGAATATTAGCATTCATGGCACAGAAAGAGGTTTGAAAGGTGTCTTGTGCTTTGCCATTGCTGTGAGAAGAACTTCCCCCAGGTAGCCTGGGTACCTGAATGCATGTGTGTCGAGCAGACCCAGCCTCCTCCACAGTGAGGAATCAAGCTCAGCTGACCCAAAACTTGAAGCAGAGATGCTGACCAGCCTAGATCCCAGCTGACTTGGGGACCCATAAGCACGAGAATAAAATGCTTATGATTGATCTTATGCCATTGAATTTGGGGTAGTTTGTTATGTAACATTATTGTGGCAACCGCTAATTGATGTAATAGCATAGGACAGCCATATTTGCTTTTAAATCATTTCCTTTTCTGGTAGAAACTTTCCTAACTAACTGGTTTGCTGAGTTCCTTTCTGGGTTCACAGACACTCCCTTCCCACTCCGATAAAACAGTCTGACTGATGCCCGTGACTCACTGATCACTGGCAGCTGGTAGCTTATTCGTTAAAGTGCCCATATGCTTCTGCCCCCAACAGTTGTTAGGTGCTTACAAGAATAAATTTTAATTGTGCTCAAACTTGCTGATACCAGTTGTACTTATATGTTTCAATTAAATATTAGTGAAACGCATCTGTTTAAAGATAGTTGCTTCTGGGAAACCACATTAAATGCTGGGAAAAAGCTAGTTTCCAAAAAATTTCTGTCAAATAAGGGAAATGAGGTAATTGTATAAGAATGGAAAAATTGTAAGCTCTAGAAGGTTGCTATGGAAGTATCCCTAAGTTATTACTTTACTTTAAATAATGCCTAACTGGAAATCATAGGCAAACCTGTGTGTGCCGTTCACATAGGATAGAGCTGAGAGAGGACTTGACCATGTCAAATGATGGGTGAATGAACTCATATCTATGTATTTTATGTTAAAACTACATGTGTAAGGCATGATTTCCTACTTTAATCACCTGTTTTGATTAACTGACCAACTATTGGGTTGGAAAGCAGCTTTGTTAGGGATATTTCATTGGGGTTTGCTCCCTTGTAGTAAATTGTTGGGACATTTATGAAGTTTGGACTGTTGGAGTAAACATTCCTTCATGTTTTTTCTTTATTATAATATTTCTTCCTATAGGTAGGCATATATTTGGATGTTCTACATTTAGAATTTCCTGGGCCTCTTTGGATTTTCCACGTACAATTTTAAGGGTCACAATTTTCAGGGTTATTAAATCTAGAAATAATTTTAGATAATATATACTAATGGAAACTGGAAGCTGAGGTGGGTGAACAATTATATATAAATATTTTATGTATGTATTCTTTATGAAGTACATACATATACACACATACTTCATATACTTCATAAAATTTTATGTATATATACTACTCCTACATAAACAAATTATAAGCAACTGTCAAAATAAATGGATGAACAAAAACAAGTTGTGATTCAACTCTTTAGTCTTGAATCCTAGTTGCACAAAGTTAATCTGCAACGTGCAATGATTCATGTTAGTTCCCCTTGCGATGAGTGCCAAGTAGAAAAGATATGGTGATAGAATAAGGGACGTTTTTCTGGAGACCAGCCCATCCCAGGAGACAGTCTACCTCAAGGATGATAAACACAGTGTTTGCTGATTGTGTGCCCTGTTTACTCTTGCCTGTTTACGTCGTGGGTGGCTTCCTGTCCTCTGTGATGGGCACTACTGGATTTTGAGGACCACAGGAATATCAAGAGAAGAGGGAAGGGAAACAATAGCTCTGAATTAGGAAGTGCCCCTCCCAAGGGGCACTTTGTAAAGTGTTGTAAAGTGTTTGGAAAGGTGGTTTGTAGTGAGGAAAACCTGGAGTCAGGGGGAGGTACAGAAAGAAGGCAGATCAGTTGGGAGTCTACTGAAATCCACCAATATGAGTTGATAAGAGGCTGGATTGGGGTGGCAGGAGGTATTCTATCCATGGAGCTTGAGAGTTTACAGTGTAAAGTGAAATTTGGAAGATGGAAACAGTAGAACTCAACTTCTTACTCTGTTGCTTCATTTATAGAACAAGAATAAGTGATTCGCTTTGGCCTCCTATAAGGAGGCTGTTTAGGAAGTATAAATTAATTTTCATTGAACATTAACTTTGCTGTGAACAAAGGTAATTTCAGCACTGGATGGAACTTTACTAATCATCAGTCTATCTTTTATCCATTACTTTTACCTGAAATTTACAATCTGATTTAACTTTTATAAAATAAGCCCCCGAAATAAGCATGCTCATCCTTGTTTTATAGACAAGAAAACTAGGGTATAGAGTTTGAATGATTTCTCCATAGTTACAATTAAGTTATGGGGCTGGTACTGGAACATAATCTTCAGAATTCTACTCCTGTGCAAATTCCAGTTCAGTGCTCTGTCTAAAGCCCAGACCAATTCTCTGGAAAATCTTCCTCTCTCATCTTGGTGTTATCTCCTCAGAAAAGATCGTACCACTAACCATTTTATTCCCATTAAAGCAAAATCAAATCTGAGTCTTATCTGTGACAAGCTTTGCTCCTGAGTTGAGAGGCATTAGGATTTTTTACTTGGTGTGTAGGTTGGAGTATTATAATGTTTATCAGACAAAATTTTTGACACCAAACGGCCACATCAAGAATTAAACCTTAGATCATTTTCTGAAGCATCTTAGATACTGTGACAGTCAGATAAGCCTGGTTCTATCAAGATACTGGCTCCGTAACACCTCCTAGATTCTCTACTCATTAGTTTTCCTCATTTGGGTTCCGGAGACGTTTTAGCTAGCAGTTCAGTGAACGCCCTAAAGAGTTGAATCCAGTTTCTTTTGCAACTTTTACAGTCACTGATGACCTGTTCACTTGAATAAGCTTCTGGTCTCACCTTCAATTCAGGAAGAGCTAGTGATGTACTTCTCAGTGCAATTGGAATCCTGGTGCTTTCTGGAAGGCTTCGTTAAAGTGGCCTTGCACAAAGTGAGAGCCACCGGGTGCATTGGCTATGTCATTCATTCATCCATGCATTTACTCCTTTATTTCACAGACTGTTTATTGAGCTAGTGCACTTTGAGAGAACGAACCAGGTGCTGACCTTGCCCTAAAGTAACTTAACGTCTAGAAAGGGTGATAAGACCTCTCCCTTCAAGCCTTTGCTGACCCACTGAAGCAGATGATATTCTTCCTTTTGTGTCTTGGGACACAAAAGTTTTCTTGGGACTTTATTAAGTCTTGTGTCCTATTGTATTGCATTTCTGTATGTCCAGGTCTCTGTGAGTTTTGTGAGGGCTTGCAGAAATTCTGTCCATTCACTTCTACCGCTCTAGTACCAGGCATAGCACAGGATAGGTTTTTAATAAATGTGTGGTGAGTATATAAGCACGTAAGAAAGTTAGGTGCAGAATGAAGTACAATTCCATTGGGAAGATGGTAGAGGCATTGGCATCTGAGCTGGCTTTGAAGGATGGACATGAAGGAAAAGGAGAGAAGGCATTACAGCAGTGGAAGCAGCGTATTAAAGATATGGAAATGGAAAAGAATTAAAGCTTCTGTGATTCCAGGAGTGATTCCTTTTGGATGGAGTGTGGGGTTCACCAAGGTAAGAAAATGGAAATCATGTTGGAAAAGGAGCTTTGGTCCTTTTGGGTCTGATATGGGGTTTTGCAGAGGAGACAACAAATAGCCAATAATGTTGCAGCTCACTGGCCTTTGCACCAGTTCTAAAGACTCTACCTCTTAGGTTTTAAGGTAAAGAAAGGTGAGGCATCAGAATGGGAATATCATGTTATGAGAATCAAAGCCTGGGCAGTCCTTCAAAGAGCTCAGGACTGAGTAGGACTAAGATGGGAAAGAAGCCAGGGCCCTTGGAATGGGCCCATCCCACCCTAGGGTACTTGAGTGTTGTTTTCATTTGTCAGTCTTGGGCCACGCTGTTTCAAAACACGTGTGCTGGATTTTTTTAGATGAACTTTGCAGAGGCTGAGTGCTCAGAGGACTTTGTTGCTCTGCCCCTTAGCTCTTTGCACGTGCTGCCAATGTAGTACCTCAAATACGGTAAGTCCCCTACATACGAACCTTCAAGTTGTGAACTTTCAAAGATACGAACATGTGTTCGCATGTCCAATCATGTAAGTTAGTTCACGTGTCTGGCGTACATTGTCACATGCGTGCATCCTCTACAGGTGGTTGCGCTTTTGTGTACTTTACAGTACTGTATAGAGTACAGTCGTACACTATCTTTATTTCAAGGCCAGAATGTCCGGAAGCAAGCGTAAAAGCAACAGTGATGTAGCTGGTACTGCTAAGAAGCGTCAAGCGATAACGATGGAAACAAAAATGAAAATAGTTCAGAGTGGAGCGAGGAGAAAAGATGGTAGACGTTGCTCATTCATATAACATGAATCGTTCAACTATCGGCACGATTCTAAAGAACAAGAACAAGATCATGGAACGTGAAGTCTGCTGTGCCATGATGTCGACAATAATATTGAAGAAGTATGGAAAAGTGATGGAGGAGATGGAGAAACTTCTCAGTGTGTGGATGCAAGACCAGCATCAGGGTTGAGTCCCACTCAGCTGAATGCTGATTCAAGAGAAAGCTAAAAGCCTTTATGAAGATTTGAAGAAGAACACTGCAAGGAATCAGAGGATGCGTCTTGTAATGCCAGCCATGGCTGCTTTCGTCAGTTCAAGGCTAGAGCCAACGTTAACATCGTAAAAGTAAGTGGTGAGGCAGACAGTGCAGATATGGTAGCTGCCCAGGAATTTCCTGAAACGTTTCAAGAAATTATTGATGAAGGCGCGTATTTACCTGAGCAGGTTTTTAATGTGGATGAGACAGGACTGTACTGGAAGAGGATGCCAGACTGAAGTTGCATCAGTAAGGAGGAAACGTTGAGGCCAGAATATAAAGCAGAAAAGGATAGGCTAACTCTGTTGTTTGGTGGCAATGCTTCCAGCGATCTGAAGCTGAAGCCTCTCTTAGTTTGTCGCTCAGAGAACCCAAGAGCCCTTGAAAACATAGCCAAGTGCTCTCTTCCTGTTGTGTGGAAGAGTAATGCCAAAGCCTGGGTTACACAGTCCATTTTCTAGGACTAGTGTTTCCACCACTTTATCCCAGAAGTAGAGAAATATTGCTGGGAGAAGGACATCCCATTCAACATTTTTTGCTGCTTGACAATGCTCCGGACCACCCCCCATTCGTGGATGACTTTCATCATAACGTCAAGTAGTGCATCTGCCACCAAATACTACATTGCTCGTCCAACCTATGAACCAGGGAGTTATAGCAACTTTAAAGAAATACTATTTATGTCACACTTTTTGTCAGGCAGTAAAGGTGAGTGATGAATCAGGAACAACCTTGTGACAATTTTGGAAGGACTATAACATCTACAGGGCCATAAAAAACATTGACTTTGCTTGGAGTGAGGTTACGGCCGACACCATGAAAAGGGTTTGGAAGAATCTGCCCGCAGTTTGTTCACGATTTTCGTGGATTTGAGAAGGTGGATGAGGAGTCCAAAGAGGTCTCCAGAAACGTAGTGACCCTCAGCGAGAAGCTGGAGCTAGATCTGCAAGAGGACGACTTCACTGAACTCCTTGCTGTGCAACATGAGGAACTTACTGATGAAGACCTGACGGAACTGGAGGCCCAGGCAAAAGACGAAGAGAGACAAGAGGAAGAAGAAGTAACTGAAGAACCGAAGAGATTCACGACGCAGGAAATGGCAAGGGGATTTTCTTTATTTGAGGAGGCACTCTTTGTTTTTGAGGCACAGGGCCCGAATGTAGAACGGTACACGGAGGTTGCAGCAGCTGTTCAGAATGCAATCGAGTGCTACTGTGTCACCTGTGAGGAGAAAAAAAGAGCTACTACCCAGACATCACTGGATTGTTTTTTCAAGAGGGGAGATAGAGTTGAATCGAGCAAGGAACCAGAACCTGTACCATCAACGTCAGGCGTGATTGAAATTGCAGCCTGGCCTCCGTCTCCTGTTGCTGACGATCCTTCAGCTCTACCATCTCCCACCTCCTCTCCCTCCTCCAGTCAGTAACTCTTCTTGCCTGTTCACTCGATGCCAGCCCCTGTATGCCAGCTGTTGTACTGTACTAATGTACTTTTCAAGGTACTGTACTGTAAGATTAAAAATGTTTTCTTTATTTTGTGTGTGTGTTTGTTTTTTATGTGTTTGTGTGAAAAGTATTATAAACTTATGCCGATTGTGTTAGTTGGGCACCTAGGGTAACTTTGTTGGGTTTACAAGCAAACTGCACTCTCGGAACAGAACTCGTTCATATGTAGCGGACTTACTGTATTGTCCTAGGGATGCTTGCAGGTCAGTCGTCTCCACAGGTGGCTGCAACTGGCTGAGGCTGCTTTGTCTCCCCAGACTGAGTGCAGTGCTGGCACATGGAAGATCCTCTGTAAATATCATCTGAGTGGAATCGAATTGCTGAAGTATAGCCAACGATAATATTATTCACCTCGGGGACATCAGAAGCAGAAGTTTCCATCTAGGTCAGAGTTAGGTGCTCTTAGCTTATTGGTGATAGAATTTACCCCTAGGAAAATGACACTACAGGTATTATCTTCCTGGTTTCCTTATGCCGTGGGGATTGGGAGGGAGCAAAAAGAGGAAGGCAGCGAACTGTCATCAAATCAGTGGTTCTCCCTAGGACACGAGTGAGGAGGTGATTCAGGAAAGTTGAGGCTGCATGGTGACATCAGAGACTGACGTCTCCCCTTTTTCATAGGGGAGGAGTGAGAGAGAGCAGGGTATTTAACATAGCTCTGCAGGCTCTGCTTATGAGTCACATGTGCGCAGCTACACGTGCAACTGGGTTTTCTGAAAACCTACCCAGTCTGTTTGTTTTTCCAATTAGATACACACTGGTATGCACATCCAGTTTTTACTAGGAACAAGCTGTTATCTATTAACATGGTATTTTTATTATTACCATTGTTTTGCCAAATGGTTAGGCTTTCTAGAATGGGAGTAAGTTGACTATGTGCAGGAATGGGAAAGAGTTAGGATACTGGTACAGCTTGTGAAGTGCTAAACGTGTTTTACTCAGAGCGTCATCCCTTTCTTGCAGCTCATTTGAGGAGTCTACTCAAGTGGCTATTTGATCATCCGTGTGATATCTGGGGACAGGCAGTTAGGTCTCCTCTGTTTTCATGAAAGCATGTATCTTAGCCAAATTTGGAATTATTTCCTTTATACTTAGGGAAAACCAGTATCTTGGCAGAAGAATCTTCTGTCTGGTTCTGTTGTGCAGGTCAGTGTTTTGTCTCCTAAGAGGAGGCATTCGTATATTTTTAATTCAATGCCAAAATTAAGCGAAATTCTCTTTAGTCACTTATGTGTTTGTGTATGTGTGTTGAATTGAGGCAGCAGAGGGTGGAAATGGCAGCGTATTGGGGGGTTCTGTGTTTTGTTTTCTAGAATGTTCCACTTTGCTCCCCTGCCCCTCCGCGGTGGATGATGGTGGGGTCTGTGGGCAGGATGGCAGGCAGTGGGTGCACTCTTGGGTACCACTGCTAATGCTCTTCCCCAAGATAAGAGTGTTGGCAAAACCTGCTCCTAGCCAGCAGCGTGACTCCCCTCCTCTCCCTGGAGACCGACTGCCTCCCTTCACTCTTGGCTCGAGGCTTTAGATCAGAGATGCCTCCTAACGGGAAACTCTCCCCAGTTTTGGCAACGGGGATACACATTGCTGGTGATGCTTTGTCATTCCCGCAGCTGATTTGTTGCAGGCGTTCAGTATGCGGTGTCTGTGGATTGGAAGAATTCAGGGGTCAAGTCTGTTTTATCGACTTCTAGGCAGGCATTCACTGCCAGTGACAGGATCAGTCCAGGGTTTTTGATTATTCTAAATTTCATGTCCCAGAAGCCTGGATAATCTAGCGGTGAGTAAAGGAGGCGAATGCCCAGATTCTGGAAATAGCTTTGAGAAACCTTCCCTTATATACATGGGAGGGAACTTACTCTGTTTGTTCTTTATGTAAATCAACAAATAGTTACTGGAGTGGAATGGCTCCTGTTATTTAAATATAGAATGTGGTTCTGGTGTAGCAGTTTTCCTGAATGACCATATGTGAAGTGGCAATACTCTCTGATAACTAGTTTGTTTAGAAAAGCCTCACAATTCCCTCATCTTCACAATACATTAAACACTTAGGAGCCTGGTTATGAGCATTTTACTGTAGTGATAGCATGGGAGAAAAAACTCTAGCTGGTGCCAGCCATGTTTTAGGTTATGCACTAAGAGCTCATTTGCCTTTTCCTGTGAAGGCTTGTGGCATCGGTTTAAGAAAAGCAGCTCCTCGGCTGGACCCGTGAGCCATGGCCACTGAGCCTGCGCGTCCGGAGCCTGTGCTTCGCAACGGGAGAGGCCACAGCAGTGAGAGGCCCGCGTACCGCAAAAAAAAAAAAAAAAAAAAAAAAAAAGCTGCTCCTGGCGGTTTGGACTGCATTAGGGGTGTAGCCTGAAGGAGTCAATGACACAATCTGTGACTTCACGTTGGTTCATTACTCCCTCTTGAGCAAAAGACAATATGTGAAGAATTCTGATTATAGCTCAGACCTTCAGCTTTAAGAAGGTGCCCTTTGAGCTTGCTCTGTAAATACTGATTAGTGCCAAATCTTCAATTTTGGTCCTTCACCACCCAGATTGGTGCCTGGGTACTGAAGAAAAGCGCTTTTCTCACTGCAGAAGCACTTGAAACAGTAGAGTCTTTTGCAGGGAAACGAAAATAGGTTTCCTGTTGTTCAAATGGGTGTTTTAAGTGCTTTGCAGGTGTATCTTAGAGAGTGGAGGTATTTATTTTTAATGAGAAGAGCTGAAGAATAAAAACAATCCAGCCTTGGAGAATTGCAGATCAAAGCTTTTTTTCATTATGAAACAAATGAAGGCCTCCAGCCTAGGAGTTAGTAAATTTATTAATTTTTAATAGCGGAATAGGCTATACATGGTAATTGAATTCTTTGGGAGAAGATCGTTTAAGTGGTGTTTAAAAATCTGCGTACTTAGGTGGTTTGAAGTGAGAACTTGCTGTGATATCTAAGGTAGTAAATGGGCAGGGTGGTTGAGAGACTTATTCAGAAACACCGTGAGGCCTTTACAAATGTTCTTCTTCTACCTAGCGTACAGTATAATATTTTGTACTGTAGCCATATTTAGCTCTGATTTTGGACCTGGGTTTCCCATCTTGCCATTTGAATCAGAAATGCCACTGTCAAGAAGTAGAATTTTGTGCAGAAATAATAAGCAAATCCCAAATCTTCCAAATTTCACATTTTTCCTCCTTGGTTAAGATCTCCCCTCACCATTCCAAATACCTGTGCTCCCCTCTAAGTGATCCCCTTCTTTTTTCCCCTTTGGTCTTCAAGTAGCAGCCATAATATTTCTTGAAGAAGCCAGCTGTGCTCCCTATGAGTTGCTTTGTGGAGTTGGATTTCTAAAATGCCGATTTTTGTGATCACTGCCCCGAGCCCTCCCAGCCTCTTCAACATTGTGGTGCTGGCTTGGAGAGAGCCAGTCTGCTCCAGGATGCCCCCTGTGCCAGGGGGCAGCTCTTCCAGAATGGGTCTGCTGTGAACTGAACACGTTGGAATGGCCACAGAACCGAGGGCATTTGTTAAAGTGACCTGAGTTTGAAGCCATTTGGCAGGCGCAGAAAAGTTGCAGAGCAAATGAGTGGTCTCTGATCTAGGTGTGTGTATGGAGGCGTGCATTTGTCAACGGGAAGTCACTGCCGGGCTGAGAAATACCTTTTGGGAAATAAGATGAATCGTGAGATCTGAAAAGCATTGAGGTAGAGGAGGCCCTGCCATCTTCTGGTTCTATCCCCTGCTTTAGAGATAAGAAAGCTGTGGCTCAGAGCTATGAAAGGACAGCTTTGCAGCCTTAGAGCCAAATACTACCTGAGTCTGCTTCTTGCCTCTCCTGTCCTTTAGCTCTGTAGGCTGGCTATTTACGCATTTCCTTACTTCAAATCTTTCCCGGAACAGGGCAGCACATCAATAACTGAATGAATTTATGCCTTCTGTGTTTTAACGTGTTCATTCTTATCATCTGTCTGTTTATCTATATTGTAAATCTGCAAGTGATTGTCTATCTTGCTTGCCTCCCCTCTTCCACCCCTCCAATTGGAGTCACAGGAAGGTAAGGACCTTGTTGAAACAAAAACAAACCTATAGCATCTAAAATTCCATCATGTTCCTATGAGTATTCAAAAAATCTTGCTAGGGAATGAGCCTCATGAATCAAATATTTGCAATTTTTAAAATCTTCCTGGTTTGCTGGGACCACACTTGGTTAGCTCTTTGGTGAAGGGTAGTTGTTAAACCTGATCTAGGAAAAGCAAGGTTTCCCACGTCACTGCTTCCCTTTCTATTCCTTGTGAATGTGCTGACAACTCCACCTCAGAACTGTTGGAGCCTGAAAATGATCTGTTGTGAGCTCCAGGCCCTCCTTGCAGGGCTCAGGAGTCAGGGCTCTAGGTCAGGCCTTGAGGCAGAGAGATGCAGGGCTGTAAAAACAATCATAGATAACCCTTCTGGGGCCCATCTAAGAGCAGGTGTTCTCTAAGTGATCTCTTTGATGGTTTTAGTCACACACGTTGGCTGGCCGTTTGGAAACTTCCAGTGTTGGAAGGGTTAATCCCCCAGGTCCGACTCCAGTGCCTGTCGAGATGGGGACAGTTTTCCTTGCTTCTTATCTGTGTTTTAGTTCCAGGCTCAGGTTTGGGGACCCATTTCTGGGTCCCTTGATTCTAAATGGAAATTCCTATCGCACTGTCTCTTTCTCCTGTGTCATCCTCTGCTTTCTGTTACTTTCTAATGGCATGCATGTATGTTGGAATTCCCTTCATCTTAAAAAAAAAAATCCTTCATTTGATTTCACATCTCCCTCCAGACACTGCCCCATTTTCTGCTCCCCTTTCAGTAAAACTCCTTAAAGAGTTGCTTATTCTTGTTTCTTTCACTTCCTTTCCGTTTCCTCCTCATCACTCCACTGAAACAGTTCTTGTCAGTGTCATCCGTGGCCCGGTGATCGCTATATCCAGTGGTCAGTACTCAGCCCTCTTCTTAATTGACCCATCGGCAGCATTGGATACAATCCATCATTTCTTCCCTCTTCCTTGAGACTCATTCTTCATGGAAGGAAACACCGGCTTTCCTCCTACTATTCTGCCCATTTCTTCTCAGTCTCCCTTGCTGATGTCTCCTGGTCTCCCTTGTCGCAAAATATTGGGGTGCCCTGGGATCAGTTCCCTTCTCTTCTGAAACAAGATTCATTCTTTAATGATCTCCAGTCTCGTGGCTTTTAATGCCATCTATACATCCTAAATGTAGAGCTCTAGCCTGACACCCCCTCATACTCCAGACTCGTATATTCAGTGTTTCATTCAACATCCAAATGGGACCTTCAGAGGGCATGTGAAACTTCACATGGTCAATATGGATCTGCAAGTCTTTACCCCATATACTTGCTTCTTCTGCCATCTTCCTTAATAATGGCAGCTCCATCATCCTCCCAGCTTGGTGTCTCCTGTATATATATATATATACACATATATATATATATATATATATATATATAATTAATAATAAACTATAACATAAACTTATAAATTGTATTTATGAATTATGTATATCTATATTAAATATATTTATTATATACTTTAAAAATTAAATAGTTCCAGAATCTGACCACTTTTCATTGCTCCCACCTCAGTTCAAGTCACCATTATCTCTCTTTTGGATTATTGTAATAGCCTCTTAGCTGGTCTCCTTACTTCTACTCCTCTGTGCTGTGATTTTTTTTCAACACCTCAGCTCAGTAATACTGCTAAACCCTCATCAGATTATCTCACTCCCCTGCTCACAACACTGTTGGCTTCCTATCTGACTCCGAGTCAACTTAGCAAAGACTTATGGAACTTGGACCCTGTTTGTCTCCGACTTTATCTTTCCCATTCTCCACCTCATTGACTCTTGCCACAGTGCTCTCATTCCTGTTCCTCCAGCAGAGCAGGCCTCTTCCCACCTGAGGGCCTTTACTTGTGCTGCATCTTCAGCCTGGCATCCTCTCCCCTACACACCTACATAGCTCACTCCCTTACCTCCTCCCCTTATTCAAGCCTCACTTTCTTGGTGACACCTTCCCGGAATGCCCTATTGAAAACTGTTACCTGCCTGCAGCGCTGCCTATCTCCTTTTCCTGCCATCTTTCTCTCCACAGTCCCTATCATCATATGTGTTAGTTATTCTCTTCATTTCTTTTCCTTCTCCCTCTGCCAGAATGTAAACCTCGCTGGGGCAAAGATTATATCATCTGGTTTTTGTCTGTGCCTGTGTCACTAACTCCTTAATGGGGCCTGATTCATAAGAAGCCATCAGTGCCTTGAATAAATGAATGCTTTCCAGCAAAATCTGCCTTTTCGTGGCTCAAAGGTTCTGTTTTCTGTGGTGTTAATATTTAATAAGAGATATTCCAAGCTCACCAGCAGAAGCAATGGGTTTAATTTATATAATGCTTTCTTCAGCTGCACACCGGCCACCTTAGAACACCAGTGTGACTTGTCTAACTAATCAGGGAATTTTTGCATAATTATAATGGTGATATTATACATACTAACTTGAAAGGCTTGGACTTGCTAAGATATATGAGAATCCAGATGCCCCCCCAAAGTGTGCTTTAAAGAGACCAACCATAACAGAAATAACTAACACTTGTTGAGCCTTTACTCTGGGTTACACTCTGCTAAATGCTTTTTGTTATCACTCACACACATACACACACACACACACACACACATTCTGTGAGGTAGGTGGGCATTTTTTTCATTTTGCAAATGAGGACCCTAAGGTTTAAAGGGCTTAAGTAACTTGTCAAGTTCAAATGTGAGGAAGTGGCCAAGTCAGGAGATGTCTTAACTCCTCTGCTCTATTGGAAGGACTGACTCCTCAGAGATTCACTGGGTGGGTCCTTCCTTTCTCACCAGGCAGGTGCTTCTGCCCTTGGTGGGAGCCTGACACCCAGTCATGAAATCGGGTCCAGTGGGAGAGGAGAGAGACGGCAGAGTGAGAACAGTGTGGATCCCTTGCTCAAGGGCTGGGCTGCTATCCAGCCCGTACCCTCAGCTTTGGGAACCAGCTCTGTGCTTCAGGCTGCGGAGGGAGGAGTGTTAGTTTGTCAGAAACTCAGTTGGGAAGAGAAGCCTAGTCTCTAACTTTGCTGGACATAGATTTAGTGCCTGCCTCCTACCTCTCTCTCGACAAAGCAGTTTGGTCTAAATGTGATGTCTTGCTCTGGGGGGCCAAAAGTTATTTCTGCTTTCCTAGGTCTGAGCCACAGAAAAAGCCCTTATCTACTCTGATCACCCAAATAGGAGGATTTCAGAGCTGGAATGGATTTTAAAGATCCTGCAGTACTTCCTTATTTTGTGTGCTCCATCCTTCTGGAAGAATACACAAGTGCTCCCACACAACCTTCTCTCCTCACCCTGGCCCTTGGCTTGCTCTGTCCCCTCTCCTGTGAAACGTTCTCTCCCTGTCTCTCTGGCAAATACTTTAGGATTTAGCCTGGTATGGAGAACACAACTGAAGATTTGCAATTATTGTTTTTAGTACAAATGAAGGACGGTTAGCAGCATCGTGATTTGCTTTCATGTTTGCAGTTTATTCTCTGAAAAAGATGTTGATTTGCATATGCAGATGCTAGCATCTGAAAGTTTGGTCGATCTTTTAATCCCTCTTATCTATCACAAGGCAAAATTTAACCATGGATGTGAAACCCAAACAAGTGTATTAATTAATGGATATCAATGACCTGTAAAATCAAGGCACAGCCTGTTGGTTAAACATATTCTCAGATGAATGATAAACAGAAGAATATTTTTTTAAAAATATGCTAAGTGCATAAGTTTGTGACTACATTAAGTGTGCGTTTATCATTATTATCCTTAGGGAGAGAAGGGGCTAGGTTATTTTTTAATGAATCCAGATGTCCAGAACTGTATTTCCCCTCAAATTTAAACATACTTCCAGCCAGAGTTTCAAAGCTGGAGCTGTTGAACATGACCATGGGGATGGGAAGTGAGGTAAGACAGCTGCTTTTGTCTGTGAGGAAACTTAATTTGTGTGACACTCGCCTTCTGTCTTCCAGAAAATTAGCATGTGTCATTTTAAACCACAGAATGGAGATGCTGCCGTGTTTATTAAGCAGATCCAGTTTATGCCCCTGCATAGCTCTGTGACTATGTACAAAAACTTTTAGACTGTACTGTGTATAGCACATTTCTGTGCACCTGAAATGCCACTTTTATCTGAAAGGGGGGTTTTGGTGTGGATCCCAGTAGCAAGGAAGGGAACTGACATTTATCGAGAGACTTCTTTGTGCCTGGCAGTGGGCTATATGCATGCTCTGGGCACGAGCTGGCATTTCCTACTGAACTCTGAAAGCGAGGGTGTTTTAAGAAGGGCAGGGTAGTGGGCTTGGACATCCTGAACATTTCTGAATAAAATCAGCTCTCAGTGACCCGAGCCAATGGATAAGAGCAATTTGGCAACTGTGGTGGGTGCCCTCCCAGGACCTCTCTGATCTCCAGGGAGAGGGTGACGATGGAGAGCAGAGAGGAGGGTGAGGCCCTGGAGGAGGTGTGAGGTCTTCTACCAGCTCCACGGCTCCTCTCTTCCCTGCAGAGGGAGGGGCAGTGGTGAGGTTGCTGGGAAGGAGGTCAGTCTTTTCCTTAGAGGAGTCCATAGCCTTCAGCCCGTGTGGTTTTTTTCTTTCTCTTCATTCAAAAGTAATTTAATTATTTGTTGAAGATTTAGAGAACGTACATGAATATAAAGAAGAAAATTATAATCATGCCCATAACCACCTGACCCTGATATAATCAGTTACCATTTTAAAGTGGAGCCTCAGATATTCTGTAAGTAATTTTTTCCTTATCCAATTGGAATATACAGTACATACCATTTTAGTTAATCTATTAGCCATTGGCTTTCTTAATTGAGCAATTAGAAAATAATTGTGGCGTGGGTAGAGAGAGGCCTCCAGGAGAGGATCCTGAGGGCGTGCGTCCAGTGCTCACGGCCACTGGAGGCTCAGTCAGAGCACCCAGGAAAGGACCCCAGCTCTGTTTGTAGTAATAATGCTGCACAGCTGTGCTCTCAGGAAGCTCTTTATAATTTTTCAGAGGTTCTCTGATCCTTGTAGGTCATCAGGATATATGTACATCTCCATGTGCTTCCACAAAATCCTGAGATGAAGCCAGCTGTTCTGTTGACTGGAAAGAAGGGGCCTCAAACCCTTGACTTTTTTCTTTTAACACAATAATTCTCATTCTCAGATGCACAATCAAATCACCTTGGATGTTTTGAACACCCAGGTCCTGCTCCAGGCCAGTAGAGTGTGCAGCAAGGTGGAGAACCGCCATCTTACCAGGTTGAGTTCAACTCTCACCAGGTTTCGGTTAGTTGGGTGATTGATCACGTGCCGCTGCTCCTGGTAAGTAGGGGGGATAGGACGTAGGAGCAGATGAAGGAAGACACTTAGTGGTTTCTCCTGGTTCAGTGGTCAGGGCCAGACTCAGAGTGTCTAAATATAGTTGAGATAGATTTTCCAGGTCTAGACCCACATTCTTTTCAAAAAATTGAGGTATTGTTGATTTATAATATCACATAAATTTCAGAGGTACAACATAGTGATTCACAATTTAAAAGGTTATACTCCATTTATGGTTATTATAAAATATGGCTATATTCCTTGTGCTGTAAAATATATCCTTGTAGCTTATTTATTTTACACTAGTAGCTTGTATCTTTTAATCCCCAACCCCTATCTTGCCCCTTTGTTCTTCCCCTTCCCCACTGGTAACCACTGGTTGTTCTCTATATCAGTTAGCCTGTTTCTTTTTTTTTTTTTTGCTGTACGTGGGCCTCTCACTGTTGTGGCCTCTCCCGTTGCGGAGCACAGGCTCCGGACGCGCAGGCTCAGCGGCCATGGCTCACGGGCTCAGCCGCTCCGCGGCATGTGGGATCCTCCCGGACCGGGGCACAAACCCGTGTCCCCTGCATCGGCAGGCGGACTCTCAACCACTGCACCACCAGGGAAGCCCAGACCCACATTCTTGACAGCTTCCCTAGGTTAAAAACTCAGAAATCCACCTCTAATTTCCACAGTTTCTGGGAAGCATTACAGAGTCGTGGCTAAGAGCACATGGTCAAGGTCACAGGCTTTGAAGTTGGAAAGAAAGGAATGCAAATCCTGGATTTTGCACTTATCAGGTGTGTGTCTGAAGCAGCTACTTTATGTTTTCATGGCTTAGTTCCACCTCTGGAAAATGGTAGAATCATACATGCATTTCAGGATTTTTAATGGTTAAAACAGACTGTGCACAAAGAGTAAGCACTTCATTCTATCGGCTACAGAGGGAGGCTCACTAGACATTGACTCTCAGGGTAGCTGTGTATCTAGTACGAGGGTCAACCAGAGATCCTGGGCTCTGAGTGCGAATCCTAGCACTAGCAGTGCTGGTTATCACCATCTAAATGATGACCTAGGGATGGAAAGCAAGTTCAGGAAGCTACTAGTGGCCAACTGCATATCAGGTCCAACTTGTCATGGCCTGTCTGTTCGATGGGTTTTTGACAATCAGTGGAATAAACTGACGAAATATTTAATAGGTGTTTTGAAACCCAGAATGAAATGGAGCTGAGCTAGCAGTTAGCCTGCCTTTTCCACCTCACCACTGACCTCCCTATTTGTCAGGATGGGACGTGAAGGATGACTCCATTGCACCTGATGGCCAGAATCATGGCAGTCCCGATGCCTTAGCACTCTCCAGGCTTGGAACCTAGAAGGAAGGACTGACTTCCTTCCTGAATTTGAATGTGCCTCCTGTGTTATTTAGACCACTCCGTGACCCAGAGCAGTGAGTATTAAGTGATCCCTAGATTTCATTTTAGTAACGTAAACCTCTGTAGGCATCAACATTACCCACGCTTCAAATAAGGAGCAGCATTAGAGCTTGATTTCAGTTACCTTGCTTCTGTCCTGTCCTCTAAAAACAAGCAAAGCAAAGTATGACAGGAGGAGAGGGGAAGCCCAAAGACTAGATGGGTCACAGCCCTGGAATAATTGTAGTTGACTGGACTTAGTTCATCGCTGGTACAGTCCTTCTTCTTCATGAAGCTGTCCTCGAATTCTTGTCCTCCTTCAGCCAGATGCAACGTGTTGCCTCTTCTGAATTCTTGTAGTGTTTCAGTGACTTTTTAATGACAGGCTTTCTTTTATTGAAATTATTTATGCACATATTTCTACGAGCTTCTTGTGGGAAAGGACTTGTATTAGTTATTTTTGTATCTCCCTTAACATCTAAGCCTTTTTGCAAAGTAAGTACGCAGTGACCGTCAACTGAATAGATCCATGTTTTGGGCACAATTACAAGAAATAAATCGTACCATCAAGACTCACCACTGTCATCCTGACCATTGAAAGACAGCTGTCATTTACTTTTCAGGTGTTTAATTGCAGCACTGATATGCAGGCCTTGTAGAGTTCTTTTAAGAATTTTTTTGATATCTTAATTTTGATGTCCATCCTCCAGACAAACCCTATGGCCAAAAGCAATGAAGAGCTTTCACCATTAATATTTTTTCCTCCAAATTCACAACTATTATGTAAGCACCCATTTGCGAATGTACTGGTCTGTGTGTTCTGCTGGTGTCTTAAGGGAGCATAGTCATCATTTAGAATTCTCCCACCTGCTTCCAGATGTCAAAGGTGGGGGAGGGATTGCTCTTGAGAGCTCATCAATTCTGCTTCAGTGGACACTGGGAAGGTGCACGATGTAAATTCTCTTTTGAAATCTTGAATTGTTCACAATCTGTGGCAACTCTGGCTTTATTTGAATATGTTGGAATGATGGGGTGGCAGTAACTGGAGTCAGAAATTCTGTCAAGTGGAAGCTGGACGTAAAAACCCAGCATTTTCCTGCCTGGTGGTAAGCTCTTTGGGGAAGAATAAGCTTGTTTCTGTGTGCACAACAAGGAAACGGGGGTGGTGAAGACATCCAGGATAAGACAAGTGGTGATTGACAGCCCAGCTGGTGGAAATGGGTAATTGGAAATTCATGGCACATAAATCTCTCAGTACTTATCTTGAAGCACAGGAAGAGAGGAGATCTGAGCAGGGGAACATTTAACTCTTTCAAAGGGATCTAATAATGTAGCAAATCTTTAAGTTCTTCATTTTAACTTTAATTAAATTACGGTTTTCTGTCTTAGAGAGATAAATGCATTCAGCTAAAGGAAATGTTTCTGTGCATAGTAAATGGAAATGTGCAAAACTGTTGCAGAAAAGTTGTTCGTTTGTTAGTTTACTTTGAATAGTAGTCCTTTCCCATGGGTCTCATTCCTTTAGAGAACAATTGTTTCCCTCTCTCTTGATGGGTTTCTGGCTTCTCTGTATATAGTGATGTCTCCTTTATGTGCCTTACCTTTCTAATTTCCAAATTGGTGTTTTGTAAAATGAGGTGGTATTAGAGCATTAGCAAGTAACTTGAATTACAAATAGTAGCATAGCGAAAGGGACATTCATCATACTTGTTGAAGTCTCATGCTTTCTCTGATGATCTGATTTTTGGTTCAACATTTTTGACCTGGACAACTAACTGCTGTTATCTTTCTCATGATAAGCCATCATACTATTAAAGATAATCGTTAAGTTACTTCTAATTTTTATCTCTAAGCCAGACAACCCCATGCAGACTAAATAACTAAAAATTTTCATCCCAACACAGTTTTGGACTTGTCAGGGTATGAGTGAGATTGGGAAACTCGGGGTGTCCAGTTTGCGTCTGAACCTGATCAGTGGAGCTCCCTGGTACCTTTCCATAATTGGGATGGGTCCCTTGAAGGATTGGATCTATTTTATCAACTGGGCTTCCTCCATCTCTGCTTCATTTTCGTTGAAATTCAGACACTTATCTAATCTTAGCGCCTCGTATGCCTGAAGATGTGTGGCCACATCTGTGTTATTTCTGGCTGGCCAAATGTTGCATCTGTTGCCATGCCAGAGTTCCTGCTGGTGAACAGTGTTATACCATAGGGGCCAGGTCTCTATGGCTTCAAGGTTTCCATGAGCCTAATGCCCTGACATCTGGCTGAGGTCTGAAAACGGAGTAGAGATTGGAGAGGTACGCTGGGGTACAGAGATAGACATGACAATAGTTATAATGGTGGGGCACAGGGTGGATGAATTAATCTGAGGGAATGTATTGAGCTTTGGAAGTGCTGAGCCATTGTGTTAGGCAACCTTCAAAGTACTCAAGAAGGACTAGGTGTGGTCCCTTGGTGACCTGAAGCCAGGAAACCCAGGTTATCATCTGAGCTCTTTCAGGAGCCAAACAGGGTACCTGGTTTGGACTAGATCTTTAAGATGAAATGAAAGGGTTGGACTCATAATCATGTACAGTAGGAACAAAAATGCTATAAACTTGCTTCCTCTATTCAAAGGCCATTAAGGCTATTTTATGATTCTGATGTGTGACGCATACGTTATCTCACACGATGATCCTTGCTGTGCACAGAAGAAGAAGAGGATACGTACACATGGGTTAACTGATTCAGTGTGGAGCCAGGTAATAGCAGAATGGTGGATCACAGGGAAGGGGCAAAGACTTATATATTTGACAATCACAGCAGGAAACCTGTAGTAGATGAGATTATCAAGCTTTAAAAACCATGCTTCATGTCTGAAAAAGCACTGCAATGAATATATGTCTCTTCGGTGAAGGATACAAAAAGCCAAATCTTCATTTAAACCACATCAGCAGTAGCTGTTAGCACTACCAGTACAGGCTTTCTAAGGTCAGGCTTCCGGGTTCATTGGTAGGTTAAGCTCACTGTTGTCAACCTTGAGGTTTTCTTGTGAATTGCAAAACCTTTAATGGCCCCCGTACCTACAGAAAGAAGTCCAGCTCTCTCCAACTTTCACCTTTCAACCTTCACTAACTGCTGTGAACCTGTCTTTTTACTCTTCACCCAACTCATTGTGCTAGATTATTACGATTCAAAGTGAGTAAGTTTGCTATTGTTAAAGAATGTACATTCTAACAAGGGGGAAAGACATGGAACAAATCCATAGAATTCAGTGCTTAAATGCCATAAGAGTAACTTCTACAGGGTACAGATGTCATTCACAGACATGTCATACACTCTTATGCCACTGTTCCTTCCCTCATTATATTTACTGGGCCCAGAGTGTTTTTAACAAGTCTGGTGGCAAAATCCAACTCTTCAGTCGAGGTCATGGTCAAAGGTCACATTTTAGAAATGTTCATGGACTCTTCCCATTGGGGTTTGGGTGGGAGTTTGGGGTACACTTATTATGTCACTGGGTCTGTGTTCCCCACTATACCATGGGGCCTTCAAAGGCAAGGGATTTGGCTAGTTCACCTTTGTGAAGAATAGGAGCTTAACGGAAGTTTACAGACGTGCAGGCCGGCTGTTACGGCAGGGCTTTTGCCATTGCTGTTCCCTCTGTCCAGAATATGTTTGTCCCAGATCTCTGAATTGATGACTCAGTCTCAGAGAGGCCTTCTCTAAAACAGACCCTTCCTTTCATCCAGGTTTCTCTTCATCACTTTGTCAAGGTGTTTTGTCTTCATAGCACACATCACTGTGTGAAATTACTTCTTAATTGCTTTTATTTAATTGAAGAATAGTTGATTTACCATATTGTGCCAGTTTCAGGTGTACAACAGCAAAGTGATTCCATTTTATATATATATATATATATATATATATAATTTTTCAGATTCTTTTCCATCATAAGTTATTCTAAGATATTGAACACCCTGTGCTATACAGTAGGTCCTTGTTCGTAATTGCTTTTGTCTGTTAAGACAGCTTAGACAGCTCTCTAAGAGTGGGGATCTTGTGTGTCTTGTTCACTGATGGATTACTTGCACCTAGAACAGTGCCTGACCAGTAGAAAGCCTTCAGTATGTATTTGTCTAATCCATGAAAGGCGTTTGGTTCCCTTTTAACCCGATTTGTATTTCTCATCTAACATACATTTTTATTTAAAACTGAGCTCTTCGCACATTTCCAGTGTTTTCTTCTCTCTCTCTGGGCTGGTTTGAGTTTTCCTGGAACCTGGAAGGTAAGGGCGGCAGGATGGCGTGTTTTCTTTTGCCACATTTGGCTCCGGGCTGCTGGCCTTTCATGAGTGGTCTTCAGCAGGTGTTTCACAGAGCTTTTTCTGAATCATGGAGGCCTGGACCCTCCACTCTTGTGCTTTTGGGAACTGGCATCCCAGGGTCAGAGTTTGGCTTCTGATCTCCTTTGTCTTTTTCAGCTGTTTGTCTCCATCAAGTCAGCTGGCCCACCCTGATATATGAGTTACGTTTGAGAGGGACAGCACGGAGGTTTTTGTCTTCTTTCCTTAATGACTGCTGACTGTTCCAAAGGGAATAAGGGCATGGAGTTGAAGGAATAGGATAGGATGACAAAGGAGAGAGAGATACAATGGATAAGCCCATGACTGGGAAGTCCTGGGGTTCTAACCACTTGAGAGTTCTGAGTGCAGGGGGCCCTGCCCACTTGGGTGGAAGTGGCTGCATGAGCACCCCTCTCCCTCCCCCTGTAGAATCTGCTTCTCCTTCCATAGGCATAAAATGCCCCAATTCTGGGCCTGCAGCTCTCTGCCAACCAGTCACCCTTACTTTTTTTTTTTGGTACGCGGGCCTCTCACTGTTGTGGCCTCTCCCGTTGCAGAGCACAGGCTCCGGACGCACAGGCTCAGCAGCCATGGCTCACGGGCCCAGCCGCTCCGCGGCATGTGGGATCTTCCCGGACCGGGGCACGAACCCGTGTCCCCTGCATCGGCAGGCGGACTCTCAACCACTGCGCCACCAGGGAAGCCCAAGTCACCCTTACTTTAACCACCCTCTTCTACATAGTCTGGAGGTGAGCAGTGGGATAAGGGGTGTGGAGCTAGCTTTGCTCGATGGCAAGTCCATCACCCCTCTCCAGTGGGGACAGTTATACCTACTGTTCTCAGCCTTGGGACTCAGAACAGCCAGTTAAGCTGTTACTATTGTTTCTCTGTTCTAAGGGAGCTTATAATTTGCTGCAGTTATTACCAGGGAGCATGGGGATCAGAATGCTTGAAGTGTCAGACGTCATAACTGGATCATCTTTGTATGCCTTATACTAGGTCTAGAGTGTGTGTGTGTGTGTGTGTGTGTGTGCGCGCGCACGCGTGTATGTTTTAGGTTAAACTGTAAGCACAAGTATCCACAAAATCCCCCACCTCTTTCTAAAGGGCCCATAGAAGCCCTGAACCATTCAGGGTACAGGCTAACTCTGCAGAACCTCCTAGAATCCCACTGACACATCCTAATGAAACGTCAGGGTGTTAACTTCTGTAGTCTCTGCTGTAGGGATAGAGATGCAGACACACACACACACACACACACACACACACACACACACACACACACACATACAGTTGACCCTTGAACAAGGTGAGGATTAGGGGCACTGGCCTTCCTGAAAAAAATTCGTGTGTAAGTGGCCCCACGTTGTTCAAACCTGTGGTCAATTGTACATATAACCGTTTCCACTGTGAGAGTATTGTTACCTTGTTTCTCTTTGGTGATCATTAGCAAAAGATGGAAGTATTTCTCTGTGCAGTTTTAAAATACTATTGGATGATATTCAATCCTCCTGGTGGTTTCATGTCGCCGAAACTGAAATTCTAAGGGAAAGAAATGGCCTTTGTCTGTAGCATGGCTACATAATGAACTAGAGTACATTTAGTAGCTGAAAAACTCTGGCAGTTCATTGTGTGGACGTAAATTGTAATTATCTACCTAACCTTTTCTCATGTTAAGCTTGTTGTTGGAAAGGTTCTTTTACCTCCTAAGTTTTTTTTTCTTTCAGGCTCAGCACTATTTATATGTATATTGAATTTGATTAAGGAAAAAGAAGAAAAAAATTGCTAATACCAATTGGTAGAAATCACCCCTTTGTGGAATATTATCTAACTTCCATAGTAGCATAGAAGCATAGAAGGCACTGCATTTACAAACAGTTTCTACATTTATGAACAATTTTTTCTCAATCCAAACAGAACTCATAGATCTATTTTGAATGAGAACTCGTCTCAAGTTGGAATTTATTATTATAATCACTCTTTTTATTGATCATTTAACAATTGTGTGGTGTTGATTAATTTTCTGGCAGTGTTACATTAACAAGATTTCGAGGAAAGGGAGGAAGTAATTTCATGTATGTGGGTTTAGTTTAATTTTATTCACCAAAATGGTATTTAATTAATAACAATAATGGAAATAAGCACAGATTCAGAATTTGTCACCTTCTATTTTAGTGCATAGCTAATGAATGGAGCAGGTGCTTGTGGAAAAATAGGTTGTGAGTCACAGGGGTGCCCGACCTCACTGGAGTGTTTGCAGTTTGGATCAGAGATGGTTAGCTTCTACCAGACTGATGTGTCTGTGGATGCTTGGTCGACGCCAATTAATGAGGAGGGTTGAGATCCCCTGTATAATTTTAAGTTTGTGCTGATTCTTAATGCACAGATTTCCCATTAAGTGGAAATCAGCTTTGCGAGGAATTTATTGACAAATTTGTAGGTAAAATTTATTTTAAAATTAAGATTGGTGCTAGTTTTAAAATTCTGTTGTGTTGTTTTCTCTTCCATTTTCCCTCTCTTAATTGCATGGCGATGGGGTTATTAATCCGTTTGTCAGAATAGAGATCCCTGTCTCTTATACCAGCCCACGTGGTTGTATCTTGTGAGTATCTTCCAAAGGTTCACCTCTCAGAGTATTTAGTTTTCCAGCTCTTAAAACACGTTAGTGTTTTACTAACGTAGTTGGTTAAAGGAGCTAACACAGTTTTGATCACCTTAGGATTTGAAGAATTGAGTCTTGCACTTTGAACCAAGTGGTAGGCATTTCTTCAGTATATTGCTCTTATAGAGTCTAGATGGTCTTTGAAATTCTGGCCCTAAAGATGAATTTAAGAACAATAAATGTATTGTTTACCTCAGAGTTTCAGTAGCAGAGCTTAGGTGCTGAACTAGCTTTTTAATTTTTTTCCCTTAGAAAACATTTGTAACTTGGGATGGATAGTCAGAGAAACCATGGTATCAAAGCAGGGAGTGGGCTGGCTTCACCTCATCACATAAGCATTTCATTTTGGATGAAAATGTAGCACCTGGTGTTGAAAACCTAGAGAAAGTTTTGACAGCCTATTAAAATGTAATTTAGAGAGTTTTTGATTCTAGTAATATAATAAATATAGAAGCCTGTTTTAGCAGTTGTATGGTTATGTAAAGATTTTGACGCAGAGCTCATGGGGTTTGACAACATATTCTGTTTGGTGGTCTAGTGATTTTAAAGGGCATTTGCAGAGCATGTACCTGGAAAGTCAGGGAGCAAAGTGATGTGGTCTTCAAGCCACTCTCTAACCTTTTCCTCATAAGATTTTTCCTTCCTTAATCCTCTCCTGGTGGTTTTCTGGTTCTCCAAGGCATGCCAGCTTGAGGAGTGAGCCTCAGGATGGCTTTCTGTGGGTGCTCAGAAGGGGGCTTGGTAGCTTTTTTGCTGACCTCTACCTCTATTCCTGCTGCCTAATGAATCAGGGTTCCTCCTGGGTCTAGATTCTACAGTGGAGAAACCTAGCAACCACTACTTTAACCAAATGATCAAAGTTATTTTTACACGACATAGCACTATCATGTAACCCTTGGTCTGATGCAGGAGAAAGGAGAACATCACTTCTAGGGTATTCTTTCCAAAAATACACACCCTGAGTTAATCATGAGTAGACATGAGGTGAACTCAAATTGAGAGACATTCTACAAAATAACTAGCTAGTACTTTTCAAATGTAAAAGTGATGGCTGTTGTGGAAATGTCACAGGTTTAAGGAGAGTAAGGACCCAGGACAACTAAATGCAGTGAGGACCCCTGAATTGGATTCTGGACCAGCAAAGGGACATGCCTGTGACAATCAGCAAAAATTGTGTAGTCTGTTGATTAGTTAAGAGTGTAGCATCAGTGTTAATTTCCTATCATTGTTATATGGTTGTATAAGATATGAGCATTTGGGAAAGCTGAGTGACAGATACATGGGAGCCCTTTGTGCTCATTTTTCAACTGTTTTGTAAATTTGAAATAAAAAAAGAAGTAAAACTCTTTTCTTTAGGAGATATTAAGCTTCATTGAACTAATGGTTTCACTAACTCCCACATATCCTGTCTCTGCATATACCTAGTCGCTCTTCTAAGAAAATTAAAGCGCATGGAGACTCCCCTTTGATGTTATCATTTTACTTGAATATCAGACTAAATTTTTTAGCTTCTCAAGGTTGCACTCTCCTCTCATCATCACCAATAAGAGAAGATACTCAAAGTTCTACCGAAGGGGGCAGGGACGGTCCAGCTTTACCCACCCAGTTACCTGAGTCTTCCTACCCTTAAGTTGCTCTGAAGGGAGACCCTATTGATAATAGGGCATATTTATCGTGAAGTTATTGAAGCTTTGGCTTCAGAACGCTTCTCGCTCAGGGGCCTCTTCCAAACCCTTCTGACTTAATTTTGAATTGATAATTTTATACTTGTTTCTTAAAGAGGGTCCTCCACATGGTATAAGCTTCAGGCCCCACAATACCTGAAATGCTCCTGCTTCCTGGGAATATTTTGACCGAGGCGGCCCCACACAAGGTCATGCAGTCTCTTTCCATTCTGGCTCACCAGTTCAAAACAGCAGAGAAGAAAACTATATCAAGCGGATGCCGCAATCTATTTCAAAAGTTTTCCTTTGGGACTTCCCTGGTGGCGCAGTGGTTAAGAATCTGCCTTTCAATGCAGGGGACACGGGTTCAAGCCCTGGTCCGGGAAGATCCCACATGCTGCAGAACAACTAAGCCCGTGCGCCGCAGCTACTGAGCCCGTACTCTACAGCCTACGTCCACAACTACTGAGCCAGCGTGCTGCAACTACTGAAGCCCATGTGCCTAGAGCCCGTGCTCGGCAACAAGAGAAGCCACCGCGATGAGAAGCCCGTGCACTGCAACAAAGAGTAGCTCCCTCTTGCCACGACTAGAGAAAGCCCGTGTGCAGCAGCAAAGATCCAACGCATCCAAAAAATAAATTAAAAAAAAAAGTTTTCCTTTGCTGGATTTGGTTCACTACTCGGCTAGGCAAAATTAGAATCAAATAAAGGCGAATGCAAATGAAAAGCATCCACGTCAGCAGTCCGAACCTGAGCACATTTGGTCAGAAGATCAGCTTTGCTGCATCCAAAAAGTCACTGCCCAGAGGAGCACACTTTGGACACTTAGAAGCAACATGGCTTGGACTGACTTGGAGTTGCAGCTGATACTTGAAAATTCGACCCCCAGCCCAGCCACAAGCTCATCCCACTTCATCTATCTGTCAGATAAGCTCACAGCCCAGATTTTCAAGTACCAGACCTCACAAGAAGAGGCCAATTATCCATATGTAGAAATCTGTGTTAAATAAAATATAGGATCAAGCCAAGGAGCATGAAATTTGGAGCTGGTGTTGACAGCCCCTCATTCCTGTCACTTATTAATTTTATTTCCCTCCTCAGCTTGTGTCATTGCCTAAAAATTATTTAAACATAGGTTTTCATATTCTGTGATTTAACTCTTGAAGACCTTTTGTAACACATGGGAACTAATGACCTCTTTCTCTATGAACATTTTAGATCGAGTTTATTCTTAGGGAAATTTGATCTTTAATAATTTTATCAGAGTGATTTTTTTTTTAAAGCCTAGCTATTCTTTTTTTTTTTTTTAACATCTTTATTGGGGTATAATTACTTTACAATGGTGTGTTAGTTTCTGCTTTATAACAAAGTGAATCAGTTATACATATACATATGTTCCCATATTTCTTCCCTCTTGCGTCTCCCTCCCTCCCACCCTCCCTATCCCACCCCTCCAGGCTGTCACAAAGCACCGAGCCAATATCCCTGTGCCATGCGGCTGCTTCCCACTAGCTATCTACCTTACTACGTTTGTTAGTGTGTATATATCCATGACTCTCTCTCGCCCCGTCAAGGCCTAGCTATTCTAACCCTGAATTTACCAAAGACATTTTCTTTTTCTGGCCACACACTTCTGAAATCGAAGATTAGAATTACAAGACACAAGGCATTCATTCTGAAGTTGCCTTCTCTCTCTTGACTTTTACAGTCTGTGTGTGTTGCGTGTGTGCGTGTTCAGAAGTTTTTACTTCCATATCTGTGTTTCCAGAGTAAGCAGGGGACAGAATATAGAAGTAATTTGAAATCACAAATTAAACTAGTTATGCTAGAAACATCAATAAAATATTGTTAAATGAAGAGGCTGATGGTTTGGAACCCTCACTTGACAATGGTTCCTGTTTTTAATGAAATACATCTAGCAATATTTTAATTGAAGTATAGTTGATTTACAGTGTTGTATTAATTTCTGGTGTACAGCAAAGTGATCCAGTTTTATATATAACTCTTTTTTTTTTTTTTTTTTTTTTGCGGTACGCGGGCCTCTCACTGTTGTGGCCTCTCCCGTTGCGGAGCACAGGCTCCGGACGCACAGGCTCAGCAGCCATGGCTCACGGGCCCAGCCGCTCCTCGGCATGTAGGATCTTCCCAGACCAGGGCACGAACCCGTGTCCCCTGCATCGGCAGGCGGACTCTCAACCCTTGCGCCACCAAGGAAGCCCCGTTTCTGTTTCTTAAATAAGGTTATTTGTGTCCTATTTTAGATTCTCATATACGTGATATTATGTGATATTTGTCTTTCTCTTTCTGACTTACTTCACTTAGTATGATAACCTCTAGGTCCAGCCGTGTTGCTGCAAATGGCATTATCTCTTTTTTATGGCTGAGTAATATTCCATTGTATATATGTACCACATCTTCTTTATCCATTCATCGGCCGATGGACATTTAGGTTGCTTCCATGTCTTGGCTATTGTAAATAGTGCTGCAATGTATCTATTCAGGGTGCATGTATCTTTTCGAATTATGGTTTTCTCTGGATATACTCCCAGGATTGGGATTGCTGGGCGTATATCCAGAGAAATCTGGATCATCTGGTAACTCTATTTTTAGTTTTTAAAGGAATTTCCTTACTGTTTTCCATAGTGGCTACACCAGTGTACATGCCCACCAGTGGTGTAGGAGGATTCCCCCTAGCAATGTTGTGTTTGATGTTTTATCTTTGGTCTTTGAAAAAAAACAATTGCTTGATAATCAAATCAGAGACAGAAAGAATCCCATTTTTAAGGAAGCCTTGCTATGAAGTATATTGAGGGAACCAAGTCAGGTTCTCTAAAATGTATATGAGTGAATCATTTGCCAAAACACCAGAGTTCGGCTATGAAGAACCCAGCAATCACCGGAGTCCCTTATGAGTTAAAGCTCAGGAAACCTCACACGTGAAACAGCCTGCGGGCCATCAGAGACCTGAGGATACAGCAGAGATGATTTCATTGGCTTCAAAACTCTATTAGGGGGAATTCCCTCATGGCACAGAGGTTGAGAATCCGCCTGCCAATGCAGGGGACACGGGTTCGAGCCCTGGTCCGGGAAGATCCCACATGCCGCGGAGCAACTAAGCCCATGCGCCACAACTACTGAGCCTGTGCTCTAGAGCCCGCGAGCCACAGCTACTGAGCCTGCGTGCCACAACTACTGAAGCCCGCACACCTACAGCCCATGCTCCACAACAAGAGAAGCCACCGCAATGAGAAGCCCTCCTCACCGCAACGAAGAGTAGCCCCCACTCACCGCAACTAGAGAAAGCCTGCGTGCAGCAACGAAGACCCAACGCGGCCAAAAATAAATAAATAAAACAAAACCAAAAATCTCTATTGGAGTTAAGCTTCTTAAAGATGTTCAACCAAGTCCTCATGCTCTTCTATCCTTACATAATGTCTGGTATGTGTGTGGCTTACCCCCACCCCCTGCCACCCCCAGTTTGGCTGTCACTCTACAGAGGAAATGAAAAAGCAGTAGACCCAGTTTCTGGGCTGTGTTATTTTATGGAGATGCTAAGAGCCAGTTTATTTCATATTGATCATACCAGGGAGCTAGCCAAGTATGGTGTTAATTGGGTCCTCTGGAATTCTAAACCCTTGGGACTGAAAGCTTTCTAGTGAGGAGGGGAAATAACCCACAGGCTGCATAAAAATGAAATCCAGGAGCCCACGGTGTCCCAGTTGCTGGTGATTTGGCCAGCTCATTTTGTATCCAGTTGCTTATTTCAATTAGCTTGTTTTGTGTTATGTTTCCCCACACCCCCCTTTCCTGCAAAGCTGTGAAGACTTGTTTTGAAAACTGCTGCCCCAGAGTACACTGGTTTGGCTGTCCTGTCCTCATTGTTCTAAGGCTCATTCCATATGTGGGTCACATCCTAGCTCTCTCCTCCACCCCTCCCCCCAATCCCTTCAGTAGTCTCCCCTTCCCTGTCCAGGCATCCAGGCATTGGCATGCACTTGCTAGTTTCTCTCTCTCTCACTCACACACACACACACACACACACACACACACTTTTTTCCCCTTATGAGGCAGAGGTAAAGAGCAGATACTTTTAGGAGCTCGCAGGCAGAGCCATTCAAACTTAATAAGCTGGTAGCTGTGCATTTAGTTTATGGCAAACGCCACTTCACCTTCATGAAAGTCATTATTCTGTTCCTCTCCCTTTTTCCCTCTTCCTACCCCTTGCTCTTTTCCCTTCTGTTTTTCCAGGACAAAGGTCTTTAAGAAACTAAGATTGCTGCTTAGTTTGGCCCTTTCTTGTTACCGTGGTAGCGGGTGGGTATCTCAGACAGTGACGGATGGAGCAGGCAGGCTGGAGTTTTTATGCGCAGTTCTTTGGGGGCTGCAGGAGGAGTCCGCTGAGAAATGTGTGTTGCAGGCATGCCTGCTGCGTTTAGTCTGCTGGGTATCTGTCACTTATTCTGACTAAAAGGTAAGGGCTTCTGTAATTTGCTGCTGCAAAGAATTGGTGCATTGTTCTATTTCTAAGGCCTTCAACTAATTGGCTCTTAAGGGAAGATTGGAATGAGGGTTTTTGCTTGACTTCTGTGGCCTATCCTGTTAGATCTCTCTGATTTTTTAAAAAATATCTGAAGAAAATATAATCTTGGCTAATCTTATGGCCATTAATGGAAGGTCTATTTACATGTCTTCCAGGGGAATAAAAAAAGCAAGAAACTTTTGATTCCATGATGTTTCTTTCTTTTCATCTAAAACTTTTTATTTACCATTGAAGAGGGATGGGGTACACGTAGTCACTATTTTCAGTGATTTCTGTAAACTTTGGGAATAGGACTTGTAGGTTTATCCCAAGCTAATAATATTTTCATCCAGCGGATTGTATTTTTACCAGTTAAGAACTATAGTGCATTTAAGTAGTCAGAATGAGGAAAGTTAGAGACTATTTAAACAAGAAGTAGCATTTACAAGTAGTATTTAAACAAGAAGTAGCTGATTGGTCAGTTACTTTAGCGTGTGTAAATATATGTTGATAAATAGGAATCACCAATTATACCTCTTGTTTTATGTGTGTTTAGAGGAAATTTTCCATTTCTGATTAGAATTCAGATATGAACTGAAATATAGGCCAAAAAATCTTAACAACAGAACTATTATAAAATTATAGAGACCTTAAACTTATGGTTCTCAAACTTACCTACTTAAAGTAATTGAAACTAGAATATCAGATGCCTGTTATCCCTGGGGAAAAAAGCTTACCTTTGGTTAAAGAAACATAATTTCAAGAACAGATTGCCCATCGCTATGGAATTTGTACAGTTGGAAACCAACTGAGTTTTATTGAAAAAAATGATTACACCTTATTTTCGTAAGCACTGGTGATTTATAGAGACTCTTTGGTAGGAGTGTAGGCTGTATTTTATTGGAGGTGGAGGTCGCTTTAATGATATTTTCTGTTATGGTTGCTACTTGGGGCGTGTGATGTGTGTTGCAATCTGGCTCTATTTATCAATCTGTCTCATGAGCCATAAATGAAGGAAAGGTGTATGTTTGGACACCCAATTTAAGTCAACTTATTTTATTTATTACTTTATAAAATTTGGGCCAAAGGGCCTCTGGGAAATGTTTCCTCCAATATTGATGCATATTCCTCCAACATATTGATGCATCTACTTAGAAAACCTAGTGATATTAGCAAAACGAACTGGATTTCTTTAGTGATTAGACTTTGAGAAGAAACAAGAAGTAACGTGGATACTGAAGCGAGGATGCTGTCTGTAAAGGGGGAAAGTTTTAATTCCTTAACCCTGACTCACGTGTTCCTAGTGGGACTACTAGAGATTGAGTCGACAGAGTAGGGCCCAGATTTTAGAGGCTGTTTCTCTCCCACAGCTACCCCTCACCCTAACCCTCACTGTCCAGTGTCTTGTCATTAAGTCCCTCTGGTTTCTTTAATGTGTCAGCAGGATGGCTTACCTTCCATTTATTTATTTATTTATTTATTTTGGCCGCACATGGCATGCGGGGTCTTATTTCCCCAACCAGGGATCAAACCTGCGCCCCCTGCATTGGAAGCGCAGACTCTTAACCACTGGACCACCAGGGAAGTCCAAAACTAAGATTGACCTTCCATTTGAGATCAACAGGAGATGGCTCAGATCAGCACATACTCCTGGAGACCTTAAAAATCTTTCCTCGGGCTTCCCTGGTGGCTCAGTGGTTGGGAGTCCACCTACCGATGCAGGGGACATGGGTTCGTGCCCCGGTCCGGGGGGATCCCACATGCTGTGGAGCGGCTGGGCCCATGAGCTGTGGCCGCTGAGCCTGCGCGTCCGGAGCCTGTGCTCCACGACGGGAGAGGCCACAGCAGTGAGAGGCCCGTGTACCGCAAAAAAAAAAAAAAAAAAAAAAATCTTTCTTCCCATGTTTTATTCCAAACATCTCCTTCTTAATACAAAGAAAAAATAAACAAGGAGAAAAAAAAAGAAACCAGATACTTCTTCATATGAAAAATTTTTTTTCTCTTTCAAGTGTTTCATACTTTATTTTCTAAAGTTTAAACTAGATTTGTCCCTTATATAAAATTGGACATTTTTTTAATGTACTAAATCAGTGACTGTCAGCCTGGGCGTGTCCATAGGACTCACCTGTAAAGTGATTGAGTGATGCCACCGTCAGGGAGTTTGTCCTGGAACTCTACATCCATGCCTGGTACATGGTAGGTGTTCAGTAATATCCAATGAATGTTAAATACCGAAATGTTTTCAGAGTGGATTCTAACAGGCCACATTGGATAAAACTCATTGCAAAATCAGTTCCTCTTCCTCTTTGGTTGAATTTAAAGAAGGGCATGTCCCAGCTTCTATGCTTCCTACATGTAAGTTGAGAAATAATAGGGCTTCTTTTGAAAGGCTGGACTTCTTTTGCAGACTTTTTCAAACCTCTGAAAATAGATGAATAAAGGCCCTTTAATCATTTTCTAGCACACAAAACAAAGTGACTTCTATAGCAATGATACTAACATACCTCTTGGAAATTACTGTGTACTCCAGTCCCAGGACTCTCTCATGAACCTCAAAATGATACAATGGAGAGAACCCAGCCAATTGAAAACATTCTCTTTCCACATGTGTATTTTTGGGTTATGTGTGTATCTTCTCACTTGATCCAGTAGAAGTGTGCCTCTTGAATAATATTGGGTTGGCCAAAATTTTGTTGGGCTTTTACGGAAAAACCTGAATGACTTTTGTGCCAACCCAATAATTATTATGTATTTCCCAAACAATTCTGAAGGCACCTAGGTAGACATTACATATCAGATGAGGCTCTGTCTCCATAGACCTGGAATTGGTATGTGACTTAAGCATTTGTTTTTCCTATCAAAGTTTCTCTCCTGCAGTGTCTTTTCTACTTTAGACTCAGTCTTGAAAAATTATGAGAGTATCTAGACAATAGGGGCAAGACCCTTAAAAAAAGTTCAGAGATACTAATATGTTAATATTATCTGTGATTTGAAGACTTGAATTAGAAGAGATGAGCCTTAAGTCATTCCCAGGTTTCTAATCTCTGAATTTTAGTTTTTCTTTTATAAGTTTAATCAATTCTCAGTAATCATTTCTGCTATAACACTTGTTTTGAAAATGCAGATTTGTTGCAAAGCAATTGACATATTAGAGAACAGACATAAAAGAAATGTATTTGGTTATGTGCAGTTTCCTCCTAGAGAGACACTAGGTGAAGGCGGAAAACTGCAGCCAAGCTTAACGCCACGTAGGATTACCCCAAAGTGTGTACAACACCCAGTTATCTACATACTCATTTTACTTATGAATTATGAGCCCCATCCATCCACATTTGGTGTGAAACAACTTTCCGTCCCATTTCAGATCGCTTTTCTACCACACTTCACAATAAACGCATCTCTTCCTGCACCCAAGTCCAAAGCAAACTGTAGCTTTTTTTTTTTAATGAGGTAAAGTGCCATGTTTATTGTAGTTCTTATGTGTTTCTTAACCGTTTAACACAAATAAAACTTTGATATTAAAGTCCTGCATTTTAACAATGTTACTGATATCCTTTTGGAGTGCTTACCCCTAACCCCATGCTCCCCCTAAGTCCTATGGTTTTTATTGCATGATTTGCATTGTATCATGACTTTTGGGAACACTTATGTTTTGTTATAGCAGAACTGACTGTAATGGATCTTGGTGTGATAAAATTCTTAGAGGCTAGTGATGAGGACATTTAGCATGTCCTAGCATTGTTTTCTATGAGTGTGGACAACTTGGCATGCTTTTTCCTATCTGCATTTTTTTTTCCAGTGCCTTTATAGGTTTGCTTCAGAATAATCATTTTCCAAAACTGCAAACTTCAGAGAAAGTTGTATGACATTCCCAAAAGTGAAGACCATTGAAAGATGATTATATACTTGGTGCAATCTTAGGAATAAGGAGAGTTTTCTGGTCTTGGCTAATTAATATTTAAGGTCATTGGACGATATAATTTTAACCGATTCTAAAGTTCAGATTTTAAAACATGTAGATGTTGTATTTTGCAGTATAAAACTTTATCAAATGAATGCAAATTGGATCATTTTTACATTTACCAAAAAATAAATAAATAAATGCTGGACTTTTCATCATACGAAACAAGGAAGAATGCTGGCCTGGTCTGGTAGAAGGGAAAGGCAATTGTCATCTTCAGACGTGGTAGAGAGGTAATCTATACTGTAGGGTTGTTGGTTTGTTTTCAGTGTCTGCTTACTATGAGCCTGGGAATTGGAGGCTGTGTTTTTGTTTCTGATGCTTCTCAGGGTTCTGACTTTTGGCCACAAGCAGTTACACCATATGCTGCTCAGGGTATCCTCTTGCCACTACCTACTCTGTTAATATTTCTTTCACTACTGAACTTGCCCTCCAGAACTTTGCAGAACTTCTCCAGGGAACTGAACATGACGGCCGGAGTTTGGAGCTGCAAATGGAGCCCTTGCGTTGTCCTAGGGTCTCCTCTGTTTTCTAGCTGTAGTGCCTGTCAAGCCACATGGGCAGGCTCTTTCGTCCTGACTTGTAAAATGGAGCTTCTCTCCAGCTCCTTCATGAGAACTTTTCCCTTTGAACTGTAGCCATTTGAAAGCTTCCTGGGCACATCCACAGTCCTTAGGTTAGATGGCCATGCTCAGAACTTACTCACTTGGCTAGAGGGCAGGTGCCTTGATCATTATATATGCTTAACCTGTTTTTACTCTTATTAAATATCCTGTTAGGGACTGAACATTTGTGTACCCGCCTCAAATTTATATGTTAAAGCCCTAACCCCAATGTCACTGTTTGTGGAGATGGGGCCTGTGAAGAGATGAGGGTCATAACAATAGGGCCCTAATCCAATAGGGCTGGTGCCCTTGTAAGAAGAGAAGACACCAGAGTTCTCTCTTTCCCTACGTGGGGACACAGTGAGAAGGTGGTAGCAGTCTGAAAGCCAGGAAGAGAGTTCTCACCAGGAATTGAAACAGCCTTCACTCCAGTCTTGGCCTTGTCGGCGTCCAGAACCGTGAGAAATAAATTTCTGTGGTTTAAGCTGCCCAGCCTGTGGTATTTTGTTATGGTAGCCAAAGCTGACTAAAACACACACACAGTTTAATTCATCACCTTAATGAATTTCTGGTTGAGGAGAGGAAACAAGAAAATTGACGTTGAAATACAAATAAGTTGCCAAGAAGCATAAAAATAATAATCCTATTAATAACCTTGAGATTGTCCTGAGCAGATCTTCAAGCTGAGTTGAACAGGGTTCTTATATAGCATATCAGGTGCTAAAAATAGAAGACACAGTACCTGCTCCATCCACTATGGCTCTTCATTCACCGAGATTAAAAATTATTCACAGGGGCTTCCCTGGTGGCGCAGTGGTTAAGAACCCGCCTGCCAATGCAGGGGACACAGATTCGAGCCCTGGTCCGGGAAGATCCCACATGCCACGGAGCAACTAAGCCTGTGCACCGCAGCTACTGAGCTTGTGCACCACAACTACTGAGCCCACACACCTAGAGCCCATGCTCTGCAACAAGAGAAGCCACCGCAATGAGAAGCCCACGCACTGCAACAAAGAGTAGCCCCTGCTCGCTGCAACTAGAGAAAGCCCGCGCGCAGCAAGGAAGACCCAACACAGCCAAAAACGTTAAAAAAAAATTATTCATATCCACTCTATGGTTATTTATTGAGACGTGTGTGCAAATAGAAACCTGAAACCATGAAAATTACCAAAAAAAGTGGGTTAAGCCTATGATGCAAACATTTCAGCTATCAGATCACGATGTTTGTTTTTTTATTTTTCACACAGTATGGTGCAGTTAAGCCTCAATGTACATGTTAATGTGTGCTTGAGCCTAAGATGAAACCTTATATAATTTTATTTTAAATTTAAATTGTAGACAAATGATTAGTTTTCTTACAAACTTAAGGTAAATGAAATAGCATTTCTTACTTATTAAATGGGAAAAAACTGGAATTTGTCTTCATACATAATGAATGTTATTAAAATTTTATTAAATGAACTTTAGATAAAATCTTTAATAATATATTGATCTCAAGTGAAATGCTTTATTTTAAATCCCTTATCATCTACCATGCAGAAAGGATGAAATGATTAAAAGTTTTCCTAAGGGGTTTCCAGTGGTGATACATTAGAGTGAAAAAAGGAGTCCCAAGTGAAAAGTGAATAGACAATGCTAGGCTGAAAGATCCCCAAGGCCTCTGTAGAGTCTATAGTTCTCTGATATGCCTGGAACAAAGCAGAATTAGGAATACAAAGATGGAAAGAAAGAAGCGATTCCTTAGGAAGTATAAAGAAGACACTCCACTTGGAGCTCCGTTAAGTGTAGAAGGTTTCATTGAGCTGAGAAAGAGACATTTCAGTTCTCAGACACAGGCTGCACCCTAAGATAACATGATTGTTGGCAGCAGTATAACTGTTGGTTGTTGAAAAAATATAAACAAAATACATATTTCTTAGTCGCTTTGATTTAAAAAAAAATCTGTCTGTTTTTGTGTTTACAATGGTCCTTTTAATATCATGCCAAAAATAAGCCCCTAGCTATCCATGCATAACAAGTTGAATTGGATTACCTCTTGACTACTTCATAATTAACTGATTCGGTTAGTCTTGGCAAATGAAAGTACCAAATTGTTGATCTATTTTCTAATATCTGTAAAATGAAGCTGAAAAATGCATACAGGGTAAATTACAGCAGGAATTGCAGTGCACCCACCTTCTCTTTGTGTTGAAGAAGAAAAAATAATGATTAGATCACACTTTAGATTCATTCGATTTCACATCAACTCTACTTATGATCATAGGTCTAGGTTAGGGAAGGTCTGTGGGACCTCTGTGCTGCTGTGTGTTGAGCTGAGTACACTATTTCATAGCCTCATGGTAGCTTTTAGGCAATGATTTCCCACATTCCTCTCCTTCACTCTGGAGCCAGGTGCCTTGGGAAGAGGGAAAGCCATGGCTTAATTTGAACAAAGAAGGAATTAACCAGTTGCCTTTCCAATCCTAGGACATACAGAGCATACTGGCTGTGCCACTAAGGAGTTGGCAGAGGAGGAACTGGGACCTCAGGACAGATGGCACTGAAGGGAAGGAGGAAGATAGAAGGAAAGAAGGAAGGAAGGAAGGAAGAAAGGAAGGTGGAAGGTAGGAAGGAAGGAAGGTGGAAGGTAGGAAGGAAAGAAGGAAGGAAGGTGGAAGGTAGGAAGGAAAGAAGGAAGGAAGGTGGAAGGTAGGAAGGAAGGAAGGTGGAAGGTAGGAAGGAAAGAAGGAAGGAAGGTGGAAGGTAGGAAGGAAAGAAAGAAGGAAGGTGGAAGGTAGGAAGGAAGGAAGGTGGAAGGTAGGAAGGAAAGAAGGAAGGAAGGTGGAAGGTAGGAAGGAAAGAAGGAAGGTGGAAGGTAGGAAGGAAGGAAGGTGGAAGGTAGGAAGGAAAGAAGGAAGGAAGGTGGAAGGTAGGAAGGAAAGAAGGAAGGAAGGTGGAAGGTAGGAAGGAAGGAAGGAAGGTGGAAAGTCAGAAGGAAGGAAGGAAGGTGGGTGGAAGGAAAAATCGAGGGAAAATGAAGGATGAAGAAAACCAGAAACATGTACTTTAAAAATGTTTTTGTCCTCTCCCTCCAAACATGTGGACATGGAGATTGACATATCTTCTTCCTCAACTTTAGTTGTATTCTTTTGTTTGTGTAATATAATGTTTAAATTTTTTAGAGGAAGTCCTTTCCGTTTTGCCTTTTTATAGCTGAATGACCTCAGGTAGGTAATTTTGCTGGGAAATCAAAGAATTTGGTTGTTTGAATTACATTAGCATCAGAAAGGCAAGTTGCCTGGTGCGCTGGCTAAGGTAGCCTTGTAGAAAGAGGCTGAGCTGGTGGTGGGGAAAGAGATTGGAATTAAGAGAGAGCTGGAGTGGCTTTGTTGGGCAATCAGTAAAGCCCTGCTCACAGGTATTGCTGAATATCAAGTTCTCTTTGCTGGGCTGGGTAAAACCTTATTGCAGTTGATTGTGGCTTCTTCCTTGTTGTCAGTAAGTATATACTTGAGGCTAACTAGAGTGGCCTTATACTGTTTTAGTGCTCACAACTTTTTTGAAGGCTTTTCATGTCTTCAGACTCCTAGAATTACAGGCTACAGGGGACATGGTGGAAGAAAGTATTCTGGCCGGGGTCAGGAATGCAGCCACTACTCTTAACCGACTGCTTTTGAGCAGTTCCTTTTACCTACATGGCCTCAGCCTTATCCAGCTTTAAAATATGGGACCTTGACTCTAATAGTCTTTATTTTTCTGTTTGCATTTATTTAATATGAAAGCTCCTGCCTGTGATTGAAGTTGGTCCAAAGTGACTGGAGGGAGAGAGTTATCCTTTAACAGAAATTATCTGCCTTTACCTTGAAAATGTCTTGTAAAGTACTTTGCAAAGTCCAAATCACATATCATCCCATGAGATAGAGAAAACACCATTTAGGCATGGATTTCTAGAAATGGGCAAACTGAGATACAGACAGGTGGTGTGGCAGCCTTGATATCCCAACTCGGATTTGGAAGTATTATGGGAATCTTCTTCTGAAACTCATTTAAAAATTTTATATATTATCTATGATATATATATATATCATATATATATGATGAGATTCTGAGAATATGAAGGTTATGAAAACAGTGCATTTACTTGTATTAGTGTTTACTGAACTTTATTTAATGGAAAAATGTTAATAGTTATGGGGGAGGGGAAGGGGGAGGACAGAAGGAGTTTCCCTGGTCAAAGCAGTTTAGCAAACATTGGGCTAAAGGAAGTAAGCAGGTTTTTCTTACACATGCTTTTTTGTAATCTTTAATCTGCTGATGTGCATTGTAAATCTCCAACGTGGGTTATAGAGGTAGTTCCCAAATATGAAATCATAATCACAAATTTCTGGGCTCCAAAGACTCACTGCATCAAAACTGTGGGAGGTGGGAACTGGGGACTTCCATTGAAAACACCTTTGGGAGACCACCTTTAGGCAGTGAATTCATCTATTTCAGCAGGGGTCCAAGGCACCACTGTCAGCCAGACTGCAGCCCTCCTGCCCCAATTTATTTAACTGCCGAACTCCTTTTGTCTGAGAAATGCATGTCGACATTTATGGAACTAACAGTTTAGAAAATGCTGGTCAGTGCATTCTCTTACTAAAGGCTTAAAAAAAAATACGACCATCAACAAGTATTGGTTTGGGACTTTCCTTTGAGTTGTGTATTTTGTGTGTGGTGGTGGTTCAGATAGCACTAAAGATCACGTGCAGTTTTTTGAGCCCACAGTGATGTGTTATTTATTATTTTTTATAGTGCTGTTTATTTCATTTATATTATCCTTAGACTTTTTTTTTTTCTTTTTTGCAGCAGACTTTCCCAAGATGTTGAATGTAATATGTAGTAAACTGTTCTGTTCTCTCAAATTGTTAGGGAATAATGCTTAAACTTATTTGATTTCTAAAACCCAAATCTCCAGAGATAGGGAATTTTGTAATTAAAGTGAGTGTGATAAACTCTTTTTTTTTTTAATCGGTACGTGGGCCTCTCACTGCTGTGGCCTCTCCTATCGCGGAGCACAGGCTCCGGATGCGCGGGCCCAGCGGCCATGGCTTACGGGCCCAGCAGCTCCGTGGCACGTGGGACCCTCCCGGACCGGGGCACGAACCCGTGTACCCTGCATCGACAGGCGGACTCTCAACCACTGCGCCACCAGGGAAGCCCTGATAAGCTCTTGGCATAAAATAAATAAGTCTTCCAAGAGAGGAGAGAGTGAATGATCTCAATTTTAAAAAAATCTTGATTGTTTCTAGTACTGGACTCTAGATTATTAATTTATTATGCTGAAGGGGGTTATGACAATGACTTAATTAAAATGATATAATTAGACAAATACAATACAGAAAATACTGATCCTGAAAAGAAGATGATTTTTCTGAGGGGAAAAAAATTGGGAAAGCCCCTCCAAAGGGGTTTAACTTTCTCCTCATACGTGCTCTGATGCCACATTTGAGAGCCTCAGAGCTGAACTGTGGAACTGAGGCAATTCACTGCAGACTTAGGATTCTGTGTGGACATCCATGAAGACGTTTGGGGTGCAGCTGTATTTTGAGAGGAGATGATACACTCTAACGGTAACTCCCTTCACAGCCATTAGAATCAGGTGAAAAGCAAATACAACCTTCTTTTCATTTTGAATATCCTTCTGTGTAGAAAGCTGTTTCTCATAAACTCACATTTGAGTCTCCGCTCACTTATTAAGACACTGCAAACCAGATCACCGTTTCTGTTCAAGCGACTGTGGCTGAGGTTCAGTACCATGGACCTTTGAGATCATAGGTAGATGAAAGGGCTTTGAAAATTTTTGTTCAGTCATCGAAAACCTTAATTGCTGAAGTGCAGACTCAGGTTCACTGTAGACCTTGTCTTAGGGTCCAGTGAAGCCACGTGCATGTACAATATGATAACAAAGCACCAACAGCAGTGCACACGTGGTGGCCTCTAACCCATTTCATGATGATAATAATTGATCTAAAGATTCCCTGAAGAAAAGACCAATTATCGCTGACATTCTGCAAGCTGGAACTCCCTGTGGGTTAGACAGAGGCCCTGACTGAA
The DNA here is from genome assembly GCF_949987515.2 of Delphinus delphis. NCBI lineage: Eukaryota > Metazoa > Chordata > Mammalia > Artiodactyla > Delphinidae > Delphinus > Delphinus delphis. Next base: position 42,420,212 of record NC_082690.1, on the reverse strand, counting down.
GACTGTCACCGGGAATTTGAAGATGATTCTGGCAGGGATACTCCAGGAACCAGGACCTTTAATCTGATCACATTTAAAACCCATTTCAAGCATGTTAGGTAAATTATGTCAGGGCTCTGGGGAGATATCTCTGGAATCTGAACATTCTCTGGGGATTGCTATTTGACATTTAGAGCAGGTGAGAGTCCTATAGCTTGTGAAGTCATTAAGGTACAATTATGACCAGCTAGACTTTATCCTTTCTGATGTGCCTGCCAGACTTGACAGCTCCGAACAGTTGGTGGGGACCCGAAGACACCTCTTCTTGGTTCCTCGTAGCACAACGAAAATATGCTGCTCCCTGTGGCTAGAGCTGCATGAAAGAAATTTTTTGCTGAGAAAAGGTAGAAGGCCCTCTGTTGATGGTCGCTATTAAGTTAGAAACCTTGGGCCTATTATCGATGACTCCCTAGGTGTACAGAATGGGTAGAATTCCTCTTCTTCTTTTTCTCCTGTTTTTACTTGTGCTTTAATTGGAGGCTGACATTTCTTTATTCTGTCAGATCACTCCTTACCTTAACTCTCATTTGACATCTGGCTAAAATGGTGTCTGTGCTTTTGGAATGCAGGACTGGGGCATGTCTACAGCAGCTTGAGTGACATAGATTAAGGGTCATTCTTTTTATTGGTGGGGATGTGTGCATTTCTTTCATGCATGCCTAAGCCTTTGTAATTTAGGGCCTGGCTCCCATACCATATTCATGTTGGCAAAGTAGTTTAAAACAAGTACTTCTTGAGTAGGCAACATAATCTTGCTAAGAACTCTGAGCATCGGGGTCACCCAGGGTCCATCCTGTACTAGCTATGTGATTTAGCACAAGTAATTTAGTTTCTACGCCTCAGTTTCCCCAGCTGCCCATCTGTGAAAAGCAGCTCATTAAAACTACCTCCTAGGGTCATCTTAAGGTGAAATGAGACAGTGCATTTAAAACACAAGTGTGAGGTACAGAGTAAGTCCTTTGTAAGTGGTACTATAATTATTGTTTGGAGTCGATTTCACTAACATAAAATGAATGTATTTTTTATCTCTTTTCCTTGAAAGACTAAATGGTAAATGATATGGATATGAACCTGGAATAGAATTTCTGAATTAATACATCTCTGCTCTCAGGAAATTATCTTATGTTGGTGGCTGTCTTTGGTCTTCCTTAAGTCTTAAGGTGTTCCTTAACTTCTCTTTTTTACTTTGGCTGTGTTTCGAGTTTCCCCCTTAGTTATATGTAAATGTGTTTTATCTAACGCTTCATTTTGAAGAAGACAGAAAATGTTTGTATTCTTTAGAAATGCATTAGATAGCAAGTAATAGAAAACCCAGCTACAACAGCTTCAACAAATAGTTTATCATTCTAATATAGCAAGTAGTCCTGAGGTGGGTGATTGCTAGCTTTGGTTAAGAACCTCAGCAATGTTAGGGTCAGTGCTTCTATGATTCTCGAAGATTTCCCTCCTTTTTTCCCCACATGGTTGCAAAATGGCTACTGAATTCCAGACATCACATCCCCATTCAGGTAGGAAGAAAGAAAGAAGGAGGAAGGGGCATGCTGCCTGTCACCCAGTATCATCCCTTATTTCTGCTAGTCTCATTGGCCTAAACTGAATCACATCCTACCTGCAAAGGAGACCAACTGTGATCATCACCTGGAGTTGGACATATTTGCTCTCTAAATAAATATGGTGTTAGTTAGGCAACAGCAGGATGATGAATATTGAGTAGACAAAAATGGTCTTCTGCAGTATTGCAGACCTCAGCTTAGTTTCTGTACCAGCTGCCTTCTGCACTAGAGGAATTAAATGCCAGGGGGAAAACAGTTAATCCTAATCGCTCTAACCCTCCTCCATGTGAACTGAACACGGTTAATGTCTGTATTATTTATTAGGTGCAATGGACAAAGAAGGAAGCATTTGAACCAACCAGTTGCCTGCCCCAGACTCCATCCTTTGCTTCAGGATGGCTTCCCTTCCCTTGGTTACATCCATCAGGATGGTTGTAGTTTATGATGGATATAATGGATGTGATGTTGGACCATCTTTGACCATGACTGGTTCTCCACCAAAAAACATCCAAACAATCATGAAGCCTGCTGCTCCCGACTCACCCTCTTGGGACCCTGGGAAGCCCCCTGGTGTATTCTCCTTGCACAGTCTGCATTCATCTAGGTGAGAGCCCACCCTTCCCCACCCCCACCCTCACTCCTACTTTATCAGAAACTGGAGGCTAATTTCCTATTGTCTTATGAACTCCCAAGACTCACTTAGAAATAGGGAAGTATATTGACTCAGTTTCATTATCTAGATTAGTGAGTCAAAGTTGGATAATTCTGTAATAGTTCTAGGGACTAAACCATTCCTAAAATCAGCACTCACTGGCCCAATACAAAGTAGCGACTTGCTTATCCTAGTATTGCATCTGAGAAGCAACCTTGAAGTTCCCTTTCCTTTCCTCTATCATTTTCTCGAGGTGAAACAGGCATAACCAGAACTTTAAGGTATTCCTTATACAGCCTAGATGCTTTTCAATTATATTTATGAAAAGACATGGAATCGCTTTTGCTTATCATGCAGCTTGTTACTGACTTTTTCTTTTCTGCATAAAAAGAAAAAAATACCTCTGTAGGCTTCCTATTCAAAGGCACTTAGGCTGAATGGAAGATTTCCTTTTATTATTGTTATTTTTTTCTACTTGCAAAGCCAGGAGTCAGAACCATGGAATCAGAGAATTCAAGTTTCTTTATAGTTCAAGCAGAGTGAGGCAGGGAATGGACAGAAATAGGTCTCATTGTGTTTGAAAGACCAGGACAATGGGGTTTTCTTGGAGTGCTCAGACTCTGATGGATTCTTATTTGCGGGCAGAGTGTTTCAGAAACGTCAGAAGCCAAGAATTTATAGTATGGCAGCTTGTAAAACATTGAAAAAACATTTACTAGTCTGTGTGTTTTTTCCTAGTAAAAGGAATTTGGCAATTTTCTGTAATCATTTGTCAAGAAGAGCCAAGTGGCTTTTCCCAAGATAATTAGAAGATGAGTTGAATGTGTCTTTTCTGTTGCATGTAGCCCTTGAGCGATCTTTGGACATCACCAGCTCCCCACATGGCTGCGTAATGGAGACAGTAGCCGACTCCTTAGCTGAGATTCCTAGGTCCCAGCCACTTGTTTTGCCAGTCATTTGGCAATGACTTTGAGGAAGTCACTTAATCTGAGGGTGTTCTTACCGATAAAACAATGGGTCTGTTTGGCCTCTTCAGCCTTCTAAAATCAGGGTGTTGCTCTCACTTTGGGGTGTGCAGTTTTAAGGTAATCTGGGGATTCTTGGGTTATTGCTCTGAGTCTAAACAGATATAAAAATGGGTAAAGAAGAGGTGGAAGCTTCCATGGGCCCCTGTCACTATCTTTGTTTTCCTCTTCTTGCAAGAGACAGGGTAATACCCAGAAAGGCTGTGATTTTTAATTTTGCAGACTAACTCTGAGTGTTGCATGGGCTTTGGTTTCTGTCTTGTTCTTGCTGCCCCTCCATCTGGGATTTAGGGACATCGCCCTTCTCCCTTTCTTCTCAGTTCTTCCCAGAGATTAAGTGCTTTGGATGCTTGTTCTCCACCCAGACATGCCCTCCTGCTTCAGAATACCACTCCCCTCTCCAGGTAGCTTTTCCATTCTCTGAACATAAAGCCAGACTCAGCTAGCTGCCAGATTATTTGATGACATTGATGGACGTCAGGTCGTTAAATGATGCTGAACTTTAGCAAGGGTATTTGCATTTTTAAAGAGCATGGCCCTGAAAAGGATCTCTAGTTTGTGGGATATGTGGAGAAGATAAGAATAACGCTATGTGTAATGCTTTATCCACTTCAAAAGGCGTTCACATTAATCATCATGTTTAGTCACACCAGGAAAATGAACTAAATAGGGATATCCCTCCGGGACTTTATTTATTTCATTTGAGCAGCTGAGACGGGTTGAGCAGATAATGCTCAAGGCCGGCTGGCTAAAAAGTAAAAAACCAAGACCTTGCACCTAAGTCTTCCCATCCTGGGCTCCGGCTTCTGTAAGAAGTGCCGCTTCCTTTTCACAAGTGCCGCTTCCTTTTCCTCAACTTCCTTTTCCCTGTTGAATCAAGTACATTGGCCAAAGGGCCACCACGTATTTAAGGGAGAGGCTGACTTTAGAAGATGACTTATAAATCAGAGGGTGTTCAACTGTATGTAGCATCAGCTTTGCAGCCTTAAAACATCTACCACCATGGGCTTTTTTAGCTTTCCCCATATTTTAAAAGTGAACTCAGTGAAGACCAGTGTTGGATTGTGTGGTATTAGAAGTGGGGCAATTTTATACCATGACGTGGGCAGTTGTCTACCTGGTGACCGTACTTCATGTGACACAGGGAGCGCAGTTGTGGCACAGGGCTGCCATCTGCTTTGATGCTTTAGAAGATTGTGTTTAAACCACCAAATGAAAAATCACAGTTCTTTATTCTCCAAATAGTATGCTTTAAACAGCTCTTCATTCTTCAAACAATAAAGAAGAATGTAAAATAAAATGTAACATCTCCTACCCCTTTCGAATCCCTCTTTCGGGTGATTTTTGAGTGTGTGATCTTCCAGACCTTTTTCTACACCATACAGTGTATGTATCTGTATACATATTTTTAAAAAATGAATTGTAGTTGTTTTAAGAAAATCTTTCCCTGTTGGTAAAAAAGACTTGATTTTTCTTAACGGGTGCCTGATATTCTACTGGATGGAGTCACCAGAGGTATTTACCCTTCCTTACTGAAGGGCATTTAGTCTTTCTTTAGTACATCACTACTAAAAACAATGTCGTAGAACATATTATGCCAGTATTTCTGTAGATAGATTCAAAGAAGTGAAATTGCAGAGTCAAAGAAAGTGCCGTCCCATTGCCCTCCAAAGCTATCATCCCCAATTACCCTTCTAGTAGCAGAGTTTGAGTGTGCCCGATTCCCCGCATATTCACCAACATTGGGGAATGTGACTCTGGTTTGCCAATTTGATAAACAAAACAGGCTCTCATTTGATTTATATTTCCCTGGTCATGTGAAGGTTGTACATCTTTTTCATAGTTTTTTTTTTTTTGCTATTTGTATGTCTTTTGCTGTGAAGGGCTAGTTCATGTCCTTGTTCCAAATTTCTTTATCAGTACAGTCCTCTCCCTCTCTTTCTCTCTCTCTCTCTCTCTCTCTCTCTGTATCCATGGGAGGTTGGTTCCAGCACCCCACTCCTCCCCTTGGAAACCAAAATCATCGGATGCTTAAAACCCTTACATAAAATGGCATATCTTTGCATATAATCTAGGCCATCCTCCCCTATATTTTAAATCACCTCTGGATTACCTGTAATGCCTAATACATTGGAAATGCTATGTAAATAGTTGTAAATACAATGTAAATGCATGTAAATAGCAAGCAGCAAGTTTTGCTTTTTGGAACTTTCTGCAATTTTTTCTCGAATCTTTTTGATCCATGGTTGGTTGAATCCACAGATACAGAACCTGTGGATATGGAAAGCTGACTGTATTTGTTTTCCTCTGTAAGAGCTCTCTCTGGTCTGTCGTTGGTCTTTTGTTTATGGTATCTTCTGCTACTCAGACGTTTTTAATTTATATGTGGTCAAATCTGTTAGCCTTTTCCTTTATGGCTTTCTAAGCATTGTGCCATCTTTAGGGAGGACTTCTCCCTGCTAAGATTTTGGAAATGTTATAATTTTTTTTTCTAGTCCTTTTAAAGTTTTTTTCTTTTGCTTTTGTTTGTTTGTTTGTTTTAGGGTATAGATTCCTGATTCATGTATGACTGTAGGTAGACTTCTCATTTTACTATGAAGCGCTCAAAATTAACAGTTATTTAGGAAAGAAAATAAGATATAAAATTGCACCAAAAATAAAATGAAGTCCTAGTTATCCAGGATCTGGAGGGCCATTCGGGGTGAGGTTGGTGATCCAAATCACTCACAGGGTGTTGGGGTCCCTTGAAGCAATTTCCCCACCAAGATCTTAGAAGCTGTAAACTATCGCATGCCCCTACTTTTAAGCCCATCATGATGTGTTTCAGGACCAGTCCACGAGGGTTTAGTGACTAATGAAAGATAATGAGTTAGTCATTTGAATTGGTTCCTTAGTAGACAGTGCAAAAGAACAGGTGTGGGGCTTCCCTGGTGGCGCAGTGGTTGAGAGTCCCCCTGCTGATGCAGGGGACACGGGTTCGTGCCCCAGTCCGGGAAGATTCCACATGCCACGGAGTGGCTGGGCCCGTGAGCCATGGCCGCTGAGCCTGCGTGTCTGGAGCCTGTGCTCTGCAACGGAAGAGGCCACAACAGTGAGAAGCCCACGTACCGCAAAACAACAACAACAACAACAACAACAAAAAGAACAGGTGTGATGACCAAGAAGATATTTTCTAGGGGAAGCATCTTGAGATGAAGGGGAAAGTTTAGTGGAGTCTGAGAAAGACCTGCATTTATGCTGGATTGCAGAACTTAGTATATTTCTTCTGGAAGAGAATCCCACTCATAAAGCAGATGCATTGTTGTCAGTGCAGAATGAGAAAATAGCGGAATTCATGAAAAATGTCTTCAAGTCACCCGAGTGTATGAATGACTTAGGGAACATATATAGGTAACTGGCTTAGAGAATTGCTTATAGAGGAAATGAGGTCAGGACAAAAATGCATGCAGAAGGGATTTATCCTCAGCAAGTCTTTCTTAGAAAAACAGAAACCAGATCTTAGGAAGATGGTGGGCTGCAAGGCAGTTGAAGATCACTTGTGAAATTTTGACCTATTTTGAGTCCCCTTTTCTCTGAATCTTTAGATTCACGAAAGGGAGCAGAAAAGGATATCGGGATGTGAAGGATGTGGTCATCCCAAGGTCAGAGGTGAGAGCAGGGAGGGAACCAGACCCTGAGCTTTGCCGTGTCTCTGTCAGGATGGAACAGACACGCATAGATGCACGCCACATCACAAAAGGGCGTTCAAAATTTTTTTCAAGAGAAGTCTCTGAAGATTAGATTTTCACTAAACCAATTATAACTTAAACTAAAATCCTTAAACTTAAATCTACTGAAGAGAAACAAGCTGTCCTCATGAATTAATGCTTGTCTCATCTGACTTGAAGCATAGCTGAAGTAATTTTGCTTGGGGTCCATAATAATCGAGACCTCTGTGAACCAAGACCCTGGGATGTTTGTCCTTGCTGTGGGCCTTAGGAGCTGACTAATTTTCCCAAGTCATTTAACCTCTCTGAGCCTCAGCTTCCCCACCTGTAAGATGAGAAATAATACCTGCTTCAGAGAGTTGCTGTGAAGAAAAAGCTAGCTGGTCCATATAAAAATTACCTGAATAATTTGGAAAATTCTGTGCAGAGGGTGAGATTATAAGCTGTACCAGTGCTACAAATGATCGTGAACCTTTTTTGGCCTTCTTTCCGATATAGGTCAAGTTTCCTCTGATGCCATTGAAGGTTGTATCTTGACTCATTGTACCCTGAAACATCTGGCATTATAGATACATTTTAAAGAACTATGACATTAAAAGGGAAATTTGAATTGTCTTTTCCACACTGTAAATATAGGGGTGATGAGTTAAGCTTTCTGAAGTGAAGATCACATTGTCTACTTTTGTTTATCCCCCAGTGTCCGGCTAGCATAATGCTGTGCACATAGAAGATGTTAAACAGAGGTTTGGTGATGATCACAGATTATCACTGAACTCTGCTCCAAATTCACCTGCAATGCTGAGAGCTGGGGCGTATCTGTGTCCCTCTTAGAATCTCATAATGCTTCTGTATTGTTTCTGCACCAGCTCAAATTAAAATGCTGGAATTCCAGCTGGAGTGTCAAAAAGTCCCCCCACCTCTCATTTTGGGCAGATGAAGGGCTGTTTAGAGACAGGCACTAGAGCATCCATCCACCCTTTGGCTGCATTCTCACTTACCTGCTACAAAACCCCATGACTCTTCATTTACTCCAGAGCTGACATTACCAAAACTAGACCTTGGAGAACTCTATGGGAATTGGATCTTGGCAGGCAATTTCTGAACAGGCACTAGTCTTTCTGCTTTCATAGATCCTTAGGAGTTGTTTGCACCTAACACAATCTTGTCAGTTAAAACCTCAAGCCAGCTGAGCCCTGAGGATTCAGGGAGTTGCTGGGGGAAAACTGTCTCTGTTTGCTAACTTGTTTTAACTTCAGCTTCTGAAAGATGGGGGCCAACTCAAATTCTTCCTGCTGCGCTTCTGTTGCTGGGCACCTATCTTTCTTTGTTTCTTGTCTCAGACAGTAAACAGAGGGTAATCGTTGCACAAGCATCCAGTTCTTTTGTGATAGCCTGGGAGCTTCATGCAGGGAGGTCTGAACAGGTTGCAAAAAGGAGGCTGTTGCTGAATGAAAAAGAAACACACACACACACAAGAAACAAAAGGCAAACCCCAAAACACACACAGACACACAAAACCCCCCAAACCTCTTCCTTTCTAGCTTGTTACCCTTTTCCAAGCCTTCTTGAGCCTTACCTGTGAGTGAGTCAGTACCTTGACAGTTTCTGCAGTAATAAGCTGTGGGGTAAGATTGAAACTTGTACACTTGGTGATATCATAGGAAGTTCTTACCTGGGCTTAATAAACGTCAGCCTCATTTGAATGTATTTTTCATAGTCGCTAGAAATCGGGCATGTTCTTAAACTCAAACATTAATGGTTTTGTACTTTTAATATTTTAAAGCAAGGGTTGTAAATCCTTAGCATAAGAAGAAAACTAACAGACAAACCCCAAAGCAGTGGTAGGGTAGTGGAAAGAAAACTGAAGGAGATAGCAGAAGAGCTGAATTATTATCCTAGAGACCATATGTAAAACAAAATAAAATGCTGTTTTGGGGGAAATGTCACAAGTCTCCATGTATATTGAAATTAAAATGATATATTTCTTGACTGTATGACTGCAGAATTTGGCATGAATTTATGGAAGCTACACTCTTCCCCTTTCTGCTTTGCTGATGCCCCCAAAATTGTGAGTCAGCCTATGGGGGAATCTAGCCCGGCTGTCTTGGCTCTGTTGCCCACTGGATTTGGACTCTGCAAGACATCTCCTCTCTCTTGTCCTTGGCTTCCTCCTCAGTATACTGAGAAACAGTTCATATATTACACTTCTGGTTACTTTCAGATACATAGCTTCATAGTAGCTCTGTGTGATAGGAGAGGTGGAACAGGGTCAGAAAGTTGAAATGTTTTGCCCAGGGTCATAAGCAAGCAGGAGTTCACCTCCTACTCACTTTCCAAATCCAGTTTCTTCAGCTCCACTGCTTGGCTAGGGTTTATTATAAATTGTAAGGACCTGACATTGGGTAATGGACAAAAAACTATGCAAATAAATGGAGTACTTTATTGCTTCATTGTTATTTATTTGAGTAAATATTCATTTACATGTTGCTATTATGTCTCAAAATGTGTAATTATTTTATTATTGGGAGCGTTAGCACTTTGGAAGGAAAGGCTTTAAATATCTGATAAACATAGCAAATATTGAATAACGTGAAGCATTTTAATGAGTTTCCATTGACTTTAGCTTGCAAATTATCGCAATGGAGTAAAGGAAGGGATTTCTTGTTAGTGAAACTGACAGGAGGACAGTGTGTATGCGTGTGTGTGTGTGTGTGTGTGTGTGAGAGAGAGAGAGAAACATCTACAACCACATTTACAGCTTTTCAGATTCTGTTATTGAATCTGTACAGAGTTGAATAAATAAATGTTAAGAAAATAAAACCTGTTCTTAACAATAAATGTTAAGAAAATAAAATACTTTATCATGTCAAATAAAATGTATACTTAGGAGTGCCGTTTGAGATAAGTTTTCAGCCTGTCTCTGGATGTAATAGATCGAGAGTCATTTAGCATTGTTGAGCACTCCTGTTGCACAGTTAAACATTATCTATGGTTGAATGGATCATGAAATGCAGTGCGCATAAGGTATGTTTTCTTTCTTCCATTTTTTTCTAAATGTGGGTTCCATCGAAACCTCTCTACGATATTAAAAGTCCTTCTCTGATCTGAATAAATATTTTCTCTTCAGGCAGATCATATATTATAGTTTGACCAAATAAAGGCTTATGGCGGAGGCACATGAAATGCAGATCCTAGTAAAATAGCACTGGATACAGCCCCCCAGGGCAGGTGCGGGCTGTACTTTTGGCAGTGAACCCCTCCTTATGAAAGTCTCTGCCGCAGGGCTTCAGGAGAAGTTGATGTCCTTTTGAATCAAAGTGGCCGTAACATTGCCTCCTCACTTCTTTGCCCTGATCACGGACTGAGATACTCCAGTAGTGCGATACTAACATTCTTGTCTTTAGCTTGTGAAATTCATAATACAATGAAACCTAATGTGAATGAAAACAGAATTGGAACGTTGCTTTTAAAGAAGAGTTTTCTCTACTATATTCTTGTGACTTTTTTCCTTCCAAGAAAAATCATTTTTTACTTTGTTGAATAAAGGTAGTATTGATATGGAACAAGGGGGATTTATAAGAGGAGAAATAATACATTAGACAAGAGTGCATATACAAAACACTAAAGCTGAGATGAATTAACTTGACTAAAGGCTATTATATTATGTTTCTTAAGATCGCCTTCTCTTAGCTTAGTGTCCCTTATCAGACTTCCCTGGTTCTTATCTCTTCGTTTAATTGCATCCTACACATACCAGCTACAGAGCTATAATTTTCCTGAAGCAGCTCTTCCATCCTGATGCTTCCTTAATCAACAAAAATAGGTAGGGAGAAGGTTCCAGAATTGCCTCCAAGCTAAAGTTCATGATCTTCAGTTTGATATTTAAGGCTTGGAGGCCAACCTCTTGAGCTTTATTTACCTCTTTCCCTATCGTGTCCTCTTGCTTCCTCTAGTCCAGCTACACTGGGTCACTGGTTCTTTCATGGCCTTGCACTTTCCCACATCTGTGTTTTCACTTTCTTGGAGTTGGGACCAAAAAGATTCCAATCAATCATTAGAATTCTTTGTGACCCACCTCACATGAGAGTGTAATACCGTGGTGGGCGAGAGCCTGGGCGTTGCAGTCAGACACACCAAGCTGGAATTGTAGTTCTATCATATGTGAATGAGAACGTGGGCAAGAACCTTAAACTGTCCAAACCTCACTTTTATCATGTGAGAAACAGAGGTAGTGATACCTCATGAATTTATCGTGAGAATGAAATAAAATGATATAGGTAAGGCGTATATGATCACAATGCCTGGCATTTAGTAGGCACTCAGTAAAATATTATTAAACGCTTCCTTCTTCATGGAGTTTCTCTATTTTCCATCCTACAAAACAATTAGCCTCCTATTTGAATTCTTACAACACTTTGCATCTTTATAGTATTGCCGTGTTCTGTTAGCATTTTCCTTCCCTTAAGCTCCTTGAAGTTTATCTCTGCTAGATGTTTCATAAATGTTGGTTGAATTAAGTTAGGTTGCTGAACCAGGGCTTAATAACAGTGGGGGTTATATGATTTCATCATAAAATAAATGGGAATTTTAGATAATTAATGGTTCCTAGGTCATGCCAAAACCCAAGCATCACTTTTATAGGGTAATAACTAAAATTGAGCTGAAAATAAGCAGCACTGAAAGCCAGATACTTAAATTATAAATAGCTGGGGAGGACCGAAGAGGTCAAATAGCTGATGCAAGGTCATTCAACATGGAATCATAACCAGGGTATTTGGACATTGCCACCAGTGATTTGATCTGCACTCTTTGTGAAGTTACAAATATTTATTGTAATGGGGATTTCTCTGTGTTTCAGATTCTCATTAAATCATATTAGCAATGCTAGCTTTCTAATCATTTTAACTGACTTACCTGAATCACTGAAATTCTGGTGTAACGGAGTCGTGCAGTCAAGTGAAGCAGCAACTTGCACCCCAACCTGTGCCCGGGAGGAAAGTATAGTCAGCACTCACTGGCTGTCCCTCTACACCTCTCCTCCTCCTCTTATCTATACAGCTGCTCTTTCTCTCTGAATTTCCTTATCTGGTAGGGAATTTGGAGCTGCAAGTCCTGGAACGTATTCAGAATTCTCCAGATTCTTATCTTGAAGTATCAAAGACAAGAAAAACTGTGAAAGTTTTTTTCCAACCTTAATCATGTTCAAATTATCCTCCCTACATCTGCCTCATAAATGTAGGTTTTAATTTAAAAGTATTTTTTATTTCTCCATTAAGGCAGCAGTGAGACATTTTTGAAGAAAGGACAAGATATTAGGGCTCTCTCCAGTTATATCCCACACTCTTGAGCTGTGAAGCATTAGTACTCTTCCTAAAGCATCTGTTTAATCATGACCCTCCCCTGATTCCCACCTCCGCCCCTCCACAAAATCAAAAGGGGAGAAAACCTTTTTCATTTTGCTCCCAGTTAAGTAGATTACAATTGGTAAAGGACTGAGGGTGAAAATGGAATTGCTAAGCAAAGGAACTGACCAGTATTCCAGTATTTCCATATTGCCTTTCTTCTCTTTTAGAGTGACTTCACGAAGGAAGTGAGGGTCATAACTTAAAGAAAGTAACATCATTATCTTTGGTAGACTTTGCAAAATATGTTACTAATGGCTTATGACTTTTGTCAGGATTCATTTTATACTCCCACCTAAGAGGCTAATCTATAGCTGATGATTTTCTTTCTTTCTCCATTTTTAAATTTCAGTCATCTATAGAGGGATTCCAGAGAGTGTCGTTGATAAAGGAGTGATTCTTTCCTTGAGTTAGAAGGGTGCATCTTATGTGCAAATAATGGCATTCATATCAAGCTTATAATTCTCTCCCTGGTAGAATACGAAAACACCACCTTGAGGAGAAAAGATAGCTGCTTCAATTATGGGAAGCCTTTGAAACAGCCCTGGGCCAGCATTTGTGAAACCTGTTCAGAGATGCTCTCTTCTGTCAGTGAAGAGCTGACTCAGATAAGAACTGATCACAATTAAATTAGGCTTCTGTGAGGGAATGTCGGGCTGGAGGGACTGCCCTGTATGTTCACCATTGATTAGACCTGTGGAAATTCTTATCCTGAAGGCACTCTAGGCCAGGATCCTGAGGAACTCTGCATGTATTAGAAAGGAGAAGCGCTGACTGCGTTAAATGTCTGATGATGCTGCACCGGGAACACGAGACGGGACACCATCACTGTCATCTGCTCACTTTGAGAATCCCGGGAGTTACATTTAGCCCATTTCCTCCCCTCCTCAGTGTTGGATCCTTCTTCTGTTGATCTACATAGGGAAACCTACATACTTGTTTTTGTTCAAAAAAAAAAAAAAAAAAAAGGCAAACATTCCCCAACTGTCTTTCCCCTGACTCAGACACTGAATGTATGCAAAATTCCCAAATGACTCGAAACGGAAGATTTCACTCCTTTGACTTTTTATTTAGGTTAAGTGGTTGATTATGGTTTTCTTGTCAGGCAGTGGGGTTTTGCAATTGATTGATCGGATGGATGATGGACAGAAGTGATGTATTAGAGTTATTGGGTACTTCCGTGCGTTTGAGTGAGGTGATTGTTTGCCATTATGTAATCTACAACAATCACACCCACTTTCCAAAAGAACTGTGGCTTTTCCAAAAATCTCAGAGGCTTTGCATAGTATATCAGTATATAAATCTGATGTAAAAAAATGTAAGAGCATGGCTTTGAGGAAGGCTAATGTTTTTTATACTTTATTTTAAATTGTGATTTAAAAACATATAACACAATATCTACCACCTTATCAATTTTTTTTTTTTTTTTTTTTTTTTTTTGGCGGTACACGGGCCTCTCACTGTTGTGGCCTCTCCTGTTGCGGAGCACAGGCTCCGGACGCGCAGGCTCAGCGGCCATGGCTCACGGGCCCAGCCACTCCGCGGCATGTGGGATCTTCCCGGACCGGGGCACGAACCCGTGTCCCCTGTATCGGCAGGCGGACTCTCAACCACTGTGCCACCAGGGAAGCCCTCAATTTTTAAATATAGTGTTCAGTAGTGTTAAGTGTTTTCACATTGTTTTCTAACTATAGGCTAATTGTATTGAGGAGGTCCTAGTCCAGAAGTAACTGCATACAATATGACAGAGATTGTGAACATGTTGTTAAAAACAAAAAGATTCTGGAACTGAAACTAAAATTAAATCAGTGGAAAAGGAAGAAGCTAGAGCAAGAAGGACATCCCAAAATTGTCCCCAAAATCAAAGTCCAAAGTTTCAAAGGAAGATTGATATGTATTGAATCACATGAGTATATATTCTATATAATCTGTGTCTGAATTGTGAAGGGCAAAAATATACAAATCATTTATTTGTTGGCTTCACTTTTACTTAGTGGAGAGATCAACATTATGATAATCTGGAACAGAACTGACTTTTGGGGGCCATTTTTTAATAAAATCACATCACCAGTAACTCTTCGATGGTAAACCCAGATAACCTTAAACTACCAAATAATGTTTCTTGACTCTTTCTTAGTGACATGTTGAATCCAAATAAACTCTGCAGTGGTAGAGGTAGGGTTGCAGACCATATGGCTTCCATTTGCAATTCTATCAGAGTATGGTAAATAAACATTCTCTTTGTACTTCTAGAAATTATTTTAAAAGATAATAGGTTTATAACTGTTTATTTTTGGTTTAGAGCTTGAGTTCTTATCCTGGCCCTGCCATCAGCAAGCCCACGTGATGAGTATTGAGTTCTGAGCATTATCTTTCGACCTCCATGGCAAGGTTGACGCACCAAACTGTTACCGAGCACAGGTTCACGTGCTCAGTGCACAGTGAGGCCAAACAATACTGAAAAGTCAGAGTTTGGAGCAGAGAAATGTTTATTGCAGGGCCATGCAAGGTGACAGGTGGCTCGTGCCCAAAAAACCTCGAATCCCCCCCAAAGGGTTTCAGCAAAGCATTTTGAAAGGCAAGGTGAGGGAGGGGCATGGTTAGTTGTTGCAAACTTCTTGGTATTGGAATCCTTTTCCAGCTGTTCTTGCACCTGTCCAGGTAGGTCATGTCATGATGCTCCTGTAAACCTCCAACAAGACAAATGTTATTCTCTGTTCTGCAACTTTTTATCTCTATATGAATGGGAAAATGTTACACATTTAAAAGTCAGAACCTTGAGAATGGGCTATCCTGTATATTTCAGGCTATAGGCAACATTCTTTTACAAAAGGTGCATAGCTAGCATGACTAAGCACAGGTAACAGAGTACAAAGGTTAAAGTAAAAGAAACAGATCTAATATGGAGTCAGATTTGTTCTTCCCTATTACAAAACTACCTCTGAAATTCCTTCCTCCTTAACTTCCCTAACTCTGGAAGCACCAGTGTTCAAGTTATCTTAGATAACAAAACAGTGCACAATGTCTGGCCATGTGGTAAGCACTCATTCTGTGTTAGCTGTTATTACCATTTCCCAAGTCAACAAATACTTATTGAATGACTGGCATTTGATCTTGCAGAAAATATGGGAGGCAAAGAGTAGCGATGCCTACAATTCTAGTTAGGAACATTTAATCTAAGTAATTTTTCACTAATATCATTTGTTCTTTCTCCTAAAAACACATAAGTAGTGGAAGGATGGTATTGTAACCTTTGTGAGGCTGAGAGCTAGCACTTCTCTTTTGGATGTGGAAATAGAGGTTTTTGTAAACTATAGTATAGCCTGGTGGATTCGTGAAGCTCAGAACTTAAAGTGCTTGGTATACAGATTTTTCTGTTGCTACATTCTTTATTAATAATATTTACTCTTGTCTGTTCGCATTTACTAATAACACATGGACATTGAAAAGCATGCTTCTGGGCTTAACGTTTGTAATGGTTGGATGAAATTTGCTCATAATGGTCAAACCACTAGGGCTTCTTTCCTTAGTTAAAAAAAGGAAGTGGGAAAGGCATGTTAAACACAACAGAAATCTGTTCTAAAGGAAAATTCAGATCTGAACCCCTTAGGTGGATTGGTTTGATAAAGGTTAAACAAACCTTCTCTCACTCTTGTGGGACTTTAAAGTAAATTTCATCTAAATTCTTGTCAGCTTCCCTGTACAGCTGTCCCTAAACATCTGCCGTGGTTGCTCGGTATGGCGGCTTCCGCCTTTCACAGTTTACACATGCTTGTGTAAACTATTTATTTGTAATACATAATTGGTGGAAAAGTGTAGACTTGGTTTTTAACTACACCGACTCAGGGTGGACTGGAAGAAAGCTCTGTTTAACTTCATGGAATGGGAGTAGTTGGTTTAAGCCTTGTTAGACTTGCAGCCCCATTTATTTTCCAGCAACTGTTGATGCAAAGGAGTGTTTAAAAATCTATTTAGGTTCTTGTAGCTTGGGGTAATTTGGGGAGTTGTGCCTGGCCTCTCAATCCAGGACTGGGTTTGAGAACCCTGCCTGGTAGACCACGCTGCTGAGGAAAATGACTCTTTTGAAGCCATGGAAAAGTGAGACAGCTCAAAGCCTGGGGAGGCTGTGGTCTTCGTAGTCATGCAGAGAAAATTATGTGACCCTTGAGAGAGGTGGCCCTCCATTGACCTGGAAAGATCAATCTCCCAGGGTCTTGGCTCTGTTGGCAGAATAAATGCTTCTGTAAAGAGTGAGATACAACTCAGGTTGCTGGAAAACTGGAGAACATTAGTCCTTGGGAGCAAACAGGGAATCTAGCTGTCAGGGTGACTGATGGTCTTGCCACACGTGAATACTTCCTGGAGAAATCAGGTCAAATGGTTCCACCACCGAGAGGTGAAGGTTTCTTCATTCTGTGTTGTGGGCAGGTAGCTGAGAACCCAGCCAGGTTCACACTGTGGGGATGGAGGCCAACCCGTCCCTCACAGAGGGGAGCTCAATTCTTAGTACCAGACACTCAGAGCTGTTCTCCCTGGGTCAATATCCTGTGAACATCTCAAGGGCAGCAGAAGAGCTCTGTGCAGTGTCTCTTCCATGAACCATTCTTCTTGGGAGTCGTTTTATTGTATATACTTGCTACTACCCTTCTCAATATAATTGCCCTCGTTGCCCTAGTCCAGTTGCAACCTCAGCATTAATTGATATCTTACTCCTGATGCTAATTCTTTGTTTGGGAGCCTGTCTTGTGTCTTGTAGGATGTTTAGCATCATCCCTGGCCCATGCCCACCAAATGCTAGTAGCACCTCTCTCCTCATTGTGACAATGAAAAATGTCTGCAGACACTGCCAAATGTACTCTGGGGACAAAATAGTCCCCAGTTGCGAACCACTGCTCTAATTCCATGGTTTCATAAGACATTTATAGTTTATCCAACAGCAAGTATTGGGGACCTGTTATGTGCCAAACACTAGGTTTGGTGTGGGACAAGAATGATGACCCTAAGAGATGGTCCCTTCCTTCATATAGTTTATAGTCCAGTTGGGAGAGCACATATTAATCAAATGGTCTTTTTTTTTAAAATAAATTTATTTATTTTTTACTTAAAGAAATTTTTTTAACATCTTTATTGGAGTATAATTGCTTTACAATGATGTGTTAGTTTCTGTTTTATAAAAAAGTGAATCAGTTATACATATACATATGTTCCCATATCTCTTCCCTCTTGCGTCTCCCTCCCTCCCACCCTCCCTATCCCACCCCTCCAGGCGGTCACAAAACACCGAGCTGATCTCCCTGTGCTATGCGGCTGCTTCCCACTAGCTATCTACCTTACGTTTGGTAGTGTATATATGTCCATGCCTCGCTCCCGCTTTGTCACAGCTTAACCTTCCCCCTCCCACAAGTCCATTCTCTAGTAGGTCTGTGTCTTTATTCCTGTCTTACCCCTAGGTTCTTCATGACATTTTTCCCCCTTAAATTCCATATATATGTGTTAGCATACGGTATATGTCTTTATCTTTCTGACTTACTTCACTCTGTATGACAGACTCTAGGTCGATCCACCTCATTACAAATAGCTCAATGTCGTTTCTTTTAATGGCTGAGTAATATTCCATTGTATATATGTGCCACATCTTCTTTATCCATTCATCAGATGATGGGCATGTAGGTTTCTTCCATCTCCGGGCTATTGTAAATAGAGCTGCAATGAACATTTGGTACATGACTCTTTTTGAATTATGGTTTTCTCAGGGTATATGCCCAGTAGTGGGATTGCTGGATCATATGGTAGTTCTATTTGTAGTTTTTTAAGGAACCTACATACTGTTCTCCATAGTGGCTGTAACAATTCACATTCCCACCAGCAGTGCAAGAGTGTTCCCTTTTCTCCACACCCTCTCCAGCATTTATTGTTTCTAGATTTTTTGATGATGGCCATTCTGACTGGTGTGAGATGATATCTCATTGTAGTTTCGATTTGCATTTCTCTAATGATTAATGATGTTGAGCATTCTTTCATGTGTTTGTTGGCAGTCTGCATATCTTCTTTGGAGAAATGTCTAGTTAGGTCTTCTGCCCATTTTTGGATTGGGTTGTTTGTTTTTTTTGATATTGAGCTGCATGAGCTGCTTGTAAATTTTGGAGATTAATCCTTTGTCAGTTGCTTCATTTGCAAATATTTTCTCCCATTCTGAGGT
The DNA here is from genome assembly GCF_949987515.2 of Delphinus delphis. Lineage (NCBI taxonomy): Eukaryota > Metazoa > Chordata > Mammalia > Artiodactyla > Delphinidae > Delphinus > Delphinus delphis. Next base: position 42,401,635 of record NC_082690.1, on the reverse strand, counting down.
TGTCTTTTGGTCTTGTTTATGGTTTCCTTTGCTGTGCAAAAGCTTTTAAGTTTCATTAGGTCCCATTTGTTTATTTTTGTTTTTATTTCCATTTCTCTAGGAGGTGGGTCAAAAAGGATCTTGCTGTGATTTATGTCATAGAGTGTTCTGCCTATGTTTTCCTCTAAGAGTTTGATAGTTTCTGGCCTTACATTTAGGTCTTTAATCCATTTTGAGCTTATTTTTGTGTATGGTGTTAGGGAGTGATCTAATCCCATACTTTTACACGTACCTGTCCAGTTTTCCCAGCACCACTTATTGAAGAGGCTGTCCTTTCTCCACTGTACATTCCTGCCTCCTTTATCAAAGATAAGGTGACCATATGTGTGTGGGTTTATCTCTGGGCTTTCTATCCTGTTCTATTGATCTATATTTCTGGTTTGGTGCCAGTACCATACTGTCTTCATTACTGTAGCTTTGTAGTATAGTGTGAAGTCAAGGAGCCTGATTCCTCCAGCTACGTTTTTTGTTCTCAATATTGCTTTGGCTATTCGGGGTCTTTAGTGTTTCCATACAAATTGTGAAAGTTTTTGTTCCAAGTCTGTGAAAAATGCCAGTGGTAGTTTGATAGGGATTGCATTGAACCTGTAGATTGCTTTGGGTAGTAGAGTCATTTTCACAGTGTTGATTCTTCCAATCCAAGAACATGGTATATCTCTCCATCTATTTGTATCATCTTTAATTTCTTTCATCAGTGTCTTATAATTTTCTGCATACAGGTCTTTTGTCTCCTTAGGTAGGTTTATTGCTAGATATTTTATTCTTTTTGTTGCAGTGGTAAATGGGAGTGTTTTCTTGATTTCACTTTCAGATTTTTCATCATTAGTGTACAGGAATGCATGAGATTTCTGTGCATTAATTTTGTATCCTGCTACTTTACCAAATTCATTGATTAGCTCTAGTAGTTTTTTGGTAGCATGTTTAGGATTCTCTATGTATAGTATCATGTCATCTGCAAACAGTGACAGCTTTACTTCTTCTTTGCCGATTTGGATTCCTTTTATTTCCTTTTCTTCTCTGTTTGCTGTGGCTAAAACTTCCAAAACTATGTTGAATAAGAGTGGTGAGAGTGGGCATCCTTGTCCCTTTCCTGATCTTAGTGGAAATGCTTTCAGGTTTTCACCATTGAGGATGATGTTGGCTGTGGGTTTGTCATATATGGCCTTTATTATGTTGAGGAAAGTTCCCTCTATGCCTACTTTCTGCAGTGTTTTTATCATAAATGGGTGTTGAATTTTGTCCAAAGCTTTCTCTGCATCTATTGAGATGATAATATGGTTTTTCTCCTTCAATTTGTTAATATGGTGTATCACGTTGATTGATTTGCGTACATTGAAGAATCCTTGCATTCCTGGAATAAACGCCACTTGATCATGGTGTATGATCCGTTTAATGTGCTGTTGGATTCTGTTTGCTAGTATTTTGTTGAGGATTTTTGCATCTATGTTCATCAGTGAGATTGGCCTGCAGTTTTCTTTCTTTGTGACATCCTTGTCTGGTTTTGGTATCAGGGTGATGGTGGCCTCGTAGAATGAGTTTGGGAGTGTTCCTCCCTGTGCTATATTTTGGAAGAGTTTGGGAAGGATAGGTGTTATCTCTTCTCGAAATGTTTGATAGAATTTGCCTGTGAAGCCATCTGGTCCTGGGCTTTTGTTTGTTGGAAGATTTTTAATCACAGTTTCAATTTCAGTGCTTGTGATTGGTCTATTCATATTTTCTATTTCTTCCTGATTCAGTCTTGGCAGGTTGTGCATTTCTAAGAATTTGTCCACTGCTTCCAGGTTGTCCATTTTATTGTCATAGAGTTGCTTGTAGTAATCTCTCATGATCTTTTGTATTTCTGCAGTGTCAGTTGTTACTTCTCCTTTTTCATTTCTAATTCTATTGATTTGAGTCTTCTCCCTTTTTTTCTTGATGAGTCTGGCTAATGGTTTATCAATTTTGTTTATCTTCTCAAAGAACCAGCTTTTAGTTTTATTGATCTTTGCTATCGTTTCCTTCATTTCTTTTTCATTTATTTCTGATATAATTTTTATGATTTCTTTCCTTCTGCTAACTTTGAGGTTTTTTGTTCTTCTTTCTCTAATTGCTTTAGGTGCAAGGTTAAGTTGTTTATTGGAGATGTTTCCTGTTTCTTAAGGTAGGATTGTATTGCTATAAACTTCCTTCTTAGAACTGCTTTTGCTGCATCCCATAGATTTTGGGTCGTCATGTCTCCATTGTCATTTGTTTGTAGGTATTATTTTATTTCCTCTTTGATTTCCTCAGTGATCACTTCGTTATTAACTAGTGTATTGTTTAGTCTCCATGTGTTTGTATTTTTTACAGTTCTTTTCCTGTAATTTATATCTAGTCTCATAGTGTTATGGTCAGAAAGGATACTTGATATGATTTCAATTTTCTTAAGTTTACCAAGGCTTGATTTGTGACCCAAGATATGATTGGTCCTGGAGAATGTTTCATGAGCACTTGAGAAAAACGTGTATTCTGTTGTTTTGGATGGAATGTCCTATAAATATCAATTAAGTCCATCTTATTTAATGTATCATGTAAAGCTTGTGTTTCCTTATTTATTTTAATTTTGGATGATCTGTCCATTGGTGAAAGTGGGGTGTTAAAGTCCCCTACTATGAATATGTTACTGTCGATTTCCCCTTTTATGGCTGTTAGTATTTGCCTTATGTATTGAGGTGCTCCTATGTTGGGTGCATAAATATTTACAATTGTTATATCTTCTTCTTGGATCGATCTCTTGATCATTAGGTAGTGTCCTTCTTTGTCTCTTCTAATATTTCATTATTTTATGATGTTAAAGTCTATTTTGTCTGATATGAGAATTGCTACTCCAGCTTTCTTTTGGTTTCCATTTGCATGAAATATCTTTTTCTATCCCCTTACTTTCAGTCTGTGTGCCTCTCTAGGTCTGAGGTGGGTCTCTTATAGACAGCAAATATATGGGTCTTGTTTTTGTATCCATTCAGCCAATCTTTGCCTTTTGGTGGGAGCATTTAGTGCATTTACATTTAAGGTAATTAATGATATGTATGTTCCTATTCCCATTTTCTTTACTGTTTTGGGTTTGTTATTGTAGGTCTTTTCCTTCTCTTGCGTTTCTTGCCTAGAGAAGTTCCTTTAGCAGTTGTTGTAAAGCTGTTTTGGTGGTGCTGAACTCTCTCAGGTTTTGCTTGTCTGTAAAGGTTTTAATTTCTCCATCAAATCTGAATGAGATCCTTGCTGGGTAGAGTACTCTTGGTTGCAGGTTTTTCTCCTTCATCACTTTAAATATGTCCTGCCAGTCACTTCTGCCTTGCAGAGTTTCTGCTGAAAGATCAGCTGTTATCCTTATGGGGATTCCCTTGTGTGTTATTTGTTGTTTTTCCCTTGCTGCTTTTAATATGTTTTCTTTGTATTTAATTTTTGACAGTTTGATTAATATATGTCTTGGCACATTTCTCCTTGGATTTATCCTGTATGAGACTCTCTGTGCTTCCTGGACTTGATTAACTATTTCCTTTCCCACATTAGGGATGTTTTCAACTATAATCCGTTCAAATATTTTCTGAGTCCCTTTCTTTTTCTTTTCTTCTTCTGGAACCCCTATAAATCGAATGTTGGTGCATTTAATGTTGTCCCAGAGGTCTCTGAGACTGTCCTCAGTTCTTTTCATTCTTTTTTCTTTATTCTGCTCTGCAGTAGTTATTTCCACTATTTTATCTTCCAGGTCACTTATCCATTCTCCTGCCTCAGTTATTCTGCTATTGATCTCATCTAGAGTATTTTTAATTTCATTTATTGTGTTATGCATCATTGTTTGTTTCATCTTTAGTTCTTCTAGGTCCTTGTTAAATGTTTCTTGCATTTTGTCTATGCTATTTCCAAGACTTTGGATCATCTTTACTATCATTATTCTGAATTCTTTTTCAGGTAGACTGCCTATTTCCTCTTCATTTGTTAAGTCTGGTGGGTTTTTATCTTGCTCCTTCATCTGCTCTGTGTTTTTCTGTCTTCTCATTTTGCTTATCTTACTGTGTTTGGGGTCTCCTTTTTGCAGCCTGCAGTTTCGTAGTTCCCGTTGTTTTTGGTGTCTGTCCCCAGTGGCTAAGGTTGGTTCAGTGGGTTGTGTAGGCTTCCTGGTGGAGGGGACTAGTGCCTGTGTTCTGGTGGATGAGGCTGGATCTTGTCTTTCTGGTGGGCAGGTCCACGTCTGGTGGTGTGTTTTGGGGTGTCTGTGGCCTTATTATGATTTTAGGCAGCCTCTCTGCTAATGGGTGGGGTTGTGCTCCTGTCTTGCTAGTTGTTTGGCATAGGATGCCCAGCACTGCAGCTTGCTGGTCATTGAGTGAAGCTGGGTGCTGGTGTTGAGATGGAGATCTCTGGGAGATTTTCGCCGTTTGATATTATGTGGAGCTGGGAGGTCTCTTGTGGACCAGTGTCCTGACGTTGGCTCTCCCATTTCAGAGGCACAGCACTGAGTCCTGGCTGCAGCACCAAGAGCCTTTCATCCACATGGCTCAGAATAAAAGGGAGAAAAAGTAGAAAGAAAGAATTAGTAGAAGTAGAAAGAAAGAAAGAAAGGAGGGAGGGAGGAAGGAAGGAGGGAAGGAAGGAAAAAAGAAAGAAGATAAAGTAAAATAAAATAAAATATAATAAAGTTATTAAAATAAAAAATAATTATTAAGAAAAAAATTAAAACAAAAACAAAAAATGGACGGATAGAACCCTAGGACAAATGGTTGAAGCAAAGCTATACAGACAAAATCTCACACAGAAGCATACACATACACACTCACAAAAAGAGGAAAAGGGGAAAAAATCATAAATCTTGCTCTCAAAGTCCACCTCCTTAATTTGGGATGATTCGTTGTCTATTCATGTATTCCACAGAGGCAGGTACATGAAGTTGATTGTGGAGCTTTAATCCGCTGCTTCTGAGGCTGCTGAGAGAGATTTCCCTTTCTCTTCTTTGTTCTCACAGCTCCCAGGGCCTCAGCTTTGGATTTGGCCCCGCCTCTGCATGTAGGTCGCCGGAGGGCGTCTGTTCTTCACTCAGACAGGACGGAGTTAAAGGAGCTGCTGATTCGTGGGCTCTGGCTCACTCAGGCTGGGGGAGGGAGGGGCACGGAGTGCGGGGCGGGCCTGCGGCGGCAGAGGCCGGCGTGACGTTGCACCAGCCTGAGGCGCGCCGTGCGTTGTCCCGGGTGAGTTGTCCCTGGGTCCCGGGACCCTGGCAGTGGCGGGCTGCACAGGCTTCCCGGGAAGCAGGGTGTGGAGAGTGACCTGTGCTCGCACACAGGCTTCTTGGTGGCGGCAGCAGCGGCCTTAGCGTCTCATGCCCGTCTCTGGGGCCCGCGCTTTTAGCCGCAGCTCGCGCCCATCTCTGGAGCTCCTTTAAGCAGCGTTCTTAATCCCCTCTCCTCGCGCAGCAGGAAACAAAGAGGGAAGAAAAAGTCTCTTGCCTCTTCGGCAGGTCCAGACTTTTCCCCGGACTCCCTCCTGGCCAGCCGCGGTGCACTAACCCCTTCAGGCTGTGTTCACGCCGCCAACCCCAGTCCTCTCCCTGTCCTCCTACCGAAGCCCGAGCCTCAGCTCCCAGCGCCGCCCGCCCCGGCGGGTGGTCAGACAAGCCTCTAGGGCTGGTGAGTGCCGGTCGGCCCTGATCCTCTGTGCGGGAATCTCTTTGCTTTCCCCCCACACCCCTGTTGCTGTGCTCTCCTCCGCGGTTCCGTAGCTTTCCCCCTCCGACCCCCGCAGTCTCCGCCCGCGAAGGGGCTTCCTAGTGTGTGGAAACGTTTCTTCCTTCACAGCTCCCTCCCACAGGTGCAGGTCCCGTCCCTACCCTTTTGTCTCTGTTTATTCTTTTTTCTTTTGCCCTAACCAGGTATGTGGGGGGATTTCTTGCCTTTTGGGAGGTCTGAGGTCTTCTGCCAGCGTTCAGTAGGTGTTCTGTAGGAGTTGTTCCACGTGTAGATGTATTTCTGGCGTATCTGTGGCGAGGAAGGTGATCTCTGCGTCTTACTCTTCCGCCATCTTCCCGGAAGCCCTCCAAATGGTCTTATTAAAATATAATTAAACTGGTAATAACTGTGATGAAAGAAATGTTCTGGGTGCTCTGAGGACCAATAGCAAGAAGCCACAGCTAGTCTTGGTGATCGGAGAAATGTGCCTGGAGGGATACAGAAGCTGTGGTGACTGGGAACGTGTTTCCTGATGGAGATGGGGCTGGGAAGAGTTAAACTCAGGGGCAACAGCATGTACAAAGTGTGTGGGGCAGGAGGTGATCTGCCAGGAACAAGAAAAAGGCCAGTGTGGCTAAATGCAGAGTGGTTAGAGATGAGTCCAGAAAAGAAGCGAGGGCCACATTCAGCAGAACCTTCTCAGGCATTTTTAACAGTTTTGGTCTTTATTATCCTGAAAGCACAGGAAATGTGCCCTCAGTGGCACCCTCATTCTCGTCAGCCGTTAGTGAACTTTAATCTGCAGCTCCAAAGTCCTGGATTTGAACTCGCTGCATTCTTATAACATTCACTTTCTTTCTTTCTTTTTTTTTTTCTTTTCACTGTCTTTTTGAACCTACTACATTTGACTGGTTTTCCACTTCTGGCTCTCAGGTTCCAAAATGATACGAGGGTCCCAAGAAGCGGGGTGAGGGGATGTCCCAGGAAACCATTTCATTAGCCACGCCCACCACTTTGGGTCCTAATTCTTCCAAAATTGTAATGTGCAGCAGTATTGACAGAGATGCAGAAAGTAGCAGTTTAGCATCTCTCAGGGTGACTCCACTGACCAGCCTTGTCCGTGTGTGCTTAGTAGCTATTCTCCAAAGATAGGACCTACCCTTGGCCTTTTGGCTCCATTCGAGGGGGCACAGTTCTTGTCAAGCCAGCTCTGAGGCACTGGGTGCTCACACCTAGTCCTTTTACAAGTGCTTCGGGATAGTAACCCCGCCCTGGACCTAATATGTTAGACTAAGGTTGGTTATGCTGAAAATTACTATCTAGGTGCTCCGAGGTTCTTTGACAACTCCTTCCATGTGGATGTACAGAAATGGTACAAATATCTCATCCCTCTCAGGAAATATGTTTTCTTTAGTGAACGTGAAGACCCCACTGACACATGATTCTGAATCCTTGGCCTTCTCAGTTGAGATGGAGGGAAGTTGATGCTCAGCTGTCCTTGATGACCTGTTATTAGGAAGACTCTGGGTAGTGGGGATTGAACCTGTGACCTTGGTCTCATTAGCACTGGGTACTAATCCAAGCAATGTCAGTATAAACCCATGAATCAGTAACAAATAACCTTAATGGAGAGTATGGGAGAGCTGAAGGAAGCCAATCTGCATTTGTGCCTTGTTTGCTAAGGCACGGTTGTCAGTGATGTCAATGTGAGGAGACGTGACTGACAAGATTTCTGGATTGTGAGCAAACTTCGAGACTGCATTTTTTGACCTACATGTGAGCTCTTTTAAATCTTGGCCAGTTCTTTTCGTTGCTTTTTCCCAAATCATCTTCTTTGCCTTCTTCTGTATTCTTTACCTCTCACCATAGTGTGTTTATCTTCCATAAGTTAACCTGTTTTTTCATCTCTTCTCCTTTTTGAGTGTATTGGGATTGCTGCCTAGAATACCTTTTTTAAAAGAGTCTCACCCATTCCCGGATGTATTGTTTCTTCATTTCTTGCCCACGTATTCTTTTTCCCATCTTCATCTGCCCGTTCCCCAGCCTTCATGAGGTGACACATATAGTATCACGCCATTGTAGAGAGTTGAGTGTGTATCTCTTTTCTTTTTACATTCATTTAGCAATGCTGTACTGTGCATAATATTTAGGGACCAGTGCTGCTGCCTTCTTACATTTGGGGGGGGGGCATTTAGCCAAACACCTAGGCCTTTCCAGAACTGCCTTCTAGAACTTGTGACCTGCTTTGTCCGGAATAAGACCAGATCCCATGTGTAATTTTGGAAAACTTTGGAGTTGAATGCATTCTCCCAGAAGTCCTCCAGTAGTCTTTAGGGTGTTTTATCATTTTCACATCTTCCTTTGGTGATTAGGTTCTTTGGGATGAGGGAAACCTGATACCCCGTTACCTTGTTTTGGTCCCAGAGCTCTGTGTACCTCACCCTTCCTCAGCTCTCCCAAGGATGCACTTCCTAACGTTACCATCACTTATCACAGTGGGGAAGGGAGGTACTGAGGGATGCTCCCCCATATTCTGCTTTCCTGATGCCTGATTTTACTATGCAGAATACTCTTTTCCTTGAAGGAGACCCACTTTTAAAGGGGTACAGCAATTGGGATGGCTGAAAGGATGTTAACTTTTTGAAGTAGGACAGACCACAGGGACTTAACACAGCAGTAAATATGGGTTGTGTCAGAACGTACTAAGCTAAGGGCTCAGAGAACACATTTCCCTTCAACTGCATTTTGCCCCCTAACTATTGGAATGAACACTGTTAAAAACAATTGTTCCATCTGAAACTATTTGGGTTCTTTTTTCTTTCAGGCAGTTATGCAAGAGTAAATGCTATTACTTGGAAAAGCCTCTTTTTTGCTTTTTTTTTCTTCATTTAAAAAAAATCTTGAGCATAAGTGAACACTAATGTATTTACTCTTTGGTTTCTGTCAGCGAGGCCTACCAGAGAAAAATTGAAATCATGCATTTTTCTGGAACATTTTCCCAGACAGCCAAGCGTAGAAGCAAATTATATCCACTCCATACATTTTTTTTTCTCTTACCCCATGATGAATTTCTTTCTCCAGAGGGAAAAGTGATTTTTAAAAGCCTTGAACAACATGCTAATCTTCCTTCTTATAGCCCCTGGTTGAATTACCCCTGAATTTGAAGCATTTACTGATGAAATGATACTTGACGTTAACCACTGTTGTATGGAAATATTTCTAGCACCTGGGGAGAAAATAAAGGAGGGTGTTCATAACACTGCCGCTGTGTGGCCTGAATCTTCCATTTTTCTCAGGACCAACTTGAATTACACTTGCTTCATGCTGACTGACTTTTCTCCTGAGAGACCACTCTTGGACAATAGAAGGATGTGCACAACTGGAAAAAATGAGAATTTACAGTATTATTATAATGAAAAAGATTGGGTTTGGGTAACATTCTGCTTGGTTGGTTGGCAGAGCCAACTGGAGGCTTTGGTTTGGGATTTGGTCCTTGTTCAGAATGACAGAAGTTGATATCTTATCCTTGTCAGTGAAATACTCTTTTGCTTGTAAAACCCTGCTTAGGCTTGGGGCTCAAGTAGACAAGCACCATTTTCCAGAGAGGTGTGAAATATGAACTTGGTTTTAGGTTTTGCATCTCAGAATATTTTTGATTTGGCAAACTGCTTTTGATCATTGACTAAGTAAAAACAGATAATAAAAACTATGAAAATATAAGGATGATTATTTAACTTTAATAAGGTTCTTCCCCTCATACCAGTCTTTGTAGCTCATAGGACTGTGAAAATTCTCTATTTGCCTTTTTTTTTAATGAGAAAAGAAAATATACAGCACACTATAGAACATTCAGCTGTTCCTTCAGTTGGAGCACGGAGATGTGTTTATATGACAAATAGTGAAGCAGTTTCTTCAGGGATAAGTCTCAGCTTAGTTGAAATGGGAAAACATACCCTGTGATATGGTGAAGAATAATGAACCAGTCTCAAGAATCTTGGGATTAGCCCTCACCTCCAAAGCTTTCCAGGCAGCTGTTTGACCTGTCTGAGCCACAATATCTAGCTTGGACTCAATCAGTGTTTCCCCAACAAAATATTGTTTCTTCTCCTGCTGGTGGTGGTATGGGGAGGGGGTAGGAATGGGGAGGAAATTCATGATCAAATACATTTTAGAAGTAGTGCATATACTATCCCTTGGGATCAAAATTTACATAGTATGTCTGTGCATGCAATGAGAATTTCTGAATCCTGACCAAGTACCAAGGAACTTTACTTTCCCTAGTGTAAGTAGACAATAAATACAGATTGTCCTTTCCTAGGGAGTTAACAAAGCAGGGCAAATTATTAGAGGTGACTAAGGAAGGGAGATGGGGAAAGTTTATTTTGGAGCATAGTAAAGGCTCCAAGAAGTTCTAAATTAAGAAATCCATTTAGCTTTGTTCAACCAGCATTTCCTAAAACGTTTTTTAGTTGCACACCTATTTTCATATCGTAGAATGATGTGTCATAGGACATAGTTTGGGAAATGGTGTACTATTTCTCCAAGGTGTCTAGGTTTAATGACTATAATTCCTGATTTGTCCAATGCTCATTTTCATCCTCTCCCTGGAGCATGTTGTGAAGTACACTGTCTAGACTGTGTACACTGGCTAGACAAGTCTCACTCGACAAAAATTGATTGAAGTTTTGCCTTTTCAAGTTAGATACTGTAAAAGAAGAAGAAACAAGGGAGCTTACTGTCCAGTATGTAATTTACAAACACACATAAGTAACTTTGATACAAGGAAGGCAGTGCTATCAGGAGGTGCATATAGATAAGCTACAGACAGTTTAGGGCAGTGGTTCTCAGAGTACTGGTCGTCCCAAGACCAGCATCTCCTGCGAACTTGTCAGAAAAGAAATTCTCAGCCCCTACCCCAGACCAACGGATCCAGAATCTCTATGGTGGAGCCCTGCAGTGTGAGCTTTAGCAAGTCCTACCATGTTTCCGACATTTGCTGAAGTTTAAGAATCTCAGCTTTAGATGTGGAGCTCACTTTTGGATGCAGGTGGGTATCTCCAGGATTGCTTCATAAAGTATGAGGCATTTTAGCTAAATCTAAGAAGATGGAAAATAATTATAGGCATGAACAAGTAGAGACCTGTATTATAAAGGAAGCAATAGCAACGAGACAGATTCACAGTAGAGATCTGAGGTCTAATTTTAGCTTTTTTACTGGCGAGCTGTGTGACCCTGTCCAAATTACATAACCTCTCTCGGTGTGTTTCCTCAACTCTAAAACTGGGTTGTTGGATGAGACAATTTTATGATCCTTGTGTCTGTAAAACTCATTGGGTTTCCATGCCTCTGGTTTAGTATATCATAATGTCATCTGAGTAATGGCATGACATGAATTATTTGTGACGCAAATGCTTAGTATATTATCCGGTACACTCTCTAGCTAAAATGATTTGTATTAAGAAAACTACACAGTAAACATTTTTTTCTACTTTTCAGGCAGCCATTACCATCAGCCAGAGAGTAAAACTTTATTCCCAAGTGTGTCATACAGCCAGTCTATAACTGATTTCAGGAGCAAGGACCCAGAACATAAAGTAGTGCCATGAGGATGGTAATTTAAGCCATATTGAAATATGCTGCTCTAGAAGATAGGGCTTAGCAGTATCTGGCTGTGCTGGGGCTCATCATTGCAAGGAGAAATCCTGCTAGAACTTGTCAGGAATTAAAGGCCAAATCTGAGGACTAGGTCCCTAATGCAGCTATAGTTTCCTAAGTTTGAAAGTGTTCACTCAGGAGTTGGGAATGAGTTACAGAGCCTCGGCAAGAACCCTTAGCCTGTGTTACCATGCAAAGCCCTCCCTGGCTCTGACTCCAACCCGTGCATGGCAGGAGCCTGGGTCTGTGGAAAGGTATCTTTCCTATTAGGGATGGACTACCCCATGGATTGTCTTCCTCTTGACCCCTTATCCTCAGCCCAGTTTTCAGTTATTTTCTACTTCGTATCCCTTCTTCTGAACACCTTAATAATTATAGTGCCAGTACATATTTGTGAAACATTTACTGTGTGCCAGACGTAGTTGTAAGCCTGTTTCATGAGCGTGGGAACTGGTATAATCCCTGTTTTAAAGATAAGAAAACTGAGACTTAAAAAGCTTTAAGTGGGGCTTCCCTGGTGGCGCAGTGGTTGAGAGTCCGCCTGCCGATGCAGGGGACACGGGTTCGCGTCCCGGTCCGGGAAGATCCCACATGCCGCGGAGCGGCTGGGCCCGTGAGCCATGGCCGCTGAGCCTGCGCATCCGGAGCCTGTGCTCCGCAACGGGAGAGGCCATAACAGTGAGAGGCTTGTGTACCGCAAAAAAAAAAAAAAGCTTTAAGTGTTACCCCAAAGTCACCCAGCCAGTAAGTGGCAAACCTCTATTCAAGTCAGATATCTCTGACCTTTGGGTCTCATGGAGTGATCCTTTACTTTTCGTAAAGAAGACATCCTTTCCTTTCCCTTCAATGTGGCTTCTCTTGTTGGGAAAAAAAAATGTCACTGAAGGTTGTAAATTTCCTCCATTATCCCTCTCTTGTGACTCACAGATTTTGCCCTCTCTAAAAACTGCCTTAGTTAATGATATTAATAGCCAGCAGTTGTATACTTAAAACGTGCCATGGACTATTTTAAGTGCTTTATATTTATTAACTCAAATCCGATTTGGTAGGCAGTATCATTCTCATTGTGTAGTTGAAGAAACTGAGGCACAGACAGGTTAAATAGCTTACCCAAGGTCACACAGCTACTAAAGAGCAGTGCTAGGGACGTCCCTGGTGGCGCAGTGGTTAAGAATCCACCTGTCAATGCAGGGGACACGGGTTCGAGCCCTGGTCTGGGAAGATCCCACATGCGGCGGAGCAACTAAGCCCGTGCGCCACAACTACTGAGCCTGCGCTCTAGAGCCCATGACCTACAACTACTGAGTCTGCGAGCCACAACTACTGAAGCCCGCGTGCCTAAAGCCCGTGCTCCACAACGAGAGAAGCCACCACAATGAGAAGCTTGCGCACTGTAGTGAAGAGTAGCCCCCAATCTCTGCAACTAGAGAAAGACCGTGTGTAGCAACGAAGACCCAACACAGCCATAAATAAATAAATAAATAAATAAATAAATAAATAAATAAATAAATTTGTTAAAAAAAAAAATAATGAAGAGCAGTGCTGGGATTCAAACCAGGCAGTCATGCACCAGAGTGTGTGTTCTAGAACCAGTGTACACAGAGCGTTTGTGTAGGTTTCAGACACAGTCGCAGCACACCTGAGCCGTGACTGACCTTCCCTTTGCAGTTTGAACATAAGGCATCTTCGTCAAGGATGCCTGTAAAGGGGTGGCCCTTCAGAGACTGACTTTGTTCTTTGTTTCACAGGCTGTCATAGCACATTCCCCAAGCATCATCTCTGGCTTACAAAACCCTTTGAAAATCTGTAAGATACGAAGAGATGGAGTAAAAAATAGAATGCTTTTCTAAGATGCTGTTTCTACTGTTCAGATATCCCAACTGTTTAAAGAGGCCAGCTAACTGATGGCAAAATACAGCTTCCTCAGGTTACCTAAGCAAGTAGAGGCACTCCAGGACTCCACTGAGTCAAGGCACTCCCAGAGAGGTGGCCTTTGTAAGAGCTGTTCATTGCCCTGAGATCTGTGGTATTTTTTCATCCCTGGAAAGAAAATCCGCATGCCCTTTTACATCCCAGGCTAAGATCCCCTCTACCTGAGTGGACAGGGCTGGATGGTGAGGCATGCTGGACTGCTTCTGGAAAATAAATGTCTCGAAGATTGATGAGTTGATGATCTCTTTGGAGATTATATCAAAAATTATTGATTATGTTACTAAGTCGTAGAAAATAGGCTCTGAGGTTGGGAACTAAGTGCTTTCTTTAAAATAATCCAGAAGCAGTAAAATAAATCAGTGTGCAGAGCTTCTCAAACACCATCACTATCATATTGGCTTCACAGATAGCTTGGCTTCAGTGTGGAGAAAGCAGGACTCTTTTTTTAAGAAAACATCTTAACAGTCATCTTGGCATACTAAAAAAAGGAAGCCAAAAACGAATTCTAGTACTTACTTTGCAGAATTTTAAAGAAGTTCTCACTTCTAGCACTTGTTTATTTTCTAAATTGATGGAGAAAACTTCAAGGTTTTGAAATAATTTGTGCCATATAAGACTTTTTTTTTTTTTCAAAAATAAAGATACCAAAACTTCATGAGATATTTTTTGGTTTTAACAACTGAAGCCAACAAGCTCAATCCTGCTCAAGTTTTTGGAGTTAAATCCAAATTTCAGAGCACAATAATACAGTTCCATTTCAGCGTGGTTTGAAGTCTTTTCATTTGCATTTAAGACCATTGGTTCTGCTTTATAAGAAAAGTATTCCAGCAGTGTATCTTGCTGAAAGAAAAACTCAGTATGCAAAAGTACTGATTTTCAAATAGTTAACATGAATGATGTTTTTCATATTATGACAGCATTCTGTGTTTTGAAGGATTCACCAGAAGGGTTTGTAAAAGTAACTCTCCCCCAGGGCACTTCAACGTTTACTTATAAACAGTTAACTACTTAGAGGAGGCAGTAACACCAGGGAGACTAATAAGATGTCAGAAAACAAAGATGGCTGCAAAATGTTGATAAACCACAGCGCTAAAATTGTAATATAACTCAAAGGAAAACTGATGCAATTGACACACATTTCCATTTGGTATCAGCTCGAACCGGGGAGATCTGAGACCTCATGTTAGGGAATCTCGTCCTCTTTATGGGCCTCAGTTTCCTCATCTGTAAACTCAAGAGATTGAAACAGATGTTCTTTAAGGCTCCTTTGAATCAGTATAATTTCTTGATTCTGTTTCCTGAAGTAAGATGTGCTTATTTTGGGGATTTGGAAACTGAGCATGTTAAAGGCTTCTGGGCCTCTGTTTACTTCTGTACCTTAATATTCTGTTCAGCAAACTACTATTGTATGCCTCCTACGTAATATGTGGTTGGTGGTACATGCCGGACTGCATGCTGGGAAGAGAGTGGTGCCCAAGTTCGGCTCATCCCATCAGGTTTCCTTCAATCTGGACTTAGGGTGGGGATGGGAGACAGACTAAGAAAACTTCAATTGAACTGAATTTACCATTGGAATGGTTTTCTTCTCTGGTGATCAAAGAGTCCAGACTCCTTGGGCTAAATATTGGTGAAACCCCAGGAGTGCCCTGGGTGTAGACTAGTGAGTGGGAAACGAGGCAGAAACTTGCTTTGTATTTCCCTGGAGATGCTGGGAGTAACCTGTTTGCTACTTTAAGAGAGTGCACATGCCTTCGGTCATCCCCTTATAAAAACCTTGTCTCCTTCCACTGTGTTCACAGTGAACCTTAAAATACCTCTTCTGCTTTGGAGCATTCTCAGATGATGAAATAAAAGAATTTCATGAGTCATACGGGTTCTTATCAAAGCTTCTGCTGGTTTCTATCTGTGGTCTCTACAGAGGGCTCTGTCACTCCCATCTTTCAGCTGAGTGTCCTCCACGGAGAGGCACCTCCAGTCGCACTGGTCCCCTGGGGTTCACTCTCCTGAACCTTCTGCATCCAAGCTGCTGCTTTGCACAGAACTTAGCACATGGGGCATTTCCAAAGGACAGCCAGCCAGAGGAACTGCATATGAAATTAACTTCTTTTATAAAAAGTCATCCCATCTTTCTGCTTTTCATTTTTATTGTCTATTCTGCTTACAAAATCCGTATAGTAAACTGTACTCTTTCTACCCACCTACTCAGTGTTTCCTTGGTACTTCACCAGGTGACAGCAGCAAGGCATATTTCCTTCTCAGTTGGAACCAAGCAAATGCAGGCCCATTTGAGAGTCTCCTGTAAGGCAGAGTTGGGGGGAAAAAAATGAGAAAGTGTATGGGGTGTGGAGAGAGTGTGCTACTAGGAAAATGAGGTTTGATGTTCTCATCCAAAAAAGGGTATAATAGCATGTGTCTTGCCAACCTTGGATATTTTTATAAACTACAAAGATATCTTTGTAGATGCTAAACTTCCATAGGGGATTTTTTAGCTTGCAGCCAGTGATTGCAATTAGTTTAAACCCAGAATGGAGATCATCAAATAGAGAGGACGTGTGGGTTTTATGCTTTTCCATCAATGATAAATACTGACTAGTTCAACAGAATGAAATTATGTCATATGTGCTTCTAGGGAACCTTGACTATTTCATTCTTGCTTATAGATAATTTAGGAAGAATGGTGGTGTGATAGGAAAAAGCATGGCTTTTAGAGCAAGAAAGACCAGGGTTCGAGATCCTGCTCTGCTACGTACCAGCTGGGAGACATTGGTTGGGCCAGTGTTTCAACCAAGTGGGTTAACTTTTCTTTCAGTTTTCTAACATGGAGTTGGGTGAAACCGTACTTAGGGTGTTGTGAGGATTAAATGTAACAAAAGGGCTAAGTCACAGTGTGCCGGCTAAAGGATTCATTTCCTATCTCCTCTTCTCTCCCATTCTGTTTCCTATAGAAGAGATGGAGAGAGGAAATGGGAGGGTCCGGTGAATATGTCTTGGTGGAATAACTAATACATTTGGTTGTTCTAAAAATCTGAGCCATCATGGTGTAAATAGGCTTAGCTCTTCCCTGTTAAATAGCATTTCCCCTCTCTATTTTTAAAGCACTTGACAGATTTTAGAGTTAAAATAGGAAAATGTTTTGATAATCTACATAGTCAGAGCTGTGGTGACTTGGAAATTTAATAGTGGCTGATAAAAGTAATTGGAAGTAATTCCTTCAGTTACTCTTAAGAAAATAAATCTCTTGTCATTCTTTAAATTTTTCTTGCACAAAATCTTTCTTACCTCCCTTGTCCTTAGTGGCACAGTCCACTTGTGAATATCGCTTAGCTCATGCAACTCCTTAGGGATGGTCCTTCCTGCTTTGTTTGTTACATGCTGTTTTGTTCATCCTCATGGTAGTAGATTATGCCTTAATCTTGATCAGTTTAAAAGTCAACACAACAGAAGATGGTGATACCTTGAAAACATTTCTTTAAAGATCATAGTTATAAAAGTAATTACACAACCATAGATGAACAATGTTAACTGAAGAAATATTAGAAAATGCAAAGGTGCCCCCAAACCCACAACACAGTTAATTCATTTTAAACGTAAAAATGCACTTGTATATATAAATGTTTAAATAATAATAGAATGATATCATATATACATTCTGTTTTATGATTTTTTTAAATTTAGCATTACATCTTACTTCATCAGAAAATATACATCTTTTTATCATTATTTATTTTTTATCATTATTTTTAATGGCTTCATAGTATTTTGTTTTATGAAATGTGCCACAAATTAATTGCTTCTCTATTGATAAGCAGTTAATATCGTTTCAATCTTTTGTATTTTAAACTGTGCTCTAAATGTACAATTGTCTAATTATTTCCATAGGATAATTGCCTAGAAGGTAATTTTATGTCAGAGGTAAATGCACTTTTTAAGGCTTCCAGAACATATTTCTAAATTGACCTTCAGAATGCAAGAAATCTTCTACCAATAAACAATGCTATCAGCAGTGTAAAAGTGTCATTTAAAAAAAATCAAATAAGGTAAATTTAAATCCTAGTGGTTTTGAATTCCTTGTGGTATTCCATCTAGTGGTGGTAAGGATTCTAATTTTTTTTTTCTCATATTGATGTTTTAGTAAAAAGATTTTATAATAAAGTTTTTAAAAAGCACTCTTTCATAACAGTTACTTCCTGTTCCTTCTCTCATGTTCCTCTAGGTTAATGTATCTTTTCTCTCTTTCCTTTTCCCCCTCCAGGATGGAAGTATGATGTGATGGATATAACTATGGGATACTGTGTAGGTACACGGCCTCCCTCTTGCCTCATCCTCCTGCTTCTCAAGCTTTTGGCCACTGTCTCTCAGGGGCTGCCGGGGACCGGGCCCCTTGGTTTCCACTTCACACATTCCATTTATAATGCTACCGTGTATGAGAACTCGGCAGCAAGGACCTACGTCAACAGCCAGAGTAGAATGGGCATCACCTTAATAGATCTGTCCTGGGATATCAAATACAGAATAGTGTCTGGAGATGAAGAAGGCTTTTTCAAAGCAGAGGAAGTCATCATTGCAGATTTCTGTTTTCTCAGAATAAGAACTAAAGGTGGCAATTCTGCCATATTGAATAGGGAAATTCAGGACAATTATTTATTGATAGTAAAAGGTTCTGTTCGAGGAGAAGATTTGGAAGCATGGACTAAAGTGAGCATACAGGTTTTAGATATGAATGATCTGAGACCCTTATTTTCACCCACAACCTACTCTGTTACAATCGCAGAAAGCACACCTTTAAGGACTAGTGTTGCCCAGGTGACAGCAACAGATGCAGATATCGGTTCCAATGGAGAATTCTACTACTACTTTAAGAACAAAGTTGATCTCTTTTCAGTTCACCCCACGAGTGGTGTCATCTCTTTAAGTGGACGATTAAATTATGATGAAAAGAATAGGTATGATCTGGAAATTTTGGCTGTGGACCGGGGGATGAAGCTCTATGGAAACAATGGAGTGAGCAGCACTGCAAAGCTTTACGTTCACGTTGAACGAATAAATGAGCACGCTCCAACTCTCCACGTGGTCACTCATGTTCCTTCCTCACTGGACAAAGAGCCCATATATGCGCTGGTGACTGTGGATGACCTAGATGAAGGAGCCAATGGAGAGATTGAGTCTGTTTCCATCGTGGCTGGGGATCCTTTAGATCAGTTCTTCCTGGCTAAGGAAGGAAAGTGGATGAATGAGTACAGGATTAAGGAGAAGAAGCAGGTTGACTGGGAGAGCTTTCCCTATGGCTACAATCTCACTCTTCAAGCCAAAGACAAGGGGTCACCTCAGAAATTTTCAGCAGTAAAGATAGTCCACATTGCCAACCCCAAAAGAGACACTGTCCCAGTTAGGTTTGAAAAAGAAACGTACGATGTGAGCATTAGTGAATTTTCCCCTCCTGGTGTCGTGGTTGCTATAGTGAAATTAAGTCCCGAACCTCTAGATGTGGAATACAAATTATCCCCTGGAGAGGATGCACAGTACTTCAGAATTAATCCTCGGTCAGGTCTGATCGTCACAGCACAGCCACTGAATACCATTAAGAAGGAGGTTTATAAACTAGGGGTGACAAATAAAGAAGGAGATTTAAAAGCACAAGTCACCATCAGCATAGAGGATGCGAATGATCACACCCCAGAATTTCAGCAGCCACTGTATGATGCTTTTGTGAATGAAAGTGTTCCAGCGGGAACAAGCGTTTTGACAGTTTCAGCTTCCGATAAGGATAAAGGAGAAAATGGGTACATCACCTATAGTATTGCCAGCTTGAATTTGTTGCCATTTGCCATTAACCAGTTTACAGGTGTTATTAGCACAACTGAAGCATTGGATTTTGAATCCTCGCCAGAAACATACAGGTTCATTGTCAGAGCCTCTGACTGGGGTTCGCCATACCGCCATGAAAGTGAGGTCAATGTGACTATTCGAATAGGAAATGTCAATGACAACAGCCCTCTCTTTGAAAAAGTGGCTTGCCAGGGAATTATTTCCTCTGACTTTCCAGTTGGGGGCCATATCACAGCTGTCTCAGCGATCGATATCGATGAACTGGAACTTGTAAAGTACAAAATCATCTCTGGAAATGAACTTGGTTTCTTTTATTTAAACCCAGACTCTGGTGTATTGCAGCTTAAAAAGTCACTGATGAATCCTGGAATTAAAAATGGAAATTTTGCCCTTAGGATTACAGCCACCGATGGGGAGAATTTTGCGGATCCTATGTCTGTTAACATTTCAGTCCTGCACGGGAAGGTGTCTTCAAAGAACTTCAGTTGCCGAGAAACTCGCGTGGCTCAGAAGCTGGCAGAGAAACTGCTCATTAAGGCCAAAGCAAATGGGAAGCTGAATCTGGAAGATGGATTTCTTGACTTTTATTCAATTAATAGGCAGGGGCCACATTTTGACAAGTCATTTCCTTCTGATGTGGCCGTGAAGGAGAATCTGCCAGTTGGTGCTAACATCCTGAAGATTAAAGCCTATGATGCCGACTCTGGCTTCAATGGAAAGGTGCTATTTACAATATCCGATGGGAATACGGATAGTTGTTTTAATATTGATATGGAGACCGGGCAGCTTCAAGTCCTTATGCCCATGGATCGAGAACACAGAGACCTCTATCTCCTTAATATCACTATCTATGACTTAGGTAACCCACAAAAGTCTGCGTGGAGGTTGCTCACCATCAATGTGGAGGATGCTAATGACAATAGCCCGATTTTTCTTCAAGACAGTTACTCAGTTAACATTCTTGAAAGTTCAAGTATTGGCACTGAGATTATTCAAGTGGAAGCCAGAGACAAAGACTTGGGTTCTAATGGTGAAGTGACTTACTCAGTCTTGACAGATACACAGCAGTTTGCCGTCAATAGCTCCACTGGAATTGTGTATGTAGCTGATCAGTTGGACCGGGAATCCAAAGCAAACTACTCTTTAAAAATAGAAGCCAGAGACAAAGCAGAAAGTGGCCAGCAGCTGTTTTCGGTTGTCACCCTGAAGGTTTTCTTGGATGATGTCAATGACTGCTCCCCGGCTTTCATTCCCAGTAGCTATAGTGTGAAGGTTCTTGAAGATCTCCCCATTGGCACTGTCATGGCTTGGCTGGAGACCCATGACCCAGACCTGGGACTGGGGGGTCAAGTGCGCTATTCTTTGGTCAATGATTATAATGGGAGATTTGAAATAGATAAAGCAAGTGGCACCATCCGCCTGAGCAAAGAGCTCGACTATGAAAAGCAACAGTTCTATAACCTCACCGTTCGGGCCAAAGACAAAGGGCGGCCTGTCTCTCTCTCATCCGTTTCCTTTGTTGAGGTGGAAGTGGTGGACGTCAATGAAAACCTCCATACTCCCTATTTCCCAGACTTTGCTGTTGTTGGATCTGTAAAAGAAAACTCACGGATTGGAACAAGTGTGCTGCAGGTTACTGCCCACGATGAGGACTCCGGGAGGGATGGAGAGATCCAGTACTCCATCAGGGATGGCAGTGGTCTTGGAAGGTTCAACATAGATGACGAGAGTGGTAAGTTTCATATTTTGTGCCAGAATTATTGTTTCTTTTCTCATGAATTGTCAACATTGGAAAAGTGAATGGCTATTCTTGCACTCAAACGGAATGACAAATGAGGTTGCATTTGGTGCAGAGGTGATGCAAGTAAAAGCTTTTCCGTAGAATGCATTGACTTGTAAGAAAACCTGTTTATACAGTGATAGCCAGTGGTTTTCAGTGGGAGTCCCTGGTTTTTGTTTTTCTTGTTCAGCGTTGCCATCACCAGGTTATCTTTCAATAAGTGTAAATAATTTTCGCTTCTGTTGAGTGCACTTCTGACCTTCACTAAATTAAGGGCCCTGATAAAGTAAATTACATTTGAATTGGCTTTAAATTAGAAGTGTGAAATGGATTTTCAAATGGATCTTATATACCAGTGTTTCCCTTTATAGCAAGGCTTTTCTAAAGTGATATTGCATTAGTTGCTTCGTCTCTTGTGTTTCCCAGGCACATCTGGCCCTTGAATGACAGGCATTTGCACTGTATCGGCCCCATTAATGCATGGAGGCAACCTTCTACAAATGTTTTCATGATAGACTAGAGGAGGCACGTTGTGGCTTTTATTTATTTAAAAAATGGTTTTAAGATTTTATCTGTAAGGATTTACCTTTTACAGAAACACTTTAAAATATGGGACAAAATAGTCCCAATATTTTCGTTGTCCCCTACCTGTTTATTTATACACTGTCATAGATACAGGTATAGATTTTATTTCTATTCTTATTATTGTCATTATTTGCCTTTAAATGTACAGGTGCTTAGACACCTGCTTGTGTGTGTGTGTGTGTGTGTGTGTTCCTTGATCAACACAGTGCCTTTTTCTAATCTTCTCTAGATTGTACACATCTCAAGACAGGGACTGTGTCTTCTCTATTCCTGTGTGAATGGTACTATTAGCACTTTACAGTTGGGGGGCACATTTGTATCCAGTAAATCATTTTCTACAACACTCACAGGGTGTTTTGTTCCCGGTAATGATGATGAAGAAAACAGATAGTGGGAAGGTGTCATCATAGGGATGCTAGTTGTACATTAATTATACTAGAAAAAGGGTTTGAGAAGGTATTAAATATTGGATAGGAGTTACAAAACTGTGTATACTGTCAAAAATGTAAACTGTAAGTTGTAAATTTTTTGTATAAATGGTTTCTCATTTTGGCTAGTGTAAATTGTAAAATTGATCTCCATAGCCATAATGAAGGAGAAGGTAAATGTCAAGAAAACTGGGTTCTGATGTAGCCATATACTCTATCTTATTATATATAGCTTGTCATTTGATTAGAATGTATTTTTACCTTTGAGGTACAAAATGAGAAAGAAAAAGTAGTAACCTTTACTGGGTGTCTATTCTATGCTAATACTTTACTATTAATAATAATGACTTCATCGAGTTCTTGCAATAGGCGACACACCATATGAAGGGTTTTAGAGTCGGGTCTTATTTAATTCTCCCAACAGCCCCTCCGGAACTAATACTCATCAACTCATGAACTGATGTTCAGAGAAGATACCTGGTTTCAAGTGTAGCTCTGAGTAACTGCAGTATACACTGCTGTCTCACATCTAAAGACAAGTATGGGCTTCCTTGCATGATCCTAGATACACATGAATTTGGTGTTGATCTAAAATCTGTAAGGCAATAAAGTGTTAAACGGGTTTCAAAGTCCTTACAATCCTGGGCTTGTTGGCTGATGGCACCAGCCATTAATGACCTTCCTTCTTCCTCACAGTCCCATTGTTTGTGTGGCTCTTCAGTGTGAGAAGCTTACCTTTGGGACTCAGGTGGATGTAGGTAGGTAGGTCAACAGGAAGGTGTCAGGCTGAATCATTAACAACTGCAACCTTCATGACTACATCAAGCCACAATGAGTTGTTTTCATTAGTTTCATCTTGGTGTAGCTTAATGCAGAGAAGAGCAGGTGCAATTTGGTGAGAGTGGCCTAGATTTTCCATGTTTGTACCGTGCTATTTTGTTCTCATCTTGGGTGTTATTTCAGAAAATGTGTGTATAGTCATCTGATGATGTAGCTGCTTTTATAATTCTTTACATAAATAGAAATTATTTTTATTGAAGTATAGTTGATTTACAATGTTGTATTACTTTCAGGTGTACAGCAAAACAATTCAGTTATATATATATGTGTGTGTGTATGTATATATGTGTGTATATATATACATATTCCTTTTCAGATCCTTTTGCATTATAGGGTATTTGAAGATATTGAGTATAGTTCCCTGTTCTATACAGTAGGTCCTTGTTGTTTATCTATTTTATATATAATAGTGTGTATCTGTTAATCCCAAACTCCTAATTTATCCCTACTCCCTTTCCCCTTTGGTAACCATAAGTTTGTTTCCTATGTCTATGAGTCTGTTTCTGCAACTCCCTACTTTGCATTATTCCCTTATATTCTGGATTGTATAAAGTAAGTTTTGCCATGAGTGATGATAATTCCATTTTCATTTTGACATTGCTTTGTGACTTAAAAATCTCTTTTCTTATGACATCAACTCCCTTGGGGTAACAAATAGCTAAGTGCGTTGTGCAAACCCACATACCCATTAGAGGATTTAGATCTAGAACCAGCTCTCCTCAGTCCTAACTCAGTGCTCTTTTCTTTGGATTCATTACCCATGTTTCTGATTTACTTTCCTAGAGAATTATTCATTTTTAAAACCATAGTGACTATTTCTTTTCTTCCTTTTTCGAATGTTATTTTATTTTTTTATATAGCAGTTTCTTATTAGTTATCTGTTTTATACATATTAGTGTATATATGTCAATCCCAATCTTTTCCTCCTTTTTATTTCATTTTGTTTCCTTCTTTTAGGAAGCAAAACTATCTTTTTCTCTAGGTTAGAGGAAAAAAGTTTCAACTTAATGTTGAAATCTTTATGAAGATTATAATTTCCATATGGTAATATTCTTAACCATCTTCCTTCTGTCTCACTTCTTGCAGATTTTAACATCCCAGCCCAAAAAGCTGATGAGGAATGATTGCCTGGACTTGTGCCATGGGGATGCTAGGGTTAGGGAGAAGTTTGGCAAATGTATGTCCAACAAGAGAAGCCATCACCATGGCGCTCCTGGGTTTGCGCTACTGTTGAATGATCAATCAGCTCTTTGCTTCCAGCTCTAAAAATCATGGCTTGAGCTGCTGGTAGAATGAGTGGTTGTTTAGCCCTACAGCTGTTACTGGGTCTTAAGTTTGGACTCTGTTGTTTCATATGACCCCTTGGGTATAATAAAATGGCCTAAAGTTGTTGGGGTTTTCGTCTTTCAAGAACCTTAAGTCATCCGGCAAAGGTTCTGTCATGGCTTGTCTTGTTTAATGGGCCTAAACTTATGCATGCACATGAATCAGCTGGAGAGTTTGTCAGCAGTGCCGATCCCCAGGACTGATTCCCAAAGATTCTGATTCAGTTGGACTGGAGTAGGAGCTGAGGGATCTTCATTCAAGCACTCCAAGCGGTCCTTCTGTGTGTGGTTCAGAAACACTACCCTAAATTTACCTGGGCTCCTTAGAGTGTGTCTATCAGATTATATCTTTTCTGTAAAATCCTGTTCCTTATTCTTTGGCAAGGCAGGGAATTGAGCTCATATTTTAGATAAATTTCTTTTCTAGTCAAGTTTTCCAATCCAAATACATTTTCTGTTATTCAGTAGTGGTGATAGTTTTCTGAATGCCTTCTCAATGGATCAAAATCTATTTCTGTGCCTCAGTAATTGCAGTGCTCCTGTTT